>NC_139936.1:21353694-22693694 GCF_963514095.1 Eutrigla gurnardus
ATTGTGTTAATTTCTTTTGTTTATTTGACAGGTGCTGTGGCCCTAGGCAGCAGTTCACTCCTTTGGTGGTGGGTTTCTTCATAGTCCTGATTTGTTTGCTGTGTCACGGGTGATTTTGTTTGGTGGTGGACCCCCGTCCCTCGTTTTGATCCCTGCTGCCGTGGTAAGCCCAGTCCTGTCTTTAACCTTGTTTAGTTTTCCTTTATTGTGTTATTGTTTGTTTGGGTTAACTTTGTTTGGTTATTTAATAAATCTTTTTTGCACTGAAAACGTTCTCTGCCCCCGTGAAATCTTTTATTGAACCTGTGTCCTGCGTGCTGATATCAAGTGAAAGACCATATAGTAAAATAGTAACATCTTACTTTAATAATTTCCTGGGGGTGAAATTCCCTTGGGTGGCGTTGTTATGGCAACTTATTGAACCACTCTGCTACATCTAGGTAACTTGTTGTGTAAATTATTGTGAAGCTGGTCATACTGAATGGGCAATTACTTCGTTTCGGCCATCTCAGCTGTCAATAGACTTGATTGGAGGGAGGGCCAAACCTGCATGAGGTAAACCAAGCACTTAAGAGCTTGTCACTACAGTCGCATGAAGACTGCCGAACAAACACAAGGGAGTCTATCTGTGGGATTCCATCAAGAAGTCATAATAACTCAACCATCGCAGCCATGCGTCCTATCCCAGTCAGGACATTAAACTGGAGAAGATTTCTCCAGAGACTCGAGGCTGTAACCCATCTCCAATCCAATCTCTGCTACCCACCATTCTCCACCGGTACAGAACTTGAAGTACTAGGAGGCAATGGAACTGCCAGTCTGCAGTCAAGAAGGCGCAGGACCTTGCTCACTACCACCACCTCCTCTCTGACTTCACCTCAACTGTTTCGGCAGCTAAATCTGCCTTCTACCTATCAAGGATCAACTCTTCTGACTCCAAACCCAGGAAAACATCTCCACTAACTCTCAGCTCTGATGGCCTTACCAGCTTTAGCCCTCTCACCTCTGAAGACGTTCACGCACTTGTTATGTCTAACCGTGCAACCACCTTCTCCCTTGACCCGATTCCCTGCTCTCTTCTCCAAGACATCTCACACGACATCTTGTCATTCCTCACCACCCTGATCAACTCCTCCCTCACCTCAGGTGTCATTCCAGCGGCTTTTAAGACAGCTAAAGTGAAGCCAGTCCTAAAAAAAAACACCCTAGACGCTGCTGACATCCAAAACTACAGACCTCTATCTCTTCTCTCATTCCTCTCTAAAACCCTGGAATGTGCCACCTACAACCAACTGTCATCCTATCTCAGGATTCAGGACTGCTCACTCCACTGAGACGGCCCTCCTCACAGTGACCAAGTCGACGCCAGAGCCTCATCCCACTCCTCCGTTCTCATTCTCCTCGACACCTTGATCTGCTGCATTCGACACAGTCAACCACCAAATCCTCCTATCCACCCTGGCTGAACTTGGCATCACTGATTCTGCTCTAACCTGGTTCACATCATACCTAACAAATCACACCTTTCAGGTCACATGGAATGGGTCTATGTCCAAACCCTGTTTCTGTTTTCACTATACACCAGATCACTTGTCTCTGTAATAACATCACATGGATTCTCCTACCATTGCTACGCAGATGATACCCAGCTGTTCCTCTCTTTTCCCCCAACCTCCGACACCCACATTGCAACTCGCATCTCGGAATGTCTGGCAGACATCTCCGTCTGGACAACTGCGCATCACCTCAAGCTTAACCTGAATAAAACTGAACTCCTCTTCATCACGGAGAAAGACTGCCCTCGCATGGACCTGTCGGTCACTGTCGAGGATATCACAGTATTGCCTTCGTCAACTGCGAGGAACCTGGGTGTAATCCTCAACGACCAACTATCCTGCACCCCCAACATTACTGCTGTGGCCCGATCCTGCAGATTTGCCCTCTACAATATCAGCAGGATTCAGACTTTCCTCACAAAGGATGCAACGCAACTCCTGGTCCAAGCACTGGTCATCTTCCGCCTTGACTACTGCAACTCTCTCCTGGCTGGACTCCCAGCCTCGGCGACTAAACCATTGCAGCGTATCCAGAATGCTGCAGCACACCTTGTCTTCAAATTCTCCCATGTGACCCCCCTCCTCCATGACCTCCACTGGCTCCCTGTTGCAGCACGCATCCAATTCAACACAATGGCCTTCAAGGCCATCAATGGAACAGCACCCATCTACCTTCAAACACTGGTCAAACCACCTGCCCCTTCGCGAGCACTTCGCTCCACTACTTCAGCTGGCTGGCACCACCATCGCTGAAATCAAATCAGTGGTGGATTGAACTCCCGACCAATGTCAGGACAGCAGAGTCACTTGCCATCTTCTGAAAAAGGCTCAAGACTCACCTGTTCAGACTTCACCTCGACTCTGCATAGCATGACCCACTAACAACCCCCCCCCCCCCCCTTGCCAAAAAAAGCACTTCTATGTTCTTACCTATAGCACTTTGATCATAGCACTGTTGTACTTAAGGTATCCTTGCTGAACAGCTACTACTTTACCCAGACGAGGACCTAACACCTCGTTCACTTTGGACAAAAGCATCTGATAAATGCCCTAAATGTAAAAATGTAGAGTTGATCTTAAAAGGCTTCAAAACCATAGTCCACAAACTAATGGGTGAAGTCATGGGGCTCTAGTTTCGTAGACCAGGCGTAGTCGGCGTGCAGCGCACCTGCGCCACGCCGACGGGGTTGTCCGCCTGGACTTTGCAGGTTTCATGCACCGCGCAGGCTAGCACAGGCACTCCTCCCGTCACTCCCACCCGCGCGGGAAAGAGGGAGGAGAAGAAGGCGTGAGTGGGAGACGAGGAGGAGACAAGGCGTGGACTGGGATTAACACAGCCGATTCAGATCTTCACCAATCAAATGAGCTCCTCTCCTCACCTTTAATGCGCCAGGCGACAACCCAATGACAGAAGCAGCGCCGCCGCCCCCACTATGCGCATCACGCGCTATGCGTGCGTATAGTCATAATAATTATAATGCCGATATTATATCACTATAGAAATTGTCGGCACATTTTAGGCATGTTTATCACAAAGCAGGGTCAGGGCCCACAGCAGTAGACATAATAGACGAGCCGGCCGGGCTATTCATCATCATCATCACCGTCTTCATCATTTGCGCTCCACAGCTGCACCGGATTCCCCATCAGAACGGCGGGACACGGGGACCTCGCGGGCTGCTAAGACCAGCTGCAGCAGCCCCGGTTCCAGCTCGCGGCAAAGTTGCGCGTCTCTCCACGGACAAAACAGGCTGCCGAGGCGCGAGACCAGGCACGATCTGCTGTATTTTTTTTAAAGATTTTTTCAGGCATAGACACATTTTATTAGCAGTGGATAGATATGAAAAACAGGAGAGAGAGAGGGAGATGTTTTGGTCCAAGATGTCCAAGTTTCAGCTGTGTTAATTCAGTCAGGCTGAGTTTCCGTTGCGGGTGCCATCCGCCTTTGATCTGACGTCAGATGTGACGGGACAATCTATATAGATATAAATTCACGTGTTGATTCAATTAGTTGCATTAAATAGTGCTTTATTATTTATTTCATTTAAATGTGCCTGGAACTGTGGAAACCTGCCTGTGAGGTCTTGATGACGTGTACACACTGCGTGCCAGTCAGCCAAACTGCCACTCCGCCAGCTGTAATTCGCTTACGCCAAGAGTAGACCAGGTTGGAGCTGGCGGGCTTTCGGCGCAATCTTGGCGAGGCTTTTTGCCACGAAACTTCCGCTGCGCCAAGCTGAATCTGTGACGCCTCCCCCTGCTGCGCCACCACACCCATCTTGGCGCAGGCGATCCACCAAACTGCCAAACTGACCGTGCGCAAGGCTGCGGCTGGTCAAAACTTGCATTACGCCGGGCCCATTATGTCTACATCCAGTTCTTATATACAGACCAGAAATGTATTACATTCACATACTGTGGCTAATGGACCTCACTTTATTGAAAAAATGCATACACCTTGTCCACAAGAAACTGGGACTGCAGAATCTCTTTCAAAGCCCTTTACATTAACTTTATTTGCCCAAGTGAAATTTTGATGTTGGATAGTACAGAAATAGCACACTGGAGACTTGCGAAGCCAAATGTCTTTTCAGCAGCATTCACTCTAAATAATTTGGCTGACAGCTGAGATGCCAACATCATACTTTTATTTTACAATGCACCTACTGTATTTGTTTTAAAATATTACATAAAATATTGCCGTTTCCTGGTTTACAGTATAATAGCAGCATAACCGCATGATTTATGGCAATTTTACAGTATACGCCAGCATGTTACTTTTTATTGAGAAAGGGCAGCACAGCTACTTGTGCATTTAATTCCCCACAATTACAAAGTACCACATTCAACAACTCAATACATTTGTACAGTGACTTATAATGTGTGAAACCTTTGCATTGGAAAACTGAATGTAGGCTACTGCATTTGTTTGGAAGAAATTCCAATCAAATATTAGAGGCCTTACTGAATTCATGAGCATAACCTCAGATGCTAGATTACAATATCATCAAGAACAGTGTAACAGAACTGCATCAAGGTCTTCAATAGCTTGGGAAAAAAGTATTGTGCATGTGAATTTTATTGAACTAGATGACAGTGGGAGTGAAAATGAGAAAGAGAAAAGTAAGAGAGGTCTTGTGTTTTCAATGGAGAACCAGAAAATGCTTACAGACATAAAACCAAAAGTACAAAGAACAGACAGAGGGGAAAGGGTGGTTAATTGGTTGTAGTTTAGGGAGGGAGGTTACCTCCTAAGTGGGCTAAGCCAGTAAGTGGCTAGCAGGGGTATGTTGGAAAAAGGGCTAGTGAGAAAGAGCAATATTACTTCAGTGGAATACTTGAGAAAATGTGTCTGATGTGGTTTTAATTTTGCTTTTGGGAATAACACCCGGGAACATGTCTCACTTCTCCAGTGAGAGCAGCACTTTGGTAATTCCAGGTCTCTGCCTCTTTAAAAAAAAATTGCGGTTCTAGTCCTACAGTTGGCTCTGTAAGGGCTCCTGCAAACACAAGTTGGGTAACTACATCGTCACACCATTATCACAACATGAAACATGATGAGAATCTCACTAATACCGTCCTGGGTAAACCCATACTCAGCACTGTAAACCCAACATTTGCAGAATGATGAAAACCATTTTGTCATTGTGGCTTAATTTACAATTGCAGTGGAGAACTACTGGATTGTTATCATCGCCAGGCGTTCATTGCTTGTGTGTTTATGTGTAAGTGTTTGAGATGTATCCGTCTCTCAGCAGCTTATCTCGCATACCATTCAACCCACAAGCATCATATTTTTCTTGCACATCTCTGACTGTATGCTCAAGGTTGTATGGTATCAAGGTGATTGATCTTTCGCTGTGTCCCAATCCAACAGCCGCATCCTTAGGAAGCTGCATTTGAAGCTGTCCATTTTGAGTTGGTTTTGAAGGATCCTTCATACGCATCAGAGAAATGTGGCCTTCTTCTCATGGATTCCGAGGATCCAACTGATGGATTCTTCACAGCCCAACCCATACCAAGATTCATTGCACAATACACTCTCACCTGAAACATATCATGCAGTGATGGCGTCAGTGGTGAAGCATGTCCTCCATCATGATATAAAATAAAAGAATAAAATATGATCGATGGCTTCATTTTATTCATATAACATTAGTTACCTTGTCTATGCTCTTTCTTGTCGAACGCAGCTGGTTGCTAGACAACAGGAGCAGCAAAGATGACGCAAATAGGAAGTCCTTTCTGGAACATCGCTTGGCCTTTGCTTTCTTCAAAGGACCCAGCCAATATAGGCCACAGAGGCTGCATAATTTGGGATGAAGCTATTGACTTCTCCTCAATCATAGAAGTGCTTCAGATTAGAATTTGTTGCTGTCCAGATTTGCATGCTAATGTTCTTATTCATTCAATCAAACTTCAAAGTATTGGCCGTCATACACACCTGGCGTAGATCTGCCCTCTACTGAGTGCACTTTTCTAGTTACCTAAATTGAATGTTGCAATCCAGTGGATAAAATGTACCATAGCTACTAATGGAATGTAAATAAGACTCACAGTGGCAGCTGCTGTGTAATATTCTTCAAACAGGCATTTCAATTGACTTCAGTGAGCATAGGGATAAGCCAACGAGGCCCCCACATCAATCAAACTGAGGTGAATTGAAGAGTTATATTTCAAAATAAGAAATACCACAATCCTGACACATACAGTACACCCATGGAATAATTGCTGCCAGTAAAGAGATTTGGAGCATTTACTCATGTGATGAGAGTTATATCTTCCGTCTTATTAATATAACAATGATTTGTCGGACCACGACGTCTCTTCAAAGATTTATTAATAGCGGTACAACTTGTTAGCCCATGGCTACACTGCAACAACAACCTAGCCCAGGTTACCCAGCAATCCAATATTTTGTTCTTAGCTTAGAAAGCATCTGATTTTTTCCACAATGACCAACCAGATGGTGGGTGTGGTTCAGAAGAAGTTTTGAGAAGTGGTCTACATTAGACAGAATAGCCGGGTGTTTGAAGTCCTCCGGCATAGCCAATTTACTTAATCTACCGCCCACTCTCAGTATTCCATCACTAAGAATGGGGTCCAACTTGTATAGTCTGCTACTCCTTCTTACAGCTTGGCCTGCTCTTAAGGCATTCACTTCATCCCTGAAGGCTTTCTGTTGAACATAAGCAACAAGTGACTCCTCAGCTTCTGTAAAATCCTGCACGGACAGTTGCTGGTCAGATAGCTGCTTGTCTTTCACATATTCTGATTTAACTGATGCACTGTGTGAGGTATATGCCTTTTTCATTTGGATCAAGTGTCTCAGGGTCCCTTTGAACTTCAAAAGCCACGCCGTAGATCTGATGAGTTTGTCCCATGATGAGAAGGATTCGATGAAGCGAGTCAGAGGGTCTTCGTGGACTGTTGTTTTGCGAAGGCCACAACAGTTTTCTTTACCTCTGAGTCACTGTCAGAAAGTAGTTGTGAGTAGTGGTTGAGTGGAAAGTTTCGGCCAGTCAGCTTCGCATTTGGCCAGAAAGTCTGGACCGTTAAGCCAAGATCTTTCTTTCAGAAAAGCATCAGCTCGCATTCCCCTAGACGCATTGTCTGCTGGGTTGAGGTCAGTCTTAATGTGACGCCACTGAGATTTCTGTGTCAGGTCACGAATCAGGGATACTCGGTTAGCCACAAAGGTCTTGAATCTCTGAGTGTCACTCAGAATGTACTTCAGGACAGAAGTACTATCAGTCCAGAAGAAGGAGTCTGAGATCTGAAGCCCCAGTTCTTTCCTGAGCATATTGTCCATACGAGCGGCCAAAACCGCTGCAGTGAGCTCCATTCTGGGGATTGTGACCACTTTTAGGGGTGCAACCCTCGCTTTTCCCATCACTAACGTAATGTGAGGAGGTTTGCTTCCGCTGGTAAATCTTATGTAGCTGACAGTCCCATAGCCACTTTCGCTGGCATCGCAGAAGTGGTGTAATTGGGTGTCAGTGACATCAAAATCTACGGGTTTGTAGCATCTTTCGATTCTGAAGTCGGAAATCCCATGAAGATCTTTCTGCCACTCGCTCCATTTTGACGCAAGGGCAGGTGGGATTTCCCCATCCCATCCGCAGTTGATCTTACACAGCTCCTGCTGTATCAGTTTCCCTGTGAGCATCACTGGCGATAAGAATCCCAGAGGATCGTAAACAGAATTGAGCACAGACAAGATTCCCCTTCGACTAACTGGCTGTTGTTTCGGGGTGATGTCAAAGAAGAATGTATCGGACTCGACATCCCACCGCATGCCAAGTGCTCTCTCCACAGGAAGCTTGTCTTTCTCAAGGTCAATGTTCTTTACTTCTTTTGCCTTTTCCTCTACGGGTAAAGATGCAAGGACAGAACGGCTGTTGCTGGTCCATTTGGTAAGTTTAAATCCTCCAGTTGCACATATTTTCTTTAAGTTCTGAACCAGACTAATGGCTTGGTTTTCATCTGGAACTGATTTAACACAGTCATCCACATAGAAATTGTGATGAATAGTGTTCAGTGCTGAGCTATCGGCTTTCCCTTCATTATCCTCAGCTGTCTGCTTGAGGGCAAAATTTGCACAGCTGGGAGATGAAACTGCACCGAATAGATGCACAGTCATTCGAAATTCCCTCAGTGCTTGAGTAGTGTCGCCACCTGGCCACCACAAGAACCTCAGAAAGTCCACATCCGTTTCAGGAATCTTCACTTGGTGGAACATTCCTTCGATGTCTCCCATCACAGCTACTGGTTCCTGTCTGAACTTCAGAAGTACACCTAGCAAGGTGTTTGTAAGGTCTGGGCCTTGTAGTAGCTCTGTGTTCAAAGAGGTACCTCTGTAGGCCGAAGTACAGTCGAAGACCACCCGGATTGTTTTTTACGTTTGTGGTACACTCCGTGGTGGGGAATGTACCAGAGTCTCCCATCAGTCCGGTGGAGCTGTTCTTCGGGTACCATCTCTGCATGTCCTTTCAATAAGACATCGTTCATGAAACACACGTAATCCTTCTTAAATGATTCATCCTTCTCAAGTCTTTTCTTAAGGCCATATGCTCTTTGTTCAGCCATTTGCCTATTATTTGGCATACGAAGATCATCCTTACGGAAAGGAAGTCGGATTTCATAATGACCGTCTCTTTTCCTTAAAGATTCTTTCATGATTTGCAGAAATCTTTTATCTTCGAATGAATGTTCGTCTTTCTCCTCATAGCTCAATTCGGGGAAGTATTGATTGTACTGTTGGATCAGAAGATCGCCCAAGCGAGCCACTGATATTCTGTTTGTCATTATTTGTGGTCGTCCATGTTTGTTTACATGTGAGCTAATTCCCAGTGGGACATTAACTATCCATCCAAGGTGTGTCAGGACAGCATACGGGCCATTATCCTGGCTGTTGATGACCTTGAGTGGTTCCATGGCTTTGGGGATGTTCATCCCAATCAACAGACTCACGTCAGCTTCAATGGAGTTCAGTTTGACCTCATTTAGGTAAGGCCATTGTTTTAGATCCTCTTCTCTTGGGATGTTCTTATCACTTACAGGAATTGTGCATTGTGTGAAGACCTCTGGGAGTTCGATGAAGTCTTTGCCATCAAGGCTGCTTACTTCCAGTCCACATAATTTGAAGGTTTTTACTGGCTTTTCATAGCACATGGTTTGAAGCAGAATTTCTGTTTTCCTCCCTCTGACAGACAGTTCTTCCATTAGTTTTTCTGTACAGAAGGTAGCGGAACTCCCGGGATCCAGGAATGCATATGTTTTTATGGCATGACTACCTTTGGTCGCCTTCACTATCACGGGTACAATTGCCAATTTGTGGTCTGTATTGCTGGCCTCTGTTTGGTCGGTTGGTGGCAGGGTAACTGTGACAGAGTTGGCTTGAACGGCTGTGCCACCACTAGTATTGTTCGTGGCTACTACAGGTGCTTTAGTGTCTATGGCGCCATCTGTTGGCCAGTTTTCGATGTGTAAGAGTGTTGGGTGTTTCTTATCACATGAGTGGCAAGTCAGGCGTTTCTTACATGTTTTGCTGAGATGTCCTTTTGTCAAACAGGCAAAGCAAAATCCATGTTTCTTTAGAAATTCAATCTTCTCTTTGTGTGGGAGTTTTGACATTGCTTCACATCTTTCCATTGCATGCTCTCTATTACAGTAAACACAGGGTTTGGAAAAGGTATAACTTTCATTGAAAGGAGTGACATTTCTAAATTGATTTATCTTTTCTTTTACATTGGCTTTTGCAACAGCACTAGTGGTGACTGGAGAGACTGCAGTGAGAAAGCTCTGCTTGCTGGCAGATTTTCTATAGGGCAGGTTCACTGTAGGTGCTCTCACCTTTGCTTCTCTGCGAACGTCTTGAATGTCGCCAAAGACCGGGTCCTGCAATATTCTGGACTGTTTCTCAATGAATCTGACGAGATCATTGAATTTAGGCCTCTGCTGTGTTTGTTCCGTAATGTCACATACCACTGTTCTCCATCTCTCTCTGAGTTTGTATGGGAGCTTGGAGACTATTTGTTTCATATTGGATTGCAAGTCCAGTTCCGACATGTATTGAAGGTTTTGGGCAGCATTACAGCAACTTCTTAAATATAACGCATAACTGTAAAGTGCCTTTCCATCATCTGGTCTGATTACAGTCCAGTCTAAGGCCTTCTCCATATAGGCAGTCGTGATTTTAAAGTCATTGCCAAAGTGTCGCTTGAGCAGGCGCTTGGCTTCAGCATATCCTTCCGCAGCGTCCATGTGAAAACAGCTTCTGACAAGTTCTTTCGGTTGTCCGACTGTATATTGTTCCAAAAAGTAAAGTCGGTCTTCGTTACTGTCAGTCTTATCTTCTATGTTGTATTTGATTGCTTGCATGAACAACTGAAATTCCAGGGGGTTACCATTGAACACGGGAACTTCCTTCTTTGGCAGTGCTGATTGGGCTACAACAGATACAAGCAGATTTGTCAAGTCTGAGTTATCTAGGGGTTCTAATGGTTCTCTTCCCGGAGTAGATTGTGCTCTTCTTGGTTGAGTCGAAGTAGTTCTAGTGCCTCCACTTGATAAGTTGAGCCTAGTTGTTGCAGCAGTGGTTGTTTGCGGTACTGCCATTGACTTCTGGGCTAGGCCGTCATGCATAGCCCTCTGTAATGGTGTTTTAGGTACTGCTCCCAGATCCACGAAATCCGGCTGAGATATCCCTGCCACTCTGCTGCTTTCCACTGATTCGGAAATTGGTTCCTCCGTTCTGTGTGATTTCTCCATATATTTCTCCAGGTAAGCGTTCATACCATCCTCAGGTCTGAAAGCCATTCCTGCTGTTGCTTCAGTTGGATCAATTTCTTCTATGGCCTCCAGTTTGGCGTTTGTGACAGCAAGATCCTCTCTTAGTTGAAATGCTTCCATTTTAGCTCGCAGTTTAAGCTTTTCCATTTCCGTTTCCATTTCCATTTCGTGTTTCTCTCTCAATGACTTAGCTCTGGCCAGTAAACCAGCTTTATCCACAGCTATTTTAATTCGCGCAGCTGATGATGCTTTAGAACTACTCTTAGATACAATTGACACACTATCATAGAGCCCCTGCAGCAGACCAGTCTATCAAAAATGGCTGCCGTGCAGTCACACAGGTTGGCAGGCTCTGTGTGTATGCCAAAAAAACCATCTAAAAACCTCAAAAGATATCGGCTTCTTCCATCTACATGTCTCTTTATTGCTTTAGTATGTTCTTATCTACTCTTGTGCTTAACATTCACACAACAAATAGATAAAAACAGTGAACAAGTCCTCTACCCAACAAAGAAGAGTCAACACCTGCTCTACACAAAACTACTGGACAATGGACGTGCAAGGCTACCCTCAGGTAAAGATGAACAGTCAGACCAGCTTGGACCTTTCCTGGGAATTGCGCATGTTCTGATGATACTGCTCCTGGCTGGTGATATTGAAATGAATCCTGGACCCTTAATGAACTCTTACTACCTGGATGCTAAACCACCTCAGCTAACAGGGCCACTGCTAAGTGGGCCACAACTACAGCTAATTGGGATACAATCATGGCTAACAGGCCTTCATTTAACTGGGCAACAACCACACCTAGCAGGGTTACAATTCCAGCTAGCCAGTCTTCATTCTCAGTTAACTGGGCTACAAGCACTACCAGCCAGGCTACAGCCGCAGCCGGCCGGGCTACATCCTCAGCTAGCTGGGCTACATCCTCAG
The DNA here is from genome assembly GCF_963514095.1 of Eutrigla gurnardus. Taxonomy (NCBI): domain Eukaryota; kingdom Metazoa; phylum Chordata; class Actinopteri; order Perciformes; family Triglidae; genus Eutrigla; species Eutrigla gurnardus. The sequence continues at coordinate 21,365,478 of NC_139936.1, forward strand.
CTAACTGGGCTACATCCTCAGCTAGCCAGGCTACATCCTCAGCTAGCTGGGCTACATCCACTGCCAGCCAGGCTACATCCGGGCTTCAACCACAGCCAGCCGGGCTTCAACCACGGCCAGCCGGTCTTCAACCACAGCCAGCCGGGCTACAACCACGGCCAGCTGGGCTTCAACCACGGCCAGCCGGGCTTCAACCATGGCTAGCCAGGCTACATCCTCACCTAACTGGGCTACATCAAAAGCCAACCAGGCTTCAACCACGGCCAACCGGGCTTCAACCACGGCCAGCCAGGCTACAACCATGGCCAGCTGGGCTTCAACCACAGCTAGCCAGGCTACATTCTCACCTAACTGGGCTACATCAAAAGCCAACCGGGCTTCAACCACGGCCAGCCAGGCTACAACCACAGCCAGCCGGGCTTCAACCACGGCCAGCCGGGCTTCAACCACAGCCAGCCGGGCTTCAACCACAGCCAGCCAGGCTTCAACCACGGCCAGCCGGGCTTCAACCACGGCCAGCCAGGCTACAACCATGGCCAGCTGGGCTTCAACCACAGCTAGCCAGGCTACATCCTCACCTAACTGGGCTACATCAAAAGCCAACCGGGCTTCAACCACGGCCAGCCAGGCTACAACCACAGCCAGCCGGGCTTCAACCACGGCCAGCCGGGCTTCAACCACAGCCAGCCAGCGTTTGTGACAGCAAGATCCTCTCTTAGTTGAAATGCTTCCATTTTAGCTCGCAGTTTAAGCTTTTCCATTTCCGTTTCCATTTCCATTTCGTGTTTCTCTCTCAATGACTTAGCTCTGGCCAGTAAACCAACTCTTACTACCTGGATGCTAAACCACCTCAGCTAACAGGGCCACTGCTAAGTGGGCCACAACTACAGCTAATTGGGATACAATCATGGCTAACAGGCCTTCATTTAACTGGGCAACAACCACACCTAGCAGGGTTACAATTCCAGCTAGCCAGTCTTCATTCTCAGTTAACTGGGCTACAAGCACTACCAGCCAGGCTACAGCCGCAGCCGGCCGGGCTACATCCTCAGCTAGCTGGGCTACATCCTCAGCTAACTGGGCTACATCCTCAGCTAGCCAGGCTACATCCTCAGCTAGCTGGGCTACATCCACTGCCAGCCAGGCTTTATCCTCAGCTAACTGGGCTACATCCACTGCCAGCCAGGCTACATCCTCAGCTAGCCAGGCTACATCCACTTCCAGCCAGGCTTCAACCACGGCCAGCCGGGCTTCAACCACTGCCAGCCAGGCTACAACCACAGCTAGCCAGGCTACATCCTCACCTAACTGGGCTACATCCAAAGCCAGCCGGGCTTCAACCACAGCCAACCAGGCTTCAACCACTGCTGGCCGGGCCACATCCACTGCCAGCCAGGCTACAACCACAGCCAGCCGGGCTTCAACCACAGCCAACCGGGCTTCAACCACGGCCAGCCAGGCTACAACCATGGCCAGCTGGGCTTCAACCACAGCTAGCCAGGCTACATCCTCACCTAACTGGGCTACATCAAAAGCCAAACGGGCTTCAACCACGGCCAGCCAGGCTACAACCACAGCCAGCCGGGCTTCAACCACAGCCAGCCGGGCTTCAACCACGGCCAACCGGGCTTCAACCACAGCCAGCCGGGCTTCAACCACAGCCAGCCGGGCTTCAACCACAGCCAGCCGGGCTTCAATCCCGGCCAGCCGGGCTTCAACCACGGCCAGCCGGGCTTCAACCACGGCCAGCCGGTCTTCAACCACGGCCAGCCGGGCTACAACCACGGCCAGCGGGGCTTCAACCACGGCCAGCCGGGCTTCAACCACAGCCAGCCGGGCTTCAACCACAGCCAGCCAGCGTTTGTGACAGCAAGATCCTCTCTTAGTTGAAATGCTTCCATTTTAGCTCGCAGTTTAAGCTTTTCCATTTCCGTTTCCATTTCCATTTCGTGTTTCTCTCTCAATGACTTAGCTCTGGCCAGTAAACCAGCTTTATCCACAGCTATTTTAATTCGCGCAGAATAAGCTGATGATGCTTTAGAACTACTCTTAGATACAATTGACACACTATCATAGAGCCCCTGCAGCAGACCGGTCTATCAAAAATGGCTGCCGTGCAGTCACACAGGTTGGCAGGCTCTGTGTGTATGCCAAAAAAACCATCCAAAAACCTCAAAAGATATCGGCTTCTTCCATCTACATGTCTCTTTATTGCTTTAGTATGTTCTTATCTACTCTTGTGCTTAACATTCACACAACAAATAGATAAAAACAGTGAACAAGTCCTCTACCCAACAAAGAAGAGTCAACACCTGCTCTACACAAAACTACTGGACAATGGACGTGCAAGGCTACCCTCAGGTAAAGATGAACAGTCAGACCAGCTTGGACCTTTCCTGGGAATTGCGCATGTTCTGATGATACTGCTCCTGGCTGGTGATATTGAAATGAATCCTGGACCCTTAATGAACTCTTACTACCTGGATGCTAAACCACCTCAGCTAACAGGGCCACTGCTAAGTGGGCCACAACTACAGCTAATTGGGATACAATCATGGCTAACAGGCCTTCATTTAACTGGGCAACAACCTAACCTAGCAGGGTTACAATTCCAGCTAGCCAGTCTTCATTCTCAGTTAACTGGGCTACAAGCACTACCAGCCAGGCTACAGCCGCAGCCGGCCGGGCTACATCCTCAGCTAGCTGGGCTACATCCTCAGCTAACTGGGCTACATCCTCAGCTAGCCAGGCTACATCCTCAGCTAGCTGGGCTACATCCTCAGCTAGCCAGGCTACATCCTCAGCTAACTGGGCTACATCCACTGCCAGCCAGGCTACATCCTCAGCTAGCCAGGCTACATCCACTTCCAGCCAGGCTTCAACCACGGCCAGCCGGGCTTCAACCACTGCCAGCCAGGCTACAACCACAGCTAGCCAGGCTACATCCTCACCTAACTGGGCTACATCCAAAGCCAGCCGGGCTTCAACCACAGCCAACCAGGCTTCAACCACTGCTGGCCGGGCCACATCCACTGCCAGCCAGGCTACAACCACAGCCAGCCGGGCTTCAACCACAGCCAACCGGGCTTCAACCATGGCCAGCCAGGCTACAACCATGGCCAGCTGGGCTTCAACCACAGCTAGCCAGGCTACATCCTCACCTAACTGGGCTACATCAAAAGCCAAACGGGCTTCAACCACGGCCAGCCAGGCTACAACCACAGCCAGCCGGGCTTCAACCACAGCCAGCCGGGCTTCAACCACGGCCAACCGGGCTTCAACCACAGCCAGCCGGGCTTCAACCACAGCCAGCCGGGCTTCAATCCCGGCCAGCCGGGCTTCAACCACAGCCAGCCGGGCTTCAATCCCGGCCAGCCGGGCTTCAACCACGGCCAGCCGGGCTTCAACCACGGCCAGCCGGTCTTCAACCACGGCCAGCCGGGCTACAACCACGGCCAGCAGGGCTTCAACCACGGCCAGCCGGGCTTCAACCACGGCTAGCCAGGCTACATCCTCACCTAACTGGGCTACATCAAAAGCCAACCAGGCTTCAACCACGGCCAACCGGGCTTCTACCACGGCCAGCCAGGCTACAACCATGGCCAGCTGGGCTTCAACCACAGCTAGCCAGGCTACATTCTCACCTAACTGGGCTACATCAAAAGCCAACCGGGCTTCAACCACGGCCAGCCAGGCTACAACCACAGCCAGCCGGGCTTCAACCACGGCCAGCCGGGCTTCAACCACAGCCAGCCGGGCTTCAACCACAGCCAGCCAGGCTTCAACCACGGCCAGCCGGGCTTCAACCACGGCCAGCCAGGCTACAACCATGGCCAGCTGGGCTTCAACCACAGCTAGCCAGGCTACATCCTCACCTAACTGGGCTACATCAAAAGCCAACCGGGCTTCAACCACGGCCAGCCAGGCTACAACCATGGCCAGCTGGGCTTCAACCACAGCTAGCCAGGCTACATCCTCACCTAACTGGGCTACATCAAAAGCCAGCCGGGCTTCAACCACGGCCAGCCGGGCTTCAACCACAGCCAGCCGGGCTTCAACCACGGCCAACCGGGCTTCAACCACGGCCAACCGGGCTTCAACCACAGCCAGCCGGGCTCCAACCACAGCCAGCCGGGCTTCAACCACGGCCAGCCGGGCTTCAACCACGGCCAACCGGGCTTCAACCACGGCCAGCCGGGCTCCAACCACGGCCAGCCGGGCTACGACCACGGCCAGCCGGGCAACAACCACAGCTGACTGTGCAACAACCACGGCAAAAGGTCTACTCAGTGGTGACTCAGTCTGCTCTGCAGTCTGATACGCATGTTGACCCACAGCTTCCTGGTATCGAAGGTAACAAACCAATAGCAAAGTGTAACATTAACTCAAATAAAAAGCTACGTGTGGCCAGAGGGCTAAGGGATGTAAATGGGAAACAAATCATTAATCAGGCAATCACAAAACACAGGAAGTGGAAAGTCTTTCAAACTGTCAACCACTCCAGAATAATATGGGATCCCAAAGTTAAACCTAAGGGTTTATTTGGTGGTCATCTTAACATAAGAAGTATTGTATCGAAAAGTGACCAAATCCAGCATCTACTAATGGAATCAAATTTAGATTTTCTCTGTCTATCTGAAACTTGGCTACATGAAAACTCACCAACTGCAGCACTAAACATACCAGGCTATCAAATGTATAGAAGAGATAGGGTGAAATCAAAGGGAGGCGGGGTTATGGTCTATCTGAAGGATTGTATCCAATGTAATGAATTACTGCTGTCAAACTGTGATTTGGAATGTATTGGCTTGAATATCACTCTATCACCACAAATGTCTTTTATTCTTATTTTAATGTATCGCCCACCCTCCTCAAATAATGATTTTTATGAAAAATTCCAAAACATGCTCAAGGAATGTAATTTTAAGAAAGAGGTGATAATAATGGGAGATTTTAATGTAAATTGGGAAGATAGATCAATTAGAAAGAACCTCAAACAAATAACCGATGGGCTAGATCTCTCACAGCTGATTAAAGGTCCAACAAGAATAACCCAATCCACCAGAACTCAGATTGATTTAGTGTTCAGTAACAGACCGGAGAGAACCTCAAAAACGTACAACATGATAACTGGGCTATCTGACCACAATCTAACTCTTGTGATCAGAAAATTAACAAAAAAGAGATTTAGCTCCTCTACTAAGGAACATGAAAGCATTAGAATCCCCAAGAACATGCAAGAGTGTTTTAAAAACACTATTCATAGTTTTAACTGGAATGATCTGTTATTTGGAAAAAACCTGAGTGAGGGCAGTCAAATATTCTCAAGTAAAATTCAGAGTATAATTGCAGAATTTTCCTGTAGCATTAGGAGTAGGAATAGAGAGAACAGTCTTCCCTGGATAAATGCAGACATTTTGAAACTAATGAAAGAACGTGATCTTGCATTAAAAATGGCCATTAGAACAAAATTTTATCATGACAAATATCACTTTGCCATGTTAAGAAATAAAGTGATAACAGGTCTGAGGAAAGCTAGGGCTGATTTCTTCATTGCTATAATTAGTGAGGCACGGGGTAATCCGAAAATTATATGGACTCAGTTAAAAAAACTCATGGGACAACATCATAGCGCAGGAAGGTCAATTGAACTTGACTTGAATGGAAAGCTGACCAAGGACCCAGCTGAAGTAGCAGTAGCTCTTAATCGATACTTTGTTGATTCTGTAGCAACTATTGCAAAGGGCTTCTCGACTGATCATGTTAATGTGTCCTCAGTAAACACAATGGAGCCAGCCTTCAGTATTAACACTGTCTCAGAAATAAAAATCACTGGTATTATTAGATCTCTCAAACCCTCAAAAGCAAAAGATTCATTTGGTATGGACTCAACGATGCTCAAAGATATCGGTTCATCATTGGCCAATCCCATCACTAAAATTGTTAATCTTTCAATATCCCAAGGGCAGTTTCCAAGTATTTGGAAATCTGCAATTGTCACACCAATTTTCAAATCTGGTGATCATCATTCCGCCTGTAACTTTAGGCCGATCAGCATCCTCCCTATAATGTCTAAAGTAGCAGAGAAGTGTGTAGCTGAGCAAATCATACACCACCTGAACAACAGCTCATTCCCCCTTCATCCTATGCAATTTGGCTTCAGATCCAACCACTCAACCGAGACGGCTAATTGTTTTTTCATTGAGAAAATTAAATCACTGTTGGATAAGCGTGGCGTTGTCGGTGCTGTCTTTCTTGATCTCCGCAAAGCATTTGACACTGTGAATTACAAGGTTCTTTTATCCAAGTTATCCAATTTTAATTTTTCTGTTGAGGCACGTCAATGGGTTGAATCATACCTTTTTAACCGAACTCAAGCTGTTCGAATAAATAACCAGCAATCTGACACCCTCTCCTTGTCCACTGGTGTCCCACAGGGATCCACACTGGGTCCACTTTTATTTAGTTTGTATATCAATGACTTGCCGTCTGTGTGTCCAGAGGCCCACATTCAAATGTATGCTGATGATACTGTGCTGTATGTGCATGGATTGACAAAAACCGAAGTTGCTGCCAAACTCACAAATGCAATGCTGAAAATTACAGCATGGCTCAATCAGTGCTGTCTCCAACTAAATATGTCAAAGACTGTTGGTATGTTTTTCTCCAAAACAAATGACTCTAGTGAAAACCCAGATGTTCTTGGCATTATTCTGGACTCCAACTTTAATTTTAGGGCACATGTAAAAACTGTCTGTAAAAGGATCAAATTCAATCTTGCCAATTTCAAATTTATACGAAACTCTATGTCCACCCAGGCAGCCATGATGTACATGCATTCAATGATATTCTCTCACATGAGCTACTGTCTGACGAGTTGGTCTCAGGCTAATCACACAACACTAAAACCACTACAGTCTTTGTATAAACAAACACTGAAAGTTCTGGACAAAAAACCAAGGCAATTCCATCACTGTGCAATTTTAAGAAAACACAATCTAGTGAGCTGGGAAAACATGATTAAGCACAAAAATGCATGTCTCTTTTACAAAATCATACATGGCATGGCCCCTCCTCCACTTAGAGAATTTGTAACTATTAGAACAAACCAACATCGGATCACAAGAGGAGTCATGAGAGGGGACTGCATTATTCCACTTAGGAAAAGTGCCTTTAGTCAGTCAGCCTTCTCTGTTGCAGCCTCACGTGAATGGAATAACATCCCAACATGTATCAGAGACCTAAACACATATCGGGCATTTAATTCCAATCTGAAACAGTGGCTCATTGATAATATGATCTGCCAGCACTAAACTTGACCCGCCTGCTCTTGCCTCCTTGTGTCAGTGTGTCTGTGAATTTGTCCTGCGTCTTGCAACTTACTTTGTATGTTTGCTTGTTTGTATGCTTTTGTGTAGCTCGTTCCATGTCTCTCCTGTGCTGCTTCATGTACTATTGTCATGTCGACTTTTTGTTTTTTTTTGTTGTGCATGTACTGTCTGCTCTGGTGGGCTATTGCCTCAATGTCTAACACATATAGATGTCTGCTATAAGTCCTAGTCTACCTTTTCAATTTGTGTTTGTTTGATGCAGACTCCTGTTTGTCCTGCATGCTTTATGTATTTTAATGCTTGATCTACTGAATACTTGTATGTGGTTATAATTGATGTTTTATCTGTTGCTTATCTATGTTCTCTTTTTTAAACTCTTTCTGTTATTTGCTTATTTGCTTTTTAGGGAGCCTATTGTTACATCTGGCCAAGGACTACAGATGGAAACTAGCCTTCTGGCTAAATCTGGCATATTTACAGAAATGTTTATTAATATGCACTGTCCTTGTCAAATAAACAAATAAATACATAAAAATAAAAATCATGCACATCATCAGGTGATTGTGGGTCTTGCTGACGTCTTAACCATATCTCGGTTTGACAAATAAAGTCATTAAACTTTGCTATCTTCGGTTCATACCAATCAACATTTTCATTCTCTTTCACGTCATCAGATAAGAGCATTTGAACTGATTCATGAGATGTTTTAAATGTCTTCAATATTTTATGAAACTCTTCCAATTGTGCTTTCACAGCAACAGAATCTCCTCTACCAAATCTTATTTCATTATTAATCTCATTCATTTTTCGAGTGCAGTGCCCAAGTTTGCCACGACGAGTTGCGCTGAGCTCTTTAATCCCATGTCTGCTCTGATGTTGCTCACCCGTGTCTGGGCCTATGGCCTCCTCTTCCTCAGACATGATCTCGGTTATTTTATTTCGTTTGATAAATAATTATTCCTTCCCATGTCGCATCAACATACAAATAAACAGCGTCTTAATTTCTTTAATTCCTTTAATTCTTGCCGTCGGTTTATTCGTTCCTATAGATATGTTGCGCGCATAATTTATTCATTTGCAAAATCGTAATTATTTTGTAGATTTATTGCAGGTTATGCTCAGTTACTGAAGTCTTAGTTTGTCATAAGCAATATTCTTAAAAGTGTCCACGTTGAATTTAACACGTCGGGATCTCAGCGATCGCTTAAATACTTCCTTCCTGCGATCGCGCAATTCGGATTGTCCCATCAAACATTTCAATCTCTCCTGATGTCTGATCGTATGGGTCTTGATTGCGCAATTCGGATTGTCCCATCAAACGTTTCATTCTCTCCTGATGTCCGATCGTATGGGTCTTGATTGCGCAATTCGGATTGTCCCATCAAACATTTCGGTCTCTCCTAATGTCTGATCGTATCATGGGTCTCTGAAGACAATGGAAATCGCCGGGTACTCACGAAGAAGCAAGTTGATGCTGAATGTGTTCCAGCGTATTTCCAAGCACAGCTCCAAGATGCAATCCGCCAGTTTCCTTTGTCCAACGTTTCGGATGGGCAATTTTTCAACTTAATGTAGTGGCAGCTTTCCAGCAGTCACTTCTGGGAGCGGATACAACCGGACAACGCGCGTCGTAAATTATAGATCCATTTATTTGTTCCTTCTTCGTTAATACAAACATAGATGTCCCTATCGCATTCACGCGGTTGAAAAATTGTTTGCCACTTCCGCCTCACATGGTCATAGGTAACCTAGGTAACCCATCACTATATCAAGCTACAACGTCTGACGTCACATTCCATTGGCTTGACAGATTGCGGCAGTCAATCCGTTTTCACACATAGAATTACGTTATTTTTAAACCATAATTCACCATACTATTAAACCATATTCCATAAACTTAAATATTATAATTATTTCAACCGTGTTATCAATCTTAATAACTTAATTTGCAACATAAATATCAAAATGGCTCCAACAAGGTCGGTGGTCAGTTAAAAGTGTAAACTTCCTACCATATAAGTACTGGTGAAATTTTCTAACACCAAATACAATGCTCAGAGCCTCTCGTTCCAGCTGAGCATAATTGGACTCAGCCTTGTTTAATGTTCTCGATGCGAAAGCAATTGGCTTTTCCTGGCCATTTGGCAGTACGTGGGAAATCACTGCCCCTACTCCATACGGAGAGACGTCGCATGCCAGCTGAATCGGGAGCGAAGGATTGAAGTGGGTTAGGACCTCCGACGCAGTCAGTGAATCCTTCGCCTTCTGAAAAGCCTCTTGGCAGCTTGCTGTCCACTGCCATGCTTCCTCTTTGCGTAGCAGGTTATGTAGTGGTTTCAGAAGTGATGCCAAGCTCGGTATAAACCGTCCGTAGTAATTCAACAGTCCTAAGAATGACTTAAGCTGGCTGACATTTTGTGGTGGGGGTGCGTCCACAATCGCTGTGATTTTTGAAGGTGCAGTATGTAGTCCATTAGCGTCGATCACATGACCTAAATATTCAACAGATGACTGGAAGAAGTCACATTTCTCTTTACGGACTCTCAATCCATATTCCTTCAGTCTCTGAAGAGTTGCATCCAAGTTGCGCAGATGCTCTTCATCATCTGCTCCTGTACACAGGATATCATCCAGGTAACACTGCACTTCAGGTAATCCGCTCAGGATTTGATCAATAGCTCGCTGAAACAATGCCGGGGCTGATGTGATGCCAAAAGGCAATCTGCAGTATCGAAAAAGTCCCTTATGTGTGTTGACAGTCAGCATTTCACGTGACTGCTCTTCAACATGCATTTGTAAGTAAGCCTGGTTGAGATCTATTTTGCTGAACTTCTGTCCCCCACTCAGGCCAGCAAACAAGTCATGGATCAGAGGAAGAGGATACTGCTCGGCTGTTAGTACAGGATTCACTGTTACCTTGAAATCTCCGCAGATCCGAATTCCTCCGTCCTTTTTCGGAACCGGGACGATGGGCGTGGCCCACTCGCTTGTCGTCACAGGCTCCAGAACTCCATTCTTGACCAGCGCATCCAAGTCAGCCTCCACCTTGGGCCGAATGGCGTATGGCACCGGCCGAGCCTTCATGAACACAGGTTTGCTGTTAGGTTTGATATGCAGCTTCACTGTTATTTTTTCCATGCTGCCCAACTCCTCACGAAAAACATCCTTGTGCTTTTCCAGGATAGTCTGCAGCTGAGTGGAACCGTGTGACAGCTTCCTTATTTCCTGCCAGTTGAGTCTGATTCTCTTGAGCCACTCACGCCCCATTATGGCAGGACAGTTCTTTTGGGTAACGTACACTGGCAGTTTGGCAGTTTGGTCATTACAATGAACAGTCACCTCTGTCATTCCTTTAATCTGCACTCGATGCCCAGTGTACCCTTTAAAAACTGTGTCGTAAGGTTGGAGTGGAAGGTGCTTCAGAAACTTCCTGTAAACATCATATGACACTAATGATGCTTTTGAACCTGTGTCTATCTGCATTTTTACAGAATGTCCTTCCAGCTTGGGTCTGGCCCAAAAGCCATCTGAAGTGTCATCAACAGTCAATATTCGCACAGTATTTATTGCAGTCGACACTTCTTCTTCTGAGGAATCACTCAGTCTGCCCTCATCACGCTTGACTGTGCGAACGTGTCTTTCCTTTTTGAATATTGCCGTGTCTCTTTTATTTCCAAACTTTGAGCCTTTATCCATGCCCTTCTTGTTCCTGCATGCACGTGCAACGTGGCCTTTTTTCCCACAGTTGTTGCAGTCCATTTCCTTGCACCAGCAATCATTAGCAAGGTGTCCTAACTTGCCACAGCGGAAACATGGTCCTTGTGCATTTGTTTTACCACTGTCCACCTTATGTATTCTGTCTGTAGCATGCAGAGCATGAGCTTCTTTTGAAGCCAGTTCCATGGTCACACTGATATTGCCTTGTCAAGAGTCAAGTCACTTTCTGTGAATAATTTCTTCTGTGCAGCTTCATTTCTTAATCCACACACCAGTCTGTCTCTTAATGTGTCATTCAAAGCATCTTTAAACTCACAGTATTCAGCTAATTTCCGTAATGATGCAACAAACATGGTGACAGACTCACCCTCTTCTTGGTTGCGTTTGTGAAACCTGAATCTTTCAGCGATCACCAGGGGCTTGGGTGAAAAATGCTTGGACAGTGTGTCCACAATTTCTTTGAAAGTTTTACTGCCTGGCTTTGCTGGTTGTACAAGGCTCCGTAGCAGGTTAAAAGTCTTTGGCCCAATCACACTCAAAAAAATGGGCACCAGCTTATCATCCTTTATTCCATTAGCCTCGACGAAATATTCAAACCGCTCTGTGTAGGAGCTCCATTGCTCCGTGCTTTCCTCGAAGGGACCAATCGAGCCAATAACTCCAGCCATTTTCTGCTCCTGGTTAAAAGGCGTTCCTCCCTTCACAACCGTTCCTTCCCGCAACGTCGAGCCTTTTTCCGGCGTTACTCACGATGTTTTTTCTTTTCTTTTTTTCCGCTGCATAACGTTACTCCTCCCCGCTTAGCTGAAGGCAGTCGCATCCACTGGAGCACACACGGCGAAGCTTCCCTCTCCGGTGGCGTCTAACACCCGGGCAGCGCGAGGCATCGGCAGGGAAAAAAAACGGCATAAAATATTCCTCCGTCACGGACTGCAGCGTCGGTCCAGTCGTCCTCGTCGCCACTTTTGTTATATCTTCCGTCTTATTAATATAACAATGATTTGTCGGACCACGACGTCTCTTCAAAGATTTATTAATAGCGGTACAACTTGTTAGCCCATGGCTACACTGCAACAACAACCTAGCCCAGGTTACCCAGCATGCACCAGGTGCATCTCAACTACGGGTCCTAGTGTAACCCAAAATACACAACAATGAGTCATCGTTAGACCTATACACCAATACGTGTGTGTGTGTGTTTGTGGGGATAAGCGTGGGGAAAAAAACGCAACAATACTCAATCAGGACCCCTTGGTGTCATTTTCTAGCAATTTAAGGTACTGGGCTACCCAGAGTATGACGCTCCACTACATGTGGATTTAAACAAAAACACTTGGTTTAGGTTAAAATCACTACGTCTCTAAAGTGAACATGAAAGTTAAAAACAGTGAGGGCAGACCTTGTGAACACAAGTTTACAACAACAGTAAACAAACAGCTGTTTCTGAAAGGAAAGTGAAATGTAACATTATGAACATAAACAACACATTGTTTTAAATGAGACACAAACACATCAGCCTCCTTGCAAGCCAAACATGCAAACACAATCGAGTCCGTTATTATGCAGAATTTCAGAATAATACATCATGTGATTCAATGTTTCCCATAGGATTTTTGGAGACTATGGTGGGGGGGCTTGCGATCCTCTAGGGGGTTCCGGGGCATGCACCCGGGGATTTTTTTTTTAAATAGATTTGATTTTAATGCATCAATTTGGTGAGTTTTGAGAACCAAACTATGATATATCAATTACTGACCAATTTATTACATGCTGCTGGTACTGATACAAATGTTGACATACTAAATGGGGTTAAGGAGTTTAAGCATTCAAGAAAAGATGAAAACAAAAATGACTAAAACACAGTGCTGAGCCTTTATTACGATGATTATTATTATTAATACAGTTAAATATAATATAAGAAATATTTTCCAAAAATTTAAGTTGGTGACTATTCCTCAGCCTTCCTTGGTGTTTTGGTTTTGATATACGCACTGTCAAACTCGCGCAGCTAAGGGGGGGGGGGGGGGGGGGGGGGGGGGTCGGCTTGGGGGACGCCTTGCCATGGCGACGAGGGAAAACAGAACGTTGATGAGTCAAACCAGCCGTGAGGATCACCCCTTATAATAAGCGCTGCTGCCCTCCTGTTTAGGCCTATCATTAGAGCTGCTAGTTGAGCCCATTTGCCTTGATAAAATAATTTTGGGCAAACATTGAGACTATGGGGCCTAAATTACACTATGGCGGTGCGCCTTAGTCTCATCAATGTGTGGGAAACACTGTGTGATTGTTAAATTATAATGAGAGATTTCACTACTTTGTGTCCTATTTCTGATGCTAATACATTGTACTCTGTAATCTCATCCTGGTTCCAATCTTGCCAATGCCACAAATAACAATATTTTAATAAATATTATCGCTCGATATTTCAAATCAAGCGAAACATTTGTGTGACCTGACTTGAAAACCTATCAGTGTTGAGATTCTCCTACTGTTGTCAGTGAATCAGAAGTCAAGGTAAAACATATTGTGGCGGTCTGACGTCTCCCAGCGCTCTAGAAGCTCACATTAGTATACAGACCGAAACAAACTATTGTTTATAAACCAGAGACTATCTATGGTACAAACAACAAGGTTGCTGCTGTCTTTATGCCTATATTATGTTATTTTAAGTGTTTATGGAGCAGCTACAGTGTTAGCATAGCCTACCTGTGATTAATAAGAACTACATTCAGAAAACAAGCCTTTTAAAAGTTAAAAGTTATTTGCTTGTGGTCTTGCAGACAGATCAAACAAACCATGAATTCAGACATTTTATAATTGTCTTGATATCCTTGCTTGTTATACACAGTGAATACAGCTCAACACAATTCACAGAGCACCTCTGGGTGATGTTATGAACTCATGAAGACAGGACGCCGTTCGATTACCTGATGTATCTGGGACAAAGTCAACATTTACAAAGCAGCCAAGATTGCTGAAACATTGTCAGTGTCTATATGGAGGTAATTCCTCCCTCTTGAAGGTACCCTAATGAATGGAAATGCAATAAGACTTAAAAAAAAAAAACATTTAGATTTCTCATTATGGTTCTCTCCGGGTTCTCCGGCTTCCTCCCACAGTCCAAAGACATGCAGGATGGGGATAGGTTCATTGATTACTCTAAATTGCCCGTAGGTGTGAATGTGAGCGTCAATGGTTGTTTGTCTCTACATGTCAGCACTGCGATAGACTGGCGTCCTGTCCAGGGTGTACCCTGCCTTCGCCCAATGACAGCTGGGATCGGCTCCAGCCCCCCCGCGACCCTGAATACAGGATAAGCGGTAGACAATGGATGGATGGATGGATGGATTTCTCATTATATTCTTATCTTAAAAGGCTCAGGGAGAAAAGTTACTAAATGTAATGCAGATGGCATTTTTCAAGAAAAAAACAATTTTGTTTAAAGCCACAGTGGGTCTGAAATAAATGGCTCATTGTCTCAGAAAGCATTAGGAATCTTGAACCAGCATTATTGTGGTCAACTGCGCTGTGTGAGTATGGATAACTTGACGTGTGAGGCAACAGATGAAAGATTCACTGCACTCACTGCTCAAACATCTCATCTTTCTATCCATAACCAGACAAATTATGTGAAATCAATTCACTAATTAAAAAGAACACCACACATATGACATGGCGCCTCTTCAAATCCCCATTATGAAGAATGACTCATGTTGAAACACAGCTTTCAATTTAATTAACGGTCAAAAGACAAGAACAGAATGAAATGGAATTCAATGGAAAGCATTACTACTGTCACATAGCCATGATATGTTGAGAAAATGGGAATTTGCACAGACATCCCGGGAGCTATTTTCCCCCAGTTATATGAACTGTTTCTTTCATTTTATCAAGACATTTGACAATAGAATGTGCATAAATCTGTACATAATTTGGAAAAAAACATGGAGGGGGGGGGGGGGAATCATCTTTAATAACCTACATCCTATTGTGTATCTTATTGTTCCTTATAACTGCCTTCATCCTTTTTAAACCATAAACACAACAAAAGGTTGAGGATGACTCCTGCCATCTAAAAAAAAGCTACTATATTTAAGTTACATAACGCCGTCCCAGAGGGAGAGGAGTTATTGTGTTTTAAATATACGGATAATGTCATGTCTTTCGGGGATCAGTATGTCTCGCTTGAATCTCACAATATCATTATGTCTCTGGTTTTTTTTATATTTTCTTTAAAGTTACAGTCTAGGAGAGCTGTCATGGCCGTGATCTATGAAACCGTCCCCTCCCACCCTTTACAGCCTACATTCTTGCTTTATGGGGCAGAGAGACGTGTTCGCTCTTGAACCAATGAATAATATTTAAACTCTTCCTTGCTTCACTGCTTTCTTCAGACAGCTGCATAGAGTCTTTTATCTCATGATGTGCCCTAGCCTGAGAAGAGGGTGATCTATCAATTACTAACAAATATATTGTGATAAATTTCCTATTTTACAGTAAAAAAAAAGAAAAATACTTAATGTTCTAATGCAGTGAGAGAGAAAAAAGAAGAAAAAGCCCACCAATACCCTTAAATATTACCTGTAATGTGAAAGCCTAAAGCAAGATTGAGGTGTCTCTATTCAATCGCCTCCTGCTGAACATGCGGCTGTTCACAATATGCGACTTCAAGGCTTTTTCCTTTTCCCACTCGCTGCCGAGCAGCCCCCAGCCCACGAACCGAGGGAAGCAAACAGCACAGCAGCATCGAGGAAGCAGCAGCAGTGGGTCAGAAGTGGCGTGTACCCTGCGGCCATTCAATACGCTGATTTGCATGCTGATCATGTTGGACCCTGCTCCGGACACATTTGCATTTCACAGGTGGAAACTGCAGCAACCATGACACATCAATACTTCTTTGTTGGTAAGTGAATAAACGGTGATTGCCCCATTTGGTAACAGGTGGTCTTCGCCCTCTAAAAAGACACCGATGGAGAAGAATTAAAGGTTTATTCGACTGTGTGATTAGGAGAAAGCGTGAGGCGGCAAAGGAGGCCGGACACCGACTCTGGAATGACATGAAATGACGGAAGGACAATCGCTCAAACTGATCTGAAATGTGCAACAATTATCTTTAGCAAATCATCCCTTTCCTGCTATGGAATTCACACCCTATTTGATTAAGTAATTAGCAGAGGTCACACATCCACTTTGATTCATAAAGAATGCAATCAAACCAACAATTACTGCAATAATGTTGGGACGTTTGGTGTTAATGGGTCTTAAATGGAGTAATGGCACAGAGGAGCATGACATCGTAACATACTGTGCTGTAGCTCCAAGATAATTATCTTGGTCTCATTATCCAACCTGTTTATGATTCTCCTCAGTTCTTTAGTGTTTTGGGCCCTGGATGCAGCTCCGACGCATTGCTGGGAAAAAAGTAGCCACGACGTCAATGAGCCGACGTTTAATAACTGAGGGAAATGTGGCGCTGCTGTGCCACAGTCCAACTAAATGTCAACTAGTGGAGACCCAATCAGAGGAAATCCCAAATCCTATTTGGAATCTGTCTTCGGAACATTTTTAAGGAAAATTAATCTGAGCCTCAGCTATATGAACATGGGGCCGATGACTCAAAGACATCATAGCAAGGTGTTTCATGTATTACCATTTTAAGAGGATTATCAGCGCTGAGAAGAAAGGCTGGAGGAATGTGGTGGGTTTATCTGCAGTGAGGTGAAATGCATTCAATCTGTGTACTTTACTGTCTTTTCAAAGCATATTTTCACCTTGGTTATGAAATTGTCTCGTCATTTTTTTGTTTTATTGAAATGCATGGGGACAAATTTCAAAAAGGGTAATTGTGCCGGGTAGGAGTGTTGTCCTGACTGGTAAATGTAATCCTTTCAATTCCTTTAATCTGTAGAGAGCTTGCCCTTCCTTTTTTATGTGCGTTCTAATAATGCATGTAGGCGCTGCCCACGCATTCACAGTATAGCACCATATAGATGTTTGAGGCTAATGTTTGAGGCTTGTGTGCTATATTGGGAAGATGTCGTGACACAAGAGCGGCCTGAGAGATTATCGCCCGCACTGTCCTGGTGCACACACGTGAAATCTCTGGGTGCAGATTGACTTTCCCCCATGTCAGCACATGAGGTCATCTTTAAATTCACAACGCGTACTCCGTGAGCTTCAGGGAGGATTTCCACTCCTTTGGAGTGCATGCAGGATACACCAGAATCATCCAGCTCCTTCGACCCCCCTGCTTGAATCCTCAAGGTCCTTCTTTCTTTAATTGCTTGAACTTCTGTTGATGAAGGTCAGCGGTTGTGCATCATAAGAAAAGTACAGCGGCGCTCACGGGGAATATCGATGTATGCTCAGCAATGGAGTTCAGCAAAACACATTTCTGTAATTAGAAATGAGATGCATCATCTGAACATAATTGCAGTAACAATGTGAAGGGTGATAAACCAAATGTTCAAAGATGGAGATTTTGACTTGTAAGTAGTGCGCCTATCAGAAAAAAAAAAAAAAAGGAACATGTACGTTTCCAGCCTGTGATGCACAAGCTGGTTGAACCTGGCTGAATGCAACACAATGCTGCAAGGTGCTTCCAGTATACACAGCATGATTTCACCTGTCGAGACAGATGTTAAAATGAATGTGACAACTTTGCTGAGCTGTAAAATCCTGTCTGAGGGTATAAGAGATTGTTCTGTGGTGTTTTGGAATCTGATAAGCCTTCAAACGCATAGAAGGTATTTCTCAAATTGGACTCTATTAATTGCATTTTCGTCAAATGAATAAATGCAAATGTGTTACACTCTTGTGATGGTAACTGCATGCAAGCATCCCAGCCTTTGTTGGATAGGAAACGGTAGACAGCAACCAGGAAATGAAGGTGGATATTATGGTGGACAATGTTGCGATTACGTTGTTGGCATGTTAAACCGCTACGCCTCCAGGACACCCTGGACCAGTGATTCATTTTTATTTTTTCACACTGCTCCCTCATCAGAGCACAAAGTATCAAGTTTGCATGTGAATATTCAGCATTACTGAATGCATTTTATTGTCATTTTTCCATCCAGAACATAGTGCCAAATAAGCACTTTCATTCATGTTCGCTCAAAGTCGGACAATTATGCTCTAAGATATTGGAAGTTAAATATTATGACAGACAGAACAGAAGCATCACAAACAGAGCCGTCTGCTTTCATTGTGTGGATGACAGCCGGAGATATAAGGTGGGTTGAAATATGTTTATTGTTCATCGTAGTCAATCCTATTGTAGACCTATCTCACTTTAAATAGTCAATATAGCAACTTAATATAATACGTTTCAGCCGACTGGTTCAGCCATATTCTTTTCCTCTCCCTCTGGAATTGATTCATGTCCAAAGTTAAACAGCAGGGTAGATTGTGCAGCCAATAATCGCAGCAGGCATAACCTTTCACCTTTCTGCCTCTTTTGGAGGCTCTGCCACAAAGAAGTCTGTAAAACAACCACCAGTCTCCGTGACCTCCCGACGGAGATGTTTCTCAGGGGTCGACTATCCCACCTAATGGGCATGGCTAATTTGATCTCCACGGGCAACCTTGAAAATGAATGCGAAAAAAACGTAAAGACCTGAGGATGAGAGGGGTAGCCGGTGGAAGATGGAGAGTGAAAGACAGACTCGCGGAGAGTGAAATGGCGAGTGAGCGAGCATAGGAAAAGAAAATGACTTGGCAGTCACCCAGGTGGATCATTACCTTCTGCTCCACAAATGTGATGTAGTGGAGAAGGTGAAACTGATAGTTTGAAAATGAGGAGTGCGCTGGACTGATACTTAATCATTACCGCCACTGCACCATGGCAGATAGCGGGGTCCGGGCGTCAAGGTGTTTCTCCGCTGATGTTCACTGGAACAGATCGACAAGCTTGTTCTAAGCCTCCAAAGGAGGAGTGTGGCACGAAGCGATTAAAAACACACTGCCCACTTTGTAACTGTCCGCTAACCACTTCAACCCCGGCAAAGAAAATGTTTGGCTCAGTTTTCTTCAGTGCGATTTATTGGCGCTGCAGTGTGAACGCAACATGTGGATGACTCACTGATAATTCCACACTGGTGTGCGATTTCTGCTCTGCTCTCTAAATTTAGACCATGTAACTAGAATGTCTCATTAGTTGCATGTTTACTGTACGTTATGGGCTGTCGATGCACAGCAACAATGGCTTTGACTTTCCCAGCAACATCAGTCCAATGATGCCTGTAGCCTTCACCGGTTGCATCATTACGACAGGAAAAGTGGGGAAGTTACAGAAGCCCGAATGTCTCTTCTGGAGAGTTAACACTGCTGGAAACACGACAGTGATATTTACCGACACGCAACACGTATATGAGAAGGTCCAGAAACATTTCACAAGTAAATGTAATTTTATTTGGAAGAATTGCTATACATATGATTTTAACGGATCTTCCTATACGATCTTCCTATAGGAAAGGAAAGGAGATTACGCCGACCCACAATTCCTTGCGAGAGCAATATTTAAAGTGCCGCACACCTCGGCCGTTCATGAAAACAAACGATATTTGCATTTGCTTATTTAACAGTTACTTTCATGCAGACATATAGTAATTGGAATTGTGTTGATAAATGTGTGTGGACAGTGATAATAATTGAATATTTTTATTTATTTAAGTCATGTTACAAATGTTTGACAGAAACTAAACTAAAACCACAAATTAAATATAAATAAAGCAAACGGTCAACAAGAAGGAGGAGCGGCTGGACCTGAAGCCGATCAGTGAACCACCTGTTTATAAAACCAACAACATGGGGAGAAGTGGACGACACGCCTTTCGTAGTCCATTATTGTAGTTTCTCCACCGCAGACCCACGTCAATCACCGGTGCCGATCATCAGCTGTCAATCATCAGCGGCCGTGTTATAATGACGTAGCTTAGTGAAAGTCCGGTCGAATTCTCTGAGCACCGCGGCCGTCTTTTCCTAAATCCTTTTGAGTTCTCCTATCACCTTTAGGATAGGAGTTAGGACCTAATTTTTTGACTCTTCGACTGCAACCTGTGTGTTTCCCCTGTCTCTCTGTCGGGTCATTGTCTCTGTTCCCTGCATGCTGCACTACTTTGTTCTACCTCGTTCCTTGGAGTTACTCATGTTCCTGTATCTAGCCTCCCATGTCCTTAAGTGATTTTGGTTTATCGTGTTTCTTTTTGAATGTTGTTGTACCCTCATGGCCTCCTTTAGTTGAGACTTTTGATATTTTATTAGTTGAATAAACATTTTTGCCTTTTTGTCCAGTTGCCTGCATTTGGGTCCAACCCTCTTTTCCCCTTTTCACTATACGCAACCTTGACAGGGATTATTTTCAAAATCATTTGACATTTTCAAATTTCAAATGCCTGTAATGGACAATGGACCCATATTGAAGTATAGGTTCATTTTCATTATAGTACTTTTAAAGTTCTGCATTTAAAAAATTAAAGAATGATTCTGAAGAAAATTAGGGTGTTTTTCTCTATGTATGATGTCTGTGTGTTACTGTATGTTTGGTTTTACATTAATAAAAAAACAAACATTTTGGTGATGTTTTCATGATCATTTATGACGAGAAACCGACGTAATTAAATGGTAAACAAATCTTCCTTCCAGTAAAACCTCACTTTAGAATCCGGGAAGTTTCAATCACGGAGCCACTCTTTCTGTAATTAGATGTTTTTGAATTCAACATTCTTGGATTACCTTTCCAGAGAAAAGATGTCAATGATAAGATGAGAGTAGACACCAGCGCTGGTCCCAGTGTGGAGAAACGGATACCACTGAACTGCACCATAATGGGTTTCTCATGGAAGGTCTTGTCCTCAGCACAAGGTTGGCTCAATGTGAGTTACAGTCAAATATCAGCATTAGACTCACTCATCCTGCTGTACGCTTGGAAACCAGAGCTGAGGTCAACGAAGCTATCACGCCCATGAAAAACGCCAAAAACAAATTTGGCCTTCTGATAAATGGTTCATGTAATTCTTTAATACCGAAGCTCGCTGTTGTGACAGAAATTGAAATCCAACTTGTGACATTCAAATGTCATTTTTAATGGCCATTTTTTCTAAAAAATGAAAGGAACTTTCTATAAAGCGGGATTTAGCATTTCCTGTATTTACGTGCCACTCACTGAGAGCAGACTATTTATACTGTTGGTGTTTTGTGCGCGCGCTCTCCATCACGTCTGACAGGCGCAGTGGGCTAGCACTTTTAAAATCGTAACAGAACATACCTGACTTAACAACATTGTGACATTTAATGACATTTTGAAATTGCGCTTAAGATACTCGCAATCATTCATGACGTGTACTGATTTGCCATGCTGGTAAATGGATAATGGCCTTAAATGTATAGAGCACCTTTCTAGCCTTGCGACCACTTAAAGTGCCAGCGTTTACCACACACACACACACACACACACACACACACACACACACACACAAACAAACAATGATGGCAGCCTGCCATGCAAGGTTATTTACACACACATGGCAAAGCCTTCAGGAGCAATTATGGGTTCAGCATCTTGCCCAAGACATGCAGACTCTATCGAACGGTCGTCTGATTAGTGGAAGACTCGCTTTATCTCCTGAGCCACAGAAGCTGCATGTTGACAGCAGAATATATATGTTTATGGTGTAAAGTGATGTATGTGCCTGAGTCTAGAAGCTGCAAGAGCTCTGTCAAATTCATACTGATTAATAACGTGTATAAGATTCACAGGTTAATGCACTTGAATTCTTAAGTTTTAACATATATAATATAGCAAGTTGTAAATCATGATGCTGAGACATGTGACTGCATTTTAAACACCATCCAGGTGGCAACCTCTGGTTCTGAGAAGTGAAGCCAGCAGGGGGGCAACGATGCATTATTTCAATAAACATTGTATATATTTATTCTCTCAATCGCTTGTTTCAAATCTTCAAAACAGCCTGATGTCAATTGAGTAAATTATGGTTTCATTTAGAGTAAAAATTGACGATAAAGCAGGATATGCGTTCAGGCACTCTCCTTGTGATAGCGAGGCCGCAAAATGCCAGACTCAAGCCTTCAAGACTCCACAAACCAATCATGACTTTTGGGGACATTGCATTGATTTACATTAATTTCCTGGAACTCACCCTAACCAGACCCATCCATCCATCGTCTACCGCTTATCCAGTATTCAGGGTCGCGGAGGGGCTGGAGCCGATCCCAGCTGACAGCCAAAGCCCTCTGGACCCCCAACAAAAAGATATGATTTTCTTTTCCTTTATCAACAGGCCAGTGCACCACAGCCCTATCCGGATAATTAACCCAAACTCTAACTGTAACCTTAAACCAAGTCTTAACCCTAAAATGTATTGATTTACATAATGGGGACTTGCAATGCTCTAAAAAACAAGTGAGTCCCCACAATGTGAGTGTATTGTGAGATATGTTATATGACTGGAAAAACACAAACAAACACACACAGAGAATGTAAATAATGGTGCAGAGTTATATTTAATTTCAAGCAGTTTCTAAATAAATTAATTCCTTTAACAAAGAGAAAACAGAGAAGAAAGTTGCGTCATCACCATCTGCTGAGCTGATGACGATGATCAGTGCAATATTTTTAAACTTAGCAGCTAAGCAGCAGCAGACACACAGTGCGAGCACAGAACACTAACAAATCTGACATTCAAAATCAAAGCCGTGGCACAGATAGCTGAGATGGAGAGGCGGCGTTGTATCCAACACATTAAAGATGAATACATGCTCCACTGAGGGAAGGAAGTATCCTACTTCCTGAGTCCTTGGCCTTTGATTCTCTGAGAATGCTAGCTATCCGTTTCTGTGCACACACCTTTCATCTCACCTAATCGATGGCATTTCTCTAATGATGACAAGAATGATGACTAAAAAGTGCACCAAGGCTGAATTAATGAATGCACGGGCACCCTCACAAACACTGATCAATACACGACAGAGGCTTCTGAAAATGACTTTGCTCACCTGGGACGTTGTCATTTTTCCTATTTTACTTGCTTTTAGTCGTTTGTGTAAGTGAGTCTTACCCCAGAAATTTAACTGGAGTTAAACAGCACAAAAGAACAATAATATTCTCTTAATAGTTGACTTGCTGAATGTCAGCTCAAATAATATTGCAGAGAATCATGGATCTTAATACACAGCGCGTGATGGCAGGATTTAAAAAGCAAAAGCCCAACGACGACACAGGTTGTCATAATCTGCCAGCACTTTAGTTACTTGCAAAAATGAAAGAGAGGAAAAAAGGCATGGGGGTCAAACACACCCATCCACTGGAGTTTCACTATATATAGTTTCAATTGCTGTTTGAAAACAAAATTGCACACGGCAGTCCAAGTTGTTGCTAAACCATAGGCCAGGATGTGACATGTCCATTGGGTTGTCATCCAGAACGACATCATCCTGCATCTGAACAGATTCTTATCCCCCCTTTCAAAATGCAAAGGCACTCCATAGCAAAGGAGGATGTTAGTTGACATTGCCACAAATGGCGACAAATCCGTGCCAAGTCAGAAACAGGCTGCATGTTTGCTTTCCCAGGGCGTCAAAAGCCAACGCCTTGCGTGACCCTCATGGTCTGATAACGACACACAAGTCACCCTTTAGGGTCCATATGGGACGCACCAGGCTTTCATCCACATCATTGTTGGACGCACACATAAACTGCTCGACCATTTCACAATACCCACGTGTTTAAAACGGCAACTGCTATGTTTAGGTACAAGGATGTGTTGATCTCCCCCGACCCATGTGGTGTTATTGGTTTGAGGACTCCATCTTCATTTTACTCCTGTGACCTTTTGTCAAAGCCCCCTTGTACATTGTTTTGGAGATTTCATTTGGAAGGATGATGTCATGATAATGATGCACTGTCACTTTCACCCAACACCCCTGGTCAGCCAAAAATCATATTTTCTTATCAAAGGTGGAGTACGCTGAGGATTTCTTCCTGAAGGACACGAAAAATGTGAAATATGAAATAGCACTTTGGTCTAACTGTGTTGATCAGCTGCAAATGTGTGTATATGGGAAATAAACGATTTCATGATTGCCACGAAACTGGCTTAGTGCAGCTGTTCACCACTCTTTGGAGTCGTGCTATTAATATCGCAGGCAACTGCTTTGAGTATAGGACGTAGTTCGGCTGATTTTTAATAGATTAAATACGCCAAGACTGAATAAACATATGCAGCCAGTCTGCTCAGAAAAGAAGAAGAAGAAATTAAAACAAGTCTCCGTGAGACTGACAGCTGACAGAGTCAACCACAGACAATTTCCTTACTTCACTGACAGTTGGTTTAAAAAAGACAAGGAAACAAACCCCAGATAATAGTTGCTTCACCTGTTATTCATGTAAACGTCTGGACTGACACAATCCAATTTAAAACAAATGTCAAAAGACATATAATGTGACTTGTGTGGTAGACGTCTGGGGAGGGAGAAGGGAATGTGTTGGGTAGCGTAGCATTAATGTTTATACTCAAATTTGACTCGTGGGGAAGAAAACAACTCTGAATATGGATTTACTCAGCGTCTGTTTGCACCATAATTCTATTTTCTATTCGAGTTATAGAAACTTGCCTCCTGAAACTGTATTTTTGCTCCTGCTTTTCACACTTCTTTTCAGCAGCATGACACGGAAATAAAACTTTGAATCATGCTTTGTCTCCAGCCAAACGGATGCAGATCACTGTATACTGTAGTCATCCTTGCCCCAATTTCATCTCACATTTGGCCCGGTTATAATTGAAAAATAATTTGTGCAGCAAATGTGACTTTAAGATGTAACCAAGTATCAACTCAGGAATCCAGAGCGTGACGTTTTTCTCTTCCCTGAAATGAAGTTAAATTGGCTCAATTAATCTCCCCGGTCACGCATGCACGAAGACGCCTGATGAGGTGCATGAAGGTACTGAGAGATAAGATTGACAGATAAGATGGATGATGTGAGGCCCCCTAATGAAACAGATGTGCAATTTAATTGGTTCAGTGATATTTGTCAGGCATTTAAAAAAAAAAAAAAAATGATTTTGAATCCAATGTTGCTTTTTCATCCTCCATCTTGTTCATCAGAGTGAAGTGGTGCAGCACTTCAAAGCGTGAGCAATATGTGGCGGTAATCCCATCCACCATGGAACTGCAGTTTTATTTATATTTAAGACTGATTATTACACCTGAGCAAAGTTAATCACCCCACAATGCTTTGAAAATAGAGAATTTTAGATGAGTTCTTAAAGTTGTAATAGCGTATTACAGGTTTTTCCAATGGAGTGCGGAACATTGCCACATCACATAAGGCTGGACATCAATTCATCGAATATGCCGACTGATGGATTAATGCAAGTCAAACTGAACCAAGGGGTCCAGGTTTGTTTCAATTAGACTACACAAGTCTGGTGTGAACCTGCCCTTAGAAAATAAAAACTCCATAACTGAAAGAAGCCTACTAGACACTATTTCTCTGTAGACATCTGTATCACTAATAAATGCCATGAAGTACTTTGTTATTTAACCGTAAATTATTAAAGTATATGTTGTATGTACTAGGTTATGCTTTAGAGAGTTTGTAACATTATGTTGCACTTGATGTTTGCCGTGTGAAAGGTGAATTTAGGCCACAGGTGCAAACTTCCTCATTCCATTCAAACAGTTGTGGGCTCAGATGCTTCTGCAGATGTGTTTGCCTGCTGGATATAGTTTGGAGTGACCAGAGATATCAGGTTAAAGTGCTACGTTAGTGATTCACAGCAGTGGAGATAAATCTAAAAGAGAAAATTACTTTTTTTTTTTCTTACTGGGGCACACTGCCCAAATGTCATCTGTATATAACAAATGAGTTTTTAAAACTTCCTGAGTTTCCAAATAGAAGCAAGTGAGAGGTTTCTTATAGAGTTCTCATGTATTGCTCATTTACAATGCAGAAGACAAGTTAGTACTTTTCTTATTTTTAAGGACATACTGCCTTCCTCGTGTGCAGTTCCAAAACCTTTTTGAAATCAAACTAGTCAGAGAAATATGGCACATGAGGTAGATCAAATCAATGAAAATGTACTTTTGCAAGTTCAATCATTTAAAATTGTATTAAAGGTCCCATATTATGAAAAACACGTTATCTCTGGTCTCTACACCTATAAACTGGTCCTCCCTGAGCCTATCAACTCCCAGAATGAGGAAAACAAGCGACTCCTGCATGGTCTCTGCAGCCACCCCCCCCCCCCCCCACACTGGTACAACGGCACTCCTACAAGCAAGCCATTGAGATTCCGCTCCCGTTGTTACGTAACAAAGGGAGTCATTTGCATCGGCCAAAGTCCTCTACGATAGGAGATATCCGAGAGGGGGCGTTCATCACAGAGGTGAAGTTTGGTGTGTCCTGCGGTGAGCTAACAGTGAGAGAGCGGAGTTTCACAATATCGTCGCTCACAGCTAGACACGCAAATTGCCTTGTTGTTGGTTGTACAAATCAACATAAGTGCTTATATTCTGTCCCAGCTACAGAAGAACAGAAGAGATGGTGGTTGCGTTTCATTTGTAATGAAAATGTGCCGCCTACGGTTCGTGTTAGCTTGTATGTGTGTGCTAACCACTTCACATCGGACTGCTTCAGTAACAAAGCTGGCTTTGCCTCAACACTGACCCTGTAGAAGGATCTGTCCCAATCATACGGGACCCAGCAACTTCACCTGAGCCACATAGGCGAGCCATAGCGATACATCCACGTAAACATTGGTGCATTCTACCGCTAGCATAAGCGGCATCTTCTCCGTGGCTCTCCAAGAAGGCGATGACAGATGGAGCTCATTAGCATTTAAAGGTGCAGACACAGAAACAGCCTGTTCTCAGGAGAGCTCATTTGAGCAACTTTTAGACAGCTGAAATTCAGGATCATGGATGGGTTTGGGGCAATGCATATCCAATACAGTGTTGTTGGACGTCTGACAGCTGTGTGGAATTGGAGAAAAACAGTATAATATGGGACCTTTAACTAATCAACATACAAGTAGAGTAAATATAGTATTATCTTTGTGCAATAGTATTATCATAAACACTGCAAGAAACAATACATCATCACTTCCTCACATGCTCAATCAATACTGGATATCACATAATACAACAAAGCAAAAAAATAATATGAATTCATCACATCATAACTGAACTATCTGAAGCATTAGAAATATGTTCTCCATTTGCATAAATCATATTGCCAAATGAGCTTCCAGCCTGCAGGTTATTTTGTCCCAGGTGGAGACCGAGAGGATGTGACTATTCAATTAAAATCATATTTTTCGACATTTGTAGCCCGATTCTATGGTCCAATTTTTTTTGTAAATATGAAAAGTTGTTGCATGGCAACAGAGTGGGGATTAAAAAAATAAATAAAAAATAAATCAGGCGGTCAAAGGAGAATTAACCTTGAGGCACGGATGTAACATCATGTTGACATTTTTTTTGCAGCCTAATATCACATGGAAAGGAACCTGAGCACGTCTCCCTGGAGATCTGTCTAGCATGCTGTTTGTCTACTGAAGGCAGCACCGAAAAAGTGTGACAGAGAGGCAGCGCTGTTAATAAATAATTGGCTTGTTCTGAACATACACAGTACAGTCTGTACAGCAGAGTGGAATAGGGGGACAGTTTGGGGAGCATGCCGGGAGTTCACCTTCTGTGTGCATCTCCGGGTGTCACCTCAGGTTAGATGCTCAAGCAATCTGGCAAATACGGGGGAGATGAAAGATTTATCACTTATTCTTTTTTCAAAAACTATAGTGGCTTGAGCCAAAGAAAACAGAATGGACAATGGGATTCTGGTTTCCAGGAGGTCTGCTGCAGTTTTGATGTACGAGCAGAAAGATCACAAAGTTTCAGCTGTCAGCGGTGTGGCTTTCTGTGCCTGAGCTGTATTCTTAGACCCTTTTCAGTTTCTGTTTGCATGAAACCACGCCTGTCAGTCACCTACCTGTTTTTATTTTCCGTGTCCCCTCTGAGAGAATGCAGTCATCTTGTCTGCGACTCCTCTGGGGATTGATCCCGAGTTTCCCGTTCTTGCTCAGTGTTCTTCTGCATTGTGCTTCAACATTAGACTATCTCTATGGCTGGTGAACATGAACAACCAGAGAGAGGGGGGGGGGTAGCAGACTCAAGGACCTGCAGAAAATTCCCCTTAATGATTCTGTTGCGAGAGACTCTGACTCCCCAGCTGCATCTGCAGATATTCTAACTGTGTTTTGAGAGAAGCTCATTTTTTGCAAAAGTTAAAAATGGAAGCATGCGGAGTGAAATAGAATAGATAATGCAGAATATTGGTCCTAAGTAACATTATGATCCATCTGAAATGATTATTTCCTGTGTCCACAGTTTAAGAATTAGGGGTGTAAAAGCCATTATGAGGCCTAATGGTGTGTATCTGCTGGTAAATGTGCAGTCTGTAACTGCACGGTGTCTTTTTTTGGACTTTCGCCAACATTTGCAGACCATAAAAATGAAAGTCACTCACAGTAATCATTCATAATCTAACTTAAGAGCAACAGAAGAAACATCCATGTTGTTTTATGATAACCCTGAGACAGTGTTTCATCTTGCTTTACTAAATACTGAATTGAGTAAATGATGATATTATAGGATATTAACTCACCTATCCCCTGCCATTTTCACCCTCTTCTTGGATCCAGTCACTACAACATTGAGGGTGCAATACAACATTCAAAGCATCTACAATTTCAAGTCTGAGCTGGATTTGTCTGCAAACGGCTTCTAACATGGTAACGGCTGAGCCGGTCGCTAGCAGCTAAGGGACTTATAGCACTAGCAACTGCAATGGTGCTGACGGAGCTAACAGCGGGGAGGAAGCTGAGGTGACCCACGATGACGCCGTCCCGCCATCGTGCTTATTATTATTATTATTAATATTTAAAAGAATGTAACTCCAGTTAGTTCTGCTTTCAGCTTTCAAAAACAGATTTCTAACACTACGCCTTCTAATTTGCTAGACATCAATAACCAGCATAATATTCAAGAAGCATACACAGTTGAACAGTTTTTTTCCAAAGAACCTGACACTATTTATTACAGTTTTTGAAAGAAAGGAGGCAATATAATTTAGATAGCAGTGTTTAGACTCATAACTGTATCCATGTTTCTCACTGTGTAACTGGCCCCCTACATTTAGGCTTAAGGTACATTTAACGTTAATTTCCTCCCAAACCACCACACTCATGTTCTCATTCAATGCCAATGTGTTTACATACTGTGATTAAACCTAGTCATAATTGACTGACTCATTAACATGTTTGGACCTTCTTATCTCTAATTTTGCAGCACTCTCCCCGCAACGCCTCCTTTCTAATAGCGCCGCTGCATTTCATATTGTTCCACTGCTGTCTGAGCAACATTAGGAGTCTCGGGACGGAGCGCCGATGGACAGCTTGCGATGGTTTCTCCCCGCATGCGGCTTGAATAATTGATGCCTTGATTGCCTGGGTATTCATGGACACAAAAAGGCTTTTCCTATTCTCCGTCTGACACACTCCTCGAATCTTAAATAGTCTCCCCCAGTGGCACAATGCACGGGGAAGCAAGTTACGTTGCACACAGACGGCACAGTGCCGCCGATGTCCTTCATCGTCTGGTTACCTCAAGCAGCTGTTATTAGACATAATAATGTGACAAATGTGTTCCATCCATTGTGTGCTACTTGAGACCTGTATTTCTTCTCATCTCCATTCTAAAGTGACTCTACCTTGGCTACATCATATACAGTATGGCCTATGTTTTTTTTTTTTTTTTTTTTTTTTTTTTCCAGCGAAGGACACTTTTAACTGCCACTTGGGAGGAAATATTTAGCTCTACTCGAGATGCATGTCGTAAAGCGTGCACCTTATCTGTGGTGACCTTGCAGAAGCATTAACTGGCTGTGTTTGCCTCTGCAGCTCTATGGTTATTTATTCATGTTCGCACTCTGCTGGCGTATAAATCCCATAATTAAACGGGATTTGTGTACAAAGAGCAGCAATGTGCTGGAGGCTCTTAATGGGGAGAATTAGTGGGGAAGAGTGCCATCCTGCATGAGCCCCCTCTACGGCACACAGAGACGGGGTGTGCTTTATGCGAACAACAGCTCTGGCGTGATAACAATCTCGCCACTCGTGTCACGCTGTAATAGACTGAATTGTCTTCGTGCGACACGACCGTGTAAGAGGTCTCATTGACTGACCATTAAACAATTAAACTGTCAATCCTCTGTCCTTACAGTCCAATTAGCCTGACATTACATTGACCATTGACAAGTAATGGCTGGACTTTCGGGCTCCTCCACAGTGCAGATGATTCAGTGTGACACTAGAAGCGCTGCTGGGGTGAGAAGTCTGGCACCTCCGTGACGTAACATATTTAGCTGTGGCTCAGAAATTAAAGGAAGAATTTGATGTACAGTACGTGTTTGAATGGTTTTTCACTTCCAAATTCAAACCACTCCAGGCACGATTTCTGAGCTCCCGGTTTCTCCCTGTGGGAAATATTGAAGCTGAGTTTTAAATTCTTTTGTTTTTTTATTCTGTTTTGTTGTCTTGTTGCTCATTTCTACTCAAAGTATGAAATATAAGCAGTGCTTCTCCTCTGCCAAATAATAAACAGTTGTTTACACAAAACTGGAAACTGCTCATGTACCCTCATTAGAAGTGAAGCTAGAATCCACACAGTCAATACAATAGTTGTTAGACATTTATAGAATCAAGCAGATGATGAATGACATAAAGTGAAAGATCTGCCATTTGTAAAGCTCATGCCATGCGTGGAGTGTGGTCGTCTATATTTGACCATTGTCAATACCAAAAAATAAAAACAACATGAACCCACTTATTATTAATTTAAAGGGGACATATGATCATTATGTTGTCTTGGTTTAACGTAAAAAATATTATTATTATTTTTTTTCTTCTCATACTGTCTGTGTGAATTTACCTGTATTCAATTATTTTATAGTAAGAACCAGAAGTTGAGTAGCAGTTGTTTTTATTTTGTTTGCTTCCAGCAGCACCTGTTGCAGGGAAAGAAGCCTTCATGTCCCTGGAATTACAAGCAATGCACTTTTGGAAACCAACTGGAAACCAGTACATTTAGAAAAACTGCAAATAGGCAAGATGCCATTGGAGGAGGTGACATGGATCCAACAGACCAAATGCTGTAAACATCTGATATGTTTTTCTATCTGGATTCTAGAAGACACTAACATGTTAAACGTTACTCGCTCGTCTGGAAAAATTACAATGCCTCTTTATTACAGAAGGTAATATTTTATTTAGAATAGAATACAAGAATTCATTTTGAAGATTCTTTTGTGCCTTTTGGGCTAAAGTTTCCAGCTGTGTAAAATGTATCAACACTCCAGTCTGTGTGAATGCATTTTACCGAGAAGAATCCAGAAAAAAATGGAGGCAAGAAGGGAGGTACAGCTGAGAGACTAAAAGCCTTTTGTTGAGAGAGCTTATGAATTGAGAGCACAGTGCACCTCCCTCTCTCCTTGCATTCAATTAACAGTAAACATAAAAATACAGCCACTTTATAAAAAAAAAGATCCCTAAATTAAGTTAAAATGTCAGTGTTCTAAGTGAAGGGAATTGTTGATGTACACAATACATCAGAAAAATACACACCATAGACAGTAGTATAATATAGCCTACTATATTATAGTTTCATTTGGAAACATAGTGTCTTTGATTGTAGCCTGTCTGCTATAATAGTATACACATCTCCAAACAGTCACAGGTAAAAAACAAATTGAAAAGTATCATAATCCACCTCTAATCGCCTTCCACAGCGTGATATCAGATATTTCTGTTTTAGCGAGACTACCAGTTGGAAACCATCAAAGGAAGGCAAACAGTATTCATTTCTGTAATTAAATGGCCCAGCCAAAATGAATTTGGCCTCTCCAAAATCGAAATCCAGGCACTGTACTTGCGCTAGAATGTTGTTGCTGTCTTCTAAATCTCTAATCCCAAAAAGTAAACATTGAGGTGGCGTAGCTACACAAGGCCGACCTGTCGTGTTTGTTTGTTATTGTTGTAAGATTCTTCCAGACATGTTTTGGCGATCAATTCTCAAGTCAATTCTTTAGAGAGCCAAGTGTCAAGTAAGTCAATTGTCAAAGCGGTCCACAGCTCTTGGCAGAGACACCATGCATGGATGTCAAACAACCCCTTGGGACAGCATTCTGGGGGAAAAGAAAGAAAATCATTGGAGTATAGAAACGGGCTGCAGAAACGTATGCATAACAAGGCATATCACAATATTTGAGCATTATACAACCCCCGCTTTGCTTTAAACATCAGAGTTAGTACATTAGAGTGCGACGGCATCTGAGGTCGGAAGCTTCGCTCAAATGAAAAGGAGCTCTTGGGCGTCTTTTTACGCTCGAGAAAAAAAAAACTGAAAGGTCTTTGCATGATCCAACTGTATAAATAGTCCCCCTCTGCAGACACCTAATCAGCATTTCCACTGATAGGCAGACAGATATGACCACACACAGGGAGATGCTACACTTCTGGGAAGGAAAAGAGGGGAAAAAGTGCGTCTTCGCTCATCAAGTCTTGTTTTGGCCCGGGGGCTACGGTGCTACTGTGACTCTCAAGTCAGCCAGTCAATGCTAGAAAACCAGGCACACAAAAAGATGACTGGTGTACAGAGCGGGAGAGGGAGGAGGGAAAGTGGTAGGCGGGAGGAGAGGAGAGGCTTCATCCCAGGATGAGTCACATCTCCTCACACTGTCGGAGCGAGCGGAGGCTGCGGGGAATAGCAGAGCTGGTGAGATGGGAGTTTCCCTTAAGCTTGCTGCATGGCTGAGGGCAAATGTGGAAAAATCCACACAGACAGGCAGGCACAAACCCAAACAAAGGATTCCAAATGTGTGCACATTTCATACTTTACACCTGCAGATTCTCAGATTGTAGCCCCATAGTCTACACTTATTCTGAATGTTAATGTCTCTGCTAATAATTTATCCTTCATCTCTTCTGGAAAGCACTTTCAATTGCCTTGTGTATGAATGGTGCTATACAAATAAACTTGTTTTGCCATAGTCGGTAGTCTACATATTCAGTATGAGAGTTAAATATCATCAAAAACACCTTAAACATGTAAAGTTATGCTTAGATTATGCCTGTTTGAAAGCAGGTTTTCGAGTGATTGCGGAAGGCAGCACAGCAACACGTTTTCCTTGCATGTTCATTTGGCATCCCTTCCCTACTTGTGCCCATGAGTCCCCAAGATGAGTTGCATAGCAGAAGGTATTTCCTGGCTCTCAGAGCTATATTACCTTTGGCATCATGACCAAACTATAAAGCAACTCGCCTCTAAACTTAGACTGAATGCCTTTTGGCATCGCTGATTAGCAAGTTGATGCTAAACGAAGTAAAAGTCGGCCTTCCGAGTTAGCCAAAAGTAACTGGCATCCCTGAGCAGTTTCCAAGCTCATCTGCCCGCACCCACTCGAATATTGGAAATGTGTGTAGAATGACAACAAAGAGATGACTGAGAGATTAGGACTAATAAAACCTTCGGATACTAGGCCGCTTCTTTTAACAATCACCTCTTTTTCCCCACATGCTAACGACCTCTTTAATGGGTCCATTACATGTGCATTAATGTAGGTGAGGCTGTCCTGTATTTTACTTTGCTTCTGAGAGCCTTTTACAGCGTACGGAAGTCCAAAGTACCCAACTAAAGTTGTGTACGTGGTCACTCAGTGTTTCTTGTGTTTTGCTTTTGTCCCCGCAGGCACAGTTAAAGTGTATCGCACGTTCATGGATTCCTCTTCACAATATTATCTGTGTGTGTGTGTGTGTGCGTGCATCTGCTTGCTTAAGTGCCCGAGTGCGGAGTGGGTATATTTGTCTGTTGGGGCAAAAACCGGCAGCATCTGCTGGGAGTTGTGCACCGCAGATAGCTGAGATGCCTGGCTGCATGCGAGAGGGAGCTGGTGTGTGGTTAGACTAATGAGGCTCTGCATAGAGGATTGCTGTTGAGTGACAGATGTTTTACGCCAGCAGGATGGACGGTCATCTGGGAGGAAACATTCGTCTAACACTGAGCTGCTGTCACAGACACACAGGCGGAGAGTACATGTGCATGTCAGACACACACAACCGCACACCCACACACACACACACACACACACACACACACACACACACACACACACACAGCCTTGGTCTCGCAATCAACCATTCTATACCATCACCAGAGACCACGTTGAGCCTGAAAGCAAACTGACCGCCGTCCTGTCATTGGTTTAGTGTTAAAAGGGGTTTTAGCATAAATGGCGGTCTCTCCTGCATTATGAATGGGGCTTGAACTGCTTTAAGTCTTCGGAGTTGGCTGGATTGATGCAACACTGGTCTTATTTTGTACTTTGGGCCATCATTCCTGTGGACAATAAAACATTTTTACTCACCAAGTCAATTGTTGAAACCTGACAATTTTGCGAACCATCGCTTAATATTTGGCGGATGCATTGCCAGGGACCCAGAGATGTGCAGTGTGGTAATTGGTCAGTATTACTATTTTGAATAAACAGGCATTTGTGTATCTATGCAGCGGCGGGGCTTCGGGGCTCCGTGGACTGAGTTGAGCATGTCTTTGCAGGCTGCGGCTCATTGACTCCAGTTACAACGAAACTCTTCTCCACTTCTTTGGAGTCAACAAGCATCCTAACAATGCTGCAAGCAACATCTCTGGGGGCCAACTCTGAACAGGGCCACACCACAAACTGCTCCCGTTACTGCTCTAGTAAACAACAATTTGGGATAATTCACTGTCTTTTCATCTTTAAACCCACGTTAAGCTTTTTTTTTTTATTCTTTTTTTTTGTTTTGTCCCATCAAATAGTGCTGTGGCGATGTTTTCACTTAACAGTTACTTTGAGTATCATAACTGATTGCTGATGCTCGTTCTTTAAACCACAATATTCCTTGAACTCAATGTTGTCTTCATCTGC
The DNA here is from genome assembly GCF_963514095.1 of Eutrigla gurnardus. Taxonomy (NCBI): domain Eukaryota; kingdom Metazoa; phylum Chordata; class Actinopteri; order Perciformes; family Triglidae; genus Eutrigla; species Eutrigla gurnardus. The sequence continues at coordinate 21,400,566 of NC_139936.1, forward strand.
CATCCTCCCACATGTCTACCTCATGTCACTTTACTTTTTCATCTTTACTTTCCCACCTATATATCCTCCCTCTCTCAACTTCTCCACTATATCCTCACTCCAGTCACCTCTCTTTCACTGCCTTGGTCCCTCTCTCTTCCTCTTCAGGAGGGATGAGCTGAACTGCACTACTCTTCTTTCAGCCCAAGGCGGCTCCTTATCCACCAAGGGCATATTTGTGTGTGAATAATGTCTGAACTGAGGAGTAAATATCTTTCCATGACAAGCTGTTTGGATTGGTGCTCATGTGCAATCGGATGCTTTATGTATCACGTCGTAGACTGCCTGGCCGCTAGCCTTGCGTGAGAAGAGTTGCCCTGTCAGTGCCCGTGAAACACCGAGAAGTGAAAGAGCCTTTCAGGGCAGGCGGAGAAATGCAATGCTGCCCCAAATGTCACTTTGAGTTGCTCCGATGAAGTGCCTCACTGAGGTAATACATCTGATATGCTACAGACTTTTTTTCTTTTTTTTTTAAAGTCCACTTATGCATGTGGATCAATTTTGGATTTAAATTACTGGCAGATTAAAGGCAGGAGATTGGTATCATGTTGATCCAGCACAATTACACGCCGGAAATAACTCATTGGCTAAAGTCAAACTTTACACGAAAGCGACTCGAGATTAACTTCAATTAACATCACTGACCTTGAAGGGTCAGGTCGTCGAGAGCTTCATCAAGATTATTAAAATCAGCCTCTTGGTTAATCCCCGTGATTCTCACCTTCATAATCCGTGCATTGTTTGTCTTGACACGGTGCGGGGGTCTGTATGTATTCATCATTCCAGTCGGCGGTCTCCTATATTTATCTAACACTTAACCAATCACACCGATCAGTAGAGGTAATCAACAGTGAAATCACATCACTTACCTCACTGGAATATAGATAAGCATTCACCCATTAAAACTATTTGGCAACGCAGTTTTAGTTAAGGGCATCCGAGAGGGCACGGCGCGACAAACTCATCGTATCCTGCCTCAATCTCCTGCCGTCATAAACATTTGCACGCGGGCCTTTCGGTTTATAGGAGTTCTGTTTAATGGGAGTCATCCGCCGCTGTAGCCCGTTGAGCCTTTTATAAAACAGAATGCATTTAAAGGTGTTAGTGGCAGCCACCAGCCATGGCACTTAATTCCTTCCTCTGGGTGCAGTCTATCGCCAGTTTAACTGCATTGGACTGAAAAACATGCATATACACAAAAACTTTGTGCACAGACTGATTGGCATACATTTGTGGGTCCATATAAAAAGGGTGACTTTTACTTGGACCTAGACAATGTGATTCTGTTTGATTTTGGGGGGGAGGCACATGCTTCATGTAGGCCTAATGAGCCACCTGTATAACTGAAACACAAATGGAAGTAGATTTAACTCGCAACAAAACCTTCAATAAGAAGAATACAGTATCATTTCCCCAAATCATCCCCACTCACAGGGTTAATGACTCACAAGATCAGACTTCTTCGTCTTCCTCAGTCTTCCATGCATCAACTTTCTCTTTTATGTCTGAATTCAAAGCTTTGCAAGAACTCCCACATATGTCTGATTCTAAATGTCACCGTCCGCCCTCATGAAGAGACCTTCACATTCTGCTTCCTCAACAGTAAATCCAACACCTTCGGCTGCGGGATCTTTAATGTCTTTTCCTATTGATCACCAATCAAGCCCTCATTAACGGCAACGCTTCACTGCCTAGTTCTTTTTTTCTTTTTCTTTTTTCTTTGGTCAAGCCGACACCAGAGTAGTCAAGGATTTTTAATTATTTAAAAGTGCAATTACCAAATATTAGTGTGAGATCAACTCTTTTTTTTTATCTCCAATGAGAGATTAAAATTGCTAAAACCAAAAATGGGAAGACTATACAGGAATTAGAATGTTGACTTAAACAGAGAAGGAAATCACTCTCCCTCAGAGATGTAGAGCTTCTTTGTTTACATGTTCAAGCCAGTCGTGCTTTTAGTCCATGTAAGTGCAAGTGCCTTAAACTTGCATTCGCCCTGTTGGCCATCAGGAGGCAACTCTTCTAGATGCATTAAGTCCGATTGCATTGAAGTCTGTGATAAATTACCCTACTTCTCATTAGATTTATCATCTCAGTCAACATTGTAAACATGAGTTTATGGTCTCAATCACTTTAAAGTTCACCTTGAATTATTAAGCTAACTGTTAACATCTTCACACCAGAAGCCAGATGGATACAGAACCAGTAAGGTTGCTGCTCTGCCGCTTGTGTTCATCAGATCCACCCGTCGCTCCTCCACAGTCCAAATATGGTCACTTCCTTCACTGGTTGCAAAAATTCCAAAATGCCAAACATGAGGATTCAAAACCATATTCCATAACCAATAGGTGACGTCATGGTTCAGACTTAGCTCAACACATTCTTTTAACTTTGATCACTTTATCTCTGTAGAGGCATCATTACATACAAATATATTTTGTATTGCAGTGGCTTGAACTAAAATTCAACGTGTTCTCAATCTCATGACATAAGCTGTTCAAACTAATACCGCACATCATATCGATGTGCACAATTTGTTATTTCCGTTCAAGGTCCAGGTAAAGAGCAAGGAAGGTTTAAAGATGGTCATCACCTCAATAGCGCAGCCTGTCTCTGACCCGCCATCTAATATGCAACGTTGATGACCGAGGATGTATTATTGATGCTCCATCCGGGCTGATCTTGAAAGGCCAGTTCCAACCATGACTATCCATCTCATGGATATTTTAGTACAATTCCTTCCTGAATATGACCACTGTACTTCCAGAGGTGCATGGTGAACAAATAAAGTGCATCTACTGTTATACTGGCAGGAAGGTCTACTTTGTGGATCACTAATATTACAAATGCCTTCAACCTATTTCTAATACATGGGAGGACAGGAACAACAACAACAACAAAAAACACATTGAAATGTTATAATTGGCTCTTTATTCACTTTAGATTTGTACTTTTTCACTGAACTCATAAATCACTGGTTGTGCTCATTACAGTGTGAGAGTTATCCTGATAAGCAGGAACCCGTTGAATCTTCAATGCCCTGTTTCATCCTAGAGTTAGGTTTGCTAGAATAGATACACCCCTCAAGGACAACACCCATAGATGTTTTGTATTACATTTCTGTAAGTTCACGTCAGAGATAACTGACCAGTAAGACTCAGTTGCGTGAAAGTTCAACATCTGTACAGGGCAGTCCCTGCCCAAGAAGATAAAATGAAACCAGCACCCGGAAATGGCTATACTTTACCTGTGACCTGAATAAATACTATATCTGTGATTGAAGAGTTTTCCGGTTTATCCTTGGGCTTCCAACAAAAGAACTGGGGGTTAATAGAAATAAAATGAACAGAAGGCCGCGATAGCAATTAATTTTATCTTGCTTGTGAATTGAAGCACCTCCCGACTGACAAACTCCACTGAACACATCATGATGTAACCTGCTGCTAGGAAAAGCTCAGTGACCCCAGCAGCACTCGGCACATAGAATAAATAATTCCTCACATAGAGAAATGTTTGACACATTAATATTACACAACATACAGAATGGCTTGAAACTCAATAATACAGCATGTGCTGGTTCAAAAGAATCAAAAATAAATTACATTTATTTCTCCAGCTTAAATATTGTTTTTCTACATAATACAATTACATTAAAATGTCTCAAAGTAGGTTAGCATGTCAGCTAAGTTTCCCTTATTTAAGTCTGACTTAATTACTCCATTATCACCAGCTTCCATTCCAACTACAATAAAATCCCTTTTTGCTGCTTTAAAAAGACCCTGACACCAGTTTGGATAATTTCTCATTTTGTCTTAAAAAAAAAAATACAATCTGTGTGCCTTCAAACTTGCCTTCCACATATCCTGTAAATATCTCATGTCAAAAGTTGCTTTTGAAATGCAAAAACCCCTGTCTTGCTTCTGGCAAGATAATTGTGAACATTTGTTTTAGCAAAGCCTTGACTGTTCGAGTGTGCCACACTAAAATACTTTATGGCTCCAAATCACTTGTAATCCCATTGAAGCACATTATAGTTTCTGCTGGATCTGAAATGAATTTCAGACGCTGGACATGCTGCTGGGAATACTCACTGTTCCTCCCTGCATAGAAATTTCAACAACGCTGGAGTTTAGAGCATTGGGGTCTACATACCAGATGCAGCACATTCAAAATAATCAGATCAGGGTACGCTGATGACCCCAATCCTTAAAGTTTCATTACAACAACCATTTGATGAGCGCCATTCTTCTCCGTGGCTTTGATTTAATTCATTTTCATGTGGGATGGCTGACTAGCTTTTTTCCCCCCTCCCACCACCACCAGGCCCATGTCCTTGTGTGCTATTGACTTGTTGCATAGAAAGTAACTGTTTTTACAGGCTCTGATGCTGAAAAGAAGTCTGATGTCTGGAGGCTGTATCCAAGTTTGTGTCTCGCCACTGACGGAATAAAAAAATGAATTAAAAAAAAACACCTTTACTAAAGCTGCAGCTACGTGGAGGTTTGGACTAAGTCGACATGCTGCAGTGGCTCTGACGTCGATGTCAACCAAAGCCTCCAGATGGATGATGGGGGCGTTTAAGACATGAGAGCTTTACTTTTCCAGAAGGAAACTGTAGCAGCCAGACGGTGTGTGTGTGTGTGTATGTATATGTATGGTATTGTGTAGCCTATGTATATGTGGCGGAACGTGGGGGAAGGGGGAAGTTGTACAACAACACCACCTGGGGAATTGCGCCCCAGGAAATACACTCAAACCCTGTACTGGGGCTACTACAGTAGGTCACACAGATTCGTTACACCAATTTATAGAGAGGACAAGAGACGGACTTCCAAAAATACAATTGTTTTTATTTAACAATAATTTACTAGGGTAAAAATGAGCACATATGTCTTTTACAACCTGAGTGTCGGCTATATCGCAGTAAACAAACTAAACAAAACAGGAACAGGATTAACGTTAGTGGGGCGGGCAGACTAAAGCAAATCAAACCACAAAAAGAAATACTACAAACCAAATCACCACGTGCCACAGCAAAACAAATTAAAGGGATGTGAGATGGGACCACCACCAGGGAAGTCTGCCGCACACTGTACCAACTCCTGTCCTGAAAAGAAAAGAAAACAAAATTATGCGGAGGGACACTCAAAGGTTCGACTGTACAGGCAGCAAAGATTAAAACAGAAGGCCTATACTAAACCACACACACACACACACACACACACACACAACACTCACACCCACGCACACCAACAGAAAAGATAAATATTTTAACCTAAATACAAATAATCAAAAATGTACCTGAAAAGAAACAACAATTCAGCTGTGGGTGGGACCAGGCGTAGTGATAGGCCCGTCTATACTGACAACCCCACAGCTAAGTAACTAAATAATCAAATTAAAGATAGACTGTTAACTCAAAAAGGAAATAAATTTATCAAGAAACCAAAAAATGTTTTAAACAGCTGGCCCACAAAGAACCGAACCCACAAAGAAACTAATCAAAAAAACAAAATAATTCAAACCATAAACAAACCCAAATAAGTAGCAAATTAAATAATTAACCCAGACAAATAAACAAACTAAATTAATCAAAACAAAAGTTGTGGTGAGGATGAGAATCCGGCGCTGCCTGGACAACAGCCGCAACGGGAGCTCACAGTGGACTGTGAGAAAAGGACGTCGTCGAAGACGGAGCAGAAGACGGAGCAGAAGACGGAACAGAAGACGGAGCGACTGCACCAGGGCTGGAGGCCGTGAATGGTTTACGTTTGGATAGCCGCTGTGGTGCACGTCACTGGCAGTGCAGTGCAGCCTCACACAGAGTGCAGGAGGAGAAACAGAGGAACCGCTGTGGCTTCAACAGCCGAACGAAGAGAGCTTGAGCACCCCAGAACCAGTCAGTCTGCAGTGACAACAGAGAGCAGACGCCAACTCCTCACAATGCTGCAACCCAACCAGCACGGCCAACGACACTGAAAGTGACACATCCCGGCAGCTATCACACCATACTGTGCCATAAAGTTGCATGAAGTAGCAGCACCCACGCTTACCTTGAGAATGACCACATAGGAAACACGCCAAACACACCAAGCAAACCGGAGCACGGCAAACAGAGCCCTTCCAGGTGAACGCCAGAGAGAGAGTGCGCCCCGAGGGAGCGCAGTAATTCAACAGGTGGCACCAATGCGCAATCAAGCACCGGTGGTGCTGATTGAGTGGGCGTGGAGCAGAGCAACCCTCGACCTGCCACATTCCATCCCCGCTTTCTGCGTCGTCGCCCCGACGACGAACTACACTTGAAAAGTACACTAAACTAGGACCAAGGCCTAAACAGGACAGACTGCGAATTTACCACTGGCTGTGCAGGTTCAAGTACCGCATTACCCCTGATGCCAACAGGCTGGGGAAGACGATGAACATTGGAATGTTGACCGGCGGTGGAACGGCCAGTTCGACGCAAGGCCGACTGAGAAGGACTGGACTGACCACTAGAGGAAGGGGACACCGAGTGAGGGCGTTCTAGTTCCGCCCTTGAGCCTGAAGTAGGCTCAGCACTTGCTGGTGTCATCACAGCAGGCCCTGCCCTGTACAGGGCTGGGCTGGTGCCTCGGTGGCAGAGGGTGCAGAAGTGTCACGGACCAACAACCATAGCTCACCCCCTTCAGGTGAATCCGGGGAGCCTGCAAGCGCTGCCGAATCTGGTGGAAGCGGCGCCCTAGGAGGGTGGCAACTGGACATGACCTGGGCCTTCAGCATGTCTCGGTGTACCTGCCGAGCCCTATGCAACTCTTCTACAGGGGCAATGGTGTAAACCGCTCCATCTCCGGATGGGGCTTTCAGCACCTGATAGCGCACTGAGCTCCATTTGTCATGAAGCTTGTGTCGACCCCTAACACCAAGGTCTCGGAGGTAGACGTGCTGGCCCACCTGCAAGGGAACCTCCCGAACATGCTGGTCGTGTCGCTCTTTCCGTCGACCTGCAGCAGCCAACATCCTACCACGAGCATTCTCAAATGCCACCTTGAGCCTCGCCTGATGCTCAGTCATCCAATCCTGTACTCCCCCTGGCTCAGCGTCCCGGACCCGGCCCAAAAGAAAGTCCACGGGGAGCCTAGGTTCCCGACCGAACATTAAAAGGAAAGGAGACTCTCCTGTACTTTGATGTGGCGTAGTGTTGTAACAAAACAACACCTGCGGGAGACAAGAAACCCAATCCCGCTTCCGGGAGACTGGCAATGTCCGCAATAGGTCATGAAGAGTTCTGTTAAAGCGTTCACACTGCCCGTTGCCGGCCGGATGGTAAGGAGTGGTTCGGGATTTGGCTACCTCGTACAAGCGGCAGAGTTGTTGGATCAGGGAACCCTCAAAGCTCCGACCCTGGTCGGAATGAATACGATTTGGAACACCAAACCGGAAAAACCATTCGGTCAGTAAGACCTGAGCCACAGTCGCTGCCTGCTGATCTCGGGTTGGGACTGCCACTGTGTATTTAGTGAACACATCGGTCATTACCAAGACGTTTTCCAACCCGTTCCGTGAGGGTTCCAACAACGTGAAGTCAATGGCGACAATCTCGTTCGGCCGAGACGCCAGCACGTGGCCCATAAAACTATGGGGAACCGACCCTGAATCTTTGGCAACTTGGCAACGTTCACATGTCTGAACCCACCGTTTGATGTCGGCGGACATCCCTGGCCAGTAACAGCGCAGCCGCACCAATTCCGTGGTGCGCTCGATACCCTGATGGCCATGGTCCTGGTGCAACTGGGTCAGGATCCCCTCCTTAAGAACAGCAGGTAGGACAAGCTGGAAGCACTCTTCCCCCCCATCCGAACGAAAAGTCCGGCGGTACAGCACGCCCTCCTGTTCGACCAAGCGGTCCCACTGTTTCAGGAGTGTCAAAGCAGATGTGGGAAGTTGCTGCCTTTCCTCAACAGTAGGCTTAGCCCGCCTCTTCCAAAACGGCAGAAAATGATCACGCAAAAGAGGATCCACCTCTTGCAAAGAACAAAGGTCCGATGGAGAATGGCCCCGGAAGACAGACACCATCGCCTGGGCTGCATGTACCACTGGGGCAGAGGCTGAAGCTGGCTGGGAGAGTGATGGGACCGAAGTGCCAGGTAAGACATGTTCAGCCAGGCTGGACCCTGACAGATACTGTCGGGAGAGAGCATCAGCATTCCTATTGATGCGTCCGGAGCGATACTTGATCTCAAAATCAAAGACAGCTAGTTGAGAGGCCCACCGCTGCTCTGTGGCTCCCAACTTAGCTGAATTGAGGTAGCTCAACGGGTTGTTGTCTGTGAAAACCACACATTTGTGCCCCAACAAATACTCCCGGAACTTTTCCCCCATTGCCCACTTAAGCGCAAGAAACTCAAGCTTCATCGAACTATAGTTATCCATGTTGCGCTCAGTGGGTCGAAGGCCTCTGCTGGCATATGCTACCGGTCGGACCCCATGATCAGTCTCTTGTGAAAGGACAGCACCCAGGCCGCTGAAACTTGCATCAATTTCCAAGATAAATGGGCGTGAAAAATCTGCGTAGGCCAACACTGGGGCCGAGACCAACTTCGCCTTTAAGGCTTCAAAGCCTTGTTCGCACTGGGGTGTCCATGCAGAGCTCAGATCCTGCCCAGATCCTCGCTTGGACCTGGTACCTGCGAGTGTTGCCACCAACTGATGCAGAGGGCCCGCCAGCTTAGCGAACCCCTCCACGAACCGCCTGTAATAGCTGGCGAACCCCAAGAACGAGCGCAGCTCTGACACATGGCGGGGCCGCTGCCATTTTGCCACTGCCTCGATCTTGGTAGGGTCTGTGGAAACTCCTTGACTGGAGATGATGTGCCCCAGATAACGGACCTCCTTTTGGAAAAAGGCACACTTTTCAAGTTTCACCTTCAAACCTTCTCTCTGCAGCCGACTGAGGACCACCTCCAGTCTCTGCAACTGTTGTGAGACAGAAGAGGAAAATACAACGATATCATCCAAGTAGAAGAGTAGGGATTGGCACTGTTGATCTCCGAACATCCTTTGCATGAGTCTTTGAAAAGTGCTTGGCGCATTGCACAAGCCGAATGGCATCCTGTTCCATTCAAAGAGCCCAAAGGGCGTACAAAAGGCTGTCTTCGGCTTGTCCTGCTCTGCAACAGGAACCTGATTATATCCACTCGCCAAGTCAAGAGTGGTGAACCAGCGAGCTCCGGCAAGGGAATCAAGGCTTTCCTCAATGCGAGGAAGAGGGAATGCGTCCTTCCGTGTCTTGCTATTAAGTAGGCGGTAGTCAACGCACATCCGGAGACTACGATCCTTTTTACGGACGAGGACAATGGGGGAGGCAAAGGGACTATTGCTTTCCCGGATCACTTTGGCTTCAAGCAACTGATCAATGTGAGCCTTCACCTCCTCATACTCAGAGAGGGGGATCCTTCGGTACCGCTGTCTCACTGGAGCCTCGTCAAGCAACGGGATTTCATGAGAAATGAGGTTGGTACAACCCAAGTCACCTTCATGGGTTGAGAAAACTGTCTGATATCTCTGCAACAAAGCATGCACCTCCATCTGTTCTTGTTCTGTTAAAGCAGACAGGTCCATGGCTTGGACCCCGCCCGGTGCCACACCAGAAGCTGCCTGAGACGAGACCGAGGCTGTAGTGGGCTTCACCTCAGTTACACCAGCAGGTAAGCTGACAACCTGGGCCCTACTTAAAACACCAAGACCAGTGCGTGGGTAAAGGAGGACATCGGTCGTCCCCACACTGACCACTGGGACATAAGCTGTACCACGGGTAACCTGGACAAGACAAGGAGACACTAGTAGCCCTGCGGGCAGACTGGACTCTGCTGGTTCAAACAGCACGGCCTGATCAGCCAGCTGTTCCGGACAAGTGGTTGCCACAAGCTTCATTACTCCACCAGGTATGCGTACCGCCCATCTGCCACGAACCCTGGCGAAACCAGTGATGTTCCTCTGGTGTTCTGTGGTGGCCCGATGGCACCGTTGCAAAGCTTCAAGGACAGGTACTGGAGCTTGAACCACTGAGGGAGCATCGAAAAGAGCGGGACCGTACACCGCAAAGAGTTCCCGATAACATCGACGGATGATGTTGCTCCCCAAGATCCCAGGGGCAACAGATGCAACACCGGGAGGGTCTCTTACCACTAAGATCCCACAACCAGGGACCACCTTCCCACATAATGTGACATCCAGCTCCAAATAGCCGATGTAAGGAATACAAAGACCGTTGGCTGCCCGCAGTTGCAGCCAATTACAAGACCGGAGGCGCTCTTTGCCCCATTCTACAAAGAAACTTTCAGGGATCGTGGACACCATGGATCCGCTGTCCAACAAGCACGAGACAGTGATCCCACCCATCAGGACATTAATATGTGGACAGGGCGCCATTATCCGACCGATGAGGTCTTGTTGCGAGCCTCCAACCTCCCCATCTGAGCTTTGGCTCCTCAGCTCAGTGGGCTTCAGTTTTCCGGCTGGGGTGCGGGGCGCGAAAACCCAGCCACATTAGAAGACCGACCAGTGGCAGAACCAACACGGGGACGAGGGGGGACCCGCTCCCCGTCACACTCACTGGCATAGTGACCCGGCTGTTGACACCTTCGGCAAATCACAGGACCGTTGCGAGGAGGCCGCGGTGGAAAGGGGCGAGCCTGCAAAGAAGCCATGGTCTGGGCCAACTGGTGGAGCTGTTCCTGTTGACGCTTCAAGAGTATCTTCACTTCACTCAACTCTGAATCATGGGGTGAGACAAGTGGGGCGGGGCGAGAGCTACCCTGTACCCCATACTGCAGACCATAGGCCGAAGGAAGAGAGTGGCTACGTTCCCTTGCACACCTTGGGGACCCCTCCCTCTCCCATCTAATGGCCTCTCTACGTGTTTCAAGCAAAGAAACAGTGGGGTGGTGGCGAACGAACTGTTTCAATTCCCTGCGAAGGGCACCATCAAACACATGCTCTACGAACTGATCGCGAAGAAGAACTTCAGCATTTGGCAAGGCATCCAGTGCAGACTGTTTAACACGCTCCATCAGGGCCATCAAAGCCAAGGAAAATTCTAACAGCGTCTCACCTTCCTGCTGCTTTCGGGAGAAGAAAGATTGCTGCAGTGTTACATATGACTGAACACAGCCATAAAGTTCAGTCAAAATAGCCAAAACCTTGGCTGGGTCTTCTCTCTCCACACGGGGGCGATATTTGATCTCCTCTCTGGCCTCCCCTTCCAGATGGTCAAAAATGAAAAAGGCCCGATCGCGAACAGACAGGTGGTGTGCTTGCATACATGCCTGTAATTCCTCTTTCCACTCAACTATGCCTATACCCGTTCTGCCGTTAAACATGGGACATCTACGATCTCTAGGTATAACCGTTCAGTGACCAGGGCGCTAGTACCTGCAGCTGGAGGATTACCTGAAGTGACAGAGGGGGAATCCGCTCTGCTGGAACTGGCCTGGGAAGCATCCCTCGCTCGAGACAGCTGCTCGTTGTCTGCTTTAAGCTGTGCCACTTGCTCTCTGAGCTGCTGCAGTTCCTCCTCCATGGCAAACCGCAGAGGCCACACTCACTGCCTTCAAAATGGAGACCTGGTGTTACCACTGGCAGAAAAAGAAGAGAGAAAAGAGAAAGGTGCTGCCGCTCCGTCTTCACTGCTGCCTCAACACACCACCACAAAACGTAACCTAACAAAAACAAAAGAGAAAGAAAGAAAGAAAAGAACCAAACAAAACAAACCCACACTAGTAACAAAAAAATGGAAGTCACGTCTCTGTCCTCTAACAGTGCATCCTGTCAACAACGCCAATTTGTGGCGGAACGTGGGGGAAGGGGGAAGTTGTACAACAACGCCACCTGGGGAATTGCGCCCCAGGAAATACACTCAAACCCTGTACTGGGGCTACTACAGTAGGTCACACAGATTCGTTACACCAATTTATAGAGAGGACAAGAGACGGACTTCCAAAAATACAATTGTTTTTATTTAACAATAATTTACTAGGGTAAAAATGAGCACATATGTCTTTTACAACCTGAGTGTCGGCTATATCGCAGTAAACAAACTAAACAAAACAGGAACAGGATTAACGTTAGTGGGGCGGGCAGACTAAAGCAAATCAAACCACAAAAAGAAATACTACAAACCAAATCACCACGTGCCACAGCAAAACAAATTAAAGGGATGTGAGATGGGACCACCACCAGGGAAGTCTGCCGCACACTGTACCAACTCCTGTCCTGAAAAGAAAAGAAAACAAAATTATGCGGAGGGATACTCAAAGGTTCGACTGTACAGGCAGCAAAGATTAAAACAGAAGGCCTATACTAAACCACACACGCACACACAACACTCACACCCACGCACACCAACAGAAAAGATAAATATTTTAACCTAAATACAAATAATCAAAAATGTACCTGAAAAGAAACAACAATTCAGCTGTGGGTGGGACCAGGCGTAGTGATAGGCCCGTCTATACTGACAACCCCACAGCTAAGTAACTAAATAATCAAATTAAAGATAGACTGTTAACTCAAAAAGGAAATAAATTTATCAAGAAACCAAAAAATGTTTTAAACAGCTGGCCAACAAAGAACCGAACCCACAAAGAAACTAATCAAAAAAACAAAATAATTCAAACCATAAACAAACCCAAATAAGTAGCAAATTAAATAATTAACCCAGACAAATAAACAAACTAAATTAATCAAAACAAAAGTTGTGGTGAGGATGAGAATCCGGCGCTGCCTGGACAACAGCCGCAACGGGAGCTCACAGTGGACTGTGAGAAAAGGACGTCGTCGAAGACGGAGCAGAAGACGGAGCAGAAGACGGAACAGAAGACGGAGCGACTGCACCAGGGCTGGAGGCCGTGAATGGTTTACGTTTGGATAGCCGCTGTGGTGCACGTCACTGGCAGTGCAGTGCAGCCTCACACAGAGTGCAGGAGGAGAAACAGAGGAACCGCTGTGGCTTCAACAGCCGAACGAAGAGAGCTTGAGCACCCCAGAACCAGTCAGTCTGCAGTGACAACAGAGAGCAGACGCCAACTCCTCACAATGCTGCAACCCAACCAGCACGGCCAACGACACTGAAAGTGACACATCCCGGCAGCTATCACACCATACTGTGCCATAAAGTTGCATGAAGTAGCAGCACCCACGCTTACCTTGAGAATGACCACATAGGAAACACGCCAAACACACCAAGCAAACCGGAGCACGGCAAACAGAGCCCTTCCAGGTGAACGCCAGAGAGAGAGTGCGCCCCGAGGGAGCGCAGTAATTCAACAGGTGGCACCAATGCGCAATCAAGCACCGGTGGTGCTGATTGAGTGGGCGTGGAGCAGAGCAACCCTCGACCTGCCACATATACACACACAAATATACATATGTATATATGTATATTTGTGTATGTATACACACACACACACCTAGACACACACACACATGCATATTCAGGTATGATCTACTGTTACAGGTCAAGTAAGCCTGGACACTAAAATAGAGTATACAGAGCAATTCTGCTCAAATTAACCTCCAATAGAACTGAATTGGGTGTTACGATATGGTAATTAAACAGGATCAGTGTCACAGAAATGGTGTTTCGTGAAGCTGCACAACTAAATTAACCCGTGTGCTCATTTGATTACCCAGGACAGATCCTCCGAAACTGTTTTGGAGGAGAAAAAGCCAATATACCGTCACTGCGTCTCTCTCCCTTTGGTATTGTCCTTGTTGCATGCATAACCCTCAATCTGTCGGCGCAGCCGCAGCTAAGCTACGGCACAAGGCTCAGACTTCAATTTTACTTCTTCTTTTTTTGCTCGAAAATTTGTTTTTGTTCTTGAGGCAAAATCCAATAAAACAGGATTCAGTCACGAAAGCGAGGGAGTTTATTTCACCCAATTGAGTGCTAAAACGCCTCTTCACTTGTGCAATTGAGATTTCTCACTTTCAAGTAAGGGATGCCACAAGGCCTAACTTGTAATGAGTTTTGGGGGAGGGGGCAACAGAGAAGGATATATTGATAATTTAACCAGTCTACACGACCAAACCGAGACATGCACCACATCCTGTATTCTCACTCTCCAAAGCTTCCCAGGGAAACTTCCATCAACATCCGTCAATCCTCTTTCTGCCATTTACCGCCAATGTCTCCATAACATCCTCCTCTCTCCAGCTTCCTTGTCTGCTCACTGGCCCACTCATTTCCCATTCTTATTTTATCTTGCTACTGTAGTCGTCTGCCTTATTTATAATGCATTATACAGACAAAGGGGCTGTTGTGCAATCCATCAAATGAGTAGGCTCCTCTACTTTATCAAATCTATCCTGAATATCATCCCTTAAAGAAGCTGTTTACCTTTGCCATGTAACTCATCCATGACAAAGTGTTGTCTGTGCCTAAGTGAGTGATTCCACTTTCCCCCACTTCCTCTATCTAGAGCTGATTACATATAATTCTTTCCCCTCCTGTGATGCATCGTGGATCAGCTTTTTCGACTGATTTGTGCAACGTGACTCGGCTGGTTCCGTTTTTTAATGATGGCCCCTGCCTGTTTGATTGTGCATAATAGATTTGATAAGGTTCCTAGAGCCACCCCTTTGGCTCAGACCATCGCAGCGCTCATCAGGATAATTTATGGGCCGCGGTGAAAGATTCCTGAAACTGCAGCAGTCGACCTTTGAGGACTACAGATGTGTTTCGACGCTGCTCCACGAGTGCATGCGTGCTCATAAAGCAGTGTCACTACATCTTGGTTTCTGATTAATCTCTGTGTATAAAAGACCTATTATGACTGCGCCATATCCTGACCTGAGCTCTCCATTGACCTTGTAGTTGATTATGTGTCGCATGCTCCGAAGCCTGCAAAGGAAGGGTGAATAATTGCGAGGGGTTAGAGTTATTAATCTTGCATAACATTAAGTCTTTATTAACCAGATCTTTATATTGTTTACCCTGAATATAGCCGTGTATCCACACAATTTGCTGTTTAAATGATGATGCTGTTGTATTCAGAACCCATTATCTATCTTAATGGTCTCCAGTTTCCCTTTTATGCTAAATCACATCTATGTTGTGCAAGAGTGGCTGTTCATATGGTGTTTTTTTCCCCTGGAAAAACAGCTCCGATAGGACAATGGGGAGCTTTTCATGAAAAAAAAAAAGTTCCATGCCGCACGTGGGTTTCGTTTCTTTGACAATATTACCGCCGTTGTATCGACCCTATACTTTTTATTATCTCTTTACACTACAATCCATTTGTTTGACATTGTTTTTCATCATCAGCACCAGTGACAACACAGATCCCCTTTTTAAAAATGCAGAGATTTTCAACTAGGAGCACTCGGAGTTCTAGAGGCAGAGAGCTGAGGGGGGAAAGCTGCTTGGTGCAGCACTCTCTGTAGGCAGCCACATGCTTTCTTGCTAAACATGCCACTACAGCTAAAAACAATTAGCATAGCATAAAGCCCACGTTTTTCCAAAGAATTTGTTTTATATTTGCCATTAACAAGGCTAGTTTTACCGGTTGTTGTGCTAAGCTTATCACTTGGCCAATGGCTGTAGCTTCAAATATAATAAACAGAGGAGTGTTTGGTCTATAAATCTCAGCAAGAAGTGAGAAATATAATTGTAGACCTTTTTGTTGCCATTCGGTTAGGGACACAGCTTCGGTCCCCTCCTGTCAGCGAATATACTGTATATTGCAAATGGAAATACCATCCATCCATCCATCCATCCATCGTCTACCGCTTATCCTGTATTCAGGGTCACGGGGGGGCCGGAGCCGATCCCAGCTGTCATTGGGCGAAGGCAGGGTTCACTCTGGACAGGTCGCCAGTCCATCGCAGGGCCGACATGTAGAGACAAACAACCATTCACACTCACATTCACACCTACGGGCAATTTAGAGTAATCAATGAACCTATCCCCATCCTGCATGTCTTTGGACTGTGGGAGGAAGCCGGAGAACCCGTAGAGAAACCACGCTTACACGGGGAGAACGTGCAAACTCCACACAGAAGCCCACACAGCCCAAATGGAAATACAAAGGGGCTAATTTAAAATGTAAATGTTCTCAAGTTTTAGGTCAAATTTTGCTTTACTAAACCTTAAGGGGACGGGTGTGACCAGAAGACTGATCCAATCAAAACCAACTGCTTGATTTATATATTTAACATGATTATATTCCCCACAGTCCTGCTTTAATTGCTCCTTCAAAAACCTACATTGGCTGAGGCAGGACAGCCTGGACTCTGCAACCCACTTTACTGGGCCCTCGTGACATAAGTCTCAAACTGACACTGGCTGTTGTTTCATGGTTCCTGCTTGGAGTCTTGGTATTGATTTCCTCCCTGTGCTCCTTCCACAAGTAATATACAGCTTTAATCTAATTGGCGTGCAGGAACTTTGGGGGAGTGATGTCTACTGAGACATGCGTTATGTATTATTGCTACCTTCATACTCTGATTCGCACTGACCTGGTGTCAGCTGTCTACACTGCTGACAAAGCACCTTTGATCACAGGGGAATAATGTCACAGAGAAGCTCTGTAATAGTAATACAGTAAAGGAAGGAGGGAAAAAAGCATCGTTAGATCATTCAGGAAAGGTTTTGAAGGTAAATTGCACCTACAGCTCTGTTTTATAAGCAAAGTGTAACAGTAAAAAAAGGATTGATATAATGTCGTGAGGTATCGTTTATGATGTTAATATCTTCCAAATGAAACCTTCTCAGTATGCTATACTCTTTATTCTGTGTTGGTGTGGAGGAAAACACCCAGTTTAGATGGAGCAGGATTTGAAGATGAAATAACAAAACAAAAACTCTTCTACAGCCTGATAAATAAAACCCCTGATAATATTTTACAGTACTTCTATAATTTCAAAATAAGAAAAAAGCTTTTGAATCTTGTTTCACAATTATACTTGACTCTTATTCATCTCAAGAAGCCTCAACATCCAAATGAAATCATTCAATGCAGAGTCATTGCCAGAGAGGGCCAACACATACAAAACAGAATAAGAAATAAAATATGACATACTGATGGAGAGCTGACCAAGAAACAGGCCGTCTTTATTGTGTATTCAGCCCTGGGACCAGACAAATTGCGTCAAATGCCAGGTTCACCCAGGGGCCACTGTCTGCCAGACAGATATTCTTCATCTAAGGGCGGTGTGACAGGAACTAGGTCCGGCTTGGATATTTACATCTTCTTAGCCGTGGGTTTTTAAAAAACTATATAAATGTGGCTCCTTCAAAAGGGCAGCATAACTTCTTATGGTGCGATGGCAGACAAGTTCAGTGCACATTTCCCCTTAGAATCGAGGCATTTTGATGCGGGTTCCTCCCCGTGGCATTAGTGGAAAAAAAAAAAGAAAAAGTCAACTCTGATAAAAGGCAAACATCCAGATTTACTTGGGCCTTGCCTCCAGACACCTTCGCTGGATATCCGTACCATTTTCAATCTCACGCTCTTGTACCCCTTGAATCCGGAGTGTGTTCCTCGATGTGAGTGCTAGACACGTCGAGAGATGCTGAGATTACCATTTTGTGTGGCTTTAAACACTTCACAATGCAGCCGAGCCTGCAATCATCTCCAAGAGAATGAGTTTATTTGCTTTAAAGTAACACTACTTCAAGAGCCCATTGAAGCTCCCTTCAATTGCCTTAAGATGTTCAGCTCAATCAGACCCCGAGCTGCTGTTTCTCGCTACACCGACGCTCCTTTCTGTCCATTCAGCCGTGTGCTGCATTGTAGCGCTGGCTTTCCTGGCTGTGAAATGTTATCACTAGACCCGGGTCTTCATCAGACTGAACGAGGCCGGGAAGATCAATGCACTTACACTGGATCACTTTACCCTGCCGTGTGCATAATGTGTTGATCAGTGGTTTCATAGAGCTCTCAGATCGCGTGAGAGAGAGAGAGAGAGAGAGAGAGAGAGAGAGAGAGTATATATGAGCGTGAGCGCTAAGGAAGGGTGCTTCATGCAAATATGAGTACATGGATGTTTACGTAGATGTGAAGAATCCAGGCAGCAACCTCTTTGAGTACTTTAAAAGTGTAGTGCACAAACCAATGGGTGATGTCATGACAACTAAGTACACTTCCTATATATATATATATATATATATATATATATATATATATATATATATATATATACTGTATAGTCTATAGAATACAATATAGAAGTGGGTCAACAAAAACACTGTGCAACTGAAACATACATATAAAAACAAGCTTACTATAGGCTACAGTGTATAAATACAGTGCAAACATACAATAAACGATACAAGAATAAACACTACCTATTATTTAGAGAGAGTTGTTGTGGAATGTGATGGCTTGTGGCAGGAACGATTTCTTGTATCTGTTAGGACAGCAGAGCTGTAGCAGCCTGTTGGAGAAGGTGCCTGACTAGTGTGTGGTGAAGAGGGTGGTCAGGGTTATCCATGATGGATAACAGTTTGTTCAGTGTCCTCCTCTCCACCACAGCCCCCAGAGTGTCCAGTTTGCAGCCGATCACAGAGCCAGGCTTCTTTATAAGTCTGTTGAGTCTTTGGAGTCGCTGGCTCCTTTGCTGTTCCCCCAACAAACCACAGCAAAGAAAAGGACACTGGCCACCAGACTGATAAAAGATCTCCAACATATTTCTGCACACGTTGAAGGATCTCAGCTTCCTCAGGAAGTAGAGTCTGCTCATCCCCTTCTTGTACACAGCTTCAGTGTTGGATCTCCAGTCTGTGGTTGATGGTAACACCCAGGTACTTGTTATTCTCCATGGAAGAACTTTAGCACTTAATGTGAAGCTGTAACAAGAGTAGGCTATCTATTTTCCATATTGTGACATATTTCTGAGTTAAACAGAATAAGCAGCTGGGTCATAATGTTGGGAGGAATCTTGATTTAATCCTTAAAATGATTAGCACACAACCTTCTGAAGCTCTGTGCACAGTCATAGTTGCAGATTGATAGATGGATGTTATAGTATTGGTTAAAATGGGTTGGTACTAGTCGATGTAAGTGTAGCAGGATAGAGTCTTGTGTTCTGCTCCGGTTTGCATGGTCCTGTGTTTTCTTGTGCTCGTGATTGCTTTCAATCGACAGCCAATCCGTGTGTGCCGGCATACTATAAAGACAGGTAGTGGTCCTTTTTGCTCTCCCTCTGTCGCCGTAGCTAGACCTCACTTCCGGTGTGCCCGCTGCTGCAGCAGGTATGAGAGCGGTCTTTGCTTGTGTCTTCGTGTCATCAGTTTTGTTAGTATGGTGTTAAAACCGAATACATGTCATCTTGTAGATGCCGTGGACCCTCGTCCTTTCCTCTGCCATGAGGCGCTCACCGATCACAGCTGGTAGGTCAATCTTTACCGTGCGCTGTCACATCATTTAGCATATAGTAGCTAATGGCTGTTGTTGTTTATAGGTATCCACTCAGCTGGCTCATAAGTACGGCCGGATTGGAACTGCGGGTTTGTGTCCGGTAGCCAGGAGTGTAGCAGCTACTTCCACCTTTAACCACGCTGCTGCTTTGCCTCCCGCTGTTATTGCGGTCATCAAGACTTTGCCCTCCGCTGTTATTGCGGTCCGCGCGGCGTTACCTGCCGCTGATTTGCGCATCGTCTGTCTGTTTGATGACGTATTGCTCATCTTGTCCTTAGTTATTTTAGTCCTGGCCATTTTAGTAAAGTAGTGTCAGTGTGCTTATTCTATAGTTTTGTGTATTTTCTACTTGGTTAAACCCTTTTTATATTGTTTTGGGAAATTGAGTGTTTATTTCTTTGATCTTCAGTTGTTTTTGTTATTTCATCCCCACCATTCATCTGGTTTTGTTCTGTTAACCGTATTATCTTTATTTTTACAGCAGTTAATGTGATTGTTTTGTTCATTTTTGTGATCTGTTCACTAATTTGTATTCTGTTCCCTGTTCGTTTTAGAAGACGAGAGCCTAAAGTGGTGGGGGTTGGTGTTCCCCGGTGGTGGCGTCCCCTCCTGTGTGCTGTGTGGTCTCCCCCGGGTGTGATCCTTCACGTGTGTGTGTGTGTGTGTGGATGTGCTTACACGTGTGACTGGGGTGACCCCCTCTTATGGACCTTTCCCCTCCTGGTGGCCCACCTCCCCACTGGTAAGCCTCAGCTTCCCCCATGTTTCTTTGCCTTTTTAATTATTGATTATGTGTATGCTGGTCTGTTGTTGGATTTAAAAATAAAAGTCTTGTGGATGGAATTACGTCTCTGGCCTCATCGTATAACGGACCTTTGTGCCTTTCTTTTGAGTGACCAGTTGGTCAGAGGTAAAAAGAATCTTATTCCTTGGGTGAAATTCCCAGGGTGGCGTTGTTGGCTCCTCCTCTAATTATACCAGCTTGCTGGTCGACCTCTCAAATACCGCCCGCCACATAAGCGTAGTCATATTTTGGTTTACAGGAAGAAAGATAGCATTTTCCCCCAGCACATTATAAAAGGTGATCTACAGGGATAAAAGGCATGTTTCAGCTTGACTTTAAAGTCAGTATAAAAACTCAAATTGAGTGATCTGTTGTGATTATTAGCGTACTGAAGTACTACACCGCTGCATTAAAATACTCAAGTTTGTTTGACCACACACATTAAAAGATGTGATTCCCAATTTGCTCCCTGTGTGTTGATCATATCCTAATACTCATTAAGTCATCAGACCTCTTCTAGTCAATTGAAACACCGACTAATCATTTAAACCAACATATAGATTCACACCATGGATCCAGGGACACACGAGGAGGGAATGGGACCCCTCTCAGAGAGGACGCTATTTACCGCGTGCTTTGCCATTTCCCACTTTAATTAACACCTGGAAGCGTTGCAGAGAGGAGACCGGGGGGTTGTTGACAGGTAGGTGGGTTTTCTCGGCAGCCGGCTGATAACACAGAGGGGTCTGCACAGTCAACAAAAAGGACACGCCAAAGGTCTTCTAGACAGCTCAGCGAACCCAGCTTCCCTTCCACCCCGAGGCTACCACCCATCTCGGCAGGGCAGCAGGAGAGGCATCAAGCGCCTGGCAGCAGAGTGGCGCCCAGCCAGAGTTAACAGCCGCAGCATTCAGGCTTTTCTCCACCACCCAACATGAGCCAGGGACACGTGAGAGGGAGAATCTCTGTGAGGGAGGGAGGATGGAAACTAGAAAAGGGAGATGGAAAGTGAGATAGGGAGATAAGTGGCGTAGATAAAAACAATAAAAAAAAATTGCAATGGAAAGCTCTTAGCGGAGTGGTACACCTTTAAGGGGACGTGCAGAGGCGTCTTTACAGTAGCGGTTGCTTTTGGCTTCTTATGCAGCACTCTGTAGACTTGATTGAGAATTAAAAGAGAAATATTAGACCGCATCTGTCTCAGTGTCTGTCTCTTAAAAGGGATGTACAGAAATACCCATGGCAGGCCTAAAAGAGGGTCTGTAGTCGCAAGAGGATGCTCACCACCACCACCACCCCAACTCCACCACCCCCTGCTTGTTAGTGTTATCACTGTCCCTTTGGTGGCTCTGCATCATATATACTTCTCATTGCAATTAACTGCTGCAGGGCCTGTGTAGGAACATAGAGGGATGTCCCCCTCTGCAGAGCTGCTACCCTGGGGAGTGTAAAGGAGAGAAGAATGCATGAGGAGGGAGGGAGAGCGAGAGAGAGAGATTCAGTAAGCAGACAGAGAGGGAGGAGAGAGGAAGTGGGAATGCAGCGTGCCAAAGCTTCCCACCCACCACTTGTATCTGTAATCTCTCGGGGAAGGGCTGGATATCAGGGAAACAGTTGTTGTGTTGCGAGGACGGCTGACAGCTTCGTCTCTTCTGCCCCCTACTGCAGAGGAAGCGTTGATGGAAGAAGATTTCAAAATGAGGAGGGAAGAGATGGGGTGTGGATGTCTAAATGCCTAGGTAATAGAAGTGTCTGCGCTTTATATTTTCTACGTGTGTAAGTGTATTAATCTGTGGAGCAAAAGGGCAATTTCACTGCTCCATAGCACGCATTGATCAAAATATATCATCTACAAGGGCTCGTTACATTGGTCGATCAATGACTCAGTGATTACACTGCCGGTTTTCTTTTTTTTAGCTCTTCAAATGGTCGGCAATGAAATATTTTGTTTTGCTGCTCATTTGTTTATTGCAAAGGTTGTTGTTGTCGAGCCAAAAAAAATAGTCAATGGCAATTTAGTATTACCATTAGTACAAAAAGATATGTCTTGGATCTCTGAGCCAATTCACTGCTTCATTCTGCTTCATTTACATTCTAGGGCTAAATGCCCTAAATGTAAATGTAATTCTTCACGTCAGTGAATGGTAACTTTATTTTCAGTTCGACCAAATATTTGTTTCCTCCTCTTTGGACTTTAAACTCTTTAAAAGCCCTCACAACATATGTTTTTAATCAGCTTCTTACTGTGAATGATGGGATCGTATGTGAACACAAACCATTCCCACTGGATGGAGGAGGCGGAGCTGATTTAGAAGAAGTCACCCATCAGGATTTGGAACCATTTGATTCAGAATCTTGGGCCCAATCCCGATGTCCACACTCAGGGACTGATGGACTTTGAAGCACCTTCATGCAAAGTCTGTGTGGGTTAAGTTCTGTCCCACTGTCGAGTGCTTGAGGGTTCTCATTTGGAGCCCTTCATGCACTTGACTGCCTGAGGGAATTACCCACAAATCGTTTAACATGGGGTCACCAGGGGAAGCCTGGAGGAATTTAGAAAGAAAACATGTTCAGAATGGCATATTATATTTACACATAAACATAAACATTGAGGATTAAATGGAGCAAGGAGCAACACCCCTTGTTTAGGGCCCTCAACAACAAAAAAACAGTTGTAGAGAACACACTTTTGTGTCATCAAAGTAATGCGACATGTCCAGTGCTGTCCCCTTTATACCATTTCAAACCCTCACAGCATCACATTCAACCAGAGGATCTCACCTGAGTCCCTGAGGGTTGGGCACTTAAGGCCTTAGGGGACACTGGGATTGGGTCTTGGTGTTTTTTTGTCAATCGAATGTGATCAAACTGGTGTGCACCCACACCGTCCTGCAAACGCTGATAAATTGAGCATTAGAAAATACATTTGTATTGTATTCCCATGACGTTAGGGGGCCAGATCATCTGAAAAGGGTTGAAATCAAGACACCAAATGCTGGATACCTCAATTCCCTTTGACTAACTAAAAACATAAGCCCCTTTTAGACAGCCTTTTCGTTGCGGGAGTATTCCGCCGTTATTCTGCCCTGTCGTCAGTCTAAACGCTCGCCGAGGTGGAAAGGCGTAAGGGCAACAAAGGTTGTCACAGAGGCGAGACGAGGCGATACGGTGTTCTATCTAAACGCTCCGAGCACCCGAGGCTGTAAAGACGTGACGTAGTGAAGCCACATTACCAGGGCGACATGGCGCCGGCGCATTTAACCAGCTCAAAGCGTAGATCCGGAGAAGATAAAAGGCCAGTAGTTGCTCATACGAGGCCACCGTTATTCGCATCGACATGTTAATGATGCACAGCAACTTCACTTGTGGTTGAAGAGTCTTTTAATTATGCGAGACGAGCAATAGTTCACCTTTCGTAGTTCTTTTAATCCATCAAGCTAAAAGTCTGTCGAAATAGTCTCAACTTCCTGCCTGGTAAACATGAAAGCCCCCAGTTTGTAATACAGGCTTTGATTTATAAATGTGTAGCTTTAAAATCCAAGCCCACATAATCTCAATTACATCATCAGGGGTTATTTTCTTCCACTCTAGAAAAATAGTATACAAACGTTATCGCAGGTTGAATTAAAAAAAAAAATGTTCCAGAGTAGGACTTTTTAGGAAACCGATTTGATGTAAAAAAAAAAAGAAAAGAAAACTGCTGGAGTTCCCCCTTAAAGTGCAATATAAATAAAGCTGATTTGAGTCACTTACAATCTACAGTTCACTTACTCACTGGAGAAAATGGAGCGTAGTGCTACTGATACAGGATTGGGAGTGCCTTTTTGGCATTTTAAGAACATACTAGCAAATACATAATTATGTTATTATGTTGACTTTTAAGACATATTTGCAAGACTCTAAAAGCAAAAGGAGCCAAAACATATAATTACTGTGTACAACTGTGGTGTTTACACTTAAAACTGTTGCAGGAGTTACTTTTCATTCAGCGTTTCTGCTACAAATAAAGGTTTCAGCTTCCACAACTGTGAAAACTGATGAGTAAATAAGCTGAGCAATATTAGCGCTAACAAAGCACTGATGCGTTCCAACAGGGGCTGGTTCGATGAGGGGATTTACAAGTGCGTCGACAATACAACTTAATATACCATCCTCGAACCCACCCCTTAAAAGCTATTCTTTTCTGACATATGCTACTCACCAGCTGTTGTCTCACTCTCATGGGCCGCATGTTCTGAAAAATCTAACTCCCAGTTGTCCCCTAATTGCTGCGACAAAATCATAATATCTTCATTTACCCCTCCATATTCCTTTTTGTGCTGAAAATGCTCCATTATTCTATATGCAGAGCCGTTCGTTACAGTCACCGCGGAATACATGTTTGCAAATTAGAACAATAGAGTGGTACGTGTTAATCCACATGGGGAGATTCAACATTCAGCTCGACTTTGTGAAGGTTAAAATATAATATAATCCCTCCCTCCCATGCCAATGGTGAACATCCATGAGGGCGGGGGAGACGGAATGTGGGGGGGGCACCAATCGCGCCTTGCAGTCCTGCAGAATATTGGCTGTCAAGAAACAGACATGCAATCAATCTTGAGCAAAGTCACAGCCAATGTGAAGGATACCTCTCCTCCTTGGGCCGCGTGGCTGAGACAAGGGTTGCATAACGTTTGACATCGCAGTGCTGCAGGTTGAGATTAATGGACACTGAGTATATGTACTTTAAAAGGACAAGATAAAAAATAAATAAAAATGCGTCTGACCTCCTATGGACGAAAACAGATTTCAGTGTGCGGGTGTGGAAAAACCAGTGGCCTTGATGAATAACCATGGTGATATCGTAGCACAAAATCAAGCGCTGACAGGACACCTGCTGAGTTCTGCTTAATGGGCGCTGCTTGTTGGCATGTTTTCAGGATCATGCCTCACATTTATCTCTCTCTCTGGCAAAGTATCACATGAAAAATAAAGCCTGCTGCCGGCGGATTCCTTTTGTGTACGTTTGTTCTTTTACGCTGGAGTCCAAAATATAGTCTTATATGGATTCCTTTGGAGTCCTTTTTCTTCCACTCGCTACTTTGACAAACCAATTCTGGTATTTTAAATTCTCTTAAAGTCGGAGAAAAGGATCTGAAGACCTTGATGTGCAAGTCTCTGCAGCAAACTCTCAGTTCTCCAGCTGAGACAGTCACTTGATGCGGTTTTGCTTTGGGACATTTTGGCGAAGAAATAACAGATAAGACGCAGTAGTTCAGGAACTCCATGTAGCAAGAAACACCCAACTGCGTCGCCATCTCAAACTCAACTGTTTCTGGCCGCCATTCAGTCACACACTCATGTCCATTTAAATGTCTGGGACCAAAGTACATATAAAAGCATCACTCTCACCATTTAAACCCTATCCAGACCATGTGTGCATCATGCTTTTTGTGTTTTTGCTGTTCCGAGGAGTTCCAGGACGCCAACGTACTTTGCGTTGATCCTTACTGGGGCTAGCCATAGATTGCTCTGGATTTAGCCATGATTAGATACTTATAGGATTTATCAAGCTGCTCTCTCTAAAAAAAAAAGCCGTGTTTCAAATCGTGGCACTGCGATCACAGCCCCGACAAAGATCATGTAACGTGTGTCATTGCCAAATCCGTGGACATTGTCAGCTGGCACGTCTTGTGGACAGAACTGTAATCTCTGCCGAAAGCCAGTCAGTATTTTGAGAGGCAACATGAGGGAAGTTGTTTGCCATAACATCCTGATTACAGTTTAAGGCCGGAGCGCATAAACGGCTCTGAGGCTCAAAAGTGATGACTCAGTAGCGGCTGGTGGCTCAAACATTTAAGGAGTAAAGGAGGGAAAACAGACACCCAGCTTTGTTTTATTTTACACAAGTCGGACACTTATCTCTACTTTCTCATGTCCAAAGAAATATTGAGCAGTGAAACAATGATTTACAAGATAAAGAAAAAAACAACAAACAAATGCTCATCAGCTGTGTCCTGCCGCCGCTGCACATCCCAGTCAGAATCCTCACCTGCTGCCATAACAAGCCACCTGTTGCATTGACTGAAGGAAGTATCTAGTTACTGCTTGATTTAAGTGTTTAAAAATACTTTGCAATTGCAGTTCATCATGTGTTTTTTTTTTTTTTTTAAGATTATTTTTTCAGCTACAGTGCCGTTCAAGCCTTTTATTATTTTATACAGACAGTGTGGAAACAGGGATCCTGGGCCGGGAGCCGAACGTTGAGCCTCTGTACATGGGGCAGCTGCCCTAACCACTGCGCCACCGGCCTCCCCTATCATGTGTTTTTCTAATATGCTAGTGCATGAATCTATCCAGTTCCCGACACTCCAATGCAATACAATATTCCATTCTGGTTGTTGATTGCCATCCTGCCTTAGACTGTCATTTTACATATTTTGGTCAATAAGCAATAAGCAAAAAAAAAAAAAGAGAAAATAAATAAACAAACTCCTCTGATCAGTATATTATAAACACATTTACCTTTTTGATGTTTATTTCTTAATTAGATTTTTTTTTTTTTTTTTTTTTTAAGGCAAGGCCAAGGCAATTTTATTCATGTAGCACACATTTAGCATGGAAGCAATCCAAGGTGCTTACATAAATCAAAAGACAGTGCAGAGGAAACAACAACTATCACATTTAAAAGCAGCAAGAGTTGACAGTAGACAGGGATATAATACATGAAAAAAAAATATTGTGTAAAATAAATGACGTATAAAAAGTCTTCAGTCTTGATTTGAAAGTTGCAGCTGCAGATAATAATTTTAAGTTTTGATTTTCAACGATGACCCGTGTGACGGTTCCAAAAGTGAAGTGTACAAGTTTCTCTATTTGCTGCTGCTTTGGTCAAGGTCTCGTTAAGTCAGCTAAACTATTTGGGGAAAGACAGCTTTCATAGCTTGAAGATTCCATCGTTGACTGTTGGAAGGAGACCAAAACCTTGAACCTTAAAACCACTCCTCATTTTTGCACCTCCTTGTGCAGACGTCGCATTTCCTCTCTTCACCGTTATTTATTTACACGCTGCTCGATGACACCAGGCCAGCACCAGTGGCGTTCCTCTGCCATTGTTAATTAACAGCCCAAACTTGTAGCTAATAAACAGAGCTTCCCCCCCTAATTGAACTGCCAGCTGCATTGTTCCTGGTTGTTAGCACGGAATGGATGCCATGTTGGCGCTCCGCAGTGTAATTACCAGCGTCTGCTCCACTGGGAGGAGGGATCAATCTTGGGTGACACTCGTGGTGGATACCTTCTGCTGTATCCTTGGGTATTTGTTCTCCGTGGCAGGGAAAGTTTATCACCATGGATAGAGAGCCTCTTCCATGACTACGGGCTGTACCACCGCTGCTCGCCTTGTCCATTTGTAACACAACAACAGCTTCTCTGTATCACAGTCATTACTTGTGCCACTCAGATTGCAAAGAAAACAGAGAATTCCAAATGTATGAACACTGCCCTCTGCACGCATTGTGTCATTTGATGGACTCCTAAACGGTTGAGGGAATTCAATTAGGAAAGGAATAGAGTTTTGAAAGTGTGGCACTGTGCCCGCCAGTTACTCGGGGGGACTTGATTGATGTCTGTGAGTGGCATTTAGCACAGCTGACCCTCATTCAGATTACCATCTCATTAGCATCAATAGACTGAGACGCACAAAAGAGAGCAGCGCCATCGCCGGAAAGCAGTTCCGAGGGACCAGCCGAAGGGAATTTTTTTGCTAAAAAATACTTTAATTCCATAGTCTTGGTGTGACATTACGGGTGGGAGTGCAGCCGCATACAAATCAGATATTGAAACCCTACAATGTCAAGAATTATGCCTTCAGCCCAAGATACCCAAGCTAATTTCAAATATGTTTTTGATTTGCGAAGCTGCCTTGAATGTATTCGTTAATCGAATTACGACAGTCCCAACTCGGAAGTGGAGATTGTCTTGATGGAGCATAAGTGCTGAATGTATAATCTACGTTATGCACAAAGGCAAGTTATTCATGCAGCATTAATTGTGCAATGCATCTTTTTCTTTGCCCGAACCAGCACGCTTGTGTCATTTTGTTTTATTTGGTTTCAGAGCAGTTAGATTGCTTTGGTAAGCGTCGCCAGCTTTACCACACTGTACTTGCCAAGAAAAGCCAGCAAATTTTAGTATTTAAAAGAAAAATAGCTAAGATTTGATAATTTCTCAGGTGAGAAAGCAGCCATTTAGAATGTGATCAGTTTATGCAAACTGGTGGACCTGTGAGGAGCTGCTGGCTGTGTGAGCCCAGACTGTCGCCGTACAAAAAAAAAGCACATGTTGGCAGCGTTTTTCTAATTACTCTCACTGCCAGAAGAGCTAGAAACGGATCCGCATCGCATGTTTATGGGAATTGAAACTCCAGGGGAACACCAGGGAGAGAGAAGAGAGGGGAGGAAAGGCATAAATGCGGGATGTATGATTTAATAATAAAAATGTGCATTATCTATCTCACTGTATCTTATAGTAGATCGAGTAGACGTGGAGCAAATGGACTTGATGACGAAAATCGCTGGAGATACCAAGCTCGCCACAGACCTCTACTCATGTCCTGTTGGAACAGCCCACCTGGTTAAGATGGGTGTCAAAAGGACGCAGGCAACGATTGCTCTTCCATGTCTGCCGTGAACCCGCCATTACAGATCATTGTAGCACAAAAGCGTTTGGCGAAAATTAAAAATGTGTGTGAAGTATTTCTCATTTGAGAAGGACAACAATTGCACGTATTTCCTACTCAGCATCATTAATCATTAAACTAATGAGAAATATTGGCCTCTGGTCAACATTGTCCTTTTCTCATTAATAAATGTAGATGGTGGTCCATTTACCCTCATATTAAAGGAGTGGAGGAATAAAAAATAGCTGCTCAGAGTTTTTAAAAGATTGTGGCTTCACATGCTGCACATTTTAATGCTGGGTGATGCAGTAACCTTCCATGCATTCCCACATTCCCCAACAACACACACATCTGCAGGCTAACACCATCTTTGAGGTTGATTAATGTTACACCCGACTACTTACAGTCAATTCACTGCTCCCACTTTTGTTTATTCTAGTGAGGCTCATGAAAATGGGCCTGGCTGCACAAATTTGCAACTTCTGTCAATACTATTTCAAGTCTATCCTTGGTGCAATATTCATTGAAGACTGTATCTTTAAGATTCATGGGGAGTTTTTTCCCCTTGCAATGGCACAAATAAAATCTCCCATGTGATGTTTGGAGAATTCAAAAATGCCTCTCCTTTTGCCGTGTTAAAGTCTGATTCTTTTTCTACCCCGTTACTGCACGCAATGGGTTTAATGCCTCCGTGAATGGAAGCATTATATTTTTGGATGTCTGTCCTTCAATCCATTTTGTGATATCTCACACCTGGAGGAAATTTCTCCAAATGTATTTTATAAAAGTTAGAAGTATGGTGATTTTCTCATAGACTTCCATGCAACCAGACTTTTTTTGCAACTGTTACGGATCCCTTTGGGAAGATCTTGATCACAGGTGATCAGGATCTGAGGGGCACTGTGACGATCTCCCTCAGCTGACTGCAATCAGCCAGGTGACTGCAATCGATCAGTCAGAGAGGTTATAAAGAGTTGCAGCTGCTTGGTGTGTGGTGAGCATCTGGAGGGTCAACGCCTTTATTCCCCCTGTCCAGTGACTCCCACCTATTGTTTTTGCTTCTGTCTTAAATATATATTTTTTCTGTTGTTTTGATGGATTCAGTGGGTGAGTGTGGGGCTTTATTTCACCTTTTTGAACCCAATAGTTGACCCTTATTTGTATTATTGTGCAGTATTTTGTAAGTTTCCCAACCTGCGACTGAGGACTGACTGCAACATGACGGGTTGGCAGAGGCAACAAGGGGGTCATTCTAGCTTGACAATGCACACAAACAATAAGATATATGTCCCAGTGGTGGTTTCCTATGGCTTTCATAATCAGGGCAGGCATGGCGGGGGGGGGGGAGTCCAGCTTGCAGTCTGCTCATCCCATTTTCTGGTCTTCAATTCCGTCCACATGAATAATAAAGCTCTTGGCAAGGCTGGCTGGGGTTACGTTTGTGGTTGGGAGCTGGATGGGAGGGAAGGAGGGGGGGTTGAGGCAGCACTGAGCGACAGCAGCTATTGATCAGAGACAGAAAGGAGACTGTACTGAATACAATAAAGGAAGGACCTGTCTTCGACCCCCCCCCCCCCACACACACACACACACACACACACACACACACACACACACCTTGCCCACTTTTCCCTTTCCATTTTTTAGGTCTTTACTAATTTTCTCTCTCTTCTGTCAAATCTCATGTCATGTGCACACACACACGCACTTTCAATTAGTCTCTTATTCTCTTTACTGCCTCTTGCTTTTCACCCCCTCCATCTGTCTCTCTTCATCTTCGCTCTTCTGCACGTTCATCTCTCTCTTTCCTTCAAACTTTCACACCCCATATTTATTTCACCACCTTGATTGAATCACAGATGATTCGGAATCCACACCTACGTCACACGTCATCGCACACAAACATCTGTACAAACCTATATTAAACCTCGTCTCATAACATCTGTGCACCAGGGGGAAAGAGGGGGGAAAGGTAAAAGTAGGCCATATTTGGGCCTGCAGCAGCAGCATCTCAAATGAAACAAGAAAGATGCCTTGTTTTCATATAACATGCTGTCTCGACAAAAACGCATCAATGTTGCAAGACGATGTGCGCAGAGGCTGCCCTTCTTATCTTTGCCTGCTCAGTCGTGAATTGTATCAAACTCACGAAACGTGTTTGTTTTAGCAAACGATGGGTGGTATTGATTAAATGAGATCGACAGTGTTTGCGGCTGTTCTGCCAATTGTAGAAAGTTCCCTCTTCACGCAGCTCAAAGAGTCAACACTGTTCAGATGAGTTGCAGTCTGGGTTTTATTAGTTGCTGCAATACATCAAGGAGATCACGTAAACATGTCGTAAATATAGAGAGGCTACGTCAAGCCCCTTTCCCGTGGACCACCATGGGACCTTCATTTGGAAAAGAGATGTACGGCAGTCAATGGCAAGACGCAAATATGTTTTTCTATCCTATTTGAATTTGTGGCATTGATTACATGATGTTTGTAAATTTAAAGACAATTGACGTCAGACTTTGAAAATACGTAACTGGAAGGACTGCACACCCAAAAGTGACTCATCTCGCTTATGCGCTGGGATGTACGCACACTCACATTGGGTCTTACTAAATATTTTGCTTCCCAGCTGATATACAGCAGCACTGGATAAAGCACACCATGTAACATGAAACATTTATACATGGAACATAATTGGCTAGCTGCCACACAAATAGTGGTATCTGCCGTTTTGGTAAAGTGCATTGCGTATCAGAAGAGAATGCATTTTTCTTTTACACAAAACTCATTAATAATATGACAAACCTGCCACAAAGTGACTTTCTTGACTTGCAAAATTCTCTTTCATACTGACAAACATCACGAGTAATTCATGGTGCAGACGGGATCATGAAATCAGCGTACATATTTCTTCTGATTTAAGCTCCCATGGGCCACAACGGAAGGGGCGTGACGTAGCCACCTCTCTCACCTCATGCTGAGCCACCCATTTGTTTCTCTTCTGGTTTGAATGCAGTTGTATTTGTTCTCCCGGCTGAGCTATCGTAGCGATTGGATGGTTTCACAGCACCACATCCATCGTCGGCCGTCGAGATACAAAAATGGCCAGAAATCACAAATGTCCTTCTAATGTGTCGGTGTAGATGGCTCCACTAAGCTACTAAGAAACTATACATTTCTGCTCCATAAACTCTTGCTGCCGTTTCAGATTTTCTACATTTTTCGGCTGTTTTTATGGATTTCAAGCTAATAATGGTAAAACTTACTGCTACTTAATTTGATGGTGTGACGCTGCATAACATGATGAAGAGACAATGAAGATGACAATGATGGTGTATAGTGTGAATCTATAGATTCATTCTTAAGTGGCATTTGAAAGTGAATTAAGACAACTTGCCTCAATTTTTCTCCTATTTTATAAAATTATAAAAAGTACACAATTCCCTAGTGGTCCAGACCCGTCCTAGGAGTCATGTTCATTTAGTTTGCTGTTATCCAAACAAGTTTTTCACTGATGGTTTTTATATTTCATGACTTTGAAGCAAACCTTTAGATAAATTCAACATAATTGTCGAACTTAACCTGTTTTACTCTGCGATTCAAGTTATTGTCTAAAGTAATTGTAGATGTATTCATATAGCCAACATCCACATTAATTTAGACTGGATAATATCATATCTTCATGAACGTCCCAAACTCCAAAACAACTTTGGATCACCCCTGTTGGAGTCATCCATCGTCTAGCTGTGGCCTTTAACACGGGGATGGGCTCACTTTTGGAGCCTGCCTCAAGAGGCCAGTTGAGGAACTGCAACTTTTGGCACTTTGGCATTGGCTTAATTTCTCAAGCACTGTAATTGGCCGCATGTCTGTGGTGAGATGTTTCATATCGGACCATTTCTTCTTTATATTTCAGTGACGGCTCAACTCTCAGGAGACCTTGCATTAACAGCAGTTATGCCTGCTTGTCATTTAATTCTGCTGCTGACGCAGTTAAAAATGAGTACAGGACATATGGAGTAGGATGCGTAGCCTTATGTGGTATTACTCAGCTCCATCTGATGTGGCACACAAGCCGACCGTGTGGAGAAAAAAAAAGTGAGAGAAAGTTAAGATGAGAAAACATAATGTTGTTGCATGAGGTGAAATGTTATTTTCAAAATGGGGGAGTGAAATGAATAGTGACAGTCTATGGCAGTAAGTTCATCTTGTTGTGTGCTTTTGTCTCGTTTGAGTCGTCTTTTTTGTTTCCATGGATGCAGGTTGAACCAATGAACTATGGACTCTCCTCAACATCTCCCGCTATTGAGGACTGCTAATTCACTTTAAACTTCCCCAACCTCTATTGAGGCGAGAGTGAATCTGCGGGCAGGTCAGGGGAGGTCATGTGTGCACTGCTGCTCCAGTAGTGTGGCACTGTGGCAGGCCGGCACTTTGGTGTCATATACATCTTACTCCTTTCGGCTGCTCCTGTAGTTGCCCTCCTGCACTTCCTCCCTATTGAACATGTGAATCTCGTATAACCCAACAAAAGCCACACGGCAACTTGCGCATTTACCATTAAATGAGTGTCATGCCTTGTTTTGTTGGATGAGATAGTTTCATGTCTGGTTTATCATGTTTTTCATTTTCCTGCTTGGAATCATGAAAATGTCTGTTTTTTTTTAACACCCGAGGGAGATCCGTGTCTAAGACCTTGGATTTCTGCCGGAGGGCTTCTCTAAGGATTGACTCACCATCTTCCCAGTAGGAGCCAGGAAGTGACATAAGAGCATGGCAGTCTGGAGGAGACGGGAAGGAAATAGCTGGCCAAGGACAGCTAGGAAACCTAGCATTCAGAGGAGGAATATTAAAACCGTTCCTCCTCTTTGTTATTTGCTTTAAGCATGATGAAACCCAGCCCAAACGAAGAGGCTGGCTCCAGTGCAGTCATAATGAAGACGTATTTCCCCTCATCAGTCGAGAAAGGCTCAGGTCTTTGATTAAATATTGACTTGCAATTGTGTGTGTTCTTGTCTCAGTCTAATCAATAATTCATATGAGGTAAAAGAGATTGTTGGAATCATCTCAGATGTTATAAATTTTACCCAACACCAGCTTTGTTTGTTTTTCATGCTCTAAATCGAATGGAGCAGCTGCTCCCTGAATATGATCCCCTCCTTAGTAGGTTAGCGGTGGTGACACACAATCACAATTTTAACATCATCTTACCAGCGTCAGGTAAATTCACTTAGCACTCGCCGAATTGGAATCACTCACAGAATTTGCTAATATTTTTCTTTTGCTCGGCTTCAGCGCCTCCATTATGCCCCATTTCAAGTCTGTCGTGTTCTCATTAAATTAACATGAAAATGTAATATTCTCAACCTGCCGTCAATTCCCATTAAATTCAAAGTCAATAGTGAATCAATGCTGAACGTAATAATTGATGAATCGATGTCCAATTTACTGGCGTAATATGCAGGTGTGAAGCATCAGATTATCAGGGGGATTTCTTTAAACCAATTGTGGATGAGTGCTTCATAAGTGGGGAGAATAAATTGACTGTCATCTGCTCAATTGCAGACCTATATAAGACGCACAGCTCTCCAGCATCCAAGGTAATCCTTCTTTATTATTTAGCAATGGAAGGGCTTGTATTTGTATTATTCAGGCCACCGTTTGCCTCTCAGTTGTAGCTCACCTGCAGCTTGGACGCCTGTTGCGTTGCCACAGCAAAACAAGCGGTGCCATGAATCTTTTATAAGAGTGTGAAAAGGTTGATGATGAGGACGTTCCCTAAAGCCTGTCTCATAATGCGGATCCTATAGAAGGAGCAACATCTACAGCATGCCGATGTGCGCCCGCCCTTCAAACCGCAAAAAAGCAGTTGTCAACGATCACTCACGGGAGACAGTCCATGTATACAGAATGCTTGTGTGGTGAACCGTCGTGTCCCCACTAGTTTATACTCGCATGAAGAACACACGCTGTATCCGTGTGGTGATAGACCTTTCAACCCAGGAGAGGCAAAGACAAATGGAGCCGTTGGATCCACAACGATATTCATCCGAGCAATCCAAGAATCTCAACTCTTACTTGCATTAGGCCTATGTCGAATGCAAATCGTTGTGGAGTATCCAGGAGGCCCCTGCACCACAGCAGGGATCCTATACCACCGTCTGACTATCCCTAACAGAGATACAGACAGCTGGGTTTATTTTCCACTTTCCCCTGATGTCAGGACTTATTTCTGGCTAGCCTCTGACACATTACATATTGGATTTTAGAGCTGTGAAAGATGCCTTTTTATTGACACTTGGGAATTTTGTGGCCGTGAAAGATGCCTTTTTATTGTGGCCCAGTTACACCCTGACCTAGAGGGACGATGTGAAAGGGACAAATTTAAGTCCTTTTAATTAAGTAGGAGGCCATTAGACAGGAGTCGCAACAGCTGGATATAAATCCTTCTAATGATTCAATCAAAGCTATGATAAAATAATACATAATGGTCTAAAGACAGATATGCAGACTGCTGTGATTAGTGAGCACATGGCAGAAAAATCCCTGTAAATTTGTGACCTATTGTGTTGTGATACATTTTATTATTATTATTATTATTAATATTATTATTATTATTATTAATACTACCACTACTACTAATAGTAATAATAATAATAATAATAATAATAATAATAATAATAATAATAATAATAATAATAATAATTTGAATAATGTTTTAACTAAATTGCTGTACATCCATTAGTCTGAGTTTTTCCAGATAGCAATAGAAACGGCACAATTACATTTTAAATTAAATCTGGTTCTTTGATTCAATCCAAACACAATTCAAACATATTGAATATGTTATTGTTTGAAGGTGCTAAATACATCATTCAAAGCCGATCCGTAATTGAGGGATTGCCTTCACACGGTCCTCAACATGGTGACGGCTCAGCCGGCGGCTAGCAGCTAATAGTGCTAACAGTTTTAACAGTGCAAACAACAGCAATGGCGCCCACATAGCTAATAGTGTCTACCTGAGGAGGAACTAGCATGACCCTTCTGCACAACACACACCATTACTCCACTATGTCTTGGCATAGTAAATAGTTGTTTACTGCTATATAAAAGCTCTGAATTTCAAATTTAGTTCCTTTTTATATAATGGTCTTAATTTATTTGACTTAATCTTGATATCAAATTACATTAAACAAATTATTTAAAATAATGTATTCTTTTCCACGCTCAATTATATTGCAAAGAAAGCGACACAACAAATACGTTGTCATATAAGTGACATACAGTCTCCATAGTTCAACAATACCTGAGCCAATTGCACATAATATTGTCACTTACTCTGTACATTATGAGGACAGTTGACTCTTACATTGCGCCATCAGCAACCTTTTTGGGCTGATTTAGTGAAAGACTGGGTGGATGATATAAGAGGGAGAATTAATGGGTTGATAGAGAGTTGGAGAAGGGAAATATGGAGTTGGTGAGTGAGGGAAATGATGAATAGATCAGAGAAGGTCAGTGAATGCCATCTGATTCAAAATGGCTATCCAGCCCTTCCGTTATCTTTCCCATTTAGATTGATGAAACTAAAACCGTGGAGTGTGTTTAGGCAAACAATCGGCATGGGCTGACCAGAAACCAATAACGGATCACGATTCATGATTGGATGTTAAATATACTTTTCAACTATATTAAAAAGCCTCCATGTTGGTGGTTCACGTTTTGCTAAAAACCCATATTGATTTTTTTAGAATAAGAGCTTCTTATTCTGATGATGATGACCTGTTTACATGTATTTTTCCATTACCTATTAAAATTGGTGCTTCAGTAATGTGTTGGTTTGTGTGTAAGTAAATGTCTAAGCAAATGTTTTAAAAAGGAACTATTTTAGAGTTAAGATATGGCTGAATCTCTTGTTTTTGCCGACCTTGAGTGATTCAACCTTGCACCTTCTGCTGCAGTGATGTAGAATTGCAGATTGTGTCTGCACACCTTTGTATATCTCTTACGTGTGGAAATGAAAAACATTTTTGACCACCAACTACACCCAGTCAGAGGTGAAACAGACCCTGTGGAGTTTTCTTCCAAACAAGCAAATGTCAGGGTTATGTTTAATTTTACGCACCAAAACACACTAAGTGTGTCCTTGAGGTCTAACAAATGAGTGGAGTGCCTTTCTTTCTTCATAAAAAAAATATAGCAAATCTTTTTTTTTTTTTAAGTATTTAAAATGCAGCATTGTTTAATTCCCTGTTGATGCAGGCATCAGTCGTCTCCTTCCCCCATCTTTGTTGCCACATTGCATCATATATTGATGTTTGACAGCCATCAGATCAGTGGAATAGTGTGACACTGCAGGTAGGACTGTGTATGATGTTAGGAGCACATGCATCTACGTCCTTGTGTCCACGAGACAAACGAAACATACTCGTGGAACATCAGCTCCACGCCACTACGAGAGGACTAAAACTCCACAAGGAACTTGGAAGTTACTCTTTAAACTACAGACAGTTTTATGCCAGTAGCTTATTTCTACTTTAATTTTTTCCCCTCTACTTGAATACCATATTCTTTTAACCCTGAAAGGAGCCTTTTATGTTGATGATGCTTTGCTTTCCCTCAAAGATGATGGAACTGTCTTGCGAACACAGGAGGATAATGGAAGCTGTGTAGATAGGGGGCTTTAGTTTTGCTTTGACAAAGTCAAACAACAGCTCTTACTTATCACACCAAGCAAGATGTCCTCAGTGCCTGAAAATCATTAAGCCCCACCATTCATGCTTGAAGTTAATTCTCTCCCTTTTGCTAAATGTGCCAAGCTATAGGGATTTACTACTCTTTTCAAAAGGCTGCCCCCTGGGACATCCATCTGATGCATCTCTAGTCCATGGTCACAGATTCACGCTCATACTACTTTAATGCTACTCTGATCAAACTTATTTGCCTCACACATAATGGCAACTATAGGAGCATCTCAAACCTCTCACAGCCCCATGACTGACTTGTAAAGACTTATTCAATAAAGTTGGCAAATCATATTACTCTGACTCCGATGGTAACAGCTTCAGGAGAGGCTGGTCAGCCATGATACTGCAGTTCGCCCTAATAGTCTCTCAGTGGCCCTCTGCAGGAGAGAACCAGCAAATGGATGTCTGGTTTCCCAGGAGCATCACAGCTGAGGGATAATTAGGGAGTGTGCATGGCACAGAATGGTTCTAACTGGGCCAGAACGGTTACCTGCTGCGCCCCAGCCTCCCCTGCTGATCTCCTCCGAGAAGAGTATAACCTTCACCTGGAGGAGATGGAGTGCTTGCAGGCTGCAGTCTGAATGGCAAATAACCAACAAACTGTCACTTTCATTTTGCATGTTTGATAAACTCCCCATAACTTCCACTGGAGATGTTTGAAGACAGGTGCAGAATCTATTAAATAATATATAGTCTGATGCCAATCATCGGGGTGCTCATATGTGAAGATATATAAAAATATAATATAAAAATAATAATAAAAAAAGGCCATGCACATTGACTGTTATTTATTCGCAACAACAATGGAAAACTAGTGAGGAAATATTTTACAATAATCCATGAAAGCTGTTTTGGGTTCTACAGACAACTATTTTCTCAATTTAGCACACTAATGACTGTGTTTCCTTATCTTTAGGGCAAAATGCTCCAGCATTCAGAACAACAAGGCCGCATGCGAGTCCATTCACTGGGAATGTCAGGGCACAGAGAACATTTCAGAAAGACTACTCTCTGGTATATTTTTGTTGTCATCTGAGGTGCAAGCAAAAGACTGAAGGTATTTTTCTCTGAAATTGAAAACGTGACAGATGAATAAATGGCCTTGTGCCATGTGGAGCACCAAGGTCACAGGAAGTCGACCCACCCAGAAGTGACACAGACACTGAATCATTTCCCCGTGCCAGTTAAGAAAGAAAGATACTCCACATATCTGCTGCGTATCAACCACTCAAAGGTGGCTGTGAAAAGTTTGCAGTTCATCCTTCATGAAGTACAGCAACGGTTGTCGAACTCATTACAACAATTTTAATTTAATGGATTGTAATGTGAACCAATTTATTTCATGGCTTGAACTGATCCCCCTGAAAATACTCTTGCCACATATCTAACATCTCTGGTTCATCTATAGTCCAAATCTGTTGTATGTATGACACTTTTGTAGTTGACTCTGCCTCTTGAGGAGAAGGGGGACATTAACCCAAACAGATGCTGTGAAAACATGGCAAGTCCTGCACAGTCAGCAATACTGAGGCATCACTTTCTGTGATTCCCTATCTGGAGTTCAATTGGCCACAAGATGCTTAGTAAATCTCTGCTACAGAACATTCAGCTATTCCTCAAATATTAGCTATATTTTTTCTTGTGAAATACCGTCAAGTTTTATCCCAGGCCTCCAAAACGAAATAATCTGAGAAGGGAACATCACTGCTCACAGCTCAAACTTGAGGGGACAGCAGTAGACATTGAGGGTATGTGCTGTGCATGTAAAGACCATAGCAACTAGTACTAGTTTCAGAAACTGGATAAGAGAAACCTGGATAGTTGGAGTACTAGATATAAACCTTGATATGCTAGCTGGAGTACTAGATATAAACCTGGATATGCTAGTTGGAGTACTAGATAGAAACCTGGACATGCTAGTTGGAGTACTAGATAGAAACCTGGACATGCTAGCTGGAGTACTAGATAGAAACCTGGACATGCTAGCTGGAGTACTAGATAGAAACCTGGACATGCTAGCTGGAGTACTAGATAGAAACCTGGATATGCTAGCTGGAGTACTAGATAGAAACCTGGATATGCTAGTTGGAGTACTAGATAGAAACCTGGATATGCTAGCTGGAGCACTAGATATAAACATGGATATGCTAGCTGGAGTACTAGATAGAACCCTGGATATGCTAGTTGGAGTACTAGATAGAAACCTGGATATGGTGCTGGTGTTTCACTTCTTATCAGGATAGATCGCCGTGGTAACTTATGCTTCACATCTAACATCATAGCTGGAGCAGGTGATGTTTGACATAAGAGCTCAACTCATACAAAAGAACCGCCTACTGACCAATTATATCTTAATGCGCGATAATAAATACAAAGAAGGTAAAGTCATAATCCATCATAAAATCAGCACAGTTGAAATGCCAAATGCAGAAAGGGCAGCTGGCAAAAAAAATCACTGCTTGAATGTGTAAATGAATAGATTTATAATAACATCTGACTATAGAAAACAACAGAGCTGACTATAATGAACTACATATGTGGTATTATTTATTAGATTAAACAAATGTGTTGCTTGTATTCTTATGGCGTGTATGGCAATATTTAAGCATTATTCTTTCTGCGCCGGATATGTAAATCAGTATATATTCTCTCATCATGTATTCATATTATATATTCACTTCTCAGTGGCAGTTTGCCTGAGTCCCGCAGACCGTATGCAGTACCCTGCCTTACTTACCAGCACTTTTATGTATGCTGTGGGTGATTGTCAGATATAGAAGGAAACCTTCTTACCAACCTTCTTGAATTATGTTTTTATATTCATGTTATTTTTGTTTGCTCCAAGTCTGTTTCACACTGCCTTGGTTGCAGCTGAAAGAATCTAAAGAGTCTAAAATTGTCCCACATGCAATATTTGCCTAAAATGAATAAATAAAGTATCTCCTATTCTCCAACAATACATCTGAGCACCTCACTTAATTTAATAAATGTAATTCAGATATCTTGCTCTATGGGGCAGAGATATTAGCGTACACGTGAACATACTCATCGATTATAAATGACCCCATGCAGAAACAAGCTGGTATTATTATCTCCTGTATTACGGGAGGAGTGAGCTTTACACAATGAGTCAAAATAATAAGCATAGTTACATGAACTAAACATATTGTGCGGCGCGATATTGTAGGACACTTAATCGCCAGCTTGACTGCATTCAAATCATAACTGCAGAGTCACTGCACAAACACCATATGACTCCTGAACTTAATCTAAAAACAAATCAGGGAGTGTCTGATTATGCTGGAGGTCTGGCTTTGCATTTCAATTACAGGAGCCCGAGTGATGAGGCTGCTCCGAAGAGCAAGTACAGAAGTTAGGCCCGTTGCCAAGAGCCGCCTTGTGAAGCGAAGATATGGATGTGGACAAGCAACACTGTTTATAAATAGACATGAATATTATCTGCTAACTCTTTTTACCATTTCATCAGATTCAGTTAGAATTCCATTTAACAGGGGCACTTCGGCTGTGTGTAAATAGGTCGACATGCCAAAGATTTCCCCGAATGTTACTGTATGATGTTCATGCCTTTTCCTCTTTTTTTTTTTCCTTTTTCACGTTCAGTTAGCAGTTAACAGTGTTTGGCCTGTGTACCAAAAATAATTAAATAAAATGAAAATACCTGAAAAGTGAGCGAAGGTGGTTCGTGACATGACAATGAATCCAAGTCAATAAAAGGCTAAAACAAAAACTGAAACTGAAACAACATTGCAAAGGTTTCTGAAAGACAAACTGCATGTGGGCAACAATACAGAAAATACACTGTATGCACGTTTTCTCAGAACGGGAGCCGCCAAGTATTCTCAAATTCATTTTAGTTTTTGGCACGTATACTTTGCATGCTCACAAACACTGGCAAACTCGAACCCAAAAGTGAAGTAGATGGAGTGTTGGGAATCCTTTTTGAAGCAACTGAAACCATTTGTAAGCATGCTGCTGTAGTTTACGTGATTTCTGGGTATTGAATTTAAAATTTCTCACTTAATTTAACTGCTTATCTTCTTCCACAAAGCTGTCATAGTGTGAAATTACCTCATGTAGCCTAGTTTTTAAATTCATTTTCAAGATCAAACATTCAATGTGAAGTCAGTGTAATTTGGAGGCAGACATCTGCACAGAGGGTGTCTTCTGCCAACTGCAAGACAATTTATATCCTTCTGGGCCCCGCTGGAGCCCTACCGTCTGCATATGACCCATTTTGCATCATATTTTTGTTCAAGTTGTAGAAATTAAAAATGATCCAATGTGAACATAATCTAAAAATAAAAAAATGAATCGGTATCTTTTTTTGTGATGTA
Source organism: Eutrigla gurnardus (assembly GCF_963514095.1). Taxonomy (NCBI): domain Eukaryota; kingdom Metazoa; phylum Chordata; class Actinopteri; order Perciformes; family Triglidae; genus Eutrigla; species Eutrigla gurnardus. The sequence continues at coordinate 21,442,547 of NC_139936.1, forward strand.
TCGATGAAGCATTGACCCCACAAAGGTAATTGTCACTTTCACACATAGGCTTCATTTTATCTGCTTGCCTCATGAATACATTAAAGTGGCACTCTTGTTGTTTGACCTCTGCCGACCGATCACATGTGTCAAACATGAGCGATGCCAGACATAGAACAGCGTTTACCTCCACACAGTACAAAGACTGCTAATTTATAGCTGGTAGTAAAAGTTGTATGCTTTACTTCACTGCCAACCATTTTCTAAGCATACTATATTTTTCTGATTGATGAAGTAAGTGTATCTACCAAGGCGGATTTCAATCGTGAATCCACTGTGGCCTAAAACATTCATTCTAATGGCCAGCAGGTGGTGACTTCTCTGATTCAAAAAAGAAGTTTAATTGTATAGAAGTCAATGAGAAAATGACCCTACTTCTCATTTGATTTATTATCTCAGCAAACATTGTAAAGATTAGTTTATGTACTCAATCTTTAGTTTAAATGCTTCTTCAACGCAACATGATGCTCATTTGTTAATCTTTAACCAAATAAGACCAATCGATATAAAATCTATTTTAAAAATATGACCTAGCCAACATGGCAGCCAAGAACATACTCCATCCAAACACAAAGGATCCTAATATCCTTGCACAGAAACCTGCTCGGCATAGCTAATTTGCCATAATAATCATATTATTAATTAACACTCCCCCCTTTTCGAAGACTGAAGTCACACCAAAGTGATGCAAAAATCCTTTCCTGCGTTAGTAAATTGCACATACAGACACGCTCTTACAATATCAATCCTGGTCTTGAATTTCTTAAATGCAATTTCCCTCAAACCAGGCAGGAAGCGAATATCTCAAACAAGCCTTTTTCATGGAAAAATATTTTGACACGTCACAGCAGGAGAAGCACAGGTGTGAATAATTAAATTAATGATGCTCCTTTTCAGGGTCTGGCTTTCTGCATGCCAGCGTGCTGTCTCCTTTGCCTTACAAAGACTCTTGAATAGAATGGACCTAATATTATTGTTTCAACACCTGTGCTTTTTCCTAAAATGCGAAAGTCATGACGGCTTCTCTGAAACAAGTTTATGTCATTGAGAATTAGTGATTGGCAAACTGGTAAAACAGGGAAGAATAAGCAAGTAATGTGTAAGAACTGGTTGGAGAAATGAACAAACAGCCCTGTTAACATCATCCTTTTTTTATTTTTACATCTATGTTTGCTTGTTGGCTGCAATGTGATATTGGAGGCATCTCAAGAGCTGCATTTAAAATGGCATAAAATGCCTGAATATTTGTTGTGAAGGATGACCTTAGATTGACTGTCTCAAGCAAGCTTTCCGTGTCAGTTTAAGTTTAATTTAAAAGAAAAATGAAATCATACGGGCTGTCTGGGGAAAAGGTCATGTATTCATCAGAATAAATAATAGTATAACGAAAAATAAGTATGTTCCTTTAACTCTGCAAGTGTTAAACATATATATATATTTTTTTTTTTGCAAATACTCTGCTATGCAGCAGCCATATCTTAAAATATACATTAATGCATTGTCGTTACAGCACTTTTGCATTAGTAAGTGTATGGAATTATTTTCATAAATTCCACCCACAGCACTAAGCTATCAAAGCTGTATTGTCAGGTCCAAGGCTGTCAAAGTAATGGAGGCTCTTTGCTGAGAGATGGGAATTTGAATTTCAATGTTATCAAAGATGTTGTTTTCTTCTTTTTTCCCCAACCCTCACAGCAGCATAATGTCTGATACCAAACTTGCAATAACCAAAGAGAAATCCAGGAGACATACTACAAACACGGCTTACATAATAGAACACTGATGCATTGCAACAGGCAAACTGTAATAATATCAGTTACACTAAGCCCCATCTCTCATCCAAATGCACGCACATCACCAACAGGCTGCTAGACAATCCCTTCCATATGAAAAGATGATGTTGACGACCTGTGGGACCTGGCCACCCGCTTGTTAAAGGCTCCAAAGAGCCACCATATAGTGAGCCCAATATCTTTGAAATAAATCACACAAACTTCTTATCGGCTTAAATCAGCAAGTATGGATTTTTACTGCATATTACTCAATACCTCTGAGGGCGTTATGCAAGAAATATCCTAATCTGCACAAATGCCGCACATCACTCAGATTCATGCATGGGCTTTTTCCGAAGGCCTCGGCTCCAGTTTGCTCTGCAATCACTCTCTCTCTCTCTCTCTCTCTCTCTCTCTCCCTCTCTGGATGCCCAACACTGTGAGTCTCCTGGTGAATATGACCAGTCCAGCGCAGAAACCAATGCATCCATCACTCTGTGGGGAACCCAACTGATAACTGTCACCTAGGAATGTATTATGAAATGGTATTCATAAATAAATGGTGAGAGAATGTCGTGAGGCAATTCGCTGGAGGATTGAGATGGGGGAAAAAAACAAAGAAAATCTCATGTCATCTCATCTCAAAATTGTGGGGAAATAGCTTTTCAAGAATGGAACTGATTCAAAACCATTTGAAGCAAACTGACAGCAGCCAGTCGTTGCTATTTGAAGCAGTTGTAAACAGATTCTCACACGTGAAAACTGGAGGCTAAACGCTACACATAAATTAACAGCGAATCCTCGCAGATTCCGGCGTGCAATCACCTTGCGGTGCAACATCACCTTGCGGCGCAACACCGCCGGCGTCACCCATCCGTCCGTCTCGTAAACAACTCCGTGATGCATGCCCTGCCGAGTGTTTGCAGAGTTGATGGCTGAACCGGGGCGAGGGAAGGGTAATGGATGTGTCAGACAGAGGTGAGGCAGAGATTCAGGTCAAAGTGTCTGTGTAGAGACGCATCAGGGCCGACTCCTTGCAGCATCTCAGCCGTGGTGGAATATATTAGCTTAATGAAATAGCAAGGCATATACTGGCACCGGCTGTAAATTTGCCAGCAGTGCCCACCAGCCCTGTGCATGCTGCAAGGTGATGAAGTGGCGTCTCGCCGGCTGTACGAGGGTCACATAAAAGGGTCTCAGTTTGTGTAATCGACATCATATATCCAATCTCACACTTCTTGGACACGGGCCTTAAATTACTCAGGAGCCTTTCTTTTCCCTTTTTTCCCCCTTCACGCCCACAAAAGATGATCATGACAGGGTAAAGCACTTATCCACCACAGTTGATTCGCTTATTCTAAAGCATTTTGAGCTAATGGCGGGACATACTGAAAGAGCCTTGGGTAAATGGTTATGGAATGTTTAGTAAGTGGTTTAAACTGTCTGCAATTTGACTTTGCAAGGAATCCAGAGGGAAAAAAACAGTTACACTTTCCTTGAACTCTCTATCATCACATCTTACTTATATCAGATGCCTGCCAAGCTGTATTCAGATTTTTACAGCCTGGATATAATGGACATAAGGGGCAATTGGAGTTTGACAACACCGTAAAAAAGATGCATTGTTTTTGTCCATGCTACACAATGCACCTTTAATAGTGTCTTCTTTTTTGTTTTTAGTGTCCAGAGAAACGATTAAGTGTCATTGGTGTCTGAAAACATTCACTTCTTCTGCAGTAATCCTTTCAGAGAAAAGTGTATGACATTTATATATTTCAAAACTCACAGTTTTGAGGAAAAGCAACAGGATAATGCATCGCTCGGCCAATAAAGCTTGACATTGCAATCCCCTTGAGTCCTAAATTCACCCGGCAAAGTTTCACCCCCAACCAAGAAGTGGAGCATCTTTTTATTAGACAGCACGTCAGCACTTTGATCCTCAAAACTTACAGGGTTCAAAAGCTGCATAAAAGGGGGTTGTATTCCCTTTGAAGTGGCATCTATTTTTAGGTAGCATTTGACATCTCACATTTGAAGAACACATCCAATGTCCAGTTTCAACGGGAGAGTTAATGATCGTGATTTATGCCTCAATCTTCATGAATTACTCGTCTGAGAGAAAGGGGGGGGAAGTAATGGAGAGAAAGATGTCTGGACAAAAAGTCATGCTTTGTCACCGGTGTGCTCAGCTGTGGAAGATGAAAACTTCCACATTCATAAATAAATAAATAAATGACTATAAATGACTAATATATTTGTTCACTATCAGATCTTGACCCTTCCCAGTATGTCGGACGCGAAGATGCATGTAGAATTGCGGTCTACGTTTCTTTATTTTTAAGCTAAGGTACTCGGTTCCCTAGCTAAGACGAGTGTGGAGATCATGCATGTATTATGCGAGGTGTTTCTACGCAGTGAGCCTGATGTTATGGAAGAAAGGCATGTATTATTGTGATCCCTGCAAATAGTTTCCTCCCTCTCCTTATCATCACCTGATGAAAGACACCTGAGGCCTGTTTTACACCGATGGGATTGCAAGAATGAGGCCAATATTGTCATACACCACGCCATGAAACTACAGCTTAGCAACACATTGATTTAATGGAATACAGAAATGTAATTATAGTCAGATATACTTGTGCCCTTATTAACTAACACATTCACACAGTCGGTGATTTTTTGCCAGCTGTCCTTCCTGCATGATGCAGCTGCAACGGTGTTGCTTTTTGCTTGTATTACGTTTTACTTCTTCATATTTCTGAAAGATTATGGTTTGCTCCTCGTTCGTGAAATATACTGCTCTGCTGCCCGTAGACTGATCCATGTTTCCCTGTTTTATGTGCTCATATTGGAATGGGAAACCCTGGGTTGACTTACCGAGTTGATAACCAGCGTTGTGTGGCCACTGACACTTATCTTGATAGCTTTTGTAAGGGTTAGTGAAGCCAGATAACAGAAAGATACTCTGGTGCCCTTCTTCCACCAAGGCATTTTGAGGGCCGGTTCGGAGCCGGTGCCTAATCGCAAACCAGTTCTTCCTGTTTCCACAGACCAAGAACCGGCTCTCAGCCAGGAAAACTGGTTCCAGAGTGGCACCAACTCTTTGCTGGTCTAGAACCATTCGCAAACCTATGTCAGGGGCTAGGGGCGGGGTTAACGCTCGAGGCGACGGGGGTAAATACGCTGCTGCTGAGTTTTACTAACGTTACTGTTCCCGGTAAGTTTCACTTTTAAATTGTTTCACCGCGTTGCAAACCGACACATTTCTGTTTAGTTTACCAAGCTAGAGATTACATTCATAACAGCAGCAACTAAGCCGACCGGCTAGCTAGCCAGCGAGCGTGATATTGCTAACAACAACGTTAGCATGCCACTTTCTGACTGCCGTTGGCTCACTAAACGTTACCAACTACCAACGTAACTTAACATCTGTCTTCACAGCGACGTGGACACGTTTGTGATTAAACGGCTGTTCTCTGGTTTGTGTTTGTAGAGCTGTCGGACATTGACGATATTGAACGGAGGTCCAACCTGCAGATGACTAAACATCAAACACTCTGATCATTGATATTGATGACACACTGCTCTACTCTTTAAAAAAAAACAAAAAAAAAACGTGATTTTAGTATTATTTGTATTTTATTGTTATTGTATTATTGGCCAAAATAAACACTTTTTCTGAAGAGAAATGTCTGCTATGCTTGCAATTAGCGCTGCGGGGAAACCTCAGACGTATACAGTGACATAATAACGTGGCTCTCTGGGCTCTCTAGCCGCTGGAAACGCAAAGAGGTTCTCAGAAGGTTTGCAAGTTGAACCAACAGCGAACCAGCACGGGCACTGGCCCAGTTCTTGAACTAGGTTCGTGTTGGTGGAAAAGGGGTATGGGTATGTTGAACTCGCTTCGTAGTACAGGCCTCAGACGATCATCGCCTCATCACCCCCTGCGTTCATCCTCCTCTCCTGCAGTTGATCATCGCATTGTTCCTTCCACATGTGGTATTGTGCTCTCTGCCTCCATAGTATCAAAATGATTTCAACTAACCTTTTTGGAAATATTTGAGATTCTTGATTCACCTGCTTGCCTTTTTATTGATCCTCACTCCTCTTCACCAGCCTCAGAATCTGCAGCCTCCATTACCTTTCTGCATTCACCCGACCACACGGAACCTCACGGAACCCACGGAACCGCACTAACCTTTCATTATCAATAAATCACTTCCTGCCAATAACTCCGTTCAGAGTAATCAAAACACTTTGAGTAATCATAACGTCAATATACGAACTCTGACGATAAACCAGTAGGTGGGAAGTTAACCACATTAAATGACAGCTTGCTCATTTGCATTTGCATGGGATAGACTGTTTACCTGTCTGTCTCTACATGTCGGCCCTGTAATTACCTGTCTGTCTCTACATGTTAGCCCTGTGATCGACTGTTTACCAGTCTGTCTCTACATGTCAGCCCTGTGATCGACTGTTTACCAGTCTGTCTCTACATGTCAGCCCTGTGATAGACTGTTTACCTGTCTGTCTCTACATGTCAGCCCTGTGATGGACTGGTTACCTGTCCAGGGTGAACCCTGCCTTCCCAAATGTCAGCTGGGATTGCTCCAGTTCCCCCCCGCGACCCTGAATAGGATAAGCGTCAGACGATGGATGGATGTGTTGATTCCGTTTAAAAATGTAAATTAATAAATAAATAAAAAGTGCCTACAGTTATTTGTGATACATTTAATTACATTTCTTAATAATTTCCTTTATTTGACTTAGATTTTGGCAGCTTCCGTCTTCCATAAAAAACATGTTTGCACTAGTAAACTTATGTCCCCGTCCATGTGACTAAGCTTTGCAGAACATATCAAATACATCAAATCTCTCATCAAACAGAGAAAGCTGGGCAAGTTCTGTCATGAATTCCAAGTGTTCTTAGTGAATGTGTGTAATTTCCCTTCCTGGCATTCTCTGTGAATACTGCAGTTTGCCCCAATGAGGAGAAGACTGGGATCAATAGCCCTGCCGTTTCATGCTTTTTACTAAATACTTGCCTGGGTGCCAGTTCATTTTCATAATGAGCATCAGAATGAGTAATTCTGATGCTCATTATGAAAAGCATCCTCACAATTAACCCTTAAATCCCCCATAGGGCTCCTCAGGGGAAACATTGAATCCTCAACATATTGCGACTGTGATTGTTAAGCAGAATAACTGGGTTGGATTGATAAGAACCAGGGGCCTTTGTCACTCCACTGAAACGCCATATAAATCACATTATGATGGAGGAGGAGGCTTCAAGCCTAATGCTAACATCTATGTTGAGACTTTGACAAATATTTTTTTACGAAGGACGCCATTAAACAACCGTACAACATACAAATTGTAAATGCAAATCTGTACAATACTGCAGTTTTAAACTGCTAGAATTATAAACAAAAGGAATCCTTAAGGGAACCAAAACCAGGACGTTTAAGACAGCTGTCCCCCCAATGACGTATTGCTGCTGTCACATGGAGACCTTTCAAAAGTGATGAAAAATTAGATGGTCAAGACGAACACAAGACCTGTTTTTTTCCCCCAGATCCCGATAAATTGGCACCTGAGATACAGGGTTTTCACACGACAGGAGGCATTACCTGTTTAAGATTTGCCTCGAGCAAATAATTGTCACTCTTGTTCGTCTGACACAGGGATGATGAATTAAGATCGCTGATTGGTGGCGAGACAGCCGCACCTATGTAAAGCTTGTGATATTCCTTTGGTTTATCCCTCCGGTTTGAACAGGGATTTTTTCTTATTCAGCAGTGAGCGTGTCCTTCACCAGGAAGCAAGTTTCTAATGATCTCTCAGTGGAGCCGGCAGTCACACTTCTCATTATGAAATAGCAGCGCCTGTTCACTAGTACTTTACTTCCACACTTTAAAAAGGTACTGTATCCTTTTCTTGGGATTCTTTCCTGTAAAACCTGAATATGTAGGAAGATTTAACACAATGCTATATACAGAAATGAATACCATGTTGTAACAAAAGGATTTTCAACACAAACAGTAAATGGCCTTGTCGTCATGGTTACAGCGATAATCACTTGGTCAAGGATGGGGATCAATTGGACTCAAGGTTAAAAGTTACCAACAATATTTACCGTCGGTAGGAAACGGATAAATCAACAGCACTCGCATGTGTTAGAGAACTTTTAGTTTTAAGGTCATGCTAGTATTATGCTTTACCTTGGAACACATCATTTCAATTCAATACTATGCACACATTTCCCTTTCAATTTCTTGATTACGGCGCATTAAATTCAAGGTCATTATCTGGAGGGGGAAAAAAACAAAAAACAGCCAATTCTCAAATTATTTCTCTTAGTCCACATGTTCTCTGGCTGCAAGCAGATCTGCAATGCAGTAAAATATCAGATGTAAAAACACATCCATCCAATTTCTCATATTACATGCTCATTAAGATGATGGGGTGTAAACTGGTCTGGATTGGACTGTAGACATTTACGCCCTAAATGAAAAAAACAACGATTTTTGGCTACAGTCTTAGAGTAACGTTTTTTTCAAAGTCATAATTGCAATCCAAATGTAGTTATCACACTAAATCTACCATCTGTGTTTCCAGGGAATGACTCTGGCACTGTTAAGTTGAAAGTAATATCACCATAAAAAAGTAGATGGTTTTTCATTTGTGAAATAATGGTGTAGTATTTCAGTGGTGGTAATTCCTTTTATTTTTTGTTAGTGTCAGCATCCGCAACTATGTTAAGCCCGTTCACATTTTGCCAAATCTGCATAATTCCAAGGCACATATTTTGTCAAATTCTTATCAAGGTAGAAAAACAAAACATGAAATAAGCACTCTTTCAGTCTTTGCCACAGGGAATGCAAGGCCTTACAAGGCTTTACATAGCAAGTGCTACAGCACATTTATTCATTACAAAAAGTGTATTTATGATGGAAAACAGTTTTGCAGCAGAATGTTGTCTCTCAAATTTTTTTGTGTATTCATTGAGGTCAGTTACCCTTGGCAGCATTTGAAAACACGAGAAGAGAGCTGAGCTGCAGGTTTGCTGTGGCCAGCATCCTTGAGCAAAACAACTTAATAGTCTATTCACAAGCTGATGTGTGACCTTGTCTTCCAAGTCCTCAGAAGTTCCAAATACAGCTGGAATCGCCCCCTAAAAGCCAAAGGGATTGCTTTTCCATTAAAAGTGGAGTGACACTGGTTCTATGTTTTTCTCCTTCCTTTGTTACAACCCCTGCAAGGGCATGGTGTATTTCTTGAGTTGTTTACGGATGTTACAAGTGGATTTAAAATAAGTCTTTTAGTGAGCACTTCCCACATACTGTATGTGCATGAGTCACTGTGTTGTTCCACATGGAAACTGGTTTTTGATTCCAATTCTGCACCATGGGTAAACATTTGATTCATGGATTGGTTTTAGAAAACCTCTGTGACTCTTTTGCCGTGACATTTCCTGATCCTGCTGTCTTTCACCTCTCCCAGTGGACTCGGCATATTGACAGTCCCTGTAATATTGCCAATATCTTTTTTACTGTCATTTCTGCCCTCACACACTAATCCTAATATAATATGTAGCATAAAAGCTGGGGTCGGCAATATTGGAGAACAGACAGAAGTGCACTGGATTTGAAAGTATCCAACTGAATAACCAAGCCCAGTGTTGCCAACTCTTTCCCAAAGAAATTAGCGAGCAGAACTAGCCCCAAAAGTCGCTAAACACAGCAAAAAATTTGCTACGTTGGCAACAAACATAATGAGTGTAAACAACAAACAGGACTATTGTTAGTATTCACAGCTGTCAAGTTACACAGACCAGTTCCGACTCCAGTGTATCAAATATCAAGCTTGTATCGGTGCTCTAAAGCATCAACCTATGCACACACCAATCTCACGGTCATGGTGTCTTTGAAATAGACTTCCGTCTTCATAGGAAGTTAGGTTTAGGCAACTAAACCACTTATTAAGGTTTAGGAGAAGAGCACGGTCGACATTATCTTCACTCACTAATGACTCGCGTTGAATAGCGATTGACAACCGAGTGACATGACTATCGTCACGAAACATGATTGATGTTACTAACACAAACAGCAGTCTCCTTGGTGAAAATGAGGGGTCTATTTGACTGATCCACCACCAATCCCTCTACCCTACGCAGATTATTTCCGGCTTTGTTCTACGTCTGCTGCTCTGCCCTTAATGCAGCAGGTGCTTGTGTCGAAACCACATGTTAATTGAGAGCCAGTGTCAGATGCCAGGGAGTACTCAGCAGGAGGCATTATATGATGCCTTGGCAGTGAGACCAGGTTGGACGGCAGGTAGGCCTGATTTATGTTGGGGCGTAAAGAGAGTTTCGACAAATACAACAAGGAGGTGGAACAATGAAGGAACCTTCCTGCTCTACCTTCGTTTTGATCTTAACCACACGCTCCAGTTTCTTGTTGCATTTTTTGTGTCTCTATTGCGGTGACAAATTCTATCCACAGACCGACATATTAACACCTGGCATTGTAATCAAAACTCCCAAGGTGAAAATGTAAGAGTTTATACATCAGTTTTTTTTATAATTGTGTGATACTCCCTTTCTATTTCCAAATCCATACACACACACACACACACACACACTAGCATACTGTTTTAGGGCTTCTCATGGATGTATATGGTGTGGTAATATGCCTGCATTCAGAAACGACAGAGCATACTGTGGCTCATTATAGTGTACAAATATACCTGGGGAATGAGATGCAGCTGTTCTATAAGAAGCAGCAGCAGGCCTGTAGCACCGGTACCATATCTGATGTCTTCAAAGAAAAGAGTAGAGACCAGGGAGCATGTGTGTGTGTGTGTGTGTGTGTGTGTGTGTGTGTGTGTGTGTGTGTGTGTGTGTGTGTGCGTGTGTGTGTGTGTGTGTATGATGTGAAATGGATGAAACAATTTAGAAACACTGTAACCTCAAGATATCTGGACATTGGGACTTTTATTTTCTTGGAATGCCTTCTGTATTTTAGGAGGGGAAAAAAAGCTTCAGATCAAATTCATCAGGGTTACACTTCATCAATCTCTGTTGTGCGGCGTGTTTCAGATGATATATTGTGATTAACTGTTGTAATTTACTTTCTGGTACACTCACTTTTTGCTTTGTCTACTTCTTCCTCACTTCACTTCAACCTTCAATTCCCAAAGGTACTCTTGGCTCCCCCCAGAGAGCAGACTTGAATTTGTTACATTAAGCTGCGGGTTGTAAAAAATACAGTAGGTGAAAGCAATTCTGTAATTTTCTTGTTGGAATAAAGTTGTGTCCTTTACGCAACATCTTGAGTGGATTGCATTGCATTTGCATTCTGGTCTACTGGGTCTGTGTGAGGGGACAAAATAGTATCTCTTTTCCCCTGACTGTTGGACATTGGTCAAAAACACAGTGAAAAAAAGCCCATGCCTTTTGAAAAGGTTTTTCCTATTAACTTTCATTGTAGCTTCACAGTTGCACCAACCAATTAAAGTGATATTTAATATTTTATATATAAAATACAAATCTAGTAATTAAGACTCCCCAAAGGTAGTATGAAGGTACAATGTACATGGAATGAATAAATAAATACATATACAGGTTTAAAAACTGAATTGTATTGTGTCTTGTCAGCATGTGGATAACCAGACAGCATTGCTGTGTGTAGTTTTTGTTTAGACTACTGAAAATATTTCAAAGAACATGCAAAATGTAATAGAAGAAAATCTACAACATCATTAAAAGCCGACAATCCCAACTGCTCCCACATGCATTGTCTAGACCAATGGGAATCTGGCCAATTGGCTCCATGACATACACATTTATGACTTGAATGGAGTTATTGGATGAATTAGTTAATTATTGTTTTGGTTACTAGTCCCTGTCAAATGCTGGCAGCTCAGTGGTAGAAGAGTTGAAGCAACAACTCATTCCAAACAAATTAGCACAATTAGGAATAGCCGATGGAGACTCGACTTGCTTTATTGATTTACCTTGTAGAATGTAAGAGCTTTTAATGGTCGACCCTCAAGGCTCGTGTTTTGGAATTTGGATTTAACTGGTTGAGGAAGCCTTATGACTCATGTTTTGTTGAACATGAGAGAAGGGCATCCTTTTACATCCTTTTTGTGTTTTCACAGGTGAAGTATCCCTTTAAGCTTGTTTCTACTTTATTTTCTTCTCTTCTGAAAAAAAAGCAGATTACTTCCATTGTTCGGGACTATCCATATAGCTGTTCCATTCCAGCAGCCACAGCCTTTGTGAGTTAAGATGATTAGTCCAACGTTACCCACATTGTGAACACTGAAAACAACAACCGGTCTCTTGCAGTTAAGCACATTGACCACACACGGTCCAGACATGTACTAGGTTTCACCTCGTCTTGTTGTCATTGTAATGTGTTCTTTGAGTGCCAAGCGAGGAGTGAAGAGACGGGAGCAGGTAAAACAGGATGTCAGAGAGAGAAGAGGTTATTTTGTCAAGAACCTATTTTTGATAGATAATGAAAAGGTCAAAATGTCACTGGAGGCAGAGCAGTTGGGTTTATAAATACCATGTTAAGCATTGCTTTCTGCTGAAATTGTTCAAATTACCCACTTAACTTAAGTGTGAACCCAGTCAGCAGGGAACACACCCAGCCATTAGCCTTCATTCAACAAATTACAGCTTTGGCTCATATTAATTGTGAGTGTCTGTGCCAAGGCAGAGAACTGTTGGAAACGTGTTTGCGAAAAGTATAACAAGCCACAGCAAGTGCCACAACACATACGCAACCAAGTGAAGTCATTAATAATCAAGTATCTGACAGGCTGAGGTGGAATGAACATCCTCACCCATACACACTAACTGTTGCGTTTAGATCCCATTTCGCCACCTCACAGCAAGATTTTGCCACCACATTCAATTCTACCTGCAAGTGCAATAAACCAATTAGGGCGGTCCAATTAAAACCCAATTCCAGCTGAGACCAGCATGCCTTGTGCCTAATGGTTATGTTGTAATTAGCTCCAGAGAGATAGGCCTCAGGCATCCTACACTACACGTGCTCCATCATTTATTCAGGGCATCTGCTATCACACCTTGAAGGGTATTGATCTGGATAAAAAGTTTTCAGCAAACAGTGGCTTTCTTGCAATGTCACGGTGGAAAAGCTGTCATATTGTCAGAGCTGTAACACTGTAATTGGCTTTCTAGTATACACCCACATCCTTTTTAGACATGAAGAATATCTGTATATCTATACGGTCACGCAGAAACAACTTTGGTCATTTTTTTCACAGGATAAAAGGGATGGAGATCAAAAGAAAGCAAAGGTTCATATCTACACCGTGACTCTTTATGATAACCGATGACTTTAATGGCTGCACTATCTGTGTTCTTGCCGCACTCGAGGCTGTTAGTCAGCAGCAGCCAATGGAGTCCAAAATTACATTTTCACCTTTAACATATGTGTTCCACTAAATGATCGGTATTGATTTGACAGTTTATATAGCTGCCTTGTGTCCATGATAATAAATCCCAGAGGGCCATCACCACAATATTACTCTCATATCTGCCCCTGACCTCGTGGAGGGGGGTCAGGTTTGACTGAGCAAGGGTAATAATTGACATAATTGCAGCCAAATGCTGGCATAAACAAACACATGCATCATGCAGCTTAGGTAGAGCGACTGTGAGAATGCATCATGCTGCAGTGTGCACCACGTGATCAATTATGATTTATTGATTGCCCCGCTTGTAATGCATAATGCAATTGCTTTTTATTGCTTTACATTGGCCGAGGCTAATAAAACACCCTGACAGTCAACACAACGTGATACGTGAGAGGTCTGGGAAAGTGTTGTGACATTAGGAACTAAAAAAGAGTTTGGCGGAGCTGAGACAGAGAGGAAACTGTTGTTTGGATTGTATTGATTAGCCATTAAATCCACGTATATGAATCTTGGTCCTAGTTCTTGTATTTGAGTAAAGAGACCAAAATATGTGAAAAAGAAAAAAAAAGGAAGAACAAATTTTAATCAATTTTACTAAAAATAAGCATTTAGTGAAGGTTGTGGAAACTATGCTTGAGTTAAAAAAACAGATTTGCTGTAGTTGCTATGATAATGGCACGGTTAAAGAGAGAATGGCTTTGGTTATGGTTCAATGAAGCAACAATAGGAAGGGGAATTAACAGCGATCTCCTTGTTAAGTGCCTCATGTTGCCACATGTGTAATCAGAGATGCAAGAGCAGGAAGTTAAAGACATCTGAATTTTACCTCAATGTGTTTAGAGGAGCATTCTTAAAGAAGTGAGGAAGCATCATAGCATCTTAGCTTTGAGTGGTTTGTATTGTATTGTAACTTGTTTGATGCTATTGTGGTTGCTTGATGCATATCATGCAGCAACCTCTGGTTATGAAGAGTGAAGCCAATGCAGCAGGGCTTTATACTTGCATTATCTGGAGATTCACACCAGAAGCCAGATGGAGCCAGATCCAGGAAGGTTGCTGCTCGGGGGCCAATTGTGTTCATCAGATCCACCCTTCGCTCATCTGCAGTCCAAATATGGTCACTTCAATCGTTGCAAAAAATCCAAGATGCCGGTCAAAATGCTGAACTGGAGTCTTCATAAAAGTAGTCCACAAACAAATGGGTAAGGTCACGATGACTACGTCCACTTTTAATACTCATTCTATGATATTCAGTCTAGGATGCATACCCAGGATTAAATAAAGTTGTTTTAAGCTTCAAATGACTCAAACTAAACAGCCTCAAGTTTGAGTAAAGTCACGATTGTTAAGAACACACTGTACAGAGCAAATAAAAAGAGGTATTTTCGTTTTGTCTTTCTGATAGTCCCTCTGGTTCTTAAACAAATGCTAATGAATCAGTGTCTGGCTATATGGAAGATCAAGAGGAGGGGTGAGGAGTAGGAGAGTGAGGAATGGGTCCGCATGGGCTCCCTTTTCATTTCACCGGGAGACGACGCAGGAGACACACAGCCGTCAGGCTTGGGAAGTTGTGCTTGGGAAAGGCTTGACAGCAGAGCCCTGGGCAACGAAGAGGAGTATATCCTCTGCTCCAGCGCCACGAGAGAGACAGGAGTGAGTACAGATAGAAGAGATGAAACGGGAAGATGGAGAAGTGTAGGTAGGGGGGGCTTAACAAGAACGGTGGTGTGAGAAGTCATGGAGAGAAGGAGGGAGGAAATAACGACGAGAGAGAGAGGGGACTGTGTTCTGCAGCCATCTGGCCCATTCACTGATCCAGAACGTCGACACTGGCAGCTGAAGAAGAGGAGAGGAAGGGGAGTCGGGGAGCAGAGGAGTCCTGGGCTCTGTGTCTGAAGAGAGAAGTCTGTTTGTATTACTTTAATCTTATTCAGTGTCGTACACACACAAAGACATGTATAGTGCACTGTCAATATTAGGTCTTTTTTAATCTTATCCAGAGATAGACTTTTTGCCAGACAGACAAGTGACACCTCCTTCATCACAATGACAATGAGCCGATCTGTTCTCTCCGGCTGGAGAAACGTTACAACTTACGACACAGGTGAAGATACCGCCTTTGGCTGAGGCAGCTCGTCTTTTGTGCGCGTTTGAATTAATTTAGAAAAACGAGCAGCGGCGTGGCGAGGCTGAATTGCAAAGATATCTTTAGCAGAGTCAATAAAAACTTGCAGAGCGCGTGTCTATCGCACAACACAGCGGGAACATTTCCTGCTGAAAAGGCACTACAGTAGTATCAAGAGAGCCTTTGTGAAAGAAGGAAAGGCAAAACATTTCGACTTTCTCTTCACACATCGGCCTATCGGAGCAATAACAGTTAGTTAGTGTTATTTGTTTCCAACCTGGTGACGAGTTCAATACTCATAATTCATGATTTATCATTCCATAATGGCAAATTAGGATTTATCCTCTGCTTGATATTTTGAAACGAGATAGAACTGGCAATTAGGTGTTTTTGTTGGTAAGATAGCCCCAGTCGTCCACATCAGTCAGCGCTTAGCCGGAGCTGGATTCAGTTGAGGGTTGTTCACACACAGGATCAGTGAAAGGTGGCCTATCTAGCCCAAACAGATGGCCCGTGTGTGTGTGTGTGTGTGCCTGCATGAATGAACACACACAAACACACACACAAGTGCACACACACACACACACACACACACGTCGAGACAGAACAAGGAGATAAACGAGGTGTAGTGTCCAAAACCAATCTAAGACTATATGCAGCCAAATGTGAACAAAAAGATGGGAAGAAAAACAGAAATCGCCGAGTGGCAAATCATTTGGAGTAAATGTAATCGCCTACAATAATATAGGAGAAGAATAAACTAAATGAACCTAACAGGATGTTACACTAAGGGCCTCACACTGGAAGCGACATGAGAACAAATCTCCTCTTGTGTTTCTATGTATCCACCATTTGATCTTTCTGGGATTCACCAATGTTTTCTTATTTTTCCTCTTGAGCACTCTTACTAAGAGAAGAAGAAAAACATCTGGTTTTCACAGTCCACACATTTTCCAACAGAAGGAAACATATGTTTTACATTTGCGGGACATAAACCAATGCATGAATATCATATCATTAAATATATATTATAATACAGTATGTTTTTGGAGTAATTCTGACAATTGGATTGTTAAATTTGTGGACTGAAGAAATACTATCGGTCCGTTGATCCAAATCAAGACTAATAAAAACCCTGGGATGATAGTGCGTGAAATGCTGAAGCTCTGGAAAATCCCATGTTTATTGGTATTCATCATCAGTGTTGGGCAAGTTACTTCAAAAGTGTAATGCATTATTTATTACTTGTAACTGTCATTTCAAAGTAATTAGTTACATTACAATATTACTGTCTTTGAATTGTAAGGCATTACACTACTTTTACATTACTTTTGCATTACTTTTCGCCAAAATAAAAGGAAATATGGATTTTGTTCTCAATAGATCTTCTTGTGTTCAATGCAGCTCATTACACAGCAGGATGTGATGTTTTTCGCTTCAAAATAAAAGAACGAAAAACGGAAAATGACTCGTATCCCGTTATTCGTTTAAAAAACGGAAAACGAGAAACGGAAAACGACTCGTTAACTGATATTAGATATTGTGTTCATGAATGGAATTCGGGGATGAAATAACAGGGCCATTTTTCATTCCAGATTTGCCGTTCGTCTTTTTTAATGACCTTGAAGGCGCCTGAGACATTTAGGGGAGCTCTAAAACACTGTTCATAAACGCTCTGACAGCGTCTGACGCTCGCATTTTGAAATAAACCTACTGCAAACTCGCACCAAAAGCGTTATTACGCGGACATAAAAGCGGTTCAAAACCGACGGGGAGAATCGGAGCCTCCGCCTCCTCGCCGCCCCTCAGCTGTTGATCCTCGGTGTGCCGGGTCGGCTGCGCTCTGACCCGCTCCGTGAGTCGGTGTCCAGCTCATGGAGCCTGCTAACAACAGCGCTTAATTAACATAGTAGAGTTACACGGACCGGCTTTCACACTTTTCCAAAAGTGGAGCGTATGCCCATCTCGCGATCGCGAATGTAGAGTCAATTGATTTCGGGTTTAAAATGCATTGTAACGCGCGTTACTGAGATTTGTACCGAGTAAAATATTACCAGTTTTTTTTTTGTAATGCCTTACATTACAGCGTTACAGCAAAACGTAATGCATTACAGTAATGCATTACTTTTGTAACGCGTTACTCCCAACACTGTTCATCATGCACCAGCACACCTGGCTAAGGGCAGATTTGGATGGTCTAACTTTACCCCCGGGTCTCAACTAAAGCCCGCACAATGCATAATTCTGAGCAACAGAGCAAAAAAGTCGACACGGAGCTTCCATATGACGACCACAAATAAGACAAGAATGAGACTCCTCCCATCTGTAGCTAGCTGTTACTGCTGTTCTGCTCATTTTCTGTAACTACATTAGTGGGGCATTAGCTCGGGGAGGTAGAGCAGATGGCTGGTGACCACAAGATTTCTGGTTCGATCCCCGGCTCCTCCTAGCTGAGTGCCTGGTGTCCCTGAGCAAGACACCTTACCCTAATTGCTCCTGATGAGTTGGCTGTCGCCCTGCGTGGTTGACTCCGCCGTCGGTGTGTGAATGTGTGAGTGAATGGGTGAATGTCAGTCATTCCTGTAAAGTGCTTTGGAGAAAAGCGCTATATAAATGAGGCCATTTACCATTTAGTTTAACTGTGGCATGAAAATGGAATTAGCGAGCTAATGTCAGTTAGCTAACTAACCACTGCTAAATGACAAAATAAACAACTTGTTTAATTTTTTGCATTATTGCAAGATAATCAGCCATTAACAGTGGGTCACCAGATTTTCTAATGTGCTGATAGCTTAATTTCTACTATACAGAAAGGAGAGAACAGGCCTATGCTGTGTTAGCAATACATTAGCCCCACGTGGTCCACTCTCTAAGAATGTTTAGTGCATCTGGAGTTGACTTCTCTTATTTAATTTTTTTTTCTCTTAACAGAAATTAAGGAGCAAATATAAGAGAAATTCAAGAAGAATAATGCTGCATGAGGCTCCCAAGATTATTAAAGTGAATAAAACCAGCGAAAAATATTGACAGTCATCAAGAGAGCACTCAGCTGCGAGCAAAATCATCACTACAGCCGACCTAATTGGAAATTCTGGCAGGGCTAATTGTGGAATTATTTCCTCATCATGCAAAATGATGGGCGAATATTTGGATGGCTGCTAATCTGATCGACCTGTTTTGTCTTTTTTTTTCTAACCTTATTTCATGGCTGAGCTCAATGTAAAACATGCCCTCTTACTCACTTCCTTCTACCTGGATTTATCCAGTGTGACCCCAGAGATGACTCCAGTCCCCCCTAGATGATAACAATGCCAAATCTAATTGCTCTTATGATTTCAAATCTCGGATAATATCTTGATACATGTCATAGGAGTAATTAAAAGCCACAAGAAATGCATTGTATTAGTGACCAAATCTCAGAAGAAATAATACATTTAATGAGCTGTTTCTGGAGTTTTAAATGCAAATTGAACAGTTTTTGCCATGCAAAACCGTGACTGAAGGTCTCTTTGGTGTTTAGAAAAAATCTGTGGAGTTGCAAGACATTTAATTAACTATTTCCACTCATTAATTGTCCTTCAACTTCGCTAAAAAATTGCATGACTAAAATTCTTATAACCGTCTGCTTACAAGTTAAGAGCGGCTGTTCTCTGAATTGCACTCGAGGCTGTTTATAAGGTCTCTGCATCAAACAATCCTTCTCACTGTCTGACTGTGAAAGAGCCAGTGGGTTGCGGGGATGTCTGTATTCTCATTAACAGCCTGTGGCTAAGAAACAACTCATGGGACCCGGAGGAAAATGTCTTTTTGTTTTTTAGTGGAAAAACTCTTAGGGCTCAGCCAACAGAAACTCTACCGAAAATATTAAGAGAACAACTAATAAGCACAAGTTCAAGTCAAAGCAACAACTGCAATTGAAGATTTGAAAAGTTTTGTCCCTGTGCTCCAAGTGTGAAGTCTTTTCATATGGATGAGGTGTGAGGAGTCAACACTAATTAAGCTTTTACAGTTAGTTTAGTGGCGGTTAAACTTCAAATAACCACAAAAAAGAATGTAATTCTGTTAGTTTTTGATGGGGGTTGTAGAGGGGGGGATAAAAGGATGATTTGCCATTTTTAAAGCCACATCTGGAACGACGACTCAACTCGACCAAAGCTGCTCATATGACCTTTCAGTTCTGACAGGGTGCTGTACTACACTCACTGTCACTATTCACTGCTCTGCGTTTCCTCTCATTTTGTCTCTTCTGCTCATGTGGGATCAGACGGTCTTTGTGCATGCAGGCTGGCAGCTCTCAGCCATGTTCACCACCCCTGAAGGAGAAGCAAGCCTGTCCCAAAGTCGCTGAGGCGGATTAGTCTGTCCTCTCTCTCTCCCTCTTTCTCTCTCTCTCCGCTCTCCTCCCCCACTCCCTATAAAACATTTTTGGAAGGACTAGAGCTGTGGAACAACAACAAGCTCCTAGGGTTGCCAAAAGTGGATGCATTTGTTGAGGTGACTGAGGGCCTCTGGGGTAGATTTACTAACACTGACGCAGTTTGCATTGCTTCCTCATTTTGCGTTGTTTTAATCAAACCTGACAGCCACCGGGCAAAAAGCGCATACTCCGCCCTCCTGCGTAATTAGTGTGCCTCTAAAAGACCAACAAATGGGCCCGCTTGTATCTAACACGGATCTTGAAACAACAAAAAGAAAGCACTAAAAAGGACAAAGTGTTGAACCAAAGAAGGTATTGCATACAACAGGGCACAGGCGAGGATAACCAGTTCAGGTGGAGATCTAATTAGCAGATAAAATAACTGGTTTGCGCAATTAATGGAATGGCCAGAGCGGTAACCAAATTATGTCACCACCAGCAAGAGATGAACGACTACGGATCAGCGCTGCAGGCATGGACGGTATTCTGCAGGGGACTTCAGATGTTCCATCCAGACCTGAGACATCCACGACCACTCCTCTTCTCAGGAAAAGAAAAATACCTGAGCAAACAGTCTAAAATAAACCATTCACTAAAAAATAATAAAGAACACAAAACGGAAATTGTTCCAGTCTGCGTCGATTATTTACTTTCTCACTGTTATTTACAATCAATTTCAACATAACATTGTAGATCAAGTAAAGTAACTTCATTATTGCATTCGGTGCAGTTAACACGTATCTGTCCATCTTTTTATTGGGAACCTTCACTTTCTCCTTACTTTTCTCCATTACTTCCTCCCACAGGCGCATATTGAAAATGCTCCATCCTCTTTCCGCTCATGTGGCACGGAATCTGTGCTTTTACCGAAGTGCGCCCTGTTTGTAAATAGCGTTCCATGTTTTTACGTGCTAGTTGCGAACGGATTGCGCCTCAAGTGCCCACACTGTCTTTCATAACTCATAAGGAATCTGAAATATTTGTATAGATTTTGATCCTTCATATTCCCCTCGTTATATACTAATAAGACACAGCTGTAAGTGCATGAATAAAACACATATGGAGTCCACACAGTCACTACCTGCAAATATATATGGTTGAACCACGGTTGAAGAACTAACTGAGTGATTTCAGGGAGAGAATAATGTACTCTGCAAATGTTAGCTCCACAGATTTTTAGTTTGGAACCGTAGACTGTATGAGAAGTGGACGTAGTCATTGTGGCGTCTAACATCATCATACGGTTATGAAGCCTTGAGTTTGGCAATTTGACAATCGCTATCAGATTCTTTACAACCAGTGAAAGGAAGTGACCATATTTGGACTGCCGAGGAGCGACGGGTGGATCTGATAAAAACAAACAGCATTCTCAAGATGCGACTAACTAGGAGAGATGTGATGGTCATTTAGCCCTTATGGCTCTTTAATATGTTTTTGCTGTTGCCCAAATTATATAGTCAGAGGTCAATCAAAGAAATTAAATAATAATATTAAGACAATATCGAAACATGTCTTTATATAAAAGAGTACCATTATCTGCGTGCAAGAAATATTTCCACTGTCTCCATAAACTGTAAGAGCTCCACTATCTGTATTCTTCATGCATGGATTCCTCAGGAACCATGAGAATGGCAGGGGAGAGGGCGCTGTATGTGTTCATAGAACCATGGTTACAATATGCAAGGCAGCATCCTTTAAGGTGCAGGTCAACAATGACCCACTCAAGTCAGATTGACACATCCGTCCTAGCTGATACAAAGAAGATGGTTCATTACATTGTATAACTGAAGGTGGGAGACCCATGTGGGTTGTATGCACCCACAGCTGACCTGGACCTTGAGAATGACCTGAACACACTCACTGTCAAAGACATGTGAGACTTCCTGCTCATTCTTTAAGCTGAACAAAGGTTGGAGTGTAGTTTGAGTCACACAATGAATGCTTATGACAGCATATGTGTGTTACCCCTTAACATTTATCCCTGGTGCAACACAGAGCCAGGGAGAGGCAAAATCATGTCAGGTAGTATCTCGAACACCCCTCTGACAGTGGGTGATCAATAACAAAAGGCTTGGAGGAGCAACCAGAGTTTCTTTCATGGCTCTTTCTGCTGGGAAGAGCAGCAAGAAAGTCAACAGTACTGATCTAGCTCACAGACTGTATATAAGAAGTGGCTGCAGTTACCTCAAAAGTTCTTTGTGGACTGTTGTTTTGAAGCCTCAAGTTCAAAAGTTTGACTTTTGACTGGCATCTTGGTTTTTTACCCTAAATGGGACCATGATTTACTAAATGTACATCACCACTGTTTGAATAAGACTTGAAACTAGCAACTGAGACCATAAACCTGTTTTTACAATGTTTAACCAATTAAGAAGCAGTGTCATTTTCACCCTCCGATGGGTGTTCAGTTCAGTTCATTATTGTCATTGTTACAGAATAACAATGAAATGTTGTTAGAGCAAATACATACATACGTATAGTTATCAAGTTGTATAACCCATTACTACATACTTTAAATCCCTATAGAAAACACAGAATAAGAATAAGTGCACAGTAAAAGTGCTTAGTGCAATAAATAGGTAAGCATAATATGAGGTAGGGCTTGTTATGGGTAGGGGGAGGGGGGTTATGCGGCAATGCAAAGTCCACTTTACATTTATGGGGGTGTATGGAAGTGGTGTGCTGGGTGTAGCTGGTCCTGGAGGATGTTCTTCACATGGCGCAAGTAGTGGAAGGTGTACACAGGAGGTGGGACATAACGAGGAATTTGCTTTGATTGTTGAAAAGATTATCTCATGAGTTTCTCTAGATTGTACAGAGCCGTAGTTGCAGATTGATTGATGGATGGATGTCATGATTATTGGTATATATTGGTTGGTACTAGCTGTTCCATATTTTGTATTTTTTACATATAAATTTCAGCTCCAGAATATCGCCTGGTCTGGCTGAAACAAAGGGGAGATATGACTTTGCTTTAATCAAGAAAATGCTCCTTTTTAGACAACCATAATGATAGACACAGTCAGAGGGCAGGAAGACAGCCATTTTGCCATTTGGGGCTCTTTTGTGACAGGCTGCCTCGGTCTACCCATTGTCCCAGAGGACAAGGGCAGAGTGCTGGCCTTTGGAGGAACTTTGCTCTTTAATCCCAGGGGAGCAGGGGGACGATCACTTCCATGCTGTCTCAGGAGACAAAGCCAGACAGCCATCAGCAGATCTTACACCCTTTACTAGCTTTGGGTCGTGACTCACTGACAAGAATGCCAGGACTGACTAAGCTGAATAGATGTCAAATGGTATTAATCACCTCCAAGTGTCATTTCTTCCATGTCATCCTCCTTATGGGGCTGGAGGGATAGGTTGAGCGGGCTTCAATGCCAATGGTATTCGCCATAAAGCCGAGGTGACGAGTTTCTGGACAAAGACTTCCCAAACAGTCTTAGCAACAAAACTGCATGAGCTTACTGGAGGTTAAGAATTGAGCCTTAACAAATAAAACTGCACAGCAAATGCACAATCCATCTGCTACAATGAGCCAAATGCTTCAGTTTGCATGTAGAGGCCAGTGTTGTGGGTAACGCGCTACAAAGTAATGTTACAAAGTAACGCGTTAGAGTACTCTAATTACTTTTTTCGTGTAACGTGTAACGTAACGCGTTAGTTTCGTGCGTCAATAACTTCGTTATTTTTTTTTAAAAGTAATCCGTTATTTTAAGAATTTCTCAGGATACGGAAAGGAAAATCCCGACTGCAGCCTGCTTTTTGTCAGACAGTAGTGTTCCACCTGCGGATGTGTCAGCGGAGGCGCAGCGCTACGATGCGTCTGTGCCCTGCTGCTGACCTACGTTACCTGTGTTGGGGATGTAGCAGGAGCAGATTTGGTTATCAACAGCTAATTATTAATGTCAATATGATTATCGATATTAATAATTATATTTAATATATTATCATGATATAATCATGAATAAACGGGGCACCACCCTGGGATCAGGGAAAAGATAACCTAAAACTGTATTCAGTCTCAATATAAAGGTTTTATACTCACATGCCAATCATCGTGATCATTGGCATAGAAGCATAAAAACAATCTAACAATTAAAAAGGCGTGAAATTCAAGCACTAGCCTTCACAACCTGCTGTTATCCAGTGACATATACACAACAAGCACAACAGACCGCTAGTTATAATATAATAAGATTTATTAAAATCAGTAATAATGATCACAATCAATAACACTCCAATTAACAAAGCCTTATTACCTAACTACCTAACACACAACACACAAAGCTAAGCTAAACAGAAGGAGAGACACACGTGGAGAGTGTGTGTGTGTGCGTGCGTGTGTGTGCGTGCGTGTGGAGAGAGAGAGAGAGCGAGAGAGAGAGGGAGAGATGGAGCTATTCCTCACAGCGTTCAGGGGCGGAGCCACTGACGTCAGATGGCGTAGCGAGAGAGGGGGAGAGATGGCCGAGTGCAGCCACCGGATGGAGCTATGTCTTTAGCATCCGCCGGGAACAGCTGGCGTAGGACACGTGCGGGCGGCATGTGTGTGTGTGGGTTAGCGGGACACAAACAAAGAGAGAGAGAATGCGCAAGCAATATTCTGAGGCTCAGAAGGCGTGCAGCTATCACACGGGCGCGCGTGAATGAACTGTCGTCCATTCAACGGGACCGGTCTCTTAACTGATAGTAGACGCTTACCGAGCTCACGAATATGGCTGAGGTTTAGTCACAAACACCGTTACAGAAATCAACCCAGCAGCGTGGGTACACAATCAGCATTCAAATACAGCAGCACATAACAACGGACTCGGCGGTCCGCGATCAGAACTTAAAACACGTTAACAAGAATTAGAAGCATATCCTACACTATCAAACTTATGTCTCTGCCCAGACTGATAGCCTCTTACTGGTGTCGTTGCGTAAGCTGCGAGTCCGTCCTGGCGATGACGGCGTTCCGTAACGCGGCGGTAGTTCGTGGGCCCCGGCGTCAGCGGGGGACGTGATGAGTCGGCTTAATCCAGATGAGAGCGGAGCGGGTTTCCTCTCGTTGATCAAATTCGAATAAAAAAAACAGTTCGTGTTTCTTTCTTCCGCGGGCGGCGATCTAATCGCGGCTTGGCGATTTAGTCAGCTTACTTCAGACAGTGTCTGGTAGCTGGAAGGCAGGAACCGGCTTGGTCCCTCTTGTTGCCGCGGTGCGCTACAGGAGGGGTCGCCTCCCGTTGCAACGTGGTGTTGCGTTGGTAGTATGAAGAGACGCCAGAGTAAGAGTAAGAGTAAGAGTAAGAGAGTGTTCTTAAGGTGGCGCTGGTTTATATAGTTCACGGCTGCTGCCGGGGACCCCCCGGGGTTGCCTGTGGTTGTCAGCCAATAGGGCACCAGTTGTGTGACGTTGCACTTCGCACTTACGTGAGAGGTGAAACTAAAATGGCGGTGTAGTTTTTAATCCCCTTTGTCCCTTTGTTCTGGCCGCATGTGTAGGCTTTTGTAGGCCGCATTGTGTAGTCCTACAAGTGAGGTCCCAACACCTGTGTCAGCGCTTCAATACCCCACCACCCTCCAGCACACCCGTGGAGTCTCGTTCTTACTCCCAGGAGAAATCGACTGTCGGACAGACGTTTTGAAAATCTTCTTCTGCTACGTTTTAATCACTACTTTGAAGAGTAAATGTAAGTGGACGATGGTAAAGTGAATTTAGGCCTGTGACACTCGAATAGTACTTTAATTCGGCTTTTAGGCTATTTGTCATTTGCCTGTGTGCCAGTGAGCGATTTTATTCGGCCTGTTATCATTTTTGTTCGAACATAGATCCAGCTGTTAAAATTTCTGTTAGATCGTTGACTGGTCGTTAATTTCTCAATGGATCTGAATCTGCTACCTGTTTACCTCAGATTGTGTTTACAAGTAAGCGCACTTTATGCACTTTCATAACTGCATTCGGGTTAAAAAAATTCAGGAGTTTCCTAATCTTGTTTGGTGCTCATATATAGGCTACCTGGGCTGGGTAGGTGTGAATTTTGATTCATATGTTGTGTGATCAAAAAAAATATTAATCAATAAAGCGTTATGTGGCATATTGCTAACTGTCTTTATTGTTATCCTGCAGAGTTAATTTGGTTGGATGACTGACGTTATTCATCATAGTCATTGTAATTTTTGGTAACGCATGAGTACTCTAACGCATTACTTTTACTCACAGGTAACGCTGTAACGTAACTGATTACTTTTAATTTATGGTAACGTTGTAACCTAATTAACTACTTTCCAAAGTAACTATACCCAACACTGGTAGAGGCACACTACTTATGAGACCAAATCAGACTGTCAGTCATCATCGGCTTAGTCTTTTAGATCACAGTTGCCGCTAACCTTGGCTGCTCCTTGATCAAGCCTGATTGATCAACATTAAACATGCAAGCAGAACTTTGGAATGGTGAGTTTTGCGTCAAGCAATTTTAAATTTTAAGTCTGTTGACGAATCTGAAACAAAACACAATTCTTTGTGGTACTTTTCAAACTTTGCAATCCAACCTGATCCCTCATTAGGGTTTTGATTCTAAGTATTCAGATAACAAATAGAGGTCCGCCCGGATCTGAACGCTTCCTTTCATGTAATCGTCAGGCAGGATAAAGACTGCCAATGCATTCAACAGTAATTAAACTAATCAAGATTCAAGTGATATAACATACATCCTTAAATGTTACAAATGTGAATCCCTCTCACAAAAGTCTCTACCATGCACACCAGTTGCTGCAAAAATATTACACTGCTCCATACATCCATTAGTCTCATGCCGGTGAGGCTGGCCTCTAGTTAGTGACCGGAATACAAATGTGGGCAGGTAGAGCTTGATATTTTGACCTCAGTTGTCATTAGCTCAGCTCTGGTCAGTCAGCATCACCACCAAGTGTATCCATAATTAATGAAAGGGCCACTATGCAAGAGCACATGCAGCCAATCATCTTTGTTTTTCAGACAGCCCATCTAATGAAGACACTAAGTCAAGATATCGGTGTACATGGCCTCCCAAAGTGGTAGTCAGTTATTCCTATGCATGTCCTCAATTTGATCTAATTCCCAAGTCTCATTTGAAGAGGTGAGTGGTGCCCCGAAAACCATCTCTCCTCTAACACATCGTTTGGCTCGCCACCAATCACATAAATTGGTCAGCAAAAAGTTTAATTTTGTCCTTGTGAAGTTAATCAACTCATTGGAGCACCCATAATCTGTGAAGCAGACCCATTCATTGCTTCCAAAAAAAGGGAGATTTTTCTTTCCCTGGCCTCCATGGCAAATAGACGGAATCGCACATTAGTTTTCTGTCTGAAAGGACTGCCCGTGTTGTTGTGGGCTGGAGCCGAGTGATTGAATAGCTCCCCGAAGAGCAGGCAATTTTCACAATGCAACCGTCTCCCCACTGAGAAGTGCCAGGAATGCTGGGAACAGACATGTCAGTATCAGGAGGGTGACAGGTGCTGTGTGATTGTGTCGTGATGGTGGTGGCACTAGCCAACTGGGGAGGTTTCTACGCTATACCAAAGATTTTCCCAAAAGGGGATTGGGGTTAGGGATAGTTCTGAGATTTTCAGCATTCTGAAAAATGTGCAACTCTCTTTGATCTCTTTGGCGTGCTATATGGACATTCATATTTGTTTTGTTCATGGGATTAATTCGATGCACCTCAATGTATATTTTGGAACTGTTAGCTATGTTGCAAATATTCTGCATTGAAAAGGATGCGGGTCTATTTTTAGGCCTGAGTTAAATTTTCCTGAGCTTTCCCACTGTGGATGTGGACTTTATTCCTCCTTTCAAAGGCAGCGCATACCAGATTATTACCTTTCACAATAAAAGTCCTTCATTTTGATGATGATGATTCATTTTGTTGGAGCGCTGATGCCACTTCTTGGAATTGTGGAGGGATGATTGCATTGACTGCGTTTCATTTTTTCTCGTTGATATTGTTTGCTTATTTTCTAGAGACTTCAATTAACAGTGTACATCCAGTGTTCTTAAATGTACTTTTCAAACTTCTACCACTTGACCTCATAAATGACTTTGTAGGACTTTTGAGGATAGGGATTTGGGTGTAGACACTACTAATATTTAATGTTGCTTCTCTACCTCCCAGTTGGTTACCATCAATGGCCAGCTCCAAATCAGCCAGTGCATGTCAATAGGCCTATAGAAACAAAACGAAACTTGCATTTAAAGAGTGCAATCATTACATTTTTGTGTGGGAACATTCTGCATCTAATACATCAAACATTTATTACGTAATTGTGAATGTTGTTTCGGCCGCAATGCTGCCCAGCAGTAAGTGTCTCTCCTCATTTGGAGCTCCCAGCACACTTACACAGGTGTTTTCAATTATGCTTGGGAACTCCATGGCCCAATCTCTATGTCCTTCTAAATTATGTTAAATAAGAACGAATGGTAAGTGACGAATGCGATATCACCTCCTGCTTCTTTTGAAAGGAATGGAAACTGTGGCTGATTCCTTTGCTCCCCATTGCTCAGACACCTGTTTCCTTTCACATATCAACATGAGGCATTTAACAAATTACACAAAATGAAGAGTTCTATTGTATTAAATATTTAAAAGGTCTCCCAGTAACAAACAGATCACAGGCTGTACTTTGATATTACAAGGAAAAACTGTCTATGTGACTAATTAAAATAACAAAGCACACAATGAAACTATTGTGTCATGATGAACGTGCATAGCTGGAGCTCACCACCGGCGGATCTGAAGATATCTTGGAAATTCAAGTGCTTTCTAGCCAGTGTTATGACAGATCTTTAATTCAGTCTAAGTAAACTCCTCTGGGCACAATAATGCCTACGTGTTCTTTTTCTTCTTTTATTTTGAAACAAACTCATTTTGACCTTTTTGTTTGCTAACCTCTGACTTTTATTCTCTCTTCCACTTCACCCCCCAACTCAGTGACAGTTGTGCAGATGTGGGTAGACAGCTCTTTTTGAATTGTAGTTTTTATTCCCCGGAGGTGCAGAAGAAAACACAGCTCCAACAACGCTCATGAGTGAGCGTTTTTAAATGGCCTCTGTGAATGTGACTGTACTCAATAGGAAGCATTTTAGGACGCTGCAGCTTCGGATCCAGGGCTTTAAACTGAAATAACTTTACAAAGCAGAAAAACTTTCTGGAGAGTAAATAAATGTCTGGCCAGTTTTGCCACTGTCAGGATTTTCGGTAGTAAGCTAAAAGAGCATCGTGTAATTTATTACCTTTTTAATGGGTGACTCACGACAGCAATGACAAAACTGATCACCTCCTGAGTTATAGTTTCCTGTAATGACACAAACATTCAAGTCACAATTCCTCAACAGATATGACTAAGCAACTGCAGCAAATAAGCGAGCTAATTAGAGTGGAAAGCAAACACAAAAATGTCTAACAATGGGATATTATGGTGTATCTCAAAAACATTCCATAATAAACCCATCACACCATTTTTTTTCATGTTTGTCATTGCACTTCCTGTTGCTTGATTCTTATTCTTCTTATTTCGAGATTACATTATTTTTAGTGTTGGCAATGTTAGCATAGCCTACCTCTGATCAAATCTGAAACCATGACTTCTGACTTGAAAAATTAAAAATGTCATCTGTGTCAATGTGGTCTCCTTTTTATTTGTTTATTACAATTAAATCACAATAAAAGTGGTTTTATACATATACTGCTTCATACTTCATATTATTATATTATTATTATATTATTCATACTGCTAGCAGTAAACCAGCTGATGTGTGGCATGCTATTAACGGTCTTTGGATGATGTTTTGAACTCAGACAAAATGCCGTTTGATGGCGTATCTGGGTCTTCACAACAAAGCAGAAATAGTGGTTATTTCAGTCATGATTGATGGAGCATCCACATCAAGGTAAGCCCCTCGTCTCGACGTCGCGTCTAGACCGGATGATCTTTATTCCCTCACTGTCCAGCATTCTTCCTCATGTTGGTTACCCAGTGTTTTGAAACCTTGCTGTTTTTCTTGGACTACGTTCTTGCCTCGTCCATGCCTGCTGTGCTCGCCTGACCTCCTGTGTACTGACCATCTGCTAAGTAAATACTGTTCTACCATACTTGCTCTTGTGTCTCGAGTTGTGCATTTGAGTCCTGTTTGTGCCCAGCTTAACATAAAGCACCTGATGTTATGGCTCTTCAGTACATTGCTGACTTGCTCGCTGATGCAAAATCAGATATTGTATGTTGTGTTTGTATATATACTGTATATTGTATAGTATATAACATATATGTATTGTATATTATAGATAATGATATGGAAATATAACTAGTCAATGTCATGAGGTTCATCGAGTTCTCATGGAGTTTGGACTGTGTTTGTGTTTTGGTTTTCATTGCTGTGTGGTTGAGTGCTTGCATGCTTGTGTACAGTATATGTATGTTGTGTGTGCTACTTCAATTGTTTTTAAAACACTTTTTTACGTGAACTTCTGTCCAATGGGGGAACAAAAACCACCCAAAAAACATTTTTGGATAAAAAAAAATGGCGTACAAATGTCACCCGCCATGCTTGGGGGATTGTTTACAAGGCTCACAGTTCAAATATGGAACTGAAAGCTGTTACTGTTCCCCTCACCTCATTTTACCTCTGGTCCCCCGCTGAGAGCAGCAGCAGTTTTTGGAGAATGGTTCAATAGCAAGTAAAAGCTCACAACTTCATGCCACTGCTATGCTTTAACAGTAACTCAGCCTCTGTGTAATCTGAAAGCCTCAGGCAGGGAATACAAAGCTGCACCTGAGGTGCTCTGAGAACACACAATGAGGAAATTGATCTAAACTTTTTTCAGATCTCTGCAGAGATTTGCATCGCAATGCCATTAAACCAGGGAAGCGTAGATTTTGGTGGTGAATATTTACCAAGTACAAACAACGTCTGTGTGCCTGCCTGATAAAGAATGTGAGACAGAAGACAAAAGAAATGTTTGAATACTAGAAATGACAAAGGAAGTTACAAAAAAGTGCAAAATCTGAAATTTCCTCAGAGAAGATGTGTGCAGAAGATTATAATTTTAATTTCGCCCTGTAGAAGTACAAACCAGCGTCACCCACACCAGAGTCTTTTCCTGTTTCAAGGAAGAGTCTGGAAGCCACTTTGATATTGCTGACAACTAAGAAGTAATGAGGAGATAGCTTTTCTCAGTGAAGCACAGCAACTCACGTAATCAGAGGTCCGTTTCTATTCACAATCAGCATTCACATGTCAGAGTGCCTGTAATGGACAGCAGCAGCCATTGACTGCATTCAAATGATTTGTTGGCCAATTAATCATTCCTTAAGAGGGCAATGAAAAGCAAACAAGATCACAACCTTCAACAGCTTATAAGAGGCCCTTAAGTACGTTTCCATGACAGGGGGAAAGTGGAGCAGAATACTTGATAATCATAATTATATTTAAGCAAATTGCAATGCCGTGAATTCAAGTTAAAGCTGCAATAATGGATTTTCTTTGTTGTAAACATATTAGCTAACATTTGTTTCTGACTACCTGATGAATGTCAGTTTATGGGTTCTCTACATGATTTCCAGAGGACAAATATAACAGCAAACAAGTATTTGTTGTATAAAGATACAGTGGCTTAACCTGAGCAGAGAATGAAGCCACTCTCCCTCTGTGTGTGTTGTTATCCTGGCTTCACTATATATTGCAGGGCCTGCGTGCATGCCTTTTAGTGCATGTGAGCTTACCCCACTGCCGACCTCGGCTTCCCCTTAGGCGTTAGTATTGTCGGCACTGTTACCATTGTTTGCACTGTTATCGCTGTTAGCTGTAAGCCACTGGCTTAGTCAGTGCCATGTGGAGAGCCTTGTGGAGGCATTAGATATGCTCTGAATTTCATATTTAACCTTTTAAACTCCAGATTGGTCTACACCACACCCTGAAGTAAATATCTGACATTTGAGCTTCAACCACCCTTGCATGTTCACCATTGAGCTAGAACTGTTTTTTGTTATTTATCCAAGTGTTTTCACTTGAACCCTGTCTGCTCCACCTCGAAACGAGGATGTTAGGAATGTTCAAGCAGTTAATTTTGAGTCAGGGCCAGAAAACCAAAAGAACAAAAATGCTCCTGCAGAACTGGGTGGTAATTCTCTGTGTGTTTAAAGCAGCATTTGAGAAAATTAAACTCATGACTAAAATTTAGCATTCCATTACGACTAATGCTCAGCCCATATACGTTTGAAAATTGATTCACCGAGTTCCATATCCTAAATGGTTGACCAAATAGGGCTTTAAAATACTTGAATTTGCAAGAATTACCCCCTTCAATCAAATGAGATATGATGAAAGCCACCTCTGAGAGCCTTGGCACATTGTATGCATTTTTTTCTCTCCTGTATAATAGAGGATAATTCTCAATGAGAGGGTGCAGCAAGAGATGGCACACGAGAACACTTGCCATTTACATGAGGTTAGTTAACAGAACATTCTGGTAAGTCATCAGACCAGAAAAACTCAAGTACCCCTCATACAGCCAAGTTACTTTATCACATTATCCCAGCTGTTTGTGGAAAAAAAACTTGCATGCTGCAGAGCATAGGTCAATTACAAAGCATGAAGGATAAGAAAATAACTAACAGGAGGACCAGTCCTTTACATTCTGACATGCAAAAAGACCATGCATACTGTGTAATGCTCTAATGGTGTAATCACTGCATCACTTCTATCAGTTACACAGTTATAAGAAGATAAGGTAAGATAAGGGACACAGAGGAGCAGCTTCTCACTTAAAGGAGAATAGTGCTGGTCCACCTTAAAGGTCAGC
The DNA here is from genome assembly GCF_963514095.1 of Eutrigla gurnardus. Taxonomy (NCBI): domain Eukaryota; kingdom Metazoa; phylum Chordata; class Actinopteri; order Perciformes; family Triglidae; genus Eutrigla; species Eutrigla gurnardus. Next base: position 21,475,178 of record NC_139936.1, read on the forward strand.
CCACCTTAAGTGTTGCTGAGCCAGAGCAGCCAGAGTTGTTGCTAACTTCAGGGCTTACTCCCTTCACTTTGATTATTAGCTGGCTGACAACAGGACACGGGAACGTAGCTTGGGTCTTGTTGTGGCATTTATTCACCGACACATACAGTAAACTGCACCTGTAGGCTACTGCACACAGCTTCACAGCTGTAACTCCGCCATTCCGTCCCTCCTTACCCCCTCTATGTTTATTGATTGGTCCATCTTTGTTTTTTTATACTTGAACGTCCCATCCAGAGAGCCAACATGCATTTAAAAAAAAATGTTTGTGTTAATTCCTCAAATGAATCAACCTGCATTAGCGTAATTTCAACAGCCTGAATATATACATACACACATACACATATAGATACACACATACATACATACATACACACACACACACACACACACACACAAACTGGATAATAATAATGAGGTCATTGTAACCGTCTTTCAGCAGGTCATTTATCCTCCTGTGAAACAGTGCCGTAAAACACAAATTTCATTCAGTCACACTTTGATTGATAGTTTCAATTAGTTGCTGCTCTTATATGATCATGTTATTCTGTTGCCTTTATACACCAATACATTTTTTTTTTAAATGGACCCTAGAAAAGGCACTGCCAGTATGCCACATGAATACCAAAAACATTGTGTTTGCCAGACAGTGCTGTTAAAGTAAAAGCAATATTAACGTCATTGTCCATGGTAGCCTAATGTCAGCGGCTATGATCCATATCAAATGGATCAAATGTATGGGAAAGTGGTTGCTCATAATTACCATGCGTTTTTCAGTTCATTGTTTGGATTTTCTGACCCGACCTTGGGTGGATAACCAAACCGGTCTACCAGGCACAGGCCCAAAGTCCCAGGGGCCTTCCTTCGCCTACAAATTGTGACTGAAAGAGACACGTACCAACCCAGAAGATATTAACCACAAAGAAACGTAAAACAACTACAAAGAGACAAATAGACTGCAAAAACATAAAAACTACTACAAACGAATGCAAAACAGCAGCAAAAAGACCAAACGAACTACAAAGAGACACAAAACCACAGTGAAATGGACTCTTAATGGGGGCATAATTTTCTAACTGAACATCATGCTGTGTTTATGAAGACTTGAAACTAGTGATTGAGTCCATATATTCATGTTTACAATGTTTACTGATGTGGGGATTTGGGCAGGAAGTCTGACACACTCAGTGACAACACTCACACACCCTACATGGTCACATGATGTCTCATGATCACATGACTGAAATCAGGAAGTGATACATGTTTGGGAGATGCCAGTCAGTCTCTCTTTGTTCTGCCAGCCAACTCTGCACAGCTGAGCTGGGTTCACCTCACATGCAGGTATGGGGGGTCATTTAGGTGTATGTCCGTTCAGTTACTATAACCTAGCTTTAATACATATTTATTCTATTTTATCAGGATAATCTAGTGTGTTTACTCCTTGCGGAGAACACAGACCACTGCATGGCCTTTTCAAGTTGATGGGATCATCACATTGTGACTCCAGCTGCGGAGATATCGACACTGATATGCTGGTAAATTATATAATGCCCACTTTTATTGAATGTTTTAAAACTGTCTTGAAATGTCTACTTAAAGCCTCTCTTTGTGTCTGTAGCACTTGGAATGTTCAACTACACCTGCATAGTTACTGCGATGTGGGACAATTGAGCATACCTGCCAAGTAGGCTTATATTTATTGATTATGTTAAAGGTTGAATATGCTGTGGTGTTAAACTAGGCTGGCAACTAATGTGTTTTATTTCTCTTTTAGAGGAAGGACCAGGCCAGCCACTGTTTTACTGTTAAATCATAGGCCTTTGTGAATTCAACTTGTTTTGTTTTCTTTCTTTTGCTTTTTTTATGTGTCTCTGGGGCCAATGGTCAGTTATAAGTTGGAGTGAATTAATTGAAATGCTGTTGACGCTGGTTGTTCTCCTCTTCCATGTGCTCTCTTCTTAGGCTGTCTCTGTATAAGGCCGGACTCGCACGGGTGTACTGCTCCTCTCCTCAGGGTGACCACACGGGTGAGACACTGTAAGTGGTGTGTAGCATGCCTATAACCGCAACACGGTGTGATATACTGTAGTGGTGTGTTGATATTTTATGTGTAGTGCTTGCTGTGTTGCATGTGTGTACCGGTGTTGGGTTTGCTGTCTCTCGTTCCTGGTCTCCCCAGGGGCCTCCTGAGGAAGAGGGATCTTTGCTCGTGCCAGTCCGACCTTTCCTAATTGAAGAGTTCTAACCAGTTATCTTTTAAATCATTCTATTCATAGCATCCCAGACTTATTGCTTTTATACTGAATATTTTGTATTTATACTAATTGTAATAAATTTGTTATCTTTTATACACAATTGCCTCATTGTCAACTGTCCCTTTTGCGAGGAAGATATATAGCCACACTACATATAAAGAAGAAAAGCTGAGGGGTCCCCTCTGCCCACTATCAGGGGGTGGCGTTGTCAGACAGTTTCGTGGTTATGCTGCTTGTCAGGCACCGCACTGAGGTAATAAATCAAGTCAGAATTAGGGTCATTTTCTCATAGACTTCCATGCTATCGGATTTCTTTTTGCAACCAGAGGAGTCACCCTCTGATGGCCAGCAGAGATGATGCAAGTTTAAGGCACTTAAGCATTGGCTTCACTTTTCACAACAAACAATACGATATGTCAATGTTGCGTATAGCTTGTTTCTGCTACCTCCAATTGGGCAAAATATATAATGCAAGTTTTATTGCAATCATCTTTTTTAAAACCATGCAAAGTTTTTATGTCACCTTGAAGTGACATTACACTGTCAACTGTAGGAAATTACATTAGTGGAGCTCTCTATGTGCACTGTACTGTCAACGCATCCGGTGCTGAACGTGTCTCAATGGTGAATATGTAGTTAAATGTGTACACTGCAGAATTACCATGAATAAATCCTGGCGTCCCTGTGCCAACATGTATTCGCCTCGGTGAGTTGTTGTTCTGTTTTCTCTGAGAGTCACCGAGAGAAACCCCTTCACATTCATTGCACTCTGTGACTTATTTGGCTCTGATTCAGGATTCTAAGTGGTTGGAATTTTGGTCGTGCCTTCCTGTTACATTTTTCTCCCATATTGTGCCTCCCATTTCTTTTCAAATAGCTGAAACTGACCTGTCAGGTAACAATTTATCAGTCAGTTCCAGTGCACAATGCATTTGTTAATAATGTCAAGAACTCAACCCACTCTTTCTCTGTGGCACTAAATGCTGCACTGTGAGGGGAAATCAATGCTCTGTGGTTTAATAACACAGAGGGCTCTGGTTAAGATGGAAACATTTTAGTCCCCTGATTTTTTTTCCTCTTTTTAATGCACAAAATGCTTGTCAGCCAGTTAATAAAATATAAGGTTGTTTAGACAAACTACTGCTGATTCACTTTTGTCTGATCAGCTCTCAGACCTGTTTTTGCACAGCCTTTACTAAAACAGCAATGTCACATGTACATGATGTGTGACACTGCCAACATATTAAATAGAAATGCACAATAAGAGCAAATATAAGCAATATATTATGCAGTGATAACCTGAAGAACAAACGTTCCAACTGGACCAGGACAACCTGTTTCAATGGTGATATTGGTAACTTTTTTGTTTTTATCATTTATGTATGTATATAGGCTACATTCATCTTTAATGATTATGGACGGGCCCCACATTTTCATCAATACTGCCAAAAAAATGGCAAATGTCCCAAACTATAAGCAAGTGTGCGTTTTGCCCAAATGTTATGTGGACATTGTGGGCTTTGAGCCCTCTTAGTTTGCGGTATATATCTGTATAATATTAAAGTCCCAGTCGGCAACATTTGTTTGATCATATTCACTGAAGCCGACACTATGCTCCCATAACACATAAATCATCCGGTTTTAGAAAAAAAAATGCACCTCTACGTGCACCTAGAGCCTGTTGTTTGTTTTGCAAAAAATCAACAGTGCCCGGATCATCCTGTCCAATCAGCACGCAGGGCTGTGTTCGTGCACACACAGAGCCCCTCCCCCCTCGGGTCGTTCCACTATCACAGGGGGGAGGCGGAGGGAAGTAGCAACAAGCTTCCAATTCCTCGTTAAAAACCGAAACGAGGAGGTCCAAAACAACAAAGGCAAAGAAAACACCGGTGGAAGATAAGGAAAAAAAGAAAGATGGCGACGGTGCCTGTGATAAAACCAGAGTCAACATTGGACCTGCGTTTCAAAGGTGGCGTGATCTAAGGGATTTCAAAGGGCACGAAGTCGAGGGGAAGGAGCTCGGTGATCGAGGGGGAGGAGTGTGAGAGTTTTAAACATTCAAAATCTGACAGAGTGCCCTCGATCCGCCGGCCTTGCCGACTTAAAGAGAACACTCACCATATAACCCTAAAAGGGTGAAAGGGTAACACACTGTCAGTATTCAAGGTGCATCTAAACATCCGCACCAATAGTTTTTTTTTGTGCACAGCGAAGAGTTCAGGTCAGGATACACCACTGTCCTAACTTTCACTGTTGATGCACATCAACTCTCCAGAAAAAGAAGCAATTTTAGCACACACTCCCTGGAACAGAAACTCCCATTGTGTCTACTTATGTCTGTGCAGCACAGCCACTGTTTGCACTTAATGTCAGTTTACATGCATCATAAAACGCTACGGTGGACGAGTGTTCCACTTTAGGTTTTTCCCGTACAAATGGATATGCTTGAACGACGTATGACTGGTTTAATAGATATCAACTGCATGTGTATCTCGGTCATTAGTTATGTGGTCTTCATTCAGTTTTTTGTCTCAGTCTGTTCAGGTATTTGTAACAGTCCCAGACTGAGAACCCTCCAACATTCGATACGATTCCTGTAAAACAGGAGAAAGAATGAGACTTCCATTCAGTGCAGCTTCCCTCAACAGAATCCTATTTATTAGCCAATATGCAAAATATATCTCTGTATGTTGTTTTCCATATTACAATGCTGTCTGTACGTCAACATGTGTACATGGTGCAATATACAAGTTTTAAAACTTCACAAGCCTGTAGGAGAAAGAATGAGGCAGGTGTTTCCGTTCAATGCAGCTTCTCAGCGGAAGAGGAGGCAAGGAAAGCAATAGTTGCAATAATTGGCCATTATGGCTCATATTAGAACATTCCTCTCACACAAATAAAGTTACCGGAAATTAAATAATATAATAATAATGTTTCTTGACAGACGGTCCTTTGCAGATTTTGTTAATTCTCTTAGCTTTAATGGTTTGACTCACCTAAACTATATAAGCTCAAAAGCACTGAGGAATTAATTATTGTTGCTATTGTTAATAAAATCTAGATGCAACTTAGAGTGAGGATGCATCTCGGTTCTGATCTTGCTGGTTTGTTTACAACCTTCCATAGAAAGACTTTGAACATTTCTGAATTCAATGGTTATCATTTCTCCAGCGTTCCAAGCCCAGTCATCTGTAAATTGGAGCATAACGTGACTCCCTTCAGCTGGTGGCGGCTCGGCTGCCATCTCGTTTGCAGTTCCGTAATAACATTTTCCAATGAAGAAAAGTGGTTTAAGAGGAAGGAGAAATGAACTGGAAAGTGAAGAACACAGTTAATGAGGGGATGCACAGAGGGAGTCAATGATGCCTGAAGACTTAAAAGACATTTATTCAAGCAATTGTAGGCATTCAATTACACTTGATCAACAGCAGGGTTCTAACCTTCCTCCCTCCTTTTAGAACATCCAAAACCATCCAATGTGTGTGTACAAAGAAAGGACCTTTTTTTTTATATGCACCGGATGATTGAATGACCCATGTTGGCGTCTGTCTGTTGATCTGCAGTAAACCGATGAATGCCAGTTAGGGGGCTGCTGGGAGAGAGAAAGAACTGATGTGTGAAAGGTGGAAATGTGTTTAAAAAAAAAGAATCTGACTCATGACACCTCCATTCATTTATGAGCTTGACGTTTGTGTTTGATTTGCTGTGACTCATCTCGCTGGAGCTAGAGACAGCGGGGTGGGAATGAAAAGTCGATATGCCACACTATTAGGATTCGGTGGGAGATTAGCTTTGATTGTGTCTCCGTTGGTGGGGAGATAATGCATGCTTTTTTTAAATAATCACTTGTGGTAGTTCTATCTTTTTGACTGTCAAACGTAGCATCGAGCGGAGCAGTCCTGCATTTAGTACTTTGTTAAGACTTAAATTGACGGTCGGCTCTTGTTTTTCAGTCTCCATGTGTGGCGCCATCAAAACAGCAGGAGAAGAAACAAGAGAGGCAGCAGCTTAGAAAACCAACGCATATGGTACAAGTCAGGACAACACGCCACACATTAAAGCATTCCAACTCCTGAAATACACCCACACAACTCCAACATCACCAGACTATGGTGACAAGCCAAAAGGAAGGATGATGGATAATAGCGGATATGATTATAGCGATCATTTATTTGGCAACACTATCAGCCTATTAGTCACTTTATCACTTTAAATATTTGGTATTTCATGCTTTTTAATTCCTCATTACAACCCCGTCTTTTTTCATGCTGTTCCTCACGCCATCCAATCAAGATATCAGGTAAACTCTTCCTCTTATTTTTAATATGTATTCAATTAAAGGAATGATTTTTTCTTTGTATTTTTGTCATACATATTATATAGATATGCAATGATGATAATTTCTGGATTATATGTATGCCAACTTGATGTCCATCGAGTTCTTGCAGTCCTTAGGATGTGAGTGTGTGTGCTTGTGCGTGTTCATAAAGTAGTACCTACTTTAGTGTATGTGTTCTTTGGTTGATATACTGTGTCAATATTTTTTGTTACATGTTTTTCCTCCTGATTTGTGAAGTGGGATATAATATGTTTTTTGGGGTATCTGTTGGTTGGCCTGTTGCTTTCTGTTGCTGTGAAATATTTACGTGAAAACATCGATGGATAACATACTCACATTGTTGCTATTTGAAATCATCCCTTTCCTTTACAAGTTTATTATTTTTCGAATCATCAGTGAAATGTGTGGTGGAATTGTTAAAATATTGTTGTTACTACTATGGTTACTAGTATTACTATTATGGGAATTACTCTCTGAGAAGACAGCATTCACCTGCAGTGTATTTGGTTGAGTAGAGCATCTTCAAAAAATAAAAACATTGCCCACATTGTGGAAACACGGCAGGTGTTCTCAGAACTAGTTCATCATATGCACACCATATTCATGAAATAATTGCTGTCCTTTGAAATCTGGTTCCAGTGACCCACAGCTAGAGAGGTTACTCAGCAGCAGTACATCGCAGAGCCTCACAGGTAACATCAAGCACACAGATACAGTATCTCTTGCCAATTTAGTACACGCTACAGGGATGTGTTGCACAAGAACGTCACCATTAATGCAGTGGAAGCATTTATAAAATGTCACACTGACTGAACGAAACAAGTGGTGGAATTTTTTACTGTAATTTTTTTTTTTTTTTTTACTGTAATGACCTCATGGTAATTCAGTTAATGTATAATATTAGAATTGTGAGCATTGCACATTTGCTAAGGTCTAAAAGTAGCCTCTATGTTTTTTTATTATTATTAATTCATAAGTCGTATAGATGGAATGGAATACATTCTCTGATAAATGAGTTGTTAAAGATACAACTTGTTAAAGATGGAATACCTGTAACTCCCATAAACTATATTTTCATTTCTCATATTTATTACCGGGGCATGTATGTGACAGAATCAACATCTGAAAAGGAAGTGTGGGGAATGGACAAAGTGCAGCAAACCTTGAGATGATTGCCGAGCCGCATTCTGCTCAGGCCTGCCAGACGAAAACACCACGAAAAGCCCAATGACCACCCCAGGAAGAGAGCTACTCCACTACCCAACGCACGCCTGGCTGTCTGGTCCTAAGAAAATAAGATGGATGGAATCAGTCTTCAGGTTCACCCAGGACTGCGAGATCAGTGAATGTCGTGCCCCCAGCTGTCTCCACTGTGGCATCACGCCTCAAGCTGCACTTGACATACAGGTCAGCAGGTCTCCGGCTTTTCTGTTTTACAAACCTTACTTTCAGAATGACAATCAATGATCCTTCAACCTTTTATATGGGTTATTTAAAAATAAAGATGTCATTCTAATATCCAACACTCACTTAAAGTGTTCATTCGTGGAATTACAAAGCAGATTATTTCTTTGAGTTGAATTACATGAAGCGGGCTTCGTGGTAGTCTGTGTAGAGTTGCGATTACAAAGGTTCTATATTAATGTGTCTCGTGAAAATTGCTTGTCATGACGGCACTAAAACATAACCAATGAACTTGAACTCGAACTTAAATGATAGATGATGCAATACACAACTCCTCGAGGTATAAGTATAGATTAAAAAAACAGTAAGAGGCTCTATTATATAAAATGTAATTGACCTCTAGTGTACTGTCTAGTAAGATGTTTCACGCTGACTCTCTTAGAATTACATTATGCTTGGCTCCATTTTAAATGACCATGCATCATGCAGTTAAAAAAACACATACAATTGCTCAAATGCATCCCAAAGCCAATCGTGCACCATTTGAACTGACACCCTACTTTCCAGTTGATGTTTTGTGCCAGTCAGCGTCCATTTTTGTGACAGTGCTGTCTGAGACTTCAAATTCTTTCAAGAGACAGACTTTTAACTAAACAACAGTTATTTGCAAAGCATCATGTGGAAGATGCGGGGGTGGACACAGCACCATGACCACCTGTCAAAGCTAATGCAATGCAACACAACAGCTCTGTGACAAATGGTACCTTTTAAGGAATTTGTAAGAGGCTTTTGTTGTATTTCTGGGCTGTACTTGTAAGGTGAAACTGGGCTAAAAATCTTGTGAGGGGAGTATTGCAGCCAATTTTTGGTCAAGTCACCTGCAAAATGTAATAAATTACTCATCATCACATATGACCAAGACTAATTGTCTATACAGCCACTCTGCGGAAATACACCTGTGTTAATAGCACGGATTTATATAGAGGAATTAATACAGCATTGGAGCCGAGTATTCGTTCATTACTGTGAAATTTGCTCCGTCGTGCAGGAAGCGAAACAAGTTTGATTTCAGGGAAAGAAATTAAGATGAAAATGACCAGGATCATTCAGTGATCTTCTGCATTCATGAGCCCAAATAGCAAGCACTTGCATTTCTTTTAACCACCCTTCCAGCTCTCATTCACATGAATGGGGGAAGAGCAAGAGCACTGGAGATTGCAAGATATATATCTATACAGATATATGTCTATTTATATATATATATATATATATATTCAAAGAATAATTGTAGTTACAATTTAAATCCCACTGTGCTGCACACTGAAGCTGACATTAGTGTTATAAATAGGCCTAGTGAGCCATAAGGTAGTCTCTCATAAGGGATAAGGCCAATGATTTATTTTCACATTCCCCTCCAGAGATGTACAGGTGGCCTGTAAAGGTATGCTGAGGTGTCTTTATAGCCCTCATTAGCATACTCCTAGAGACTGCTGACACTTGCAATGCCCAAAGAAAAGCAAGTCTCTCAGTAAATGAATTACATTTGACTCTTTGACCAAGAGAGGTCCGGAACCCCCCTAAAGGAATTAAGGTGATTTCCTGAACCTCTTTACTTTCCATGCAGTCTCTTATTTCTGAAGACTCTTCCAGCAGCCTGATGAAGCAAAGCCTGTGTGATGGAAGCGTCAGCATATGTCTGAAGTATTACTATTGTCAACGGTTTTTCCTCATTATCTTATGTAAACAAACTGATCTATTGCTTTTATTGGATGCAGCTGTGTTTTCCATGCTCTGATACCTCTGTGAACATGCTGCATGGTTCCTTTGAGAATAGGATGTAAAGTAAGTATTTTCACAGCCATATTATCTTTCTTTCACCTGACTCTGGGGATTTTTGTTGTTTATGTGACATCATTACCACTTTGCCTTACAACTGTGACCCACCAGTGTCCAAATGTTTAATGAAACAGGAACCTAATTAGTGCCTGAATTCCAAATCACCATAGACTGATTCATGAGCGACTGAACCATGGACCAATTTAAGACACATTTGTGTTTTTGTTTACCTTAAAATTATGTGATGTTTGTCCCTTTCTTCATGGTAAATGTCATTTCATTGTGCTTCTGCATGGGAAGCTAAATTGAATGGAGGAATTACTTTAAAATTGCTCGATACTTAAATGTGACTTACTCCTTGGCCTCATCCACCCACCACTGGCGATTAATATTTGCACATACAAATTTTTTCAAAACACAGTAAATAAACGGTTATTACACTGGTGTTAAATAAAAAGTTAGCTTCATCTGTGTCCTTTGTAATTAGTTCCCATGCTATTTTCTTTTCATTTAATTTCTTTTGAGGTGGAAGGGCTGATTAATGACTGTCTGGAGCACCTGAGGGATCAGGGTGATTCTGGTTAAATGAATAGAACATTTTCTATTGGACAATTCTGCAAACTCTGGATTACGTTAAAAAATGTTTTTAATGCTCAATGCCAATTTTAAAGTATTTCCTTCAACAATATCTGCATTGTGTTACTGCAGAACGGTTAATGGGAAAATATTTAGGTGACAGCGAATTAACTGGTTGAGAAATGACAACGTTAGGGAAACTTAAAGATCTGCGCCAGGTATGTCTGCAACGACCACTGCTTTAATGAACAGGTGAGACAGGCACCTCACGGGCATAACAACCACCTGAAGCATTTATTTAGGCTTCGAGACTACTGACCAAAATAATTAGTCAGTAGCAGAGGTGGGTAGTAACGCGCTACATTTACTCCGTTACATTTACTTGAGTAACTTTTTGGAAAAATTGTACTTCTATGAGTAGTTTCAAAGCAGCATACTTTTTACTTTTACTTAAGTAAATTTGTGAAGAAGGAGCGGTACTTTTACTCCGTTACATTGGGCTGATTCTGCTCGCTACTTTTTTTTTTTTATCGATCCGTCTGCTGCATGGTCTGTTTTGTTTATGTGGGGACCAGAGCAATGATTTAAGGTCGGGACTTCCCAGAGGCTCTGTGACTATCACATGACTGCATCTCACCAATCAAATGTAGCCACTAGCGACGTCTAACTCCGTTTCACCAATCAGGCAGAGCCTAAGCCATCACATGACCGCACACACATTCCCCGCGGCAAACAGGCGGAAAAGAGCGCAGAAACAAAACGATGGAGACGGCATGCAATTCCGAAGAAGCCGAAGAGGAGGAGGCACAACACCCCTGGCCCCACATAAAAGAAATGTTCACACTCCAGGCAAAAAAAAAAACAGCTACATTATGCGTTGCCATTTGTGTCTCCCGAAACAAGTGGAGTTATTTATTTATTATTGTTTATTATAAACTGTTTCAGTTGTCTAAGGGAATTCTCCGTGCATTATTTGACATTATTTGACCTGATTAATAAAGGAGGTTACTCGGCAGTTACTCTGTACTTGAGTAGTTTTTTCACCCATTACTTTTTACTCTTACTCAAGTAACACAGGGTGACAATACTTTTTACTTTTACTTGAGTCATATTATTCTAAAGTAACAGTACTCTTACTTGAGTACAATTTTTGGCTACTCTACCCACCTCTGGTCAGTAGTAGAGATTTAACCAGGCTAGGTGAAACCTCGTACATGGCTGGACTGTGTGGTAAACAACTGCTTTATTGCAGATAGGTTAAACTTCTCAACCTCAACGATTATTTTTGTTAAACACAAATAAAATCCATCTCTCTCTCAACTCATACCGTCTCTACAACCTGCAGCCTGTAAGTCAGTCACCAGGGCAACACTGTTGTTGATGACGGGAACAAATCATGTGATTTCCCTCCTGTTTTTGTTATTGTGGCATTAGCACAGCTGTACGTCATACTGTGCTATTTCCCTGTTAATACTCTAATACTATAAATGTCACACAGTTTTGTGGTGACTAAATATCACGTTGGTGAGGAGTTTCAGGCACAGCCCAGCCAACAACAACTTATCCAACAAGCCAATTCATAACACATACTAGGGATGCAAATTATCGAGTAATTCATTAATCGATACTTGTTTCATCTTATCGATCGATGATCGATTAATTGATAAGCGGCAATTCTTCCGAGAAGCTGAATTTCCCTCTGAATAGGTTCTATCTACTGCATACGTAACATAAAATGCTATCTTCCTTATGATATAAAGAAAAATGCAAATCATGTTTTGAATAATTTCATTTTAATGCATCAATTTGGTGAATTTTGAGAACCAAAATATACATATCGTTTCCTGACCAATTTCTTACAAACTGCTGGTTCTGATCCAAATGTTGACATACTAAATGGGGTTGAGGAGTTTAAGCATTCAAGAAAAGATGAGAACAAAAATGACACAGTGCTGAGCCTTTAAACTATTTGTTTATTATGACTATTATTATTATCATTATTATTATTATTAATATAAGTGTGTGACTATTCCTCAGCCTTCCTTGGTGTTTTGGAATGTGGCCAGGACAGGCGATGCGATGTGGGCGGGGACGGAGATAAAATAATGTAACTTTCTGCGATGCGAGTGAAGCGAGTACCAATCGGAATGTAGAATAGAGATGATTGACAGTTGACGTTAACAGAGAGTTCCGCAGAGAGTTGCTGCTTGAAACTAGTTTTTTTTGCCAGCGAGTAGAATTCAGCGAGTAAATGAGTAGCGACGTATGTGAACGGGGCTATACGCGCCGTCAAACTCGCCAGCTGAGGGGGGGTCGCCGTGGGGGACGCCTTGCCATGGCGACGGGGGAAAACAGAACGTTGATGAGCCAAACCAGCCGCGAGGATTTCCCCTTATAATAAGCGCTGCTGCCCTCCTGTTTAGGCCTATCATTAGAGCCGCTAGTTAGGTCCATTTGCCTTGATAAAATAATTTTGGGCAAACATCGAGACTATGGCGGCTGAAATTAGACTACTGCGGTGCGCCATAGTCTCGTCGTGTGGGAAACACTGCTCTAAGTGTCCCGCTTCTTCTAATCGATAATTGATTAATTGTTTGCATCCCTACATACAACATATCGATGATGTTTGCGATCTTCACTTAGAGTTTTGCTGTCTATTAGGGGATCAGTAAGGTTGTTTAGACAGGGGTGCTAACATTTGCTACGGCTGCTGTGCTAAAGGTAGTCACAGCTTCATGAGCAATGCCCCTCAATTGACCAATGGTGCAACTTGATCAGTCAGTTACTTAATTACTGACTTTCAGCCGCAGAGCCACACAAAGGAGCATTAACTGAGGGTCAGTGAAAGTCGTCTCGAGTCTCCTTTCTGCCACGCTACATAAAGAGCAGACTACCGCCAGCGTTTGACAGAAATCATAATGTTTGAAATCGTCCTATATGAGAATAATTTCGCAGGATACTGGACTGAGCCTTGGAGATAGTGTGGGTTTTCTTGTCTGGCTTTTCACTCTGCTGCCTCGAGCTCAATGCAATGTAGATCATTAGCAAGGACCATACCACAACATTCAAGGCAGTTTATAAAGATTTAATAAGATAAGAAAGTATAGGATGCTGAGCATGGCTGAACAGTTGAACGTGGGGGAGAACAGGGATGAATGCGGAGGAGGAAGTTGTCCATTTGTCTGTCTGCATGAAGGCTGGGGAGGAGGAGATTCAGTGAGGATGTCTCTGGAATAGTCATTTGAGCCAGTGGTACCCGAAACCCTATAGTACCACAGTAAGTAAGTATTCACAGGATTGAAGAAGAGGGGATGAAGGGAAGGAAGAGAGGGTGGGTGAATAGGGATGAGCAGAGGGAGGGATGATGTGGGTGGGAAATGAATGACCCAGAGGGAAAGGGAGAGTGGAAAACTCAGAAAAACCAGCCGGTGCACCTTCGTTCTGAAAAGACAAGTCAATGGGGAAGTGCCTTAAATTGTCATTCCCTCTGCTGGACATCAGGCGACTCCTCTGGTAGTAAAAATAAATCAGATTCTATATAAGTTAAAAGAAAATGACACAACTTCTCACTTGATTTATTATAGTAGTAAACATCATAATCATGAGATTACAGTCACATTTAGAGTCGAAGAGAGCATAAAGCAGGGTATGCTTTAGGGCGTGGCTACCTTGTGATTGACAGGCTGCTACCACAGCATCACTACCAATGCAATTCAATTACTTTAACACTTAGCTGTAAAGTTTACCTTGAATTATGGAAGTAAACATTGTTATCAGCTTCACACCAGAAGCCAGATTGTGACAGATGCAGGAAGCTCTGTTGCTAGTGTTCGTTCCCTGCAGTCCAAATATGGTCAATCCATACACTGGTTGCCTCCAAAATGGCAACAGTCAAAATCCAGGATGGTGACGTCCACAAAGCAATGGGTGACGTCACACTGACTGCACCCATTCTTATATACCGTCTATGAGACCAATAGTACAGGTTGCCCATGTATAAGCAGGTGGTGATTAGAGCCTGAACCTAAGTTAACTTAAACTTGAATTTTGTTTGTTCGCTCACAGCATTAAAAAATAATGTGTGTTTTCAGAAACTCTGACCCCAAAACCAATACTGATCATTCACAAAATACACTAAGCTGAGACTATTTCTTTGGTAGAAGGTATTGAATTTTTTTTTCAAAACCCCATTAGAACATTTGTGTGACTCTTAAATCCATTCAGGCTTACAAGAAGAATAACATGGGTGCACAAACATTACATTTCAATTTTGGAGAAGGCCGCTGACTTCTCTGTTAGGGTCGATGGCAGAGACTTGGCAGGTAAGACTATAGTAAGACTATACTGCAAAGCCCATGAGGGTTTCACTGTCAGTGTTGTGTGTGTCGCTGTATCTCGGATCAGGGAGGAACAGTGACAAACTGCTCTTCGCAGTACATCCGTGGTGACTGCCAGGTTCTGCGGGGTCACATTGGCAACAACAATCAATAATCCCACCACCACATGGCACTGGTGGGGCGCGTGCATGCACACGTATGAATGTGTATATTTGTTTCCCCCAACCATGGCTTGGTATCTTCCACCTATGTCTGTTATTCCCTCCCTCCTCTCTTCCCCTCTCTCTCTCTCTGTCTCTCTCTCTCGCACAACACGTCATTTCCCCTCACATGACCATCCTGCTCTGAGCCCTCATTACTAGCTTATTGATCGACCCCATTGCTTTTCCTCGCACCCCCCCCCCCCCCTGCCTGCTCTGTCGCGGCGGTGTCTGTATATGATACTGCCTGTCGATAGCATCGCTTTCCATGTAGGAAACAGAAATGATGTGCAGTTGCGGCTACATCTCCTTAGTGATCAAAAACACACAAAACCACCACGTCAAAAAAAGCAAATGAATGTAGGGCGGGGGTGTGCGCGTCGAGGATTGCGTCTAGGAAACAGTTGGCAAGCCGCAGATAAGCAGATGAAATACAAACAAAAGCAATATTCATCCATCAGAAAAAACAGACACGCTGTGAAGTCTCATCGTACTTCGCCGTGTGCGTCTGCTTGTTTGTTCACAACCAAACCAAACCCACTCCTCCGCTGTTTCCCCCCACATCACTAAAACTCAGGTGTGAATCCAGTCGACTTACCTCCACAACAAGAGTACACGCATTACAGGGCGGGATAAAGGGAGGAACAAGGATCAATACCCCCCTTACCATCCTAGTTTATTTCAACCACCCCCAGCTGAAGCAGAAGGCGGTGTCTTCACAAAATATGACAGGGATAGTGATCCACAAAGGACCTAAGCCTCTCATTCCATCCATGACAGAAAGCACAGGAGAGGTGGGCGTCGGAGAAGGGGCATTGTGAATACCTGATGAGTTCAACCAAGGAGATTCAATCAGGCAGAGGAGAAGGAGAGGAGGCAGTCGTGGGGGGGGGGGGGGGGGGGGGGCAAGGCCGTCTCATCCTGAAAGGTTTCTTTCCTCCTACCTTTCCTGTTCTCTCCTCTGTGGATATCTCTTTTTCTCAGTCCTTTCTTCCCTTCCTCTCATTTATCCATCCTCCTCTGTCTTTACAGCCTCACGCTCGGGCTCCCTCTGCCGCTCCATCACTCTCTGTGTCCTCGTCCCCTGCTTGCTGCAGTCCCAAGAGGGCCACTTAAGCTAAACAAGGGATTTGAAGATCAGAGGCCAATCTGCCGTGAGAGGTAAACACAGGAGATTTTTGCCGTCCTTAGAAGAGATGCAGTGACTTGGGATGATGGTATCGGCTGGGCTCAGTCAATTAGTCTCCATGTAAAAGTTATTACCGCTATGAATCATTGACAGTTCGCAATTTAAAAGCAGCATGAGGGAGCGATGGCAGCATGTGAATTCACGGTTCTGTGCTCTGACTGTTTTTCACTTTGTTCATGAAATTCAAGTAATACATTTGAAAGGCAGTATGAAGAAATAGCATGAAACCCAGGCTGTTCTCCAAGAAGACTCCTTAAATATACATGATATAATTATAAATAGCCACTCATGGTCGCTGCCCTTTGTTGGCACAGTAGCTGAATTACAGTGATGTTACCGCTGAATTAGCTGTTGTTCTCCCTATTTCATTAAAAGTCCAATATATGGGATCTGGAACATTAATGTAGCAGCAAACAACTATTTTATATGTAAAGATACAGTTTACTAATGTCTATCTTAGCAGAGAGGGAAGGCAGTTTCCATCTGTGTCAAAGCTTTTCCTTGCTTTGTTTCTATAGCACGGCCAGGTAAAAATGGCACCTGTAGAGACTCCTGACTTGGGGCAATAAAATAATAGATTTTAGGATGCTAATTAGCAAAATTTTATGTCATAAGTTCATATCTTACATTAAATTGGCTAATATGCTACATAAACCTCCTGGGGAAATTAGCTTTTCTGCCGGGACGGAGAAAAAAAACACAACACTTCAAAGATGACCCAGCATAGCTCACAGGTTGCCTTGTCTTTTCAAGACACCATGGCCACTGTCCAGTCACAGAAGACGGAGAAATTTATTTATGACCTTAAATTCAAAAGTTAAATTGAATTGTGGATTTGAAGAATTCTGAACCTCAATTAACGGTAATAGAATTACATTGTTTTTTAAGGAAAATGCCAGCTCATCAATTGTGAGGATTTGTTGCTTTCTCAATTTTTATGTCATTGTTATTAGATTCTACATTTGCTTTACATTATTAGTTCAACACAACCAGCAATTCACAGACATCACCCGTAATTAGACGGACATTTTTCATCATTTCTTGACATTTGAAAGGATAAAAGATTAATTGAGCAATTGAAAAAAAAATTGATAGATTAATCATTAATTTAAATAATCAGCAGTTCCACGCCTGATACTCCTACAAAATGACCTTGACACATTAAGTATTGAAATGTATCGCTGTCATGATATTCACTAAGCAATATTATCCTTCCCTTCAACTTCAAAATAAGGCTTGTTTCCCAAAGAGATGTGAATTTGTTCTGAGTCAGTTGTGTGCAGATTGACATGTGAAGACCTACAAAACCAAATTTTCTGCTGCTTCATTAAGACGATCTGCCTTGACATTCTCAGTGATCCAAGATAACAACAAAAGGATCACAGAGCCCTTTTGTAGCAGTTACGTAAGACTGCTCGGCTGTAAAAAGGTTTGCCGCTGGTAAAAGCATCTTCAACCACCAATATGCCAGTGCCGCCGCTGTCTCGTAGCACGCGTGCAGCAACGTGATGCAAACGTGTCTGATGTAGGTGCGTACCACGCATCAAACACTGAAAGCCGTCTCTTCACCCGAGGCTTTCTTCTCACAAGAAAATGCTTTTTTAGTTTGATGAGACACAAAGATCCACGGGACAGTGACTGTAAAAGTGCACTAATGAGGTGAATTCAGCAAGAACATTGTCCAATATATCTTATTAAAGGGGGTCAGTGTAAGGAGAAGCAGACAATTTATAGAAAATTGTTTAATTCAGCATTAACCCTTGTATATATAATAGTGGAGTATAGGTGTTTAAATCTGCGTTGCAGAGAAAAAGATGTAAAAAGAATGAACTTACTAATCAAAGATGATAACTGAAATACCCACTAAGGAGATCCCAGCCCACAAAGGGCTCTATTGCCCTTCTGTATTTATTCCTGGGCCCACCAGAACCCACGAGGCACCGCGGCACACTTCCCTCCCATACTTATCCCAAATCCACTGAGACAACAAAATTCTTCAGCTGAGGGTCGGCAGAAA
This sequence comes from Eutrigla gurnardus, assembly GCF_963514095.1. NCBI lineage: Eukaryota > Metazoa > Chordata > Actinopteri > Perciformes > Triglidae > Eutrigla > Eutrigla gurnardus. The sequence continues at coordinate 21,493,370 of NC_139936.1, forward strand.
TGGGAGAGGTGTTGGCAAGTTAGAGATTAGACTTTGAGATGGAATATGCAAACAGATAACGTGGGAGCGCGATGGAGAGAAAGGCGACGATCCATCCGAGCAGGTGTTAATTGGATACATCCATGTGCTGCTTTCTGCACCCTCTAGAGCACGGGAGCCACCGCCCCCAGGTGGAGCGGTGGTGTCGTGATGGCGGCGGCCCGCAGTGGGGCATTGATTATGCGCCGTCCGATCCTGGGGGAGACAGCCACTGCAGCGGGGAGAAGCTGTGTTTAAGGCAATGCTTTAAATGCAGCCCCCATCCTTGCTTTGTGTGGGCGTGTGGTGCTGTGTGTGTGTGTTTTGTGCGTGCAAGGCTACGCGTGTGCGTTAGCAGTTTTTCCTCTAACCCTGAGGGATCAGCCTCGGGACTGAAAGGCAGTTTTGAGGGGAAAGACTCATTATGATCGTGCCTTGGGAAGTAGGTACACTCCCTGCATCTCCACCGACATCTGTTACCTCCGGCAGCTAATTTTTATCAGTTACCTGTCCAAATCTCTCTCTTCCCTGTCCAGCGTGTAAACACAGTGGCAGCCTGTAATGACATACAGCAGCAGCCATAACATCTCTCCCATAGCAACCATTATTTCAACAGCAGCGCTCTCTTCCTGCATAGTTATGGCACTGTCTGCAGTAAGCAACAATAATCAAAGTCACGACGAAGGCATAGACAACATTGATACTGTTACGCTGGCTAGCATGCAGAGGACGGGGAATCAAGCATTGGTTTTTGCTCTGTTAATCAGTGGGAGTTTGTGCGACGGACAAGGCAACAGCCAAACCCCATCAGAGGCCCCAGTTGCCACATGTCATCGTTCTGGCTGCAGGAAATGGATGTGCTTCATTTCGCCGCCCATAATACTGCAGGGGTAACCACCCGACTCCCCAGAGGGCATGTGCTGCTGTATTAAAACTGTCCATCGTCTTGGCGGCCACTTCTCTTGCCTTTTCGACCGGGAGCCGAGGGAGTTAAAGGGTTCATGCCGAAGAGCCCGCTGTCTCTAAGCTCAAATATTGCTCGTCTGCACGGCAACACTGCCTTTTGAGTCAGTCCCCACGCCGGATAAAGTCACAGAAACTTGGCGAAATGGGGAAAAGGGATTGATGCCCAAATATGTCAGAATCAAACACGAAGAATTAGTCGCTTTTCTTAAGAGAATCACTGCTTTTTTTCCTCCCCCACTGTGTTTTGGACTTTATTGAAGTTCATGTTTGAGCATGGATAGTACACTGGTATTGCTACGCTTCATCTCTGTAGCGGTGACAGTTGATGTGGCTGCAAACGACCGAGACCATGAAACCGTTTGAGCAGCCTAGGTCTGAGGGATGGGGAAATATTAATCTGCGCAACTCACACATGCCACAACATTTCTGTACAAAGTGTAGTTTGGCGAAACACCCAGTGATCATGACAGCCAGGAACGGGTCACTGTTCAGCACTCATACGCTTTAAGAAGTGAAAATGGGTCTCATATCCCTGAGTCATAAACTAATACCGCGGGTGAAAGCACATTATCAGTCTGCATGTTACACAGAGGCGAAAGCTGCAAAGGAGGCTCAGCTCTGAAGAGTTTTGAGGGTAAAAGAGCAGAAACAAATCGGCCCACCTTCAACTTCTAATAGCAGGGTGCGACGAAAATGTTGATCCTCATGAACGGAGACGAAGAGAGAAAAAATCAGCATTTCCTCTAATTGTATTAACAGTCTTATTTTTGATTACAACCACAAACATGACTGCGGAGGGACTTTGGCCACACCCACGCACACAACGAGCAGCGACCGAAGAGCAAATTCATTAGACTCAATATTTTCTTATGATCTTAGCTTCCTCTTGTTTCTGCATTATTGTTGTTATTGTTTCATCAATTTGTTCCCAAGAAGTAATGGATAATATCTGATACTCATCTATAACTCTCACAGCTGCCCTAAAAATGTCATTGCAGTACAACCATATCTCCCCGAGGGCCAGTATCCTTCCCCTCGCTGCACTAGTGAGAGCCCACCCCCCCACCCTCTCTCGTCTCTTCCTCGCCTTCCCCACCCTTTCAACTTTTGCTGGGAGCTGAGGCCCTCTAACGCTCTTCTTTATTTTCCAAGCAAAAAAAAAAGCACAGCATGCTTGATCAGACCGGTTTTTAAACAAAGGCTTCAAAATGATGTAACTTAGGCTTTGACTCGATGTCGCCTTTGTTGTTGATGCTGACGCCTGTGTTTCTTGTTAGTGATGCATCGCACCCCCGAGAAAAGGAGAAGTTGCGGATCAGGATTTCAGCGGCGGTGAAGCACCCACAGTGAAGTCTAAACTTTAAAAAAAAAAGAGACGTCCATAGAAATGCTGTTAGAGCCGCAACAGCGTTGTTGCTATCTATCAGAATGACCCGCTTATATCAGTCAAGGTCACGAACCCTTTCCTTACATCGTCTCTTCCATCTTATTATTTTCTTAGCCTCTTTGTGCCTGTTTGGATTACTGACAACTGCAGCATATCATCTCTGCACAGGAGTGAACCATCTAATTCCTCGTACGGTGGCATCAGGATGATTAGCTGCTGGAGGGGAGTTTACCTTTCATCAGCTTCAATTCTCAGACACATTTGTACCATTTATCTATTTTTTATTCCGTGAAGCGCCACATACGATTGAAGTGATAATGTGTATTTTCAGCCACATGTAAGTTGATTTCCTGTTCCCAGAATAGTTTTGTGATGGACCTACCTTAACGAGATACCAGCCTAGTTGTAAGGTTGTGTTTTTTGTTTTTTTTTGCAAACACTGTGTGAGCCGGTCTCCAGCGTAGACCCAGTAGGATTCCAATTTATCCAGCACAGCTTGATGTCATTGTTCGATCAGCTCTGTGAGGAATGCGCCACGGCTCACTGGTTCTGCCCTTCATCAAAATATGCAGGAATAAAGTTGCAGGGAACCCGGAGTTCTCGGCATGTCATGAATAGTGATAAATAAACAAGCGACTTCTGTTAATTCCAGTCACAACCGGCGTAGCTGGAATAGAACACGTTAAGTTGTCCGTGGATGGAGGAGAGGGAAGAAGTGCAGCTGCAGAATCACCTCCATGGCCCTGATTTGTCTTCCAACACATCCCTCTGGCTCCCTCAGGAGTAGCTCCTGCTGCAGTCTCTACCCCGGTGTTTGCTCTTGCTTTGTTCCCTTTTTTCACCTTCCTTAGCTTCCTTTTTTGACTCCCTCATTCTGCCTCTCTCTCTGCAACTCTTTCCATCTAAGCTTGTACCCAATATGATTAATACAGGTGGAACCTTTAAGCTCTTAATGCAGGTGTGCTTCTTAATCATTCCTAAAGCATCGTCTGCAGAAGCTTGTATTGCTGGTGCATCCACATCAAAAGCGAAGCAATTTTTCACACGGAGCCATTGCATATAAAGTCAATGCAAAGAATACATGCAAAACATGCAGCTGTCGTAAACCACATGTGGCTTGCTATTCACAGTGAATACAGATTAATGAAATTCACCAAGCATCCACAACGTGTCCAAATCAGCACTTATGGTTATAACAGCCATGGCTGATGTGGAGGTAAGTTCCCGCCTCCTCTCTGGTGCTAGCCCAGGTGACGTGAAGAAATACAACTGATCACACACAAATGAAAGCATTGCTGATTAGATTTCGAGAATGAGGCAAGAGAAAGCACTGCTTTTCAATTACTTCCAATATGACTCATCTTAATTAGGGAGTAGCATAATGCTGCTGTGGAACATTGACATCTCCAGAGGTTTGGGTATGGTGCATTTCAAATGTGAAAAGGGCATCTAGAGCTATGAAAATTAAAAAGATAAATGAGATGTTCAGTGGGTTATTTATTTATCCTTTGTTTGGTTGCATTGCTCATTCAAACGTGAGTGCAGAGGGGCAGTGAGTGTCCACTTCCTTCCTCCTGAGATTGGCGTGACCCAGATAGATGGATGACGTGGATTGGTCTTGTATAATTCCACTGAGTCATTGAAGAAAAATGCAGACATTGTAATGAGATGGATCAGGCTCACAAAAACTTCTGGCTCCCAAGAGGATTTGCTGATAGTTGAGGGGAATCCAGGCAAATTCCAGATTCAGCTAGCCTTGAGGAATGTGCTGCTCCTAAATAAGAAAACGCCTTCTGTAGCACTCATTCAGGATACATGACTCTCACTCCAGGGGGCTGAAACAATGCTATAACTATGATGCTAACCTGTCCTAATAGATTGTATTGCAAGGAGCCTCTTCCAGCATGCAGCGGAGATGAATGGAGTTTAGTGGAATTTTGCTTAAGGGAAGTAACACTCCAGCAGTCGGGTGTGTTGTGCTGTCGCCTTAGTTTGCTGTGACGCGAAGTGAAAAGGGCGTTCTTTTGGGAAAGACTGTTCTTTTTGTTTGGCTCGGGGGTAAATAACCACTGACACTAATGATGATATTGCAGAAATACTGCAAAAGAAATGGTGCAAGCCCAGGCGTTAAGTCTGTGTACCCAAACTCCTGATATTTGATAATAGCCCTCGCTCATATTATAGATCAGCGACTGCAACTGATCACCTGTCGGTCTCTCAAATAGTTGCAAACACTAATGTTTCAGGTAATGCCTTTATGCCTTCATACATTTTGCACTGCGGGACATGAAAATTCATCAATACACAACAAATGAGAAGTAAGTTTAAGCCAAAACCAGGATGTTTTTTTACAAAGCATAACCAAGTAGTTTTGGTGTTTCAGTTTACAACGTTGACCATGTGTGACCATGTGTGATTAAAACTGCAAACGTAAACCGGGAGAAAATAAGCTTCCATCTAAATGTAATTGAGAATGCAGTTTAGTTGTATGGGAACATCATATTGAAGGAAACAGGGTTTAGTGGAAAGTAGAGTTAAGATCTGCACCAAAGTGCATGTTTTTAGGCACCCTTTCTACTGCTTTATACTCCACTGCATTCATTTGACAGCTGTGGTTAGTTCATTGCAATTACAATTATATGAATAAAATGTCTTTGTGTACCTTTGAGTCATATAATATAATATAAGTCATATAATATGACATATTATCATCGTATAAAGCTGTAATGGTGAACGTTGGCAGACAATGTTCTTATCCAGCAGCAACACAAAGCAACATTAGCATTCTCTCTGAGTTGTTTGTCTGGCCACCTGATGGCCATACATCCAATATTCACTTTACCTTCAGCTTCTGTTTCGGTCTCCATCAACTTGCATTCCTTCTGCTGGCCATCAGGGCGACTCTTCGGGTTGCAAACAGAAGTCTGATTACTTGGATGTCTATGAGAAAATTAGCCTACTTCTCACTTGATTCATTATTACAAGTCTTCTTCAACACAGCATGATGTTCATTTAGTAAATGATGGACCATTTTGAGTCAAACAGACCATAAAGCTGCTTTAGGGCGGGGCTAGTGATTGACAGGTTACTGACAGCTAACTTCAGTAATGCTTTACATCAGAAGCCAGATGGATCCAGATCCAGTAAGGTTGCTACTCAGGGTGCCTCTTTGCAGTTTGTGTTCGGACGGACGGGTTCGGATTTGGACGAGCACTCGATTGGAGGGAGCGGAGGAGCTCAGTGATAGAGGGGGAGGGGCGTGAGTGTTGGAAATTTGACTGAGGCAACTCGATCTGCCAGACTTGCCGACTGCAGCTTTAACTCTGTCCGTCTAGCATTTGGTGTGGCCCACAGAGCTAAACCGTACAGTGAATTTAGCAAAGCTTTTACACTGACAGCGAGCAGTGATCAGTAAGACTGAACAAAAGTTGTGGCCAATAACGTTTTCCTGATTGATCCTTTCTACTTTAACTCAAGTAAAATATATTCTGCTACTAATGCTTTTTCCACCACTGGTCAACACACAATCAAATGTTCAGACTGATAAATCAGAAGTAACCTACACAATCCTGGTGGACAGCCAAAGTGTGATCTATATATAGAAACCCCCCCACAGGAGAGACGACAGGCGATGTGGCTCAGTGCATTATACTCTCTGATTAGGTTAGACCGCAGACTACAGGAGGCAGTTAATTTTTCAGCCGAGCTGCAGGATCTTCTCCTTCAGCTACACATTTATTTGAATAAGCCAACACAACTGAGTTGCACACACCACTCAGTGGCAAACACCAGCAATGGCGGTGTCATAATGAAAGTAAAACAGTGGCGGATAATTCCCGTAAATTGTGCCTGATCGGAGCGGCGATTCCCCACTCCCCTGCTCATCAAGACTAATGCGATGTACCGATCAGGGAGGAACACAACCTGTCACAGGGCTGTTAGTGCTTCTCTCTGCAGTGCCAGGTAAATATCTCCCGCTCCTTCTTCGTGGAAACCGGAGAGGTTGGAGGTGCCCCGCTTTGGTGACAGCATGGATGCACCCAGAGAGGCACAATGTTCCACCTCTGTGTCACCAGCTGTTTGAGAGTAAAAAAATAAGAAGCAGTTATCCAATGCTCCATTGAGTCTCCAAAGTGACTACATGAAAGTGTTTTTGGATGATCGGTATTTTGTATAATTCAACGTGGGCATCAAAGGGTTTAATTTTAAATTCATTGTTGTTTCAAATGTGTGGTAAACGTGGAATAAAAGTGAAGGTGTGTGTGCTGACAGCATTGTTGGATATTGCTTAGAGCCTTATAACAGGATTTCAATCATTTTACTGTGTATGTAAAGTGAAAATAACATTTAGCAATCTGCATAAATAAACCTATATCAACATGTTTACGTTTCATACAGCTTTGTAAAAGCAAGTCACATTAAAGTGCCACTCATTATCAACTGTACAGCATAGCTTTTACTACAATGCAATGTCAACGAGAGTAGGTATCTTAAGTGTCTTTACGCTCAATTTGTATGTTGAACACGTAATGTTTGAATAGTAAATCACAAGGAACTCATTTTTCTTGATTTTGGTGACAACTGTGCTTCCAAACAATAATTTGTGTGATTATTTTTCTCCTCACTTGGCCAACAGTATGACATATTGTGCATGGATTTTCACTCAATAAAGGTTGACAATCCGCCGACTTGGTGCTTGCTTCCTGGTCTCACCACTTACTGCTGTAAATCAACTCTTGTTGCTGCTTCAGGAAATGTAAAATGCATCATACGTAGTGCAATGGAGAATTTTCTCTTCAAAGATCTCCTCAGCACTGAGTATTCTAACCCTCAGAAACCCACATACCGGTAGGCACAATTGGCTTTTTGTGGGGACAGGGAATATTTAGGGGGAGTTGGCATCGCATAGAATAAACTTTATGTTTTGGTTTGACATCCATTCAAATTGTGTATGTTTGGAATTTGTAAGGGCTTTGAACATGATGATACAATTTTATGATGGCCCTTCCCATGCTAAATTGATCATCATAACTTGTTGCAGCAAATTTTCAATTGATAGCATTGTTGTGTTCTATCGGGGTGAGGTCAGGACTCTGTGCAGGCCAGTCAAGTTCATCCACACCAAACTCTCTCATCCATGTCTTTATGGACCTTGCTTTGTGCACTGATGGTCATGTTGGAACAGGAAGGGGCCGTCCCCAAACTGTTCCACAAAGTTGGGAGCATGGAATTGTCCAACATCTCTTGGTATGCTGAAGCATTCAGAGTTCCTTTCACTGGAACTAAGGGGCCAAGCCCAGCTCCTGAAAAACAGCCCACACCATAATCCCCCTCCACCAAACTTTACACGTGGCACAATGCAGTCAGACAAGTACCGTTGTCCTGGCAACCGCCAAACCCAGACTCGTCCATCAGATTGCCAGATGGAGAAGCGTGATTGGTCACTCCAGAGAACGTCTCCACTGCTCTAGAGTCCAGTGGCAGCGTGCTTTACACCACTGTATCCGTCGCTTTGCATTGCACTTGCTGATGTATGGCTTGGATGCAGTTGATCGCCATGGAAACCCATTCCATGAAGCTCTCTACACTGTTCTTGAGCTAATCTGAAGGCCACATAAAGTTTGGAGGCATCAGCATCCGCTGACCCCGCTGAGTTGCTGTCGTTCCCAATCGCTTCCTTTGTTATAATCCCACTGACAGTTGACTGTGGAATATTCAGGAGCGAGGACATTTCATGACTGGACTTGTTGCACAGGTGGCATCCTATCACAGTACCACGCTGTAATTCACTGAGCTCCTGAGAGCGACCCATTCTTTCACACGTTTGAGAAACAGTCTGCATGCCTCGGTGCATGCTTTTATACACCTGTGGCCATGGAAGTGATTGGAACACCTGATTTCAGTTATTTGGATGGGTGAGCGAATACTTTTGGCAAAATAGTGTAAAAAAACAATGTGGTTTTTGAAGTAATCGGGACACATAGAACCCATTTTAATTTACTTGGCCATGTCAATTACTTTATCGACATGCAGTATATTACATGTATGCATGTATACTAGAATTATTATTCAGATACAAATATTTAGAATTATTGCTGAAAATTGTTCAAATTAGGATAAATTGCCCAAATGCTGTTCAAACTAACAAAACAACAGAGCAACCACATGGAGCAAAGTACTGACTGTGCATTTTCTCTGTGAGCTTCAAGCTTAACACTATTAGTTCCCTGCTACCTCGCAATGTGATGGTGCCAGTCTGACAGCAATTACCAGACACAGTCGCGTTGCATCTGAAAGTTGCACTGACTCAGCACACATGGGTGTCCTAGTTGCCGAGCTAGTGTTTCCAGTTTTTTAGTGTTTATACATAAACGTAGACACAGTAGTGGAACTTAAGGAAGATTAAGAATCATTGCTCTGTTCTTAAGGTTGGTATTCCTAATAAGCCTTATTTTTCACTCTTAATAATGGTCTGAGAGAAGTGGCATGTTGCCAAAATGTGGTGTTGCTTTGTATCTGTGGACAGGCGAGTGTGTGTGTTTGTGCGTGTGTGTGTCTGAGAGAGAGAGAGAGAGAAACAGAGAGAGAGAAAAGTAACAGGTGTGTCCGCTGGAAATGAAAGGAATCTGGTCTGATAATGGGTTGAGAATGACATCTCGACTCTCCAGAGAGCCTGCCACTGCGGCCGTTTTATACTCTGAGTTACACACACACACACACACACACACACACACACTGCCAATATATTGAGCACTGGAAGGGAGTCATTAAAACAGCAATCAGTGCTTCTTAATTACTAGGCATTGCAGAAAGATATTTGGTCTGGGAGGAGCCAAGGGACAATTCTTAAACGTTCAGCTGCTCTCAGTCCATTATGCGGGTCGAGTGTTAAAGACTTGCTCCTCTATTTCCATTCTGTTCAAAAAACAGACTTAATGAAAATGCCCCGCTGTAGGAAAGCTCGGTCCTTGTTAGGAGTCAAAATGCAATCAACACAACAACCTCACTTTAATTTATGTCAGGCCTTGCTTTAATCGCTTCCCATAAATTTGCCATAAACAACAGGCAAGCGTTCTAAATGAGTTTACGCGCTACTCTGGGCCAGCTTTGGAAAGAATGCAGGTAAACGTACTTTGTAAGCTTTATCGGGTGACTTGTTACACGCAATATGTGTTGTATTCTTGCGAAAGAAGAGAAATTAGTCTTGACTTACTTGCAATTCAATGAACCAGTTTGATAGAATATGGCCTGAGGGATGGCTGCATAATTAGCAGACATGTCTTTAAAATGGGTTGTCTGCAGTTTTTGCCTCCATTTTGCTCCTCGCAACGATTGATAAACAGAAAGTTTCTTTTCTCACGGCCCCAATAGAAGCATATACACGCTCGCAGGGACGGTAGTCGAGGACATGTGAACATAGAAACCGTGTCGCCGTCTCTGTATCTTATTCTCGCACTCGGCAGGCACAGCGGGAAGTGTGCCCGTCCACACAGTGCTCGTATCCTGATTAGTGGTGTCAGTGCCAGAGAAGACAGCTTGGAGGGCTTGTTTGGAATCAATGCTCCTCTCCAGGTCCAGAGGTTAAAAACCCATTTGGGTAGTCACAAATATTCTCATAGTGACAGAGGAGGAGATTGAGAGCACCACTCTCTCAAGCCCCAAGGGCATGGGAGGCCGGGGTGAAATCATTGCTGTAAGACTCATGAATTTAAGAGCCAATCAGGCAGTTCAACAGCAGTTAGAAAGTAAAAATATAAATAAATAAACCTGACCACATGACATACACCCTCTACAATTACTGCAAATATAACCATACAAAAATATTTTCATATTAACATACATGTCATGTTGTCATATATTATAGTATATGTGTTTACCATTTCTTTATTTTCTTTTTATGTCATGTTATTATTCTAAACCCCATTGAATCATTTCACTTAAACCTCTAACCCCCTGCTGCTACTCCGTCAAGCTGTTAGAGCTACCACACTGTCACTAACTGCACTCCCTGCATAAATATTATCTAGCTTTGTGGGAGGAAAAAACTGATTTCAGAGAGAATGAGACAGGAGGGTTTACAATATGTGAGGAGATATCCAGGATGTCAACCTGACCCAGCAGTGAAAACAGGCTGAAGACAAAGAGCTGCAAAGCCACAAAACCAGCCTGAAAATGTAGAAAATCTGAAACGATTGCATGAGAGTCAATGGAGAAGAGCTGTACAGCTGTTGTACTTGGTCAGAGCGGCAGGTCCTACGCTACGATTGGCCAGTCTGCGTTCAATGAAACGAAGGGTAATTTATAATGTCTGTTGTTGCCAGAGGTGGAGGGGGGAGGAGGTCAGTGTTGGGCATCTGATTGTGTATATTGTGTGTTACCCTTGTTAAAAATGCAAAAAATTAAATTGAATTAAAGAAAACCTGAGCATATAATTAGACACCGTTAATTATATAAAAACATACTATCAAAGGTTATTTTGGTCAAATTCACTTATGCAGGATATTGTAAATGTTCCACTACTTTGAGCTAACTATTTCAATGATTATTACATAACAAATAAGTTGAGCTGTTCAAAGTGTCCAAGCACTGCTTGGAACCTGCAGTACAGCTACAGCTACAGCTCCCTTACAGCTGCTTTGGTCACAGCTGTAGAGAAAAGATTTGATTTGAGGAAAACTTGAAACCGAGGAGACCTCACTGTGTTGAACCTTTCCGTTCGGACTACTGGATTCAACTTTGGTGCCTGTTGTGATTTGAGGTGTGTTGTTAGAAGTAGCCCTTGTCTCGTTGGGGTTTTTTTTCCCCCCTCTGTCAGCTTGTTTTCTCTCCTTGTGGCTGCTATGGATTAGAATGAGCACCAGCCGGCCAGCATGAAGTGGGTTCCCAAAAAAAATCACAAAAGTCCTGCGTCTCAGCAACTGAACTCCTCTGGAGATGAATACATGAATGTCCAAACACCCTGCTGCAAAATTTCAGGGAGTCAGCTCCGTTTTCTTGCACATTAGACAAGGTCAAGGTCTCATGAGGAGGGGGGGATGATGATTCCAGAACTTTATGAAACTCAACGCTGATGCTAATAAGGCTGGAGCTCAAGGAGACTGAGGGCTTTCTTGAAAAAACTGATAAACGCCTATCAAGAAGTTGCTGAATTATTTATCACCTCTGCTCTGCTGTCAATTTGTTCTTGCCATTTGCTTGTGCTGTACATGAAATATTTTGGAGCGGCAGATGGAATTCAGATGAATGGCTCGCAATATAAGAAGAGGGGGGATTACGCCTTTTCTTTTTGTTTGACTGGGAGTTTGTGCAACATTACCAAAGCCCCTCGGCAAATAGAATCATCTCCCAATGAGCAATTGGCAAACAGCGGAGGCTTTACGAGATTTAATTACGTCTAATTGTATCCGTTTCCGTGAGGTCCCATCAATCAGTCTGAGCCTTTTTCAGTCTCTTATGCATATTTAAATAGACGGAATCCTCATTCTCTGATAATGATGAGAGGATGGGAGGAGAATTGCCGCTTATATAAGACGTTGCGGCTTCGATACTCGACATATCAAGGCGGTCCTGGCTCTGGGTGAGAGCGCCATTGATGTCGTTGCGTTTGATCACTCGCCGCCATCTCTTCTTCTGTATGATGCAACCACCGAGAAAGCATATGGCGTTCCAGCCGACAGCTTAAAGAATGGCACGCCACCGACAACAAATGCCACGGCATCTGCCCCCCAGACTGTTATCTGCAAACCTGTCTCACAGCTTCTGCTCTCCACGCGCCTCCGTGTCATCTGTGACTGCCTGTAAATGATGTCCCTTCAGACTGAGCCCCTGACCACAGGATTAGTTCCACCTCCTCTTGGCCCCTGAAGGGCTCCTCTAAAGGGCATGAGCTGCTTTATCTCCCCTGTGTTTGTGATACACCCGTGTATTTTTGTCATACTGGGAAGTGCTGACCCTTCCGCATTTGTTATTAAATCCTGCAGCTATTGAATAATCCTTGATGATGGGCCAGCAGCAAATGGCTGCTGAAGTGGCACTAATAAATGTAATATCTGTGACAAATAAGACTTTTTATTTATTCAAATAATTTTTACAGTTGCATAGAGGCTGGATATGCTGCGTTTGACTGAGGCTAATGCTTTTAATTCAGCCCAAGCCTGGTGAGACCAGTCGACCCGCTCAGCTGTGAAAAAGAAAAACTGGGATCCAGCTCCCATTAGGGATGGGACGATATAGGATTCTATCCCGGCTCGCAATAAAAAAAAACCCCACTCGCGATAAGATTCTGGTGAATTTCCATTATCAAGATAATCGTAAATATCATCACATGAGTAAATTGAAAGAGCTGTCTGGCTCACTTTTATGGTAAAGAAGGGGAAACAGACACCCCAATTTGAAAAATAGGCCTCCAGGAAATGTCACAAAAAACAGACTCCCACATTATTTATTGTTTTATTATCATTTGTTCCTTACAATCTTCACTTTATGAAAATATGTGTTCTTTCTGTGATGCAATAAAATAAATAATTTCTTGACAAAATGTGAGGTAAAGTGTTTATACTGCATTTGCTGTGTAATTATGTTTATCTGTTTACTGCACTTTGCACTATAATTCTACTGCTATTTATACATTTTTATCTTGCTCTTTTTATATGTTGTTTCTTTACTTATTGTGTTCTTAATCTGTACTTGTTGCTATCTATTTATCTATCTATCCATCCATCCATCCATCTATACTTAATGATTATGGGGGTAATATCGGAAATATCAATTATTTTGCTCCCATGTCTACTCCTATGCAGAACTGTTCTTTATAGCTCCGTGGCTTGAAAGCCAACATGTGGGTCTTGCTGCTATTTTCTTATTTATGATTGTTTAATTGCTCCTCCCTGCACATATAAGACAAAAAGAAACCGTTTAATTCTCAAAGGACCTGCAAAACTGCCAAACGCATCCCTCACTGCGCTGCAATGCAGATAACATCTCGGTGCTGCGTTGCTATTTGCAGGTATTTAAATTAGGCAGTATGCATGCATTTGGCCCAAAATTGCCCCATTTCTATGCAAATGAGCGTAATTGCAAAGACAGTCCAATTCACAGAGATCAGCGCTAACAGCCACATGCAGTGGAATTATTAGCGTCTCCAGAGAGTTGGTGGTAACTACAGCGCATATGTAAGTGCGGTCCCCTCAAACTTCTTTATTTTGCATTGATTGGTGTGTCATAAACAATGAATTACTAAAGCTGCCCTACATGTCATTATATAAACAAATGATTCTCTCTCCCTCCTTTTTTTCAAAACCTGAGATATAAGAGATAATAATAAGATATTTTCTTCCTTCATTCTTTCTAAATTGCCTTTGGGAGGTTTGGATGGAAGTGGCTCTTGCTTGCATTGGCCTCAAGCACATTTAGACTTTGCCACCTGGATAATTACAATCAGACACAAAAAGGGCAAATTGTTCTCAGCTGCCAGACTGTAAGGACGTGTTTGTGGTGTAATAATCATCGGGGCAGTGACTTCTGTGAAGCTAAATTCATGGTGCTATCAGTGGCCGCAGTCCATTCTTTGTGACCTCGCTCAGTCTACAGCAGGTGTGTCAAACTGATCCAGTAAAGGGCCGCTGTGGCTGCAGGTTTTCATTCCAACCAAGCAAGAACACACCTGACTCGACTTATTCACCTACCTGATTGGCCTTCACACCTTGATTGGTTGGATCAGGTGTGAAAGTTATTAGGTTCATTCTCAGGGAATCCATGGATATCTGCACCCCTGTATTTTATTTTATGATGATCCGTTCCCTAAGAAAACACAGACTGGCCAATCACAGCGTAGTTCAGAGGATCTCACACTAATCATGTTGTTGTCAGTATATACTATATTGTGTGTGTGTGTGAAGTAATACATCTTTTCTTACTCTCACTCCCTCCTGTTTGTAGTGGAAGCCTCAGCTAATGGTAAAATGTTTCCTTGTGGGTAGTTGTGCCCCCCGTGAGCACGTTTCAGTTTATTACACTCTCTGTAAACCAACAAACAATTACAGACATGCAGGCAGCACAGCTCCCTATCAACCCCATGTTAACTGTACTTAATACTGTGCATGGAAATTAAATGAAATTGTAATTTCTTCATTATTTTCTTTTACTTTTTTTTAACAGAGGCTCTAAATGAAATCTCTTCTTCTTTCCCGCAGCATTGTTTCAACTCCAATCTTTTGCATATTAAATGTGGCGCCGCAGTGCCAGCCTGCCGCTGATGGTGGTGGCATGTTAAATGTACTGCTTCTATTACTACAGCAGGCAGCAGCAGTACTTGTCATTGAACCCCCCAAGCAGCTCCCACAGTCTAATGATCCTGGCATGCTTATCCTCTCATATTCTGAGTGACTGACATTACAAAAAGGGGACGGCATGCGGCTTATGCGGCCATTACTTTCATGTTCCCTGTGTTTGTGTGTGTGTGTGTGTGTGGGTGGGTGGGTGTGGGGGGGTTCTGCTGTGGAAACCGATGGCCGGCGTGATATTTCAAAAGGTTACGCTGCATCTTGCTCAGCGATTGTTTTCCACGGATTTATATTTGTTTAAAGGGGGGGTTGCGGTTGTCAGCAATAACAAATGCACTGACAAATAACTGGGCAGTTTGCCATTTGGAATTCATTTAGCAAGACAAGGTAGAGATAAAGGCGCCACCCCGACAGTCTGCGAGCGACACTCCGTAAATCAGAGCACAGCGTGGATGAATTACACCGGTGAGAAAGTCTCTCTTCTGAAGGACAACAGCAGCGTGTCTATTTACAAGCAACTGGCCTACAGCATAGGTCAGCGCTCACTCCTCCTCTCTCTCTGTCCTTTTGAAAATGTTACACCGGGCCGGGATGCAGCGAGCCATGAGAGTAATACCAATTCAGAGTGTCACTTTAGCTGCTTTCAGATCATTCTAATAGGTGGTATTTTAGTGTCTTTGTCCGTGACAATCACTCATTGCTGTCATGTGATCAGTGTGCTGGATATCTCTTCAAATTAGACAGGCAATAAACTAAATGTCTATCTCTCAGCGGTGGAAATCCAATTAAGATTCATGATGTACCAGGGAGTTATATGACACCTTGTAGTAAAAAGTGAATTTGCGCTATCGTGGTATTGTTTTACAACAGCGATATGGATGACTAATTATGAATCTCTCTCCATCTTAAATCCATTAAAGGGACACGGCAGTGATATTGAACTGTAGAGGAGACATTATGGAAAGATAGAAGAGGAGAAAAAAAACACCATTACAAGAGAAAAACAAACAGCTCGTTTTTGACACCGAGCTCAATTTTTAATAAAGCACTCTGCAGCTTTGATTTTGTGATGAATGCAAAATATGTTTAAAAGGCTTTTTATAATATAATTTCCCATTAATAAAACAAACCACTATATGCAAATGAGAATACTTCCAAGGCCAAGCAAACACTCATCAAACAGCACATTGCACACAGAGGATGAGGACTCAGGCCCACTGAGCAATCTTGATAATGATTGGAGAAGCGCCTTCCGGAGACGTAGCAAGCTTCCTTTCTGCGTGCTTTGGCCGACCCCGCCGAGACAAATAGTCCGTTGTGAACGACGTGATTTCAGCTTTGTTGGACATGGTGGTTGACATGATTAAAGGTCTCTTGACCTACAGAAATCAGTAGAAACTGTCAATATGTTAAAGGTCAAACAATGATTTCAGCTGTAGAGCTTGATCTCATGAGCCTTACTGGCTCATCGTCTCGTAACATATTGCTCTCTGGTTTGGCCAACAAGCCGAAGAGCGGGAAATAATTGGTTGATTAGCAGTTGATTAGTTGTGTTAATTGGGAATTCTTGTTTGGAAAATATATCTTCAACTGATAAAATAAAATATGTAGATTATTATTCTCAGTGGTGTTCAGCTCCACGAGTATACAGACAATCTGTCGGCTGAAAAGGAGTGAATGCAGAGCGATCCATATCTCTCTCCATGGTTATATTATGCATGCCAGTCCAATATTTAACTATGCCACAAAAAGCTGAAATTTGCTGAGATATGCAAAAACTGCAGTACAGCTTGTAATATTTGGATACAAACGGATACATTTGGAAAGAGACATGAGAAAAATGCATTGATTTATCCAGAGACTTTTTTTTTGCTTTTATCATTTTCCCACCACTTCATACCCATCGAGTGTTTTTAGTGGACAGGGCATGTTGTGATGTATTATTCAATGTCATCCTACCCTTCGCTAATTATAGAAGCCAGTTGGGTTTCACACAGATGTGTGATCTCTATCACAACTTTGTCATTACACCATTGTAAATAATTGCAGATGATTTAGTCTCAAGAGATGTTTCCTGGTCCTTTGTGTGTCTTTGATAGTTTCTAGCATGTGCCTAGACATGAAGTGTTCAATTTACTCTGTAGAGACCTTGTAATTTGTGTTAGAAATCCTTATCTAATAAAAGATTGAGGTCAGCAAGTACTTGGCATAGACTGCACGGGGAAAAAATACCTTTTATTTCAGCTCAAGATGATTTACCTTGATTTCCTGAAACAGCTAGGCATTGTCTTTTAACCCCCCCTGGGAGTAGATTCATCAGGGACTATTTTCAAGATTAATATACATTTTGCATACTAATAAGTTTGTGTGACTCTAAATAACAACAGTGTCTAGACTCATCTTAACAAAGGAACATGTCACCCAGTGCAACAATATACATCATTGATGAGACAACAATCATAAAGCCATGAACTGTATCAGGCTTTGGATGCACGGGCAATACATGTTTTTAAATGATTGCCTATATATTTATATTCCTTATTTTGACCTTATTCTGAAAAGGACAATAATCTTAGCAAGCTGTTAACATAGCTAATGCAAATTGATATTCCTCCAACATTCCCGTTTACATGCAGCAATCAAAAAAGGATTTTTCAAAAGTTTTCCAGAGGTGGTGGACTGCGAACACAGCCTTCAGTCTCCTTCAGTATTTGGTGTCCAAACACCTTTAGACAGTGACAGCGGGTGGGGGGGGGAGTTTGGGGGCAAGCAGCCTTTGACCCTCCTGTCAAAGGCTGCGACCCCCTTTTGCCCCCCCTCCCCTCGAAATATTTATGGATTAAAAACTATAACAAATATAGAACAAATTAAGACACTGAGACATTAACAATCAATCATCTGAAGAAATATTGTTTATAATGTTCCTATGGTGATTTTTTTTTTTTTTTTTTTTCCTGTGTCGTGTGATTTGATTGGCTGGTTTGCACACAGACGGCAGGCTGAATTTAGCGGTGGTTGATGCATAGCGGCTAGTTAGCGATTGTGTCAACACAGCGAAATGGACCGATTTGTGATAGCCAAAAAGCGAATAAGAGTGGACGATGGTGGTGGTGATTTACGGACGCAGGACAGAGTGATTACGGACTTGGAGGATGAGGATGAAAGCGAGGATGACGAAGGGGCGGTAGTAGGTGAGGAGAAGAGAGAAAGGAGGAGGAGGGGAGAGGAGAAGAGAGAAAGACAGCATTGGAGAGCGAGTGAAGAAGAGTTTAGAGGACAAGAAGGGAGGAAGAGGAGAGGAAGACAGGAGTGGGGAGTGAGTGAGGAGGAGAATAAGGGAGGAAGAGGAGAGGAAGACAGGAGTGGGGAGTGAGTGAGGAGGAGAAGAAGGGAGGAAGAGGAGAGGAAGACAGGAGTGGAGAGTGAGTGAGGAGGAGAAGAAGGGAGGAAGAGGAGAGGAAGACAGGAGTGGGGAGTGAGTGAGGAGGAGAAGAAGGGAGGGAGAGGAGAGGAAGACAGAGTGAGGAGGAGAAGAAGGGAGGGAGAGGAGAGGAAGACAAGAGTGGAGAGTGAGTGAGGAGGAGTTTAGAGGAGAAGAAGACTTGAGTGGAGAGTGAGTGAGGAGGAGTTTAGAGGAGAGGAAGACAGGAGTGGAGAGTGAGTGAGGAGGAGAAGAAGGGAGGAAGAGGAGAGGAAGACAGGAGTGGAGAGTGAGTGAGGAGGAGAAGAAGGGAGGAAGAGGAGAGGAAGACAGGAGTGGGGAGTGAGTGAGGAGGAGAAGAAGGGAGGGAGAGGAGAGGAAGACAGGAGTGGAGAGTGAATGAGGAGGAGTTTAGAGGAAAGGAAGACAGGAGTGGAGAGTGAGGAGGAGGAGTTTAGAGGAGAGGAAGACAGGAGTGGAGAGTGAGGAGGAGGAGTGAAGGAGAAGAGAACAGAAGGAGAGAGAAAACATATTTAGTGAGTTAAGAGACAGTTGTAAGAGTATACTGTATACAACTATACACTGTGCTACAATTCTCAGTTACACTCTTGTAAATCACAGATGTTCTCTGTGGTGGATTTGTATTGTTTTTTGTGCTTGTTGTTTGGCACTTCATTTCATTAAAAGTAGTTAAATATGCTTTTGTTTGTTTTATGATAAACGTTTAGTAACATGCATTTGACAATATGTAGTGTATCAGCACGGCCACGGGAACAGTACATCTATTATAGTATTATTTGTTGGTGTCAGAATTCACTAGCACCTCCTATAAACAATCAGACCCCCTCATTGCCCCCCCAGTAATAATTTTCTGGTGCCGCCGCTGCCTTTAGATATCCAAATCTTCCCAGAAATGTGGGCTTTTCTTTTAGTCATGCATCCATAACGCAGCCTCACACACTAATGGCTAGTTGGCTTGTGTTCCACGTACAGAGCTAACCATAACAGGCAGGAGGCTGTGTGTCTCAAGCTGGGGTAAAAAACCCCAATCAACATGCGTGTTGTGAACGTGCTGTATACAAAACCTGAATAATATCGGCATGACGCAGATGTCTTATCGGAAAATGCTCAATTCAGAATAAGATCTTATTATGATATAACTATGCTGTTTGTAGGATCTGTATCAAATTCAGAATACTGTCATACGCTGAATAATAGTGGGATATTAGTTTGCATGTAGGCGTAGACAATGTTGGTTTTGGTCTTTTCATGGGATTTTTTCGGAAAAAAAAGTAAATATCACAGTTAACCTTCAAGAAATCCACTGCAGCTGAAGAAGACATCACTCGTCATTGAGGGTCCTTCCCTAAATATGAAATAAACAACAAAGCAGTGACACGGGAAATAGACAAATTGTAAGTGATACATAAGATAGAGCAAATGAGGCCATGTGTGATAAGTTTTCCAATTATGAAAAAATAAAGTGCACATGAAAAACAAAATCAGGTCAGTTTATGACAACAGACTCCGTGAAGGTTACCCTAAGTATTTCATGTAGGGCAGGGTGAGTGCCCGGCTTTATTTCCTGAGCTGAGTGGCAGATACAGTACAACGCTTCATTGCGCTCCGAGCACTTTACTCTGGGCCCAAGCATGTGGCCTTGATTTAGGTGAATGAGCACATCCCATTTATATTCAAGCAATCAACAATCACTCACAGAAGACACATGCACACCCACTATCGCATTGACTCTCTCTCACTCTTTCTCTGTCCTCTGCTCTCTCATTACACAGCCGAGACGAGTGAGAGACAGCAAAGCGGAGCCAGAGACACCCCAGTCACAGGGGAGAGCACTCCCACAACCAGACTGTTCACTCCGCACCGGCAGTCAGAGAGTCAGGGATCCTGGCACCAGCGGCGTGGTGCTCGCTTGCCCCCCTCCCTGCTGGGGTCTGGGCTGACATGGCCCCCCCAGACTCCAGACCTTCAAGCACCCCGACCCCCTGCCCAAGCAGTGCAGACCAGGGATCAGGGTGGAAGCAGTGGCGAGAATGGAGAAAGGAGGGGGGCGGCACACGTGACAAAAGGACAGGCTCGAACTGACAAGTGAGGCTTCATTTGGCCTCAAGGTATCTTCCTGATTAAAATTGAGCTTGTACACACAGGAACGGGCAGGCACCTTGAATTGTCATAGTTCATCAATTTTGTGTTCTTTAAAGCAAAGCTATTAGTCACCCTTTATGTCCGTCAGTGGGTTTTATAAATATTAACCCAATAATAAAACATTTAATATGAGCATCTGCGCTGGTGAGGAGCAGGCACACGCATGACAAGAGGACCTGGTTTGGTGCAGAGCAGCAGACAGACACCAGTTGCAGGATGACACACAACGGGGCTGGTAGGGACGACACAGCCGGCGTTAGAGGGCAAGTGGCAAGCTGTCGGCACTAGGAACAGACGGCAAGCTCCGGTTCTGAAGAGTGAAGCCAAAGCTAAAGTGCCTTAAACTTACATCCTCTCCACTGGCCATTAGAGGGCGACTCCAAAAATTATCCTACCTTTCCTACTTGATTTATTATCTCAATAAACATTAGTTTATGGTCTCAATAGCATGACGCATCATGTCCATTTAGTAAATGATGGTCCCATCTCAAGTTAAATAGATGATAAAACAGGGTATGCTTTAGGGCGTGGCTACCTTGTGATTGACAGTTTTCCAAGGCCTTGCTAATCGCTAATGTCACGACCGCGCTACCGATGCAATTAGCTTAAGTTAATTTGTTAGTTTAAATTGATTAGATTAAGTTAACCCCAAATTATGGAATTTTGCTAACAACTTCGCACCAGATGGAGTAGGATGCAGCACAGTTGCCGCTCGGGGTGCCGCTCTGTCGCTTCTTTGTGTTCTTTCAGATCCACACATCGCCACTGCTCAGTCCAAATATGGTAACTTCTGTTCACTGAATATCTCAGATGGTGACAGCAACAATGCTGAATGTGAGGCTTCAAAACCGTAGTCCACAGGGACCAATGGATGATGTCACGGTGACTGTGTCCACTTCTTATATCCCGCCAATGGGACGGACAAAGGACATCTCAAAGGAACAGCATGCCAACATCGGAGGGCAACAGAACTTGGCTGCATGTGAAAGTGTCGAGACTTGCATTCGTCATGTTTCCACACACAGATCTCTTAATGAATGCTAATACGGCTCTGTATATGCTGGATGTGTAATAAGCACGTTATTGATAACAAATCCACACATATAACAATTAAAAGGTGATAATATTTCAAATGTTGTGTTCAGACATTGTTTCCACTGCTTCTTAATGGCCAAATCATATGTTATTGCATGCTTAAATGCATTCTAATTCTCATTTTAGGCAAATTCAATATCACCTGATGTTTTAGCTCTGTTTTGATGTTTCAGGCATGCCAGGCAGGGGCAACGTGCCTGCTGTGTGCTTTTTATTCCCTCCTGCTTTTCTTCTCCATCCCTTCTGTTTTCTCCCCAGGTGCTAACAAAATGATCGGTCTCCACCTGTGCAGTCCAGTCACGCTGCTCATTGGTTCGCTCCACAAATAAAGTTGGCCAATGATCCTTCAGGACCCTCAATAAAAGGAGCACGTCTTAAGAGTTCACTCTCTCTTTTGTTCTCTGCCTTTTTTGAACTTGTTGAAGGAGTATTCTACTGCTGGAAAGGTATTCTCATGAAACTGAACTGTGCAGTAGAAAAGTGCAAATGATTATTATAATAATGACAGGAAAAACAGAGGAAAGGGGCTTTGATATTCCCTAACCTGAAAAGGTGGAAAATTCCAACACCTATAATACAATGAGCTTGTTGCAACCACTGAGTAGACAACATGGTTTAGTTATAAACCATTACACTCACACCAACTGTTTTATGGTCGCATTTCAGAAAACAACCATGTCGTTAATGGAGTGAATCTTGCAAGCTAGTTCAGGCAGGCAGCTTGTTTCGTTTCAGGATCCTGAAATACGTCTCCAGCAAACCCCCGTCCATATGTTGCCCAAAGTTTGGGTTTAACGTTACGCATGATGTGCCCCATCCTCTGTTGGATTCAGCAACTGAATGCACTGCAGCACAGAGACTCCACTTCCATTGGTTTCCACAGGTGCACATTTACCCGCGGCACTGAGTTGTCCCCAGCACGGGGCCGCTCTGCGCCGCTATCCTCACCGGAACCCTGACTGGTTGGTGGTGCGTGACTCTTCTCCTTCATGCGCTGCAATCCCCCCCTGCACTGGCACATATTGCCTAAGTAGCTCAGAATGTCCGATTACAGCAGAAATGGTTAGTCCATAGAGGCAGAGGAGGTTGCTTATCTTCTATTTTTAGAGGCAATCCAAATATATTAAAAAGACAGTAATTGGTGGAAATAAACCATTAGTGAATCTCAATGTAATTCATAAAATATTTTCATTTTTATTCATATATATATGAATAAAAATATATATATATATATACTATATATGTCAAATATAACTTTGAATAACATACAGATATAATTCATACTATTTATTATAATGTATATTGTATATTTAATTGTCACCGCCCACTTAATTCAAACATCCATGGACCATCATGCACCTTACTCCCTCCACCTGCCTTGCACTAATTTACTGCGTACTACTAGCATGTTAACATAATTAAAAGTTATAGCTGCATGTGTAAACCTACAGCCTTGAATATTTATATACGGTGACTCAACATCAATCCCCCTCCGTCCTCACCCTGGGGCAACCTTTCCATCAAGGAAACTCCAGCTCATACGTCTGCATTCCCTGCAGCAGAACCATCACAGGCATCAGTCCAAGGATTGGTACGTGATGTCAGCGTCATTCTTAAGTGCTTCTGTCGGCTCATCATAAACATCCATGGCCACCGCGTATTGTGGTGGCATCAATTTCAGATCCTTAACAGTTTTACTTCAGATGGCAGTTGAAAGCTCCGCTGCGCTTGAGCTTCAGAAATGCTTGGGAAATGTAGCTTCTCACTAAATCAATAACAGAGCTCAGCTACTGAAAAACTATTGGATTCAGAAAACAATGATGCCAACACCACCGGCTAGTCGTGTGTGCGGTCTGCTGGATGTGGGGTTGGTAAGAGTCGAGTTTGTCGGTCATATGACCAACAACTGGCTAAAAGAGCTGTGCATTCCACTTCCCATACTACCATACAGTATGCCACAAACAGATTCAGTATGTCCCAATGCAGTAGCAGTTTGGCAAAAATACCAGGATGCCAACACATGTGGCAGAGCGGCACCCCGAGCTCTAACCTTACTGCATCTGGCTCCAACTGGCTTTTAGTGTGAAGCTGTTAACAATGTTAACTTCATGGTTCAAGGCAAACTTTACAGCTAAGTGTTAAAGTCATCTCAGAAGCTAATTGCATTGGTTGCATAGCAACAGTGTTAAAATAAACTCATGTTTACAATGTTTACTGAGGTAATAAATCAAGTGAGGGAGTAACTAGGGTCTCATAGACTTCCATGCAATCAGACTGATTTTTGCAACCAGACGAGTCGCCCCCTGATGGCCAGTAGAGAGAATGCAAGTTAAAGGCACTTTAAGACTTAAAGAGGGAGTTCAAGGTGCAATGTTATGATGAAGTAGTCCCAACTGAATGCACACGGCATGCAACAGTATATAAAGGCAGCTGTAGTACGAAATTCAAAAAAAGAAAGTATGCGATTTAGAATGCAGTGTTTGTTTAAAAAACACTGCGTGGGGCTGCTGACTCATCACTATGTACGACTCCTTTCACATTTCTTATTAGAGTAGTAATTTGATCCATTGAATACATAAATTAATTAGTAGAGTGCTAGAGTTCTTACAAAGACCAAAAAATGTGAGCACATTACACCAATTCTTAAATCCTTACATTGGCTCCCTGTATGTCAGAGGATTGATTTCAAAATCCTCCTGCTCACATATAAATCACTACATGGTCTAGGACCGAAGTATATCACTGATATGCTCCCACTACATAAGACTTCTAGACCACTAAGATCTTCTGAGACCAATCTGTTAGTGATTCCCAGAGTAAACAACAATCACGGGAGAGCATCATTTAGTCACTATGCAACAAATGGCTGGAATAAACTTCCTGAAGATGTAAGACTTGCCCCAACTCTGACCACTTTTAAAACTAGACTGAAAACTGTTATGTTCACCATAGCTTTCTGCTAAATCTTTTAATGTCTGCACTGTTTTTAATTATTGCAAATATGTTTTTATTCTCTTTTCTTTCTGTAATGCATTTTTACATTTTTTATTATTTTCTTTTAATTCTTCTATTTTTTTTTCTTTTTTCTTTTTCTTCTCACTTTGTTTTATGATGTGAAGCACTTTGAGTCTGCCTTGTGTATGAAATGTGCTATACAAATAAAGTTGCCTTGCCTTGCCTTGCCTAGTATTGGAACTTAAATGAACTAATGATACAAATAGAATGGTGTTTTTTTATACATAAATATAATATAATAACATAAATGTTGCACTTTAGTGAATTCCTGAGCTAAGCCTGAGAAATCAACATGAGCATCTTAACATTCATAGAGGTGGTGGTTTAATGCACTGCTGCGGTATTAAATTGCATTAAACTGAGCAGGTGTTCATGGCTAAGATGATGGTTGGCCAGATGTTACTAGTCTTGTGCTTTACATTACAGATGTTGTAAAACATGGCTGTTGTGCAGCCTTTTGGACAAGAGTTTGATGCTGGCGGCATTTTAACAAGAGGAAAGTGTACACGACATCGAGACAGCTCCGTTGGATAACCACAGGAATTTAAAGCTTGTTTGTTTTTTGTCGAGTCATTGCTGTAATCATTTTTGGGGTAAACTGTGATGAGCGGCAAGATAAGAAGCGGCTCTTTTGTTCCTTTTTTTCTTTTATCAAAACTCGCTCCAATTCCTGCAGCTGTCTCTCAAGATACGCACTTCACTCACACACACAGGATTATTATAGGGAGCTGTCAGCGTGGAGGATTATGTGAACAGCTTAATTAGACGATTGCTTTGCTTGCAGCGTTGATAATTGCCGGTGTGCACACGCAATTGTAGCCAATGATCAATTAAATCATCTGTGATGTTGTGAAATTGAATGACACTTAATCTCTATTTATTGGACATTGTGATTCTTTCAATCATGGGGGGGAGGGGGTGACACTACAATGACTGCAACACGATGCCCTACTTTTCCAACAAATGCACAAACAAAAACAATAAGCGTGGCGGAGGATTCCTCGACAGGTACGGATGGAGAGACGGGCTGTGATGACAAGCCCAGTGTGGAGGCTGGCGAGTGAAGCTCCATCTTGCCTCAGGGTCACATCAATCTGTGCTCGTCCACACTGACATACAACAAGAAACACAACAGCACAATACCTGACTCCAGCGCAGTTAATTATGAATGACGCACTAAATGAGTAGTGCAGTGTGTGGTTTTTCTCAGTGAGCGAAACACATTGGCTCTGCTTGAATTGTGTGATTCTTCCACTAATAACAGCAATATAAAATATAATATATATTATCCTCCATTTATGGTGTGTGAGAATAGAGAATCATTTGATAAGTCTTGCCTCGGATGGCTGTCTTCAGTGAGATATGCCCCATCGCTAAATTCTTCTGCACATGTAATAATAAAGACGTGTGGATTGATCGAGGCGGAGAGGGCGCATTTTACCTGAAGAAGACCGCCCAAATATGGTGAAAGTACTTCAAAACACACAGGTCATATTAAATCCATCATGTTGGGAGAAAGCATTAACATATATCTTCCACACATTTTTGCTCCCGCGGTGTTCCCACTATACAGGCACACAGCTGGACCCCCACAGAGGATAGATGGCAGCAAATGACATTTCCTGTCACAGTGTAAAGTAAAGGATGTCAGCAGCGATACCACAGTCTCACATTGCTCTGATGAGTGTCAGAGGGATTGCAAAATATTGTCAAGGGGTTTTCTCAATCTCTGCATGCTGCAACAAACCAGCAGCGCTGTTATTTTTGCACACCGAGATAACAGCGCTTTTCCAACTCCCATGCAGGAGCCTTCTTAAATGGCAATGAGACTAATTTTGAGAATTTATGTGTGTCTTATTCGTTTGGCCCCGGAAAGTTCACGCAGGGTTTTTTTGGGGAAAAACTTTCCTCCAAAGCTTCAAAACCGGAGCGCCGAAACTGTAATCTGCATTGTCACATCGATGTACAGCCTGGAGCTGCTCCATTAACTATGATAACAGGGAGGAACAAACTCTTTTCCTCTTGTTTCTGTCGGTGGCAGACAGCACTCACTGTTCACTAATACAGGCTGAACTCTCCTAGGGCAATGAGATGACACATTTCAAACCTCAATACTGTGGTGCTCTTGTTTCTATTCCCACCACCTCCGAGGCTTTAAGACGTTCACCATCACATTTTGTTATTTTAAGAACAAGGCTGAGATTTCCAGGGCAAGAAATTCGAGTAAATGCTTGAGTTTCTTTTTTTTTTTTTTTTTGTGCGAGTGTGATTATTTAATGAGCGTGATTCAAAGTAAACTCTCCTACCCACGCTGGGAGCTTCCACAGTAAGATCTTGTGTCTAATGTTCATTGAAATTCGTCGTCCCAGTGGCTCCTTTTGAGAGAACGACTCGGCAAATGCAACCCTTTCCTCAACTCGTTCCAAATGTCTACCGTCGTAGGCGCAATTGGATTCTGACGAAGATATCCATCGCTGTTTCTTTCTTTTTCTTAATTTCTGTTTCATTATGAACTGCAAGGGAATATGGTGCAATGTTGTATTTTAGTCAGGCTTATGATGTGAAAGTGACAGAAAAAAGGAATACACATTCAATCA
Source organism: Eutrigla gurnardus (assembly GCF_963514095.1). Taxonomy (NCBI): domain Eukaryota; kingdom Metazoa; phylum Chordata; class Actinopteri; order Perciformes; family Triglidae; genus Eutrigla; species Eutrigla gurnardus. Next base: position 21,520,313 of record NC_139936.1, read on the forward strand.
TAACATGTTATAAACCGTGTGAAACTTAAATCTGTTAAATAACCTATAAGAATCATGTCTTTCAACAATAGCAGCATGCTTAAACAAGCTCCACGTGTCTCCTCTCCTCTCCTTAAATCTATCTCTCCCAGCTTGTGGTGCTGTTTCCCCACTACTCCCTCTTTTGTCCCTTATCTCTGTCTCCTCCCCCCTTTTCCCTTCACCTCTACCTCTCAGTCTAACATTCCATCCCTCTCTAAATCTTATAAAAAAGCACATAAAAAATAAAAATCCTGGCTCCCATCTTATCTCCAGCCTCCATGTAGCGATGCCAACCGTGACCAAAAAACAGTGAGGACTTACATTTCCTTGGCTGGCTGCCATCTTCTCTGCCTCGCTCTTTCCCCGCGGCTGCAGCGGGGTCATGTATCTGGCTGCCAGTGAGCGGAGAGTTGCAGGAGTATTGAAAAAAGAAAGAAAAACAGGCAAAGGTTTGCTTTACTTCGCCTTGAGTTGGCAGATTAGCACCTTCAACACCTTATCTCCTCCCAAGTTTAAGGAAGTGTACGTGTCTGTATACAGCCTGTGAAGATTTGTACAGAAAGGGAAAGTTTTCCAGTGACCTAAGGACAGATTACCCCAAGAAGTATTTAATGTGATGCTCAAGTGTTCTTTAAAAAGGCACTACAATGTTAAAAGGGAGAGATTTCTCTCAGAAAAAATCGCTCTTAGAATATGCAACGTGCCAAGAGCAACAGGTTGATAGGAGGACCGGTCTGTATCAGCACAAACAGGAGAAGTGTGTATGGATTGTTACCGTATCGATTAAAGAGAGAGCCTGCAGCCATGGCCGGGGGGGGGGGGAGGACACTCAAGATAAACTAGTCTGTGCAAAGTGTCGTTCAACCGCATCTGAAAGCAAAGGTACTCGCACTCGGTTGCACACACGCATAGTGACAGGAGTAATTGTGGGAAGAATGAAAAAAGAGAGCTAAGAAAGATCAAACCCTGGCTATTTTCTCACCTCGCTAACCACTGTTAGCAGCAGGCGTGAGCGGCAGCTTCAACACATTCTGTCTCACCAACGCTTGTGTTCCTTGGTATCAGAGCTCCACGCATTTGGTAGCCCTCAACCTGTCGAGGCAAGGTGTTAATACTCGCTCCATGCATAGTGTGCTTTCAAAATACTCTTTCTTCTTCAGGAGACGTTAGAGTTACTTAGGTGAGAAAATTTCTAATGACTCACGTCACGACTGAGTGACTAATGAGTCACGCCACTAACGAGGGAAAAACAAGTCACGTGACTAAGGACTGTCAACTATCAACATTTACTTTTAGTTTTTGCACAGGAGACGAACACCAGTCGCCTGATTGGAAGTCCTATTGTTTGTTTGCCCCATCCACCACACCTCCTGCCTGCCGTGCCCAGGCTCTCCCACCATATACAATGTTGCTCGCTCAGTAATGCGGTAGGGTTAACATTGGACTTATGTGCTGTCCACACGAAGCAAAACAAACTTTTTTTCTCAGTTTTTCCTTGGCGTCGTTTCAAGCAAATCCGCATCCAGACGAATCCACTGAAAACGACTCAGCGCGCTGTAGTACAGGCCCTTATGCAGCGCTGTTTTTGCTACAAAAACGCAGAAGGAGAGACGGAGCTTGACCGGATGTTTGCCGTTGCTATGGCAACACGTGAGAGTTATGGCTAATCTACCGCTCGACCAACCGATCAATAAATACCCATAAGACAATTGACATTATGACATATGACAATTTGGCCCGTATAAATAAAACCAACAATTAGCATCAAAAGCTGTCACCCTAAGGACCTTGACGAAGCGTTGTCACACGTTGGGATGATTTAATTAGACAAATAAATGCCTACATTCATGGGAAGTCAGCTAGCGGTTGTTTGTTAGCATCATAAGTAGCATAAGTAGCATATCTGCGACTTTTTCCCGGAATATCGCCCCCCTCTCTTGGCTCCGTTTTTTTTTCCATACAGTGGCCCTGATACGCCGTCGTACAGACGAGCAGAATATCTGCTACGAGCACGAAGGCCGCCGTTGTTGTGATGAGATGTCTCGGGGGAAGAGGTCAGGCTTGAGGGTCGAGGAGCGGGGCGATGACGTCAGCGTATTCGTTTTCGCCGTCTACACGAAAACGAACACGAAACAGAGGGGTGCCATTTTTTTCTTTTCCACCCTGAGAACTGGTTTTAAAAAAGTGCGTTTTCAGGCAGCGAAAAAGCCGGATTCGTATGGACGGCAGGGCGAAACGCAGAAGACTTCTGCGTTTACACACGAAAAACGTTTTCGTGTGGATGGCCTCTTAGCTGAAAGCCTACAGTTACAGCTGCCACAGGGGGCCTCCATGCACCGATTTCAGGTGCCGAGAGGCACTGAACTCCTGTCAGTATTTGAGAATTCGGTAGTGAAGAAAGGTTGGTGAATGTGAAACTTCCCCAATTCCCACACATTACAAATTTAGGAATTAGGTGGTTTCAGATGCTGTTTGACCAGCCAACAAACACTTTGGCATACTGACACTTTTTGGTACTGCAGTGCCTGGAGCTCACTACTATTGTCAGGCTAATATTTTCTAGTTAGCACAGAACTCCAAGTACAGCTGAGACTGATGTTTTTCCTCATAAACTAAAGTACTGAAAAAAGCAATTTGTTCTGACGGTGGTGCTGATTGTAAAGGCAATAAAAGGTGTTGAGATATCACACAAAGCAAAACCTCATGGTAGCGTGAGAGAAAAATCAAAGAATGACATCCTCTGGGGATCATCAATGACTCTAAAGAATATCATTGCAATCCATTCAGTAATTATTGAGTTCAGTCTGGACCAAAGAGATGACCCAACCAAGATTGCCATCCCTGGAGCCACGACGAAGTACAGCTGGGAATACAAGCGTACACACATATCAAATTAAATAAAAAAAGAATAGCCAACATGTGAATGTTGCCTTTCTTCATTTAACTGATTAAATTAGAACAGAAAATAGTTATAAATTGGCCCAAGTATTAAAGGTAATTTTGATAACATTTTTATTTTAACAAATATTAAAAAAAAATTATGCATCCACAGAGCTTTTGGAAGGGTGCAGAATCATCATTTTTTGATTGTGAATTAAATTTATAAATTTGAATTAATTTCAAAAATGATGGGTCCAAAATGAATGTTCTGTTTACCTCTGTGTAGATGTGTGACATGTGGCTGCAGCTTCTAGCAAGGCTTGTGTGAATTTTGAAACACCACCGCACAAAGTAACCCAAATGTATAGCTACATGTTGCAAAATTAATTCATACCACAAAATATTCATCACTTGACATGACTGAGTCTGTCTGAGTGTCACTCCACTCGGCCATGAAAACGCAGGTTGTGCAACGAACTGGCAACCCCCAGGGTGCATGCTTGTTGTGACATGAATCGAGTGAGACATCTAGTGGCTGGATGGTATCAATGTTGTCAATAGCACCTTTAAATGCTTCTCCCAGCATAGTCAATCTTGGTGCAGGTTTTTTTTTTTTTTGATTGCCCATTACTTTTTTTGCTTTGATGTTCAAAAAACGTCATTTTTCTCATAATGTCTGTTTCAAATGCTCCGTTTTTAACACGTTTCAATGTAATTGTATTGCAACAGTTGTCAGCAGATGTCACTCACATACACTGCAACCGGAAATAAACTAGCACATATTTGTATTTGTTGAGTGTTTTATGATTAAAACCTTGGTGATGGTCTATGAATGTGTAGCTGTGACATCACAGCATACATAAGTCAGTTTTGATACTTTCACAGTATTTATATAGCACTTAAAACTACTATAATAAAAAAAGACATGAAAATATTACATTACTTCTACAATATTGGACATTTAAAGAACTAGATGTGGGGCACTTGAATCACTACCAGACCAAAAACAGGAGACTGATTTTCTCCTACATCGACCAGTTAGAAGCTACAGTAAGCTTTTGAGTATTTCACCTAAAAAATAAGTTCCCAGCACGACTAAAAGCTAACACAAAGCCTCTTAGCTCTGACGATGGCTCCTACAGTGAAACACTTGTTAAGAGGGAGAAGGATTCTTTTGGGCCTTTAGAGTTTTTAAGTAAATGTCTACAGGCAGCAGAGACGGGAGGAAAGTACCACAAACTCTTAACGACTGCAACTCGGAGAGATGTATTTGGGTTACTTTGTCATTGTAGTAATCCTCTCGTGTCTCGAATATTATTTCAGCCCGAGTTTCACCTGATGTGTGCCAGCCAACAAATGAGTATTAATGGATACACGGCGCGTCCCTGCAGTGCCGTTATGTTGTGGGGGGTCACTGATGGGACACATTAGCATCATCGCTAGCCTGCTTCCACTTAACAGCCTTGTTCACTACAACTGCTCTTCTCAAATTTTTAAACATACAAAATATTTGATGAGGAAGGTTTTTCATTTTTGAGGGAATCACTAAACCACAATTCAGTATAAACTATAATAATATGAGCACTCATGAATGATGACGGAGGCGTGCAGAGAGTTATTGCTCAACAGAGACTGAATACATTTTGCCAAGTCATTGTAAGAATGTTATCGATTGGAATTTTTTTTGAAGGCAAAGTTGCAAACACGAGCAAGTTTTCTCATAATGTGTATGAATTTAAAAAATCCTATATTCATAACGGTGCGTAACATTCTTCACAGTGTTTAGAAAGCATCGTAAATCGCTGGGTGTGTCCTGAAGATGCATGGTGGGCTGCAAATGATCAATACGTGCATTTACCCCGATGCTGAGTGACTCATCAATTTAACATAGAAAGTCTCTTTCTGAAGTCAATATGTCATTATGAATAATTGCTTGTTTGGGAAACCTCAAACCTCCATGATAAATAAATAAATAAAAGCTTGAATGGAGAAAGCCAAATGAATCGTTACCACGGGGGACTTTGGGAACACATTGGATATATTGACAGATATCTATTCCAGGCTACAGACAAATCTACTATTTGGAAATTCATATTATTGGTGAAATAATGCAGTCTGCATATCTTGGCTATCAGGGCCGAGACACAAGGCAAACAAATGTGACTCTGCAGCGCTGCAACACGCAGCCGGTACCTTTTTTTCCCCTGTGTTTGTAGCAGAACATAATTATGACACCCACGCAGTGACATTATTGCTACCCCGCTTTCTATTCTACCCAAACATTGTGGGCCTCAGCATAATAAATAATAAACAAAACTAGGAGGAGAAAAAAAGAAGAGACATAGAAAAGCCAAACCATATTTGCACTGGAAATGATGAATAATTGAATCTGGGAGGCATACACACAGATGCCGACACAGACGTGCTTGCACACACACACACACACACACACACACACACACACACACATGGAAATAGTCCACTGGGTCTCCAGTGCCATCTAGAGTTGGTTTGCAGAGATGAGCATAAAAAATGCTAATATTAGGATTATGATTTTATAAGGTTTTGTAGTCACATTCTTTCACCATGTCCATATGTTTTTTTCCTCTCACTGCTCAAAGGCTATGCCATGAAGCGTCAATCACTCACATTATGTATCAGGGGGATTTGTCAGGTAAGAGATTGGAATGATTGAATGTCTCTTTTGGGCTCGATGTCATTAAAGTGTGTTGGGGGAAATAGAGACCTCTGTGTTGGCCGGGCTTTTGGCTCGTCCTCAGCTGTGACCCAGCAAACAGCAGAGGCTTTCGCCCGAAGGCCAGCATGCACCGGTCACCGTGCCTGGCAGCTGTGTGCTCGCCCCATATGCTCGCCGAAATAATGAGTAGACATGTCGTTCTTCTGGCTGGCCGCTCTTGACAAAGCGAGAAGCCGTGCATGAATTTCTTTCTTCTTTTTTTTATCAGCTTGTTGACACCAACCAAGTGATTATCCCTCAGTGCATAGCTGCTGTTACGTGGATTGACTTTTTCTGCATTTTCTTTTTTTAAGATATTAACAGCTCCCAACACCATCGGTTGACTACTCTGTCTCTCGAAATCCTTTCACTTTCTCCTGAATGCGTTGTGAGTGGCATGTCCTGTTTACTATCAAATGTTATTTATTTCTAAGAAAATGCACACCATGCTTTTTATTTTTTACCTTCTAGTCAAATACACCAACAGTGTCTCCTATGAAATGACTTTCCCATCCAACTAAACTGCACTCTCAATTACGTTTCGAGGGACGTGTATTTTCTCCCGTTTTACAGTCACAGTTTTAATCATGAGGTTAACGTTGTGAATTGAAATCAAATCAAAAGCTGCTACAGAAACTACTGTGTTGGGGTTTTTAACAACAGCATGGTAAGGATTAGTAAAAGAACAACATGGTTTGGTTCAAAATGACTATAAATTTGAAACAAAACAAAAAAGCAACAAAATGACTTGATTACGTTGAGGGAACAAAAGTACTTGTTTCTTATAGGACACGGATCTCCTGTGTTTCCCAATCCTCCCACTAGCGTGACGTCCTACTTATGCAGACTTTCATTTGAAGCCTATTTATACGTCAAAAGTAAATGTATCCCACAACAAAAAGACAGTTCCTTCTAATTCACAATGCAGTGTCATTGTATGGGGACATCATTTTAAAGAGACAGGGTCAAAGGTCAAGTATTTACTCAAGTAATTTACCCAAGTCAGGTACTCGTTTCTTCCATCTTATGCTTGGCATATGCTAATGCTTATGCCAATCCACCACATTTCTGATGGAAGCATTGCATTGCTGAAGTCGTAACAATCCAACGACATCATTTTTTAATGATGTCCCCCGGTCGCAGTTTGAAATAGTTTTTGGGGGTTAACGAACAAAACAAAACAAAAAAGGCTATTAAACTATAAAGTTAAGTTTAGGCAACAAAACTTAATTGTTAAGTTTAGGCAAGAAAACTACACAATTAAATTTAGCAACAAAACTACATGCTACATACTTGCTATAGAGTTGTGGTACCTACTGCTGTTAAGAATGTTATTTTCTGTAACAAGAAGTCTATTGGAGTACACACTAATACATACATTTCAGGAACACACTGCCAACCTTTTACCGCTGCTGATGCTGGCACAGAAACACACAACATACTGTAAGCCGCTGTTGTTTTTCCGTGACTATAGACGTTGATGTTGAGTATCCCATTGGCAGCACTTAAGATGTCTTTGGTAGGAACCGGGCTTTGAACTTGGCACCACTCCAAAGGCTTTCCATCGCTCGCCAGTTAGTGTCTCTGCCTGCACTCGCAGGTTGGGGTCATTCTTCCCTCACAGGAGATCGACCACGCTGGGTAAGAGCAGGAAAAGGCACAGCAGGGTAATTTAAGTTAGTTATAAAAAATCACTGTTGCTGTGCTCTGGATGCACTCCTCTCCTTTTTCTGGCACAGAAGGGTTGGAACTAGAAAAAAGAAACAGCCAATACTGAGAGGCAAAAAGGTTGAAGGGAGTTTTTTAATTGGCTATACAGCTGTGTTTTGTTATCCCCCCCCCCCCCCCCTTACAAAGTTGTTTTGTCAGAATGGAGGCAAGGCAGGTTTAAATTCAAAGCGCTTTGCATATATAAAACATCAAAAGCCAAAGGACAGAGTGCAAACGGAGGCCGCGCCTGAAACTAATACTTACTGTAAACACTGGTGACAGGATTTACAGAGGAACGGTCACCTTCCAGAGTCATCCACCCAATCTCCTGTGTAAGCTGATGAGCCAATACAACACTAAAGCACTTATTCAAATTGTAAACTATCGCATTTGTGAAAATGACAGGGGATATGTAACTACTGAATGTTTGAAGGAGGCCTGCCTCTGACCCAAACTCTCGGCACAGGCAGCGTTCCAGAGTAACATTTACTTTTTTGATATGTTTTATTCATTCTCCTCGACTCCGGCGAGGGGCTCCGGGGGGATGCCGGGGAGGAGGGGGAGGCGATGTTGGGAATCAGAGCGTGTTTCCAATCAACGACGGCGTTGCCTCATTTCACTAATCATCATTCAAATGAGATTGATTTGCTTCCCCACCTCTGCGCCTAGTTTTAGTGTAAAACAGTTTACAGCGGAGGGATTTTGTATTGTACCCCCACACTCTGCTGAAGTGCAGCTGAATGGTCCCCAAGTTCCGAACAATAAGCTCATGAATACTGAAGTAGTGTTTTATTTTTTGCTCTGTCTGGCTCAATTCTATTCACTGTCACAAAAGAAAAGAAATCCACTTGAAAAAAGGGAGGCGGTTTGGATCATTTGCATGCAAGCTCGGCCCTGTAATGGAATGAAATATGACACACCAATTTAATTACTCCTGCGGAATTGTCTCGCCTCACAGTATAAATATTGATTCAGGCCGCTCTCTCTCCTCGGATCCTCCTTCCCTTCTTCGTCTGCAGCTTCCATCTTCCTCATAAAGCATTCCAATCTCTTTTCTTTCTCAAACACCCCCTCTCTTTCTCTCTGTGACACACACTCAGTGCTGCTGCCTCCTCCTCCTCCTCCTCAATTTTTCCTCTTAGTCCATCCACCTCTCATCTCGCTTCCCCTGCTGCCCGCTCCCCCAGTCCATCCATTCCTTATTCTGCTAGCATCGGTTGATGCCTGTCATCATGTAGCGGCAAAGACTGTCGAAGGAGTAACGCATATGTGATTCTGCCCTCTCCTCTAGTGTGATGATAACAGCACTCTATATGCATGCCCGCATCCGCACCGTTAACGGCCCCTGAAATTACACACAATTTTCATAGCAATAGGCTTTATAGAAGGGAGATGGTCCCCTGAAGGGGGGCCGCGGCCACGCCTTCACAGCACAGGAGAGAGCAGAGGAAAGAGATAAGGCAGCCTGCACCAAAGCAAAGAGGAGTACTTACCCGCCCCAGGCATCTCCCATGTGGACTTCTATAAACTCCTTGGCCCGACCGCTTCTTCTCAAGTGTGATGGGTCAGCCTCATGGCAAACCTCGGCTCGGTGCGTGAGGCGTACCAGCCCAGAGACGTGGCCCTGACTGCGAATTCATCGGCTGTGTTGTGGCTCTCTGCCCAGCCAGCCGCCGCCACAAGGCAGCAGGAGAAAAGAGGTAGAACATGCAGGGAAAGACAAACAAACAGAAAGACTGTGAGGAATTAAACGCATTGAGCTAAAGATGCCCTTTAAAGCATTTAAATGGAGGAGATCAGAGAGCGGCACTCTTAGCTCCTTGGACCCCCCCTCCCCCCCAAAAGCTTTTCTGAGTCAAAGGGAGAGAAAAAACGTGCAGCATCCGTAAAAGCCCAGGCGTTTTGTAAACAACACATCCGTCCTCTCAAGGACTAAGTGTTTCTCATGTTTTCACAGAGCTCTTAACAGGCTGAATGCCTAACAGGGGTGTCCAAACAAGAGACGGAGAATTGAGTCCTTGTCGGAGGGTTTATCCATGAAAAGCAAAGCGTCAACATCCTCGAGCTCTCGTTGCATTTATGTTAAATGGATTACATTTTTTTACAAGTCACACAGTCACACAAGACATGAACTTTTTAATATGTTTTCAGGAAGACGAAAAATAATTAAGAAGACGGAAGTGTTTTCTTTGCCATCTGCCGTGCACACACACACACACAGAGAAATGCTACGCGGGCTATTAGGCCGACTGCCTTTCAGAAAGCCTGCACTTTCAACCCACTCGCTTCCCTCCTCACGGGGTCATGAAAACATCCAATTTCTAAATGGCTCACTCATGTGAATCATTGCAGTGTAGCCCTAAGAAATGGCGGCAGCGCTTTCCCCGGCTGACGTATCGTTAACACTGTGTAGCTGCAGCGAAAGGGAAGGCAGAGACTTGACCCGCGGGCAGATTAATCCACCAAACAATGATTTTAAGGTCACGCCGCTGCAGCCACGGACACCAGCGCAATGCAGCAGCAAGCACCAATGCTGTGAGGCAGACAGAAAATGATGTGACTAAACCGGTTGGTTGTGTGAAATAAAACCGGGAGAGGTGTGGAAAAGGGAGAGGAGAACGTGGAGGGAAAGCAGATGTTGTGTTGCCCTGATTAAACACCTCCATGTGCAGAAATGTCACCAGAAATGATAATGCGTCTCTGATTTTCCTCTGCACGTCAGCTCGCGAGGTATCATGTTGAAATGTTGCGTTGGATCTTGCAATTGGCCTCTTTGCACATCTGTTTGTGTCATTTGTACATGAGTAGATTTTTCGGGGGAGATCAGTACTTTAAGACGCCAATCTGATCAATCGCAAGCATGCAAAAGCACTTGTATTAGTTTATGCCTACGAACGTTCGTCGTAGTCGTAGCCTTTGTCTGCAAAGCTAGTAATTTAATTAAACATTTCCCTCATCTCAGCCAGCGATGTTGAAAAGTTTGGCTGGACCGAGAAGACTTCACGACAAACCAGGGCGACTCATTAGAGACCTCCAACTATCCCTTTAAGGGGGCAATAACTATGGTCTTTATGGCCCCATAGCACAAAACGACCATAATATATCTGCAGAGGGTTGATGGGGTTATGCTTTAAAAACTCATTTTCTGCCTCATACTCAGTTTTAAAGTGAAAACTTTTAATTCCCCCCAAAGTCCACTGGCATTTCAAGACACCGAAGAAAATGTTTGGTGTATTCTGTATTCTATAACTGCCAATGACAAAGCACTATTTTTATTGGCTATCAAAACGGTTTCCGTTGAGATCTAATACCTTTTCATGTGATGTGTGTGTCTGATGTCTGCTTTAATTACCTGGATTTCTTATCTAATCCGTAAATGACGTTCCTACACAATGAAACTGCATTGAAGATTACATTTTGATGGATATGTATTTTTTTTTTATGGTGTGACAAATACGATTCAAATGAGTCCATGTCCTCCAAGTCCACGGAACAAAGAGGATGGGGTGGTGGATGGGAAAAAATACATTGTTTTTAACCCAGGAGACTGCTGTCTGTCTTCTGTTGCTTTTACATAACCAAGTACTTTTATTTTCTTTACATAACCAAGTACTTTTATTTTCTTTACATAACCAAGTACTTTTGTTGTCTTAACATAACCAAGTACTTGTGTTGCCTTAACATAACCAAGTACTTTTATTGTCTTTACATAACCAAGTACTTTTATTGTCTTTACATAACCAAGTACTTTTATTGTCTTAACATAACCAAGTACTTTTATTGTCTTAACATAACCAAGTACTTTTATTGCCTTAACATAACCAAGTACTTTTATTGTCTTTACATAACCAAGTACTTTTATTGTCTTAACATAACCAAGTACTTTTACTGTCTTTTCATAACCAAGTACTTTTATTGTCTTTTCATAACCAAGTACTTTTATTGTCTTTTCATAACCAAGTACTTTTATGGTCTCAACATAACCAAGTACTTTTGTTGTCTTAACATAACCAAGTACTTTTATTGTCTTAACATAACCAAGTACTTGTATTGTCTTTTCATAACCAAGTACTTTTATTGTCTTTTCATAACCAAGTACTTTTATTGTCTCAACATAACCAAGTATTTTCATTGCCTTATCATAACTAAATAATTGCGTTGCTTTAACATGACTAACTTACTTACATTAAAAAAGGAGAAACTAAGTTTGCCTCCCAACATAACTGAGTGTGCAGTTTAGTTGTAGGCAGTGGTGTAGTGGAGGGTATACGCAGGTATACGGGGTATACCCACTTCTTTTTCTGGTGGTTTACAGTATACCCACCTATCAGCCAGAAAGCCATTGGAATATATGGGAGAGTATACCCACTTCCTCCTCTGTAACCTACCCATCTACCTAGCAGTACACCCACCTCATCAACTACCACTACACCACTGGTTGTAGGGGAATGTCAGTCTGAAGGAGACAGACTTGCTATTCCAGTCGTCGTCCCTAAAGACTTGGAGATGGTTCAGGGTGGGGTGTGCTGCAGATATGTCAGCGATGCTGTAACTCCTACTGCTCGTCCCCAGAGTTGGATTTAAGTCAGAGTATTAGACGCACCTTTAAGTGCTTGGGCAGCTTTTTAGGGTCTGATGGAATTCATGTTTTGCACATAGAAGGAAGCCAATCAGAGCTACATCATCCTGTGCTAGTTACACTTGTTTTTCATGTGCAAGCACAGATGGAAGGAGTTTGCAACGAATGCAGCCCCAGAGATCTCATCAATCCGTGTGTGTGAGGCAACGTGGAAATTTAACACAACCATTAGATGGTGCACCAAACCTTCTGTGACTCCACTCTTAAAAACAACCACACCGATAGGAGTCTTGTAAATCAGCTTGCCGGTGATTAGTGCGGCCATTAGAAATGTTTGGGTCCCTGTGCATCTACTGTGCTCTGTTATGTTAGTTGGTGCAGAATGCAAAACCTAAATGAAGGCAATTACATGATAATTGAATGTGTGTAATTGTGCAGTAAAATTCAGGGTCTCTGCCCATTTTCAGTGAGAGAATGCAAATATATGTGCTCTCCATAACTTGTGAAAGTCCATTGGGATGAAATTAATAAAGATGTGTTTGATCATTTAAATCTTAATAGACCATAGGTAAGCGCTTGCGTCATTTTGTTTACCGTCCCAGAGGAGCTGAAGGAGCAGAGAGCAAACATTTGGAGTCCATAAACTGGAACAAATTTAATTCTCTTGCATTCTCGCATTGAGACACCGGGCCCCTTAACCTTTATAAATATTTAATTATTCTATGAAGATATATCGTGGAAGTTGGTGCACTACAACTTGCCATTGCATGATTGAAAAATACAGAAAACAATTACAAATAGAAACAAATAGATAATTTCATATGCATGCGGATGATTATGCAGCAAAACTGTACAACCTGTAGTTGGAATTAATAATAATAAAAATAGTAATAATCTTGTAGTATGTGGAATGTCAAGTCATTTTATTGCTTATCATAACACCTTCTCGGTATGTTTTATAGAGCAGGGTCTCTAGCTGCTGGAAGGAATAAAGAGCGATCTACTTGGGCAGCAGGCCCTCATCCTGATGGACAGTGTATGTCAGCCTTACCCGTATGAAGTATTAAATAGTTAATTCAATGTCACAGTGTTGACTCTTATTTCTCAGTTGGATAACATATAGTATGTATTCATTCCAACATTTTTTGATGAGGCATCCCAACATATATTGTTTGACATTTGGAGACAAGTTTTCTTCATATTCCCAGCAACCAAAGCTTCAATTTATTGACGTCCCAGTGAGGTGTCGGGAAGTTGACAGCTGTTTTTTTTAACTCAGGTCTAGTACAATTTTGCAGGTCTTGTAAGTTTTCACACCTGGACAACCCAACTCTCTATCTCCATCCCTTTTTAAATACACGTGGGCAGTGGGCATAAAATATAGTTTGGCTAGCGGGTCAGAAAGCTTGTCTGGGACATAATGAAGCAGGCAACATCCTTAAGCCTCCCAGCTACCAGTGCAGGGCAGAGCATTCCTCTCTATCTGTGCAGCATGTTGTCCCATGCAGGCTAATGTCAACTCAGCTTTTACATCTGCCCGGTCTCTCCAAATCTCCTCCTTAATTCCTCCAGCAGGCAGTCGGAATCAGCCGAGGGGACACGCCAGAGATGGAGAAGCAGGTGGCAACCTTTGCAGCCGTTCATAACTCTTTATGTATTTCCAAAAAGTTACCCGTCTGAAAGTAAAACCTTTTCCATTATTTTATAGCGTTCTCTTCAGAGCAGCTAAAAGCAGGTCGCTATCGGCGATATTAACGGTTATTGCGGTGTATCTATGCAAGAATGTGTGAATGACACGCTTGCGCTTGCGTCTGCGCTGCCGTGGGACGAACCAGTGTGCAACGTTTAAGAGATTTCGGGCAGAGCTGTGAAGATAAGTATAATGGCTGTGATAGTACACTAATCCAATTACAGCTATTTCATTACATTAAATTACAAAATTTCACTTTAATAAGGTATAATACGAAAGGGGTCACGGTGCGGCTGGGTTCCCATGGCTACAGCCAGAAACCCACAGCTAAATGAAACAGAGGGGGATGTGACGCCCACACACATAGCGTTGAGAGTTTGAAGTATTGCCCCCATAAGCTGGGATATTTGTATTTTGTAGGAAGAGAAAAGGGATCAAGGCACACTAGTCAAACCACAGTGCCAGTTCATGTAATTGATGGAGACGTGGGGGGTGATATTTGTCCAAACAGGCAGGCAGTAAATGTACAGGTGCTCTGGTGGAGCTCTGCGGAGAGAACGAGGGATGGGGATTCATACCGATAAGCAAGATGAGACCATCTGCTGGGGAAGAATCATATTTCCCATGACCCGCACTGTCAAAGATGCTACTGAGATCTCACACAGGAGCCGAAGGAATGACACTGACAAACAGCTCACATAACTAGACTGTAAACACAAAGAGCGGCATTGTTTGCTCCGTCCCCTTTAACATGAATGACCTCCATTCAGCGGTAGGTGTCCAGTTCCAACCCCACCACAATGCTCCTTGAGACCAATTATATAAGACAGTTATATAGTTATATAGACAGTTTGCAAACATTGAGCTTAGTACATTATTACATTTGACAAGTAGCCCAAAGAGAGTTCCTTTTTTAATTATCATTAGTTACGTAATTTTTTGATATCTAGCTGTATTTTGGACAGTAATTGCGGCTAAAAATATACATTTTTTAATTCCGAATACCAATTAAGTGCAGTAATGTTGGCCATTTTTCATCTTGACATAGGGCTGTATTAAAATAATAACCAGTAATTCTCAAATTAAGATTCCAGTGTTGCCCACTAATAGATTCAATTGCGTGGAAGATAACAGTCATTAATTTCCATTTAGCTTCGGTGAGAAGGTGTTGTGTGGAAATCTGTGGCAAGAGACAAAACCCAGGAAAGCGGAACTGCATTCTGAACTGTCAAATGAAAAAGAATAAGATATCCGCGGAGAGTTGCTTACCTCTCAGGCAAGCCCCTCGACAGGCCTTGAAGTATAAAATCAAGTTTGTCCAAAAAAACAAATCAAGGGGATGTGGCGATGTGTGGAACGACACCTGCTGAATAAGCTTTTTTCCCTTCCTGCTGCAGGTTTGACAAAATACTATGATCTCCTCTTCCCCGTTTTTTGGATGCACGCTGGAATGAACTTTGTTTGCTCGAGACGTGTCAACAGTTTTGCTTAAGCAGCATGAAGCTGATCTGAGGACACAGTGAGCCAACGCTGGCAAACAACCCTCAGTGCCGGCTCCATAACGAAGCTGGAGATCAGCTGCAGCTCCCCGACAACACGGGGGGGGGGAACAGGCAGCAAGCCTCCACGCTGACACCTGAGAACACTGGCGGGCCCTCGCTCAAACCATGATTCAAAACTATCACCGCGATTACGACTGTGCCGTTACACGTATTATTGTCTTTTGTGCACGAGCCTAATCACTGTAAAGATTTAGGGCCACAGAATTACAGGATACAAGCATCATCAATCTGTCACTGTCTCTGAACTCATGCTCTCCTGGCAGAGATTCAGGCAGTGAATTAATCAAAGGAACCGTTATTGCCAAATTACTGACACGGGTTCAAAGATAAACGTCTCCTGGCTGACGCCGACCGACAGCCCAGAGAGTGATTAATTCCTCTCCACTCCGGTGATTGGCAAGAGTCTCCAGCTGAGGACGGTGCATCCTAATCGTGCCGCGCGTCATCTCATGTCGAGTTTGGATTACAGTACCAATCCTTATTAGTTTGCGAGGTGGGGGCAGCGGGGACTTGGACCCCACATCTTCCTGTGTGTGTGTGTTACTAGCTGAAGAGGCACTGAGTGGAGCCCAAAGGGTCAGCAGCACAGCACTTTCTCAAAGGCTTCAATTTGAGCCGGCGACAGGATTGAGTTATGTGGTCCCTGTCCTGTCAAATGCAATGAGGAAAGAAAGGCAGAGAAACGTTTTTTTTACCCTCACAGAGCCAACAGCTGCTGCAGGTAGTTCTGCAGCCATGTTTTCATAATACAGAAAGACAGGCAACTTTTCCTCAGAAAGACTTGGATATTAGCAGGCGCTCAAACGTGACTGGCTGCAGCAGGTCCACGTTGTAATGCGCAGTCAATCCAATATGACAGCTCCATCCAGTCAGAATTCTCACGCAGAAAATATTCAACTCCAGTGAATTTGTAAGCGGAGCAAAACCATTATCACCTTTTTTCATCTTCGCCTGTTCGCCTTAAAAACTCCCATCAGTCTCCATATCAATCCCGCTGAGAGAAGAGAGATCAATCGAATCCCTTTTCTGGCTTTTGTGTTTATCACGCTTTAAAGTTGCAGTAGGGGCTCGCGTTGTCATAGAAACAGCCGCAGCGGGGAGAGAGAAAAAAGAAAAGCTTTTCGCTTGTTGTTGAACTTGGTAGGATGCATGGAGTAACGAGAGTCATCATTATGGGAGATATCAGCAGCACAAGCGGAGAGGGGACCGCTTCTTTTGTTTGCTTGGCCTTACAAATTAATGTGCGCCAGCGTGTAACTGCGACCCCCCCCCCCCCTCCCCCACCCCCCCAGCACGAAACAGCAGGAGAATACGGCGAGGCTCACGGACGATATTGAGCAATATACTGCCACAGGTGCAGGGATTTGGCTGAATTCCTGCATAGTAATAAATCTCAATGATGGAATTTTGTTTTCAGAGCTCAGGATTGGTTTGCACTCACACCACAATGCAATCATGTCGTCTGGTCTTCCTTCAGAAATGAATCCTCTCCGGCCCACCCTGCAGTAAAGCTGCAGCACGGTGTGATGTCTCTTTGCTTTTTAAGATTGCACATTAGCATTCACGCCAACCGGCGAGCTCGCTGAGCATCCCCCCCAATATGGCTCACAATCTCTAAGATGTCAGGCTGTTTGGAACCAGTGTTCTTTGCTGCGATTCCATTTTACGAAGACGTGACGGCGAGACATCGGAGATGCGTCGAGCGATTTTCACACACCGAAACACCATTATTGCCTGGTGCGTTTATCCAGGTAGGGGAGGACGTTTTGTACTTCATCATCTGTAAATGGACAGTTTCTGGGGTTAAAGTTGCTGTGGCAGATATTGTGATAATATCAAACAATTACGTGCGTGTGAAAAGGGAACCCGTGGAGAATTATCACCCGATTGTGTGGTTCCCTTTAACGTTTATGGAGCATTTTAGTGTCTTTCAGCATTTTTTGTTTTGTTTTACAGCTTACAATTTCACTGTTTCACTGTCACCGTTCTTTCTGCCAAAGCAGGCAGCTGATTTATACCAAAAAAAGAAAACCTCCTGTTTCTTTTATGCGAGTCACAAGTTTTCAGAGTAAAAAGTTTTTTGCTTTTTGCCAATTGAGAGCCACAATGTCAGAGTGGGATCAGAGGGGAATCCAGCGCTTTGCTGTGCAAGGTATTCAGACGAGATGAGAAACAAGGCCAGATCTGAACCGTGGACAATGTGATTGCTGGGAGATAGGCAGCGGGGAGAATACGCAGCACAGAAGAGGAGATAAGGCGAGGAGCGCCATCTCACCAGAGGCGAGCTGTTTGCACTCAACTGAGCTGAAAGTGAATGACTGATCCGTTTCCATGCGCATACACCTTGTCTAAAACCACTGGTTCTGCATCTTCAAAGGCTCTCCAAACTCAAAAATCACAAAGGAGCCTTTTGAAGCAATATCTCCTGGTGTTCCAACGGGACAGCCGAGTCCCCCCCAAAGAAATTCCCTCTTAACTTGCAGATCCACCCACAATCTGCTGCTTCAAAGATGTAATTCCATCCGGACCCCTCTTTTTCCCACGGGGATTATGCTCCTCAGAACTGGGGAAATGTTGTCAACACTTTAGATATTCGACGCAAACAATATATTAATTTACATTCAGCGGGTCTCTTTATGCATAGCCAGACCTCTAGGTGAAACACTGTACTTGTAAAATCTGGAATATCGAGGCCTTGCTCAGTTTGAGATAAATTCCCTTCACAAGCACTGGAATAGAAAGTTTCCATCCTTAAAAAGGAATCCCAATCCCAATTTTAGGAATGTATACCACAGAATAATATGTTGACATCTACAAGCATTATTATTACAGTGAATTATGAAAAGAGATAACAAAAAACCTGCAAGCTTCTTTTAATCGTGGAACTTTCTGAGTTATTAACTAACATTCAATGTATTTACTAAGCTCTATGTTAGAGAGGCGTGTGGAGGGAGCAGCGTCAGCTGATTGATGCAGCAGCTGCAGGTGATCTGGGTGATTAACAAGCTTTTATAGACTCCACTAGACGGCCGAGGAGGGCAGACCCGGAGCTCACACCGACACGCTAAGGAAGGAAACTATGGACACAAGGAACTGAGGGTTCACTGAGCTGTAAAGAAGCCGGGTGGCTACAGTCTACAAGCTGAAACGATGCTAACTTTAGCAGCAGTGCACATATAAGCCTAAAAGTGGGAACAAAGGCAAACTCAATGTGTATTATGCAGAGGGTCAGGCTGTCCACAGTAAATAAAGAGGAATTAATGATTGATTGATGCAGTGTACCAAATAAAATTCACTATCATTTGGAAGAATGTGATAAGAGTAAGGACAATTGATGAGGGGATTCAGCATTCTGAGAAGTCAGAGGGATCTGGGAGATACGGCAGCTCTCGATTCTGGTCTGCACGTACAGATACGACCACGTGTGCACAAACACACACACGCCGCGTCTAAATGCAGCGGCTTTTTGCCTCATATTGCCGACGAGAGCGGAGATTCCCCCAGAAATCTCTGGACAAGGCCTATATCAGAAGCTTAGAGGAACGTTTGGCTGCTGCAGCGCGGATCACCTCTGGGAATTCTCCCCACAAACATGTAGCCGAGAAGAAAGACTGTTATTGTCAAAGGGTGTTCTGATTTGACGTATAATTACATCCAATGAGGGAAAAAAAACAAAGCTAATCTGGCGTGCTTGAGATATTGCATCCGTATATTTAATTAACTGATCCCCCATTAAAGTGGGAGATAAAATGTTAACATTAAAGCAGGAAAATAGAGACAACATTCAGAGGAAATTAAAGCAAAGAAAAGGGGAAATGTTATTATTTTATGATAGCAGCTTCTATTTTCCAATTTGTTCACTGTACAATATCACATATGAGACATGCCAGGGACTGTGTTGTCACCGATAGCAGACCGTGTAACTGATTAGTGAAGACGGTCACATCTCTTGGTCTGCACGATTCCATGTCACCAAATTGCATTGAGTAGGTTCAGAGTGAAAAACGCAAACACAAAACTGAGCAAAGAAAGTCCCAATCCTGTAGTTGAGCAGCTTTGTGGGGAGGCAAAGACACGGCTTGGTAAAGAGACGAGGCAAACAACATAAAAACAAGGATTAAGGGGTGGGAAGAAAGCTTAATAGCGGTAGATTAAAATGGCATTACTACCTGGTGAGACATAAGTACACACAGCAGGCTCAAGGTATCTGTGGGATGATGGGACAGACACTCAAGGGCTGAGTCACGCAGAAGCTAAGCGGAGGGACGAGGATCATAAAGACCGCCGCTCGCCAAACGAGCTCACCTCCGGTGAGTCATCCTCCGCTGGTTTAGACGTTCGTCAATCAGACCTCCTTTCATAAGCGACTGTTTGTATCCACAGTCCAAGGTTTCTTTAAAGCTCAGCAGCGTTTGAACTCCATCATCATACGACAAATAGCCTATAATGAGGAATTTTCCCATTAGGTTTCTGTCAAGAGTACGGCAATTGTGTTTCAGTGTAGCCCACCAACGCCGAGTCGTAATGTGATTAAGAGAACATTATGATTAAGGCTCGGGTCATGAGAACACATTAATCTTATTATGATATTTACATTTAAGCCATATGGAGATGATTAATACTGCAATTAGTTCCTGCACTGCTCCTCACATTGTCAGAGGCTTATTTAAAGCCCATAATCCATGCAGGTGAAACGGCTCTCCAGTGGTTTTCAAAGTCTCTTGTCACATCTGCCTCAGATCACTTTCCCCAGACACTGCACATTGTTTGTTTTTCATACCGATTAAACAAATGATATGTAATGGTGAGTTGCTGGTGAGCTAATCTTTATGCCAAGCTAATACAACCAGCTGCAGGTTAATATTCAATCTTCTTATCCAGCTCTCAATAGGACATTTAATAAGCTAATTCATCCCAAAATGTCAAATCGTAGAGCAATTACCAATAGTATTTCTATTGACCTGGTCATGTAGGCCTGTAAAGAATGTTTGAATGGACCCAGTGCAGCATGACCGGTGCATAGCGGTCACATAGTCCATTTTGCCATCCAAGTCAATTATACAAGCCAGCAGTAGTGAGCCCCTCCCCGCGTCTCTTTCAAACTCAATATTTAAAGAGTTCTGGGAGACAGCAGTGTTGGTCGATCACTTTTTCTCATTAATTCAAAGGCTCCGTAGATGCCTTTACGATTACGACATGAATAATAAATAGTCCTGTTAGTCTCCTTGTGGTGGAGGAAGGCTTTTTTTTTTTTTACATTTAATTCAATGCCTATCCATGTGTATTAAGGAACCTGCTTCTCCACGGGAAAAAAATAGGAAAAAGCCTCAGACACATGACACTGTTGTTCCAGACTTAATAAACAACCAGTCAGGATGCGTTAGGGTGGGATGTTCTGCCGGGGTGTCGGGGACAGAACAACGGTTGTCAGTGTAAAGCACTAACGCACACAAAATGGTTTAGGCTGCGTCTCAAATAACATGTTTCACACGGCGCGTGATCTAACGGTTCACTTTCGTCCGTCAGATTACGCGACGACCACCACATTTAGCCGCAATTGCTCCCGTATCAGTTTCTCGGCTCCAAAAGGCCTTCATGTGACCGGAGCTCCAATTTGTGTAGTAATTACAGATTATGACTCCACGCCATTGGAGGGGGAAAAAGCGCAACTTCAATTAGGGCGAAGATGGGCGAATTTACATTCTGATGCACCTTCCAGTGTGCTGCAGGTGGACAGGGTCAATGTACATCAATTTAGGCACCACAACTTTACACAGATCACAGATCTGTGGCTCATGGAGTAATCTTCATTCAGTGGGGTCTTCCATGATCATAGCATAAATGCGAAGCCACCATGAATAATGCAATAGGCTGTCTACCCCAATAAAGGATTTCCTTCTGGTCTCATATCCAGTTGGTACACCGTGTACTGCTCCTCCGCATGATGACAGTCAAGGTGTTATGTCTCCACCTAAAGGTACCCTGAGGAACTGTGTCTGTGTGCTGAACTGATAGGCAGGGTAATCATATAAACACTCTGAGCAGCACATTTAATCAGAGCCAATTACAGATCTCTGTCATATTTAATGACACATTAGGTACAAGTGGATATGATTAGGCTTGTGAAATTGGTGGAATTCAAGGGAGATGCTGCATGCATCCAACTGCACCCTGGTATCTGCACACTTTTTAATCAACAAATAGCAGATAACAAAACACCATTCATTTAGTTGTGCATTTATGCATAACAAGTGAATTCACGATTCAACTCAAGCAATAGAGTTACATGATCGGAAGAAAATACGTTCAATAATGTCCTTCAGTGCAAAACTTTTATTAATAGCTAAATATATTAAATGTAGTGACACTAAATTTGGGGGAAATTACATGAATTCAGAAAGTTTTTCCTTTACTTTCTCTCCAATGTTTGCATAGTATTTCATTTGGGCAAGCAGGGCTTTGGCAGCTTGAAGCTCTCCTGATAAAAAAAAGAAGAAGAAAAAAGTGAGAGAGCGAAGTAAGTTCAATCAATGTCTCATTCTGTGACTAAAAGGAACGCTTCAGATTACAAAACAAACAAAGGAATGAGGGGGAGGAAGTAAAAAATGTTTCAAAGCAATGTCTGAATACAACACCTTTAACAAGGGCAGCGTCTATCTCCTCTGTCAAGATGGCCAGTTTCCCTGCAGGTGAGGAGGAGACGGGTTTCAGTGCTGCGTGCGTTCACAACACATATGGAGCGCAGAAGCACATTTGCCACTATAGACTACTTGATTTAAATTAAACAAACAGCACTGGATAAAAAAAATCAATATTATATAGTCAATATTATGTACACCCAGTTTCAGTTTCATGTAGCACAGTAGTTTACAAAATGGGACACCAATGGAACAGACCATGTAGACGCAAAAAATGTGTGCATCATTCACTGGTCTGAACATTTGATCATGTTCATCGTGCATTGCATATCAGGCAACTATGCCCAAAATCATATCCAATTTTTGATGCTATTTATGGTTGACATCTTTTTTTAATCAGCCAGTAAGTGATTCTGTAATGACCTGTCTATATAGCAGTTTTCATCTTAAGGGGTGGAGTCCGTCATTCCCACCCAATTGCCAATTTACTGTATGCATTAGGGTTGAACAATGGCTTCTTCTTTTTTCCAACGTCATCGAGATGTCAAATTGCACAATGTTTTTTTTTAGTTAGTTTAAGGTATCAAGAGAAAACGGCAATAAATGTAACTATCATTCTTTTTTTTGGCAACTCTTGTGTTGAGTTTAATTGTCAACAATAAATATAGAGAATTAATTTCCTTTCATTTTTTAATCCAGAGAGCAATTTGTTGTAGTATTCCGACAGCACCAGAGAGGCAGAAATGGATATACTTTAATATCGGTTTAAGTATCAGCTGCCGTACCACCAGACTTCAGAGCAGCTTCTTTCCTCATTACCATATTTTTCTTATGTGGCAATAATGGCACTAGAAAATAAAGTCATTATGCAAATGAACCTGTATCGCAAGTAATATGATAACGACATCAACAACACTGTGATATTTTCTGAGTGTGCATACCATCAACGGGAGTAGTTTTTGTTGCACTGTAAACACACGTACTAGTTGCTCTCTAGTGCTGGCTGTTATATCAAACCACACTTGCTGTTGCCATGGTAATCACAGGTTTCCCCAAATCAACTGGAAATCTTTCGGATCAAAATTTTAAGCCTTAGAACAAATTGTCGTTCACATAATGTTTCATTTTAGTAACTTTTTGAAGCCTAGACTTTAAGCCTTTGACTTAAAGCTCGTCAAAAATATACACGATGTG
Organism: Eutrigla gurnardus; assembly: GCF_963514095.1. Lineage (NCBI taxonomy): Eukaryota > Metazoa > Chordata > Actinopteri > Perciformes > Triglidae > Eutrigla > Eutrigla gurnardus. The sequence goes on from NC_139936.1 coordinate 21,543,324, forward strand.
TCGGCACCAATTAACCAGGCCCATTAACTCGCCCACTTGTGTTAACTTGTGATCAACACTCAACTCAAATCACTCAACCAGACATTCACTCAATACATTGAACCGGGATAATTATGTACCTTTTATGTCCCGGCCGATCTGACTGGCTTCCTCTGGAGTCTGGGCTTCATCAAGGGCTTCATTGATCTCCATCAGCTCCATTAGAAACCCTGGATCAGCCCCGGAGTCGGTGCCCTCTTCTGTATGCAGCCCCTCCAGCTCCAGCTGAAACCGGGATGGGAGTTCATCAAACTCTGCTGCTCCTTTCTTTTTAAATGCAAGTTACTACTTTTGACTGACAGATGGTGAAGATGTGTCTTATAGAAGAAGCGATCAAACGGACAGATCTCGCAGTTATGAAAATAAAGTATTTAGTAGAAGTTAAGGGATTTCAAACTCACCATATAAAGACCACGACTCAAAGGCTTCAGCAGAGTCTGGTATGCTTTGTTCACAAGAGCTGAGTGGCTTTCTGAATACTGCTGTTCTTTCTGCAAAAGAAAAGAAAAAAAGTTTAAAGTTCGCTTCTAATGATCGATTCATTAGAAAGGGAGAGAAATCTGTGTTCTTGACATTTTTGACAACACATAAACACATTATCCAGAGTTACATATCAAGCTGTCACAAAAGGGAATTCACATCTGAGCTCGTTTACACCTTGTCATCCCAATCTATATCACTGTCAATTTGTTTGTTTTTTAACACCAACTCCTTAGTGATACTGACAATTAGATGCAGGACAAACAGCTCCTCTGTCGTAGTCGAGCCGTTTGGGGACCCTTCGAGGGATCAAGGTGTCAGTTTGACACAATGGGGAAACAAGATGGGCAGGGAAATAACTTGGAAATGGTTGGCAGATCTGAGTACAGTTTGCAGCTATCAGGTCTGTCAGTTGTTGTGAAAATCAATAGTCTCGAGTAGTGGCCTGTGGGCCCGTTGTGTGGAGCTGTTTCTGTAATAACAACCAGAGTGGTAGGTGGCTGCCTTGTAGCCTTGTATAAGTAATGAGTTTTCTATATGAAGACCCCTGAGGCTGGGAGATGTCTAATTAAGAAAAAAACTGCCAGAGGTGCTGATAAATAAAACAGAGTCAGTACAATGTTGGACAGGCTGTGTGTGAAGAAACCATTTAGGCTACCTCTCCTCGCTCCCATTCTGCTGATTACGAGTTCAGCTTCCATCTCATATCACGACAACATTTTACACTGCACCTGGGTGTGCAACTAAATGACATGCCGCACACCTCCCCTCCTCCTTTAGTGCTCATAATGCTTATTCTTCTAAACTGCCAGGCAATTTCTAAATGATCCACAAGGGGGAAACAAGTCAAATGTTTACCATTTTATAAAATACCTATAAACCCATTCGACGTTTAACTGTTCAGATGCATTTGGACGAGTCTTATTTATTTTCTTGGCATTATTTGAAGCTGCACTAGTTGAGGAGGTTTTAAAGCGAAATATAGGGCGACTTTATCAGCCAAACTGCTTTGGGCTGAATGTGATTTACCTAGCACATCAAATCTACCTTTTCCTCACATTATTCTGGTGTTAGAAAACTGTCTATAAGGAGTGACAAATCAAAAGTAAGGAGGAAGAAAAGAGCTAATTTATTTCCTAAATAGCAGCGAGCGAGGGTTTCCATCCAAATACAAGTGGGCAAATGCTCTTTTCTGTCTTTTACTAAAGCGTCGCCATGAGTTTGCCATTTTATTAATGGCATTCTATAGTTAAAGGCTTACTCACAGCAGCAGAGGCTGAGATATCATTACCTTTAGTGCCTGGTCTGGGTCAAAACCAGAGACCGTATAGATGAAGTGGACGTGTTCATCGTGAGGTCACCCATTTGTTCATGGACTACGGTTTTGAAGCCTCGAGTTTGGCATTTTAGCCGTCACCATCTTGGATTTTAGCACCAGTTAATAGAAGTGACCATATTTGGACTGTGGAGGAGCAACGGGTGGATCTGATGAACACAAGCAGCAGAGAGGCACCTCGAGCAGCAACTCATTAACAAAGTTGGCTTTCAGTACTCAAGGTAAAATTTACAGCTAACGGCATTAGTAGCGCGGAACCACCGGTAGCAAGGATGTGGTAGTGATACCGTGGTAGTGACCTGTCGATCACAAGATAGCCACGGCCTAAAGAAAAATGTATCATTATTTACTAAAAGGACATCTCGGTGTATTGAAGACTTGCAAATAGAGATTGAGACTGAAATCACAGTGTTAACTGAGGTAATACATCATTTTATCATATATTTCCATGATATCAGACTTCTTTTTACAACCAGAGGTGTCGCCCCCTGATGGCCAGCAGAGAGAATGCAAGTGTAAGGCTCTTCAGCTGTGGCTTCGCTTTTCAGAACCGGAGGTCGAAACTACTCAAACCTCCGTATCTTATATTTCCCCATGATACAACTTGATAGCACCCAAACAGCCACTTCCCAGTTTGTAACAACTGTCTTGTAACCCAAGCTGAAATAACCCTGATGACATCACTATGACATAATCGTGTTTATTTTCTCCTACTTGACAAAGCTCCTCCACAGACATTTTGACAGTACTCCTCACAACTTGTAACTGACCTTTTCAGTGGAAATCAGTGGAGTGATCTTAAAATTACAGCTCACTTAACAGTTGGCTTCTAAAAATAATTTAATTTTATATTTTTCTTTCTCATGGCAATAAATTGGATGTTTTATACTGAGCAATTTCAACAAGTAACATTGGGTGCTGCAGAATTGTAATAGACATGTATCATTATTTCCAGGCCAAGCAAAACCATATTTCTATTAATTAAAGGTTCTCCAAACGATATCCAGAGCATTAACGTAGAAGAAAACAGTTATTTTATATGCCTTCAATCACCACTTTCAGCTACTGGCCTTGGGAAAAGAAAAACAGCTCTCAAAAACTGTTGGTCCCTGTTGCCACAAAATATCTTTCAGTAAGGACAGGCACGTTTTGAAGCCAGCTTGCTACCTCATCACACAGCATTTTAAATGTTCTCATTTAACCTTGATTTGGCCCTCATCATCCTGTACCATGGTGTTCTTTTTAATGTGGCTTCTATTGTGTATAAATTTGTTTTAATGTGGCCTGTCTGGATGTGATGTGTTTTAATGTACTCATTTTAATAGCTATTTAATACAAACAAAATAGACAATTAAGCATTTTCTATTCTACTTATTTGGCTATTTAAGTTACAATGTACAGTCATTTGTAACAGACCTTTTTCAAAGTAAACATGTCACCGTGGGGAAAGCAAAGGCGTAATAACGGGTGTAATTATAGGTGTAATAAAGGGTGAGGTAAACCAAGGACACAAGGGCATCATTAATGTTATTACACCAGCTTTCCTTGATACAAAATCACATGGTTCCAAATCCAAATATAAAAAAATAAAATAAAATGTAAAGCTGTTTCTAATCCACTCATCCATTTCGACTGTGTTATTTTCTTGTGTGAGCCATCCTCCTTTGTTTCTTAAAGCAATGCTTTCATGTGTTCACTTTTGAACATGCTTGCCTTGCCTTGACCTTGCTTGCCTGGTAACTAAATATTGGAGAAACTATCTTAATCTATCAATGTCTTGTCTTTTAACAAACCCGCCTTTAAACATTGCCCAGTTATCTCCTTGACCAAACACACAAGGTTAAACCCACAATAGCACTAACAGATAGGACAGCCTCCACTGACTCATGAATCATGTTATTAATTTGGGTTCCCCTCACACCCCCCCCCTGCCTACCACAGACTTCTGGCTGAAGTTGTCTGGATGTAGAGACCGCTGGAGTTGCAGGTACCTCTTCTGCAGCGTTTGTGTGTCCACTGTGAATGTGTGGTCACTGAAAAGAGCCAGCATATGGTGACATTAAATGTTTTGCTGACTCCATTAATAAAATGTGCATAAGAAATAGCACGATGATAGAGGGTGCTGATGATGATGAATTAGACAAGATACTCACCAATCCATAATTTGAAAGTAGGATGTCCCTTCTTCTGGGGGCTGGACTAGTTTGCATGAGATGCAAAAGAATGCAGGTGGTTTGTCAAGAGGCTGTTTACAGTTCCAGCAGTTCAGTTTGACTCGACCCGTACTGTAGTTCCTGGGAGAAGGGCCTGGACTGACGTAGTAAACGCTCTCCCTTTGCTTTCCCAGTGCTTTGAGGTTGATGCAACGTTGCAGCGCGTCCTTCCTGGGAAAGCTGGTGGACATGCAATGTGCTGAACATGTAACGGTTTTATAAACACACTGTCGGCTCGTCGTCAGCCAGTTTGCGTGCAGTAAAATCCGGGATGGGCACACGATCCGCAGAGAGCTCAGTGGCAACATTGTCAACATGAAAAACACACTATTTAGATCTGTTGTGTTAATCAAAACATGAGATCTTCCTTTTCCCGTTCTTGTTTTTCTTCTTCGGGTTTTCGGTTGTCAAACCAACTTCAAGGTGCATTACCACCACCTTTAGGAGTGTGGATCAGTAGATTAGCATACAAATAAGATAAAGAAACATAAACAACAAAAAAAACAACAACATGAGATCTTCTCCTCACTGTCAAAACGTGAACACCTCTCTTCCCGGAACCGATGGTGAACTCGTTCTTTCTCTACGTTTGTTACCAAAGAGCACCACACTGCCACCCGTCGGCGTGGAGGTGGAAGTGGAGAACTGTATCGGAGGTGCTGGAAAAAACAACAGCTAGCGCGAGCAGAGTTGCTGCTAGTAACAGCAAAGGCAATTTGTTAGCAACTATTAAAGTAACGTTGGATTTGATCGCAAGACACCAACACGTAGTAAGTTCAACAACGTATCAGTTTAAATACGCGCCAGCAATGTATCGCTGTCAAATTAAATACAGCGTTTGTAAGGGTGTAAACTTCCGATGACAGAGGGAGAGAGGGGGGAGAGAGCGAGAGCCGGTGGTGAACATTTCAGTCAGCTAGGTTAGCTCGCTAGCTAACGGCAGCCTAGCTTAGTTTGCTAATGTGTTTTAACATCAAACACATGTTTGTGTGTGACCGGTGCTAATAAGTAGCTCGTTGTCAGATATCAGCGCACTTCGTCGTTGATAGCGTGTCACATTATTTCAAGGTGTTTCTATAAAAACACACAAACACAGCTTTAACTTTCTGTCAAGAAGTGCTTGCTCAGCTCAGCTAACTTACTTAGCCAGATGACAAAGACATCCCATGCTAACGTTGCGAGCGGTGGATACTAGACGTTACACCCATCAAAATCACTTGCATGTAGGCTGTGTATGTGCGACACAATCATAGTAGGCACCATATATTACACATTAATAAGAATAATAGTCCGTAAAGGCACAGCCCGTTTATTGTACAGTCTTGTTTATACAGCAATACGCATGCAGGTGGCTAACTTTCCTCACGCTTTCTGCAACAGTGTCATTCCCAAGTGTGTTTAAGAAAACAGCTGTTACCCCATTAACATCTCCCATTGTCTTGTTCAGGTCTTCTATTCAACCCTATGGCGGTGAGAGAGGCAGTGGTCCATGAAGAGTTTTGGTTACACAAAGAGTGGCTTGTCCACCAGGCTCATCACCAAGCACTGGCACACAGATAACACCTCCAAACTGGTGAGTGCTTGACTTACTGACTGCTCGTTGTGTTGCTACATCATCTCTCCATTACAGGCTGCAGCACTTGGAATAGATTTGTACGCAGACGTTTCTCTGAACTGGGGCCAGTGTAAATATGCTTGTTTGGCCTAGGATCAGACTAGGCGTCTTGACTCCTCGTCTTTATAGTTTCCTAACAAAGTACAAGCGGTGATGAATGCCAACTCCCGTGTTATGGTGTGTACGTGTAGTTGTGTGTATTAAGGGGCAACAGGAGTGCAAAAGGTGACGGTTGAGTATTCCACAGAGACAGTGGTTGGAGACAGCAGCTTCTATAAGGTAAACAGGATCTCGTCCTGAAGGTCGAGGGAGGTGCTTCTCAAGGCCCTCGCAGACAATACTCTGGGTATTATTAACGGAAATGGCTAAGAATAGAGAGCAAAGGAGCAAGGTGGCTCCTCTGGCAGTTGTGTTGTTTGGGTTTAACAAGCCAAAACGGAACATCATCTTTAGAAGAGTGACTTTTCAAGCTTACATGCTGGGTGTGTCACACTCGCACAAGGCTTGGGGTTGATTTGGAGGGCTTTCTCTTGCTCTGATGTACAGTAACAACAGCGAAGGAGTAGTTGTGGATTGCTCTTGACTGATTACATATGGAGGTATTGTGCTTTACCTTTCGGATTTGTAAGTAGAACCATTTTTCTAGTGCATTGAGAGCATTTTTTAAATTAATTTATTCTATCCTTAAACACAAATTATGTTGTTCACAAACATGCTTTTTAGAAAGTTGGGTTCTATTTCAAACCAACAACTTGGACTAATAATTTCAAAGTGTCTGGTTGAAATGTGTGTCAGGTGTAGATGTGAATTTGTATGTTGTGAATACATTAAAGAGTTACTGCTAATTATGGCTGGGTAATATGTTTACAAATCCTCTATCGCAGTATAACACATTTTTTTTCTCTCAATATCATAATGCATTTTCTCAAACAGAAATTAAAATGTGTCGATACATAAAATAATCATACAGAAATGTTATTGCATTACTCACCTCTGGCCCTAGTTGGTCGTGACGCAACTCTGCAATACTCATACACGTACGTAATTATACGAAATCTTTATCGCTGTTTGTCACAAGGTAATTTCACAGACTTGTTGCAACTTTTCCTGAAGTGTTTTAATAATTAACTAAGTATCCGAGTACTTCATACAGTTTCACACTCTTGGGACTCATAATCAGCATCAGACAGAAAAATGGGAACAATGCATTCCTGCTAATTAGGGTGCCCTCCCTATGAAAATGAGGCACATACTGTCGGTATTTCTTGATTGAGCTAAAATTGGCTGTTCTGTTAATTTACTAATTTATTATATGTATAGCTCCCACACACTTTCAAGGCAGCTGCCTATGTTATCTTTGTATTTCTTCCTGGTGACAACCCATTAAGTCGCCACTTAAATCTCGTAGGGAGGGATTACAATAAAATTCAGACAAATTGGCTGATTTATATTTTTATCAATGGCCAGTTTTCCATTTGTCCATGTTTGGAATGCTATGTCCAGTATGACGCCCCTTTTGAATGTGAGATTAATAGTGTCTGTTAAACTGTAGTGAGCCAGCTCAGTAAAGTCAATCAGGCAATTCTTTGACACAAGAAGCATCTCTATTTCAATGCTCCTGGCAGCTTTCATTTAACGGTCTGAAATGTTCTCATGTATGACTTTTTTACTTAGCATTGTAATATTGATTTCTGGCCTTGGTTTTGTATTGTGGTTTAGGTCAAGGCTGTTCAGACATTAAAGGGAAGACATTTTTTAAATTTTTAATATTGAAGAAAGCTATATCTGTAGTATTTTGACTTATATAAGGCTATATAATCCAGTACAACACTGCACTCCTTTATGAATTTGTCCTCAACATTTTTTTTCTTTTTCTTCTGGCCCCCCGCAGATAAACCATGATCCCCATCACTGAGCTGCGGTACTTTGTGGACACACAGCCGGCATACCGCATTCTGAAACCATGGTGGGATGTGTTCACCGACTATATCTCCATTGTTATGCTTATGATCTCTGTGTTTGGGGGGACACTGCAGGTCACCCAGGACAAGATGATCTGCCTGCCCTGCAAATGGGTGGTCAACGAGACCTGCAAGAACTTAAATTATACCCCCTCCCCATCATTGCTCATGGAGCCCAAAGGGATCCAGTATGACCTGGACCGCCACCAGTACAATTATGTGGATGCTGTGTGCTATGAGAATAGATTGCACTGGTTTGCCAAGTATTTTCCTTACCTAGTATTACTTCACACCCTTATTTTCCTAGCTTGCAGCAACTTTTGGTTTAAGTTCCCACGGACTAGTTCCAAACTGGAGCACTTTGTGTCCATCTTGCTGAAATGCTTTGACTCCCCATGGACAACTAGGGCTCTGTCAGAGACGGTGGTTGAAGAGAGCGACCCAAAACCAATGAAAATGAACGGCTCAATGGACCACAAGGCGTCTGTTATCAGTGAGGATGTTGAAGCAAGTGTTCCTATGCTGCAGAGGACAAAGACACGCTTTGAGCAGGGCATTGTAGATAGAACAGAAACTGGGGTTTTGGACAAGAAAGAGGGCGAACAGGCAAAAGCGCTGTTCGAAAAAGTCAAGAAGTTCCGTATACACGTTGAAGAAGGAGACATCGTGTACAGACTGTACATCCGTCAGACCATCATTAAAGTCATCAAGTTTATCTTGATAATCTGCTATACAGGGTATTACGTGCATGATATTAAATTCAGTGTTGACTGTTCGGTGAATATAGAGAGCCTTACAGGTTACAGCGTGTACCATTGTGCACACCCGTTGGCCACACTTTTTAAAATCTTAGCCTGTTTCTACATTAGCTTAGTGGTGGTGTATGGTTTGATCTGCATGTACACACTTTGTTGGATGCTTCGGCGCTCTCTAAAGAAGTACTCCTTCGAGTCTATACGGGAAGAGAGCAGCTACAGCGACATACCCGATGTGAAGAATGACTTTGCATTCATGATGCACATGATCGATCAGTACGACCCGCTGTACTCCAAACGCTTCGCCGTCTTCCTCTCAGAAGTGAGTGAAAATAAGCTGAGGCAGCTCAACCTCAACAATGAGTGGACACTGGACAAGCTCAGGCAGAGGATTACCAAGAACTCTCAGGAGAAGCTGGAGTTGCACCTTTTCATGCTGAGCGGCATCCCAGACACGGTGTTTGACCTGATGGAGCTGGAGGTTCTCAAACTGGAGCTTATCCCCGATGTCACCATCCCGCCGATCATCGCCCAGCTGATCAACCTGCGAGAGATGTGGCTTTACCACACGCCAGCCAAAATCGAGGCTCCCGCCTTGGCTTTTTTGCGTGAGAACTTGAAGTCTCTGCACATCAAGTTCACTGACATCAAAGAGATCCCCTTATGGATCTACAGTCTGAAGAATCTCAGCGAGCTTCACCTAACAGGGAATCTCAGTGCGGAGAACAACCGTTTCATTGTCATCGATGGGCTCCGGGAGCTGAAGAGGCTCAAAGTTCTTCGACTGAAGAGCAACCTCACCAAGCTACCTCAGGTGGTGACTGATGTGGGCATGCACCTCCAGAAGCTTTCTGTCAATAATGAAGGCACCAAGCTGATGGTGCTCAACAGCCTGAAGAAGATGGTGAACCTGACTGACCTGGAGCTCATCCGCTGCGATCTAGAACGCATACCGCACTCCATCTTCAGCTTGCACAACTTGCAGGAGATCGATCTGAAGGACAACAACCTGAAGACCATCGAGGAGATCATCAGCTTCCAGCACCTTCATCGGCTGGTCTGCCTTAAGCTCTGGTACAACCAGATTGCCTATATTCCCATCCAGATTGGCACACTAACCAACATGGAGAAACTGTACCTGAACAGGAACAAGATTGAGAAGATCCCCAGCCAGTTGTTTTATTGCCGCAAGCTGCGCTTCCTGGACCTGAGCCATAACAACCTAACCTACATCCCCACAGACATTGGCTTCCTCCAGAATCTTCAGTACCTGGCAGTTACAGCAAACAGAGTAAGTGATTGAATAATTATCAGTTTTCCATCATTTCAATCTGTTGATTGTTTATTTTTTTAATCTTGTATGGTTTGTTTGCTACTGTAAACATGTTAAGCAGGTTACAAAAGCTAATACCTCTCCGTTTCTCTCCCATCATATCACCCTCCCTACCTGGAAATAAAGATTGAGAGCTTGCCCAATGAGCTGTTCCAGTGCAAGAAGCTTCGCACTTTGAACTTGGGGAACAATTGCCTGCAGTCTCTGCCATCGAGGTTTGGAGAACTGACCGGGCTGACACAGCTAGAGCTGAGAGGAAACCGTCTGGAGTGTCTGCCTGTGGAGCTGGGGGAGTGCCGACAGCTGAAGAGAACCGGCCTTGTGGTGGAGGAGGACCTATTTAACACCCTCCCCACAGAGGTCAAAGAGCAGTTATGGAAAACTGACAAAGAACAGGCTTGAACTCGTCTGTGGCTGTGAGTGAAAACCGACCGGTTGGACCCTGGCACAGGAGGAACGCCTCTACTGTCTCACAGGGCTGTTGAAGCAGGCAGTGGTGCTGCTACAGTGTACTGCCAGTATAAGGTTGGGTATCCAGAACCAGTGCCAGTTGAGCAGAACCAAAATACTGATAGTTTCTGGTTGGTCTCGTCATTATTAACTGTGCTGTTGTTGATTGTCCTTACTTTACAATCAGCTTCTCAGGCCTTTCCTTTTTAAACCAGTAATGATGCTTTTTAGCAATAATGTAGCAGTGTCATTGTGATCAGCAGCGAGCGTTTCCCTTTAACACAGAAAAACAACTTGAACACAGCTTCTTGTCTAATCAAGATAGAATCCACTATTAAAAGAATCTGTCTAATATTGTTAGTTTTGCAAATAAGATAGCAAGGTGATTTCCAGGGCCTCTGCCTCCATAACATGCAACCTAATTCATCAGAAATCATGACCCGCTTTATTTCTTTTTATTTAAGAAAAGATAATGCAGGTGTTCCCGAAGAACAACTACATAAGTCACCTGATTAAATTACCAAATGTTCTAATGATTCGTAATATTAATGATAATGATGCCAATCGCAAGAAATCTACACAATCGAGTTAGCAATCCTATTAGTAGTTAATAGTTTGACTCCCTGGGTTTTAACTGTCCATCTGTCGTCCAGCACCGAGCTGAGCCACCCTGTAACTCTGGTCGTCATTGTTTTCTGGCCCATAAATGCCTCCATATGTGCTTAGCTTGAAAATATTTGGAAAATGATGAACGCATTACATGCAATCACAAATCAGGGATACAGTAATGATGAGTCAAGAAAGGTGAGATCCATGGGTCTGAGAGGATGTTGTATAAGGTGGGAGGGTGCAAGTGACGGAGAGACTGATGAGTTGTCTTTGTTCGGCCCGAGTCTTGGTAGCAGAACACCATGTGCTGTTAGATCAGTGTGCGGTCCTTACATGGAGCCCGTTTGGCAGAGTGGAGTGGTTGAAGGCTTCTTTTTGGGGGAAAGATGACTAGTGTGTTTGACAGAGGGCTGGAAAAAGCAATTATTCTCCTGAATGCTACCCAGAGGAGTAGTATTGCAAAATATCCCTCCCATATAATGTCATCAGTGGAGCGTCTTATCACCGAGCAGATACCCAACCCTTACTGCCAGTATACTGTGCAGTGGGAGTTGAGCTGAAACTGTGTCACAGTCACGCTGCATCCACATTGTTTGTCTCGGAATGAATTGCACAAAACAAAATGCATTGCTGAAAAACTTTTTGAATTGATGCAGGATAACAGTACACTGACATTGAAATGGAGCCTCCAAATATTAGTAATATATGTTTAAATGCTTTAGCGGCAACATTAGATTGAGATTACCCTTTCTGTGGTGGGTGTGAAGTAAACATTGGTCTACTTCTATGCCCGCATCATGGAGTGTTATTGTCTGCAAATAACAAGTAAATGAACCAGACGCCCTCAAATCTGTTTCCTCTACACCTGGCCTTGTGTTTGCTTTATAACATAATAGGATTAATATGATGTTTTAATGCTTCAATGTGGTCGTTTTTCGGTTCTTTTAATCTCGCTGAACTGCATTAGTCAAAATCTGGATGACATTTCAGCCATCTTTAATTTAAAACTACTTCAATCACTATATTGGATTCATTAAGAGGAGGTTAATATGGAATTTAATCAGATTTTCCAATGAGGTCCAAAATGACCATTTCTGAATCGTGATCTTTGTGAAATAAATGTCTTTAGCTTTCACGCCTTTGATGTGAAAGCTATAAATGAATTTGTCGTTGGTAAGAAAGATTACGAGGCATTTTTGAAAAAAAGCCACAGCCCTTTGGGGAAGCTGCCTTAACTTTATTTCACTCCAGTGTTATGTACTGTTTCCCTTCTTGTTGTGGCGTCTGTGGAGTTGAAAACAAACGATTGTTTTCTTGGCCATGTATTGATGGGCTGCACTAGACTACCCATGCCCAAATGATAATGGTAGCAACAGGACAGTTCGGCTATTTTTGTTAAAATGTCTCATTTCCTCACTTTCTGTCTATCGTCATCACAAGTGACAAGACCTGACCCCATGATCAATTTGGGCAAATAACAGGGACATATGGTATCTCAAATGCAATTAATATCACGTTCTCCTCGAAGCTAGCCTCAGCTTGTCACGTTGGCTGTGCTAACTGTTGTTTCCACTGCAGACGACTAACTACTATGGAAGGTAAAAGTCAGAATTACAATTACAATTACAATTTCAATTATACAGTAAATCTTCCACCAGGCTTATTTGTAGATGTGATTTAGAAATTCTTCAGCAGTTAGGTTTCAATTGAAGTGACGTTTTGAAAATGACGATTTTTTTTTCTTTTCTTTCTTTTTTTTTTGTGGTTTTTTTTGTTTGTTTTTGTGCTAGATGTACTGACCTTATGGAAACCTTTCCATGTCAGGGAGATAGGTTTAGTTTTTAATTCTCAAAGTCAGAATTTTCAAAGTAATATCTCATAATTTCATTTTTATCTCTGTGTCAAATTGTATGGATAATTGTGTGAGATGTTTATTTGATTTTTTCCTGTTTTAAATGGACCTCCATACTGTTCCAGGTGTGGGCTAATAGTTGTCATTTATTTCTCTGGTTTCCTTTTGTTGAGAAATATTTAATACTTTTTGCCTCAGAGTGTGTTGTTTCTTTTTCTACACTTGTGATTTGCCACCGTAAGCAGCACCATGCTAATAAGGCATTTGAGATCAAGGCATTTGAGATCAATGCACAGCTCTGACACAGCACAACACAAAAACGTGGTTCTTGTGTTCAACCCGAGAACAAAAACAATATCAGGTTATGTTTTAATAAACTGAACTGCAAGGAAAACTTGGCCAGTAGCAATATACAGTACAGTGACTGGGTCAAAAGGCATAGGAGTAGTTTAAGCTATGTAAATTAATTTCATGAACATGTTTAACTATGCTATATTGTGCAATATTGCCTTTTATGTAAAGGTCAGTTGTGATGTAGTTTTCTAATGTGCATGGGCGTTCTTTTTGTCGCATTCATTTTACTAAGGTGATGGTGAGGATTTCAATTTCAGTAGCTTAGAGGGTTTTTTCTGGTTCCAGAGAATGCTTTTGCACTAGAGGCACCTGTCCCACTAGTTTCACTTAGGTAAATGCTAATGATGGTAGAAAACGTCATCTATACAACACATGTTTTGTATGAATTCGGCATAGGAAGGTTTGACTGAAAGACCTGCCAGCAGATTGACCAATAGGCAAAATATATATATATATAATTCACTCATTGAGAAATATTATTTACCCAACTGGAGCATTTTAAATGGCCTCCAGAACACCTTTAGCAATACACCACCGATTAAGACAATCAACCATTTTAATTGAGACTGAAAAGTGTAAAGTGTAGATTGCTAGTAAAGTGATGAATAAATAGTTTAGCTTTTTATCTCATAATTATGAATGTTTGTTATTTTCCTCCTTTTTACAATTTTTTTGACAGCTATTAGTACCATTTAAATATAACTCAATTTCTCAGGAAACCAGCTAGTACTCACTTCTTGTTTGAGTTGATTGCCTATTTTTTTTTATTATTACACCCGGTATTTTTTTTTATTAATTTAAACAATTGTTTTATAAAGTTACAGTTTTATATGCATTTCTATACATTTTTCTAGTTTGCTGTATTTAATATTGATTGCTGGTTTAAAACAATGTGTTTGTGTTTTTAAAAGGAACCATTTGGTTTAACATGAATTCTGTGTTTTCCACAATGACCATGTACAAAAGGAGCTGTATTGTTTCAGAACTGATGCATCTTCATCGGCGTTAGCACAGAGGAAGTGTGTGTGACGTGTTATCCGTGTCTGTGTGTGTGTGTGTGTGTGTGTGTGTGTCTCAACATGATGAAACTTAAAATCATTATTTTTGGGTACAAAATGTTTTTTTCCCTCCAATGTTTCCCAACTCAAAGCCAATCATAGGTGATGTACAAATGTGTCTTGATGCAGTGTTGGGTTGCCAAACGTTTTTCATTAATAAGGAAATCATCAGTATTGACATGAGTTATGTGACAGTGAGTATTCTGTTTGAACATGTGTCCCATCTTCTCCTGCACACCATCCACTAGAGGTAAAATAAAATAAACTTGGTTGAACTAATTTGTCTTGTCAATGTAGAATCTGTTGATGGCCCACTTCTGTGTTTGGGATTATACACAAACTCAACTGACATGAAGCTTGAAGGTGAACCTGCTTCACCACCTCATGTTGAGGCCCTCTCATTTAAAAAGGTCCCTGTAGCAGAATCTTGTTTCAAGGCAGTCATTATCTCAATTTTGTACCTCTATGTTGCATGTTTCCAATAACAAATTGATAATACACAAGCAGGAAAACCACAAAAAAAGCAGTATACATATGTGGGAATGGGAAAATTGGTGGGGGTTATTATTACAACATCACAGGTTTCAATTATTTGCAGAGACTAGATGGTTCTGGCTGTATCCATTGAGCTTTAGCAGCTCCGTCCTGAAGCGTTTTGCCTAGCGTGTCCTTTTCTTAAATGTCCCGGAACCTTTGGTTGCTGGGCTGCAGTACCCAACCGGACACGTTTCGCCGACACACTGTTCAAAGACTCAACGCTTGAAATGGTAACTTGTTCATATTCCGGTAGATATCTGTGGTCTGTTATGAAAATAAAAGAACGGGTTACAAATATATTCTCCAATGTGGGATTATAAACCGTATACATGTGTTAGGAGCCAGTCCAGAAACGTCGTTTTTATAACGACAACATGTTGACTTTTTGCAGTCTGGCTAGCAGGCTAAGCTAACTAGACATTCCTTGTGCCTCCTAAAAGTGAACGAGTCTCTCTGTTTTGTTAATGTTGCAGGCTGTTACCCTTCAAACAGATCTGGGAGAGATTAAAATAGAATTGTTTTGCGAGCGGGCACCGAAAACATGCGAGGTGAGTGAACTCCTTTAGACTACAGTTGGCCAGCGTTCACGTTGGCTGCTGCTCTCTGCTCGTCTGAATGAGTATGCAAGTGTTTCCTGGAGACCTGCTAGAGATGTATTTAGTGTGTCGTGTCTTATTATAAATGATACAGCTTCTCAGTGGTGGAAGGAGTATTATATTTTACCCAAGTAACTAAGTAATGCCACAGTCTAGTTAGCATAGATCCATGTATTCTCAAATTTACCTTAAAATGAATCGCATTAAAAAAGTACTCCGGATGCTAAATGGCTAATTTTAGCACAATGTCACTATACTATTTAAGTATAATTGATGTATTTATGTTACCCCACTAATGCAGCTGGTACACGAGGGTACTGCAGGGTGGCCTACTCCATACAAATGAATCACATTTATTACTTGCTTATGTCTTTGTATTAATAATGCGACTCTCGAACAATAATGCACTTACATTTCATCACTATAATCGTTTTAATATCCCTTGTTTTCATGGGTTATTATTACATATTCAGGTTTGGATTAGTTTAGTAGAAAATGTATTGCAGACTCCCTTTGTGATAATGCTGCTTGTCACTTTTAAAGGCCTTAATAGATTTACACATATTATCCCCAAGTCATGGATTGTGCTTACTCATTTTATTTATTTTTTACTGTTCATAGAACTTTCTTGCCTTGTGCGCCAGTGGGTTCTACAACAGCTGCGTCTTCCACCGCAATATTAAAGGTTTCATGGCCCAAACCGGAGACCCTACAGGTACATTGTTGTTGCATCTGCTGCATTTCAGCACTGAAATGTCAGAATCCACGTCCTCTCTCCTTGTACCTTATTTCCTGTTTTTTGATTAAACCATTCAGGCACAGGCAAAGGCGGAACAAGCATATGGGGCCGCAAATTTGAAGATGAGTTCAGTGAACACTTAAAAGTAAGTGCCTATTAATGCCCTATGTCAGTAAGTGTTGCCTAATATTTCATCGTCAGTCGTTAACTTTTCTCTTCTACTCTTTTCATTTCAGCATAATGTAAGAGGAGTGGTCTCAATGGCAAACAATGGCCCCAACACAAATGGCTCCCAGTTTTTCTTCACATACGCCAAACAGCCCCATCTGGATATGAAGTACACGGTGTTTGGAAAGTACGTAGCCTTCATACAGATACATTGGGGTTATGCATGATGGAAATAATGATTGTTGAAAATGGTCTTGCCTCCATGGACAGATGGTTACTGTGCTAAATGTCATTTGTAAAACCAGCTGACATCTTTCTCTCTTCAACATGCAGGATTATCGATGGCCTGGAAGCACTGGATGAACTGGAGAAACTGCCTGTCAATGAAAAGACGTTCCGACCGCTGACTGAAACCCGGATAAAGGATGTGACCATTCATGCCAACCCTTTTGCTGGATAGACAGTTTTCTCCTCAAATATTCAGAGAGGCCTTTGACACAAACCTGGGCTCAGATTTTTCCAGTAAGCCTCTTGGTACAATGTGAAGTACCTTGACAGCTAGAAATTACAGCTACATCAACAATGGACACAACACTGAAACCCTAAATTGCTGAGTTGCTTTTAAAATAATCACATTTTGTACCAGCATTTTCTATTAAGTGTAATAGGTATGTTTAAGTTAGTCAACATCTTAGTCACTGTCTATGGAGTCGTCGAGCAAAACAGTGGTATGCTCCCTCTAATTTCCATCTAGATGTGATTACTGTTATTTTTTTTTTTAATTGCTTGCAGTCCATTTAGACCCATCTTGATGAAATAAAACAATTATAGGCTGCATACATTCACAACTCAAAAGGTAGTACAAAAGTACAAAAGGATACACGCTTGACTTCGTACAGCACTGCTGTACAGATTCTGTTTGTTTTTCTTGATATGTAAATATATTTTCATGTTTTGGACTAAATAAAACTTTTCTAAATTATATATGGTGTTTATTTTATTTTGTTCATGATTTCAAAACATTTTGGTTGTAAATATGTATATCACTTCAAAAGACAAGATACTGAATGTTGGTTGGAGGGTCTAGAGGAGGAGCGTTGTTACATATGAACTACAAATCAGCGCGTACCTACTACGTCATCACTAGTGGACACATGTCACGCCGCCTGTCTAGCAAGTTCACTCAAACGCCACCATGGCCTCAGGTGATGCTTTTAAAGTGAGTCTCCTTTCTTGCATGTCGTTCTACGTGTTTTTATGGCCGCGTTGTCCCTCTTAGTACCGCGGTTAGTTAGTTTCAGGTATTGTCTGGTGGTGGGGACACTGATGGTGTTTGTGTGTGTTTTCAGACGTCTTCCCTGAAGGGGAAAGTGACCCTAATAACCGGAGCCAGCTCGGGAATCGGGGCAGGGACGAGCGTCCTGTTCGCTAAACTCGGAGCTCTGCTGGCTCTGAACGGCCGCGACGTGGAAAACCTCAAAAAGATAGCACAACAGTGCGTCGACTGTGGAGCTGCCGAGGTGACTCACTGAGCTGTGACGTGAAACTCTTGGGTTACACCACGACGAACTGACGTTGGGGTTCAGACACGTTGACAACAGCTGCTAGCAGGGAGCTAGCTGTGTGGACGAGGAGAAGAATAGGGAGAGGAAGTTATTACTTTAAATGTTGTTGTTTTTTAATGGAGTTTGGCGTGGCGTTTGTATGAACTCACAACCACCAGAGCCTCACACATGAGGTCTCCAGGGGAAGTCGACTCATAATATGCCTGCATCCAATATCTGAAGCCCCAATGCATTGTGGGATTAGCACATAGCATATTTAGAAACACTGTGCATGGGGTAAAACTAAATTAAATTAGTTTCATGTCAAATGGGTGTATGCCACATGGATGTAAATACATGGAGACTTTATAAAGTGACCGTTTCCACACTGGCATACATGTTAACACATACAATTACATGCAAAAACATGCAGACAAGCTTACATCATTGGAACATTGCTGCCTTGAACAAAGTGATTTCATCAGTGTTGCGTGAGAACATGAACTCATTCAGCGTCTGTGTGTGTGTTAGCCGTTGCTCGTTCCTGGGGACCTTACTGATGAGGAGACGGTGAAGAAGACGGTGGAGCAAACCATCGCTCGGTACGGCCGGCTGGATGTCCTCGTCAACAGCGCTGGCATCCTGGCCATGGGCTCCATAGAGACAGCAGACCTGGCTCAGTACGACCGGGTCATGAACATCAATGTCAGGTGGGATTTCATACCTGGCATCATAACATCAGAGACATATTACTGCGTCCACAGTAGAGAGTACGGTAGCTGCCATATATCAGATGTGATGGCTCTTATAAGGCTAATGTATATAGATGTCTATCATAAATGACTTGGAGATCATTTGAGTTGAGATGAATTCTGGATTTAAATCGGGACTATTTTTAACAATGTATAGATACACTGTATGTGTATGTGTGAATGTGTCGGAGCATGACTGTATGTGAACATTGATACAGAATTGAGAAATGTGGTGATCACCCACATATTTCACCATAGAGGACCACGTTGTCAAAAATGCACCAGGAAGACTAGATCAGTGACATCACAGATAAGAGAGGACAAAAAAACGAGTACCCCCCTCTTAACTGGATGTGTAGTTTTTGAGTACATTTTAGTGAGGCTGTCCCCTACTTGCTGCACGGTGGTGTAGTGGGTAGCACTCTCGCCTCACAGCAAGAGGGTCGGCCCGGGTTCCTTCTGTGTGGAGTTTGCATGTTCTCCCCGTGTGGGTTCTCTCCGGGTTCTCCGGCTTCCTCCCACAGTCCAAAGACATGCAGGATGGGGATAGGTTCATTGATGACTCTAAATGTCCTGTAGGTGTGAATGTGAGTGTGAATGGTTGTCTGTCTCTACATGTCGGCCCTGTGATAGACTGGCGTCCTGTCCAGGGTGAACCCCGCCTTCGCCCAATGACAGCTGGGATCGGCTCCAGCCCCCCCGTGACCCTGAATACAGGATAAGCGGTAGACAATGGATGGATGGATGGATGTCCCCTAACTTCCGTTTCACATTCCAGAAGCGTTTACCACCTGACTCAACTGTGTGTGCCCCACCTGATCAAGACCAAAGGCTCCATCGTCAATGTATCCAGTGTCAACGGACAGAGATCAGTGGGTGTTACGCAGCTGGCCACTTATTTTCAACTACACCTACTACATGCCTGTGTTAATGTTGAGTGTTTCTCTCTGTAGTTCCCTGGTGTGCTGGCCTATTGTATGTCCAAGTCCGCCATCGATCAGTTCACACGTTGTACAGCACTTGGTAAATGAGCCGTTTTATCTCCCGATACTGCATGTTCAACGTTGTCAAAGTTTGCAAGATAAATAACTTAACTCGTTCTTTATTTCAGAGCTAGCATCGAAGCAAGTCAGAGTGAACTCTGTGTGGTAGGTGTTTATTAAAAAAAAAAAAGTTAATTCGTTAACACAGTATGAATTTCTGATTTAAAAAGCATTGATGTTAGTTTCTAGGGATGGGACGGTGGAGGATTTTATTGCAGAAAAAAACACCCCCACTATAAGTTGATGTTGCTGAATTTCCATTATCGGCTTCATCGTAAATATCGTCGTGAGTTGCTTGAAGGGTTATGGGTTAGGACGTATTTCAAAATTAATTAAGCCTTTATTAATGCAGGGAGACCTAATTTACATTGATGATCATCTTATCTTTTAACATTATTTGATTGTTTTTCACAAAGAAAGATGTCTTATCTGCGACGCCACAAAGTGATACCAGTATGTTTGAGTGCTTCAGGCATATTTTGATTATTTCCAGGATAATATCATGAATCGTAACTATCGTACAGGATGAATAATTGTGACAGTAAATCTTCATATCGTTCCATGCCTGGTTGTTTCTGTTGGGAATGAAATATGTGATGCACAGTGTTGTGTTTCCATGGTTGCGGTGCATCTCCTCAGCCCTGGTGTGATCATCACAGATGTCCACAAGAGAGCAGGACTAGATGAGGACCAGTACGCCCAGGTAACACATCATCATCATGTTGAACAAAAACAGGTGTTTTCCTTCAGAGCTTGTGTCCAAAAGTGTCGGACTCCCTGTTTAGGTGTCGTATCTGAGCATCTGATGGCACAGAAGACACTGGTGTCAGCAATATCTCAAAGTAACAATAGTGTCTGGCGATGTTCTTCACCAACAGTTTCTTGCAAAGAGTAAGCAGACCCACGCCCTCGGGCGACCAGGGGAGGTGGACGAAGTGGCCCAAAGCATCGCCTTCCTGGCGTCCGACGCTGCCAGCTTCATCACCGGAGTCAACCTGCCCGTCGACGGGGGCCGACATGCCATGTGCCCGAGATGACAACTTCTCTGTTAAGATGCAGCAGTTTGCTAATACAGCCTTCCAACCTCAAGTCTGTGTTTCTGTGCTTTTTAGTTGACACTGAAACTGACCAGTAGCTTGTAGGAAAAAAGGCATCACTTCAAGGACATATTTATCTCCATGTTGACATCGGTAGCTGTCAGTTTGACATTTCCAGGTATGAAATTAATATTAGGATGCTAAAACGCCCTGCCACAAGGAGGCAGTTTAAATGCATCTTAGTTCCTCACTTTGCTATGAAGTTTTCTTTCATGAAAAGGAAAATGAAAGCTGCTTATCAACAAAGGTTTCAGACTTTTATTGAATTACCTGTCGAGTCATTCAGGCAGCATAAAATGTCTGGCCAGACCAAACACTGGAAGCTCATGTACTGTGGTTGGGTTGTGTTGCAAGAAATCCTCTGAGTTTATTGATTAGTGGGACCAATCGCCATCATGCACCTTTTGAGTGACAAATGCATAAAGAGTAAATAATGCGGCTGGTAATGTCCTAAAAAAACAGTTGATTGTCTAGGACAGTTTTATTAGAAAACTGCACAATCCTTAAAGCTCGAAATGACTCCTAAAATATGAAACTGATGCCTGGAACGGAAGTGGAAAGCTAATCAGAATTTAAATAAAATTTAAATAATACCCACTGTAGATAAAGGTTGCATAATTATAGACATGTACATTTTGACATAGACAAGAACGTATAGCGTCAGACAGTACAAAGAATATAAAAAAAAAATGTTAATACTACCTTGAAAATATAATTTAATGAATTTGGCCTGCATGTATATTTTACAACCTTCCCTTTTTTCTTCGTGAAGCCAAGGCAGAGCTCGGCCGAGAGCTGACCAGAGTTTCTCATGTGAGCGTCAGCTGTTGCAGCACCAGGTGTCTCCTCTGTGTCATCCCAGGTTAGATCAGGTAACGTCTTGTTTGCTGCGAGATGAAGAGGTGCAGTACGAGGTAGCATCTTGACACATTTGTCTCGGTTCACACTGTGGAAAGCTCCGATCCATGAAAGCACCACACAGCAGTCGTTTGTGTGAACGCGGGTCTCTCAGCACCAGACAGACATTAGAGGTTCAGAAAGACTTACCTGGACGGCAGCGGCCCTGTGTGAGGCACGCTGCATACCTGAATGAGTGATATGGTGTCGGTACTCTATATGCTTAATGGCTGTGGAACAATAACTATTGCACTTTATATTACAATATACAGTACATATACATGTATAAATAATACTTCAACATTGAAATGGCAATTATTGCAATTGCAGGTGCTTCCATATTTCTGTACAGATCTCTTGTGAAAAAAAGAGGGTATCAGGCCGTGAAGGAAATATGATACAACATATGGGAAGATGAGACGTTTGTGTCCAAAAAGGGCATTCAGCTCTTGTACCACACGCACACGAGTCTCTGAAAAAAGAAGCTTATTATTGTTTTCCATAGGCTGATAGAAGTCGTGTATCTGCATTTTCAACGGGCCGCTTTCTCGGCTGCCCCCTCCTGTTCCTGCAGTCCATGCATATTTTGAGGGAAAGTGGGGGTCTGTTGTTGTGGAAACCACAGAAGCATGAGTCTCCCCCGTCCACCCTCCTCCATGCAGTCACTCCTTTGATGAGCATTTCGGACCCCAACACGGGCCCCTACAAGAAGCACACGGGTCCCACCTCAAGGTGGTAGCTCGCTCCCTGTTCTGTGCTCGGTAGGTTGAACACATCCACGATAGGGAGTAAGTTCGGGTCTTGGGTCTGGAAGATGAAGTGGGTCTGATGCCAGCGGCCATCTTTGATCTGAAAGGTACAATTGCATTATGTTACATGTTGGGATGCAGAAGACAAAGGCAGAGAGAAACAGCTGGCCTGGTTTACTTCTGGTCTAAAAAACACCTTTTAACACATAATTAACATTTTGTATCTTTTTTGTTTAATTAGTAAAATACATTAAAAAAGGCAGAACACATGGATAAGAAATGAAACGGGATAATCTGCGTTAATTAGTGAGCTAAGCTTAGAGGTCCCATGTGGAGTTTTTGACATCTAGTGGCATCATGGAGCATTTCTTTCCATGCGTGGGTCTCTGATTTTCTATTGCTAGTTCATAAACATGGATGCAAAAATACTGTGTTTCAAATATATTTAGGATATTCTATATTTTGGAAATGTTTATGTGTAATGGAATGCCTTTTATACATTTCATCCTTATGTGTTTTGGTGGGCAACACTAGAACTTTGTTTGTTTGTTCACAAGAAAACTCCTGAGGGCATCTCGAACCCAGACTTGAGAGTAGCATCGACCTTCTCTCGAACTCTGAGCAAGAAAGCAAAATGTATTTCCCCCAAATATTGAACTATTTTTTTAAGGGCTCAGTTGAGTTCTGCATTGACTTTCATGTAGCAGTTCCACTGTGACTCCATGCCAGAGAAGAAGCGGTGCTTACCCAGCAGTCGTCCCGGGGGATGAGCGGCTCCAGGAGGTCGCCGGCCTGAATCTTCTCCCCTGTCCAGGCTTTGAAGCTCACAGCCCTGGATGACGGTTGCAGGGAGGGTCCTGCTGCCCACACGGGTGTGTTGAGGCAGTGAACGGTGATGTGCTGCACGGCCTCCGTGCTCAACAGGTGGATGAAGTTCATCTGGATGCGACCCACTCCTATCTCCAACTGTGAAGCAAGAATGTGTGTTCCTCAAATAATCATAACACAAAAAACAGGTCCGGTTTGACACGATTTGTTCACAGAGATTTCCGGTGATGAACATTAATCACTGGACTTGATGGGAAGTATCAGACTAATAGGGAGCTTAAGAGATTATAACTGTGTCACTAGTTACATCTGGATCACAGATTGTGCCTTTTTCATGTAGTTAATGCAGCCATTGAGTCTGTCTGTGTTTGTGTTCCAGGGCATGCTGAGTTTTAATTGCAATATGGTGTGGTTGAAGAATAACTGCCTTTGAAAGTGACAAACAAGACAAAATGGGAAGCCTTAAGATTCACTGCAAGAATTATTCATAAAAAAGAGCTACAGTTTATAATACAGAGCCAGAAAACGAACAGCTGTGCACCTTAATGTGTACCACGAACAACAATCAACTCAAAGTTTCTCTACTGTTTGGTTTAGCTTAAGGAAATGCCTAAATATGGAATCCGAACCTTGGATACTGTGATGGTTTTCAGGCAAGTTTGTCCCCCGCCAGTGAAGTTGCACATCACCTCGATAGTGTCGGCGGCGCAGCCGAGGTTCGGGTCGATCCAGTAAGTGCCTGTCAAAGTGCAGCGGCGGAGGATGAGAGAGATACGGCTCTTAATGAACAAGAATCGAGTGGACACAGAAGTGACGGAGCAGTTGGAGTGTCTCCTCACCATCGTGCATTCTCTGTTCACAGTTGTAGAGGTCTCGACAGATTCGTGCCGGGTTGTCACGGGCTCCCAGCGGGTTCTTCAGACTCTGGATGAGAGTGCTCAGGTGCTGCAAGGTCTTGAATATCTCTGTGCCCTGGTCTAACATGGGCAGGTCCTCGTTCTGAGAGTTCTGCTTTGGACACAAATATAGGCATGATTGAGATCGACAGGAACTCTAAATGGTTCATGTTTATGCAGATGAATAAAACCCTTTAGGACCCAAACAAGCAACAATGAATCCTTGCAATGAGCTGTTTAAACTAACCTCTGGCCTGAGCGCAGCGTGGGAATCGATGATGACTTGAAAGGTCGCACCGAGAGCCTCATTTCTCTACCAAAGGAGACAACAAGGAAACCATGCCTGTCATTTCATTTCCTACTGTTTATATTATAAAATTTCATCATTCCAAAAACCCTCACTCGACATTAAGGGTTGACATACTTACAAGCGAGAGGGCAGAACTGGGGAGACCCTGCAAACCAGAGAGAAAAGCCTGTATAATATTCACCATGTATACAGACACACAGAGCAGCTCCACTCAGTGCCTTTGTAATCAGAGAGCGGTTGTGTAAATCCTAATCTCCACTGTTGGCGGTGAGTTCTGCCATTCTCTTCCATTATGCAGAAACGCACAAAAACAATCATGAACGCACAGGCCCACACACACACACACACACACACACACACACACACACACACACACACACACACACACAGACATTTCTCTTTTTTATCTTGTCTGTATTTTTATTGCACTTAAATTGTAAATTGTTTTACCTTCATTGTGTTCTTTTATTGTTCTGTGAAGTGAATTGCCTTGGTGTATGAAAGGTGCTGTACAAATAATGTTGCCCTGCCTTGCATACTATAATATATATATATATATATATATATATATATACACACACACTAGTTATAGATTATATGCTCACAGTTGTAACTAGGGTGTACAAAATGATTTTCCAGCAGACTAGACGCTGCAGAGCCAAGTACTATTTTGTTTTTCAATGTAACTTTGAGATCTGAATTATGAAAACACATGAAAGTACATTCTGACTTTTATGAATCAAGAGTCGAGCCAAAACACTCGTCGCTTCTGTACATTTTGAAAGACTGAATCAATGAGTGTGTTCCAGCCGTTTTTCCTTCTGAGACTTGCTCTCCTTGATCTTGATTCCACAAAAACGATTGAAGAAGCCCTTTTAACCAATCAGAATTCTCATTGGTCATTTTTATTTTCTTCATGCGTTTACACACTCAAGTCTAGACTGAATTACTTTGAAGGGAAGTTTGATATTTATACAAAATAGAAAAAGAAAAAAAACTTACTGGTGGTCCAGGTGGTCCACGAGGGCCACGAAATCCCTGAAAAATTGCATCACCACATCAAATGATTTAGCACTTCCTTTTATGAAAGACGATAAAGTAGTTAATTATTTATTTCTTGTACAGAGCGGACTACAAGCCTGCTAAAGAATAATGATTAAGCTACAGGGGTGAATAACTACTCACCCGTGGTCCTTGCAGCCCCTGTTAGAGATGAAAGGAAACAGTAATCAATATTCACAAGTGGACAGTTCCTCAATAATGGAATAGCAGATATTATTCTATCATGCACAATGTAACGCCTTCTCTTCTCTACCAAGTCAACCGCCCGCATCTACTGCATGTTGAGTTGCCCTCTTTCTTCTTTACAAGCCTACTCGCTGATGTGAATGTTGGCGTTTCGGGAGTGAGCTAGCGACTCGCGTCTCGACAAACCTCTCAGAAAACTTGAGATGAGCACGCACCCAACATTAATCACCCTGACAGAAACTCCACAGAACAAACAATGGAGCACAACAGGAAATGAAAAGTGCTGAGGGCAAAGGAGGCCGAGTGCTGTGCCGTCTCCATACATAAGTATCCTATTCTGTGTTCACAGGACAGACAAAAAGGATTCATCAAAACAGCGCCACGCACCGTCTCCCCCCGACTGCCTTTGTCACCCTTGGGTCCCTGATGGAGAGAGAGGAGACAGAGGATCACTCCATCACTGCCAAGAAGCAGAGAGAAGTCACATAAAGCTTGGCATTTAGGATGAGATATGAGGTACATACGGGATGACCGCTGGGGCCAATGATGCCAACGGGGCCCAAAGCTCCCTCCATACCCTGAAAATCAGAGGCATGTTAGTGACTGATGACACCTATGATGGAGCATCTAATGGAGAAGTGCTGATTTTTCATGGGAAGGGTGAAGTTTGTGAGAGCTCAGTACGCTGGCATTGGCTGAAATAGTGCACGAGTTTCCAAACTACCATTCATCTTCATCTTACCAACAAACCACGTGGTCCTTTCGGCCCCTGGATTCCCGCTGGGCCGATGTCTCCCAGGGGTCCCTAGAAAGACACATACTTGTAATTTATAATGGTTTATTTATCACGATGAGGTGAGTTAAAGGTTGAAGGGAGGGTGTGTTCCAGTACTCCCACACTACACTGCTCAATGAAGGGAGCACTTAATCCTCAACTCAATATTTTTGATGTGGTAGGCACAGATAGTTGCTCTCTCCTTCTCCTTCCTGACTGATTATTCTCTAGTTCTGTATTCTGCTAGTGTCCTTATCACTACTTGTAGACTGTTACACCAGGAGAGCTGGGCAGGGCCGTAGAAGGATCCTGGGTTCTTCCAGCCTCATGAGGCCAGAGTGTGTAGACAGTTCCTGGATGACAAAGGCCTTAATGCCATTGATTCACCTTCCCTAAATCCAGTTGTGCAGACTTCTATATAACTACTGTCACTTGTCTTAATGTGCGTTTGTCCCATTTGAACAAATGACACTTTACTGGAAGCAGTCTCGGCCTGTTACTCTCAGGGTTGTTTTATATGATGTAAATGCTCCTTCATTAGTCTAGTGTGCATGATACACTAGTGTAAACAACCTTATCTTTCTTCATATCTGAAATATAGTCACTATTGTTGCAGTTACACGATTACAGCCGTTCAACGTCACTCCAGGACCTGAGATGTTTGGATTCAGAGCGAATTGATGACTTCTGATTCTTCCGAGTTAGAACAATTATTGCAAACTCCAATGAACACTGACACAAAGTGCATCTGCTTCACACTCCTGTTCAACTCCCACAGAAGGAAAATATCCAAGATCACCCTCCGGGTTTTAAATCAAAGAGTGGGACTCCAGGAAAGCCTGGTCTGTTTCTTCAGCTGGCAGTAATCTATAGTGCAGCAGTGCTGTAAGTAAAGCAGACTTATCGTGGAGCAGATGTCATCCTGGGGCATGTAACAGTAATCCAAAACAGCTTTCATTTTTACTGAGGACAAAATAATGTATCAGACAATATCCAGGCAATTTTAGATGCTCAGACTTCATAAAAAGTGCTTCATCCAAAAGGTGAGTTAAACCCAGAAATTACTTTTTTTGGGTTAATTTGACTGTCTCAGAGCCATTTGGTTGTGAATGGACCTTAATGTGTCCACATACCTTTGGCCCAAACAGACCCAAGACCCCTGGAAATCCTTGTTCACCAGTATCCCCCTGATAAAAAGAGAAGAATGGTAATCTTCATCGCTGAGCAAGCAAAAAAGTTGCCATGTAAAGGAAGTGATTTGACAAATCGGTGCTCACTGGTTGCCCTTTAGTTCCCGGCTCTCCTCGTTTTCCTGGAAATCCCATTCCGCCAATAGAGCCTTTTTTCCCTGTTGGACCAGTTTGGCCTGGAAGACCGCTCTCACCCTGAAGAACACACAAACCAGGGACGTTTTTTAACTGCATTTAGTGAGGCTGCAACACCAAGTCTAAAGCACCACTGCCAAGAACGTGACCTTCTATCTCAGCGTATCTCTATCTCGTTGGTACCTTGTCCCCTACGTTACTATAGCGCTGCTTAATAATTTTCAATTTTGAAAGTTTCATTATAACCATAGAAGAAGACGAAGTAGAACCAAAGTACAGTTGACATCATAAGAAACTGTCCAAATCCCATAAATGTTTGCAGTTAAATCTCCAAATCATAAGGCAACTTAATTCCCTCACCACGTGCAGTGAGGGGAAAACTGCCTAATACATAAAGCCTCTCTGTGTTTCTCAGTCACGCATGTGTAAATGTAATGTTATATTGGCAAGGCCACGAAGATTAAGACCATGCCAGCTTGATATTTGCGACATTAACATGATTGCAGAGAAAATTAGGTCTTTAGAGATACGGTGTAAAAACTTTGTCCAGAGTTTGGGATAAGAAAACACCAAATATAAAAGCAGCAATGTGCAGCTGAGTTGGCAATTTCCACTAGATATTGGCAATACAATTGCTGGCATTATGAGCTATAAAAATGCTTGTCCTATAGTTTAACATGAAGTTCTTTGTGAATAAGCTCAAAACTTTACTTAACAAATCGTCCACTCATTATTCTCACCTTTGGTCCAAAGTAGCCTTGACTTCCAGGAAGCCCCGTCACCCCAGTTATGCCCTGCTGCCCAGGTCTGCCAGATAAGCCCACTGCTCCATCCTCTCCTTGCTCCCCCTAAACACAGCAGACGATGAACCATAATGACGGCTGCTTTGCTTTTGATCCATTACGAAAGGTACATAACAGTGTCCTTGCCTTGACTCCTTTAGTTCCGCCTTTACCAGGAAGTCCATCCATACCAGGCGGGCCCTCAAGTCCCTCCCTGCCCACAACTCCCCGTGGACCAAGCGGGCCCTCTGGACCCTTAGAATAGACGATCAGAAATGTTTATGCCACACCTCCATTGGTTCAAAGTGGTAACATGTAGCTCCACTGTGGAGGACAAGAAATGCATCCTACTCACTGGTGGTCCTTTGGTCCCAGACTCTCCTCTCTCCCCTGATTTTCCTTTGTGACCCTGAAGGTTAAGAGTTTATGTTCATGTTGAGTCCAATAATATTGCATGAATACATTTAGTTATCTAAAAAAGAATAAAATCATGCCGGTGTACGTCTGTCCTTACTTGGTCTCCTTTGGATCCTTTCAGCCCTGGTTCTCCCTTTGGCCCAGGGTGTCCCTAAAATCATCATTACTGGTTTAATTACACGGATTGTGTTTGAACAATGTGCCACAGTGTCTATATACGGGAGTTTTACATTTCAAGAGACGTAGATCAGATACTTACAGGAAGCCCTGCGGTACCAGCTTCACCTCTCTTTCCATCAACACCTATTTGACCCTGAATGACATCATTTACTTTATGTAAATGCACAGAATGTCACTTAAATGTAATTGACACTATACCTGAGGACAAATTTGTAAATGTCACTTACAATGTGTCCAGGGTCACCAGGCTCTCCTCTCTCCCCTCTGTTTCCAGGAGGACCCTGTGATCACATGGAAACAAAGTGATATAATGATCCAGACCACCACCGAGAAAGAACACGGGGAAAAACACGGGTACGTGTGAGAAACTCACTCTGTCACCATGGGGACCTGCCGGACCTTCTACCTTGCTGTCGTCTCCCTGCTCACCCTAAACAAGCAATATGGCCACAGATTGACAACAGCTATCAATCACACCCAATGATATGTGCAAAATCAATACACGTTTAGTTTCTGAAAGAGGACAACAACAGAAACACACACTGCCCGACGTCCTTCTGTGAATGGACAAGTCTGCTGAAGGTTCTTTATGTGTAACAGTCACGTGTGCTGCATGTGTCCGATTAAATTAATCGATGAAGAGTCCTATTGTTATCTAAACGCAGGAGAATATGTGGTTTTGGCCGAGGGGCCGAGCACCAACGCTTACAGGGATGAAAGCAACATATTGTAGCTTTAGCGCTTTTACTGCGGCTGTGATAGCCATCTGTATTTATCTGCAGCATGTTTTAGTGCCCGGGTTACCTGTCGCTCTCAATTGACAATTATACATTTTGCAACGACCCATGTGATAGCTTGATACTGATTTAATTAGGAAGCAAAGCGTGGCCGTTCATTTTGTGGATATTGGCAAAGAGAGAGCAACAAATATCCACAGCCAGATGGCTCCGGCCCAGGGATTAAAAAAAATGCAAATGAGCGTGTCACTAAACTCGAGGGTGTTCAATCGTGTGCTGTTCCTGTCAAATAAAGGCAAATTATGTTGCTTAAATGCCCAAAATCATAGGCAGACCAGGTGGTTGGCTAATTATATACATTTGACAGCGCTGACTTCATTGTCCTTGTTCATATCGTTGATCAAATTAGCCATGACTTTAGGAATATTGCAAAGACAAGGCAGACAAGGAAACACTAATTAGGGACACAACTTAAGTAACAATGTGTAAAAAAAAAGATCAACTGACCACAGTCAGTTTTAACAGCCGTTACAGGCTTCCAGAGCTCATTAGACACAATCAAATTGCAGACGGCTATCAGGGACAGCAAGTAAATGCGGTTATGTACCTTTTCACCTTTTGGCCCAGGAGGTCCCAGGGGGCCGTGTGGTCCCATGTGACCCTATGACAAGGAAAAGAGTTAGTGAGCGTAACCTCCCCGCCTTTATAAAAAAAAATATTACTTTCGTCAGGTAGAGAAACACATCAAAACAGACAGGGAAATACTTTTTTTAAATTCTGGTAAATCTGTGATTATTTGGGTTAGAATGTAATATAGTAACACTAGTTGCAAGCTTTTCAATAACAGTTATATTTCAAAGTCTGTGCCAGTATTGTGAAAAAAACAAGGGCGCCCTTTGTCACTATATTGATTTAGAATTGCTAAGAAAATAAGAGCTATCAAAGTGGAGGACTTTCCAACCTTACCTTACCGTAGCAACTACTCTTTTCAAACCAGCTGAGAACTCTTTTTACATGCAAGTATGAGGATTTTGAAGAGATACAGGTCATTGAATCATGTCGCTGGGTATCAATGTGAGGTACATAATCCATGTGAGAATCCTGGAGCATTACACCTCCCTAACACCTCAAGAATAACCCTGTCCCAGAACATTATGTGAGACATTCATGTGCCCACACTGTCTCCAGCACTGCTGTTGAGGCCAGTTGTTTTTTGTTTTCAATGTTTTTCTTATGCAAGGTGCAGTAAAACAGCAGATTTAATTCTTCCATCCAAATTTTCTCCATCTTTTAGTCGAAGTTTGTTACGTTTAATGTTCGATTCTAATTCCCATTCTCATCTAGTGAGTATCGTGAATTTCTTCCGTTTCATTTTTGTGAGACTTTAGAAATAGTCTTTGAGGTAATTTGTTTGCATGCAAACGTCAATCACTTCGTAACGTTCTGCTGAAATCACATTTTCAATATATGTATCAGAGAGCATGTCTTTGCTGTAAACATCTGAACAGGTCCCTGAACTCTTCTTTTTCATAATTAAATTCTGCTTTGAGTTTTTGAAAAATTTTAGATCTTTTTTTTAATTCCTTTCGTCTCCATCTTACACATCTCCAGGTCTAAACCCGGGGATCTAAGAAGGCCATATCAGAAGTGTATTGTCTCCTTCCAATGTATATTTCTTGCCAATCTCATTGCAAATTCTCAGTAATCCTTTAAAATGGGATTTCCTCCAATGTGATCCCCTTGCTTCTAGCCCTGGGCTGAGGTTTAGATTTGCCTAGATTTAGCTTGATGATCTTCTTTCATCTAGCCTGGTACTCTGGGGAACACCAGTAGACAACACATCTAACTTAGGCGGTGTATTAGTATTCTCTGACAGCTCTGAGAGCTCAACCTCCACTTTCTTTGACAACTTGACGCTTGGTGCCAGATAAAGCAGGATTTCTCTTTGCCCCGACTGGTAGTGATAAGAAGAGTTATAGCAATGAAGGAAGCACATTTATTTTCACCACCTCAATTCTTAAATACTACTCGTGTACACCGATGTGCCATATCCCTCTGTGCCCTATTGTTATTTACATTGAAGTTTGTTCAAATCCAGCGTGATTAGCACTCGCAGGTATTCGGTTGATTATGTTTCCCACGTTTTGTGATGTTCAATTTGTCTCCCATCAGACCGTAGTCATCAATTGTCATAAGTTTTGGAAATATGCAGTGCGTATTAAAAAAAACAAAAAACAGAGTACTACATGTTTATTAGGATTTTAATCTACAATTCTACAACATTTTATTTTGAGGTGATTAAAAAAAAGGTATATTAAAAGTGGCCGAATAGTGAATAGTGATTCCTGAACAGGAATCGTTTGACTGAAAATGTCAGCTAACCTATGAAGCAGCCCATCTAATCAGGTGATTGGCAGCACCTGCATAGTAGGCTTCATGGTGCACTTCCTTGTTTAGTCTGGTGAAGCTTTTTATTTATTCTTTTTTATTAACCTTTATTTAACCAGGTAAAAGTCTCAAATCTTTTTCCAGAGAGACTTGGCCCGAGGGCAGCATAAAGCAAACAAATAGCTTCAGTTTAGGACTCTGTGGTCTGCTGGGTTTTATGGGTTATGATGTGCTGTTTCTTTGGTTTTGCTCTTTTTATGCATTTACATCCTCCACTCATCATTGTCATTTCCATACACTTCCTACACTACTGCTTTTACGGACTTCCACACTTCATATTAGATTGTGATTGGGCTTATTCTGTTTGTTTAATAGTGAAACAAATAGTTATTTGATTTAAAAGCTATAAACGGCGTGTCTCTTATTTTTGTCATGGCCTTTAGAGCCAAGTCGTGACACGAGACAGAGAGAAAGAAGGCCTTTATTTTGGAGGCATCATAATGCTGATTGTCACAGTCTTACATTTACAAATTGACACCCGGCTAAAGTAAGGTTTTAGAAGAACTGTAGGTCCCTCACTTTCATATCATCTTGCATTACTCCATCACTGTGCTTACCTCATAACCTGATATGCCTGGATTTCCTTGTTGGCCCATTCTCCCTGGAGCACCCTGGACAAATACATGTATAAATGCACATTAAGTCCACATCCACCAACAACCAAACAGCTCTTTCAAACTATCTGCGGATGTCTTACCACTGGCCCGATGGTTCCTCTCGCTCCTTTCTGTCCGTCGAAGCCCATCTGTCCCAGCTCACCAGTTGGGCCGCTCTCACCCAGGGGACCTTGGAGACCCTTGCCCCCCTGGAGAGAGACCAGCAGTGAGCAGGTATGCAGGGAGAGTACAACAATCGTATGGGTGGTTTGACAATTCAAACACTGAAAGTCTGTTTGATGTGCTTATGGAAGTTTTGCTTATGGAAGTTTCTGAAGTTACTGTTACGTGTGCAAGGCAGCAAACTAACAGACATCCAAGAACGAGTTGTATTTAAGCCCCAAGCAAGAGAACTGACAAACCTTTTCTCCTGGTTTTCCTCTTTCACCAATTTTGCCAGGTTGACCCTCCTGACCCTGGTAGAAGAAAATCCAGCAGGGTTGTAAGCGGACAAAAAGAGCCGTCTTTTCATGGGAATTGAATGTAATTCGGTGTTGGCTGGTGAGCCACTCACCCTTACACCGGCCAATCCGAGAGGCCCAGGGGGTCCTTCCTTTCCTTTCAGACCGATTTCACCCCTGTCACCTTGAGCGCCTTCCTGACCAGCATCCCCCTTATCGCCCTGAGAAGAGTGGCACAAGTCCAATGAATAAGGAGATCATACAATTGAGTTACCCCAACCGGGAATTTGGGATGTTACGGTTTCAATATATCTGGTTAAAATATGCAGACTGGAAAAAATATGATTTATATCCAATAAAAACTTTTTCACAATTTAAAACATGAAGAATTACTATCTAAATGACACACAACCTTTGCCTAATTAAAATGTATTAATGAAAGGTCTGTGTGCGCTCACAGGTTTTCATGAAATTACACATTACCAACTGAGCAAATGTCTGCAGAAAGGTCAGTGCAAAGCCAGGGGGTAATGAAGCTTACCCATAATTAATTAATTACTTAATTAGCAATATTCATGCGTTTTGATAGTGGAACAGTCACTAAGGCCTGATCCAATGATTGCAGAGTCCTGTCTGTCTATTTACACAACAAAAAGCTGAGCTCTACAGCTGGCTTTGAATAAAAGTTTTGATTCGATCCACGGCATGTTAAGGTGTCCTTGGGCAAGATGAACCCCAAATTGCCCCCAGAGGCTGTACAGTCGGCGTGTGACTGTGCGTGAATGAGTTAGATTAGATCCTGACGAGGAGGTGGCACCTTGCACTGCCACCAATGTATGAATGGATGAATGTTGACATGTAACACTAGCAGCTTTGGCATGTAAACCCATTTATACGAGTAACATGACTCATTAATTAGTGAGACACAACAGGCTGCACAGGCTCCAATTTAGAAACATTTTCTAAGATGGAACAGAAAACAAGGTGCATTCCTGTCTGTGTGACAAATCTGTGTAACAGGAGCTAATGGTCTGCCCAGGTGGAAATATGTGAATAAAGCAAGACTGTGAACATAAATTAGCCCTTTTGTACGAGGATGAATGGGTAAAAGGAGCAGAAGAAGGCAGATACTATCATAGAGAAACAGAAAACACCTGCTAGGAAGAGGGGATGAACACCAGTGATATGTGGTCCCAGCTACTAAATATTCTAGTGAACAGCATGAAGTCGACAAGGCACGAACAATCTTGCAGTTCGATCGTCTGTTAAGACACGGTTTTAGTTTCACAACAATTCAGTGTTGCATTTGCTCCAGACTGCTGGAAAGAGGCAAAATAATAATAAATAATTCAAATCCTCTAATTATCTGCTGAATTTCTGGTATAAATTTCACCACAATGAACTTTGACAACGCATTGATTTCTATTCCCCTAGCACTTGAGAGTACAAGCTGCAAATCCCTCTTGAGCTGCCATTTTCCACCCAGAAGCTGCAACGTGGCCAAGAACACCTCAAAGTGGTTTACTCCGACTAACAGAACACGTCCTGTTCCGCACAGAGCCGCGCTGCCTCTCAGGTTGAGACTATTCTAATCCTCAGTGTTTTCTGTGCTCACGTTTTACAGGCTTCTTCAAGCCAAGCATTGTTTGTGGGTCTGTCAGCTCTACTTCCAGCAGTGTGGCTCTGCTAAATAGGCAGGCGTTTTGTGTTTTCCCTCTATTTTTCTGTCACAATACTTGCCAGACTTCGGAGCTCTTAAAATAGCCTCGCTATCTGTTTTCACTCAGCGTCAACACAAAGCAGCCTCAACTGTAAAAAGGCCAATATCTCACAAACAATCTTCGATTTGCCCTAATTGCACTAAGCTGCCACAGTAAACCGGAGAGTTCCCCGGGTTCACAGACATGGGAATCAGGAAAGAATTAATCTGTGTTGAAAAAATGGCAAAAATTGGATTACCGGCCAAAGCCTTGAAGCAACTTTTTTTCCTATTTACTGTGGGCTTTTTACAGTAAAAAAAAAAGTTTTTAAAGTGAAGAATAAATCCTACAACGGCGTATTAGGGCCACTGTAGGAAAAAAAAAAAAAAAAAGAGCCGATAGAGGTGGGCAATATTCAGAGAAAAAAGTGGCAAATTTGCTAGTTTAAAGTGGCAAATTTGCTAGTTTATTCCAATGCTAACAACCGGCATTTATGCTAGCTAACTTCGTCAAGCTACGTGTTTACTTCCTGCATGACCTAGCTTAGCTTTTTTCCCCCCTAGGCCCTAATACGCCGTTGTATAAATCAGATTTTTGTGTCACAGTGAGTATTTTTATTTTTGAACTTGCCTTGGTTCCATCAGGTCCACTTTGTCCAGCCTCCCCATCAATGCCTGGCTCACCCTGAAAAATCACAAAAATATTATGATTGCTAAATGTTTTATTGTTACAAGGACAGTGATCACAGGAAGCAAAAACAGATGTGTAGCAAGCAACACTGGCAAAACTCTATTTGAAAACAAATGTAGAACTTGGTTTACTCCGTGCTGCAAGTGACCTGTTCACTTTTGAATATTTTTGAGAAAGTCACTGCACTTTAGACTTGAAAGAAAACCTCAGAAACTCACTCTCTGGCCAATCAAACCCTGCTCCCCGATGTTGCCAGGTTGACCAACGGCCCCCTGCCAGGAGAAGAAGCATGATGGTTAATGGTGAAGCCATTGGTGATGTTTTGTATCTCTTAATGTACAATCTTAGAAATGTTTCATCTCACTCTCAATCACAAACATAATTCTATAGAATAGCAGCTGCCGCCCCACCCATGACCATAACCATTTCCAGCATCAAATATATAAGTACATATATAAATACATATCCACCAGCTCAATATCTCAACAGTCTTCACCTTGTCTCCTGGTTCACCAGGCAGTCCTCTCTCTCCAACCTTCCCCAGAGGCCCCTGTCAGACACAGTCATAGCCTTTAGTGTTTGGTGGCAATGAAAAAAGTCAATGGGAGTTCTTACACCAGCTGTGTGATCAAGCTCACCCACGGCCCCATCTCCCCCAGTGGTCCAATTGTTCCCGATGGCCCTGCTGGTCCCTGCGGCGACAAAGCAGAGGCACCACAAAAAGGTTAAGAGCACTTTCTAATCTCAGACAAATGCCTCTGAAAGTGACAATAAGTGAAGAAAAATGTGAAAAGAAATAAGGACCAGGCAGAAAGTGTGGATTTGGTGAGATAAGTTAATCTTCGGGACTAACAGCCTTCAAAACACTGAGCCAAAGCTTCTGTTAAGTGATGGAAACAGGCCTGCTCTTATAGAGACACATTCAGGCTACAATAAAGCTGCTCTCCAGGAAAGGGATGGTGTAAATCAAATTGTCTCAGACTCTCTGCTTCTTTGCTTGGGACTGTGAGACTTGGGCAGAATGAAAGAAAGTCGATTAGGTTGTTCAGGGCTTTTTGAGCAGGATATGGGTTTCTAGGAAGCACTAAATAAAAGTGGAAATTTACAGTTTATTTGCAAAGGGAAAAAGAGGAAGAGTTCTCAATAAGTGCAAGTGCTAAATAACATGGTCATAGTATACTATACCATCAAAAAGTTATTTAAAAAAATCATCATATAGTAATTATATATCTAATCAGATGATCCTCAAGTTTTTGCCAAATTTGAAGAGCGTTCCTAAGATATTGTGTGAGGTCACAGTGACCTTGACCTCCGACCTTTAACAATTTAGTTCATCCTTGAGACCAGGTGGACATTTGTGCAAACTTGAAGAAAAAGAAAATGTATATATCATCATATGCCAAAAGACATACTAGGATTTCTCCCTATATCAGATGTGCAGATCTGCAATTTCCAAATGTTTACATGAACCAGATGGAGTAAAGACACAGAGAATAAACATTACCATACAGTAGATCCTCGGTAATGGGTTTGATTCTCAAACATGGAACCAAAAAAAAGAAAAAAGTATAAACTTACTGGCTCTCCCACAAATCCTTTGGCCCCTGGAGGTCCGGAGGATCCTTGAATACCCTGAAAACAGTACAGGCATTTATATTACAGACACTATTTGTATTTATACACACTTTAAAGTTCTAAAACACCCACTAAAGTAAAAGTGTGGAGCACAGGCCCCACTTATCCACCAATGATACCCAAAATGAGTCCACCCCAAAAATCCAGACTGACCTAAATGAGACCTCTGTTAGCCCCAATCACTTACTGGAAATCCCTTTGGCCCAGCTTCACCTGGCTCACCAAGCTTCCCCTGCAGCAAAAGGACAAATACGTTATACTTGTCAGACTAATGGAGGGTTTCAGAGGCATTACATGGGCAGCATAAGAGTAGGGCTTCGTTTGCCTTGCTTGTACCCTCTTATAGGTTTGATATCATAACCAAGTCCATGAACGTGTCTTACTTTCAATGATCATGAATGCATGCAGAAATGTATGACTGCTTAATGCGATGGTCATTGTACTTTTCATTAGGACAAAAGTAGAAGCAGTTCTATTATCTTAGAAACTACATTCCTTGAGGACATCAAAAGGTCGAACATAAGCAGGACTGTTACGAGGGGAAAGTAAAGAAGCCCAAATGTTCTCACCATCTCCCCGGGGAGGCCCAGCCTTCCTGGTGGTCCATCAGGGCCCTGCAAAGAAAACATCCAGCTCACTAAACTGAGCTCTCTGAAATCCCCCGGAGTTAAAATGTTCCCGACTGCCAAGCACTACCAGCACCATCAATATTTTAGTCCTCTTTGATTTAGGGTTCTGTTGTTAAATGTTCAGCTAACAAAGAGTGGGCTCTAAAGATTCTTTAGATGTTAAAAATAGTTGATAATTGCAGTCTGCTGCACAAAGCTGCTTGTAAAAGTTCTCCTGACCCCCCCCTCCATTACAGAAACTTGGGCCATTGTGTATCCTAGCCTCCCATGGGAGAAGATATGAAGTGTACTTTACTTTAATGTCGTATGTAAAGTAACAATATCACTGAGAGCCACAAGCTGGAACCAATATTATATGGACCCTTTCTGAACATGTGCTCACCATTACTCCAGCAGACCCTTTCACCCCCACCGGGCCATCAGGACCCCGAAGACCCTATAGAAACAAATAAAAGTTGTCACTGATGAATAGCTTGGGAAAATGTGGCCTTTAACAGACCCCAGGCACACGTTGTTTAACATATTAAGTCAATGAATGAGGGCACTTAATCTCCATGTGTGTCATCTCTGTTTAGTGGAGCCTGGGAGGTTTTGTGTGGTTTAGGCCACATCGGAGAGACACCATCAACGATTGTGGCTGTTTTGTAAAATACTTGGCATCTGTGAATTAGCTCCAAAGCATGGCCAGTCCACACTGTGTGGACTTTGTCTCCATCTTTTTCCAGTCGCATGCGGTGGAAGCTTCTGCACACTGCGGATATTGTAAAGATGCCTTGGGAAAAGGTCACAAATGCTGTAGCTGATTCATCCTTGCCTAGTAAATCAAACCAAACTGTTCACTGTCAGAAAACATTAAAAGTAGTGACTGTCTTTTGATGAATGCTCATGTAGGCATCTTCTCAAAAAAGTGGTCAAAAGAGCCAGAGCAGAATGCAGCCCCTACATAAACATGGCCTTTCCATTGCTGCTTGATAATAACAGACAAATGAGTCGAAGACCGCTAGACTGAGCCGTAATTATGTTTATTTATGAGGAAAACTATTGTTTTTCTAATTGTGGCCATGTACGATTGATGCAAGTAATTGTCAGAAATGTGAAATATCTGTTTGAACATAAAGTAAACAATATTAATCAATTTGTATATAGCTTTCTGATCATGCAAAAAAGTATTTTGACTTATCACATAAATAAAGCTTACCTTTTCTGCCTTTTTATAATAATATAATAACGTTTGTCTGAGAGCTCCAAATTAAATCCACTGAAAAACAATTCCAGTTAATTCTATGACCTGTTCTAATATTGTTGTCTAATATTGAGCGACAACTGAGAAAAAGAGTTGATAGATTTAAAAGCGTCATTTTATTATACACTAATCAACAAGGGGAGTGAGCCGTCTCATTTTGAGTTATTGTTGGTTGTTTTAAATAAGAAATCTTTAAAAATGCACAGAATTAATTTGAGGGGGAAAACAGACGATATGACTTATTAACATCACATGTTTTATAGTGCAGATGTGTACCATTCAATCCTGCCTCTATAATCACCTTTTCAGATTATTCACCCCCAGCAAGCACATGAACTGGAAACTCACCCACTTTCTTTTAAAGTGCACCTTTTTCAG
The DNA here is from genome assembly GCF_963514095.1 of Eutrigla gurnardus. Classification (NCBI taxonomy): domain Eukaryota; kingdom Metazoa; phylum Chordata; class Actinopteri; order Perciformes; family Triglidae; genus Eutrigla; species Eutrigla gurnardus. Next base: position 21,582,779 of record NC_139936.1, read on the forward strand.
GGCTTTGGACTTAAGGGTGCAATGACAAAACCCGAGAATAATTGGTGGTAATGACTTGTTGACATATCACTGGAATGCATCGCCATTGAATTCAGCAGCGTTGGTTTCTATGGGAGCAGGGAGATTCAGCTTGACATCCTGCTGAAGCATGACTGACATGAATAAAAAAACCCTCAAAGTAAAAATAAAAAAAAAACTAAAGATATGAAAGCAAAGGAGAATTAAAGCAACAGGATTGGATACGTCCTTCAAATAGCTGTCACTACTTTTCTTGGAATCCTATGATTCATTTATTGTGCTTCACATACGGCCTCACGTCTGTCAGGAATACACACCATATTTTTAAAATGTCCTGAAGAATAAACCTATCATCTTCTTTTGTGGAGGCAATGTCACAATTCCATTCTTCTTTATTGTGCACAAATAAAGGTTGGTACTGTTTCCCCTCCCATTCTTGTTGACTGGGAATTACTTTAGACAATAAGGAGACCGGGGTTTAATCATGCTGGTGCAAATTCCATTTTGCAAAGCCTTGATGTCATTTTCAGCTATTATAGTTATTAAATAATACATTTGTGACTGCCTGTGATATCAGGGGAGGCGTGTAAAAACCAATCAGAATGAAATGCCTTAATTATACTACTTATTCGTGTTAGATCAATTATTCATTCAGTCCAATGATCCTGCTGTGCAACCATGGGCGATTTTCCCAAAGTAGAAAACTCAATTATGGAAAAGGCAGTGAGCACTGAAATCATCACGAGCTGCCAGACACAACACACGCACGCCTTTCCATGGAGACAAACTCCAGGGTGTTTAGTTGGGACGAGCTTCTTAGCACATCGCTTTCCTTACACATGTTCGCAACTATATACTGATTTATAGTAATTTCTGTTATGTATAAGGCCTTTTATGTTTTAGGAGGCAGTTGCTAAGCAATCCTTAGTCTGGTGTTTTAGCTCTGCACTTTGTAGAGCTGTATCTGTGGGCTGGTTTATGAGTGAAGTTAGAGTTTCTCTGCTCTTTCATGGGCTCTTCATCAAATGTCATCATCACTGCTCATGTTGCTGTAAAGTTACCCAATTCTTCCTCAATGTATTCCAAATAAACCACTGTTGCTTGGGGATGAAAAATATGATTTCCTATACAAAAAAAAATATGATTTTCGATTCGACCTTCCAGCAAAATATAAAACAAGACAGACAACGTGCTCACTCACAATGCTGGCATGATGTGCAGCACAAATCATGTTTACCATCTTCCAGGTGTTTCAGTTTAGCAACTTAGCATTCTCACATTGTAAAATAAGCACAAAGTGAGTCAAGGCTGGAGACACTGTTTGTCAAGGTGATCCTTCTGAAAGCCGTTTGGTTGAAGTTACTTACCCCTCTGCCTTTGGGTCCCCTGTTGCCATGGAGTCCCTCTGAACCAGGAGGCCCCTGAATGTGTGTAAAAAATAATGTCTTTGAGTCTGACTGTACTGTTGACAATCCTCTAAATTTAATCATTTTCTTTATCAATTTGTCTGATTTTTCGACCCAACCTGTTTAAAAACCCATTAAAATCCTTTTTTTTTTTTTTAAATATTGAATAACAAAGGCTGCTTTTTTAAACTGACATTGAGTCAATAATAAGGACTACTTTAACTGCAGTGGTTAACTGGTCACTTTGCTGCAGTGATGTAGTGATGTGTACTTCAGGGTGTGTCAGTACACCGTGACATCACTGTGGGTTGTGCGGTGACCTTTCTGACCACACTTATAAATAAGGCTGGTTGTGGTTAGAAGTGCAACAAACTAGCCATTTTGAATGTTATCAGCTGATTGGATGCTTATGTTTTGGGATGACACCCGTTCAATTGGCTGATATAATTCGAGTGGCTGAACAAACTCGAGATTTCCAACCAGAGAGTGAAACGCTGCTTTTCAGATTGGTGTTCAGTATCAGACATGATCCAGTTATGTTGACCACACAACAGGCCAGTGTAGTTTCTGCTCTACATGACAATGATAACAGTAAACTTACTGGGATCCCTTGCAGTCCAGGTTCCCCCATCTCTCCAGGTATACCAGTGTGACCCTGATGGACAGAACATGACTCAAATTATATCTATATGATTTATCAAAGAAATCATCATTTAGCTTTCTAACCAAATGGCCATATATGATCTGCCCATTAGATGATTATGGTTCAATAATCGATCTCTCGAAACGCATCACACCCCCATCCCTTAGGTATGTAGTAGTGAATGCCCCCTGGTACGGGAGACGGGTCCAGACTTACTCCTTACCATCGGCCCCGTTTCACCTGGCGGCCCGGGGGTGCCTGTTTTGCCTCGATCCCCCTGGAAAGTCACATTTGGGAAAGATTGATTCACTATTGATGGATTACATGATTAGGCGTTCAGTCTCCAGAAAACAACATGCTAATTACAGTTGTAAGGATCCTAAAGTGATGCCTTCTGCTGTTCCAAATTCTGACCAAAAATATTGAAATCACAATGAGATGCAGGTTTGAGAGGCTCGTACAGCAGGCGTTCTCACTTGATAGATGACACTGACAATTCTCTAATTATAAAATTAGCTGAAATTGACTTCTTGTTTCAGAACTAATCACATGCTACATCATCAGAAAGCAATTTAACAGACTCAAATCAACATCGGATGACAACAATTTGAGATAGCAGCAAAGTGTGACAAATCTACACCATACTAACTTTTTCTCCTGCGATGCCAGTTTCTCCAACAGGCCCGACGAAACCAGGCAGTCCCTGAAGGAGAGGAAAATATGCCGTCTTAACTGTGTCTTATTTCTCTTAACTCTATTGAAGTTACATTTCTCTTAATAGGCTGCACAGCTTAGGGACTCCAACAAAACAGACACACAGTGAGCATCAAACAGAAACCAGCAGAAAGAGGAGAAAAGCCTTTACCCTCTCGCCAAGCTTTCCAACCTCGCCAGTTATCCCGGTCTCGCCCTACAGCAAAGCAGCCAATTAGCATATCACAAACTTATTCATGCCTTTCGTTTTTAGTTCAAATCAGTTGAAAATGTGCTCGGAGGGTTGTTCCCCTGTGGTAATGGAGAATTAACATCTAATTTACACATATTGAGACGATCCATTATCATAAATGAAAGCCGAAGAGAGAATGTTCGGATACGGATGACAGTGGTTTGGCGGTGGATGTGTGACTATTAGGTCTGACCTTGAGTCCATCTGGGCCTGTCAGTCCAGGGAATCCCTGCCTCCCAGGCCTGCCCTGAACAGAAAGCAAAAATGACACAGAGAAGGTACGACGCTGTCCACACCACAAACAATAAACTCCAGAGATCTCCTGTAAGAGGTGCAGTCTCCAGAGGCCGTGGATCAATCCAGTGATTCATGCCACAACAAAGACATCCCTTTGTGAAACTTAATGATCCATAAGACAAAGAGCTGCTAGCAGCATCAAAGGCTTCTTATTACTCATACATGTCATCGGGTCATTTGTGTTTGTTTTTCAGCAATCACTTGTGGGTTCCACTTTTGGTAGAAAGGCAGGCTGGAATCAAACCGCTGCAAAAATAGAGAGTTTCATTGGGAAGTCTTCTCTATTGTTTGGCCTGGGATGATTCCAAACAAACACTTTTTCTGGAACGAGACGGTCACTATGGAATGTATTCATACTGCAGAACAGTTCAAAGCCATACTATTTGTCTCTTAAAAAACCCTATGCACCACTGTATCCACTATGTTCAGATGCAAATAACGGACATAAAACTATGCATGGTCGAGATATTTGACAAACAAACAAATAAGAGGACTATTTCAGTTATTATACAACTGAATAGATACCAAATATAATAAATGATCATCAGGATGCACTTTTTCTGTGCATTCATCTTAAAATGAATCATATTTGACAAACAAAGTATACATATTATGGTTTGAGATTTAAAGACGACACGCATAGCACTTTGCTGACCAATCTGGTAATATGAGCCTACGGCGTCCAATAGGAAGTCTTTCAAAACAGCTTTAGAACAATAGAGACATCAGTCAGCCAGAGGACTTGTTGTCCATATCGGGTCAGTTATTTCTCCAAACCTAAATTTAGGCAGACATGTGGTGCACTTGTTGTGTGTGGATCCTAAAAGATAATGTTTTTGTATTTTCTAACTGCTCTCCAGCAGCAGGGCTTATCCAATCAGCACTCACCTCGAGTCCAGTGGGTCCAAAGGGCCCAACGGGTCCCTCATCACCCTGCAGAGAGAATAGTCACTAAAGGTCAGAGAATGAAAAATAAAGTTTAATCGTGTTATTCATTTAGAAAATATATTAAGTCAACCCCACCTGAAGTCCAGGAATTCCTATTGGACCAGGAAACCCCAGTGTCCCTTGCTTTCCCTGTGGATGAAACATTGAGAGTGAACTTTCACTTCATTTCTACTCACTGACACTTCCTATCTAGAGAGTTAGTGCCACTCGGCTGACCTTGGGTCCTTCAGGGCCGTTTTGTCCCGGTGGGCCAATGTCACCTGGAAAACCCTGTGAAAATGACAGGAAATGAACCCCAGCTTCATCCCCAGCTTCACCGTACCACACAACATTGTATCAACAATGACGGAATGATATAAATATGATGCAAATATAACAACTAGTCAATAAAATCTGTCCTACCTCAGGGCCAAGAGGGCCAGGTATACCATCAGGGCCCTTTTCTCCAATTGTACCCTAAGAAATGTCACAAATGTACCGTTTTCACTCACATCAGAAACCACTAGATAACTTTAACCACATTGACAAAACCATACTCCAAATTCCTTCGTGTGCAGGGAACACCACGTGTCACGTCACCATCTTATATCTTCTTTGTGCATTTCCAGGTCACGTACTGTATTGTGAATGCAAGTTTCATGGGATTGTCTTTTAGCTGGAGTATTTCCAATACAAACCAACCATTGTGGCTGAGGGAAGATGCTGATAGGAAAGAGTACGGCCACTGGGAGAGCAATCTTTCCATGCTTGAATCACAAATCAGATCAGACGGCACTCAAAATATTAAGGACACTTCAGAGTGCCAGCGTTGGTGGATTAGTCTCAGAGCTAAGGCAGCGTATGCGCTGGGAATTTGCCAGTTGCCTGCTCTTTGCTGTGTTGTTTATGCCACGGCTTCATTAGCATTTCTTACACCAAAGTTTTCCTCCACGCATGAGAGCCTGAAGTTTACTTTTGTAAACATTTGAAGATTCCCACCCATCTTAGAGCAGCAGCATGTTTTTCCCTGAGTGAATCCGAAGACTTACTTTGCCCTTTTGAGCACACCGCCCTGCTTTCAGGACAAAATTCTAATCTGAATCAATCTGAAGACAAAATGTAGAAATAATGAATTAATTAAATCCATATAATTCTGCTGGGTTTACTCCTGTGTGCTTCTTTGGATGGAAGGTATTCTCTTTGCTTTATTAATCACAAAGCAAGAGCATACAAGCAACCGAGACATTGAAGCATGAAAAAATCAAAACTATAATCTCTATGAAGTAAAAATGTACAATACTCCCAAAATAGATCCATTGTATTCATGTATTGATGCGCGGAATGTACCTGCGATGCATTTTTGTGTGTTTGAATGGGGGATAGAAAGTACCTGTGGTCCTGGATTTCCACAGGGGCCCGGCAACCCAGGTGGGCCTTGCATACCCTGTAAAAAACAAAAAAACAACAGCTCAGTGGAAACAAGTCAACAAGTCAAACAAGGAGGTCAAAATTAGTCACACGCATGAAGATGCTCCTTATACCATAAACACATCAACTACATTTCTATGACAGGATTGATAGAAATGAATGGCTTGAACTGGTTTCCATTCATAAACCCAAGCACACAATCACAGCGATGGTGACATCATCTGAAGCAATCTGGACTTCAGCGTGTTGCTAATGGACACTTTGACATGCAGATAGGAGAAGCCACTCATTGAAACACTAATTATTAATAATGGTTGACCCACTGTATCACCTCAGCACACACAAACACAGACTGACCTTGTCCCCTTGGAATCCACTCTCCCCCGGCTCCCCTGATAAGCCGTCAAACCCCTGAGAAATACAAAAGAACATGAAAAAAGATCCAAATGGAAGCAAAAAGATAATTCAATAAGCAGAGTTACACAAGTCCTGCATCTTTTGTTCTGGGAGTCTTAATTGTCTTGTACATAGTAAGTTAGTAGTGATAAAAGTCATATGCAGATCACCTGATCACCTTTCAGTCCTGGTTCCCCTGGATTTCCAGCCACTCCCTTGGAAACAAAATTATATTTAAAAAAAACATGATTTATAATTCACCATGATAAATAGCAATGAGGCTGTGGAATAATTTGATCGCCAACCACTTGTCACTTTGTCTTGTCAAAGTGAGCTAAACCGCTACTTGGAGACGTTCTGGTTAACCAATCAAATTGTACCAAAACGTACTCTATTTATACTGGAGCTGTACCAAAACCAGAGAGACATGACTAGAAAAACCACATCATTTACCTTGAGTCCTGATAGTCCTGGAAACCCCATAATGCCAACAGGGCCCATGTCTCCCTGCACACATCAACACACACCAAACACATATTTAAAACACTGAATGTCCAGATGAATTATGTCTTCAGGGCTGCTACTCATAATACACAACAACACACATCTCTCTGAGCTCAATGTCTCAATGGAAAGATGTGGAAGAGACATTAGACTAGTGAATTAAACTTATGTAGCTTTTATAACTTTTATAACTTTTAAAGCACTTTTCAAAACAGTGGTTACAAGTTCTCCTCTAGAAGGAAAACAAGACAGAAAAACCAAAACAGAAAGTGATAAAATGAGTGAGAAGGATACACTCACAATAAGACCAGAGACTCCACATGGACCAGGAGATCCCAGTTCACCCTGAGAGGAAAGGAGTGGACAAAGAAGAGATGCAGAGTCAGATAAGAGGTGTAGAGCTGAGGGGGGAGGATAGGATACACATGAAAGCAAACTGAATCTTTCAATACTTTTGTTTGTTTACGAGCGTTTCCCTCCGACCTGAATCAAGTGTCTCTCCACTCATTTAAACATAGCGAACACTTGGCACTTGACACACAGAGAGCCCTGTTCCAAGTGATCTACCCCGCAGCCACAGGCCATGCCTACATCCTCTCCAAGCCAGGCATCCAGCGGAGAGATGGATGACACACAGCCCAGTGTGGCCTTCCTGTCGCCTCCTCTCTTCCTCTATGAATGAAAGGAGGTGAATTCAGCCAAATGAAACACTCCCTCTTCCCTCTGGAGGCAGAGGAAATGAGGCCGGGAGGAGACTCTCGAGAGGTCAGCCAATCACAATCTAACACTGACCCCGTCAATCATGAGCAGTGAGGGTCAAACCAAAAGAGGAGAGGAGAGGTGAGTGAGAGTGCGCTGCCCTGGTAGATATCGCTGTGGATTATGATGTGTTAGCCACCGCAGGATTGCATGGACTTGCCTCACACTCAGTCCTGCACAGGAATAAAATGTTCCCGCTGTAGAACAATATGCAAGTAAGCAGCGACTCTGGAATGGCTGGTTTTTGCATCTCCCTTTATGACTGTATTTTTTTCATTTCTTGTAAAGCGCACTGTGCTGCATTTTTATACGAAATGTTCTACATTAAGTCTGAAATCCGGTGAAATCTCAGTCAGGTGTTATTTTGTGGACTTCAGGGTGAGACATAAAGACACTCGTGTACATCATTTCACTTACCGGGCTCCCATCAGGGCCGGGAGGTCCCCTCTCTCCAAAGTCACCAGGAAACCCCTGAGCACACAAACAAACAGGATGGTCATGGAAGCAGAAATGAAATCATGTTCTTGCTGTCAAAACACTTGAATTTATATAGAAATCACAGTTTGTCAGTAAGTTATCACACCATGCACAGGGGATCAACAAAGTGTGTCCCAAAACAGAAGTTTGCAGAGTAAAGCCAAGCAAATCCCCTCAAAAGTGCTCTGAGCGCTTCATTCCTAAGAGACCAGCAGGAAATTCCACGGCTGAGTGTTTCCGAGCGACCGAGTGTCTGTGTGTGCATGCGCTGGCAGCGAGCACACAGCGGTACGCAAACTAAACCCCTAGGACTTTGCCAAAATGGCCGAATAACGCTGCTTGGCCCAGAAACTGATGACTGAGTCCTTTTTTTTTTTTTTGCCCGGTTGCTCGTAATTCCATTATAGAGGCAGAACAAGAGGCGTGATGCAGCCACGGGGCCACATGCTCGACGTGTGCTTGTCAGTGTGCCAAGGTCAACATGCAGCCAACCGCACATGGCGACTCAGCGCTCGCCTACAGACGGCTATGTTGAGATAAATGAGAAATGTCAGAATAGCTGAGAGATCGCTCTTCGTCTGTCTGCAGACAAAGGAGGGGTAATCAAAGTATGAAGAGCAGCAGCAGAGATAAGATAGCTTGTGTGGCTGATTTACAACATTAGGCAAATGTGGACAAAGTAATGAGCAGAAATTGGTGCAACATGGAGCCCGCAGGAAATGTGGAAAAATGTGCCTCTTTCCAAAAATCTCAATAACTGACTCAGCTTGATCGGGAACACATGCAAGCCTTTGTTCTCCTGTTGACAGCGATTTTCAGCAAGACTGGCGAGACCCTTTTCATTATGGGATCGCTCCGATCGGAAATCATGACATTCTGCTTTGTACAATCTATAGCATTGATTCAACAAAAGAAAAAATAGGAAGACCTTTCTACTTTCCATCCATAACAAAGACGGGAGGGAGCTGTTAAACACCATAACGTGCCTCACGATTAGCTTTTGTGTGGATCTCATTGTCTAAAGCTTTGGGACATGTGGATCGAAGATCCCAGCTCCTTCAATTGTGTGTCTTTCCAGATTTTAACGGCACTATTGCTGACTCAGAAAAGAAAAAAAACACATCTTATGTAAAGTAACTGACCTCAGTTTTTACCACAGAGAAAGGGAAATGGCCTGCTGATGACTTGGCTATTATGAGCGTATTTTCTGGGCTCTGCCTATGTCAATGACCGCTACTGCATAATCGTATCAAAAAGAACATGTACAACCAGACTGGGCCTGGGAAAAAACGGCAGATTTACACAAGTGGTTATGTGCAGTATTAGTATTTTCCATGTTAGCCTTGATGGGTTGGAACATTTTCTTCCAGGCGCCAATGACGATAGACTTCCCTGAGCTGTGGGTAGAGAGTCCCAAGAGCCAAACCCACAACTGACTCATCAAATTATCATATCGGCCTCATGCAAAACACGCACAATAATAAGCAGACTCTATACTGTACTATGATTCCTCAACAACTTCAGCCACAGAAGATAAAACATACAAGATTTATAGATGAGGACACTTTAATATAAGGCCAGGATTTTAGGATTATAAAAAAGGATTTGACACAGAATTTCAATGTTATCTGCTGACACGTGAACATTGTTTCCACTGCTTTCATTTGGACTTATTAGAGTTCAGCTTCTATAACGAACCCTCTAGTAATCCCCACCATGACCGTGCCAGTTTGGAAGTTACCACAACTTTTCTTCGCAGATTTACGACTAAGGCCAAGAGGAGCTTCACAGGAGTAGGAGGAGTAATGCTCATTTAATACACCTTATAGTCGCTCCGCGCTGCAGGAAGAGTCCATAGATCAAGACAAAAGACCCTCACTTTCATGAGGCCGCATTAAAAATGTTCTCTGAGAAGTATGTTGAGAGAAAACTTTACCGGCCTACCCATCTTGCCCTTCTTCCCATGAACGCCAGGAATTCCCTGGAAACAGGAAAGCAAACAGTTAAGAGACAGAGGGATACAATTTGATACAGAGCTAAAGGAGAGATAACAGGGGATAATGCAAAACCATAGAAAAATACTAGATAAGACTAGAAGCCTTTAGAACACTGGCAGCCCTGTGAGGCTATGATGCGCCGTACACCAGAGAAAGCAGTGTTGGAAGAGAGTAAAAATGATGAAGCAACTTTGCTACTCTTAGATCCGTGCCACTAGTGAGAAAAAAAGTCAAAATTAATTCTTCAGCTCAGGCCCATTTAGTAGCTGTTTCTGGTGCTTTCGATAATGTCACATCATGATGATGTCATGATTATTATTCAGCGGTAAATAATCCACTTTTAAGCTAAAATGGACGAGAAGTCCATAAAATGATCAGCAGTATATGGAAATGTATGTACAATATAATTTAGAATTAGGCTAACTTCATCCACCGATGATGATCATGATCTAAAAACTGAGCTGTTATTGATGGCACTAAAAGAAACATCAAGGAAGTTCTGAAGCCATTGATCCTCCTAGGATCATGTTGCAAGTTCAAACTGTATGGAAATCCATCCATTAGTTGGATCAACCAGTCTGACAGAGACACTAGAGGGCCACTTGACAAGTGACAACAACAACAACAAAAAACAACCCTGGGGGTTCATGGGAATTTGAGTCCTGGGTGGGTTTAGGTGCACTAAAATCGACGTCTACATTTTAACCATCCAAGACAGTATAGAGGTCGGCGTGTTGTTTGTCTTAACCCCTAGAAACCCCTTACCTCAAGATTTAAATCCATTTCTATTTGATCATTTCAGCCTGCGGACAGTCACTAAATGCAATCCAGCAGGCTTTTACTCTCACAGCCAATAATACTCACTCTCTCACCATCAGGACCAGGAAGGCCAAAAAGCCCAAGAATGCCAATGTGACCCTAGAGGGATGAATAAAAGACGGAGTGGAGGAACAGATAGATGGAAAAGGGAAAGAAGGTGAAAAATTAGCCTGAGCCGAGATGATGGAAGAACTGTCTCTGCAAAGGCTTCAGCTGTGATGCTTTGCTCTATTACAGCACCCCGGGCATTTTGCTGCGGTGGAGCAGGGGTCTCGTCGAGCAAAGCCTTGAGGCAAGTGTATATGCCCATGGACTGCATGGTGCTGGCTTCCACGATGTAGTCCAAGGGCACATACCCTCACATCAGGGATCTCCGAAGAACTCTCTGCCAAACCTGCTGGAAGAATCAGCAAAAAGCGGCGAAAAGGGCAGAAACACAAATTACAATGACATTTAATGAGAAGCTAACATCTGAATGCATTACCGTTATGCTCGGCGGCAGAGCAATATATTTTTATGATATTTGGCTAACAGTAATGAGAAGCGCAAGTGCGAAAGCGATTTAAGGAAAGCCAGATTTAACTGCTCCGAGTAGTTTAAATTTACTAACAAAAGCATCTGTCGTTATCATCACGTAGTTAACAAGGGCAGGAGAGTGGCGTTTATGACACTGGCCTTTTTCTGCACTCACACTGGTTAGGTTATTCATTTAGCAGGCATGTCACAGTTTGTTTCATAAAGTGAAAGTTCAGAAGCTTTACTATGCAGAGGAGGGTCACGGCTGTATCCCCTTTGGCCTTCAGAACATGAACTTCAGACAAAGTAAACAGGCAAATGTGCTTCAAATGCCATACAGTGTGAGATATATACACCATTTACTTTTTATTACCAACAATACTGCCTGTAAACCGTTTTATAACACTAATCCATAGCAAAGCTATAATCTTTCCAACATCTACTTACCGTGTCTCCTTTTGGCCCCATTTCTCCTACAGGCCCGGGGAAACCCTAAACATAACACATGGACAAAGATATTTCTGTGGCAGAACTTCACTTGTGTACCAATAGTATCAATACAATGGCATTACTTGATGATGAGCAACTTCATCCAGATTTTTGCATTAATTAGCTTCTTGGCGGGAATTTGCGGTGTCAACACTCAAAGGCAGAATTAGTAGGATTTGTCCGTTTGTGAACACTAAATTCATAGTTAGCCCCTCCTCCCGGCTCAAGGACACCAGAAGCCTGACCGCGGTTAGGGTTCAGTTGTTCACAGAGCCTTTGTATTTGCATCCATTCATAGCTTGGATGCATTCGTACAATCGTGACACCTGGTCGCCCACGACCGTCCCAAACTAAACAAAACAATTAACTATAGGCAGAGGGCAGAGTCCCTGCAGACACAGACACCTCCACACACTTCCAGTGGGTCTTAAGTAATGATTGAGAGGCAAGTCTATACATAGCTTTTAGGGAAATCCTACTCATTCTGCCTTGAAGCAACATCCACTAATTACATCCATTAATTTCTCAGAGACACCGTCAGCAAATCCACCAGTGCAGCAAAAAAAAAAACTCCTCCTGGAACTTTAAAGATCAACTCTGAGCACGGAAGAACTCCCCACAGCAGAGAACAAGCCCTTGACATTAACTCACAGCACTGGTGATTCACAGCCCACAGATGGTAGGGGGTGCTAAAACCTAATCCATCACACACAACTAAGTGTCCACGGGGATCACAGGTCTCTGACATTGTAAGCACAAAGGCAAACAGAGAGAACTCTACGTTATCGTAAACATTCAGAGTGGACGAGTAAGCAGGCAGTGGTCCAAACATTTAGTCAAAAGCATATTTTTAATGTAGAGAAAATGTAAACTCCCCAGGTGTCTCTTCTTAGTTATGGGTATTTCAGAGTGGGTAGTAGGAGCTGCTTGTCCATAGTCATTGTATGACCGTCAGGAGATGGTGGTCAGGAACAGAGACACGGGATCAAAGCATTGCACTGCTGTCGACGGGGAAGCAACGTGAAACCCAAAAGAAAGGCTCAAGTTAAAGCGTTCGCTACATTGAGAATATTTTCACTGCTTTGTCTTGCCGAAGGCTGAGAGTGAAATCTTTTATTTATGCTCTCTTCAAAACCACCTGACCCCATTAACAACAACAGCATAAATAAGATTCACTTTAAGTTCAGTTCCTAGTTTGAAACTATTCTAAATATGGAGTACAATTAAAAATGATATAGATTTTTTAGGTTGGCCTTTCTTTCAGCTCAAATACATGACACACTTTGTTCAGCTTAGACACTGGTACTCGTGTCTGCTCCTCCAAACCGGTGGTGTCCTGACCGCCATCTACTGTTGACAATACACTGACACACTACGGATAAGCACCTCACACCACCATACTTCACAGCGCTCCAAATGATCCCTTTAAGGCTTTAATACTTCTCATAGAAGTGGAGTAATGATGTACGCTCACAGTTTTGAAAGGACAGAGGAAGCTTATTTGTACCGGGGGAGCTGTGGCATTAGTCACACTTTTATTACCTTTTCTTTCTTCAGCAGTGCTTACAATGGAAACCTTTTGACATTTTACGTCCTCGCTAGACCGAGGGCATTCGTTTACTGAAACCACTGCCACCACAGGTGCTTCTCAAGAGCTCAGCGTGTTTTCCCTTTCATTCAAGCAACGCAGCATACTTTTTATTTGGATTTGCCAAATTAGATTCTTGGAGGCTGACAGAGATGCTGATGCCTGGGATTCTTTGACGGCACTGAATATCATCAAACGGGATTATATCATAGCTCCAGAAAACAAAAAAGGATTTGGTGGGGGGTTTTCTCAATTATTCCAGTTGTATTCATCATTATGACAGTGACCAAAACTTATGTGCTGAAATGTATTAAAAAAATTTAAAAAAGCTGAATTCAAAACAGAGATGATATCCTATCCTCCATTTATTATTTCTTTTTGTGTGTGTGTGTGTGTGTGTGTGTGTGTGTGTGTGTGTGTGTGTGTGTGTGTGTGGCCCTGTGCTCAACCAGCACCGCAACACTAGATTTACTGCACCTGCCTGCCAGGATAGCCTTTGGCCCCAGGGCTTCCATCATTTCCCCGTTCACCCTGTGGAGAGAGAGACAGAAGAGAAATCCACACCCGAGGAGGGCAGGGGAATAAAAGAGGGAAAGAGAAGAGAGAAAGCATTGAAGGATGGAGGGAGGGAAGTGCCATTCTGCAGGAAAAGAGGTTCCTTGTGTGCACAAATGGTTTCTGTTGGAGCTTCGATGATTGCAATACGAAGAAGCTAAATAAGAGGATATAAAAATAGAAGCACTTTATCTATGAAGTAATAAACAGTCAATTTACATCCCTCAGCTTTTCAATGAAGCCCTTTTGTTTAGCAGAGTCAGTGTTGCTTAATGAAAGGGGGGCTCCACTGTTGACATTACCACTCAAACCACTGAATTAATCCGACAGGATCATGATGGGGTCAAATTTAAGACAAGTGTGAGAACGTGCTTTATTTATTGTTAATCTTCATCAACGCTCAGTTTGATAAATCCCTTCCCTGCGGTGAGGCCAAACCGAATGCATCCCTCCGAGAGGAATGTGTATTTCTACATGTATGTGGAGAGCAAAACAGGATTATTAGTGAACGCATACAAGAAATGACAGGCTATATACGCTGGTGATGATACTTAATGTGCTGTGAGAGATCTTGTAAATGGACAAGGATAAACAGTAGACACAGTAGCAGTAGCATGAAATAGTTTGACATAAAAATGGCACTATTTTTTTTCTTAGGGTGGCTTTCTTTTTGAAAAACAGGTACAAGTGTGTTACTATCGTATGCTCTGGACACGCAGGTGATTGCAAAGGGCGGTAATGCAAATGACACTGTTCCACGGATGAACAGTTGGGGGCAGTAGCAGGCAAAGAAACAGAAATGTACGAGTTAAAAAGGGCAGTGAAGAAGACAACCGTCGTGAACATGAACTGCGTCCAAAATCACTCCCTCGTTTACACATTCACTTCTCCCTGCATGAAAGACACTCATTCGTTTACTCTAGGGAATAGTACATCTAAGATTTGGACACTTAACTTTCGCTGACAGGTGTAGCACAATAGTCATTTCCATATCTATAAAATGCAACACATTGCATTGTGGGATTGAACGGTAGCGTACATGTTATGGAAACGCTTTTGTTTCGTTCCACTGTGGCAGTGTGAAGGACCCGTCCATGAGTACAGCCTAAATATGATGCAGTGAATCAACAACATAGAGTGATTTCAGACCCAATTTGAATGTTACAAATGTGTTTTATGAGGAAGAAAATGCATCATGGCTGTTCATAAGAAAACTCCGAAATAACAAGTAACATTCAAGTTATTTACAAGTTCCACCGAATGAATAGTCAATCAGGGTCGTCAGTAACCCAGAAGTAATGTCTTTCTGGCACAAGATGTCGCCAGTTATCTTCACTGGATTGCAAAACAATCAAATTAGCTTGACGAACCAAAATAACATCCCTAAGAGTGCATTACAGGGTCAGCCATAACGGACTGTTAAATCATGTTCTATTAGATTTCCCACAGAAAAAAGTGCATCGTCCGAGAGAGTGAGAGAGAGAGGAAAAGTTCTCTCCTTTTTCCTTGTGACACAGCACATTCTTCTCTTAGATAGCACACACGATCTGGACTCAGGAAGGAGGGAGAGAAGGAGGAGGAATGACCTCGGGGTGTCCAAACTATTTAGCCCACTTGTACGTCTGCCAAAAATCCCTCCTTCCCTCTTTCCCGCCGAGATTCCCCAACAACAAATGTCTCTTCTCTCCAACGATAATCCCCCACCAGCACAACCCACTTTTTCAACGTCCCGGTGTGTCTGTGTTAATATTTTCTCCTACTTTGTAACTATAAATGGAAAGACATGCCGGAGTCTCACGGGAACCGTCTCTGAAGCCTCTCCGCTCTCGTCGATGAATAAACATACATTGACATACAGCTAACACAGTGCAGCCTGCAGACAGGCAAACAGCATGGGGTGGATTTAGTCAGCATGATAACGCTTCAAAGAGACGGAGATGAACCATTTTAGTTTGCAGGCGTTGTTTTTTTTTTGGTTGCCTCGTGATTGTTTTTAATGCCTATCTCACCTCAGGATAAAAATGCCTCACATCTCATAAACTTGCTGTACGCATTTTCAAATTTGCATGAATTGCATTCTAGCTCTATCCTGTTACAAATGTGAACATTGGAAATACTGATGTTTATCGCTGTGGACTGCAGAGGATGTTGAGAAAGACATATTCAAATTCTACATACTGTATGTTATACATGAGAGAAAATGTATGACGCACCTTAAACTGCAGCCATGATTACAGAGAAAATTGGAAATGCTGCAAACTTGCTTTTATTGCTGCAAAAACATGCATTGGTGTTGGTTGGACGGACTCCTATCCTCCCACAGAGGACAGAGACGTCAAGCTACATGTCACTGGATTACTTGTATAACAAAATAAGAGAAATGAAATACTCACAGGTTCACCTGGGAGACCAGAGGGACCAGGATGACCTTTTTGTCCCTGTTGACAGAGAAACAAATAAGCTTTGCACATCCAACAACAGGTTTGAGTGAAAAAAACATAATTTATGATCCGATTTCAATTCTGATCACAAAGCCATAGGCAAGTACGATGCTGGATTAGGGGATTATGTCCGTGTTGGTTAGATGTTGTTGAGTCAGTGGTCAAATGTAATACATTTTTTGTTACTAGAAAGCTTTTCACCTTGTGTCCAAGAACATGTCGGTCAGCACCTCAGAGGCTGAAATATGTTGTAATTTTCAATTGCTTGACATTGTTTCCTTGTCAAATAAAATAACTTAATAAAGACTTGGAAGGTTTACTTTTAAAAAGGCCGTAGCAAAGACAGACTTTATAGCTGTGAAACCAACAGACCACTTAGCAGAATTGGCTGGTTAACCCTGAATAAAATAGCTCTTCTGCAGACGACCAATGCTGTTTTTATTTGCTTTTGCGGCACAGCTGCTTGGCTATTAGTTTGCCGACAATGCACTGTGACAAAACAATTCGGAACAATCTTGCATTAATTAAACCCAGTAAACCAATCAGGCAGGAACAAGTGAAATCCAACAGTGTAATTAATGGTCACCTTCATGCCCTGTGGTCTCAAATGAGGATGCCAGCTGGTTGTATTAAATGTATTAATCTTCTCACAATCAAGGCCTACAGTCGAGCAGATAGAGTCACTGTTAGTCATCTCTGAGGGAAGAACACACCGATCCCCTCAAGTGTGAAGTCATTAGCCGCCAGCTGCGTCGGCCTGTCAGGAGCAGACCAAGTAAACCAGAAGCAGCCAGAGGCCAGTGTAAAAAAAGAAAATTAGCATCAGTGTAAACAAACAAGTCACCAACAAGTGGCCCGTACCGAGCACTCTCAAGCCTGCAGCCAGAGTGTAAACACCAGGATTAAGATGTCCCTCTGCAAATGTCCCGTGAGAGATTTGGTAGCATTGATGTAAGGCAGGGCTCCTCTTTAGAGACGACTCCACTGAGTTCATGCACGCCTGTTTGCAGTGTGTTTATCAGGACTGGGCTCATTTCAATACTACCATTGGTCTTTTTTCTGTGCAGATACTCCGTTGTTGTCTTGCCAGAATACTAAAATCCCTGAAACTCATTCAGGATGCGGTGTGATTCTACTTATTTCCAACACTGTTATGTGTCAGCAACAGCCTCTTAAACCAAGAATTTCTACTTTAAATGTTCCTTCAAAGGCATAGTTTTTACGGAGAAAAAAAACAATAATAATAAAAAAAAAAATATATATATATATATATATATATATATATATATATATATATATATATATATATATAAATATATATATATATATATATATATATATATATATATATATATATATATATATGAATCTGATGTTAAGCTTAGGTTAGCATAAAGAAATCGAGGGGGAAATGCTAACAACTAAAAGCACCAATTGTCATTGGTTACCTAAGTCTCTACAAAAACGGGACAGAAAAAGTGACTTAGTGGTTTTATTAAGGGTTACGTGTGGAACTATTTCTTGGCCAGGCGCAGTGACTTCCAATTTCCCCTGTTTCCAGCTTTGATGATGCTAACCCAGTGGTAGCGAACACGATGCCCTCCTGGGCGCCCGCAGGCATGTTCTAAAAATAGTACAAGTCACCGGTCACAGAGGTTTTTCCTAAGGCCGGCGTATATTAAATGTTCATTACAATGGGAGTGCCAGCAACATGACGAGGCACTGAGCGCTGCACGTTTTCAGCTTTCAGGAGTTGCTGTACACAAAATCTCATGAACCCACAAATGTGCTTCGGCCAACCGATATTTTTAATATTACCGATCTCCAGATAAAAGGTAGCCTATATATATATTAAATGAGTAATATTCATTATTTAAATGTAATTCAATGTTTTATTCGGGAAGATTATATGAATCAAAAAGTAGCTCTGCTATTACTCACTTCCCTCCAGGAAGCTCTCAGTCTCAAAAAGGTTGGTGACCCCTGTGCCGAAACTAAACTCACGTCTCCTGGCTTCATATTTGCTGTACAGACATGAGAGTGGTATCACTTTGGGCAAATTGTTGAATTATTCCTTTAAACACGGGCTGGTGTTGTGAATCATTTAACACATATCCCACAATAATGGAGCTTGAAATGTTTGTTGTCTTTGGAAACTCTGGACCCTTGATTAAAATTTAAAATGAGCGTTTGGCTACACCGCATCAGTTCATGAGGATGGACCGACCGGCGGGTCGGTCTGGGTTGAGAAGCTGAGTGAGCCCGACACGCCTGAAGCAGCAGAGTGAAATCAAGCCGGCAGGCTGGCGTCCCATGTTGATCAAAAGTCTAACATCAGTCCGGTGCATCATGCACATTAATAACATGGCAACATTTCAGAAAATATATCACAACTATCAACCAGCTCACAGCCAATCAACTGAGAGTCGGGCCTCTGATGTCATCATTATGTGGGAACTGCTCCGTAAAAACCTAAGTGGGAAGCTAAACTTGTGCATGTCACAGAAGCGTGTAACAGAGATGAAAAACACTGATGACTTAAGCTTTTAAAAATGGTCAGCTTGTTCCTGAGTCCAATGAAATGTCCTGACAAAGATTTCTTTTTAAGATTTAACATTTTTTTGTCACATCTCATTCAACTCTTGGACACAGAGTAAAGCCAGAAGCCGGTCCAACAGACGCAGACATTCTATCGGACGCCTCAGTTCTTTCAAACTCCTCATTGATGATTATTTGTCTATTTATCTACTGACGGAGAGAACAGCGCTTCAAGTTGGAAAAGTTGGACGTATCTGACAGGGTTTTTGGGTGTAGATGAATCTTCTGTTGGAGCCAAAACACTGCAGCCAAGAAAAGACAAAAGAATGTGTCTGAGCTTTCCAGCAAAGCCAATACAGCTGAGTACAGTAAAAGTAAGAGACGGGAAGTGAGTGTGTGTCTGTGCTTAGCATGTGTGTGCGTGTAGCTCGATGTGTATATGAGCTAAAAAGAAAAAAGAAAAAAAGGAAAAGAAATGGCCAGCTTTCACAGTTCTGTAAATCCATTGTGTGACACAAAGATGGCAAAGGAACACATTCTCCATTCGTTCTCCCGCTCTATGTAGTGCAAACAGTTCTAATTAGTGTAACTCACACCAGATCAACCCTGCAGCCAGCAGGCACAGTGCTGCAACAGCATCATCATCATCATCATCATCATCATCTACCCCGAAGTAACAGACTTTCCTTGGCAGACCAAAACAAAATGTTCTTTCCATACATTTTTATTGTTTATTATAAAACAGAAAACGTATTCCCGCCTGGCAAGCCTAAGACTTTTTGGACAAATCAGACTCCACACCTAAAAAGGTACAGTATAAGAATGTTACTACACAAAGCTAAGGAGCAGGAAGGGAAAATCTTGAGCGCTGCACAACCAATAAAAAGTTGAGTGCTATTCCATTGTGCCACGATCACAGCTGGCTGTGCAAAAGGCACACTGTTCCAAGGCTCTACAGTGTTTTGGTATGACACACACACACACACACACAACATGAGTCTCTTCTTACTTTACAGTTCACGCCGCTGACTGACTCCCAGGCAACCTCCCCATCACATCTTTACACACTTCCCACAGCGAGCGAGGCTTTCTCTGGCAGCGGGCCAAGGACTGAGCACAAAACTCAGTGAAAAGGGTCCATAAAGCAGCGGCAGGTCGTGGTTTAACTCACTCACTTTGGACAAGAGCAGGCAGGAAAACCAACCCTGTGCCTCACCTGTGGCGGATGATGGAATTTCAATACAAAAGTGCCCTGTAAGGAGTTTTGGCTTCCAGTCCCAGAGTATGATCAAAAAAAGTTAACAACAGCTGCAAGCAATGAGGTGTCCGGTGGCTTTCAGAAGAGCTTTTATTAGTTGGATGCAAACTGCATTTTACTACGTTGTAGGGCTGTCGGCAGCCACTTTTAGGGATTTTAGTGTCTTTCAGGTTAACACAGATTTGATCGGAACGACCAGGATCCCACCTGAACTGATCGGCAGAACAGGAAAAGGGGATCTGTTGCAACCACTTAACCTCAGCCAGGGTGCCGGTCAACGCCCAGCAAAGATCCCCAATTACCATAAATCAGCAGGAAGAATATCAGCTTTTTCCCATGACTCCACGTTCCATGACTCACAAGGCGAGAAGAGGTCTTCCTCCTTGGAACTGGAGCCTTCCCCATTACTACACTGAATGGAGGATCCTTGAGCGCACCAGATGGTTTTTCCCAGTCAAGCGCTGTCCGATTGCATAACAGATTGTTGGCGCTCCCGCCGAGGCATTTCACACTCGTACTATTGTGTCCCAAATGAGGACAGGGTTGTCTGCGTATGCATGTGTGTCTCAGTAAGACAGAAAGTTGCTTACCAAAGTGTTTCTCTTATTTTGCAACAGTTGCTTTTTAATTTGTATCCTTTTGACTTTTGAAACCTGACCTTACTTTGACCCTTTTTGTTTCTCTCCATATTCTCTGGAGTATAATTCTGACTGCAAACCGCAAAAGGAGTATTGTGATGATAAACTGCCGAGTGCCAACTTGGGCCTGTCTTTTTTTTTTCCCACAAGTTTTTCCAAACAGATGTTTCTGCACTCTCGGACTGTCAGGTAACTCAGCAGGAGTTCCTTTTGCCAAGTTATTCCTTCTTCACTCTTGTTTAATCCAAAATCAACAGTCTCTAAACTGAAATCAAATTTACATTAATTTGAACACCACATGAATTCAATTCCTTGTCTAAATCCTGGAGATTCACAAAGTAAGGGTGGGTCACCCTGCTTTAGAAGTTGATCAACCTTAATAAA
Organism: Eutrigla gurnardus; assembly: GCF_963514095.1. Classification (NCBI taxonomy): domain Eukaryota; kingdom Metazoa; phylum Chordata; class Actinopteri; order Perciformes; family Triglidae; genus Eutrigla; species Eutrigla gurnardus. The sequence continues at coordinate 21,603,803 of NC_139936.1, forward strand.
TTCCATATATTTGCTTTCAGTTTCTGTGTCCCACAACGGAGTACGTGCTCTTTCTAAGGTTGTTCCCCCTGCTAAGAAGATAAATGTGGTTTAATGCGGAATTTGTGAGTTTTTTGGCATGTAAATTAACTGCACCCATTGTCGTACTCTCCAGTGTTGATTGCAAAGATGGTTGTTGTGAAAGATTCTGTGAGACCTGCTATTAGAATCAGCCATTGCTACAGACAGCCAGCAAACAGTCTACTCATCTTGTTCTGTTGATTATAGGAGCGAAACCTGACAAGATAATCAACATTTCTCTGCAGCACAGTAAACATCTGTTAGGAATGGCTGAAGGCAGAGTAGTAAAGGCACTTTATCCTGTATATGGTGTTACAAGTTGTGTTCCCACTAGGCTGCAAACTAAAGCCATATCTGAAGTATATGCATTCTCTCTGCTGGCCATCAGGGGGCGACTCCTCTGGTTGTAAAAAGAAGTCTGACTGCATGGTCTATGAGAAAATGACCCTTCTTCTCTCTTGATTTATTTTCTCCGTAAACATTATAAACATGAGTTTTTGGTCCCAAGTCTTCAATCCAGCATGATGTTCATTTAGTCAATGATGGTCCATTTAGAGTCAAACAGACCACAAAGCAGGGTATGCTTTAGGCCAAGTTTACCTTGTGATTGACAGGTCGGTACCTTGGCCTCGCTACGCCTTGCTACCACAGCCTCACTTACGTCGCTAGCAATGCAATTAGCCAAAGATGACGTTAACACTTAGCTGCAAAGTTGACCTTGAATTATGAAGCAGTAAGGTAACTGCTTGGTGTGACGCTCTGCTGCTTGTGATTATCAGATCCACCCGTCGCTCCTCCACAGTCCAAATATGGTCACTTCCATTCACTGTCCACTTCTTCTATACAGTCTATGGTTCCCACATTATCCGTTAATTATTATCCCGAAAAGTTTGAAAAAGGGAAGACACCTGTAGCATACCGCTTCTTGCAGACACTTGTCAGCTAAGCTGTAGTTGACTCAAGGTACAATGGAGCTCGAAATAGCATTGATTTATGTTGATGAGCCATACACTGGGCAGCATGTTCCTCTGTTACGATGAACATGGGCAATGAAGTTCATTTAGTGTGAATCCCATTCCCATCCTGCTACTGTGAATACTCACTAAAGCATCACATGTCTCATTCTGCCACTGAAAATAGTCAACAAGTGCACCATTTATTTCTGATAATGAATGTCAGCTAAACACAAGTACCAACCTGTTTAAGGAAATGATATAGTCCCTTTAAAAATAGACAGATACAAAGTATCTGTGAGCTGTTTTGATGGTTTCCTTTTATCCTTTCCATTGGATTTGTAAGATTTCAAAAAACAAAAACAAAAAAAAGAAAAGAAATACACACACACACGACCACACACTCACACACATGTACTTTATAATAAAAACAGAATACCTGCTTTATTCTTTAATGAAAGCATGTATTATGTTTTACTACACACTTACTATACAAAAAATAGTGTGTGGAATAAATGACTAATGCAAATACTGTCCTAAAACAAAAAAATGGAAAAACAAAGTCAGTCAGTTTCAGAATACTATATTATTTGCACACTCTGCATAGTAGGAAACCCAGCAGGCTCTGGCCCACATGAGATGTGTAATTATTGCCGGGGGATAACAGGCCTTGGGAAAAGGCCAAGGATAAAATGCATAAGGCCATGGAGAAAACACTCTGCTGCTAACCATCACTCTCTGTCAGGATAACCCAGCTCATGTAAAGCAGCATAATGTAGACCCACAATCCAGAGCGGGACCAAATCACAGAACTAAACCACAATCCTAACTTGTCCTACTTTTTACAAGAACTGTTCTCCAGAGAGTGGATGACATAACATGCATTTGGAGGAAGCGTATAAAACTTAAGTAACTACAGCTCTCCCCAACTGCAACTTCATCGTTTTGGAGGCCTGCGATAGCCATGATGTAACAGCCCAGACATCCAAACCTTTAGTACTTCAGCCCGCAGGGGAGCCCGAACACAGGTGTTCTCCTTGACGCCTGCATTGTGTTAGGCTCCTTTCCAAACAAGAGCTCAAACATCCATGTTTGGCTGGAGTCTCTAAACATTGCAGTGTCACAGATTTCCCCCTCAAAGGCAGTGCAGGGTGTGTCAGGGTTGGAGAACGAGAACGTTTTGATTTAGTGATCCCCAACATACAGATCTCCGCTCATTCATCCACTGGGTCTGATTTATGTCGGAAAACATTTTGAGAACAGAAAAAGAGCAGACACACACACACACGTACAAAATGAACTTCCCCACATATGGGACAGGGCCTGTGACGGAAATCACTTCCATCCTTGTAGATTAACCCAAACAACAAACAAACACACAGTTTGAGCTTGTGAGACAAATTAGATTCTCTACCTTTCGTCCATCTTGCCCATGCAGTCCAGGGGGGCCCATGACACCAGGCTCTCCCTGAGAAAGGACAAAACAGGTCACATTAAATACACAAACATAATCTGCATGACTGTCTGCTAATAACCAACGATAAGATGATAATTTGCATACTTGTAGTCCTTTGGGGGCTTGACCGGGGGAGAGTCCATAATCTCCTTTTTGTCCCTAGAACATAAAAAGACCAAACCATTGTTTTTCATACTTTTAAAGACCCTTCTCCCCCCACCCAGTGGGTATGAGATGTGCACTAGTCTGCACCAACGCTGCATAATTTCTTCACTGCCACAGCATTCCACTTCACAAGGCGCCGACGAGTTCGCTGTTTGCATTTAAACTCTAAAAGAGCGAGAAGTTCGTCCTACTTATTGGCGAGTCTAGTAGTTGTATTTACACAAACGTGCAGTCCATTTATGCCCCGCGCTGACTCGGTTTACACCAAGCTAGCGAGAAGTGATGGGGAGTGATCATAGTACATTCTTCTGCCTTTTCGGGCAGTGGGAATCCTGTCAGTGCTTTCTGGGTCAGCATTTAACTTCCAAGCGGCCCAGAAATCTACACAATTATAATGTAAGAGGTCCGTGGAGGGATAGATCATTTCCTGTTTTGGCACTTATCATATGAAGAGATGAAGAAAAATGTTGCAGAACCGAGTCGCTCGGATTGTAGTCAAAAAACAGCCGATAACAGCCGTTACTGGCCGATCAGCACATTTCATTTAGCAAAGTAACGTTTGGGCAAAACACTTTGTTGTGACTTCAGTGCAATCCTGAATCTTTTTTAAGAAATAGCGGGGCTACTTTTTCCAGACCTCTTAGGGCAAAATAGCTGAGTCATTATTGGTTTATTGGAGACAGTACGTCAGGAGTTCCCATCTACGGTACAAGGCCCATTTAAACCTACATGGTCCTGACGGCTACAACTTGGCACTGAAACGTTTTTGTGGGAATTTTCCCCAGACTGGTTTCTTAACAGGGAGGAGAGCAACTCGAGCCAAGACTAACATACGTACCAGGAACACTGCGTCTTCTCACTGTCTTAAGGTTTCACCTCGACTATATCTCATGGAGATTTCAAAAGAAAAGGAAAGCTAAATCAGGTAATTTCTTCTGAAGGCTGAAGACCCCAATAAGCACTTTCCGCTGATTATACTGATTTGAGGCTTTCAATCGTTTTCACCAAGTGTTACCTTGAATTTAAAAAAAAAAACCTTGATTCATTGTAATACATTGAGGCCAGGTTTAGCATGACATGACTCGGTATAATCCAAGTATCAGTTGTATGCTCTGTCCTTTCCAAAAACATGTGTTGTGTGCTGCGAGTCTGTTGTGAGACAGTAGTGGTGGAAGTGTTTCAAATAGTACGATTTGTTTGAGAAGTACTGATTGGACAAGAGACTTGGATTATACAGCATGAGTTGTGTCAGCATTAGTCATTCAAGGATTTAGTCAGTTTTATGCTGTTGTCGGATTCTCCATTCATGCAAGACAGTTTTCTTCAAGAATCCAAGTATGTGGTGAGTCATTGATATACAAATGTTAATTTTAAGCATGATGTACTCCTTTGAGTCTACTGGCAGGCAACTAACAGCAGTAGGTAACTGATCATCATCTCATCTCAATTTATCCTCATAAACTTCAGATAATAGCACACATTCAAAACAAAATGCAGCTAAGACACAGTATGTTTTCATCCAGCTTGTTTTTTTTAAGAACAGAACGGTGCCAGACCAGTCTGCTGTTTGAGGTTTGTGTGCACTTTGGTCAAACTGATCCGTGATTGGTTCGGCTCCAGTAACACATATGTACGATATAGTAGTTTTATTTCCCTCAGGTTAAAGCAGGGCAAAGCATGGTATCAATTATGTTGTTTTTAATGTTAAAAGACGGTGTGGAAAATGCTGAAATTCCATCCCATTGGAATTTATTTGGTGCAGACATGAAATATGAGCTAGTTTCCATTTTATCCCGGCATAGCATAACATACAGACTCCTTCCTGACAAATCAAATACGCTGGAACACAGACTGATGTCAAGTATTTGCAAATAAGGGAGTCAGAAAGACTTAAAAGTGCAGTTCTCTACTCAAAGGAACTGCAAACCCAAGCAGATCTGACCTCAGACATGCAAACTCGGTGAAATCACAAACACTGGATGAATAACAAAAACCAAAAGAAGTGCTTGCTCGTGAAATTTAAATAATAGATTAAATATCCTTGCTTCATCAGTTACAGAAGGGCCCATGAAGAGTATTTAGTCTGTATGTACCATAAGACACTCTGCCATGTATTTAATTGCCTTATAACCATAGAATCATGGCTTGCATTGGGGATGCAAGCCATGAGAGAGCCATGAGAGGTTGTCCTATATCTAGTCGTAGATCCCTTTTAAGAATCCAGCAGTGTTGCAGCGAGAATTTTTATTATATTCATCAACTTATGTGGGGACAAACTGTCCCTTTTAGCACTTACATATTACAAGATGAGCTATATATTAGATGTTTTCTTCTTAAATACAGGTAGTTAGCATTCGATGTACACTTATTGATCTGTACCTTCACTCCAGGAGGTCCAGGGCGACCAGGGTTTCCATGTGGGCCAGGAGGACCCTGAAAACAGAGACACACGTGTTTGAGGAAGACACTGAGTGAAGGTGATCATCGAGGTCACTGAAGTAGCAAAGAGAGGGGAGTTAGTACTATATGTGAGGTTTTCCCATATGTATGCACATATTGTTTAATTTCCACAACCTGTCTGTGTTATGGGACAGGTCAGCTGTGCGCCGCTGTCCTGCTGTGTTTGTGTATCGGTGCTCTGTGAGACGTACTGCCTCTCCTGTCTGCCTGCCCGTCCAAGTTATGACATATGGATGTGATTTTCCTCATCCCTACACTTTTCCATTGGTTTCTGGGGTCCCACAAAGTGAAGAATACTCATCTATCATACCATACTCTCCAATGGCTTAGTGCCACAAACTGTAGGTATCTGTGATATATACCGTACTTAGATGTAATTCATTGAGCCATCAGTGCCAAGCGCTTTATCAAAACGGTCCATCTCCTGCAAGTCAGGCCAGGTGGGTGGACGTAAAAGAGCAGAGAATGAAGAGACAAAAAGGGACTATAAATTCAAGCAAGCTGCAAAGAGGGATTGTTTGGAAAAATAAAGCCACAACTTCCTGAGGCATCCAAATGAGGAGCCTTTAGTTCAACTGCACACTTGTGGGGAGCTGGCTCGAAATGCTGAGCATGGAAAATCTCTCCCCAGCAAAACTAAAAGCATTGAAACATGTTCAGATGGCCCGAACAGGAAGCTACTGTATCTTCAGCCCGCTCTCTGATTGTTCAGACTTTCCAGAGAGACTTTCCCCCTGAGCAAGAGGTGAAAGTGAGGGGTAGGATTACTCTGAGTCAAACAGACGGAGGGGCCAAGAGGTGTAAGTGTACGGTTGGGCGATCCAGCCCGTCTCTGTTATTTCTCTGTGCTAAATTATCAGACTGTGGAGAAGAGTCGAACAGCCGGGCAGCTCCCCTCCCCTCAAACTGGCCAGACCTCTCCCCTCACAGGCATCGCTGGTGGACATATGGAGACACTTAACAGAAGCTCAGCTACAGATTTCCTCCGCCTCCTGTCTTCAGAGCATTCCCCTTTTCGCTCTCTCAATATTAAAACGTATATAGAGGCTGTTATCTTGGCATAGTATGCAAAGGGAGGAGGAGATGCAGGACATTACAAATTGCATGCTTGCAGCACACAAGGTGAGGAGGCACAGCACAGATGACAAGGTGGGCGCTCTCTCGACAGACACGTATAATGGGGAGAATGAGTCACGGCGTCCATATATCTTAGTGAGGATGAGAAGAGGAATGAAGATTCTGTTTGCTTAATTATCCAAAAGAGAACCCGACAAGAGGCCATTTAAAATCCACCAGCAAATATAACTTACACAGGAGCGCTAATATAAACCCAGATCAGCACATGCACAAACACACACACACACACACACACACACACACACACACACACACACACACACACACACACACACACACACACACACACACACACACACACACACACACACACACACACACACACACACACACACACACACACACACCTGAAGCCTGCAGATGAAGGGCACCTGTACGCCAGAGCTGTGACCAGGTTCACGATGTGGGCCAAAGACTTTTACGGGAATGACACGTGGAGCACTACTGTTTTTATAGACCATTAACCTAAACAGACCTGCTCCACTGGACCGCATGGAGAGAACACTGTGTCTTTAGCCTGATAAATATTTAATTCTATGTATATTAAAGAATCTTATTTTGGCAAGAACTTCGTTTTAACTAAGTGCTTATTGTTGCCTAAGCTTGGAAACTCTCCTCAGAGAATTGGTGGGGCCAGCAGCATTTTTACCCTCTACCTTTTAATTATTGAATAATCTAATAATTGTCAAGCCTATAAAATGGCACCAAATTGTGAAAAATACAACAGTCTAAAACAGTATTCAAATGCTCATACTTGAAAAGCTCCAAGAAGAGTACCAGACTCTCAAGTGAAATAGTGGCCAAATGGCAGAATGGTAATTTCCGGCTGCATCACTTGATGCCATCGGGCCCAAAAAATACTTTTCCCTTTTTATATTGGGAAAGAGATGTCTGTAAATCAGCAGACATACATGTGTTTCTTTTTAGGAAAATCAGCTTCCCAGTAGGAACATTTGAATAGTCCTTATTTATTAAAGTCATTGTGTCCTAAAACCAGTAAAATGCAATAAAAGGTAAATATTTTACTTCCTACATTCACGATTATTTTCCCAAAACGTTACGCTTAAAAGCCAAACTCGTTTTGCTTAATGTGCCACAACTTTCATAGGAATGATCGGAGGCTCGCCTCCAGTGCTGTATCCAGTTCTCTTTATACATCCCTGGCTTTAACCATTTGACATTTCTGTTTAATAAAGTTTGCTTTATTTTCTGTAGATGGTTAATTAACTAAACTGCCTTTACCTGCATCACACTTATAGGATAGAATCACTTACCTCTATTTTAGCACTCACTGAAAACAAACTGCTGTTGCTACAGCTGGCAATATAAAATGCATCATCTGCTCTGAACCAAAGATGATGTGTGGTTGGTGTAGCACATTCAGATGGCAGCAAATGCAAATATTTTTCATCAATTTATTGGTATTGGTTGAATTGAATTGCTGGTGTGTTACAGTACATTAACATCTAAGTAGTATATGGAAAACTGTTAAAAGGACTAGAGAGAGATTTACAGATGCTCCTGCCAATGAACAGGATTAATTCAACGCTGATGAACAAACTAACTGACTGCTGGCTTCATCTTCTATGAACTTCGTGCCACTTAACTTCAACTCTAATAATGTGCCCCCTATTCGTTTTAGCACAGGAAATGGTGAAGACCTTCAGCATAACCAATGATGACAGAAGAACTTAATCAAGCCTCAGAGACTGCTTAGTTTCGCCTCCGCATTCATTTCAGAATAATCTACATTTTACATACATAATATCAGCTCAGTTTTCTATATCAGTCAACCACAGACAGAAACAGCTTCCATTGCTTCCACTCCTTATTTCATGTCATAATAATGTTGAGCAATCATTTAGCAATTATGCAAATGTTTTCTATTTCACAGTAACCCGGCATCCCCATACTGACTGCATCCTGGCAGGTTAGTTTCTCTACACAAAGCCCCCTTTGATCCACCCACAAGCCACTCCTTCATATCTTGGTGCAACTTCCTCCGTATTTAACTTGAAATCGAAATGAGATATGATTAAAACTGCAAATAACACAATTCTGAGGCAAATACACCGCCTCAGTTTCCTGAGGCATTTTAACTTAACTAAACAAAAACCTTAGCAGTCTTTCCAATAAATGTATTTTAAACTAAAATATACTTTTGATCCATCTCCATCCATTCATGTTTCTACATAACATCCCTGAAACTCGATACATACTTGAACATAAACGGGCAAAAATGGCACAACAATGCTGTAAGTCTAAAGCTAAATTCAAAGTTCAGAGCAGATCTCCTGCCTCCACACGGCTCTGGTGACCACAGTGCTACTAAACAGTGCAGAGAACAGCAACAGTGCTGACAAGAGCTACCAGCGGTCATCTGGGGGGAACCATAGCAATATGCATTCGTAATGACCCATCGGTAAACTTATATTAATAAGAAATGAAAATGAATTGGTCACTCCATTGCAACTCTAGCACCCAGTGCATACTAATTGGCCAAACTATTTACTTACTTACTTTTTTTGAATTAAACATTCCAGGAACATAAAGTGAGCAATGGACATATGGAAGCTAGAACAATCCAGCACTCTTGGGATTTTAAGAACAATTTCAAACTTTTTTCTCATGAAGGTTCTCTTAAATAAATGAACAATAGATTACACACCTTAGATGTATGAGGTTGTGCTCCTGCTTTTGCCCTGCGTGTTAGTAAATGGCCTCCGATCAATATCAATTATTTGCTAATACTATGTTCAACTCAGTTTATGTTGTGCTACTAGCTACTGGCCGATGTTTTGGAACATAGAGGTTAATACATCCACAACGGGACGGGCTTTACAGCATACAGCTCAAGGATATATCATAAATTAGTAAAAGTTATGAATTACAGCCAAAATATCTACTTTTACAGCTGCATACAGTTTGCAGGAAGCTGGCAGAACTATATGTTATTACACCCAGGGAACTAACTAGATTTGGCTATTAGTGCATTGTACAACTTTTAGGATATAATGATTTAATGAAGGCTATTCAAGTGTTTGTCCTGGAAGATGATTTATCACAAACAAAAGCTGCTGCTATAACAATGTCTCAATGTCAATGTCACACGCTGATTTCTCACTAAACACTTAAAGCTTCAACACCTCTTCCTTTAAAAATGCTCACAAATTGTAAAACGCATTCCAAGTCAAATAACAGTAGGGCTTTACTTTAAGGAAGAAACCTTTCCAAGACAAATTATCGAGGAAATATGGGCGTAGGTGTCCAACAACTTTCTGCAAATGGAAGTATGTTAAGTTTAAATATGTAATCCTCTACTACAGTGAATGACGCTTTGATTCCTACTGTTTGTACAAGCAATGCCCAGACCAGAGTCCACTTTGGAGCTTTCTGTAGATCATGTGTGTAGCTGTGAGCTACTTCTTGCTAATCATGTGAACTATCCAGGAAAATTCTGATGGTTAAAGAAAACAATCAGTAAAAACTTGAACTGCACCCTCAGGTTTTTTTCCTTTTTTTTTTTGATGCAGCTTGCAGTTGGGTCTCAAGAGCTTGATGATGAATGAACTCTATAGAGATTGGTGTACTACTGCATAGAGCTGCTGAGCTCCAGACAGGGTCTTAAATGCCTCTAATAAGATGGGGACAAAGCCCTCTTTCTTCCTTGTTTAAAGAGATTGGGTTCCAACAGCCCACCCCTCTGAGGTCTGACCGCAGGGCACAGTCTCACGGGCTGCGTCAGGTAGCTCATGCGCTCACTCAGTAGCATAAGTACCCTGCAGGAGCACCTCTGCAGGAGCACCTCTGCAGGAGCACCTCTGCAGGAGCGCTGCAAAGGAGCAACCAAACAGCGCATCTCTCCATTTCTTCACTGCCTTCAGTTCTAGCATATTTACTTCCGCTGGGGACTCACTATGATGCCAAACTCAAATTCTGCTTTGTTAATTTCCATAATATTCATATAAAGGGGGTGAAAAGCCAGTGAAGCACATACATAATCACCAGTTGAAGGTCTTAGAAAGATATTAAAATAACAAACTGTCACTCGGGACAAATCATCTCCCTGTTTTCTCTCTTCTTATATTTCCCTCTGAAAACATAAGCTTAAAATAACATCTGCTCTCACTCTGTTTGGTTCCATCAGGAGCCCACAGTTGCAGACTGATATTGAGCCCCAAAATGAGATATGGAGCTGGAGGACTCAGTCTAACATTCACATTTACATTTCAGGCATTTACATACTGGAAGCATTCACCAATGTTAACATAGGAGCTATGTCTCCTTTAAGTGCCAGTACCACACTGTATTTGTTCATGTCCACCTAATACCTACCATATGCGCTCAATTAATTTTACATTGGCAATGCACAGATTTGTAGCGTAGGGTTGTTTGCGCTCCAGCTTTACAAATGGACCTTGGCAGCAGAGAAGCACAGCTTGATCAAACCCAGAGCCAAAGCAAACTATCGCCTGGCTGAATAATGCTCCATAATCCAAAGATGTCACTGAGTGCTTCATCAATATGCACAAATGGCTTCCAGATCAGTGTACTGATAGTAGTCTAATCTCATTGCAATGCAGATCCAACATGATAAAGGCATCATTAAGATACAATGAAATGCATATGGAAGATTTTGGAGGTGAAATGAAAAGTGCAAATGGAAAAAAAAGAGGAAGGGAAATGGGAAACTTGTCACTGGTGTGGAGAAACTCACCCTTGGCCCTCTCTTCCCCGGCTTTCCAGGCAACCCTGGAAGTCCTTGAAGGCCCTAAAAAGAAAATATGAAATATGTCAAGGAGTCCATAAATACAAAAGGAGCAGATGAGTGTCGCTGTCGTGTCATTTCAAGGGAAGGTCTTGAACAGCCTTGAATAGTAAAAAGGAGTTGTGTACTGAGGGAAAAAAAATAAGTTAAAAGTCACTCAAGCTCGATATTCAATAAGTAAGTACATCTTAAGCTTTTTCTGTTTATACATTGAGTGAAGTTAGCTGAGAGTTGCGAAGCACTAAGTGAGTGAGGTGCTGGCATGCATGGGGATGTCCTGTTAGAAGCCCGTCCCTTTGTGAAACAGACTAAATCCGACTCATTGCACCGGCAGGAAAGTAGGCACTGGTTCCAGAGACAGCCAGTCATAATAATTATGGGCATCGGCTAGCTTTAAAACAATTTCATACATGGATTAGCAAAGCTCCGAAAGGTCAAAACTAATGAGGGGTCAATCAGAAGAACCTGCGTTTGATTTGAGATGTTTGACTGTTACTTATTTTCCCACGGCTGCAAAAGGTTACAGAAAGAGGAAAAAGAAATGGGCCATAAAGCTCGAGGCAGTCCAGCTGAAATTGGGCTACTGTAATAATATGAGACGTATAGAGGACTATTGTCTGACTTGGACAGGACCAACTGCTATAATTAGACTCTTTCAGACAGCACTCTGAAAAGCCAGAAAGCTTTCAGAAACCTTTAGATTCTTTAGACTGCAACAATCAGGCTGTCCGCATACATGATAAGTTTGAGCTGCAGTCTCTGCTGGGGAGGTCGGAAAAGGCAGTGCCGGAGCTCACATCATTGAAATTATACAATTAATAAACATGAACTATTCAGGATTTGAGTATTTTTGTCACAAATAACTATGAAGCTATTACAAATGAGATGTATTTTAGGGCTGGGTTCAAATAATTGATTTTCTGATTAAAATCGATCTTCATTTGAATGTTCCGATATCGTTAATAAAATCCCAGGACCGATCTTTTTATATAGTATATGCATATTGCAATAATAAATTATTGCACATACACTTGCATATTTATGCACATCTCTGAATGACAAGGAATTAGAATTAGAACTTCTTCAGTAAATCACATGATTAGACTAGATTTGATGGGGAATAAATGCTATACAATTGTAAAAAAATGTTTTAGAAAAATTAAAACTGAAAACACAGGATTTAGAAAAATTAAAATGGAAAACATGGAATTTGGGAAAAATAAAACAGAATCTGAGCCCTACTAGTAGCAAAACATGGGATTTGTTAACATATCCCAGGGTGCTGCTCAGATCTGTTCTGATGTGTTTTGTCATGTCCTTTCACTACATTCCCTGTTGCAGTACTTCCATACAGATACAAATAAGATATAATGTAAGCCTGACAGGCTACTGGTCATGTTTAATAAAAGGTACATTCATGTTACTACTTTGGGAACAATTCTTCTTACATTAAAGCGTTGGTTCGGAGTAAAATGCACCCTAGGTAATTTCCACCATGACATCCAGCCAAACACCCCCTCAGAAGCATTTTTAGCGATGGTCAGCATTGGTCAAGATAGCCGCTATCAGCCAAATGGCTTAGTACTAGCGCTATGGTACAGAGGGTATATCTCGTAAATTACCCTATAATGCATGGAATGTTACCAAACTTCTGCAGTAGTACACATAGGGTCTGCACTCACAAAACCAGGCATTTTAAAGTTTGTAAGTACACCAGGAGTTTATTTAAAAGAACACTTGCCCGATAGCTTCTATCCTCTGATGTTAACACTAGCGCTGCGCCGACGCCACTTCCGTGTTTACCTAGCTTTCCGTGACGCGAGTTTCACTTGTTAACACTTGTTGACCTGATAATACAAGCATTTATAAAAATTCAGCGAAACGTTTTCATACTCGTACGCGTGGAACTCGCGTCACGGAAACAGCTTGGTAAACACTGAAGTGGCGTCGGTGCAGCGCTAGCGTTAACAGCAGAGGATAGAAGCTATCAGGCAAGTGTTCTTTTAAATAAACTCCTGGTGTACTTACAAACTTTCAAATGCCTGGTTTTGTGAGTACAGACCCTATGTGTACTACTGGAGAAGTTTGGTAACATTCCATGCATTATTAGTGGGGTAATTTACGAGATATACAAGATGTACCATCGCGCTATTACTAAGCCATTCAGCTGATCGCCCTATCTTGACCAATGATGACCATCGCTAAAAATGCTTCTGAGGGGGTATTTGGCTGGATGTCATGGTGGAAATTACCTAGGGTGCATTTTACTCTGAACCATCACTTTAATATTTTAATAATGCACCAAGTTAGAGGGTTCCTTGTACAATTTACAGCATTAGTTATATGAGAATCTATTTCATATCCAAGAAAAGTTGGTATTGTAACTGAAATATCCCTAACCCAATCAATACTGAATCTAATCGAATCGAATAGGAGATTAAACCGAATCCGGACCTTGTGAATCGGAATTGAATCGATTTGGGAAACCAGTGGCGATACCCAGCCCTAATGTATGTATCTGAACTCTGGACGGATCAAAAAGGTGTTAAATGCAATGAGTGCACAACTTTCAGGTGCGCACGTCTTTGCGTTCAGACCATCGCTCTCTCCAAAGACTAAGGATGCTACTCACAAGCCACAACACCAATTGCATCAGCTCAGGGTATTTAGGTACAGTGAATAATAGTAAGTCAAATTATATTCTTTTCATGAAAAAGAATGGATTGTTTAAATGTCTGGAAGTGCCTAGTAATGGTCTTTTTGTGAGTTGATATAAATGTGACTGTGTTAATGAACATATGATACATCAATATTTGTCTCAGGATCCTGAATTGAATCTAATTACATTTGTAACTCTCCAGACTTTGGACGTTGCCCAAAGAATTGATACAATATCATTTTGAAACTCCCCTAAATAAAGTCTGTATACCTCACTGCTAAGGTATTGGAATCCTCTAAAGGTCAGGTAACATGAGGCCTGGGATTGTTGTGGCACTAAAATGAAACACAGCGGCTAGCCATAACTGAATAATTGCAACTGAAACACTGAGTTTTAGAATGGCATCGACACAGAAACGGTATTTACTTTTGGATTGGTCACACTAGATCTGGTTATTTAGGTCCGTGACGGCGAAGATAACGACCCGGCGTACTGGACCAGAGCATCCCGAACACACAATACAATTCTGCTGCTGATCAATGTGTTGAAAGCCAACGGGAAACCTGAATGGTTTTCTTTGGAGAGCCCCTCCATTAGACTGAAGACCTCACTTGATTATCTGGTCATCGATTTTAATCCTCCCCTCTTCAGAGCTTAGGCCTGTTGAATAATTCATCAGCACTTTTTCTATCTATCAGAGCTGTCATGTTGTCTTTAAAAATAAAGTTGCAGTAGCGTTTACTTTCGAAAGCATTCCTGCTCTTGTGAGTTTACGACTTCTTAAAGAGGCTGCGGTCCACTAATGTCCATCCTAATCCCAGTGGAGAGACTTTAAAAACAACTCAGCAATGTCTTCTAGTCATCACTAAAATGATTCAAAAGAACAATTATTATCATAAAATTGCCTGAAAATAAATTCAGAATCTAAACCTGACTCAGCAATCTGTTCAGACTTTACAGTAAAACATTAACACACTTCACAATGGTGAAAGCCCTAGGGAAGGGATCATAGACACCAGGGACTGATGGGCTCTCTCATAAAAAATGAGCTGTGCAGAGCTGTGGTTTCCAACCCTGCCAAAGCTTTACTTAAAACATTCCTTTTGGTCAAACATGACCCAATACAAGACAGAGAAGTTCCTTTTACAATGGAAAATGCGGGTAAGCATCTTATGTTTAATAGAGGATCCGTGTCTGACAGGACCACATGCTCAATATGAATGTACACAGTCTACCGTCAACACTGGTCAATGACGACTACGTTCACCACCAACGCTTTGCTCTGAACATGAAAACATCTTACTCTGCAGTTTCAAAATGATCCAGTGAATTGCTCTTCATTAGTAGCTTTTCATTTCTACAATGAAGCTTGTGGGGTGATGTGATGTGTCTAGTACTTCTGGTGGGGTTTTTTACAGACACGCAAAACCTGTGCCCTACCATCAGAACAGTGTGTTATACAATGTAAAACTATGTTGAGTTTAGTTAAAACTATGGCCTTTTATATTCTTGTTGAGTCTTCACAATAATTGTAATGTCTGTATTTCGAAGAAAACAAAAGACAACTTTCCATTTCCTCTACACTCCTACCAAAAAGTCTGTGCTGCATTAAATGGGAAAAATGCTAGCTCTAAATAATGGGGTATAAAGCGCTACCTTAATATTGTACAGAACTGTGTATTCTTACTCTAAATAGTTATTGTGCATTAGTGCTTTATCCTCTATTTTTTTCCTCTGACCCTACTTTAAAAGTGCCCAATTCTCCACGCAGTCAGACTGGTTCTCAGAGGAATCTAACACCTCACTGCAGCCCCTCCACTCAGACAAACACTAACTGGCAAAGGCCAGGCTGGCTATTTCTCCCACGGCTGCTAAAAAGGAAATCACACATTAATCTGCAACAATTGGATGGAGATAGAAAGTCTTTAACACCATATGCAAGTAAAAAAAAAAAAAACAGGGATGGGGAATGAAGCAATCATGAATCATTAACAGACTGAAGCACTATTGTCAAATAGGCAAACTTTTCAGAGAGGCTTTGTGACTGCTAGACTCAGAAAACCACATAACCTAGGGGCATGTCCGCATCCACGTCAGCATCAAAGTGAGGCAAACCAACATTTAAATAAGCTGTATAAAATGTGCCTTCCATTGTGATCCAATGATGTATTGGGAAATTGGCCCGAAGCATAGAAATATGTCAGCCAAGAGTCAAAACATGCATCTAATACGATTCAAATGCCCCATTTCATAAGATATCCATTCATAAAATGAACACTTAAACTGTAAACAAGTCATAAGATGAACAGACATTCCTGCACAGAGAAGCACTTACTGTGGCTCCAAGATGTGCTGAACATTTGCATACTGCTGCAATGCTCTCAGGGCTGTTGTGTTTGTGTTTGTGTAAAGCTTGCACACTCACCGGCGGCCCTGGTTCTCCCTTTAGTCCAGGTGGTCCAGCCAGCAATGAGTACTGGGTCGGTTCCAGGTTGAATGTTTGGAAGCCATCTGTTGCAGCTGGAGTGACTGGAATAAGTGAGGTGGGTTTGACATCCTGCACACTGGTCACTTTTGGCTCAGGTTTCTTTGGAGCTACTGTGGTTGACTGCTCTCTCCGGTGAAGGTAGGCGTTTGAAGGAGACCCCTGCGTGAAAGCAGCTGTGGTCTGGAGGCTTGGCTGCAGCTCGGACGGTCGGGTGGAAGCAGGTAAATCCATCCTATCGCCAGAAGCTGTCGGAGAATCAGCATCTCCTTGCTTTGGGTTCTTTCCGGCACTGCCGTGTGAAGTTGGTTTGGGGTTCGGTGGGGTCAGACTGATCCTCAGCGATGTAGTGGCAGTTTGAGTCGGAAAATTAAACGTAGCTTCCAAGCCTGGATGAAGCGGTGCAGAAACAGACACGGCACCAGGTGTTGGAGTGCTGACACCCTGATGCACAGATGTTTTGTTCAACATCAGCAAGCGGTTCGTTGGAACAAGAATTGTAGTCAAGGCCAAAGCAGGTGTCTGGGCCTTGTTGGATATCTCGGGCAATGACAGTGGAATTACATTAGTGACAGTGATGTTTGGGTCAGTGGAAAACAGAGGTAGCAGGGGTGGAAACACCGGCCGATATGTGTCGGCTTCTCTGCATTGTTTCTTAATGTAATCACAATAATTATGAGCTGCCTTCGCTGAGGGATAAATGTCAAACTGACATATGGCACCTTCAAACGGCACCGAGTTGTGGTTCATTTTGCCCAGCAGGAAAGAGCCCTCTGCATCCAGAGCCTCCGCTTTTTTCATACGCAAATCTGCATGTACACTTCTCTTTCCACAGGAAGTGTGTAAGAACACCTGGTGGCCTTGGATATCCAAAGCCAGACTATGCCACTGGCCGTCATGGACATTATAGTCGAAGCTTACAGAGCTCCTATGCCCAACGCGTACCAGGACCTTACCCGGTACGAACTGCACTCCAAGCTGCACTTTCCTTTTCTTAGACAGCACGGAGAAAAGAAAAGCACTGCTGACGCGATGAACAGACAGGCTGAGGATCAGGGAGAGGTTGGTGGAGCTGTAGGTAGCAGGGATAACAGTGCGCAGAGGCACCTGGATACGTGCCCTCGGGGTGAGGATAACTCCAGACTTGAAGGGGATGATGCCATTAGGGATGGACCGAGCACCTGAAGATGATGACCCTGCTGATTTTCGCCCGTAAAGCCCAAGCTGTTGCAGAACATCCACATCTTTAGAGAAACAAGAGAGAGAAGTCAGTGACTCTTAGCTTTGTAGACATAAAGCACCCGAAGGTACTGAACAATATAATTATTTCTATGTTTAAATAACATAACAGAACATGTATTTGTCTTTTGCATGCACCATTTTCGAGGCTTTTCCTCCAATAACTTTGAGCCAATAATTAGACAAAGGCCCAGACCACAAAGGGCTTTCTAAAGTGCACAAATGCAAAATGATAACAACACATACATGTCAAAGTTAAAAGACAAAGAAAAGCTAATTGCATTTCACTTTATATGTGCACTGAAAAGATACTGTATTAATTTCCATAACGCACCTATTAACAACCTCCCACTCAAGTGCACTGATCTGTATGAAAGCAGAAACTGGCAAAGGTGCAATAATATAAGTGATAATTATGTTGTGATCACAAGCTGGAAGTTCACAAGTTTAAAGTTGGACTAATGGAAATCCTACGGCAAAGCATTTCAAAAAGACTGCAAAGAATTTCCAATATGGCCACACGTCAACAGTTTTAGAGATTGCCATAAATTAGGTAATCGTTGCATCAGTGTTAATTAGAACAGTCTCGGGAAGTGGAGGCTAAACTGATCCCTGGAGAGGACAGTGTTGAATTGTTATGACGTGTATTAGTGCAGAGACGGAAAAGCCATCTCACTTTATCTGGTAATGTCAGTTGATTAAAGGTGATGGCTCTGACAGGGGCCCAAGCTCATGAAAAACATACTGCAGCGTTTTCTGCAGGTTTTAATTGCTATTTGCACCTCATGGGAGCAAAATATGGTCTATGTTCACACATCACAGATTGTGTGTACTGTATATGGTTCCTAATAGGATCCACAGCATTTTGCAGAAAAAAAGTGTGCATGTAAAATACAGTTTTTCAACTATGATTATCTTAGAATTAACCATCAGAAGCAGGTTATTTATTGGTATCAGCTAAAATAAAATCAATATTGTGCATCCCTAAATAGTCTCTCAGCTCCAAAAAAAAGATCTCCTTTTGCAAACCCTGAACCCAACGTGGTGGTCCCAAACCACCAAGAACCGCTGATACAACTACACGCACCAAGATATGATTTTTGCAAGCATAACATCCAGTGCTCTTAAAAAGTCAAATCTGTTTTTGGTTCCAACATTAAAACATACTGGAAATGTTCCCATCATCATCCTATTGTCTATTGTCAGGCACCGGTGAAAGTCATCACTAATGGCAAACAAAAGCTTTTTGTTTGGTTTAGAAAGGCTGGAAAAGGGAGAAGAGTGGATCATCCCCTGACAATCAGCATATCCTGAGTACTGTACATTAATCCTCGCAGTATGTGCAATGTCGAAACGAAAAGCTTACATATAGATCTCAACTATCCGTCCTCTTCCTGACTAACACAAAACAAATGTGGACAGGATGGAAAGAAAAACTACTAAATGATGAATTACAGCTCGGCAGAGGAGAAACAAGTATAGACACTGGACATGTGAGGGAGGGAAGCCCTGCTCAGTGTGTGCAGCAGTGGGAGGTCAGCTCGATTGAAAAACCCACACATGGAAAAGAAACATCAAACAGAAACCAGGGGATAAAAGATTTTCTCCGGCGTAATTTCTCATATAGCTTTCATCGGAATTGTTAATATGGTATAAGGAAAGCAAAATTGTTCTTTCATTTTGTGATTTGTGATCTAATTTCGGGGCTTACCCTGCATATCTTAATGTTAGCGGGTAGACGCCGGGCCGCCTACGGCTCTTTTGTGACCTCCTGATGAGCTGAGAAAAAAAAACATCTGAGAACCGAGCATGCTGGAGTCAAGGCACTGCAGTCTGGCAGACAGTGCGACTTTCCGGGCATGTGCACAGACGAATGCATTTCCATAATTAGTACGCCGTCGATGCAGTTTTAACTTAAACACTTTATTTATTTAGTTGCACAACTGGTTGTAACATGTAATACAACTAGATGAAGTCCAAAGATGGTTTGGAGTGTATAGTTCTTGTGTTTCACAAGAAACAGGGAGTGAATAGCTGGCCTCTGACTCAGCACATCAATGCCTCCACTAACCAGCGGATATTACAACATTCTGAAACGCAGTCAAAAGTTGATTCAGTTACAGATTTCCCATGTCACATTAAAACTGACCCTGAGCAATGGGTCATCCAAACTCCTTACATCAGTGAGTTCATTCTAGGAGTGTTTGTAATATCTTATGACGCATGAATTATTTACTATCATTATTATTTAGCTTTTTCGCTAGATGACATTAAGGTACAGGTAGAGGTGGGGTTGATTCCCAGTATGTCTCGTTGGCCCGAAGTTGACTGCGATGGTGAAACGTTGGTTGAATTATTAAATCCTTTTTTGCATCTACGAGGGTTTTCTTGCACACGTGATTCCCAGCGCTGACATGTGATTGCCTGGAGAGAGGCTGCTACTACATCTACAGTCAGCGTGCTGCACTGAGGCTGACCTTGATGACCCTCCTGAGGAAATATGTAGGGAGATTATGCATGTGGCAACTGTGCAGAAGGACTATATTTTAAATCCTGTTCACATCAACGGTTTAGTTTCCTTCTGCTGTCTAAGGTCAAGATGGAGAAGTCATGGCCCATGTGGGGCTGCAGAGGAAACGGGTGCAGCACACCGACACTGGACTATTACCACAATTCAAACAAAAGATCGATATGCATCACTTTTACTTCTTATGAAAATGACACCATCGAGTATTTATCTTAAAAATGATGAGGAACAATGTGCAGGTTTTTATGTTTCCAGTCCACGCTGCTTTATTAACGGGCACATTTCATTAGAATCCGAGAGTTTGCAAACAAATACATCCTTCTGTATTAAAATGTATACTTGTCTGGACACTCAGCAGTCGTTATTAGAGGAAAATATCTGTTGAAGATAGTGTTACAGAGAAACTGCCAGAAACCGTTATCAGTGAGGACACAGTGGCTCGTGTTATCAAAGGGCATCTAGAGACTGGGAGAACTCCAAAACCTTTATTAGAATTTACTTAAGACATCAGAGATGGGTATGAAGCATGTTTGGGCTCAGATACTTTCATTGAGCTATTTGAAATGAAATATAACTAAATAAATGACCAAAAGTTTCCTGAGAGTGTGGGATGTTGTGACAGCAGAGTGCCCAATGCTTCATTTCCAAAGAAAACATATCCTTGAATAGGAAGCCAAACTCTGAGGGGCGTCTGCAGTTTCAAACTCAATCCAGTCAAGTGTTCAGTTCACAAAATCCACTTCACAAGACCAGGACGGAAGAGTCTCCAAGAAAGACTTCAGATCTCTTCCAGGGAAGAGTAAACACAGGCAAGTTTTTGGCTTGATGGATCAAACAAGAGGTACAGCTGACCAAGCTGCAAATGGAAAATGATGCTGATCACATCGGTCTTAGATAATGCCGGGATGACTTGGATAAACACGCTCACAACCTGGGCTTTGTGTTGAGGCAATATGATTACTTACAGTGGTTATTTTACTTTCTTTATCCAATTTGTCTTTTAAAGCCATTCCACATCATGGAATGATAAGACGACCCAGTTTACCTGAACAGTCTCACCGAGGTGTAGTGCACAGGACATACCTGAAAGTGTCACTGACCTCCCAGGAATCGCCTTTAATTCCCTCTTTCCCACACTGTCTGTGAGGCACATATGGAACTACCTGCTCAACATGCATGTTTGCAGCTTTATCACTTACCTTGTGCTTGTGCTAGCTTTAGAGAGCAGGTGAAACAGAGTATAGTCCAAAGAATCAGACCTCTCCTAAAGAAAAGGACGAGAAGGTTAGAAATGACGGATCATCGCTGTTCAAAGGGAATGATAAATATCCCCACCAAAGATAACCAGAGCCCTGAAATGCTATTCTTATTTTCTCGCTTAGTCTGATCAAAACCTTTATGTATTCATTTATTAAATAATTCATTCATTCATTCATAGTAATAAGGAACAAAGAAGAGCAAGATCATCTTTGCATCTTCATAACCTTAAATTATTGAACTCCAGACATTTTATTCTACCTAAAATAAATAATAAACAATTTGCTAAAACCTGGAACATCTCTCCTCATTTCACATAAGGTTAATGTTCTTTATTCATTTAAATAAAGAAACTAAAGTAACAACAAACACCTTGTAAATGTAACGATAGAAATGACTCAAATGCACATTTGCCATTAACTCCGGTACTTCCACCTCCCACCGTGATGAGATGTGCTGCAGGAGAGCAGCGTCAGCAGCGTCTGAAACATCTGTTTCAAGACAACATGCTTTGCCTCATCTTGCCGTCTGACCTCCAGGTGAGTGCACCCACCTCTGACAAACTCCAAAACACTCAATCACCTCAGAACCTTCACATCCAAGTGAAAGATAGAGACACTAATGGAACATATCTCATACATCAACAGTGTATTTCATCTCCAACATGTGAACCTTCCAATAACTGAGACAGACCGCCCTGATTGTAGCTTGTTCTGCGCGCCGTGACTGCAGGGGGATGGAAAAAGTGTAGTGGAGGTAAAGAAAAAGGTGCACGTTCCTCAAGCCATAAAAGACCACTTAATCCATCAACTGGTACCAGTTTTTTACATGACAACCAACCATCACATGTCAGTCAATGGCTGAATGATGAATGACTAATTTTACACCGCAGATTTTTCTTGACACATCATCTCTTGGCGAGGCTCTAAAGGTGTTAAATGATCTGACGAGTGTGAACTCATCATGGCCGGGGGAGAATGCTTTTACACTCCTGCAGTTATAACATGCACTGTGTGAAACTGGGGTGCCTGTTGAGCGACGGGGGTGTTTGAAGTGAACCCGGCATGGTGATGAGTGCCATAATGGACGCACTTACGGAAAATCTATTACATTTGCGGTTTCCCAGAGAGCCACAGGAAGCCGCTGGTCGAATGGTCAACCGCTGGAACACTGACTCACGGGTTTGGGGGCATTTTACAGTTTCCCTCCCTCCTCTTTACGTCCCATTCACTCACTGCTCTCACACTGATATTAAGAGATGGGAGGGGGGAGGGGGGCAGTTTGTGATGAAGTCTCTGATATGTCCAGCAGTGGTTATATATGATGCAACATTTGTGACTTTTATTTCCCCTCCCATTGGGACAGCTGGCCAACCAGCTGAGTTTGATGCACAGCTGGGAGGAGAGAAAAGGGGGGATGGGGGACTGATCTCCTCCTCTCATACATTTCCCTCAAATCAGTCCCAGATCGCTTGGCAGCTCGTTTTCTGGTACAAGCTGCAAAGACACAACTTAAACTTCACAGTGCAGAAAGCTACACCGACGTCTGCGTGACGAGCAGAGACCATTTGTTTCCATAAGCTGTCCTGCTGCCTATTAAAGTACAAGCTACAACACCTGTCCACGTTCAGAACCGCCTAATTCTTCAAATACAAACATGTCCTAAAACAGCTACTCCTGTGGAAATATCACAATGCTACTAACTAGCAACTTCTACAAACACTAGCTTACTAGCGGCTTCACGCGGCTAGCACTCAAACGGACACGCAGGGACGCAGGTGATGTTCACGAGCACATGAATGACTTCACACTGAACCTTTAGTTTTATAAAGTTTAGTTTGATAAACAAGACATAAGCATGTATCGACTCACCCCCCGACTCCATGGCTTTTGAGTTTGGAGTACGGGGCATTGTCCGGCTCCATTGCGGTTACTTCATTCTTCTTGGGAGTTTTTACTACAGTCCAGACGAGGCAGATCAACTTTTTCCATTCCAGGTGTGCTTCGGTTGTCGCGCGTCGAGTGAGCCAGAAACGAAACAAATAAATAAATCAATAAATAAAACGCTGCTTGGGTTAACCGGCAGTAAAACGCCGCTTCCAGTCACCGTGTTGCCTCTCCGCGTCCCCGTAGAGTCCTTCCAGAAGATGGGTTTGAAGAAGCAGCTCCACCTGCGCGCTTCCTACGTTTGTTGCTTCTTCCTTTCGCACGTTTTCTAAAGTACAATGAACGTCAGGTCTGGAGCAGCTTCCCAGGGAACCGATGCAGGACAAGATGACGACCGCCGTTGTGTGTGTGTGCGTGTGTGTGTGCGTGTGTGTACGTGTGTGTGTACGCGTGTGTGTGAATGTGTGTGTGTGTCGGCTTTCCAAAATGAAAGTTTATTGTGGACTGAGGAAAATCTTGAGAACCGGGAAAGGGGGAACACCTCCCTCTGTCGCCCTCAGCTGACATCGAGGGAAACCGATTTGTAGCAGAGATGGTGCAGCTTCAGCTCCTTCAGCTGAAGGTGTGTCTTTCTTTTGTGTGTGTGTGTGTGTGTGTGTGTGTGTGTGTGTGTGTGTGTGTGTGTGTGTGTGTGTGTGTGTGTGTGTGTGTGTGTTATCACTTGGTAATAAATCAATGAGCATCCGTCAGATGCTTTTTTTTTTGTTGTTTTTGTTTTTGCAATTGAAGGCAATTTTTCAGGTCTTTAACTTAAATGCAAGTATCAATAGGGTTTGTCGGTTGTTTGTAAACACCAGAAATGGAGCTAAGTCATTGTTTTTCTCAAGTCTTTGCACTCGGGTCACAAGTCAAGTCCCAAATCAAGACTGACAAGTCTAAACCAAGTCAAGACTGACAAGTCTAGACCAAGACTGACAAGTCCAAAGTCCAGACAGGGAAGAGTTGTGGATTCTGAGGCAATTGCACTCATGATTATTTTTATGTATTTATGTATTTAGAATATAAACTGCTATTTCTACTGATACTGGATTGTTGAGGCTGTTGTTGATATTTGAGAGTTTAAAACATGATAAAGATATGTTGTATAATAAATGCATCTTTTTTTATACGTGTGCTTGCTAAAATGAAAATAATAATTCAACTCTTTCCTTAAAAAAATTAATTATATATATATATATATATACCTTGGAAGCCTCGCATCAAGTTCTATTTACTCACATTTTCTGAATGTTAAACCAAAACCACAGAATAAGGTGAATAGGTGAAGCCCGATTAAAATATACACTACTCTGTTCTGAGTTCCACTAAATAATATGATGGACATATTTCAGCTGTAAAAAAATGACCAATTCATCTCAACAAGTGAAAAGTTAAACCAGGAGACCAGCTTTTTGTGACACGCCTTCCTTCACCTCCTGCTTCACCAACATCCACTTCCATTCTCACCAGAGGAGCAGAGGTCCAGTTTATGTGTGTGTGTGTGTGTGTGTGTGTGTGTGTGTGTGTGTGTGTGTGTGTGTGTGTGTGTGTGTGTGTGTGTGTGCTGTCGTGTGCTGTGAAATTCCTCTGCCAAAGAAAGTCCTCATTGACCCGCCTTCAGCAAACACGCTATGACAGTGTCCAGGGGAGACCCAACAGAGCGCCGATTCAGCTGCCTGCAACTGGATCCCTCCTCCTCACACAGAGCCCTCTCTCAGGATCAGGAAGGAAGAGAGCTCACCACCTTGAAAGAGCACTTCCCATGTACCTGTCTGAGCTACGTCGGATGTGAGCTTTTGTTACCGCAAGTTTTATTTCCCATACAAGAAGGGCAATGTCCTCACGGCCTATGGTAGAGCCCAGAGGAAGATCTCCAATCTGGGGTGTAAAGTTTCATGGGGTTTGTAATGATTATTGCAGTCGCCCAGACGTTCTGAAACTGTGTCTGGGGGGGCTGCCAAGTGGAATAATACTACTATTAGGAATCACTCTCATATCTGCAATGGTTAGCTTAGCTTAACATAAACACTGGAAAAGGGGAAACAGCTAGCTTGAATCTGTTTAAAGGGGAAAAAATCCACCTACCAGTACGTGATTTGTTAAATTGGTTCATAATTTAACAAACTTAAAATGTTGTGGCTTTAAGAGGAGTTACTGCTCTCGACAAAGTAAAACAAGTCTGGCTTAAAACTCCCCAGGAAACCCCAGTTTGTCATTTTTTCCTGACCCACCAGATGGTTTGTTACACAGAATCATCTAAAAAGCCTGGAAATGTGGGAAACAATAGGCACCTCCAAAAATAGAACACTTGGCAGGAGATTTGATAAACCACCTCTCAATCAAACTCAAGCAAAAACATATTTCCCATTGAAAAGCCTTCAGTGCCATTCTATCAGTGAAGAAATATCCTCCAGTTCTGATATAACTGCTATTGCAGCAGCTACGCTCACCCCTTCGAGAACAAACAGTCGCCTCTCTGTCTTCTTGCACAGCAGCTGCCAGGAGCTGATTGGTCTGTGCAGTGACTTGCCGGACACAAGTTCATTACTTGAAGCCTGACAAGATGGGTTTTCATGTGATGTGTTATCCCGAGATCTTGTGACATTGCGAGAATCCTGCTGTGGTGGAAGATAAGTAGTGTGGTCCCAGCAGGGGGATAGTGGCGATGCCTGAAATCACTCACTACTCACACTGAGTTCACCATGTTGAAGTTCAGTTCTGTAGGGTGAGAATTAGTATACCTTACTGGACTCAAAGTATCCCACATTGGTCAGAAACACAGCACTACACTGAAGGAAAAACGTCAGATGCACAAGAGCAGAGAGAGCAGTGGGATTGAGACAAATCAATGGAAATAATATATTTAATGTGAGTAGAGCATCATAACACAGATGTATTCATTTATTCATTTCAGAAAATATGCTTATTTTCTCCACATTGACATTGTGAGTGGACTGCTCCTTTATTGCCTTTCACAATAAAAGCCCGAAAGCATCACTGCTGACCCGGGGAACTTACAAACCAATCAGCTTGCAATATGCATTTATTACAAAATATTTATTATGGGTGGTCCACCAGCCCAAAGCAGAGAAAAGGTTTTCTCATATTGCAGATGAGCTCACTATAGTGTCCTATACATCCAGCATATGGAGCTCCCTGTATACTGAGTAGGGAGAAGTGTAGGAGGGAGTGATTTCGGACACAAACTTTGTTTCCCTTGGACAGAGCCAGGCTGATCCCGTCTTTATCCTTTCTTTAAGCCAAGCCAAGCTAACCACATTGTAGCTATTATATATATAGTCTATGTGTGAGTGTTGTATCGATATTTCATTTAACTCTTGGCAAGAATGCCCCAAACCAACAATGTGTTAGTTATGGCGCTCAGCTCTAAGCCCATTCACTCTTCCTGAAGATACAGTCCTAATACAGCTGGAACTGTGTTTTTTTTTTTTTTCTTTTTTGTAAATTTGACACAAACTGGAGTAAATAGTGCATTTGTTTGGGATTCCAGGTCAATGTATAGACATCAGAATAACTACTTCTTGTTCATTAAACAACCCAGAGCCGAGGCATGACTTAGTGATGTGCTTTTAATAGTGAAGCCCCATGGCAAAGCTGAATCAGGATTTGACTGCACAGCAACAATTTGGATAATAACAAAAATATGGAACTTCAACAGAATCATACTCCATTGTTTGAAGAAAGCGAGTCAGCAGTCAGCAGCCATCCCTTCCTGTCTATAGGCTGTGTAAATGTATGTATTTGTTGTGTAAAGTCGATAGGTTCCTTGGGACACATGGGGGTTTGATGACACATATGCTGGTGGTCCTTCTCATGAAAACGTTTGGCCTTTGGCTTGAGGGCACAATTGCACGACAGTTTCTCTACCTGACAGCGGTTGAGTCTCCTTCTAATCAGATCAGAGACTCTCCTCTGCTCTCGGTGAAGGCCGTTTCATGGAAACTGAATGAGCTCCGGTGGAAAGAGAAATGAAAGAGGAGAAGAAGAAGAGATCCAGGGGTAAGATTTTCTATTAGTGTTTTATGAGTTGAATTTCTTCCACTCATCACATATGACTGCCATCCTGGAGCCCGTCTGTAACCATTGACAGGTGTGGAAAGGGCGCTGTGACTGTTTTCGCTCCAGACCAGTGGTTGGTAATAGAAGTCAGCTGGTCGGTATACTCCGACATTACGATGGATATTACAAGTTCAGTGTCTGCAGGAAATTGGAGGATTTCGCTCCAGACAGACAGTGTGCATGTAACTAGTCTCTCTATAGCATATGCATATAATCATCTTTAGTCCAGATAGAGCAGTCACACCTATGTGATGCAGAAACCGAGTGTTGTGGTGATGTATTCCTTTTAACTGTGGCGGTCACCTCTGAGATTAGAAAGACCTGAGGGATCTTTTTGGGTTATTATCCCTCTCTCTTTTCTATTTTTATAACAGGCCTCAAAATAAGTACTTTGTGAATTGCACATATTCCTTCATGTCATGCTTTGGTAATTGGAAGTCTTCTCTGATGAACACAGAGTCTTTTGTTTTACTCTCATGTCTTGGGGAATTGGGGCCAGCTGAAAGCAGCAACCTCCGTCCAGGCACAGCTGGATCCAATAAGAGCTTCCCCCCGTGCCGTGTTTACCTTTTCCATACGTTGCAACAGGACATTTAAAGTTCTATTCATTCTTGTTTGATAAATCCAAACGACATAATAGTATCTCTCTGTTTTTAATGTGCTGTCGCCCCGGGATGGACCCGTACAACTTCTAATAAGGGGATTGTTTTGAATGAGTCTAATGTGACATAACAGTTACTGATGCCATTTAAACCGTGAAAGCAAATGAATGAATATTATACAAGAGAAAATTGTGGATTCAATATCCATGGCAGCAGGTTATTTGTAATTGTTTAAGTGACTTTCATGCAAATTAAAGATTCACAGCTTTTTGAAATGAGTTATAATTGTTGGTTTGGACAAATCATCTTTGGGAGTTTAGAAAAAGAATACTTTTCTCACTATTTTCTGATGTTTAGAGACCCAACAATAAATCAATTTGTAAAGAAAATAATTAGAAGACTCATCAATAATGAAAAAATAATCATTAGTCGCTGCCCTAAAATAAAAACTATATACACTAATGGTTTCTTAAATGTTATAAAGACATGTTGAATTGATATTGTATTTCCAACAATAACTTGTGCACAAATGTGTGTTGTGATGATAAGATCAGACTGGGATTCAATATTAGCCTTAATAATGCATACAGGAAACTTGCAACACATGTATTCTTACATATTCTTTAAAGCTGCTTGAATTTGAATTCTATATTATCAAGTTATCAAATATCACAGTTCTCCCCTCAGCTGAGTGTTTTAGCTGCCTAAGCTCTGGTTTGAGTTTCCACTTAAAATAGTGGAGCATTTACTTACTTTATGACTTACTCTATTGCACTTCTGTCCATCCTGGGAGAGGGATTCCTCCTCCGTTGCTCTCCCTGAAGTTTCTTCCTTTTTTCTTTAGTTGTTGGAGGATGTCGTAAATGGTACAAAGCCGTCTGAGGGAAATTTGGGATTTGGGGCGATATAAATAAAACTTAATTGATTAGTACGAAAATCTTTCAAAGAATCCCAAAGCTTTACAGCTAAAATCAAGATTTCATGAGGGTTTTGTCGATGCAAATAATGAGCAAGGAGAATATTAGGGGCATATTTTGGGGTCAGGCCACATGTTCAGTGAACCTTGTTGATATTTTCTTTGTGGCCACAGGTCTGTTACGTCCATCGGTCATCTGAGGCGCCATGTTAGGAATCTGTACACTGTATTTACAACATAAGTCAGAGCAGAGATCACAACATCGCAGTGTTGTGGTAAACCAAGATTCTCTTTTCGTTCCCCTTCTTCTCCATAAAGTGGGAATAAAGGTCATTTGCGCGCGAACACAGAGTCTGAATCATTCTGAAGGCCACATTAGATGTGGTCATTATTGCCAACTCCTCACCCCGCGGAGCTGCAGGAAGACCGATGCTGCTGCCAAGTCGGAGGCATTGTTGTGGTGACATTTGAGTGGAGGATCAACCGCTGAAGAATAATCCATATTGAAAAGCAGCTCTGTCTGCCAAATGTCAAACAGCGGCAGGCACCATTGTCCAAAAAGCGGACCCTGCAACTATTCATTCATCATCATCATCATCGCAAAATGTGTGTCAGATACCGTAGTGAATGTGGCAAAGCGGCGTGCACTAGCACTGAACTGTAGCGTTAGACTCACAAACTAGTTCGTCACGTGGTTATTATAATGAACCTTCATAACTGACTATTCCATTATTTCATATTTATTCACAATTTCACGTTCATTATCCCGCATATGGGGATTCTTTTTCTATGTGTCTATAATGATCTAAATCAGTGGCTCCCTACCTTTTAGACGTATATTCATTTGAAATGAAGTAACTTGTAACTCTGTATAGTAAGTTTAATTTGTGAAAGATTGGATATAAGTGTAAAATAGCAATATTTATAGAAAAAAATATGTTTTCATTCTCTCTGTTGGCTGTCCCATCGATTTGAGAATAAAATACGATGCTAGCTGTGCTAATAATGTAGCTGTAGCTCTGCCTGCATCGCCATCACAGCAGTGTTCAGTCTATAAATCGCTCTCCCACTGCACAATAAAAGGGGATCTGTTATGGAGAGGCCCCCACTAAGAGATCTCGTTGCAGTGCTACATCTCTTCAATCTAGAAACCATCACTCTCATCCTCCGCCAGGCCTGTCCACGCTCATCCCCTGCTTCGCTGCGAGCCAACGTCAACTTCCTGCTCTCTTTGCGCTCTCTACCGCAACAGTTGATCAGATGAAAAGACAAAAGAAGATCTGAATACTGACGTTAATCAAGACACATCATTGTAGTCTCCTGTGAGCGCCGTTAGCTGTCCTGTAGCCAGCCACAAAGCCAGGCGACGTTTCCAGGCTTGCAGCAAGTCTCCGTGTGGAAAAAATAAGAGTTTTGATTTAACAATCAGCTTCAAAGACATGCGATTTGGACAGACTAGACAAAACAAATTAGAGCGTGCTTGCAGAGCAGACTTTAATGGTCCCGAAAGAGGTCCAACGCCCGCGGCTAACACAAACACATAAACACCACCTGGCTTTCTAAATGCGGCCTGAAAGCAGGTCCACTGTACACAAACATGCACCCCCGCCCGTCCTTTCCCTCATGTCAGACACCGACACATGGACGAGGATATCGTTGTCTGAACCAAACAGACGGGCCATGAGTTGACCTGAAGTTGAAAACGTTGCACCTGCCTGTTATGTCGCCAGAGCAACATGATAACAAAGACATCCAAAGTTAATGGCCCTGCAAACAGACACCGATCATGTGCTGTTACTGGAAATAAATTGCATCACCCTGCCGGGGAAACGTAAAGGAAGTCTGAATCACTGAACTTCCTGTGAGGGTGAGTAACCATCGTTCACTTCATCTCTTTTATGTTTGCCCCTAAGTCAAAGTCAAGAAAATGAGTTCCCCAGACTTTCCTCCTTCCATTTTCCCCAACAGCACAGCATTGTTTGTCTGAACCGTATCCCCTGTGTAGTGGTGTATCAGATGCATCTACTTCTCTCAGCTGTAAAAAAAAAAAAAAAAAAGAATTCCTTGTTTCACAAAGATTCAACTATTAGTTTTGTAAATCTTATCAGCAAAACATTGATGAATGAACCTGATTATTTGGATCCTGCAGCTGTAGCGAGGCCTCACTGTACATGTAAAGCACCGGGAGATACGATACAGTAACCTACTGTACAAAGGCCTGAAAGGGGTCTCTCAAGCAAACCTGTAAATTCCTAACAGATTGAGCTTCTGTGTGTGAAGGCCGTGCTTTTGGAAGAGCAGTTGAAAGAAGCTGGTAACACGGCAGGATTTGTTTCAGGCCAAATACAGATAACATTAGCAGACGAACAATAGGGTCAGTGATCAGAGTTTTACTTGTAACGAAGAAGCACGAAAGGCCTTATCGGTGGAGTCGGTGAACTACAGTGGGGTTCTTGTTTGGCAGTTTATGCTGAGCCAGGCGTGACGGTGTACCACTTGGTTTTGTGTTCAACCCACTACAAATGTGTCTGTTGAGATTTGAGGCGATCAGCAGTAAAAAAAAAAAAAGACACTTTGACTCTTTTATTTTTTAGTGACGATAAGAATATCTTATGTCTCATCCGAAACTTTAGATACCCAAAATCGACCTTAGAAAATAAGACACACAACAATAGGAGCTTATTCAGTCTGATCGGACGGAGAAGATGTAATCTTCAGGTGCGCCAGTCTCATTTATCTGTCATCCTCCCGAGGCTTCGGAGAACTTCTTTATCGGGGTTCCACAGAAAGGAATTCGCAAAGACTGCAGATGAAATATGGAGGGATTGGTTTTCAGCAGAGTTACTAGTGGCAGCCCTGAGAGGAGGAGATAATTACCACTTTGACAAGCTTTGATCACAGGTACAGTTATTCTCAGAATGTCTGTGTTGATAGAACAATGAGATGACGGTCTCGAAATTCAGATGACTTTGCCCTACTTTTTCTTTCTGTCTCCCCACCATCCTCGGATTCTGAATAGGAGCTCTGTCTAGCACATGAAGAGGCAAGACTGACAAAATGAGGGGAGTTGACGCAGCGTTGCTTAGCTGTCCATAACTCTCTTTTGATTTGTAGAAGTGGAGAAAGGGGATCTGATGATGGGTACTGGGATGTTCTGGGAGGAGGGGGAAAGTCGTGGGTAGATCATTCAAGACTGTAAATATTGTGGGTGGAATGAATCACCGTGGTTTCTTTTTTTCTGTCAGGAGGCAGCACATTTTTCAATAAAATGGCAGTGGGAGAGTGTGGAGTCAGGAGTGGTAATGCTGGTGGGAAGAAGACGAGAGAAAAAAACTCAAGGTGAAGATGAAACCACCACCGCAAAGAAGAAAGGCTCAGTTCACTGAGGTCTCTTTGAAAATGCCTTCAGACCACAATGCTGCCCTAAAGCAAACATGCCTCCCACACCTGCCTGGGCTAAACTAAGATGCAGCATTTGTTAGCGGGGCCACCCACTTATAGGAAGGAAGACATGTTTGTGTGTGTGTGTTTGAAGGTCAAATGAGTCAGGTTTTTTCCCCTCTCCGACCTCAAAACGTAAACAAAGACTCTTTGTTGTGATGAGTTCTCAAGTCAGTGCTTGGTTTATTATGTTGTGTAGGTTCTAATGGTTTGCATGCTTATTCTTCCACTCCTGCAGGATTTATTTGTACTTTACCTCCTCCTGTATCCTACACATCAGTCCTGCACTGATGTCGTTCTCCTGAAGGCTCAGATGCGTCAGCGGGAACTGCGTCCTACAAAGCAACGCCCCCATGAGGTCGTTTCCCCCCACGTCGCTGATGCCGTTCCTGTCCAGATCCACCTGCCGCAGGCCGGCGTTCTCTTTCAGCAAGTCGGCCAGCAGCCTGACGCCCGGGTCTCCCAGATTGTTCTCGTCCAGGATGATCTGAGTCAGCGAGCTGTTCCCTTTGAGGCTGTCAAAAAGTTCCTTCCACGCCGCCAGGTCGGCGCCGCTGGTCTGCGCCAGCCCTAAGTACTGGAGATAGGAGTGGTGCCTCATGTACGACGCTAACACTTTTACCCCTTCGCTGCTCAAGCCGTTCCCCCCAATATCCAGTTCTAAAAGTGCAAAAAGCCTGAAAGAGCTCCACCCAGTGGGGAGCTGCAGCATGTCCCGCTCCGATGGGAACAGCATGGCCTGCTGGATGGCAGCAGCAGCTCTCGCTGTTTGCTCCTGCAGCTCGGCTATTCCGTTCAGCAGGGTCAGCGCTCCGTGGTCACGCAGTTTGTTTCCAAACAAGCTGTAGAGAGAGGAAGAGGTGGTAACCATGGGGATTTGTTTAGATTCTTCCATGAATGGCTCACATTAAAGGGAATGTCCTTGCACCCTGATATATTTGTTTTCTTTGTTGACATGTAAATAATAAACCGCAAGAATTCCTTTTATTGCACCGTGTCACATAAATGTTGTGTTTATGCCTGTTCTGCAGCTTTTACGATTATTACATCTCGTGGAAACGTGATGCCTTATAAAGGATTTTTATACAGGATTTTTTCCCCGTTGGACATATGAAGGATTTGAGGATTTTACCAATAGCACTGGTGTTTGAAATGATAGTATATGACATTCATACTTTAATTTCTATACACACTAAAGCAGAGGTCTTCAAGGGTTTCAGGCCAACGACCCCCTATTACATCATATAAAATTGTGTTCCTTATTAAACCGGGCCAATAATGATGTGTAGTTCAGCCTATAGTGCCATGAACAGAACTTTGTCATGTTATATGTATACAAAGCTAAGCCATTGAATTAATACTTGTTAATAGATTCATATTTTAATTCTATGTTGGAATTTCTACACCACAATTTCACAACATAATATTAAACAAACAGGAAGAATAGGTTGTATCCATGTTAAGGTGTATTTTTGGAAGAAAAGGTTGGGATTAGATCATTTCATGGACCCCCTGCAGTAACTCTGTGGACCGCTAGGGGTCCCGGACCCCTGTTGAAGATCTCTGCACTAAAGGAATATTTCAACACTTCAATATTATGTGTTGGTCTCTCTCTTGGCTGAGACCAGCAACAACTGCTCAGAGCTGTGCTAAGCTAAGCTAACCAGCTGTTGGCTGACGTCTTCTCTCTAATGGAGAGATAACAGAGTGGTATTAATATTCTCATGTAACTCTCCAGCAGAAACCAAAGAAGCATACTTCCCCTAAAGCCCCACACTATTCTTATGATTCCCCATTTGTCAGCATGCACTAAGTCTCCACACCTGTCAAAGTGTCTCCGAATCAGTGTCCAAAGTTCTTGCGCATGCACTGTGTGTTATGGGGGGAAAGGAAATAACTCAGAACGGTAAGGCACTGGAGGCATTTTATATTCACATAATAGAGATGGATTGTGTAATTCAGCAGTGGAAGGCGAAGATTTGGTTCTTCAATAACGAGGCTGTCCTTGAATTAGCTACGTCTTTGACACCGTCTCTTCAGTTATATTATGCTCTCTCGGAAAGTCATTCCCCAGCACTTTTAGACATTCTTGGCTCTGCTTGTTATGTACTGTGTTGTCTGAATTCAGAAAAAAACATACCGCATCATCACGCTCCAAGTTCAATGTAACGTGGACCAGTGGCGCCCGGGACTTACTGTACACCTCTGACCTGAGGCTTCGCTCTCAGAACGTCCAGCAGGATGTGAGCCCCGTACGGTCCAATGAGGTTGAGGTTGAGGTTGAGCAGCGTGACCTCGGATGGGCTGCTCTTCAGGGCCCCCGCCAGGCTCAGCAGAAGGTCGTCCGTCAGGTCCGTGTTCCTGAGAACCAGCTGCTCCACCTCGTCGGACGTGCTCAGCACCGTCATCATGGCATCCAGCTTCGGATCCAGACGGGAGAAAGTACAGAATGTGATGTTATTTCTGGATTTGGCTTGGCATGCAAACTTTGCTGTCCAAGACTAACCTCCAAAAGTTGATTTTGTCACCAAAAAAAATACATGTAAAAAATGATGGTATGCAGGGTTTTGGAAGGATTTCATAAGGGCAACGGTTGAATTGGGAATATCTTGTTTGAGCTAGAAATATATTTTTTCTATTCTATAATACAGAGCATTCAGTATTTCACTGTTTTGCATGTGAGAGCAGCAGCCGGACTGAGATGATGAGGAGTGGGACAGCTGCTCGGGACAGAGACGGGGTGGGAGTCCAGAGAGACATATGGTTGGCTGCCGGCCACATCAGCCCAGCTACTTTGCTAGACCCTGAGGAATTTTTCAGGTGCTCTTGGAAGCTTTTTCATCACGGCGGGTGCAACCGAGATAAAACGCCTGTCTGTCCCAGATAAAACTCAGCGAGCGTTTGTTACCCTCATGTGTGAATCAACCTCCCAATAATTGTCCTTTATGCCAGATTTCTTTTTGTTGTTAATGAATCAAGTCGAATTAATGTTGCATACCAATGAGATAATGACCTCAACCTGTTATTGTCATAGAGTTGATATATTTTTGAGTTTTATATCTAACATTGAGAAGTGTAAAACCTTGAAACACGATGACACTGAAATGATCCTCCCTTTTAAACTACTCTGAATCCTATTATGTGAATGGATGACATTTGCATATTTCAATTTCACTATTTTTATTACATCAATCCTACTGTGTCATTTTGGAAAATGTGTTTTATAATTTTCCTATTAAGGTTGAAACCTAAAATAATGATTATCCTGCAAAAAGGGAAAATACAGCATGTACTTGAGATTAACGGGAAGTGTATTCCTTTAAAAGATCATTTATATTTATATTAACGCATGATGTATAATAATTAAATTACAATTCGTAACACAAATGAAGGCGCCCTGCTGCATAATGCAGGGATGTGGTTATATTTAATGCCAAGAGCATTTCTGGCAAAAACACACATTTGCAACACAAACACACACACACACACACACACACACACACACACACACAGACACACACATGCACACCTGCGCCTGCAGGTCTTGTTCCTTAACAGGCTCTTCTCTGCCAGCACTCTGGCTGGCCGTGTCCTCCTCTTCTTCTGGCTCTCCATCAGGCTGCAGGATCGTGTCACTTTCTGCACTGCGCTCCACATCTGAGCCCGGAGCTTTGGGGCACGATGACAGCCTCCTCTGGAGCCGGCGCCTCTCCAGCACTTGGCACAGAAGGGGAAGAAGAGCAACTCAGGCGTTATAAAACTGTCTCTCCGAAAGCCAAATGCACCCGGTGATTTCGATACCCACCGTTGATGTCAGTGAGGATGTCAGTTTGAGCGCATCGTGTTCAATAGAGAAAACAGATCTGCTGCGGTGAGATTTATGCACGCAGGCGTGTGTGTGAGAGCGTGAGAACACTGTCTCCATAACCTGTCCCACGAGCCATCTATCTTCCTTCGAGCAGACATTGTTTAATGCATCACTTTTTTTTCTCTTTTTTAGCAAATTCAAGCCTTTTCTGCTGAAGTGTATTATGTAGATCATTTACGGGACTCCAGGGGGATTCCATAAGGTTCCTACTGTGCTGCGGTTTTCTCTACTCACTGTTTGCCTTGAACCAGTTGTGTTTGCTCGGGCGCTGCGCCAACGCGGCGCTCATTTCCACACATTCTTCATAGAAGTCCTTCAGTCTTTCCCCATCTCTGTTTTCCCCATTTGATCCCAGCTCCTTCTGTTTCTCTCCGTTCTGCTTAGTCAGTGCCTCCTCATCCTGCAATGAATCTTTAAAAAGAAAAAAAAAAAAACTTGTTCTTTCTCATTTCCCTCTACAGAGAATATTAAATGGTAATACCACATGCAGATGGACTGAAGGTCAACTTCACTTGGAAGGTTTTTATCCTCTATTTCTCCCATCTAGTATTACGGGTATGAAAGCAGTTTAAATAAAAATAACAGTGCTCACCGAGGACCTCGCCTGTCTTGTTGAATCGCGGCCGCTCTCTCTGCAGCGCTGTGACATCGCCGGTTGTTCTCTGCTGCTTATGTTCTTGTGTGGCAGACAGTGCTTGGTCATCATGTTGTGTCACTGTTGACCCCTGCGAGCCCTTGCTGTCTTGTCCCTCTTCCCTCTTATTACCAGCTGTCTTGGCTTTGCCCTCTTTCTGATTAATTTGACCCCTGCAGCGTTTCTTCTTTGAGGTCTCCTTTATCCCAGCTACAGCGGGGTCTTCGCTGTCCGTAGAGCCTCCGCCGCCTTCCTTGATGTGTTTTCTTGTCCTCCTCACTGACTTCTTCTCTGGTTTGGCCGGGATGAAGAGAGGGGAGGACGGGCATGATTCAGTGGGGCCTGCATTATAGACAATAAACACATAATGAAGGAGAGAGAAATGATTTGTGGTACATTTTGTCTTTAAACTAGTCCACAGAAATCAAGAACTGGGCCTTATGTCAAAAAAATGTGATGAATAAGCTTTAGGAAGTAACGGAAAAGTGAGACACTCATTTCCAGGCTTTGTACCGTTGCCAGGACTCTGCTCTGGAGGGAGAATTAAGTTCTCCTTTGTGCCGTTGTTCAGCTGCTGGCAGGAGCTGTATTTGTTTCGGAGACTTGTACATCTGAAAAAGATGAAAAATGTGCTTTCATCGTGACTCTCATTCCCTCTTTCTGTACCACCACCAGCACCATTCCCTGTTGTCATGCAATGTGCACCCTCTTCCCTCCTCCGTCGACTCGACGATACATCATCTCTGCAGAGCAACGGGTTCACCCCGTTCCTTTTGACTGGTACCAATTTCGAGTTTTCAGCCAATGCTGTGTCTTCACGGAGGATGAAATCTGACCTGTAACAGGGGATCCCACCAGCCAGCCATGCCAACCTGAAGCAGCTCTTCCTGCCCTGCTGGAAGCCGGGAGCGTAGCGGTACTCGCAGCAGGAGCTGATTCGGGCAACCATGATGCCGTTAACGTACAAGGTGGCGCTGAAGGGGAAACCTCTGTGTCTCTGAGAGACAAACTGGAACTGCTCTGAGAGACACAAGGAGAAACGTTATGTGCTCAGTGGAGTGAGGTTACGACGGGCCCAAATGCTTACTATTATGATGCAAATATTACCAGTCTGTCTGGTTCCTAAAGATTTTAATAACTGTAATTTAAAAAACAAAAGACCGTATTTTTACCAGCTGTAACATAGATGCTGGAATTGTTTTCACCTTGTGAGTCTGTGTGAGGACCACATGGGACCGCAATGTGGTCCTGGAGACACCTGCTGTATAGGGAGTGCTTTAGCCAGGTGTATGTCTCTCTGTCTGTGACAGATTTTGATTTTTTAATAGTTATTTTATAGTTTTTATATATAGTGTTTGTATATGCATACCGTTTGTTGTTGCTAAAACAAAAAAAAAACATTTTGAGGAAGGTTAAAAAAACATGACAGGGAAGGGTTTGCTTTTAAGAGAGCATATAAAGCAAATAACAGCTGTTGTTGACAGCTCCCTCTATGGACCCCCCCGCCCCTCCACCACCACACTGCCTGCACCGTCTATATATACACACCACATGTAATGTTCAAAGACTGGAAATGATCATGAGCATCCCAACAGATTCAGTGTGGTTTCTGTCTGTCTTTGCCTTACGTTGCTGTGAAGGTCAACAGGTTCATTGATGTCTCACACTGAGACACTTGGCTTGGCAGCAGGAAATATTATATTATATAAAAATTGACGGCCGCTCGCAAAGGCTGCAATTAAATGGTGTAAATGAAGCTTTGTTGATTTCAGTCAGTAAGTCTGTTGATACACTGATAATAAGGATTACAGCACAGCAACTACCAATTTGCAATTATCACATCCAGATTGTTTGATGGTTTTCACAGTTTTGGGGAACCAAACATCAACAATCTGCATTTCATTATTAAAACACCAGTCTCCAATGAGAGGAGCTTTGATGCTGAAAAAAGCTGATACTGTCAGTGAGAAATATTCACAGTTGTCATAGACATAAAGATTCTTTCATATACTGAACTTGCGTCATTTCTATGAGCTCTATGCACGACAACCAAAGGGTGTTGTTTCCTTCGAAGACTGTTCAATAGTTTTAGATGCCTGAATCTTTCACAAGCAAAAAAGTTAGGAAAAACCCAGAAATATATATAGGAATCTTTAAAATCTCTTCTGTTTCCTTTGGTTTCTTCTCTAATATAAACAGCTACAGAAGATTTTGTAAACAGATCATACACACACACACACACACACACACACACACACACGGTTCTCAGCAGAAATCCATAACTCCTTCTATCTACATCTGCCTGATATTGTCATTCCCTCCATGGAGTCGTGGCCACACAGCGTGCATCGTGTGCTGCAGAGATGAAAAACTCTCGTCTTGTCTATTGATGTGTTTATGTGATGGTTGTCTATCAGCTATTCTTCTTTCCACTGAAATACAGCCTCGGGCCGGCATCCTCAGCATCCTTCAATTACAATGATTTGAGGGCAGATGAGTAATGAAATGTGTGAAAAGATGATTTTACACCTCTACTCTCTAATAACTCTCAATATTCGTCTTGGCCTGTTCAATGTGAGAAAACATCTTCATGTTTCCTCAAGATTTTTCACAATGATTCATTTTTATTGGAGATATTTACTGTAAGGACGTGCATTCTCTAAATAAACTTTATCGGTGTGTAGTTGAGATGAAAATGAAGGCCGAGTTCAAAGATAGTCGTGCGGGGTGATTAGTCTCCCCACTTTATGTCCTCACTGTATACCCCTGGCCCGATTTAGCGTCACAATTTGAAGCTAAACTAATTTAAAGATGGGTGGGGTTTGAGAAAGTCACATTTTGGTTTGCCAGATCTTACCTCCTGGAGTCACCACGCCTTTGAAGACACAGATATTCTCCCCTCCGTTGACTTGCTGGAGTACTTTCAGCTCATCCTGTGTTGACCCCAACCCTGAGCCCCGGCGACCTTGTCCGAGGTAGGCCATCGTCACGGTGACGTTGGATTTCTTTGCCTCTTTTTGTGCCTTTAAGCTACTCTGATATGCAGAGAGAGGACGGAGCAAAGGGCGAAATGTTTGACTTTGGAAGGAAGTTTCACTATATTGTCTGGAAGTGGAACGGATGTGGAGTCTACCTGTTTTTTAGGGTGACCTCCGGTCCTCTGAGAGGTCACTGAGGAGAAGGAACCCCTTCTTTTGTCGTACAGGTAAGGACAGGACTGACTCAGAGACCCTCTGATTGAGCTCAGACTTGACGCCTTCGTCGTGATGGCGGGGAGGTAGACATCGTCTTTAGCGGCTCTGCGAGGGCGGGCTGTTGCATCATCCAGCTGTGTTGGGTACATGCAATAACCAAAGGGGTGAATCAATCTTACATCACATTTAACCCTAATGTAAGTAATGTATCTTTAATAGCACAACAAACACACCTAACTTTGTATTATTGGCATGTTAGGACATCAACTAATCTTAAAATAAAACAAAGTATGTGGCAGAAAATCATGCTTCTGAGTGTCCTACCCAAATAAGGCAGTAGTCTATAATGAGAAAGGGCTTTGTTAAAGTTTATAAAGTGATAATTATACAAGTCTAAAACGGTGAGACACACTCCCTCTAATACTACTACTACTACTAATAAGAGTAATAATACTAATAGACTGTTCTTAAAGCTGCCTGCTGACCTTGTAGATCTCCACAGTGTCGGGGTTCTCGAGGACGAGGAGTTTGCTCTTCGCTCTGATCAGACTGGCGATGGAGTGAATCATTTTAGCGTCTCTGCCAGGCTGCGCTGGGATCTGTGAGTTAGACGCTCATTAATGGAATGTGGAGCTGACAGTCAGACATGGCTCATCAACAGGCCAGACACTTACAGGAGTATCTCTGTCTCCTCCGTGGACCCCCCGATGAAAGAGATCCTGGAGGAGAGTCTGGCTGTTTCTCCTGGATCTTCTCATCTTCTCCTTCTGAAACACAGACAGCAGCGCAGCCCCCGAGAGTCAACACGATCCTGACAGTTATACATCGCAAAAGTAACAAAACAAATGTCAGTTTTCAGCTGATATTGTTGTGATGCACAATGATCAGTAGCACTTTGCATTACAACATTTTACAGACCAATACAGGGAAACATCAGATTCAATTACCATCATGCAACATTATTGCTGTTGTGGAGGAATAACTCAGCGATGTATTGGCTTTCTTTCCGAGAGTGATGAGATTAAGTACGGAGCTAGAACCATGTTATTTAGACCAGACTTGCTGTTTCTGATAAATTGGGCCTCTGGCCGGCCATCGTAATAGTAACAATAAAAATGATCTTGGAATGAAAATGTTGTTTTATATGCTTTTTCATCTGTATTTAGGACAAGCCAACACCTGTTGGTAATCAGGAAACTAGAAGGAAGACATGGACTGCAAAGAGGTTAATATTAACCCACACTGTCCTATTTATTATTAACTGTAATGTGCTAACAGGGATGGTGTAGGTGTGATGAAATGAAATGAAATGGAAGTTCAGGTGAGAAGAGCGTGTGGGATGTAATTCAGTCTGGTGAGGGAGTAAAAAGTTTAGAGTCAAGGTGAAATTAGGTCTACCACTTTTTGTTGGAGTTACTGAATCAGGCACGGATGGGGGTTCTATTCCCACCTGGGCATCGTGTTAAATAAGAATAAGTCCACCTTGGGGAAAATGAATTAAGATGACACCAACCCCCCCACACTGTGAAGTAACAAGCTTCCATTGTGCCCTGCACAGTGACTTACAGTTTCTGTAACCTAATCTCTTCATCCATGTCGTCTGCTGGGCTGAGTGCTTCTGGGACAGGAGGCAGCCGGCAGACAGCCCCGTCCTGAGATTAGCAGGCTTTGTATGCACGAGTGCACCTCAGCCTCACATGGTAAATAGCTAGAAATGTATGGGACGTGTATGCAATTGTGTTGCAGCTCCCCATATGGTTAAGGCCCTCACTGCAGTCACCATACAGTTTCTTGCACCCTTCAGTGGCTAGAAAGAGAATCTACTTTTTCAGCCAGTAAATAGAGCTGCGTGTGTTTGCAATCAATCCTGAGCTGCAATGTCTATTCTTTAACCTCCAAACTCTGTTTTCTGTAATGTGCAGTGCATTTGTTTCCCGCCTTCTTCATTTCCAGTGTGAGAAGTATTCACTTAGGTAAAAACTGCAATACATGCAATAGGATTCTACTTAAGTGAATGTACAAAAGTATTAGCAAAATGTGCAGCATGTTAATGTGAGCTAATGTTAACTTTTTACCTGTATGTTTGATATTAATATTTCATTTCTACAATATGAATCTGCTTTGTGGGCTGCACGGTGGTGTAGTGGTTAGCACTCTCGCCTCACAGCAAGAGGGTCCCGAGTTCGATCCCCGGGTCGGCCCGGGTTCCTTCTGTGTGGAGTTTGCATGTTCTCCCCGTGTAAGCGTGGGTTCTCTCCGGGTTCTCCGGCTTCCTCCCACAGTCCAAAGACATGCAGGATGGGGATAGGTAAATTGGTGACTCTAAATTGCCCGTAGGTGTGAATGTGAGTGTGAATGGTTGTTTGTCTCTACATGTCGGCCCTGCGATAGACTGGCGTCCTGTCCAGGGTGTACCCTGCCTTCGCCCAATGACAGCTGGGATTGGCTCCAGCCCCCCCGCGACCCTGAATACTGGATAAGCGGTAGAAAATGGATGGATGGATGGAATCTGCTTTGTGTTACAGCTGTCAAATGTAGTGGAATAGAATACAAAGTAGCAGAACATGAAAATATATAGGCTACAGCTACCGCTTTCTTGGTTCATATGTAACCGATCACTTTGATAAGTCTTACTCGTATTTTCCATCATTGCTATTTTTTCATACGTTGTTGATAATACCAGTGCTGAGTTATTTAATGACTTCTTTCTATTTTCCCCGCTCACTAATCCTCCATCAAAGCACCAGATCTTACCTGCTGTCTTGTCCGGGTTCGGAGCTGAATGATTCTTTCCACCAGGTGACCTGATACCTCCACCGCCGCTGATCTCCTGTTCTCTGCTCTCTGTTCACGCAGCCAGCTGGTGACACCTGAGCAGTGGACACCTTTGCCACCAACGACACCCCCCCCAACCCGCCTCCTAATCCTGGCTCCTCATCCATCTTTAATTGTCCCTGACCTCCACTCTGTACGCCCTTTTATGAACCTCCCCCCCCAACTTATCACTTGATTGATAAGAATCTTTTTGTGTCTGTGTTCAAGATCTTTTTTGCAAGTCTGGATTCAATATATTCACCTGAATTATCATTAAGCTGACACCAATGCCTGTTTTCCAAAGCTCTGTGAGGGATTCATCATTTTTGAGAAAAAGAGTTT
Organism: Eutrigla gurnardus; assembly: GCF_963514095.1. NCBI lineage: Eukaryota > Metazoa > Chordata > Actinopteri > Perciformes > Triglidae > Eutrigla > Eutrigla gurnardus. Next base: position 21,646,785 of record NC_139936.1, read on the forward strand.
GCTAACGATGGAAGGGCCCACTGTTGTTTCCAAAACATAAAGACTTTCGAAGAGACCCAATTATTTTTGCACTCATACAGCTGACGCCTCAGATTAACTTCCAATAAAGTTTGGAATGTATTTTTCGCACAGAAAGAGGACTGCAGGAAAGGGATGTCTTCACAGCCAATATGAACAGGAGGAATGACAGCAAGCAGAACCTGGGCTCCGAACCTCCGCCAACCTTCCACGTTGCACTTTATCTAAGTCTTTCCAGAAGTAGCACTTCCTCATTTTGTCCTATTAGACATTGGTGTTAAATGATCATAATTAGCATGAACATTGTTGAGTTATTGCCCAAAAACCTGCTTCGTGTGGTCACAGTAACCTTGACCTTTGACCACCAAATTCATTCATTCAGTTCATCCCTGCATTTGTGCCAAATTGGAAGACATTTCTGTTTGTCGCTGGCACAGAGACACAAACACCACGACAAATGTGACCAATAAAAGGCTGTTTGGCAAAACAATCCCAAGTCAAGGTCCACTTACTTGCTTTTTCCATGGCTTTTAGCCGTACCACACCTGGCCTAGCAGATGCTTTCACTTTCAAGCCTACGTAAACTACAATGCTGCCACAGATAAAACTACAGATCCATGACCAGGCCGCGGGATATACGGGTGAAAGCTCTGGAAAAGGCTAGCAAATGGAGTTGGGATTGTTTTGTCACGCTGCTCTTTGACAAAAGAACCATTTCCAAGGTCAGGAATCAAAAACAGGTCACGTTGCTGTTCTCAGAAAGGGACCTCAATCAAGTGGTGAATGTATTTTAGGCTTGACGATTGATCATGTACAGTATATTGGCAGATTATTATTATTATTTTTTTTATGAATGTTTTATTGAACACCAACAAAAGAGAGTACATGTAATGCAATTACAACAGAGGTACAGTGCTCTCACCCCCCCCTCCCTCACCCTTTCGGCCTCAGACTACAAGCACAAACAAGCAAAAAACGGAAAACAAAACAAGAGACAATAATAACAGAAATCAAAGGGTCAAAAGAAATGGCTAATAATTATAATACGTAGAAGAAAGGAATTTAGTCATAATATAGTTGAGTCAGTCATTTGGTCCATCAGGCATCTATCGTGTCAATTACAGATGTATTACAGATATAAACAGCCTCCATTTTCAGCTAAAAGAGCCGTGGAGATTTTGACAACACATGGCTGGTTGACAGGATAAATAGAGGGAATCGTCTCATTCATCGGAGGGATTAAGACAAGTCTGACATTAGTGTTTCCACCAGTGGATATAAAACATGTGAAACATTTTGAATCTCATTCTTTTGAGAAAAAAAAAGGTTATGTCCCATGAAAAGACACCATCAACGTGCTTCTCTCTTCATTTAACCAGAGCCTGTGCAGTTGTTGCTATCGTACGCTGTTATTGTTATATAAGAGCCATTTTCCTGCTGTTGCCCCATAAAGACCTGCTCGTTCGCTCCTCATCTCTCCTCTGTGAGCCGTCTGAATGGTTGCCTCAGCTCTCTCCTCACAGTTTCTTGGCCTGCTGGATCCATTACATCCATAAACGGATGGGGGGGTGTATTTGGCTCGGCGGTCCAGTATTTCCTACCTGCCATGTTCACTGAAGCAATGTGTCAGTTCATTACAGGCTCGCCACACTCCTCTGCCCCTCCAGCGTGACCCGTCATGTGAGCGGCGTTTCGCAGGAGCCGCAATTAGTCATGTATTCTCTGCTCAGCACTTTTCATGGATTCATAAAAGTCATCAGTGATCAATGTGGAAATATGAGTTGTGGCAGTGAATATTTGGAAGTGGAGCTAAATTGATTGTTGATGTTGGAGTTTATAAGCTGTGTTAAAGCCATATATCTCTGTGTTTTATAGACATCTTATGCAATATCCTGCTCTCAGGGGACAGTTTAGATTACAGGCCGTTCATCCTGCCTCTCATTGTGAGCACCAACAGGGCAGGATGTATTTAATTTCCTCCTATTCTTCCTTTTGTATGATTTGTAACTAATATAAAGCAGCAGTGGCCTATAGCAGGGATTCCAAAACTTTCTCTGGCAGATGAGATGGCCGTCATGGAAGGAGTTTGCATTCTCACCATGACCACTCGGAGCGGCAGAAGCACGGCGTTTCAAGCATTTAATCGGTCTCTTTAAGCTATTCATTAGGCTGCCTACGAGTTGTTTTTCTGCACCCACGACTGTAAGACTTGGCGTTAAATTGTTACATCGATTCTGAGCTGAGCCCACAATCTTTCAGAGAAGTCCCCTGACCGGAGAGCTGCTGTTTTATTCTCTGGACCAGCAGGACAAATCTGGGGAAGGTAGAAGAGCATTGTTTTCCCTTCCACGTGCAGCAAGGCCTTCAGGGGGGGGGGTTGCAGGCTCCGGAAAAATATCTTGTACGGTACAATATGTTACGTGCTGAAAAAGCCAAAAAACTTAAGTTGCACAGTTGAGAACTGGTAATCTTCCTCCAGCCACTGACAGGTTTCATTTACTGCACATATTGTGATACTTTTATTTAATTTTCCATGAAATGGCCCCACAAAACCCTAAAATATATCGCTGCGTGAAATGGAATGGTTTCATTTTGATGCGTTTAAGTTTGCCAACTTTGTCTCAAAGGTCGGGGGAAGGCGTTGAGATGGAGTGGATTTAATTAGTGTTTGCTCTGATATCTCCAGTATTCAAATGCAATGTTTGCCAGTGATATATTAATAATTTACAAAACAATACAAGGTCTTGATTGTGCAAGTTGATCAAGTTAATTTGTTTTTGGACTTTCTTTCTGTGAATCAGCCCTCCAGAAGTGGCTTGAAGTTATGGTGTCTTATAGCCAAACTCGACTGGGCCAATCACAATAAAAAATGTTTAAGTCCTGATTTTTCCGGTGATACACAAGTCTCTCCAGGAGTTCATTTTTTTATTTAATTCTAATTCCAAGAGTATCATTTATTAATCATAATTAATAAGCCATTTAGTGATCGATTGTGAAGCAGCCTCATTTGTTTCATCTTGATCAGCTTAGTCACAGCTCTTATATGTTTTACTTTTTCATGCCATGTGGTGTTATTTATTAATCCATTATTTCCCAAACGTGAATTTCTATGTATTAATTTATTCTGGGTTTATCACAAAAGACAACAAACGTCATGAATGCACAGCAGAGTTCTGTCGCTCATTGCAATGATAATGAGACTTCAGCTGCCATGTCTTCTCTCTCATCCTGTCATGTCAGCGTCTCACCACTTGAGGGAGCAATAGACCAGTCAGACCAATCGCATCCTCCTCCTCCTCCTCCTCAGTTATAACTACACTGCATATAGAAGAGGGCTGGCAGATCTTCATGAAGCTCTCCTGGTGGTCTGTTGTCTCCGCCTGAAGAGCTGCTGCATCTCTTCCTGCTGTCACACACACTAACTCAAGGCTGCTAGCTGGCAGATACCACAGAGTTTCCACAAAATACTGGACCTGCAGCTCACACCACTGTTGGTGCCAGGCAGTCTGGCAATGGAGCAGTGTAGCGTCTGGTGGAAAGACTGTATCAAATGTTATGGTTTAATTAATTTAATACCAAAAAGAAGCAGTACATCAGGCAGGGAACAATATTTTTTTTTTTCAAACTGGAAATTGGCAGAAGAAGCAGCATTTATTCAACACCGATTTCACACATTTGGAATTAATCTTAGCTTGCCAGCGCACACAAACACGTGTACATATACATTCACAGCAACTGTGCAGTGTTTCATTTTTTCACATGAGGAATCGTTTGTGGACAGGTGACCTTTACCCTGTTGCTGCCTCCTGGAGGACATTAGGCCAATATACAGCGGTGCTGAGGATATATAGCTTTGCATTAACACCTTCATTGAGCTGTAACTGCTACTGACCAGACATTCAACACATGGGCTCTTTTATGGGCATTTTAACCAGACTATATTTAGCAACATATAGCATATGTATCCAGTTTAAATGTGCTAGGTTTGACATTCACAATAATAATATAGCAGAAAACAATTATTTCCTACGTCAAACAAAAACAAAAGCAGAGAATGAAGTTCCCAGCATGCCCCACTGGCTAGTTCACTGCTACCAGTCTACAGCGATCTTATATGGCAGTAACAGCTGATAACGGCGTCTAGAGTGTAGCTGCTAAAGCATTAGCACCCACCCTCTGGTTAGCCTTCAAGTAAACATTGTTATCTCTGCCAACACTATTGCCGTTGTTTGCATTGTTAGAACTGTCACTGTTAGCTGTGAGCAGCTGGCTCAGCTGTCACCATGTTGAGAGCCGCTGAGAGGCAATATGAATACTCCCAATATCATATATAGCACCTTTTGCTAAACAATAATGGAGCATATTTCATTAGATTCATGCATCTAGCTGCAAACGAACTAGGCAAAAGAACACAGACATTGGACAGAGGAAGAGTGCCTGACCCATCTGTCAAGCATGGTGGAGGTAATGTGATGGTCTGGGGCTACTTTGGTGCTGGTAAAGGCGAAAGGGATTTTGAATAAGGAAGGCTATCACTCAATTTTGCAATGCCTTGCCATACCCTGTGGCCAGCGCTATTGAGCTGTTGTGGGTGCAGCTTGACCGTATGGTACGTGAGAAGTGTCCATTAAGCCAATCCAACTTGTGGGAGGGGCTTCAGGAAGCGTGGGGTGAAATTTCTTCAGATTACCTCAACAAATTGACAGCTAGAATGCCAAAGGTTGTAATTGCTGCAACTGGAGAATTATTTGATGAAAGCAAAGTTTGAAGGACAAAATTATTATTTCAAATAAAAATCTTTATTTCTAACCTTGTCAATGTCTTGACTATATAAAGAAACAGATGATCACAGCTACTGTGTAAACCCCAACTGCTGCTACAATGCCCCTTTTCTGAACTCTTCAGGTAAGTATCTCCAAAAACTTTTCATCACTCGAGCTAATTATCTTAAGATCCCATTACATAAAGAAATAATTGTGGGTTTTTTATTGGACAATGCAGTATTATACGAACATCAGCTAATAACAATGGTAACAATGGTGTTTGAGCTCATAGGCTACATACGGTTTGACAAAGGACCTTATGTGATACCACCTGTCTGGGATCTTAAGTCAACACAACATCCATGTACCAACCACATCAGTGAATGGCACCAGTGGTCCGTCCCATCTGTGCAGAACAGCAGGGGTGTTGGAGCTGGTCCCAGCTGGAGACTAGCAGAGTCATGTGGCAAGCTGGCACCTCTTTGACTGGGACATGGTGCAGGCTGTGTGTGATGGAACAGCTCAGAAAGGAAATAATGCAGCCTGGATGTTGTCTAACCCCAGAAATGTTGTTCCATTAGACATAAGCATTGAAAAAAGCGATAATTGACGTAGAAAAACGATATCTTTAACTGCATGATTGTGTCATGTCCCTACTTTACATTCACTGAATTTTAAAGGTCCCATATTATGAAAAACAGGTTTTCTCTGGTCTCTACACCTATAAACTGGTCCTCCCTGAGCCTGTCAACTCCCAGAATGAGGAGAAGAAGCGACTCCTGCATGGTCTCTGCAGCCCCCCCCACTGGTACAATGGCGCTCCTACAGGCTGTTAAGATTCAGCTCCCGCTTACGTAACAAATCGTAACAAACCAACATAAGTGCTTATCTTCTGTCCCTACAGAAGAACAAAATGTTTCATTTTTAATGACAATGTGCCGGCTACGGTCCGTGTTAGCTTGTATGTGTGTGCTAACCACTTCATATCGGACTGCTTCAGTAACGAGGGTCAGTACAAAGCTGGCTTTGCCTCGACACTGACCCTCGTAGAAGGATCTGTCCCAACCATACGGGACCCAGCAACTTCACCTGAGACACATAGGCGAGCCCTAGCGATACATCCATGTAAACATTGGCGCATGCTACCGCTAGCGTAAGTGGCATTGTGTCTGTTGCTCTCCAAGTAGGCATTGACAGACGGAGCTCATTAGCATTTAAAGGTGCAGGCACAGAAACAGCCTGTTCTCAGCAGAGCTCATTTGAGCAACTTTTAGACAGCTGAAATTCAGGACCATGGATGGGTTTGGGGCAATGCATATCCAATACAGTGTTGTTGGACCTCTGACAGCTGTGTGGAATTTATGGAAATCAGTATAATAGGGGACCTTTAACTTCTGCTTCAAACTGCAGAAACTGTATTTTCAGTCTGACAGATCCTTATCTTCACTTTTCAGAACCTCCAGTTCTGAAAAGTGAAAGCCAAAGCTGATCTGCCTTAAACGTGCATTCTTTCTGCTGGCCATCAGGGGGCGTCTCCTCTGGTCGCAAAAGAAGTCTGATTATTTGGAAGTCTATGAGAAAATGTGCCTACTTCTCACTTTTATATTATTATCTCAGTAAACATCGTAAGCATAAGTTTATGGTCTGAATCAAGTCTTCTTGAAATGCATGATGTTTATTTAGTAAATGATGGTCCAATAAGAGTCAAATAGACCATAAAGCTGGGTATGCTTTATTATGGTTAAAGCTGTAATCTACTGTGGAGTCGGTCGGATGGTCATTGGTCGTCGAGGTAGACACTGACACTGGACTCAAATTGCTCCTCCTGATAGGCAGACCAATGCCATATATTTTGTTTTGTGTATTTCTTGATATAACGTGTCCATTTAAAGAATATATTTTTACTGCATATTATCATCCTTAAAGCTGTCTGCACACTTGACAAAATTGCATTGCAACACTATCCTGCTATAACGCTGGATGTCCAAGCGGCAGGTAGAATAGAAAGATGATTATGTCACTGCTGTTAAGTTTGCCCTTAGTTTCTAAGACACATGAGAGCACCATGGTAACCACCTGCTGGCCTTTTAACAATAAGAGCCCTAATTCCAAGTGTACAAAGAGTCTTAAGAGGGACTTAAAGGTAAATGCAGCACTTCAGATCATTATCTATCAATGCACAATTATGGCTAAGTGACTTTGTAGCGAACCACAGCCAGACAATGGTGAAGCTTACTGATGTTTTCAAGAAGCCTTTATTTATGCTCAGCCGTCATCCTTGTTTGAACATAAATCTCGCTTTTCATTCATATCCGTTCTTCCTTTAACACCGTAAGAGCTAAAGGACAGATAAATGAAATAAAATGAGCTCTTATAAATAAATAAAATTAACCTTTGTAAATGATTTTACCAAAATATGCCTTATGACAATATCTTTGAGCCTTAATCAACATTTCGCATGAGATAATGACAATACACTGTTTGCCACAAACACATAAACAGATTCAAAGACTATTATTAGCTCAATCATCACCACCATGAGGCCAAACATATACACTACACAGAGGCTAACATTAGCATGGCTTTTAGCGTATATGACAATTAGCATTTTTCCACACATAAAATCGAACAAATTACACGTGGCTGGACGTAAACAACATGTTGTTTACACAGTACCTTGTTCCCAATTCCAGCTGGGTGCTTAACCATATGACGTAGAACCCTTTAGGAGCAGAATTATCATGCCTGACTGCACCGTTTGCCGTCTGCTCAGAGAAAACGTAAAGAAAAACGCGACACGGGAGCTTGTTACTTCTGGTGCCTGATCGCCGATTTTTAGAGTTACTTACAGACTTGGCTAAACTAATGTGGCATTAGTCCATACATTGTCCGAAAGAAAACTGTCTTTATAAAAGATGAAGATACATCCTCATATGTGCACCGAATCCCAAACTAAGATGGAAAAAATCAGAGTATAAGAGAGGTAGAGCCAGGACAGCCACACTTAAACTGTTCTTGGCCCTCAGATGATTTCTGCCTGATGGGAGGTGAAGTGGAGTCATCAGTAAATCCCTGCTGGAGTGTTACCGACAGGAGATTAGAGCGCCGGGATACGAAGCTGTGCCTCCGCGGGTCTGGATCCCCATTTGTCAAACGATACCGTATAACTCGCTTTTTTCCAAGCAGGTGGAAGAGAGGAAGATAGAAATATCTGCCCACCTCAGTGACATATGAACAACCCACTCCAATGATAATAACATGCAGGAATCAGGCAAAACTCTCAGTTGAGATACACTCAGGTTTGATGCATGCAGAGGTCATAGGTCAGAGAGGCAATCAGCGAAGAAAAGGTCATAGGGAAATCACAGGGGAGAGGGTATTCATTACATCAATACATTTACATTTGCATTTGACATTTGACATTACATTTAGGTCATTTAGCAGACGCTTTTGTCCAAAGCGACTTACAATAAGTACATTTGTCGAAAGAAAGCAACCACAACATATCATTGCCAATAAAGTAAGAGCTAAACAATAGAAACAGCTGTTAGGTCCTCGACTGAGTAACGTAGTAGCTGTTCAGCAAACATACCTTAAGAACAACAGTGCTATGATCAAAGTGCTATAGGTAAGAACATAGAAGTGCTATGGTGGTGTTAGTGGGTCATGCTATGTGCAGAGTCGAGGTGAGTCTTGAGCCTTTTTCGGAAAATGGCAAATGACTCTGCTGTCCTCCTGACATTCGTCGGGAGTTCGTTCCACCACTGAGGACCAGAACAGAGAAGAGTCTGGACTTTGCTGAGCGACATTTGTTTGATTTCAGCGATGGTGGTACCAGCCGGCCAGCTGAAGTAGAGGAGCGAAGTGCTCGCTTCGGGGCGTGTGGTTGGACCAGTGTTTGAAGGTAGACAGGTGCCGTTCCATTGATGGCCTTGAAGGCCAGTGCCAGTCCCACATGGGAGAATTCGGGTAGATTGAAGACAAGGAGTGCTGCAGCGTTTTGGATACGCTGCAATGGTCAATAGACAAGATGATAATGCTACCTACTACTACTACTACTACTACTACAACTACTACTAATACTACGATTACTACTTCCTCAGAGCTTCTTCCCATCATGCCTTATGAAGTAAATAAACAATCTCCAGATGATGATCTGTTGATAACAAATTGTTAAAAGTCAAATTACCTGTGTTTCTTATTTCCTTCTTATTGCTAAATGGTCAAATGTCATTATTGATATAATACTGTAAATATGTTTGACAGCAGCATTGTTAAGCACCAATCAGAGCTGTTTTGAGTAATTGTCGAGTTATTCGAGACATCTCCAAGTTTAGCATCAAGTCTGTCCCCAAGAAAAACTGCTTTCAGATCATCTTTTAAAGTTTGTGAGAATTGTGCTTTTTACATGCAGTAGGTGAACCCAAGCCCTTCCATAGCCATTAAATATTATTATATATTAAATACTCTAATTGAATATCTAAGCCAGACGGACCTCACACCTAAATGTTTTTGCTTTCAAGTTTCTGGTTCTTATTTTGGTGACTTAACTTAACCTAACCCTCCCATAAGACATGGGAGGGTTAGCAGCTCTGCTCTTATGACTCATGACATCAGGAAATAACCCATCATACCATCTACGAGGCAGAAATATCGACAACAGCTCTGATAGACCAGAATGCAACGTTCCTACAGCAGCTTTTCTCAACAGGAAAATACCTAATTCACTGTTCTATTGAGATAGTGACAAGTTCGAGGTAATATCTGCTGGTTAGCAAAAGTCTTTTCTCCCAGGACACATCCAGGCATCTTCACCGCAATTTGATGATGCCGTATATAATGTAAAGTATGCTTTTTCCTGTAATCCCTCATCATTCCCCATGGTAACGTAAGCTAAAGGTAACACCCGCACAGAGGTACAGGTTTTATAGTGGTGTGTGGGCCGGATTGTGTATACGACTCTTCGGAGACCCGTCTGGGAATCCAATAACAGTGTGAATCTGATTACTAAGCCCCTGTGTTTCAGAAATACACCGACAACCTCCCGATTCTGATTCGCTGTGCAGCATTCGAGCTGCCCACGCTGGGCTGTAAACAGGCTGCCTGTAATGGTTTTCCTTGATGGCTCTTTGTTGATTGATTAGCATTGATGTGATTATAACCACGGTGATAATTCCCCAGTGTTAATAATAGCAATCCGTGCATGCACGCAGAAAACAGAGTTCAGGCTATTTATGATATTTTAATGAGGAGGTTATCATTAGGTTAGGGAGGGTGGTGAATAAAAGGTCATGGCCAGCATTGATATTTTTTTGTGTGGTTCTTGTCTGGATTATCAAGGACTGTCTGCATTTTCTGCCAGCACCAGATGAGGAGAATGGCAATAGAGCACTATTTGTGGGCCAACCCAGATGTCTGCATCGCCCTGGTTTCCTCCACAAAAATCCAATGGGATCTTTTCCCATTGGATTGGGAAGTCTGGGCGTCCCTGCTCAGGCAGCTGCCCCCGCGACCCGGTCCCGGATAAGCGGATAAAAATGGATGGATGGATGGATGGATGGATCTTTTCCACTGGCTTTGCTTCAAATAAACTCTGTGGCAAACAAACATTTATGATACTTACACATTTTGCTCAGCAAGATAATCTTCACGAATAAACATATTTTATATAAACACACATTTTTGATTGTTGAAGCGAAATGCAATCACCAGAAGTAAAAAGCTGACATTAGGCTATAAACTGCACCACGGTCGCATGACTTCAGGTCACCACCAAAAAGTTAAAGGTGGACTCTTGTGTCTTATTTTGAAACACATAAAACCTTCAAGAGCTATCTTTACGGACGTATTTCATGCTGTAGAACACGTTAACTCCAGACCTTATTTCAGTTCGGATCTCATTGAGGCGTAGACGCCGTGTTCACAATCCGGACAATTTATTAAATGTAGGTTTTCATCTTCCCCCCACATGGGAGATCCCCTCCAACGTTTACGGATTTTGCTGCTTCAAAATAAAAGCTCTTATATAACAAAATAATGGGGAACTTTTACTGTGGAAAATATATATGAAATAAAATGTTTTACAGCCACTCCTTTGACCACAAAATATAAATGACTGAAATGAAATGAAATGATATTCAAACAAGGAGGATCTGATTATTTTAATTTTTACGTGAATGCAGGCAAGCAGGAAACCACAGTTCTTACTGTAGGCGATGATTGGCCGAATATTTACAGATATGGTCTGGGATTCTGTGTTAATTTTACTCTAACCCGTCTTAAAATATCCAGCTCATTCTGATCCCCCATCAAAAGTGACACCAAGTGAAGCCGGGCAGCTGTTGACTTTACGGCCGTCTTATTGAGTTCTATTTCACGACCTCTGTATCACTTTCCGCTCAACTCGGTTTTTTCAACTGCAAAGTGACGAGACATCTCAGAAGCATTAAAGATGCTATGTGGTAGGCTATGCAGGGCCATGGTCGCCCCACCACCAGCTCCGTTTCTGTTTTCTTCAAGCAGAGCTGGGATGAATTATTTATGTTATTTTTAAAGGAATAGCAAGAGAAAATAATGTACTGCATATATATCAGTAAAGATACTGTTTATATATCACACAGCAACATGACTGCATCAGGTTCTCAGTCATCCAGGTCATGAATCCCTGACAGCTTTATCGTAGGCAACTGGACTCGCTTGGGTTTTTGAAGATGTTTCAAAGAAAGTTGCCTGGAATTAATCTCACAAAGACACGTAGGATGATACACAGTAATATAAAGGTCATTCTCGCTTATCAGCAAACCTCACATGTCTAGTCCTGCCAGTTTTGGGGGCTACAGGGGATTTTAAATGTGAGGTGACATCAAGGGAGATATTTTCAGTACTCAAATGTTATCTTAGTCAGCACTTAGCCTACTTTCAAAATGTAAAGTGCATGGTGTGAGGGTTTTAGCTAAGGTGATCTAAGGCTGAATTCATGCCGTACTACTGACATATCTCATATTAATTAGTAAAAACCCCTTAAGAGATAAAAGTAAAGGGGCGGTCAGTGGCACAGTGGTTAGGGCAGCCGCCCCACGTACAGAGGCTCCCGCCCGGGGACGTATTTCCAGCATGTCATCTCCCTCTCTCTCCCTGTTTCCACACTGTCTGAAAAGGAATAAAAAGGCTTGAACGGTGTTCTAGCCAAGAAAATAATCTTTAAAAAAAAGATAAAAATAATAATAAATAACACTGAAAAATCAAGTTCTATATAATAGTTTAGAGCTTTGTTTCAAAAAACAAATAAAAACCTAATATAAAAATACAAAAGATTCATAATTATGGGTTATGTATGTGTGTGAAAATGTCAAAACATTTAATTTAAAACTTCCATAATGATCCTGGCTTCTCAATAACAAGAAAGCAGGAAATCTTTAAAACCCAGCTGATATGAAAAATGCCTCTTTTTAAAAAAAAAAATGTTTTTACTTTTTTAAGATCACATCCCATCATATGTTCCACCTTTTTAACAACATATGCCAAAGAAATTACAAAAAAATAAAATGTCTTCACATTTTTATTTTATTTTCAAACTTTTTTTCTTCCTGGAAACAAAAATAAATATGACATATGCTTTCATCAGCTAGTACTAACCAATTTCAACCAATAATATAAGGTCGTGAGTTTGAACGATCAAATCAAATTCCTTTCAATGTCATGTCCCGCCTCCCGTTTGCGCTATGGAAGATAGAACCTCTTTAAATGCTGATTCAGCCTGACTTTGAGAGCTAAATCTATCCATCTAATCCGATCCTCCATTTCTCGACATCTTAAAACGTTCCCCAGCAACACAAATGCCAACCAACATTCCCGTTGCACACCACTAAAACCTGACACACATTCCAGGATATCGTCTCGGCTGTGAGGGGGGGTGACGCGTTAGGGTCGAGGATCACATGCATGCCTTATTGTTATGACTTGTGGTTGGCAGGAAAGTCTCCAGAGACAGCTGCAGAAGGACTAGTGTGTCATCGTCCGGCTGGGGGGCAGACAGGCTCTCTGGCATGTGAGAGGTCTCAGGAGAGTCAGCTGCCGAGGTCTTTCCTCACGCTTTACCACCAAGCTCAGTATGTTTAGTGCACATTTCCTGAACTTTCCTGAGGTCCACCAATCAAAAAAAATAATAATGGTGAGGACATTTGTTGCATTAACATCCATAAAAAAATCGTCCCAGGCTTATGATCAAATGGCTGGACTTCCAAAATACACGTGGATTGGCAAACTCTCTGAATCTGACTTAAAGGAACATTCAGATGCTCTGGGAAGACACATGTATTATTATTACTCGTTTGAATGTGTATGAACAGTTACCCTAATAACCACTGTTTAAAAGACACAAGATGGATCAAGAGAGGAAGGGGCCCCACAGAGACCACTTTTGTTTAGGGTTCAGAGTCTTGTGCTACACCCCTGCTTCTCAGCCTCACTCTTAAACGTTTGAGCTCCTGCCCCTCCCTCCCAAAAAGCCCAGTCCACCCTGATCAGTCAGCTCGCCCCCTCTGTTGTGATTGTCAACTTAGTGTGTTTGTCAGAAATATCACACCCCTCATAACCAGATAAGAGGAGTTGTTCTGCTGAGGAATAGTGATCAAATTCATTTCAGACACTTGTTCCATAAAAAGCACATCTCCACTTTCACAGCAGAAAACAGTGTCTTCTCAACATGGTGACTCCATGCTCAGCTTAGAAATTATGCAAACAAATTACTTGGTGACGTCACTCTTTCAGTGGAGTCAAGATTTCAATTGAGGCGTTCAGGAGCCGAGTTTCTGTGGAAGAAATAATTGAATTTAAAGCATTTTATATGAACACGGAATACTGAACTTGGATTAATGATCAGATGTCCAACACAGATCATCATGATTTCTCTCTGACAGCTGCAGCATATTTAGAAAACAAAAATGTTGTGGAATGTTATCCACTTACCCACATCCACTGATATTCATCAGTATATTTTTATTTTTCAATGTTGATGCAGGTCAAGGAAGAAATGCATATGCTTTATGTGAAGAACATTTTTATGGTCCAGAAGAGCCGGTCAGCGTTTTATTAATACTCAGAGGCCTAAATATACTCCTGACCTCCTAAAATTTGGACTTTTACAGCCGAAAGGCTCAAGTGGTGGCGGGCGTGACCAAGGTTGCCAAGGCTGCCAAGGTCCTAAAGTGGCTAAATGAAAGTTGCAAGTGTTTGGGTCTCACTGTGGATCTGAGGTGAATCTGTTCTGGACATTTCAGAGGAGAACACTTGAATCATCTCAGTAGAGAAGGCTGAGCTCCTCGTATCTGGATTATCAGAAGGATCCATTGTTTGTCTTCATCGAGACCTTGGACTGGTGTCTTGCCGGATTAACTGTAAAGGCCTCGTTGACAGGAGCATCTCTCCTCTTCCGTCCACACACATGCAGGAGTGACAGTGAGTGTGGTTACATGCACGCTTTGTTACTCGGAGACTTTCTGGTGATATACCAATTTTAATGCATTAAATTACAATATTTACTATATCTGCCATTTTAAAACATAACCAGGAGGCATCTTATTTAAGATATGGCAAATAAAAGTATCTTAACAACATGTAAAGTGACATCAGTATGTTTAAGTGACATTTTTTGTGTGTTTTAAGTATATCTTATTTATTATCAAGATAATATTATGAACCCCAATTATTTTGACAATACATCATCAGATTTTCCCAGTCACGGTCTGTTCTTATAGAGTCTCAGACTCTGGTAAATGTACAGTTAGTTCCCACTCCTTGCTTTGATGAAATGGTTTAAAATGACGTGTTTATATTTAACTATCTACCTGAGCTAATGTGTCAAACAAGATGTGTGAGTCAGCCCAGACAACAGAACAGCAGTGACTTCAAGGAATTTGACCTATCTTCCTCGACCTACATGAGATGAATCATCATACCATCTGAGGCGTTTCCGCTGGACATGGTTATAAATACTGGCGTCCAGCATAGGTAGTCACAGGAAGAGGTGATGGAATATATAGGTGTGAAATTTGCAGGAGGGAGCTGACAGGTTCCTTTTCAGACAGTAACAGATATCTGGAGCCCTGTGGTTCGAGTGTGAAACGGTGAAGACTAATGCTTCTGTCACCACTAATGGTGTATTCAGCCTGAAATAGAGGCAAAGGCCTCTGCAGTAACCAGCACAAGACTAGCATCTCAATCTATGACACATGGCGGCCTGTCCTTGGTTTAAACTTCAACCAGGAAAACTTAAAAGAGCAGGGTGAGAGTCTCCTCTGAAGCTAAAATTATGTACATGTCGACAATTCCTTCGGCATGACAGTTGTCAAAAGCTGGAAGTAGGGTGTGTGAGGGCAGGCTTGGGTTTCAGGCTGCAGGGATGGTGGGATGAATCACTTTGGGGACGTTGTGGGGGGGGGGGGGGGGGGGGGGTGTTGTTGCTACTGGGAGGAGACTTTGCTTCTCGGAGCAGTCAAGTACAATGTGCTTCCGAGTGGAAAGCTGTGACAGAGGATAGTTTGAGGACAGGCTGCAGGCTGACAGAGCAGCGTGTAGTGATAAAACAGGAGGCCGGAAACCTGGCTGACACCAAGAGAGGTCGAGGCACAAATCTGAACCGCAGACCCCGAGCAAAGCACTGAGGAGATAAAACATGGGGGTCTACAATGAACAAGGGTAAGATTATTAATCCTGAATCAGAGCCTCTGGTGCATTTAAGAGATGCAAAGTTGACTTTGAGGCACGTTTTATGTCATTTAAATGCATTGTTTGTGAAATTGCTGCAATATAATTAGGAGAAACAGGGTGAGGTGATCTTTTTTTTACAGAATTTAATGGATTTCAAGTTCATAGTTCATTCTAAATGACATATACAAATGATAGTACTTTTTATACTTGTAAAAAGTTATACTGTCACTTTACCTGTTACAATTTTAGCTATACGTACACATCTACCCCAAATTGATATCACATTTTAAGCCCGATATTTTAACTTCTGCACTATTTAATGTATCAGGTTGTATTTTTTTTTTACTTATGTTATTTTGTTTTCATACAAATTTGATGGCGATTCTCTGTTACTGTTGTTCACATGACCATAAAGAACTGAACGACAAATTAGGGGGGAAATCTATAACTGAAAGAATTGCATGTTTCTGACTTTGTTTAATGATGACAAGTTCCCCCAGAAGTTGTGACCTGATGTTGATGTCTGCTTCAACACTGCGTGTTTTAGGGCGGCCCTGCAGGAACCAGAGTCCCGCCATTCGATGATCAAAGAGGGGAAAGGCGGGTCCCGCCGTCGCCCCGTGTCCACCCTTCACAGACAGCTTGGCACACTTCCCCCAAAAGACGTCTTCAATGACATGATGTTTGTGGGTCAGTTCAGTTTCAGAGATTCTGATTTCAAGGAGTACTTTATGTTTAAGCTGTTCTGTGTTTTCTGGGTGAAGGACAGAAAGAGAGCAAAGAGTCGATTACAAAATCACAACAGCTGATTGTGAGGAGCGTTCTTGAGAGTTTAAATGAACCCGGCATTTACCAGGTAGGGCAAGTCTAACAACAGATGTTTGAGTTGCATTATGGGAAATATACAAATAGGACCCTCCAGTTATTTCAGATATTTCCATCTCTGTTGCATCAGAGTTGACCATCCATTATTTAATGTGTCTCGTACAATCCCACCAAGTTTGTGATTCAGTTTCAGACATCTTTATTGATCCTAGAAGGGTAATTCATTTGGAGCTTACTCAGAGACCACACACACAACTTCCAAACTCACAGGCAAGGTCGTAGGTAGGTATTTGTGGTCCACAAATAATTCATAAGTGATAAACATAATGCAGTTTGCTGCTGCAGAATGTGATATTAGCCGAGGACAGACGGAGATGCACACTCACTCACTCACTCACTCACTCACATGGGACCTATCGCATGATGAGATAATGAATAAATCTGTATCACCATCTCACATTAAGGTCTTCAAAGACCAATTTAAAGGCCACTTATTGGTGGATCTTCTCGGTATGGATACCATGCCGTCTACTGCGTTCACCATTAACTCTAATTGCTGCAGTCTGTTAAAGAGGCATAAAGAGGATCTTCGTTAATATTTAATGACTAGCTAACATATTTCTCAAACAACTTCAGTCTCCTGTCAAAGTTCTCCATTATTATTTGTAATATCTCAGTGAATAATGAAACTACCACTAATGCAGCCTCCGGAACAACAGTGCATCTCCTGCATTGAGAGGCTGGAGGATTATATACTGTGTCAATACACTCAGCCTCTATAGGATTTAACTGAATATTGTAAAAGAAAGGGAAGGCTTGGGACTATTGATTTAAAAGGGTAAATAGAAGGCGAAAGCAAAGAGCATTAAAAACCGACAGACAGGTGACAAACCTCAGTGAATGAGTAGAGAAACATAACAAATGCCCTGATACAGGATGCGTGGGAGCACTGAATGTTTGAACATGATGTAAACCAAATGGCCTTCGCAATCAGTAGACCTTGACCCGACTGAAAGAATGGGAGACATTGTCAGGCAGCACTCTCTCTCTCCCACCACCATCAAACACAAAGGCCCGTCGAGGGTCCGTGGCAGCCCAACACCACCACTCTATGTTGGCTTTAACATTCGTCACCCATCTGTAAATCTGCCATCTTATTAATTACTCATGAATTTGAGTTCACTTTGGCGATTTTTCCCTTTTCTGGATGCACCTCTTTCTGCCAAGGATCACCATGGAAACCAGACAAAACAGCTCAATACTATTGGATCCATGCCTGAATGCATTTACTGGTTCAACTGCATATAGAGAAATGCAAAAAGTGAGATATGATTTTTTTTCATTATTATTATTATTATTATTATTTAAAGAAGCCAGAAGAGGAAGTTCTGTACAGAAACATTTTCTATTATCATATTTTCATAACATCTTTTTTGTGGATTGACATTACTGACATATATATTTGTAGTTTAAATGAATGAATTCTGTTATCGGTTAGTGATTAATTCTGGGGCACAAGACAGAGATGTAGATTCCTGCACCATTGAGATAGGGCTTGTGAGGAAGAAGAAGATATGTTTACCTGAGAACCGTAATGAAATAACGAATGCCCCGTCCTGTTTGCAGTCGGGGGATGGACCCAGGATGACCCCTCCTGTCCAGTAGAACAGTTCTGCCCCGAGTACAACGAGTGGAGGTCAGCGGCACACATGGCGAACAACCGTGGCAAAGTGGCTGTGGGCGCGCTGGACGGAAAGATCTACACAGTGGGTGGGGAAGATAAGGTCCGGTGTTACAGCAGTGTGGAGAGGTTAGTTTCCTCATGTCTTTGTCCTAATTTGTCCATAGTGGTGTTAGTTTAGCAATTGCTTTTATCTCTAAATGTCAAACTTCAATCTAGCGATATCACTTTAAGTTCCTGAAGGTGACGTTTCTCACTGTAAGAACCTCATATCATCATTTCAACATATGTTCCTTTCATGCTCCTTTTCCATTTCATGTACCAGTAAAATGCCAACTGCTGGATTCACGAGAGGTAGTATCTGACATCGTTTTTCAGTTTAAGTCCATTTTCTGACACAATGTTATTCAAACTGACATTCCATTACCTGAAACACAGCAGGAGAAAGAGGAAGCAAGTTGGGGTGACAGTTTAATTTACCAGCACTAACAGCAGCACTATAGGACAGACAAGGCCCCAAAACCTGGCTATGATACAGTCAACTGTACTGTAATGTAACTATAGGTTTTACAGGTGGATATTCCTGGCTATGAAGAAAATAGATATGTTCTAAGAAAAATTTAATCTAGAATGTATCCTAAAATGTATCATATAAAACATTTTAGAAGAAACAAAAGGAATGTTCTCACTTTCTTCAGTTTGTTGTGTGTCATGCCCAACCCTAAATCCTGATGTTAATATTAACCCTCAATATCACATTGAACAAAGCTATGTGAACCACTCTGGGACATTCATAAATAAAAGGAGTGGGCTTCTGTTGTCTGAGGCCCTTCGTGACATAAACAGACATATGGCCAAAACGACGTGGCTCATTGCCCTCTTTAAAGATATAACCTAATCTGAGGTTTAACTAGAATAAAAAGCTGATAGGAATTAATTTGTCTAATACTGTATCAGTAGTATATGTGGGGGGGGGAGGATTATCTTTTTAAAACATTGTTGTTGTTGTTTACATCACTGAACAGCAGAGGTCAGCATTAAGGCAGAAATAAGATGTGTACTTAGACTTCCCAAAATCCTCACTTTCCTTGTTATTAAAGGCTCAGTTACCACACAGTAAACCCACTCTAGCAGCATCTCTTGTTTGCTGAGGATAAAACACAAACATTATTTTCCCATATCCTCTGTTATCTATATCCCTGATAACGTCAAAAATAAACTCTCTTTCACGCACACATGTATTCTCCCATTTCCTCTCCTCCATCTCAAACATGCTGGCTCGGTTCCCACTTCCCACAGAGGGCCACTCCGAAACTAAATTCCAGGCAGTTGACCCCATAATGATTCCCCTCAGCCAGCTGCAGACCAGCAGGGAAAGACCTGCTCCAGACCGATCAGCTGTTAGAAGCTGTTAGAAGCCCGGTTAGCTCTCAGTTTGGTTACCAGAGTGTGTCTAATCTCTGAAGGGTTCTAACAGTGCTGGTGTTTTGTAGGGTAATTGCTGACAATCCCACTCCACCTAAAGACTTGCCAATTAGAAGTAAGTGTTGTTCTGTTTTGTGGGCTGTGAGTTTTGGTCTAATGGCCTTGAATGGGGAGAAACCCATTCTTAATAGCCTTCCAGTTGAAGGGCAGATGTTGACAGAATTACAAGCATCTTTTTTTTATGAAAGCTTCTTCTCATGTTGGTTGTACTCAAGTTGTTCTTACCAACACCAGACTTTCCACTGCGGTTTCTTAGGCAGCTTCTCCAAAGATGTCGATGTGTAGAAATGAATCTGGTGGAATGAGAATGTGGACACTTTATGTGGACAGATATCAAGCCTGCGTCCGAAACCTGTGCGGCAGAGTCCTTCCTAGAGCCTTTGCACCTGTTCCACCTGGGAAGTCCTTTCACACCCTATCTAAGGAAATCCCACTCTCCTTTCCACATGTCTGTCTTTTAAAGCCCTCTACTTCCTGATCGGCCTTCTTCTCACTCATCCTGACACCTTAGTAAATGTACCCTTTTCCTCTCCAATGGAAGAGGAGGTTGCCAGGCGCTCCTTCCTAAAGCTATATTTTGTACTTATAAGGTCATGTTTTGCTCAGCCATTTCAGCAGCAAAAAGATACTTAGTTACTCCCTTATATGGGCTTTACTTCCTATATAGTGTGTAACACACAGAAAGAGAGACACTGATTTATGTCTCAGGGCCTCATCAGACAGTTAAGTTTAATTTACTCCCCCGCTCCCTGACCCCCCTCATCCTGGCAGGTACAACCCCGACACAGACACCTGGAGCACCGATGTAGCACCCTTGAGCAGCCCCCGCAGCGGAGTGTGTCTGGTGGCCATGGACGGATGCCTGTATGCTATCGGAGGACACGACGGCATCACTGCCTTAAATACCGTGGAGAGGTGCGGGCTTGCATGATGATTCCTGTAAAAATGACTTATCTCTCAAAATGTACTGTAAACAAATGGCATCTCCTTGTTAGTAAGTGGGATCATTATTATTTCACCATAAAATCCTGCAGTCAAGGGGTTGATCTCTGTTTAGAATGAAAGAATGAAAGTGATGATGATTTTAAAGACCTGACATCTCTATTACTTTGAAGTACTCTGAAGTGGCAGAGAACAAAGACGTGATTCCTTTGAGTTACGTAAAAAAACATAAATGACTGGCACACCGTTTGATGAAGTGCCTTTGCTCACCTTATGTTTCTAGATATGACCCAAAAGTGAACACGTGGAGCAAACAGGCAGCGATGCCGACCAGACGCAGCAGAGCGGTGGCGGCTGTGCTGGAGGGTCAACTGTACGTGATCGGAGGGAATGACGACGACATGGCGCTGAACTCAGGTGAGAGACATGTTGAGTCATACGTTACACAGTGTCAGAGTGAAGCAATCTGAAATGAGAGAAAACAGAAAAATCCAGTAAATCCCCACATTAACGAACGTCACGCACTTTTGCTTCGATAAATGACTCAGAGGATTAATTGAATCTCAGAATTGGCAATGATTCATTTTTCGACTAATTGTTTCCACTGACTCTCATCCGAAACCCAATAAAAATGTAACTAACATAACATAAACATATTTTTAATTATCTGCCAGTGCAGGTTTTTTTATGTGTTATTGTGATGTGTCATGTTTTTTTTTTTTAGCTGACAGGATTCATACAAAGTAACACAATTCATGAAAGCACCCTAAAGTGGTGCTGGTTATTAATGTATTTGGTGATGCTGTCTACAAATAGACAGATGGTATTTTGTGAATTGACTCGTTCCCACCATGAGTTAAAAAAATAAATCAAAATCTCAGATTTCTTTGAGTGTGGAAGGACGTAAGTCACACGTAATGGCAAATTTGACCTTTTATTGTAGCCCATATTCACACACACACACACACACACACACACACACACACACACACACACACACACACACACACACACACACACACGCACGCACACACACACACACACACACACAGGCATCCTGAAGCCCCCTGACCTCACCCAAGATAAACAGGGGTTATGTTGTGCTGCCACTTGTCAGACTATTTCAGTCTGTGAGAAGAGCAAGTCAGTGAAATTCCCATAACCTTTTTTTTTGGATCCCATCAGGCTTATATTATTATTTCCTTATCATTTTATAGGGGCGTTTATTGAAATCTAAATACAAATCTTGCTTACTGGCAGACAGTTTGAGCTTTTTTTATGTTTTTCTAGAATATCATTCAATGTACCCTAGGCGATTTTGTCTATAAATATAAGCACTGCCTGTCTGTAAGGCAGTGTGTGTGTGTGTGTATTATATGCTATATATTGCCTGTTATGACTCCTGCCATCCTCTAAATGTCCCCCAGTGGAGCGATACGACCCCGTAGATGGAACCTGGTCGATATGCGCCCACATGCTGAGTCCCAGGGAGAACGCCGGCTGCACCGTGTACCTGGGACACATCTACGTGGCTGGGGGCAAAGACGAGCTCAGCCTGGAGCTCTGCGGTGCTGAGAGGTTTCACCCGGACTCCATGAGGTGGACTCCTGTCAAACGCATGAGGAGCAAGAGGGATGACGTGAGTAATGGACCGTGGGACCCGTCGGGTGTCAGGCCTCCAAGATGGAGAGTCAAGCGTCTGCATGGTTGAGGGAAAGACACAATTCTCCTCCACAGAACACCTCACGTATTTAAGTGCAGGTTTAGGGTGGGATTAGTTTTTCTGAATGATGCAGTCTGAATATTGGCTGAGTTTTTAATTAGACACAAAAACCGAATATGGAAGAAATGAACAATTTTGCCGTGATGATGGCACTATGATGAAAACATTATGGGATCACCAGAGATGTCACGATGCATCCTGAGGGGGTCGCTATCGAGGCTAAATGGCGCCTTGATACCATATTATGAGCAAGCTCAACCTATTGAGTTTGTGCTGCTACCAAAGTATATGATGATGCAGTGTAATGTCACTCTCTTTCAAACCCCCCTGGTTCGTTTGTAATATTAAAAGAATACTCAAAAGAACGCTTCAAATTTATTTTATTCATGTTTTGATGTCATTTTTCTGCGTTCCAGATGTCCCTTGTTGTCTTCAATGGTGTCTTGATGGCTGTGGGAGGCTCCGACGGCATCACCAATCTGAAAACAATAGAAGCTTACTGTCATGAAAGCAACACATGGAGGTAAGAGGGAAACCAACGCTGTGGCATCCTTCACATTGCTGTTCTTTAACTGGACTTCCAACAGGTTACTCATCATTTAAATAAGGCCGTGTGCCCTTAAAATCTCATTAATGTGGTTAACAGGGAAACCGGACTGTAAAAAGCCACTTAACAAACGGATGCAGGGATAACCAAGCCTTAAAAACAGTACACAACACAAAGTTTATAGGTCTATATATCTTCACCAAAAGCACATTAGCATGAGTGTGCAAGAGAGTATTGTTTGGAGATGATGAAGTGCCCTCTCATCCGCAGGACAAAGGACCTCTTTCACAACAATTGGCAGTTGCATGGCCTTTTACAGAGCTGCAGGAAAGAGTCCCATAACCCAGAGATGAGAGAGCATGTAAAATGAATGAGTGCCTTTTGTGAATTTGGAAGCCTTATTGTGTCTTTAAAAGCTTGTTGCTAACAAATAGCTAAATGAGACGACAAAATGTCATCGAGCTGCCTATTCCCCCGTGTTATTAGAGTCTGCTGTGTTCACTCATGTGACCATGGTGTAGATTGTTTATAGCCTCACGTTAGCTTTTTACTGCAAATAGCATTCACGCTTCAAAACCTCTTTGTTGAGGGAAGCAGTGCGATGCTGACTTCCGGGGTTAGCCTACAAAACCCTGTCATCCCTTCAGCACTTCGTTTACAAAAGCCTGCACTTCATAAAGGTCCGCCCCACTCTGCCTCTGATTGGCTCGTATAGATTGCCTTTTTTTCCAGAATTTGTTATGTTTGGTTGGATGAATGATTCCAACTGAGATGTGCATGTTTACTCACAGCCTTCCTGTATGCTCTCATGTCCTGGTTATGGGAGAAAACATTTTTTTTTAAATGTTGCTCTGTACGATGGAATTAAATCACAAATCTGTTGGAAATTAACATTTTGATGTGATGTGAGAATTAAACTTGTTGCAGAAAAACATGTTGATTTGGCAAACTGATCAACAAGAAAATAAGAAAATCACATTCACAACAAAAACTATTTTGGCATCAGGATCTTATTTTTTCTAAGCGAGACATGAAGCGTGAGACTATGAGATAGAAATGAAAACATTGGGTGGTATGACAGGATTGACATGATTGTAAAGACTGTGAAGAGAAAAAAAAGTGTAAAAAGAGTAAAGATTAAGAGTTATGGTCTGGGGTATTTTAAAATTCACAATATAATAATGTTAAAGATTGTGGCCTTGCTTGCCATACAGTTGTCAAATGAAATCCAAGCTTTGGACAGAAATACTTATACAGTCTGCTGCTTACAGCCAGACAAGCAGAGCCACTTTGTGATTCATGTACCAAGCTCATGCAAGGCTCCTATATCTTATATACGCCTTCGGGCTGCGCTGCTGACTGAATCTGAGTGCCTTTACGTCTGACTCTGACGGTTTTCTCCCTCCGTCTGTTTTTAGACACTTTGGAAGCATGAAGAGCAAGCATCCAGGAGGCAGAGTGGCCGTGCTGGGCCGAGACAACGCTCGCATTAAATGAGCTGGACAGAGGTGTTAGAAATAACCCTAATGAATGTACACCATACATATATGTTTCAAGCAAGACAGCATAATGACTGACTAATTGAAGGGTTCACTCTAAATTGAAACATCGCTGCATGAGTCAAAGCTGAAAATGACAGCGAGCATTAAATTAAGGCACATAATAGGCAACCCGGTTGCCATTCAAGTTGCAGATCTTTTTATGTCTCTAGAAACAAAGCAAGCCTCTTTTATTGAGATGCATCAGCAGCAAACGCAACTCAGGATGTGTTTCCTCCCGTCTCAAAACAGAAATATCAAATATTAGGATTATTTGGACTATATACAGCTAGTCTGACCAATTCATCAGTCCAGCTGTAACCATAATATAATATAATAGACTCAAAAGTGTCAAAGTGTTTCACAAAATAGTGCATTAGCATCTCGTAAATATTACGATCTGTGTACTGATTTATTTATTTTCTGATGAGAGAATAATGTGTGAGCCAACAAGATGGGGGTAAACATGGAAATAATGCAGGTGTTTGCTTAAAGAACGTGCAGGAATTTGTAAGTGGCAAAATATTTTGTATATTTTGCGTCAATTTTAACGTTGACATATTGTTTTGAAGGTGAGAAACTCAGGTGGCGTGAAGAAAGTGACTGTTGAAAGTAATTTGGCCCATGATATGTGTGTAATGGTCTGTTTTATACATTGTGAGAATTGCTGGACTGATCATTGTTTCCCTTCGAAATGCATTTTGTATATTATAGATTGTCATGTTGTACGTGTACAACATCAGATTTTCAATTCCCCCTCGGCATCGAGGGTAAACAACTTGCTCCACCACGTTTCATCATTGATCTGTGTAAACATTGGACATCCAGGAGGCGAGGCAGCCCCAGAATGGGTTGTGAGCAAACAAAAATCAACTGGATGAAGTTTGTGGAGAAGAAATGTGTGGGAATCAAGATCCTGTGTGAGATAAACGAGTGAGTGAAATCTGACTGCTGGCATGGGAAAGCGGCGTAAGTGGCTGTGTGGGCTTTGAAATGATGACGCTCAGAGCTCTTTCCCCTGGAGAATAATGGGCTGAAATGTGGAGAGGCTGAGCATCAGGAACCACATAGAGCGACGCGGCTTCTCCCGGAGACACACACACAAGCAAGCGGTGTCTCCATCCAGTCCCTGAGCGCGCGCAGAATGAATATATTTTTCAATTTGAGAGGGACGATTGTGAGACAAGTAGCAGAGGACAGAGCTCCTGCAGGTATGTTTGAACCGAAAATAGCAGACTGTGGATTTATAGAAGTTGCTGAGGCTTTGCATGCACTGTACTATCATTGATGTTGCATATTGCGGAAATGCTGAGGAAAAAATGAATAAATAACTTATCGTTTGGGTAATGTTGTGGTTTAATTCCAGTGCAACATTTTTTTGGTAGGATTTACTTGTTTTTACTGACTGGTATGTAACTGTTATAGCATTCACAAGTTGCACATTCCACCTCTTACCACCAGATGACTCTGGCTGATGAAAACACACTGGATCAACAGCAGCATTTCACAGCATTACAGTGCTTATAAAACCAGAACAAGCAGATCTTATTTAAGTCTAGACACAAAACTACAGTCTTGCATCAACAGCACAGACAAGGTGACTTTGTTTAGCGAATGGGGTGGGCAGAAATAAATCATCATGACGATGCAGAATTACAGTTTCTATTCTGGGGTTTTCATTTCACTAAACGCCTTTTTCTGTGCGTGTGAGAAGTTTGCTGTCAGCATCAAACACATCAGTCTCCCCAGTAGCCGCTGCAGAGTTCTCCGGTAGATGGCGAAGCGCCTGGTAGGTGACTGGGGCGCCCTGCTGCTGATGCTCCGTCCTGGGAAGGACAGGATGCTGATGCTGGCAGGAAAACATGGGAACCAGCAGGGAGCACAGCGCGCAACGCACGATGACCTTAATGTAAACGCGTCAGCCAATGTTATATGACAGGAGACAGGCAGCAACGCAGAAAGCCGCAGAGGAGCGGTACTTACCGTGGTTTTAAACCAGGTGTTGTGACGTAAGAGTAGCAATCCGCGACTTATTAAAAAAAGAACAGAGCAAAACGGGTTTATAATCCACACGGCACGGGATTAAAAATAACAGTTCATCCTCCCTCCGCGACGCGATCTAGTTCGTCAACGCCAGCAAAAAAAGTTGTTGCTAAGCGACGGTCTCTCGGTGTTGGTTGCGGTTTGGGGCTGGCGCATTGATTTTAAAATGAACTGTCAGGTGTGCGATAAATTACAACGGCTCGAAGGCGTGTCGGCCAATCAGCTCTCAGGGTCCGGGACTATTTTTTCGTCATAAACCCAAATAAACCAGCATGGGAGCCTGCAGATAGTTAGCTAAGTACTAAGAAGCTAGCTGGCTATGCTCCTGCGTTAATGTCGTCAGGCGGTTAAGCGGCGGTTTGACTTCCCTCCCCTTTTACAATTACCGTTTTCTAACGATGACGGAGCTTCGTCTGGGGCGCGTTGATGGGAAACATCCGCTGTCACATCCGTACTGCACGAGCGCAGCACGGACGTTATCTAGGACAACAGACATGCTGGCGGTGACTGGACCTCGGTGAGAAACGGGACCTCAGCCAGGTAAACAAAGTGAGGGTGGAGTCTAACTTAGCCTGCGTTGCTTTGGTTTCTAAGTGAACTTAGCCGGTGGGTTTGTGTTTCATTGTGTCTGGAGGCAATATTATACTTTAATTCAAGCTGTTTCAAACCGTGGTTCATATCCAAGGGGATGCGAAACGAAATGCAGCAGCTGCACAAGAAAAACAAAACAAATACACAAATACACAGTAGTGCGTTGTTGTAGTGCATTTTGTCACATGAAAGTAGTTTAACTAAAGTTGTGGGACAGTTTGGTTGTAGCTTTTGTTTTTAACTGAGATGGATTTAATTATGAACTCATTATCCGGCTGATATTTATGCCTAATTGTGGATGTGTTGGTTGATCAGCAGTATATGGGACTATTTCCTTGGACAACACAAGTCAACAACTTTTTTTTTTCTAATGTGATGATTCTGATTCAAAGGTGAACCCTTGTCACAAATTAATTTATTTTTTATTTTTTCATAACCACTAGGAAAAACTAAAGGCAGTGACAGTAATCAGATGAGATGTTTATTCGTCAGAAGAGCATCCATATGTTTAAATACTGCTGCTGGTCTGTGTGGTGATCTCATGTACAGTAAGTGTGACATCCACACGGGCCTACAGTAATAAGACGGCAGATTTTCACAGATGTTACGAGTCTTTCTTGATCTCACCCTGGATCTTATTATTTATTGAGAGACCAATTATATCTGTGCCCTGAATGCATTTTTTTCCTCGCCCTGCTGCTTTCTTTGGTCTGAATCTGCATTATTCTCTCCATTAAGTGGAGAGAGTCTTGTACCGGGAGCAATTCTGTTCCTCCTATTATTGTGCTCACTTTGTCCCATCCATTAAGACATCCCTCAGAGGTTGCAGCCCTCTATTTTAATAGAGCATCCGCTCTTTTTTTATTTCATGTTGTCTCCTTACCCTTAAAGTAAAAGACACTTTGAAGAGTGTCCTTTACACTTCTGCAGTGACTTCTTTACTTCCTGTTTTCCTCTACTCTCCTCACCACAGCACTAATCTGTCATCAGCCCTCTCTCCTCTGTCCTGAGGGTTTGTGCTTTCACTGTTAAATCAGGAAGAGCACGTCTCTTGGTGCTATTAGCCCACTCAAGGCTGCCCACAATGTAGTGATGACCGCACAGACACACACACACACACACACACACACACACACACACACACACACACACACACACGCACACACACAGCTCTGTATTACCCACTTATTGTTCCCTCTGTGGAGGCTTTGTGGGGAATCAAAGTCATCTCAACAGGATACGGCAATAAATCATGTGTACATTTTCAAGCCATCTTTGAAATAAGCTAAACATTTCTTCATCCAAGTAGAAACATGCACATGAATGAAGAAGCCCATCAAGCGAACCAGAAACAACATGCATTCTTGCACGTGCGTCGGTAGGTGTTGTGGAATTGTCCCGGTCCTATCTGAAGTTATTTTCTTGGGCAGAACATTGGTTTAACGCCAACATGTTAAGGTCCCAACCACCACGCTTGCACACATTAAAACCCATAGGGTGCCTTCAATACACATAGGTAGATCATAGCTGATTAGCTCGCCTTACACTTCATCACAATATTCATTGTGAATAATAAAACACCATCAAACTGGAATGTGTGAGACAACAAACACATTATTATTATTATTATTATTAATTGTACAGTGTGTCAGTGTAATCCCGCTCTGTTTAAAGAGCAGCACATTCCGCAGCATTCCTTGCCGAGCTGTTCAGCGGAGTTAAGCTGCGACGCAGGCAGTGAAGGTAATCATATTACGTCCTCGTTAAGCCTGAAAGAGGTGACTAGAATTTTTAATAAGTGTGTTTAAACTCTCTCCCTGTCTTTCTTGTCCCTCTCTCGCTCACTCATCCCCCATCCCCCCCCAGGCCACACATCAGAGCCAACCATGAGCCCCCCACGCCGATCATCGAGCTCCCATGATGACAGGTAATTTCCGGAAGCACTTAATTCCCCAATACATGGCATGGTGGAAACTCATGCATACACTGTGTAGCCAGCAGCAGGGTTGACACATGCTCTCCTGTTATGTATATGTAAGTGCAGTGGGTTACATTGTCACATTTGTCATAATTTGCTCCTTAAATTTGCACTTTGATGGTGGAAGCCTGTCAGTTCTTTTTTCATTTTTAATAATTAATGCAATTCTATATGTTAAATGTTGTATTTTGCTTAATAATGCACGACGCACGTAAAAATAGGACGGAAGCGTCAAATGGTCCAGTTCAGATTTTCATGCGTGACGTGCTTTCACAAATCATCAGTCAAATAATTTATACCCGAGCTGTTTTCTCAGCTGTGTTTGACTCTGTAGACCCAACATCTTAGGAGTTCAGTTTTAATCTCCATTCAAGTCTCTATATGCATGTCATGTTCACTTGGAATCATTATTCACGGAACATATTTCCCTGCTGTGCTTTTCCTTTGAACTTTTCTTTTGTGTCCCTGAATCTCTCTGGGGATTTAGGAACAACATACATGCCCCCTGAACATTGATTATGTTGAGTTCAAAGAGTGCGTTTGTACACATTAGACGACCCTGTAACTGCCTATAGACTTGGCAGAAGATTAACATTATCCTAGTTATGAACTTTTTTTTTCTGTAGACTGGCTGGTATGAGTGTGTCACATCAGATTCAGCAAATGCTCCTAACTTCAGATAACTGTGTAAATGGTGAAACATAATGGATGCCAGCTGTTAAATGAGCGCACGTTCATGATAATTTTAAATTAGCATAATTAATTCATAATACCATATAAGCCTAATATGCATCCTGATTCCTGCCCCACATCGATGTCCTGCTTTCGGTGATCCATAAAGGGAAGTCTATAATGTCTTACAGCGGCAGCAGTGCGATTAAGAAACATGCTAAAGCAAAGGAATGGGGAAAAATAATGTTAATCCTGCGTCACATGAATGTCAAACTATCACTGAAATAAAGAAGAAATGGTTCCATATGGAAAACGTTCAGCCACAGCAAGGCCATCGATGACCCTAATGGGAGGGGGTGGAACTATTTAAGTTGTTTTTAATGTCCAATTGTATTGGCGTATCATTTGAATTGGAGAGTCTGCTGTCCTTGTCATCCAGCAGGCCTTCCACTGAGACCCTGCAGAGGAACAACAGCAGCAACTCTGGCGTGATTCTGGACATCTCGGCACTCAAGATGGCGGAAGTGGACTCGGAGGTGCCTCCTCTTCCACCTCGCTATCGCTTCAGGGATTTGCTGCTGGGGGACCAGACATTTCAGAACGATGACAGGTAGCGTGAAGAACGCTGTTAGTTTATGCACTACACTATATCAGACGCTGCTCTGGGGTATTCCTGGAGGGGGCTGTGTGTGCGTATGTGAGTGTGTGTGAACATACACCTTATATTCCACAGAAGTCCAGGAGTTACTTTGTGCTTCATGTTGTAGTTTCTATTGCTGAACTTGCATTCCACTGAGCTACCTCATCCTCCTCTACCTCGGTTAGGACCCGACAATTCCCAGAATGACTTCTCATGACAACCCCTAGAGATGTGGCTGGTTTTATGTGGAGGCGGATCGAGCATTGGAGATAGAAATGTCGTGAGGTTGGTTTTACTCTTGCGGCTGAATTGGACTGTGGATTGTTTGGAGTGCTGGTTTCTTTTGACCTTGTTTAACTGTCACATTAGTACAGTTTAGAAGGAAACACAAGGCACATTACAAATAGGCATGGGTCTATATGAACATTTCATATCACGATTATCTTCACAATATTATTCAGATAATCATCAAAATGTGCTCAAAACTCTAAAAAAGGCATTCAAACATACTGGTGTCACTTTAAATTTAGTTAAACAAATATTTCTATTGACTCACAGATAAGACACACAACTTCTTTTAGTGAACATAATTTTTAGTGAAGAACAATGAAATCATCTTAAATATGATGATCATGAATGAAATGGTCTATATGGTTGCATGAATAAAGTATAAAGTATACATTTAAAAATGTATTTTTGTATCCTTCATTTTTAAAATCAGGCTCTTACTTGTCTGTTTCAAGTCGCTCGTGACGATATTTACGATTATCCCGATAATTATGGAAATTCACCACGATCTATCATTTTTTATCCCGATGTGCGATAAAATCCTACATCCTCCCATCCCTAATTAGAAGTATTGCTCATATGGTCCGACTGATTACTAAATGTGTTCAATGGATTTCTCCTCAACTCAGAGTCGACTTTTAGACTGTATTTTCCCCTTGCTCTGAACTGAGCATGAAATAGCCCGTCCCTTGGCCCTCGATTGGTGCTACAGTCACTCGAGCGCTGAAGTGTTTGGGAGTCTCCTAAGAGTTGAATTATTGCTACGGTTGGGGAGGCGGACCAAAGAGATGCTGTTTGCTGCCCAAGAGGGGAAGAACGAGCCGAGCATCAACCGGGGCTGAGCACTAGGAGCTCTCCAAGGTGCTGAAATATAGTCATCTCACTGAAGGATCAGCACTCACTGCAGTGTCGGCTTGCAAAGAGCAAACGGAGAGCACTGCTTTTGTCATTTTTCACAGTTGCTTTGGCGGTAACCTTATATCTAAAGCTACCATGATGCTCATTACTTGGACCTCGGATCACATTGCCAAATCCACTCCACTGTGTCTATTTTAAAGGATCCTCTAGAGTCTAGACTTTGCTGCAAAAGTCCAGTATCGGCAGCAGCAAACCTGACTCATTTATAATCAGCCAGTGCTGTTGCCTTGAGCACTAAGGTTAGCAAGCTTCTATTTACCTACTAAATAACCTTCACGAAAGATTAAAATTGCATCCTTCGCATTTAATCTGGCGCGTATTGCAATATGCAGATTTATTGTTTGAGTGATTTCATAAAATATATTTTTGAAATTGTTTCGCACTAGCTTACATAAATAAGCACACTTCATATTTTGTTTTACAGGAATTTCAGGTGATTTTGATATAAAAATAAGAAGAAAATTATATGTTTTCTTATTTGTGAAGATGTGTTATTATATAGGTGCAAACTATGAACAGGGATATGATCTAAAAGGTCTTTTTTGATTAAATCTCTCACTTTAAATATCAATCACTGAAACTTCCACCTCCCTCAGCATTCAAATATTGTTTTTGTTTACCTGTAGAATTGTTAAAGTGTACGGACCTTTGGACCTGATTCTCATGTGTTGTTACACCCTTCTCTTTCAGACCGTTCTTAGATTCACACTCTTAGTGAATAAACATTACATTTAACTGTTTGTGCAGCTGGCCCCGCCTGTAACGGTACTGTTGATCCTTCATTTTATCACTGGTTGATCTGACACACAGCACATGCTGCATGTTATCTCTTGACTCCAGGCTTTTGGTTGTCCGCAGCAGCAGAAGCAGCAGCAGCGGCCATGTTTCAGCAATGAGTCGATCGCCTTCCATCGCTTTTGTGTTTCACAATTACCCTATTGATCTGCCTTTTGTATGACTGGACTGTGACCATCATCACTTGCAAAATGGCCACCATCCTCTCTGTTTCAGTGTCTATTGTTCCGCTCGCTTGCCCGCCGTCTCCAGGGGTCCCCACCGTAAATTGCTGTCAGCGTGTTTTATATCAATGCAATGCCTTTTGGCTACACATAACATTTAGAACAGCAGTCTAGTATTTGACCATTTCCCTCCCCACACATTGCTCTTTGTGCTTTCCCAAGGGATGCGGCGATTTCACTCTATTCCACTACAGACCCTTATGGCTTTGTTTTTCTAGCTGCAGTCTTTTCGGCACTGTTGACATGACAAACGTTTGGAAGCCAAATCAAGCAACACCAACTTAAGGTATAGATTACACTGCATATTACATGGAAATACAGACTACTACATGCAGGCTGTGTCTCATTAGACCTTGAGATCCTGTATATGGCATTGAATCTAATACTTAATATTGCATATGCAGTCCTATATTCACGTGTAAGTGTGTGTGTGTGTGTGTGTGTGTGTGTGTGTGTGTGTGTGTGTGTGTGTGTGTGTGTGTGTGTGTGTGTGTGTGTGTGTGTGTGTGTGTGTGTGTGTGTGTGTGTGTGTGTGTGTGTGTGTGTGTGTGTGTGTGTGTGTGTGTGTGTGTGTGTTCTAAACAAATAACAGCTGTAAACTGTGACTCGTCTCACCCACGTCTGCACATTGTGCATTAGGAAATGAAAGATGCAAAACAAGACAGCACCGTTATTGATCATGCCTTATGGCGCTAATTGCTAGTTTCCGAGCTCTGGAGTGGAAACAGAAGCAGACGATGTCACTGGGCTTTGGTGACGCTCTATTTCTTGGTTGATGATCTTCTGCATGCTCCATGGATTGTGATGTTGATTATTTCCTGTGCTGATGCCTTGTCGAGTGTAAAGGCTCAAAACAAATTAACCCCAGAGGGGGAGGGAGAGCCAGAGCCAGCCCTCCCACCTCCTCCCTCTGCTCCGATGGCCTTTGGCATCTGATTCCTTGCATCTGTCATAGTGAGAGTAAAAGGCAGTGGGCGGAGAGTCCCAGGCAGCGATAACTCAGTAGACATAATAACATTGCTAGAAGGGAGTCCTGTTAGGCTTCAGCAAGAGCAGCTAAAAAAAAGACAGTTTTATCTAGTTATCCAAACCAAATGTCATTTAGAAGTGAAAATATAAGCAGTATCATCAGTCGGGCCCCGAGGAAGTAACCGTCGGCCCATCCACAACACTTTTTGCTTTCACTTGTAGGAGTGGGTGATGGATAAAATCCTCCATCATGCTATGTTATATTATATGTGGGACTGCGATGTATTGAATCCTCTGAAATATCGACGGGGGACTAAAATAACCAGACAAGAGGTTTCTACTGCAGCAAATGAAAAAGACGACGTGTTCAGCCATTTCACGACATCGATGAAATCCCTCATTGCCATAAAGGTTCATTGATATGCAACATCGCCCACAATGGTCCAGTGCACTGCTTCACACCTTTAACTTAACCACACCCTCCGTTAAGGGTTGCAAGTTATGAACAGTTCAGCTGGAGGGTAATGTTCCTTTCTCCTTTGGGAAAAAAATGACATTTGAACAAGTTGTAAAGGCCAAAGTACTTAACACTAATGCAGCATTTCACAAGTAAGAAGCAACAAGTGGAGAAAGGTTAGATTTCTTTTCTTTTCTTTCCCACCGTGGTAACAATCCTGGCAAAGTCTCTGTCAGTTGACAAATGTGTGTAGTCTCACGGTGTGTATTGTCATTGTCATCCTAACCCTACATGGCATTTCACTTCCGGTCCAGTTCCTGTTCACTCTGACCCAGAGTATTCACAGACAAACTTGTTGATTGGATTTGACAGTTTTGGCGTTTTTTGTCAGTCTGCATCATTACGACTCCCATGGGAGAATCTCATTTCGGTGACTGACAGCAGTTTATGCAGCACTTTTGAGGCTTTTGTGGTTTGGAGAAGAAATAACTGTGGGATCCCTAGACACTGTTAATGGACTTAATTAACTAACAACGTACACAGAGTCAGAGACAAGTGTCAGTTTTAACAGCTTTTGACCTATCAATCAGGGAAAATGCCCGAGCTGATGCGCAATTAAGCATGAATAGTTTATACACGTCATTCAGATGGTAAATGGCTAATTTTGCTTCTGAAATGATGATCTAATATCTGCTATCATATCATATATATCATCCTGTGGTAGGTTCCTTCGCTTCGTTGGATCTTTACAAACTGGAAGCGGTCCGAGACCCTCCTTTTCAAGCGGTCTCGGTGTCCGGTTGTTTGGTCCACAACAGGATTCCATTGACAGCTTTCACACCAGCCTCAACCAACTGTACTAACCGTGGGGGCTGAGTTACTTTTAACCGAACCAAACAGGTTTTGTGTGAAAGTAGGGCTGCACAATTAATTAAATATTAATCACGAGTTTGGCTTCTAAAAATGAACGTGATTAACATTTAAAATACACATAGAAACTCACTGCATATGAAATCAAGTGCTTTCTGAACTACCAGGCACCAGGATCAAAATGTTTTCACGTTTGGAGAGCTGCTGTGAAAATGATTCTGCCGTGAGGGCTAAAAAACAATGGCAGAGGACAAAGCCCAACACGGAGTGCTCTTCGTTCACAATGCAAAGGTTAAGTTAACAGCAACGCAGACTTGAAGCCAACCATACTGACCATCTCTCACGGAGGTCGGAGGTCGTTTGGAGGGATGAAAGGGACCAAGGTCGTGAAAGACAGAATTTTCCTTTGCGACAATGGAAATGAATACCTTGTTTGGTTTGCCCAGTCAATACTCATTGACTGTGTTTCTTTGCATATTTTATAACTTACTCCAGTTATAAGTAAGTATCCTTCTGTGCTCAAAGGGTCTGCATGTATTTCTGTTTGTGTGTTTGTGGTGTGGATATGGGCATGCAGTTAGGGGTGTGTGTGTGTGTGTGTGTGTGTGTGTGTGTGTGTTTGCTCCCTCCTTAGCTGTCATTATCTGCAGGGTTGGGTGTAAGAGGGCTGTAATTATGGCTTGGCTGTGTGGGAGGCTGGGTGCTGAAGAGGAGCAATCACACTGAAGTCACGAAGTCTGACAAGCCCGAGTTTATGTGTGTTTGAGTATTGTCTGTGCAAGTGCTTGTGTGTGTGTGTGCGCACCTGTGAGGGTCTGATTATACATCCGAGTGTGTGTGTGTGTGTGTGTGTGTACGTGGGTTTATTTCTCGTTGTGTCAGCCAGCGGAGGGGGGGCCAGCCTCAGTCAGCGTTGGAAATAGAAACGACTAAGCCTCCGAACACTTTTCTACGTTCCGACAGGGGTTGGGAATATGAGAGCAGCAGCAGGAAATTGGTTCCATCCATCTTCTGCATCCAATCTGGTTTGGGTTTTTATTTCTCCTCTAACTCGGATGCTGATGGGAGTAATGTCCAGAGTGAGGAGTGTTAATTGGTCAGTGAATCAGCTCTAAACACCTCCTCGTCAGTCAAATAGTGGCACTTGGAATGGTGACCCAGCACTGACGCATGTTCTGCTGTCGAGCAACAACAAGTTCCAGACACGGATCATTCACTCTTATTGCTGTGAAAATATGCCTTTACAGCAGCACAGAAAGTCTTTGTCTATTGCTAAGTTAAGATTTGAATTAATTCTGATATGTTTCATAAACCACAGTTGTTGATGTTGGAAAAAGCCGCAGGTTTCCCCCAAACAGTATTTTTATGGCAAATCAAAAATGTTATCACAGAACCATGTTGATAAAAATTATACACACTGGCAGCAGCAATGGTTGCATTCGAGGTTCTTGTTCATCATTTAAATGGATAGTGTTATAAAAACGATATCATGATCTATTATTACCTGTCATGTTAATGATTAAATTCTAATAAAACATTGGTGTAGTTTAATGGTAGATTGTTATTCTAAGCATCTCCTTGCAGTCTTCTAGGGAGAAACAAATCTGGTGTTTGCTCTGTAAATGGGGAAGCAAATAAAGTGAACCAGACCGAGCCACTAGGGCTGAAACAGATCTTTTTTTCTCCTTGTATTTTTTTTTAACATTCAAAGCTTCTGTTTTAAATTTCAAATGAAGCTTTGAATGTCTCGCCTCCCTTTGTGTGGGAGAGCAGACAGCAGGGAAAATGTTGTTTTTAAAAGCCAAAACTCCAACAAATATGGATTGAAACGGGACACGTGGGCTTTTCTTTTTCTTTTTAGAAATGATTACAACTTTTTGTATAATTACAACTCAGGACATCAATACAGTTTGAGTTTTGGAGAGAGCGGTTTCTAGTAATGTACACTTGTATGTTGGGCATTTATGAGGACATGGAGAGAAAAGATGGATGTCAAGCTGATCCGTATTAACCTCCAACAGACGACCTTTCATGGCCATTTTAACTTTGTTCTGAATTATGAACCAGCTCAGATGTCACTATGTAGATCAGACTTTCCTGATGCTGCAAGCATCTTCTCCACCAGGAGGAAAGGCAGAGCATGCTCCTTCTGCACCAGCTGCTCCGGCACCGACGTGCGACCCATAACGTTTTGCCAGATGCTCTCCGAGGCCTCAAGCCCATCAAAATGACGGCCGTCAGAAATTTCTGTCATTGTTGTAAAAAAACATGTAGTCAATGACAGTTAACGGGACCTCTGGGCAGCAGCTGTTTGTTTGCACTGATTCTGTGGCAGGAACGACCGCTGGGATTTGATGCTTGAATGATTTTCATCTGCATTTAGGAGAGTGATGATTCGAGAACAAAGACACATGCGGAGATTAGGAACACAGAATCCAGGGAAGGGAACGTGGAGGATGGGAGGAGATGACAGATAGAGAAGGAAGAGAAAGGAGGCGGATGATGAATGAGACTGATAGGATGATTAGGTCCAATAAGTCATGGAGGACTGAACGCTCGAAGGCTGTGTTTACACTGCAGGCCCTCATGCATGATGCCAACTTGCTGCTTATTTTGCATATAGGATTATAGCTTAGCTTTTGTACCACTCTATGTGTGCTCTCTGTTTATACGGGTATTGTAAATATAACGACATTACACTGAGTATTGAATTTATGATAAGGTATGATGGATCAATATTTTGGGTATGAACATATTAACGTTCCACAAATGTCTCATAAAATGTGTCATAAAAAACAATTCTTGTTGTTTTATAATTGCATTAAAAGTGCTTGGTCTCACGTAAAGGTGTGTTCCCACCAAACACAAAGCACATTTTCAGGGCTAACCTCCATGTAGACACCAGCGATGTTTCATCATGGCTGAAAAAAACACTGGGTGCAGTCGAATAGTCAAAAAATAAGGTCCTAACTCCTATTCCTAACTCCTATTCCTTGACCTCTGGGGAAAAGGTCACGGGGTTAAGGAAAGGCGATAGGATAATCCGACCAGACTTTCACTAAGCTACGTCATTATAACGACAGCTGATGATCGGCACCGGCGATTGACGTGCATCTCCGCTGGAGAATCTACAATAATGGCCTACAAAAAAGGCGTCGTCCACTTCTCCACATGTTGGTTTTATAAACAGCTGGTTCACTGACCGGCTTCAGGTCCAGCAGCTCCTCCTTCCTGTTTGACCGTTTGCTTTATTTACATTTCATTTGTGGTTTTAGTTTCGTTTTTGTCAAGTTTGTAACATGAAACGTAACATTAAATAAATAAAAATACCATTCAATTATTATCACTGTCCACACACATTTATCATCACTATTCCAATTACTATATGTCTGCATGAAAGTAATTGTTAAATATGCAAATGTGCATATCGTTTGTTTTCGTGAACGGCCGAGGTGTGCGGCACTTTAAATGTTGCTCTCGCAAAGAATTGTGGGTCGGCGTAATCTCCTTTCCTTTCCTATAGGAAGGTCTGTTGCATCCTATGCTAAAGGAGCTCTGAAAGGAAGCATTGGAGCTCCTTTCCTTTGCATTTAGAGAATCCGAACGGCTCTTATCATGGCGGACACTTGTTTACTTCCGGGTCACTTCTTCAGTTAGGAACCTTCCTAAGAGAAATAGACTATTCCACTGCACCCACTATTGCTGGTTAACTACAGTAAACTGTTTTGTTGTGATTTGATTGCAATAAACAGTTAAAAATGATGCTGAAATAACTACATTATGACGCCAATTAGTATATAGTCCGAAGTCAGGATTTGTTAGTTTTCTGAATGGAGTCCAGATGGATCGGAGGTAGGCTATGCTAACATTGTAGCTGCTCCATCATCACTTAAAATCATGCCATCTCGACATCGTTGTTTATACCGTGGACAGTCTCTGGTTTATACGCATACATGTACACTGCTCAAAAAAATGTATGAACACAGGGTACCTTGTGGCTGTTTTGTGATGCTCTGCTCACATTAATTATATTATTTTTGCACCAAAATTCTTGGATTTTGTCTGAACCAAGCTGCTCTACACTCTTCTGTCCGTCATTTTCCCTGCAGTGCAGAACATCATGCTGTATGATACTGGATTAGTCACAATAATGTTGTACACTACTTTCCCGGATGAATTAAGAGATACTTTGAGTTCTCTATATAGGGTATAATAATTCTAACTATACCTTTGGACAGCACTACAACATGGAGAACTCACTATTTAGTGAGAAATGAGTGATTTCAGACACAGGCTATTAGAATACAGCTTCCCGACGTCCTCCCACTAAAGTCATTGTCGTACTAAAGGCCGGGTGTTGTTACTGGTGACATGCATGCTTCCGGTTAGCGACTAGAGACTTGTGTTCATCAGCAGCAGAGTGGCTGTGTGTCTTCCGCATGCTGCCGCTTCAAGCATCACTGTTGTTATCACGGTGAAGCAGAGGCCCCATGTCCCTTTTGTCACATCGGTCGGGGTAAAGTTTCTCCAGGGATTTGTGCAGCCAGTGAGCAGGAAACTGGAATGTGAACAAGTAAACGGTGAAAGTGAGGGGGAACTAAGGCATTGCATTCCTGAAAAGCTCTATTTGGACAATCCCTGCTCAGATTGGTTTCCCTTTAACACAGTGTGTCGGGATTAGAGAGAGTAGCACAGTGTGCTTAAGATGAAAGCAATGAGCGTTTTATTAGAATTAATATGAAACCACTTTACACAGGGCTCAAGCCTTACTCATGCAAGTGGTTGCCTGGCTGCCACAGAATATATGGATGCCATTTGTAGTCGCCTTATAATTTGAGTAATTATGATCTGGTCGCTCTTTGCAGATCTATGCAGCTAAAGGTCAGTTTAATCATTTCCTGTGCTGTTTCTTTCATATAGCAATATACTGTATATTCCCAATGTATAATATATACAATATCATGCAGCCCTGTTGCCAATTTAAAAAAAAAAAATGGTTGCCAATGGCAACTGCTACTGTTGAGCCCCGTTGTAGCAGCTAACAGCACATAGACTGTATAGGACTAGTTTGTGGACTATTATTTTGAAGCTTGGAGTTTGGCATTATGTTTGTTGTAATTTTTTATTTTTATTTTTTTAATCACAAGCCCTAAAGCATCCTCTGCTTTACTATAAATAAGACCATCGTTTACTAAATGAACTTCATGCTGTATTGAAGAAGACTAGAGATCAAGACCATAAAGTCACGTTTACAACTGAGGGGACTGAGAAGTCAAGTGAGATGCAGGGTCGTTTTCTAATAGACTTCCTACTGGTCATTTTAATGAATGCACGTCAGAACAGGAAGTTGCCGCCTGTGAGCACAGAGAGAGAACTCAAACGTTATGGTAGTAATTAACGGTAGACTGCAAAGAGAGAATTATCAGAGGGGTGCTCAGAGAAGAATGTCTTTTTACCCAAATTTGTTTCTCTTCTGGGGCATTACATTCTTTGGGCCTGGAAATCTCTGGTGCATTTGCTATTCATCCCCCATGCTTTGCCCGTGCCAACTTAATTAGCATCGGTGTAGCTGGCTTGTCAGATCTCAGTAGGCAGTTGTGATAATGGAGGCAAGGGGCCGAGGGAATGTGGAGAGCTGCAGCGTCACATAGAGGATCATTTGAAGCCGCAGTTAACTTGTGGTGTGAGGTGATTTGTATCGGTGTTGCTGAGGAGTTTATTTTGCTTGTTTGTTTTTGCCTCACCAAAGGAATCATGAAACTGTTTCGTTGTCCATATAGCTGCTGTGGTTCACTGATCATGGATCAGCAGCTTCAGTAGAGGCATTGGCTTTTAATCTTTCACCTGCTGTCTGTTCACTGAGACACTATCTAGCAATTCTATCTGTTTATTCAAATACAATCTGTCATCCCTGCTTCTAATATAATATATACTGTAAAAACAAAGCATGATAAAATAGTTTTGTTTGTAAATGATATCTTTGTATCTCTTTGTACATCGAACAGACATTATTCATCGCTGTGTCTGGTGTTGGCTCATTGCTCCTGTAAAGTTCTTACAGCAGAGCTGACCTAATATGGTACTGTATGAATAATATTACATTTGAGTGCAGCTTATGGTCATTATAAGCACATTACTTATTATTATATAACTTTTCTTGTGTGTTTGATATTGTATCAAAGGCCACATGGATTAAAGAAATGTTTTGAATGTTATTTTATATAACACTGACATTCCTCAGTCTAACATACCTTCTTGCCAACACAAGAGACAAATGATGAAATATGTGCGCACAAAAACATTGAATTTGATCCAAATGAGCGTGGTTGATTTATGACAGTAAGCCTCACTTTATCTTTTTTTGGGACATGAGTAAGCAGACTATTATTCAGTTCAGCTACAAGGATCGATACTGGGCAGACTGGGCTGGGCTTAATAACTGAAGAAGAGATCAAATATTATCCATTGATGCCAGTTGTTGCATAAACAATTATATACATGACCTGGAAAATTAAAGCTTACTGTCCTATGTTATGCAAATCAGGATGATCATCACTACTTTCTGGCACAGTGTCATGCTGGGGGCGCTTGTTTTATTCATGAAACAGTTGCACATGGCCTGTTTGTGGCCTAATAAAAGTGCCTGCATGTTTTCAAAGAAGTTTCAAAGGGGAAAAAAACTAAGTAAACCCTCTGACCCCAAAAAGTCACATTCAGGTGTTGTATAGTGTAATATAGTGTAATGCTGTGCACGTCTCTGCTAAAGCTGGAGTTTTTTTATTCTCTCCAAGTGGATTCTCATCTTTTCAGGCTGAGACTGAAAGAAATTATTTAATGGTCCCACCGACGTTCTTAAGGCGATGGTATTTTCTATTTATTTATTTTTTTTAAATGGATGAACCCTTGGCTGCGGCAAACCCACTTTACACAAGTGAACATTCCCTTTATGTTTGGAAGAGAACATAAGGTTATGACCAGTAAATGGGTTGTTGAACCTTTTTGCACGAAACCGCCTTTGGCAAAACAGTCGGCAAGCAGAAGCATCCCTGAGTGTGTGTCTGTCCAGTGCGTGTGTGTTTGTATGCTGCTGTGTGTAAGCCTGCCAGTGGCATTGGCTAGACTCCTTCCTCCTCTCTGGCTATGCTGTGCTCAGGCAGACAGCTCGCCCACAGCAGCGCCAGC
Organism: Eutrigla gurnardus; assembly: GCF_963514095.1. Classification (NCBI taxonomy): domain Eukaryota; kingdom Metazoa; phylum Chordata; class Actinopteri; order Perciformes; family Triglidae; genus Eutrigla; species Eutrigla gurnardus. The sequence goes on from NC_139936.1 coordinate 21,688,641, forward strand.
TCACTGCCTTAATATGTTTTGACAGAGGAAGCATTATCACAGCTCCAGACGGCCATCTGCATCACAGAGGGAGGCTCGGTTGCTCACCGACACTTTCTCGAATGATCTGGCCCATCAATGGCCGAACTGTAGGCAAAATGTAGCTCACACGTCAAAGTCGCAAAGAAAAGGGATTTTGTATGTTTTATCAAACCATTGCAAATCCTATCAATGATAATGTAAGTAAATCTGGTTTCCTCTTATGTAATATCATTTTTATTCAACAATTAGGGAATATTCACTTCACATCCAATATAGGATTTTAATCTTGTTTTTATTTGGTACGATTGTCCACCTGGAGTCGAGGATGAACCGATTAGATTTCGTTGATTAAGGTCCCTATGACCTCACACCTGTCCCGTTCTTGTGAATATGAGATCTCACGACCACCATAAGCCAATTTTTCAAACTTTGACTTGGTTGACAGGAACCCCAACGCAAGACCCAGAGACAGGAGAGGTAGTGTGATAAAAGTGTTCCAGGTGTTATTGTTGCAGAGAGGGAGAATGCACCCGAGTCTATCGATGAACAAGAGCTGACAGGACTTAGCGGGAGGAGAATGGGAGTGAAGGCAGATCCTCCAGATGAGGCGGATACACAATCCCATGGAGACGATCCCCAGAACACAGCAGGGGAGAGACGCTTCCACCAGCAGCTGGATCTGGAGCACAGCAGGACACAATGAGCACGAGGAAACACGGGCTTGGGGAAACTACACTCAACAAAAATATAAACGCAACACTTTTGTTTTCGCTCCCATTTTTCATGAGATGGACTTAAAGATCTAAAATTCATTCCAGATACACAATATTACCATTACTCTCAAACATTGTTCACAAATCTGTCTAAATGTGTGATAGTGAGCACTTCTGCTTTGCTGAGATAATCCATCCCACCTCACAGGTGTGCCACATCAAGATGCTGATCTGACATCATGATTAGTGCACAGGTGTGCCTTAGACTGTCCACAATAAAAGGCCACCCTGAAATGTGCATTTTTTTGCTTTATTGGGGGTCTGGGGACTCAGAACCAGTCAGTATCTGGTGTGACCACCATTTGCCTCATGCAGTGCAACACATCTTCTTTGCATAGAGTTTATCAGATTGTCAATTGTGGCCTGTGGAATGTTGGTCCACTCCTCTTCAATGGCTGTGCGAAGTTGCTGGATATTAGTGGGAACTGGTACACGCTGTCGTATAAGCCGGTCAAGCACATCCCAAACATGCTCAATGGGTGACATGTCCGGTGAGTATGCTGGCCATGCAAGAACTGGGGCATTTTCAGCTTCCAAGAATTGTGTACAGATCCTTGCAACATGGGGCCTTGCATTATCTTGCTGAAACATGAGGTGATGTTCATGGATGTATGGCACAACAATGGGCCTCAGGATCTCATCACGGTATCTCTGTGCATTCAAAATGCCATCAATAAAATGCACCTGTGTTCTTCGTCCATAACAGATGCCTGCCCATACCATAACCCCACCACCACCATGGGCCACTCGATCCACAACATTGACATCAGCAAAGCGCTCACCCACATGATGCCACACACGCTGTCTGCCATCTGCCCTGAACAATGTAAACCGAGATTCATCCGTGAAGAGAACACCTCTCCAACGTGCCAGACGCCATCGAATGTGAGCATTTGCCCACTCAAGTCTGTTACGGCGACGAGCTGGAGTCAGGTCAAGACCCCGATGAGGACGACGAGCATGCAGTTGAGCTTCCCTGAGACGGTTTCTGACAGTTTGTGCAGAAATTGTTTGGTTATGCAAACCAATTGTTTCAGCAGCTGTCTGAGTGGCTGGTCTCAGACGATCTTGGAGGTGAACCTGCTGGATGTGGAGGTCCTGGGCTGGTGTGGTTACACGTGGTCTGCGGTTGTGAGGCCGGTTGGATGTACTGCCATATTCTCTGAAACGCCTTTGGAGACGGCTTATGGTGGAGAAATGAACATTCAATGCACGAGCAACAGATCTGGTTGACATTCCTGCTGTCAGCATGCCAATTGCACGCTCCCTCAATGCTTGTGGCATCTGTGGCATTTTGCTGTGAGACAAAACTGCACATTTCAGAGTGGCCTTTTATTGTGGGCAGTCTAAGGTACACCTGTGCACTAATCATGATGTCAGATCAGCATCTTGATGTGGCACACCTGTGAGGTGGGATGGATTATCTCAGCAAAGCAGAAGTGCTCACTATCACACATTTAGACAGATTTGTGAACAATGTTTGAGAGAAATGGTAATATTGTGTATCTGGAATGAATTTTAGATCTTTAAGTCCATCTCATGAAAAATGGGAGCAAAAACAAAAGTGTTGCGTTTATATTTTTGTTGAGTGTAGTTTGCTCACAACGTACTACTGCTTGAGCGAACGGACGATCTGACGAAGACAGGAGAGCAGAGCTGGGGTTATACAGCGGCGATCAGGTGTGCGGATTAGATAGAAGGGTCAGGGAACTCTAGGGCGACGGGTGGAAAGGGGGACACTGCGACACCACGCCCTAGTCATAAACAAACAGACACGAGGAAGGGAAAACCACACCAGACAGACAGCCAGATTCTGACAGTCAGAGGTCACTGACCTCTCAAAACAAAACCTCTCAAAGTGTCCAACAGGATAAATGATGACATTTTGGGACATGGGTGTGAAGTGCAATGTGGTTGGTCGGGGGATACAAACGCAAGGTGGTACGAGGATAAAAGACGCCTCTGGAATATAATGCCTCCCTGAGTGAGAACACAACATGACACACCTCACTTTTTAGCAGGAGTCCTTGGGCAACTTTGAGTTTCACACACTCGGCTGCACGCGTCTGTTTGAGAAGCTGGGATTAATTAGTAGTGCTGCTGCTTTTAGTTGCCACAGAATTCATACAAATGTTACAGAGGGACAGCGTATTGCTCGAGGACGTTGAGGAGACGGCGCTTTATTTTGGGAATGAACACCTCACTTGTCTGAAGAGAACTCCCACGTTTACTGTGAACTCTGGGAGCTCAGGGAAGCGGTGGCGGTTTCATACCGTTAGCTAAATTGCACATCCTGCGAAGGTGAAGGAGTAACCTACTCCTCTCTGCCTCTGATTGGCTCGTACTAGTTGCATTCGTGGGTTGGATTGGTTTGGTTTGGGTCAGAATATCAGGGTAAGCCAATCAGAGGCAGAGTAGGGTGGCCTTCACTGCCTTCACTATAGCAGGATTCATAATATCCATGTCCTCCACTGCATTTTCCTGCAACTGCACCAGATTAAATGTGACGACAGTGGTGCTTCTTTACAGCATGGTGTTTTATAAACACTTTTTAGCAGATTTTTTTTTTTTCTCATCTGTTTTTTTGATTGAAGTGGCTGTTAGAATCTGGAATTCATTCAAGTTTATGTGCCAGTGCATTTAATATTCGACAAGATATGCCCGGTACTCAGCTAATAGACTCTCTTTCACTGCTTTATTATCCCTGCATTCCGCTGCCCTCACAAAATCCAGTCTGACCCGCAAATACAGTATGCAAATATCCAGTGAGATACTGAAGCCTTGGCTAATCATAATGCAATAGTTCCAGAGAAAATAAACCACATGCTGTGAGTGCATCCCCAACAGGCCTGTACGGTCATAATAAATGAACTGGAGATGAGAAAAATTAGCTTTTTTAAATTTCTATTCTGAATTCATGTCTGCCTTAAAGTAGTACGGCAACCAATCCAAGCCAGTCTTTGACTCATGTTTAATGCAATAGATTTTTTTTTTTTTTTTTTGTAGAGTCATTTTTTGCATCACTGGGGCGTAATTTGTCTTATTTGCTGCTGGTTGGGGTGCAGGTTGCAGCAGACTCTGTACCTGAAGCAAGTAAAGCGGTTGAGCATCTTGTTCAAGGGCGCTGCATCCGTACCACGGGAGATAAAACCCTGGGCCATGCTGCCATCTGTGTCATTGGATACACAGTACATTACGCCTGCACAGGCTGGTTCTTATTTCTTGTAGTGTCGGCCCTGCTGCTGTTGTCAGGTGAGCTCAGACTCGCACAATCTGCAGTTCTCTATTTCACCACACAGTGTCTCTGTGCTCAAGTCTGTGCTTCCACACCTGTTTCTGTCACTGATGAACTTGTCTCCATCTTTTTGTCCTCCGTCATTCTCTGACATGTTTCTCTTCAAACCACGGTGGTGTGGTGGGTAGCACCGTCGCCTCACAGTGACCCGGGTTCGATTCACGGTTCTGGTTCGGGTTCCTTCTGTGTGGAGTTTGCATGTTCTCCCCGTGTAGGTGTGGGTTCTCTCCGGGTTCTCCGGCTTCCTCCCACAGTACAAAGACATGCAGGATGGACCTGTCTGTCTCTACATGTCAGCCCTGTGATAGACTGGTTACCTGTCTGTCTCTACATGTCAGCCCTGTGATAGACTGCTTACCTGTCTGTCTCTACATGTCAGCCCTGTGATAGACTGGTTACCTGTCTGTCTCTACATGTCTCCCTGTGATAGACTGGTTACCTGTCTGTCTCTATATGTCTCCCTGTGATAGACTGGTTACCTGTCTGTCTCTACATGTCAGCCCTGTGATAGACTGGTTACCTGTCTGTCTCTACATGTCAGCCCTGTGATAGACTGGTTACCTGTCTGTCTCTACATGTCTCCCTGTGATAGACTGGTTACCTGTCTGTCTCTACATGTCGGCCCTGTGATAGACTGGTTACCTGTCTGTCTCTACATGTCTCCCTGTGATAGACTGGTTACCTGTCTGTCTCTACATGTCAGCCCTGTGATAGACTGGTTACCTGTCTGTCTCTATATGTCAGCCCTGTGATAGACTGGTTACCTGTCTGTCTCTACATGTCAGCCCTGTGATAGACTGGTTACCTGTCTGTCTCTACATGTCGGCCCTGTGATAGACTGGTTACCTGTCTGTCTCTACATGTCAGCCCTGTGATAGACTGGTTACCTGTCTGTCTCTACATGTCAGCCCTGTGATAGACTGGTTACCTGTCTGTCTCTACATGTCTCCCTGTCATAGACTGGTTACCTGTCTGTCTCTACATGTCAGCCCTGTGATAGACTGGTTACCTGTCTGTCTCTACATGTCAGCCCTGTGATAGACTGCTTACCTGTCTGTCTCTACATGTCAGCCCTGTGATAGACTGGTTACCTGTCTGTCTCTACATGTCTCCCTGTGATAGACTGGTTACCTGTCTGTCTCTATATGTCTCCCTGTGATAGACTGGTTACCTGTCTGTCTCTACATGTCAGCCCTGTGATAGACTGGTTACCTGTCTGTCTCTACATGTCAGCCCTGTGATAGACTGGTTACCTGTCTGTCTCTACATGTCTCCCTGTGATAGACTGGTTACCTGTCTGTCTCTACATGTCGGCCCTGTGATAGACTGGTTACCTGTCTGTCTCTACATGTCTCCCTGTGATAGACTGGTTACCTGTCTGTCTCTACATGTCAGCCCTGTGATAGACTGGTTACCTGTCTGTCTCTACATGTCAGCCCTGTGATAGACTGGTTACCTGTCTGTCTCTACATGTCAGCCCTGTGATAGACTGGTTACCTGTCTGTCTCTACATGTCGGCCCTGTGATAGACTGGTTACCTGTCTGTCTCTACATGTCGGCCCTGTGATAGACTGGTTACCTGTCTGTCTCTACATGTCGGCCCTGTGATAGACTGGTTACCTGTCTGTCTCTACATGTCGGCCCTGTGATAGACTGGTTACCTGTCTGTCTCTACATGTCGGCCCTGTGATAGACTGGTTACCTGTCTGTCTCTACTTGTCTCCCTGTGATAGACTGGTTACCTGTCTGTCTCTACATGTCGGCCCTGTGATAGACTGGTTACCTGTCTGTCTCTACATGTCGGCCCTGTGATAGACTGGTTACCTGTCCAGGGTGTACTCTATCTTCGCCTAATGTTAGCTGGGATCGGCTCCTGACCCCCCGCGACCCTGAATACAGGATAAGCGGTAGACGATGGATCCATAACAGTCTGCATATTTTCATTGACCATGAAATGCATTCTCATTAGAGTAGTACTGAGTAATGCTGTTTGGGAATTAGGATAGGACTGGAGGTGTAGATTACCCTTACCATTAAAGGAAGTTGACATCATTGCCAATACTTTTAGACGTAGTTACACACAGCTACAACTTGGGCTGAATCCATACAACCAGACTGTGTGTTAAACCAGAGAAGCTGCTGGAACACTCGGTATTAAGTAGCTTGTACAAATATATATTTATACAAAAAAGGGGTTATTCTCTCACCTCCCTAAATGTTCCTATCTGGTGGGGGATTTAAAATGTAATGCGCTCTTCACAGACCCACCGCTCTAATCCCACAGCTACTTTCAACAGATGATTGAATTTGTTTCCTGTAGGCTGAACTCAAAATGCCATGTGCAGTGAATGTGGATTGTATTATGGGTTTCCTAAATGCATTACTAATGAGAGATTGGCTGCATTAGAAATGAAGTGCATCCTGTAAACACCCGACAGCCAATAGGCGTGTGGCTCATGATCATGAAGAGGAGATGAGAAATATAAACCGGTCTTTACAAAGAGCTGATTTGAATTCATGACTGGCACAAAAAACAATCTATGCCGACTGAAAACAAAGTCGTGTGCAACCACTTTCCTGATTACAGTTGTCCTCATCCGCTGTGGCTCAATTCTTGAATGAGAATCCTGTTTTTCAAAACAATAAGTTCCATTCTCTTTTTTTTTGTTCACAACAGATTTGGATTTCTTTTTCACGACAAATTGCTTGTGTTTTGTGTACGTTCTGATTAAAAGTTCTTGTCTTGATTCTCATTGATTATCATACTCTTCCAAAACAACTTCTAAACCTCATTTTGTTGTTCTCCTGCAAAATGATCCATGTGGTAAACGAACACTGTCAGACGTGACTTCACACTTTTGAAAGATCTTCTGTTTACAGTACATCTCACACATTGCTAAATAAATGTACCGTATATTCAAGTATGCTTATCCTCTTTCTGTGTACTGCAGTATTTTACAATATACGGTAGATGACTTTTTCCAGTAAACATTTGCCTACTATTTGAAACCGTAATCGATCAACTTTGATACAGAATAGCATTCAGAAATGGACATTGGCGCTGAGCGGTCATCCTATCTGCAGTACACCTTTGAGCCACACAAGGGAGCCTGAAGGTTCCTATTGTTTAGCCTATTTACAAGCATTGACTATATTTAAGAAGTGGACGTAGCCATTGTGATGTCCCCCACTGAGTTGTGGACTATTGCTTTGAAGCCTCAAGATCAACATGTTGGCCATCGCCATCTTGTAATTTTTGCAACCAGTGAACGGAAGTGACCATATTTGGTTTGTGTTCGTCAGGTGTGGCGGAGTGGCACAACGAGTGACCTCCATCTGGCCTCTGGTGTGAAGCTGTTAGCAAAGTTAGCTTCCTTTAGAGCCAAGTGTTAAAGTCATCTTAGCAGTGAATTGCAATCACAAGGTCACACCCTTTAAAGGGTACCCAAAATATCTTAAGAGCCAAGATGTTGGTCTGCTGCAGGTTTTCTTTTGATACTGGAATGTTCCACATGATATAGACGATGTCCATCCACTGTAACTGGGCCGTTTACTTGGATCCGTTCATTGCGGGTCACATTAATGTCATTGTAATGTAACGGCCCATCTGCTAGAAAACAGACTCTCATGTAGGTCGTTGCCTTCTTCGGGTGTCACGTGTGCCTCCATGCAGACGACCCTGAGTGTTCATCACCATTCTAAAGGGAGCTGAATAATGAAGATGTGTGCATAATTGGCATAAATCCATCTTCTTTGGAATATTAAAGTAAAACCGTGTGTAAATGTGCTTCCATGAATTCGATGGAGATGATGGATGTAAACAACAGGCACGTTGCTGATACTGAATACATCGCGTTGCATTACATTTGGTGATGTATTTAGTTATGTAAGCCGCGCGGTTGACGTGCCTTGGTGACGACGCGTGAATGTCCTCGACGCACGGGGACCTCGCATGTCCATCAGGGATGGAGGAGCGCTCGATCACCAGGAGACAGGCTGCCGCTCCGCTCAGTGTGTCTGAGGAAGCCGTGATGCTGCAGGGAGGGAGACGCTCTCCCTCCGCCTCCGCTCACCACCAGTGACGACGAGTGGGATGCGGGTTTTTCCGCCGGTCGCCGAGTGTGAACCTGCTCCGACACCAGGAAGAGGAAACGCATCGGCCGCTCTCTGCTGGAGGTAACGCGCGGGAGGCAGAGAGCCATGGCGGGCGCGAAGCTGACGCCCTCTCCCTCGGAGATCGACCCGGACGTCAAGACGGAGGCGCAGAAACCCCCAGAGCCCACATGGGTCAACCCCTCCAGCCCCCTACGGACCACGGGCTCTTTCGGGAGCGATGCCGGCCAAAGGTAGCTCGCCTGCCGCAGAACTGAAGTCGCATGTTTTGTGAATGCAGCTCGCCTGCACACATGCAGCATCGGCGAAATAACAAGAGCGCATGGTGCATGAAGTCTTCTTAATAACTTGGCTCCTAATTGTCCTTAGGCCAAAGTTGCGCCGTGAATCAATATTCCATGCAACCCGTTAATTGGTATTTCTCACGGACATTTGCAGGCGTGTGTGGTCATCGTTACGGGTGTGAATGTATTTCCCTCATGACAGACAGCTGAATGATTGCTTCAATCATCAGCTCGGCATCACTGAGATTCATTTTCTGGCTGCAGTAGCCTATATTCTCATTACATAATCCAGTGGATGCTGCATTCCCATTACACTTTTATGAAGCTGGATTTTTTATTTTTATTTGTTATTATGTCACTGCATTCAAAGTAGATTCTGACACAACCAGATTGATGAATACAAATGCAAACCACAGGGGATCGTGTTGACATACCTTCACCATGGCCGTGTGTTCTGTTTCTGCACATGCCTGCACAACTCAATAGAATCGGCATGAAGACTTCCACAGTCAGGACGCTCTCCACCATTTGTTAGACAAATCAGCTTGTGGTTTGACATGGGCCGAACCAGAAAATGTTAATGGATTTTTTCCCCTTTCAGAGACATAAAAGAACTTGATCTGCAGAAATGCTGACATTAAATCTCGTATTGGCTCTCTCTATCTGCAGGTTATGTGAGGTCGGTTTGGACAAAAATGAAAAGAGTGTGCTTGTTGGCAGTGTTTCAGACACCACTGCACAGCCAGTATGCAGGTGGTGCAGCAGCGCGTTCTCTCTCGGTATTTACGGCACACATTTTTCTTGTCAATATTTATTTGAGGGCATTGGCATTTAGCCGCATGCTTTTGATGAGAAACTTGGGATCTATAATGCAGTAGCATTTATTGTTTAATCATCTGTATGATGATAAAGCAACATCAATAGCATGGGAAAAATATTTATTCCATAAAGGGTGTAAAAAATGATCGGTTGGTCAATATGTGATGCAGTAAAATAATCGTTGATTATCATTAATACTGAATAATAAACATGAAGCTCAACACTGTGACGTCTCTTTAAATATAATGTGCTCTCCTCCTCTCCTTCACTGTAATTCCCCATCAATAATAGAGTCCCATTGAGAAATCTTAAGAGTTGCAAGCTTCCCCCGAATACTTGAGCACTTTTCAATGTTTTGTCAGCCATCTGAAGTCATACAATCCTCATGCACCTCTGCAAAGCTTCACCCTCGGGCAACATGTCTCTTTAGCTGCTGTATTTTTGGATGACGGACCCTGAAGGATGTCGTGATGTGTTACAGAGTTGACGGTCCTCTAATGAGGCAGATGGATTGGCCTTAACGACGGGTCATGAATACTTGACGCTTGAGATGACTTTTATAATCATCTAGATTTGTTTTGCACTATATATTTCATCTCCAGCATATTTAAAAGGGTGTTCTTTTCTGTTAACGGCCACTCCCGTTAACAGAAAGCAGTGACGTAGGTCACCAAAGCAAGCTAATCTATATGCTATATGCACAGAGTGCTTGGAAATAAATAACCTTTTAGACGGAACTGAAGCTATTATCTATTCTCTCTTCAAAGCCACCAGACTCAATTTACAAAACAGACATTTTATCTTGCAGAACACAGAAGTTGCTGGTCCACCACAGACTCATTCAGTTGATTTGTGTTATTGGGTGACTTTTGGATCCGAACCTATGTGGTATCCAGAGCAGTAGCGATCTTCCAAGACGGAGCTCCAGTCACTTCTGCAAACTAGCAGCCATTTCCATTCTCACACTGGAAAGCAACAGAATGATTTAAAACCTCAAGAAATATTCAAATAAAATAATGGACCTGCCCTTTAAGTATGCAATGTTGTTTTAAATGTGTGTGTGTGTGTGTGTGTGTGTATATATATATATATATACAGTAATTATAGTTTAATCTACGGCTTCATAAGTAATACGAATTTCAAATACTGTAACTGTTTTTCAGCTGCGGATGTACTTTACTACTGCCAATCCTGTTTATGTCAACACTGATGATGAATGTATGTTTGAGCTTTAGATGAGAGAAAGATAAGTTAATTATCAGCTGCAGTCTAGTAGGATGTATAGATTTATGTAGAGTGTATATGGTGAGCATGATAACAAATCAATCATAATCTTTTTTTTTTTTTAAGCAAGAGAGCAATAATTCAGACAGTGATTATGGCCACTGTGTGTTGGGATGAAACTGACGGTGATGATGATGATGATGGTGATGATGAAGCTGACAAAGACAGCAGTGAGTGGTAACAACAATGAGCATGACGATGGTGGAGATGAGACGCTGGTGTTGTTGTTGTAGTGATGATCCTAGATCAGTCAGAGTGATCAGAAGCCAGCAGGTCAGCAGACAGAAGGAGAACACACCGACTCCCAGTCATTTTGGAGAAGTTGAAAATGACGATTGGCAACCCCAGACTGTTTTGTGTGGAATCTAAAAGAGCTGAGCCTTTGAAACCCTAATGCCTCAGTTGGCCAGTTGCCCTGGGCAACCATACTTGGACCATAGTCAACCATTGCATATGGTTTGGTATCCGCTCTTGGCAAGAAGTACCTCTACCTCAAATGAATGAATGGATAAATGTCACTTGTGGTTTTATTTTCCTGTATGGCGTACGCCGGCAGGCTGACAGGACGTTGTCAGGAATCGGAGAGCTTTATAGGTTGTGAAACTTGACCAGCGTGGGATTTGTGTCCACTCCAGCAGCCTTGAGAGTGACAGGATGTAAAGGGAGGAGTGAGAGGATCAATCATCTGGCCCATTGTACCACACGGCTTATAAAGCATTTATCCATTACTGCATAATTTAAAGCACCTGTGCATCATCTTGGTGTTTGTGTATATAGGCTTCTGTCTACAGATTTCACATCTATTATAAATAGCGAGTAGTAAAGCGATGTACATGCTTTACTACAGAGGGAGCGACCATCTTTTAAACACAGCATGTGGTCCTAACTCACGCAGATGTATTTTGCCTTCGTCCAGCCTGGCCACCACATTGCTTCTCCATGAAAAATCTGTTTTATAAAACAGGTATTTGGCTTGGCCTGCTGGTGTGCACTGAATCCTAATTTTTGTGCCCAGTGGTAGTTAGTCATCGTGTCATTAAGGCTTGACAAGTATATTACACGGGATGATTTGAGTGTTTTACTGGATACAGGCCAACTTCATAAAAAAAGAGCAGCGCTTTGATTGACTGATGTGCAGCAGAGACTTTCTACCATTTGCTGACGTTTCAGCAACACTGAGCTTTCTACAGAGTTTACATGTCTGTGAGTCGAAAGAACTTCTGCTTGTTTCTGTATTTTAACGTCAGCACCTCCTCAGTATCAAAGCTACACGTTCGACTTTGCCTTTTAGTTTGACGCTGATTAATTAATTCAGTAATTTGTATATTTATCCATCTGCATTTTTCTTTAATTAACAGTTAAACAGGAAAAGCTGCCACAGAGGGAAATGTCACGCAACAAAGAACCTCTCCAAGCGTATGATTATTTGAGTTAACTTTCTCCTCTGCTCCTTTTGAAACAGCTATCCTCTTCACTGGTACACTGCATTGTGCATTTTAAACAGTTATTTACATACATTTAAGGGTGAGCTATTAACTATGAATTATTATCCTGTTAATTCTTAATCCACGTTTAGGTTCCCTGGAACAGCTGCAGGTATTATATCATCATTAACCTGTAACAGCTAAATGAGAACTAATTGTGTTGTAAGCAGAGTTCTGGTGGGAAATAGCTGAAAGTTAGTGTTAAATAAATACTAAGATTAATGTAGACGCACTAGGATGTGTTATTCTGCAAAACTCTTGTCCTCTGCCGTTTATAAACTCGACTATTTTATTCTCTTTATAGTTGGATGTTGTTCTTATTATGGTTGCTTTTAATGTACCATGGTTTTTTAGCTAATCACGGAGGAATTTGTCTGTCCTAAAAAAAAAGGTAAAATCATGCTAGTTAACAATTCATCAATCAGTTTCCAGATGAGTACTGTGGTTGTAAGTGATTGTACAGCAGCTCACGATTAATTTATTGCACGGACTGCTATTACATGTGTCCTCTGCCCTTGTCTTTATGTTTATTTATAGTGCCCGGCTTTCACAGAACAATTATGCTTTCATTTGGATTTGAGTGCCCGAGGTTTAATGAGGGGTTTAATGTGATCCGTGGGGTTGAATTGCATGTTGTCCATCATTACTGTCTATTAAGGATGAAATTGCTCTGCAGTGCATTTGAGGGTTAAGATTTGAAAAATGTGCACTGGTTGCTGATTCTTGCTCCTTTTAAAAAGACCTTCGATATCAGGTGGAAACCTCTGAAAGCATGCAAGTGGCCTCTAATGAAGTCTGTAACACTGAGATACTAATGTGTGCTTGGCTGTGTGTACACGCACGTCGTACTTATACACATGCCTTGGCCAAATCATCAATCACTGTTTCACTTGCCTTGTCCTGCTTCTGGAGAGCATTACTTCACAGAAAATCGATCAGGGACGTTAAGAATGTGAGAATGTGTGATAATTTGAGCGAAGCTGCCAGACTGAAGGACTCACAGTCAGTTCGGGACGTCAGCTGGACTGAATCTGAGCCGTGCTCCAGAAAACGCTCACAACCGGCAAGGAAGGGAAGGAAAGCACTTTGATCCGATGTTATCAATGAGCAATAATGTTTCCAATGAGTCACTTGTACACACTAACTCCATCAATAACTGCTCAGAGCCTCAACAAGGGGGTGGTCACGATCTTATGGGCACCGTTTCTATAGAGATGATGCCATTTATCTCTATGGCATTGGAGTAAAAAAAGAAATACAATTCTCAATTTGTGCAAAATGTGAGCACAAAGAGGCAAAAGGGAGACAACATAACCAACGGTTTGTGTTTGCAGCCCATCCAGTGAAATGAACACCACAAAGGATCAACACAGCAGCAGAGATATAAACAGGATAGCTGCATTATTGTCTCGTGGGATATATAGCATCATATTGTCCAACCTCATAATACTAAATGGATGATGCAGAGTCTATAAAATATTATTTGTACATAAATATGAAACATGATACCCTGGCAACAGGCAAGTCTTGTAGTCATTTTAACACCTGGTCAGGTCACTTTCAAAGTAAAAGCCCTAAAGCTACAGAGGAAGTGTTGCTATGGTTACCAGCAGTATACCTGCAGAGCGATTTTGGAAGTTGACCAGACCAGTTCTATTATAAGGTTTTAGTTGATGCTTTCCAGCCAGTGGGGAACAGGTGTTCTCTGTGAGAATAGAATAGAAATAGAGGATATAGATGTTGGTGACTTTAACATATAGGTTATGGCCAGAATAATTCAGATTTAAGGATCTAGTGTTGATATATAATACAAGTGCTGCTGTTAGATTCCCTTCTTATCCAGATGTTACGTCAGAGAACAGACTCTTCATATATTTGGAGGTGAGAACTGTCTCTGTGGTAGTGAGGAGTAGAACTGTAGTATATGAGGAACTATTAGCAAGCTTCCTGATGCAGGCTAAAAACTACAAATCCCATTTGCCCTTGAAATTGCTGCAGCGATGGTGGTGTGTGTGTGAGGCCCTCCCACCTCATCAGTAAGTCCTCGAGGCGCTTCCCAGTGAATGTGATTGAATGCTTACTTTGAAAGTGTCGGTCAACGTGGAGTTGTTGTCTCAGCAGCTCAGCTCATATTTGTGACTCCAGATCTGCTGCAAAGAGGTGAGGATCTATCAGTGTCTTTGTTGTGTGTGTTTTAACAGAATCGGAGCAAGACTTGAAGGGCAACCCGATGCTAACGGCATGAGTATTAGGTTTACATTTCTTCCTGGTGAACAAGCAGAGGAAGGAAGAGTGTCAGCATGTTGTAAGCTCAGTGAGGCAAAGGGAGCCTCTAAAGCTCTTAGCAGCCTGATAGAATCGTTGATCTTCAATAAGTGTTGTTAAATAGCCAACAGAAGGACAGTGAGATCACAGCAGAGGGGTTGATCTGGTTCGTGTTATGAATTGTATCGACAATAAGAAGAAGAAGTATTCAAATTTGTTTTGAAAGGAACGGTTGGCACCCAGCAAATCACACTGGTATAGTCTTTTGCAATGTAAGTTGTAATGCTGAGTCATATAGAGAAAATAGTTTTGCCAAACCCCTATCAGTATTGCAGTGATAGGGTTGCTGTTTATATGCAATTTGGAATTTAAGAGTTTGCTTGTTAGCGTTCACTGTGTTGTTTGACAAATCTTCACTGGATTCCTTCTGTTTGAGCTTTGTTGAGATTTTCCTAGGAATTTATCTCCATTCAAGACCATATTTCTGATTCCTACCAGTTTAAAGTGAACCCCTTTTTGCTTTCCATCATTTCGGAGACCAAAATGTGGGCACTTGGTAAGAAAATCAGGTTACTGTGTCAGCTTCTGACAATTACAATAATATAAGAGATGCTTTTAGATGGTGGGTTGACCATTGGTGCTTCCACAAAATATAGACCGAATCAGATTTTGAAGAAATAATCATCAATAGTTAGCAGGCAAAGTAAGAACAGCTACATGAAAATCTAAGATAATTTCTAGTCCTTTATCACACTATGGATATAATATTTATATATTGCCAAGTCTGAATACGTTGCACCACTCATATATCTGGAAAATAGGTGAAATTTTGCTCTGGCAAATACAGTTCAATGCTGTTGAACCTGCTGCTATCAGAACTTTTCCAAAATGCCCTGCAATCCATCTTTTTTTGGACCATTTTTTATCTCTTATATGCAATACGGGTCCTATAGTGTTAAATATTCAATTGAATCTGGCCTTTTAAATTTAAAAATCTTTTTATTGATTGATTATTTGATTGATCATTAAAACCTACATTAAGTAATTCAATTTAATTCAGGGACAAAAAACTCGACAAACGATGAATATCTTTTAAATCATCTTTTATGCGAGCAAAACTAGAAAATCGCACATGAACATCAGCAACAATATCAGTAGCAATGACATTAATCCTTTAATTAATTTTAAATTGAATTCCACAAAAAGCCATAGGACTGAATCCCACAGCTGTCTAATACGTTGGTTCCCAGGAACCACAATAATCGACTATGCTTCGTCATTAAGATGCCATAATATTCCTGGATAATTAGTAGAATGGTGCAGCTCCTCTCTTGTGACCGGCTACTTCCTGGGTTTAATGGACACTCCATTAGGTCTTCTAGAAAGGCCGAAGTGGGACGATGACATGCCTTATTTTGTCCAAAACCTTTCAACTAAACAGCCCAATAATTAGCTTTTTAACAACACAGATTCCTTCAGCTTTCCTCCTTCGACCAGAAGACAGGCTTTGGTTATTTACAATTTTCAAAGGGATATCAACCCAGATTATATTTTTATCCATCCGACGCTGGAATCTTTATTTTTAGCTGTGCTTTGGACCAGACCTTGAAGCATCTTACTCACCGGACTTACAGTGTGCTTACACCGCTTTTGGAATTGCAAGAAACAGATGTAATACTCATCAGTAATTCTGTTAACAGTGTTTTAAAGATCTTATCTCTGACAGGTTACACATAAGGGTGAAAGGCTCAATGTACAGTAATGTCTTTGAGTTATATTACACAGAAGACCAACTCAACCGTGGGGGAAGCACATAATATTTTGTGCATGAATCATAACTAATTCACTACACACTAATCTATTTAGGGCATATGTAGTTGGGGTTTGTACAAATGGTCTTGCTCATACAGTACATATGGGATTGTTGGACAGAAATAGAGTGAAAGCTGAAGCTTTTTAATTGTGAAATTAATTTGAATAATTGTATGTCTCTTCTTAACAACACCAGACCTAATTTGCAATTGAATGGGCTTCAAACATGGGCTGCTAAACAAGAACTGTTGGTGTGAAAGCTCCGTCATCCTTTCATGTATCTTATCTCATGCTTATTTATACGTTTCTGTAGAGTAATAAGGGCACTGTTGTTTTCTGTTGCAGCAGATATTTTACTTGTTACAACAGGAAACACGCAAATGATGCTAACAATATTAATGACGGCTCCACTTCATCCTTCATGTTATTCATCACATCCAGAGATGGGATGATATGGGGTTTTATCACTGATCGCACTAAAAAGACACTCGCAGTTGAGTGTTTTTTTTGTGGTGTGGTGAGATTCCATTATAGGGATAATCGTAAATTTTGTGGCAAGGGACTTGAAAAAGGTGTCATGGCTATCATGGTAGAGAGTGAAAAAAGAGCCAGTTTAAAAAAATAAAGGGCACAAAATACACGTTCTATTTAATTAACCTTTATATATCCAAAGGGACCGTATCTTTTATGATAATCTTATTTAAGATAATGTAACTGCTTTTCGCAAAAAAATAAATCTGTGAAGCAATAGAATAAAATGTAACTTGAGAGCAGTGTTTAAGTGACATTTTTAAGAGTTTTACACATATTTTGATGATTATAGGGATAATGACGTGAATCACAATTATTTTGGCAGGATAATGGTGACATGAAATTTTGATATCATCCCATTCCTAGTCACACCTGTTAAACAAATGAAATGTTCTTCTGCCTAAATCCTGGTTTTGTGGGCTTGTGTCTCAGCCAACAAGTCCATGTTGCGCTGTGCTCCCTGTGTTGATTTAATTTGTGGTGAATGTGTGATCGATAACTGTAAGAGAACAATTACAATGCCTTGGTGCGTCCTCAGTAATTGCTTTCCAAAGGAAGTCATAGCTGTAAAGTATTTGACACAAGACAATTTGTCTTGCGTCAAATCAAACTATGTTCAACCTTTGACCCCAAGTCCATCACGGTTTTCTTTTGTGTCGATCATTAAAATCAATACCTGAGTATGTCTCCTGTCCGTCAGTCCCCTCTGTGTCACACGCTTCCCTATCCTCCACTCTCATCTCGACCTATGAGAGTGACCGGGAGGCTGTGTCCACTGATCCCTGTGGTTTGTATCTGGTGTCCCATCTGTTCTTCAGTCAGCTGAAGCATTCTTTATGACTAACGCGATGTGCAGTGTTTGCCTTGCATGCGCCCTGTCAATTAATAGTCCCCAAAATACATTGTGTATTTCCCGTCGAGCTCGGATGCAGTCAATTACCACCGTTCCCGTTTATATTTGCTTGTATGTGGAGTTTGAAGGTGATCCAGTGAAACCATGTTGGAAAAGTCTCAGGCTCCAACTGTGCAGAAAAGAAGCAGCTGCTTTGATACAGGATCCTTTATCAGCCAGCAAACACGCTGTCGGATCCCATCTTGAACCTTCTTGCTGCACAATCTGAGTTCAGATTCTTCCACAAGGTTGTAAAATGGTTGCATTCTGACTCGAGATGCAAGTGGGTGCAAACAGTGCAGTGGCATCCTGAGTGGCATCCTTTCCTTGCTCTTTTCCTTCCCTTTCCTGATTCCTCGACCCCACTCTCTCCTAACCTGTGCCTATCTGTGTCCATGTGTGCTGCGTCCAGGTATCAAGAGGAGTACAGTATGGACTCAACCAATGCCCAGTAAGTCCCTGGCAGCATCATGCTTGCATGGCATGGATTGTATCCACAATGGTAACTGCACACAGGACTGATTTGCGAGCACCAAAGCACATACATGGCATTTTTGTTCTCTGGATGTGGCATAGACTGGATGTGGGCTCAATGCCTCGGAGGTCATTTCACCTTTACACGTTATCCGTGCGTCATCGGTGGCCGATGATTGTTGTGGTAATGGTGCAGAATGCCGTGAGTAACCCATTCACGTGTGGCTACCTTTTCAACAATTTCTGTGGCAACGACTCAAACGAAACATTTCGAGTAAAGAACAGAGATTTGTGTCACATTCGATCACATCACAGTGAATGGTGAAAAGGCAGCTTGTGTGTGTTTTTATCAGCGTGTTGCAGGTGTAGCTCGTTATCTGTCCTGAATGTGCACTCCAGTCTTCACTCCATCACACTGAGAGCATTCAATCATGTGATGGGAGAGTCTTTGGGAAAACCACAGGTTGTTTTGGTGGAGTAGGAGCTGAAGACAGATTTTGTGTCACGGTCATGCTGTGTACTGCTGCTCAGCCACTGGTCATAGCATAGTTTATTATAGAGTATTCAGGACAGGAACATCTCATAATATTTGATCTCACTCAGATGTAAAGGTGCTAGATTTTTTTTGCTCTTGTGGCAGATTGTTTCTTCTGCCATTGCTTCTTTACGCATGGACCATCCTATTGCACGCCATCTCCCTCTGTCCCGTCCAGTCAGGAGAACCACACGAAGTCAAGCAGGCATGACAGTAACCTTTGAAAACCTACGACAAAAGACTTGGCTTTGTTGAGACCGTCTGTCTGTCTATCAAACCTCCTCTCCGCCATTTCAGTCCCCATGACAACACCAAAACGACACATGTCCTTTAAAAATGAGCAGCGCTATGCTATCTGAGAATAACCAATAATCACACATGTTGATGCATAATGAATCATGTGAGATTACTTGTCCTTATTTCATGGGCTATTTCGGATTTTTGGGGTCATGCATAGCTTAATGAAAAGATTCATTTGAATACTCATTTGGATGTTGATAACCATGGCAACGGTCGAAGCTTCAAAGCATCCATGTCAGGCTTACCGCTGAGATGTGGTGATGAAAAGG
Source organism: Eutrigla gurnardus (assembly GCF_963514095.1). Lineage (NCBI taxonomy): Eukaryota > Metazoa > Chordata > Actinopteri > Perciformes > Triglidae > Eutrigla > Eutrigla gurnardus. Next base: position 21,707,792 of record NC_139936.1, read on the forward strand.
GCGAAGCATGAAGGCCACAGCAGTAATTTAAAATAAGCTTTATTCTTTTTGTTTGTTATGGAAATCATTCTTTAAAATCAGGTTTTAGTTGTCCTCCTTTGGCAGAAATGTTTTGCTTGACTACGTGGCTATTTCAGCTGGTTGCTTGATTTCTACAAGAAAACAACATCACCATCAGATGATGTCATCAGAAATCCAATCGTTATTACAGGGGCCTAAAGCGTGTACATTTATGAGTTAGAAATTGATGAATGACAGAGTTGGGCAGCCCCTCGGTGCTCTGGACTTCTGTTTCAAAGGACATTTTAAAGTGTTTATTTTGGGGAATGGCTTGCAGTGATTTTTGGTGTTAATGAAGCCATGAAATCCCGGTTGTGCATTGAGCTAATTCAGGACGAACAAGCAACAACAACCACGGCTGACTGAGATGGGCTGAGGGCTAACTCCCCACTTATATCCTTAACAGTCTGCTTCTTAAAACGGTCTTCACCCAGCGTGTAATGAAGACATAGGGGCAGTTGTGCATGTCACCAGCAGACCTGCTGCAGAGGGTTCATCTCTCAGCTGTGGTGGGTTGTCTCTTTAGTGTGGTGTTTGCTGTGCTGCTGTTGGAAAGTGGATTTTGATCCTCGGGGATGTGCTAAGTGGAGAGCTGACACATTTGACTGTTCTCCGCCGTTTTTCCTCATGTGCTGATTCTGTTTGTAGAAGTTAAGGCGGACTGAGCTTTGAGGTTCATAAACACATATTCAACTACTGGAGAAAAGTTGAAACTGTCTAATAACATCAGAGGACATGGTATTTTATCAAAGAGCATGTTCACATTCTATACACATTTAGAAAACCGCCATGTTTGGTTTTTAACTCATCAGGATCAAAGAGTAACACAAGCATCTCTTCATGTTCAGCACCATTATGAAAAGGAGAATTTCATCTCGGTCAAGGGTGGTCGAGGAGCATTCTAAGTGGGTGCTCAAACCACCTCAGCTGGTTCCTCTCAATATGGAGGCACTTTATACCAAGACGTTGCTGAGCAGCTAAACTAGGGAGGTAGCAGGTTCTAACAAAAAAAAAAATACTTTCTGGAATGCATTAACCATCATAATGGTGATATGTACGAAGACGGGCTCACACATTATGTTTACCTCCAGAGATTTCCATTCATGAATTTGGGATGGAGTTTCTTCTAAAGCAAGGGTCACCAACTGGTGGACTCCAAATCCAGACTGCCCCGCTTCGTCACTCCAAAAAACAAAACGTCTTGAGTCCTGTGTTGCTATCGTGTCCTGTGTCGGTTGCGAGGTAGAGAGAAGCACGCAGACGAAGACACGCAGATGGAGAAGAAATTGAAGTCGATTTTAAAAACCAAGTCTTAGGAACAGAGTGGACAGAAAAGTATGTGTTTATTCTGACTGCAACAACCTCAAGGAGACCTGTGTTTCATTTGCTCTGAGTATGTTGTGGTTATCAGAAGCTGCAATTGAAACCATTACAAAACTAAACACAGACTCTTAGCCGCAGCAGTCTGAGGTGAGGACGCGGGTCTTTAAGTGGTTGTTAAGCTCAGTTCAACCTAAAAAAGCACTTTGTATGTTTTCTTTTGAGGATGTTACATCTTTATGGATAAAAGGAATGTAGGCCGATGCAAATCCCAAGACGAAATGTTTAATGCACTTTGTTTCATGTTTATCCATCATAGGCGTATTTTTGCCAGTTTGTATTTGAATGATTATATAACATTACAAAAGGAGCTTGGTGCAATAAAAATGCTAATTAAATTGATTTGATCTGGTAAAAAGCATGCCCTTATTTCAATGTATGTAATTATCTGGACCCCAGAATGGGAGGAGGGATGATTTCTAGACCTTGCAATTATAAAGCAATTAGAGTTGAAGACCCCTAAATCATCAACATAACGAATTACTTTCTACTCATCTTTTCCAATTTTTATTGAAATCAAACAACAATGTCTTTCTTTTATTTTGTTGACATTTTCACCATAAAGTAATCCAAGTTGATTCTGCATTATGCCTAGTATGTGTCTTTAATTCTGTATCTAGTATGGGTTACGCCTTTAGTGTTTTACACAGGAAATGCATCTCTTTATGGATGGATAGAAACCCACAAAGGTTTGACACATGCGTCGTTCTCACTAGCTGACCAGTGTTAAAAATACATTTAAAAAAACAGGAGGGGGAAACAAATCGGAGATCATGGATCTTCCTATAGTAATAAATGGACTTCTGGGTGGCTCGCTACGTACAGAACCGTGTGAAAACCTAACCTAGTCAAAATCATTTTTTGTATAAACAGCTTGGTTTTTGTTTAAGTGGTTGCTGTTACGTTTGTTAAATTAAACATTCAAATTTGCTTTAATTCGGTCATGAAACAAAGTCACATCCAGGAGAGAATCGCTGCCGTCATTATTTGCTCTAATGAACAGAAGACTGTTCTCTAGGGGAGGAAGGAGTGAGTTTCAAGGCATCTTTCACATGATATTACATTTAGTTATCTCTCTCCTGACAAATTGCTGCTCGTTCTGGGGCGTCCCAGCTTTCATTTGACACCACATGACATTTTCTCATACAAGAAAATGGCCTCTTGGGCTTTCTAACGTTTCTTTCTTGGGTATGATTCCTTGCCCCATTTTTCAGACAGTAAGTTTAACATTGCTATTTATAGTTTGGAGCCCAATATGTTGGGATCTTCGTAGATAGACATTTGTGAGAGAGACTAATGCCAGGCAAGCAGATCTCATACAACCCTTTGTGACCTTTGTGCAAGGTGTCAAAGATCTCATCGTCCAATCTGACAGCTTTGTACTTTCAGGCCATGAGGTCTTCCTACTTTTTACAGTGCTGAGCCTTAACCTCCAGGGCGTGTCGTTTGGAATCCGTAAAAACCACCTTCCATATAAATTTGGATTCTTTCACAGAACTGTCCAACACGTAGCGATAAGTGCCATGCCCTCCGTTTTCTGGGTTTGACACATTCTGTTATCGTCTCTTTAAACCTTTGAGGAGCGAGGAACATCTCTTTTATGTGGATTTGTCTTTCTCAGGGACTGCCGACCGCATTATCAGTCCATTCAGCTATTTATCTTTAGTGCTCTCTTGAAAACTTCAGTCGACAGGAAGATGAATTTGTTAATACAGAAACAGCGTGGTCAACCACAAAGTGAGCGGCACTCTCATTATAACTGCTCATCCAACTCCTTGCAAGACATGTGACGACTGCTTTGAATCAGCATCTTTGACTAAACTTTAATCAGTTGTGGCTCTGTACACACTGTACACACACACTGTGCACAGAACTAAATGCTTCAGGGAAGTCTTCCGTCCTTGCACACATACAGAATGGCTACTCCCACGCACAGCATCTTACAGCGAGTGTACGGATGCCTTAGAGGACCAGAAATCACCTCATCCTCCCCACAGCTGTTTGTGACAGACTTTAGATTCCTGTGTTCGCTATCTATTTGACAAAGTACTTTTGCAGTTGCAACAGCACATGTCTGACCCATGGGACTTTTTAGATGCAGCTCGGTGGGACAGGAGCAGAGGATAACAAAGATGTCCGCAGCTTTTGAATATTCATATCCAAGTGTCATATTTTTAGAATCCCTGCAGGATTTACAGGGCACATGTCTGAGGGTGGTGCAGGGGAAATGTTCTATTTTCAACAAGCAGAGGGGGGGCAGAGCAAACCTTGGATCTGGAAATAACAACAAAAAAAACCCTGTATTTAGGTTATGATGGGAAAAACTGCTGCTGTACTGTTTTTCTTCTGATTCTATGGCCCAAAGCCTGGATCTTATTAACATGAAAAAAGTAAATAAGTAGGTTAAGTGTACGTAAAACTTGATATAGTGTGCAGGGAGGATGCAAGCAAGGATGCATCAAATTGATTGATGGCTTGTCGTTGTGTTCCTGTGTGTCACTTGAACGCTGGAAGCTTGAAAGCTTTCCTTCCCACCGGACTTCATCTGCCTCTTGGATTTCACTTTTCCTCCATCACTTTCATAATGAACATGAATTTGTCACTGAATCTCTGTTATATATACAAAAGGCTCTACATACCATGTAGACATGTGAATTGAGGACATAAGGTCATTCTCCATCTATCTTGATATTCCCGCCTCCTGCTGCCATCTTTAAGCAGATACAACCTGTTGTAGATGCTATTATTATTTTATTCCAACTGCTCATGTTTACATTCGTCAAGTCTGGCTGATGTCCAAAGACTAGTGGTGATGGTTTACAGACTACAGAGATGCCCAAGAAAAGAATGTAAGCACTTAAAAGGTACTGCTGTGGGTCTGCAGTTACTTGTGCCATTTGCAGCCTTAGTCGGAGCTACTTAAGCAACCGGCTCAGTGCCTGGCAGAGATCGTTATTATAATTTATGTTCCATTGCTGTCAGTAATTGCTGTAAAATGAGTAAGGGAAGTTTAGGATAAGAATGCTAAAAATGCAAAACAATAATAGAAATATAACTAATAGTCAAAATAGAAGCAGCACGGCAGCAGGTCAAGCCAATGTCGGTGCAATTTTCATGCAAAATAACACAACAATGACTGTGCCACTGAGTTTACTCTAGAGTCACTCTTCAGGTTTTGCCGTGTTCCTATGTGAAGTGTAACTGCAGGTGCTTGTGGGTAAGCTGGGTAAACACAACGCCTGCTGAGCTTTGTTCATGCCTGTTCCATCGGCCGTGTCAGTGGCAAAACACATTATTATGTTGTCTGTGATGCTCTTTCACGGCTTCTCGCCATGTGGTTTACTCTGGCACTGTGTTCAGGTGGGATGGACTCACAGGGATGGGAGTTTGTTGGCCGGTATACAAGAAAATGTCATTAAATGCATGTATGTGCATAGCTACGGCTAATTCCTTGTACTGGAAACACGTGGGTGAGGATTTCCTGCCTTGGAAGCTGTCTCCATGGTGATGCAGCCGTAAGAGGGAGGGAGGGTAATGGCTGGAAGATGGTGCATATATTATCTCATGTTCTTTCTTCCACCTACGCTCTTAATCTCCGCGTACATATATACCTTGGGACGTGGCTGCTGTAATTGCCCTCCTGCTCCCTCCTCTCTTGTCAGACAAGGAAGGAGGCTCTAATGGGTTCCTGCTGGAACCTCCAGGTCATTGTTACTTCCCCCTCCATGCTCATTAGCACCAACAAGCGCTCTACATTTCAGAAGCTGTTAACAGGCCCGTCTCACTACCTTGTTCATCTAACTCCATCTCCAGGACTGCAGCGGCCGTTAGGTCAGGCCCCCTAGCCTCTTAATGTGCATCATGTCTGCTCATACTTTTTATAGTTTTAGATTTTGAGATGTGTCATAAGTGAGTAAACAGCTCGTAATTGTTAGGGATGGGGGCAATATCATCTATAAATGGATATATTCACTTATTTATGTGATGAATATTGCCTTTACTGAAGTGACACAGACAGTACATAAACAGGCTGTTAACCAAATTTCCGGTTCTGTGGTTGGGTACTAAACTTTGTATATGAAATATAAGAGCAAATATGATTAAGTTGGATGAATATCTCAGTAGATAATTTATAAAAAACGTTGCATTTGTGTCATGTCTTTACAGTATAAGTCACAGCTGGTGCACCATTAAGAGAATGAAATGGTGCACCAATGTATGAAAAATACTTATTAATGCGTTGCATTATCTGTGCTGCACACTGTTTTTGTTGCATGCTGAAGGGGAGCTCTGAATAATGAGGGGAGGGTAAGGGAAGGGGATTTCCATATAAAGCTATGCATTTGTTGTTTTGTACTGGAGAACTTCGTCAAACACAATTATGGCGACACTCTTCACGTGACCAACGTTTACTTTTTTTTCAATACTAAGATGCAAACAAAGGCTGGGTATCAAATCTCAACACTGTTTCTGTCTACTCAAATGTTTTCTGTCTTCCTCTCACAGCTGAGTGGAAGTAGCACCCTGGAAAGATTCACCCTGATGGCTCAAAGGTTTTCTGTGGACATTTACATTGACACCATGTGACTGCTCCCCACAGGGTGCAGGTGGAGTTCTATGTCAACGAAAACACCTTCAAGGAGAGGCTGAAGCTTTTCTTCATCAAAAACCAAAGGTCAAGTAAGTACCGCTGACACCGTTGTCCCCTCTTCCCATAATGCAACGAGGCTCGCCGCCGCTTGATACGCCCCAGAGCTAAATGATCAAATAAAAAGCATAATGTAGGAAACTGCAGTAAGCGACGTCTCGTATCATATTCCTTCCCCATTTGTGTCTCAGTTGGGTTTCATTATTCCCTGACCTGCCTGGCTGTAAAACACTACCGTATATTTAGGTTTGCAGAGCTCGTTTGTTGAGAAATGAGGCAGCGCTGCAGTATTTTTCTCAATAGCAGATAAGACCGGCGACGCCACAACAACACAAGACTGCCTCTCATTTGCATGAAAACAAAAATGTACACCGCAGGAACTCTGTGTCTCTGGCGGAGCCTGTCGTCGACATCCTCTGCACCCACATCTGCCGTCTCTCCCTCAGCTGGTGACGGCGAATGAAAATGTCGAGCCGGGCTGCGGGAGTCTGATGCTCCGTTCCATCGCAGTGTTGTCTGTTTGTCCCGTTTCAAAACCTCTTTAACATTGACGCTGTCATCAGAAGAGGGCATGTCACAACATATTAGGTAGCTGATCGGAAAAAGGATAATACAACTAGCACCACCCGCTGCCCAGCGGGTGTTTCTGCAGCCAAGTTTCTGTTTCTGCATATTTGGGAAGCGCTGTGTGCTTACTTAGTTTATGTCTACGCAAGCAATACAAACAGGAAATTGGCGATTCAGCATCAGTATCCCTCCTGCCTATTTCTGTGCAGTCTTTTTAATCTTGCTGCGCATATTCATTTTAGAAGCCCACATGTGTGCTGGTGTTATTTTGTGTTATTCTTGGAGGATTTGAAAGCTACGCGTCAGAGGAAATCTTTTGTGACAGGGTGCCAGAGCAGCAATGGGCTACATTAATCACGCTTCGGAGCGTTGACGGATCTAATCCCTTTAGGCGTTTCACTGAAGGCGCTTTACGCACCTAAATAACTGCAGAATCAACTTTACGCTGAGGAGAGTTCTGGCTGCCGGTGAGGTTCTGAGCTTTAGGTGGTGGACAAGCTTTAACCTAAAGAAACCCCGTTTTCAGGTGATCATCACATCATTTCATTAAACCAGACCGTATGTCTTTATTGGTCCGCAGGCCTGAGAATCCGCCTGTTCAACTTCTCTCTGAAGATCCTCACCTGTGCCCTCTATATAGTGAGGGTCGGCCTGGAAAACCCCAAGGAGGGCAACGGCACCTCAGGGTGAGAGCCACACTCCGTTGCAGTTGCTCTCCTTTCATCAATTCTCCCCTATTCCAGATGTGTCTGTATTTTCTTGAAAGCTTTTCATCATCATTTGCTTCAAAAAAGGGGTTAACTTTGCAGAAATGTTGTTTTGGAGATAAAGCTCCTTTCTCTGTTATCTCTTTTCATGCCATCCATCATTTCCCTCCTTGTTTTATTCCAAGCCAAACAGATGACTATCCATATGCCAATAATATATTTCCATTGGTTGGTGAGAAACAAATGTGAAAGAATGGAGCAGAGGACATTTATTTATATGCAAATGTTGCTTTCAACACTTTGTCTAAGTTTTTGCTTCTTTTATCTTAACTTTTAACTAAAAACTACATTTAAGTCAGTGACATGTTGTGGTTTCTGATAACAGTAACCCTCAAGAACAAATACAAACACACAACTCATGAAGTCCCTCAGTGACATCTGCTGAACATTTGACAGAACTAGCTTGTTTTTTGTTATTTAATTAAGTTTCAGCCCATTTAACAATTGTAATGCTTTAATAGCACATCCTGTCTTACATTTAAACTCTTCCGACCACATTTCTTGAACAAATTGATATAAAACAAGTTATGAAAAAGTCTCGTCATGTCACACAATGAGAAAGATTATTATAATAATAATGAGCTGCTCAATTAATTAAGCATATTTAATTAATTTGAATTGATATATTGTTGTTGAATTCAAAGCACATTTAAACAAATGTACACGTAACAATAATGTCAAATAAATTAAACTATCAATCAAATGTGTTTTCCTTTAAGGAGAAATGGGTCTGGTGGGTTAAGTTTGCCTGGGGATAAAGTTTTCTTATATATTTTGAGGTGATAAAGCGATGTTGGTAACTGACCAAATGAGCCAAATGTTTCCCAGCAGCCGTGTTTCCACTCACGTTCACACGCACGCGTTCACGCTGTCTTCATATTTCCCCCGTTACCTTTTTTCTCCACAGTGCAATATGTCAGAACAAGAGCAATACAACAGACTCTGCAGAAATCGACTGGTATGTTTCAGTCAAAATGGCATTTAATAGCAAACCGAAGTGTGTAAATCATCTCTGTCATAATTGTATGGAGGCGCACCAAAGTGTGTTCATTTGGTTTTCGACAGGTCGTTGATTTTCTGGGTTGACAGACGGGTTTCTGTCTGGGCGATACAGGTGAGGCTAATTAGGCTCCGTTGAAAGTCACATAAATCACATTCCGATGCTTGAACCGCATCTTAATGCAGGATTCAGCCCAAACGCATTAGCAGCATTTATTATATAAAGGCATTGCAGAACAGAGTCTATGCTGCTGGGTCCATTCATCTCCCTCTCCCTTCTGCTCCAGGTGACAGTGGCCTTAATCAGTTTCTTGGAGACCGTGCTTATCACATATCTCAGCTACAAGGTAAGGAACGGGGTGCACGGTTTCTCTCTTTAATCCGAGTCGATGTCTTACATTTGTCTGATCAAAGTCCAGCACAACCTCCATTTGTTCTCCCTGCTGAGGCCGCCTCGCCTTCAGTATCCAGTCCAAGAGCCGGGGCCGAGCGAGGCGCCGCTCAGAGACACGGGGCTAGAAGACTTTCGCCACTAATTTTAGACTCGGACATCATGCACACTCGCAAGTTACATAAGCCAGTTCACAGGGCTCCAAGTGCTGTTTTTGTTTCATCTATGGGAGTCATCTAAAGGGCTACTTTGGTCCTTTTTTAAATGCTTTTCATGGGCTTTTTAAAGGAATGCATAAGTAGGGAGTGCAGATAGCAGCATTATGTATTCTATGCAAAAAACTCAAGTTCCTGCAAATAGAGAGGGTCAGTCTTGGTGTGAGATTCCCCCCCTAATGAGCAGGGATGAGCAGAGTGTGTTATTGAGGTGGACAGCATGTTATAAAGACCTTGCAATGTCCAGTACAGCACTTGAAATACAACCGTCAATTAGGTCAGCAGTAAATCCAAGTTTTACAAAAGTAAGGATGTACTGAGATTAGTATTCAGGCCCACATGCTGATTGGCCAATGAGCTGCAACCACATATCTCTGTTTGTTTCACCTGTGTTATCTGGCCTACATCAACCAGTGCCCACAAAACATTTTCACTCTTAAAATTACAGTTTTTTCCTTTGTTGTTTGGAAATACATTAGCTTTCATTCTTTCAAGGCTTTATGGAATACATAATTCTGCATTTAATAATGGAAGCTTACTAATCAACATAATTTCAGTGTCTTAAAGCAAGAGCAGGGTATGCAGCATACAGCAGTCAACAAAGTAATGCTTCAAAAAGTCATAAAAGAATGCATTTTGTGATTTTATTACAAAGGAAATGATTCTGTTTCTGTAAATGAGCTGTTGCACATTAGTGAAGCATCATTAACATGCTGTGCAAACAACCTCTTGCTTTGAATGCCTCAAGAACAAAAGCAGGTCAGTGGGCAGCGTTTCCTGATCCAACGTTAATTAACAACGTCTCCAATCCAGCTTGGATTCGCTCAGATCAATACTGAAATTGATTATACATAAGAAGAATATTTAATTTCATTGCTCCCACCCAGTAGGTACATGGATGCACAACTCACAACGGTTGTCCTCTTGCCTGTCACACAGCATTGTTATCATTTTACCTGGAGTTACACTTTCTCTCTAAAACCATCTGCTTCCTCACTGGTTCATTTAATCATTTCACATCAATTTCCTTTCCAGGGGAACATTTGGGAGCAGATCTTCCAGATATCCTTCATATTGGAGATGATCAATTCGGTGCCATTTATAATCACAGTGAGTCATTTATTTAATCAAGTGAGCAGTAATGTCAATATGTTCCATAAGAAATGTATTAGCAGAGGCTCAAGGTCTTTTTGGTATTGAACTGCTCTGAGCAATCTAATGTTAATACCTCACCATTAGGTGTACCTCATCCAAGGACATGTTATTTATTATTTTCTTCTTTCGCTGCAATTAGAGAAAATTATTTCCGTCCATGTCTCAGGCACTGATTTATTTCACCCTTTTTGTCTCCTCCGTTTCCTTTCTTCTCCAGATCTTCTGGCATCCATTGAGAAACATATTCGTCCCTGTGTTTCTCAACTGCTGGCTGGCCAAAGGAGCCCTGGAGAACATGATCGTGGGTATTTTCAGTTCTGTACAAACGTAGCTGTATTGCATAAAAGGGCACAGAGAGAACAGCTCCTGAGTAATGCTGGCTGTAAGGGCTGAGTGGGTTTATACAATTTAGGAGTCTGAAGAGAACTGAATTGAGCTGACACAGTTCACCAGCTAGTGTATCTGAAGCTACTAGTCTAACATTGTTGCTGGTACTTTGATATATTAGGCTGCTGGCTAATTAAAAAGCTAATAGCAACCATGAATGTGGAGAAATGAAAAGAGGGGTTAGAGAAAGAGGCTATTTTTCACTGTTGCCTATCAAAATGTAATTACGGTAATGCACCTTTTGGTTTGAGATTGAGGAGGTTTGTATCTTGTATGGATGGTTGCATAGAGAGAGAGCTATGACTCGCACTCATTTAGTTGATCGTCATCGCGCCACCAGCTGCAGTCGCCTGGGTTTGTGATGCAACTGCAAAGCGTGCACATACTTAATATACTGTAGCTACAAACACGGTACGTAAAAATGATACATTTAAACAAACGAAGAACCGACAGGGAACGGAGACACAAGCAAACACGGCAACAAGCAGAGATCTGGTGAACAGAAATCTGGTGTTGTTTTGTCAATATTGTCCAGGAGTTGCCATCCAGTAGGTGCCGGTAAATGGAATACAAAGCAATTAGATGACATCCAACTGGTGTAGTGTGTTATTCTCGCTGTGATTCAGATGCCTCATGCCAAGGCGGTAGTTGGACAGATGGTAGAATCTGAGGCCAAGCAGAGCAACACATGGAGAGAAAACAGGGACAGTTTGCTGAGGCGGCAGCAGGCAGAACATGCTAACAAGGTGCAACCGGAACAATATAGCATGAACACGAGGGCAGTGGAGTTTGATATAGATTGATTGTATTGTTTTTAATTTGTGTCTTCATTGAGAACATCATTGGTAATGTATTTCAATGATTAGCCATTGCTATTGACATAATAATAAAAACTTGGCTATCTACTAACTAATGTGTTTTCTGGTGTCCAGAATGACTTCCACCGTGCCATCCAAAGGACCCACTCTGCCATGTTCAACCAGGTGTTCATCCTCATCTGCACCTTGCTGTGTCTGGTTTTCACTGGGTGAGTGAACCTTTGTTCTCGTGTGAGTCACAGACGACCAGTTTTCCTGAATTGTGTACCAAATGGCCCAGAAGGCATCTTCTCTGGTGCCTTCTGGGCCATTTGGAAGTCTCAGACAAAGTAGATTATTTGGAAGAAGTGATACATGTTATAATAGTAGAAATTGAAACAGTCACAGGTTTTCTTTTACAGCAAGATACAATCTGATAGGAAAGTCTGGAGTCGGCAAATGCTATAAATGTACTATATATATATATATCCCTATAATAAAATCTAACCTGGAGAATGTATAAACATGTTAATAATAATAAAGACCCTGGCATTTGTTATCTTGAAGCTTGAACTATTTTATGACCAAAAATATTATACAATAGGAAGACCAAAAACATATGTTTAAGCTCTATACAGGATGAATGCACCAATACAAAATGGTATGAACCCAAAATAAACATTCACTGTTATTTAATTGCAGTAAATTGATTAAAATGATGCCAAACTAATTGTAAAAAGTCTGTCAAGTTCAGATCGATCTACGCTAGGCTATATAGCTGCTCCATCAACACACAAAATAACATAATTTAGACTTAAATACAGCAGTGACCTTGTTGTTTGTACATTTACCTTTAACATCCTTCTTGTGGCTTGGCCACCACCCAGCATCTCCCTCCTCCACTCCTCCTCATCCTTTATTCCTCTCTGCCTCCAGGTGTCATTAACTCTCCGATTCATCAATGTAATATAAACTAAACAAGTTAACATAAGCAGAGAGGAGGAACTGACGGAGCAATCAATAGCACCACTTTAATTGACATATTGATCAGGAGCCTAAGCTGTATTAACTCCACTGCCCTTTGTACTTTGGCCAAATTCAATTTAGTACCCAGTCCCCTAGCTTAAATAACAGTAAGGTTAAATATTTGAATGGACCTTTTCCCATAGGAGACATGTCTGATATAGCAGTATCAAGTGTAATTGATACTGAAAACCCACCTGTTTAAAACTGCCATTTCACTATGATTTAAATTGCACGGTCTAATTTGAACTGTCCAAATTTTAACTTTAACTTTCTTATGATGATGATCATGATGATGATGATAATGATGATGATGATGATGATGATTATTATTATTATTATTATTATTATTATTATTATTATTATTATTATTATTATTATTATTATTATTATTATTATTATTATTATTATTATTACTCGTCCTTCTGCAGAGCTTGTGGGATCCAGCATCTAGAGAGAGCCGGGAAGCATCTGACCCTGTTTGACTCCTTCTATTTCTGCATCGTCACCTTCTCCACTGTGGGCTACGGGGACGTCACGCCACAGATCTGGCCCTCCCAGCTGCTGGTGGTCATCCTCATTTGTGTTGCCCTGGTGGTTCTCCCGCTGCAGGTAAGGACTGGAGGGTAAACTAACCTTGTGCTTTCCCCCAAAGCAGCGAGGGGTTCCACACTTTGATTAACCTGGCACTGGGTCCCGTCTTATAAGGGGTTGTTGTGATATTCTGCATCTAGTGATGGCATTAAATTACATTTTCTTACAGCTATCACAGGCTACAGAAAGTTAATAAAATAATAGTGCTTACCTCGCTGCAGAAAAACCCTGCAAACATTACTCAGAATTCAGAGCAGTAATGTTGGCTCACACTCGCTGAATAATAAGTCTACCTGTTTGCAATTTTTTACACTACAAACACTTCAAATGTTCTGGGTAAGAAACAGAACTGAACTCCTGCTGCTGGCAAGCTACTGCATCAGCAGTCTTCACTTCAGTGCAGTTCACGGGCCAGACGTCTAATCCATCGCTCATTTATTATTCATTTAATTCGTGTTGCGTTGGACATCACGGCGAGCTTGTTATCATTGTGTCAGTTTGAAGAGCTGGCGTACCTGTGGATGGAGAGCCAGAAGCTAGGAGGGAACTACAGCCGCCACCGGGCGCAGACGGAGAAGCACGTGGTGTTGTGTGTGAGCTCGCTGAAGATCGACCTGCTGATGGATTTTCTCAATGAGTTCTACGCTCATCCCAGACTACAGGTACCAACATGAAACGGCCAATTTATTTTCTCAGAAAGTCTGTGGTCGGTATCTAACAACCCCAGGTAAAAATCATCCGCCTACGAATGGTTACGTGATAGGGAACAGACCTCATGCAAGAGATACTGGTACAGATTCATGCTGAGTGTGAGAACTTGACACATTCAACAATTTTCTTAATCAAGAAGTGATCCAGACCAGTTTATCATTCCACAATATAATGGATTGTATATTTCATGACTTTGAAGCATTTTTGAGTTTGAAATCCCTACATAAATTACACTTCAGAATTATGATGCATGTCTGCAGTTTTAATAACGAGCAGATGGAACCAAAGAGCCTGGTCTGCTCCAGATTTCTGCCTAAAAGTCTGTTTTTTCTCGCCGCTGTAACGCTTGCTCCGCGTGATGGATCGAGTTTACTTTTGTTGAATTGAATAGGCTAATAAAATTCTAAATGTATTCATGTAGCCTAATGATGCCTCTATTGATTTAACAGTACAATATCAAAATTAACATTAAAACATTGGACTCTCCCGTTGACAAAATTATTTTTTATATCAAGCCATTTCTACTTTATTTCAATGACGATTATGTCGTCGTTCAAGAGGTTGATGAACAGATGAAGCCAGACTCAGATGTGTGAAAAATCTTTTTTTTTTTTTTTTTAAGTTTTATTTTTCTCCCATTCTGGTCCCTTAATTCTGCTGCAGATGCTGTTTATGCATGAGAAAGCAGGACTTCTCTGTATTATTTGGGAGTTAATGATGCTGAAGCACAGCTGGCATTCATCCTGTTTACGCTGGTCATTTATAGAGATCTGCAAATAGTAAGAGAAAGAAATGACCAAAATGTTCTTACATGAGTTCCAATGATGATACATTTATGTTTCAATAGACAAACTTTATTCTAATGTATAACATTTAAAAAGAAATAGCAGTTTTTCTGTGGAATGAATGTAAGATATGCAACTATCTCTTAAAGCCTACATATTCTAAATATATGATTCAAATAATCAACCTTGTTGTTTGCAGGACTACTATGTGGTGATCCTGTGTCCAACGGAGATAGACATTCAGGTTCGTCGGATCCTCCAAATCCCCCTGTGGTCCCAGAGGGTCATCTACCTTCAAGGGTCTGCCCTCAAAGACCAGGACCTGATGCGGGCCAAGTGAGTGAAATTCATGATTACATTCAGACAAACACAACATGTTTATTACGCTCCTTCCAGGCTCATACTTGATCTTCTACTAGTACATGTTTACATGATTTTATGTTTGCCTTTACTGTCTGGCTGAGTATACCAGTGAATACCACTACATACTGTATGAACCTGACGTCTCCTTTAAGCAGATGGGAATCTTCCAACTTTATTTATAAAACTGCATATATTGTATGCACCGAATGGTGGATCTATATGAAACGACTGCCTCCTGTCCTGACGGCGGGTGAAACCAGGCCTTGCTTTGTTCCATGTCAGGTCCTTGAATGGGTCGACTCTGAGAAGTCAAGCACATCATCCATATTTGATTCATTTTAGGTTCTGGGTAAGAATCTCCAAACTTACTTAGAATGTAAACTTTAAGTCCTCTACTGGCAGGTGGGACTCTGGGACTTCTAGGATGGGGAACTTACAAATCCACTTGGCTGCCCTCTGCTTGCACATCAGTGTAATGGGATTTCACTCTACACTGATCATCTGCTCACATCAAAAGCCAAACAGGCAGCAACAGAAACTCTGGTTGGATTACACTGGAGTATGTTTGACCTGTTTGATGTTCTCCCCGTCCTTACAAAATATGGCAGCACCAGTGTGCCACTCATGAGTTTTATTTTACCTTCAGGGGATCTTTCTGCTTGCTGGCAGAGGTTTTGCAGCTTGTGATGTGAAACGGGTGAAATGAGGTCTAAGTAGCTCTCACTAGCACATAAGAGTAGGAAATCAAAACCATTAATCTTTCCAGGAGCACATCCCCTTGTCCAAGAGCCCCTCTTCCATGGACAAAGTTGTGCAGGTAATTGCATGCAATGGCAATTTCAAGCACTAACATATAAAGGGATGAAATCAGCCAGCTGGGTAAGCCTCATGGAAACATCAGCCCTGCTACCCTGAAAGATTTGAATCATTTCATATTGCAGTACATGTAAGTTTCCAGTCACAAATGAATGATCTCTTCCCTGGCGTGTCGCCAGCACTGAACTCTTATGTCAGGTAACAGCAGAGGGCTGTTTGTCACGGGACATTAGTGCTCACCCTCCCTAGCTTTCCTAGAAAGCACTGATCTCATCAACCTGCCTGTCTGAGTTTTCTTTCTGTCTCTCCTCTCTGTCTGTTCTCAGGATGGACGATGCTGAGGCCTGCTTCATCCTCAGCAGCAGGAACGAGGTCGACCGGACTGCTGCTGTGAGTCCTGAACTTAAGTCCCAGTATAAACCCTCTCACAATAACAATAATTCAAATGGAGTGATTTCCCTTCACACTCCTTTATAAATTAGAGGCGAGAATATGAGAATTCAGATGAGTTTGTGATTCTGATGGGTATTGACTCCCAATACAATCACAGAGGCACATGTTGTGGTCGATAAAATTCCAATTTCCTTTACAAATCAGTCACCGGATGATTAAAATACAGCTACGTCTGTCTCCCACAGGATCACCAGACCATTTTGAGGGCTTGGGCAGCGAAAGATTTCGCTCCAAATTGCCCTCTCTACGTCCAAATTCTCAAACCGGAAAATAAATTCCATGTCAAGTTTGCAGGTAAGTGCACAAGCACTTACACAAGCACAGTTATTTACATGTACACGTCTACTGGTTGCACCAACAAGGATTCATTTAATCCTAAAAGATTAGTTCTAATCAGAGTTTAGCAAATCTCTGTTTACAATCAATTAATCCATATTTTAAATTCATCACAGCTCTGTTGCATAAACACACCAATCTCTGTTTAGTAAATCCAAGTTTAAACCTCTCATTATCAATGATATGCTTGCTTACCCAAATTAAAATGAATGGGTTGGTAAATAAATGTGTGTGCTGTCGGTTCTTAGTAAGTAGGCTATAAAAGAGGGGGAACCATTAACTTTCAGCTGCTTTGTAGTCCTTAATAAAAGATTGTTTGCTTGCTCACTAAAAAGACAGTTAGTTAACTGATCGCTGCTCATGATGGCTCGGCAGAAAACTGCACATGTAGGAAAACAAGCTTTTTTTCACAGTAAGAGGCTCGAAAAGGCAGTTATTTAAAAGGTTCAACCCCCCCAAAAGTTTAAGTTTAAATTGCAGTTTAGGTGCAACAGAATATGACTTACTGCATTAAAACCTTGGAGTAAGTAGAGCGTAAAAACTAAATTTCAACATTTAAAGAGTTCATTATCTTAAATCTTAATTTTAGTAGTTTGGTGCAACATGAATTAGGGTTATACCATGATTTAATGAAGTTTAAACAGGAGTCCTTGTTGGTGCAACCCCTCGAACAAACCATGTTAATGCGATTTCTCCATTTCAATCAGATCACGTCGTGTGTGAAGAGGAGTTCAAGTATGCCATGTTGGCTCTGAACTGTGTGTGTCCCGCCACGTCCACCTTAGTCACACTCCTGGTTCACACCTCCAGAGGACAGTGAGTACAGCTACTGTTTTACAATAACCTCATTCAACATTAGCATTTATGGATTGAAGCCACTGACAGCACGTCCTTTTATCACTGTGTGAGTTATCGTTATGCCCTGTTATGGTCTTGCCAAAGTCATTTTCATGTATTTCACTTGAGGTGATTTGAAAGTTATCAAATATTTTTTTTTAAAGTGCATACAGCCAAAGTAATCTAATCAACCTCCTGTGAAATAAACTTGCTTTCTTGCCAAGAGTTAGAAAGATCTTTACCACTCTTATAAATGAAGCAGTGGCTAGCTTAGCTTAGCATAAGGACTGGAAACAGGGGGAAAGGGCTAGCCCTGTCCAAAGCTAACAAAATGGGCCCGCCAACAGGTTTTTGAACACATTAAAACATACAAGGTACTACGTGTTAAATGGTGAGCTTTAGAGATGCTGGTATTATCTCCCGAAAGGTAGAACTATTCCTAAAAAGTTTTTTTAAGATAAAACTGTAACTTGAGTTTATGGCTTTCTCAAAAAACGTCAACTAAACTTGATAGCGACGCCAGATAACTTTGTTTGGCTTTGTTTGGTGTTTTTAAAAAGTAGCAAGAGAGCTTGAATTCCTAATTCTCTGGTAACTTTCACCGAGTCAACTTCTCTCTCAAATGTTTAACATCATTATTGTGATGAGGAATCAGTCATACTTGATGATTTATGTAAGAAAAAGATGAAATTCCTTCGTCAGCACTGCAGAGTCGGTGAACATCACTCTGGTTCTTGTTGGGTAATAAATCTGGCTTTGTTTTTCATATTTGTGCAAGGTGACCACTATATCTTCACCGCTCACAGCACATCCATTCTCATTTCATAACGGGAACTCGGACGGGCTGGGGGCTGTGAAGGTGACGGGAAACAGAATAGATGTTATGACATTGATTAAAAGTTATCAAGGACATGAATATGCCTAAATAAGAAGACCTCATAGCCTTTTTCTCCTTTTGTTCATAATTGTGACCAGAATTTAGGAAGCAGGCGAGCATCGGGTTTGCGGTCAGATTTACGGGAGATAAGAGCTGTTAGGTTGCAAATAAATTCCCCAAAAACTTAAAAGTGCGTTATTTTATGAATTAAAATTACTTTTGAATTGCTTTATATTATGTTTATTTACGTATATTTAACGTATAGTTTTTTGTTTAAGACGAGGCTTCTGTTTGTTAACAGTCACATTGCAGAAGTCTGAAACTTCATGTTGCTGTTATTTCAGTAGTATCCATGACAATAATGCTGTTTCAGGGAGGGGCAGCTGTCACCAGAGCAGTGGCAGAGGACGTATGGACGCTGCTCCGGAAACGAGGTCTACCACATCCGCTTGTGTGACAGCAAGTTCTTTGGGGAGTATGATGGGAAGAGCTTCACCTACGCCGCCTTCCACGCCCACAAGAAGTCAGTAAAACACGACAATGCTATTCTGTCTGTTTAAATGTCTGTGGGAGCAAAAAACGCCCATTTTGAGATTTGCACCCCCCCTCTCCCAGGTATGGTGTGTGTTTGATTGGAGTGAAGAGGGAGGACAACAAGAGCATCCTCCTGAACCCCGGCCCCCGCCACATCATGGCTGCCGCCGACACCTGCTACTACATCAACATCACCAAGGAGGAGAACTCGGCCTTCAACTTCAAACAGGAGGAGAAGCACAGCAAGGGCCTGCCCGTCACCGGCCTCTACGACGCCCCCTCCAGGCTGCCCGTGCACAGCATCATCGCCAGCATGGGTGAGACTCGGAGCCAGGGGCCGAAAAAAAAAACAATGTTTGGAAGTTTGTAAAGGGGAAAAGAGAGGAAGATAGGAGATGCTTGTAGATTCAAGGCAAGGCAACTTTATTTGTATAGCACATTTCATACACAAGGCAGACTCAAAGTGCTTCACATCATAACATGTCAGACAATAAAGTGAAAAAGATCATGTTGTCAGGGTTAAAGGGCTTTCATGTACGGAGAGAAAATGGATGCTTGGTTGCTGTTGTTTAGTTACTCACACTGCGGAGTCGTGGCTGCCTTGGTGATGCCGTATGCTTTCGCTGACTGTTATGCATGACTTTTTTCCTAAATGCATTTTTATTTTCTTGGCTGACATTATTGTGTTGTGCTTTTTCTTTGATCTGTGAAAGTTGATCAGGCCACTGCATATGGTAAGTCTGTGTTTTTTTTGTTTTTGTTTTAAATAAAATGTCTTTCTCACATAAAAGATTATATATGTATTGTACATACAGTATATCATGTATTTGATATATGTATTGTGCATATGTCATACTGTATCTGATATTCCTGATATATGTATTGTGCATATATAATACATCATATTACATACAGCCAATATGATGTACTTTAGGGACATATTTATTGACAAACATGCAATGTCAATGCATTGCATGTTGCTTGTTCTAGTTCTAGAGAGCAATAACATTCGGAGAGCAACACATTTTCTCCTGAAGGTCAAACTAGGCTGAGCTGAAGGAGGTGATGGGACTTTGTGTGGCAGAACACAGACCTTATTACTTTACCTATAGAATTTGAAGGACAGGAGTGTTTACGAAGACATCTATGCTCACACATCTACTTTGACTTCATTACAGCCGAAAATGGCTGTGTTGTTTGCTCCACATACAATAACTGTCGCGTCATTTTCAGGCACTGTAGCCATAGATCTCCAGAACCCCGATCCTCCCGAGGAAAGCGGCAAGCTGACCTTGCCGACGGAGAACGGCTCTGGAAGCCGCAGGCCGAGCATCGCGCCCGTCCTTGAGATCGCTGACTCCTCCGCCATTCTGCCCTGCGACCTCCTCAGCGACCAATCAGAGGATGAGACCAACCAATCAGACGAGGAGGGCTCCGTGGGGTCAGAGTAAGTGACCTTACTGACCGAAGATATTAGAGGGTTTTGTAGTGTACAGGGTGTCTTGTCTGACGGCAGTAGAAAAGTGAAACGTCCTCATAGTGCTATACACATGATTGATGTCCCCTGTTCTCCTCTTCCTCATGCCTCCGTGGTTGTAGGAGGAGAGATGGATGGCTTTGAAATAGGGGTGTAATGTGTGTGTCATGATGCTGTAAAGCGCTGACATGGCAGTGATGAATGTGTATGTCATGACGGCGAGGGTCAGCACTTTATCTCTCGGGTGAATCTCCAGCTCCTTATCATTACATAGATCCTCAGCTCTCATCTATCAGTCACCATGGTAGCGATTCAGCAAGTCAGAGTAATATGTTGATCACAGCAGTTTTGTTCTTCTCTTGCCTCCCTGTATGAGGTTTGGTGAGGTGGAGATAACTTTAGGAGAGATCAGTGCCTCCGTGCCCCACAGACTGACCCCAGCCCTTACAAGTCTTTTGGAACAGTAACTGCTGGGTCTCATTCAGTTGGACTTAACATCGTCCACTGAGCCTCTATTACTGCACCCCGTGACACTTGAGTAGTTTTTTCTTCCTTAAGAAATGTCAGACACAGAAGCTGTGGAGATCAAGGCAACCACACAGTCTGCAGCAAACACTCTGAGCTGCTCGAGGTCCCACAGTGCCCCCATGTGGCGGTCAGGTGTTGGTGCATCCATGAGAATCCAAATCTCTTTTTATGGCAGACTAGAGGGCACTGTGAAACTGAGTCGGGTAATTGCAACTGGCACTTTACAAATCAGGTGACACAGACCGTAATTGACGCTATTGTTGCAAAACGAAATGAGAGGAGATTAAAACTTAACAGGCTGCAAAAAACGTAATTGTTCGTGTCGAGGGTATCAAGCAGGAATGAGACCTTTGGGCTTATAAACATAATTTGAGCAAAACAGCTGCCGAATCTAATAATAAACAGAACAACGGAAAGATTGTTATTTTGGCAGTTGTTCTGTGTGATATTTAGTCTGATAGGATAACGATGAAAGTAATGAAGCGGGATTTAGTGATACTTCTTGATTGAATGGAAACATTTATACCATCATGTATATGTTTGTACATTTTGAAAGATCACACTACTTCTCTGTCAGGGTGTGTTTAGCAGTTCCTTCAGAGACAGAATAACTGGAGAGGAGGAAGGCAGCTATCAGTTCTAAGATGGATATCTAATACTTCGACAACCCAAGAATCCATGTGCTAATTATGACAATTTTACACAAATGTTAAAATGCAGAAGTGATACGATTTTTGGACAGAAACTTGACTGGTTGGTGAAAGCAAACAAACCACGAGGCCTCAGCTCTTTAACGCTAATTCATTTCAATGTTGTTAAAGTTTGATAGGACTTTTATTAGAGGCAATGTTCTCTTCCATCAGCTTTGTGAAGGGCTACCCTCCCAACTCGCCCTACATCGGCAGCTCCCCGACTCTGTGCCACCTCCTGCCACAGAAAGCTCCATTCTGCTGCCTTCGCCTCGACAAGGTGAATCCCCACGCATGACAACACAGAAGCTTACAATTTAACCACAGAAACATGCATTCACCTCTTTTGCAATATTGTTTTTATAAATTACATTTGGATTTTTTTTTTAAACAGATTGTGTCATACAGGAAACAAAATATTACACAACTAGAAAGCATAGAGATATATGAATAATAAGTAATAATATAATAATATGAATTTTTGACATGTCCAAAAAAGAGTGGGAGAAGTATACACTTATTTAATCCCACCCCTTCATCATAATTCATATCCTCTGTCATACGTATATTGTATTTTATGTTTTTAGTTAATTCTTTATCATAAGATTGTTTTTGTTTTTTGTAACTTTACTTAACACGTATCCAAACTATAAACTACACAATAAATACATCCTAACTGTTATGTGATGTCTCTTAAAGCACAACTGAAACCTGACTGGTTGACTTGTCTCCATCCAGGGCTGCACACACAGCAGCTTTGAGGATGCCAAAGCATACGGCTTCAAGAATAAGCTGATCATAGTGTCAGCAGAGACGGCAGGAAATGGTCTCTACAATTTCATCGTCCCTCTGCGTGCGTACTACCGGCCCAGGAAGGAGCTCAACCCCATCGTGCTGCTGCTGGACAACCCGTAAGACGTAGAGCGGTCTGTTTGCTCGCTCCTTCTTACTCCTACGGACGCAAAACACACGAGGCTTTCATAATAACTAGGAGTGTGATTTATTTATTTTTTTCACAATTCTCTTGCAGATTAGTTCATCAATTGTTTCAGAGTTTAAAAAAGATAATAAAAAAAAATAATCTGCTATTTTAATAGAGGACATGCCAGACATGCATACATTAGATGTGATCATAGCTTGAAATAGAAGAAATATAATAGTTCTACATGATTAATACAAAAACAAGTCTTCAGTTCAAAAGGTGTATGAAGATGAGAAATGGACCGAGGGGCTCCTGTTTTGTGTGTTAGTGTTTATTTGCATCTGTTCGTGGACGCAGTGGTTTGCCATTCCAAACAACCAAGATATGGAAAGAAATGGCTTTTGCATTATTTGCAGTTCTTTCTGCATAAGAAAACACATTTGTGTGTTTGTGTGTATATATGTATATGTTTGTGTCTACACAGACAGAAAGCCAGGGAAGCTCTGGCTAGTTCATGACCTCGGGGGTTTCCACAGCAACCAATTAAATCCTCCCATTGAATTTAAGAATTAAACATACATTTCCTCTCTTTTTTCTCCATCAACATGAATACAGTTGCGATGGTATCTGCCCCCGCCCAGATGAGCAAGCACATTTCTGGAAAATCCCATTAACAGCATCATAAAATGTCACTGGGGTTTTACAGAGATAATTAGAGTGGGAGGCTCATTCATGATGTTTCTTGTTTCCCACAGGCCAGACAACCACTTCTTAGAGGCCATTTGCTGCTTTCCAATGGTTTACTTCATGGCTGGCACCATCGATAAGTATGTGTTTGGATTATAAAAACGTTCCGACTTGATTCACTCATTTAATATTCATGTTTATCTCAGTGGTAGTTTTGCCCTCTTTGTTCACATGACCAGCAGTACAATAAAATGTAATATAATCCCTTGTGGGTGTTGGCAACCAAAAACTTAGTTTCAGAATCTTATTAGAGGAAAGAATCACCATAAAACAGATTACTACAACACAACATAGCTATCGGTGATGTGCTTTGGATTTCTTGACCCATCGGAGCTCTTATTTCCACATTTAGCTGACAGTTGTTAACTCATGATTATTAACTCAGGTCACACTTTTAAATCTTAAGGGACCTTAGTTAGTAAAGTATTCCGTAATGTATAATGTGGTTGCTAGGAAACACTGGTTGTGCTCTCCAGTTAAAAGCAATCAACTATATAAACAGGAAGTCTCTGTGGCATCAACATCGTAACATAACTTGCATAACTGCACACTTTTAGTGGGCAAATGATATATTAAGCCTGCCACAAAAAAAACGCCAGTCCATTAGAAAATATTTCCTTGTATTATTAACAAAAACAAAGTACATCATGTGATGAAAATTCATAGTATAGCATGTCATAAAAATGTATCTTAAAATGTTAAAATTCATAGTATATTATGGCAATAACAGTAATAAGAAAAGTCATGAAAAGTAATAGTATTGTATGCCTTAATAATGCCATATAAAGTCATAGAATTACATATGAATGAACATAAAAAAATGCCATTCAAAAAGTCATAGTTTGCTATGCTATTAAAAATGTAATAAGGACTCATTAAATAGTCCTAGAAAAGTATTACATTTTCCAAAAGTCATAGTGTAGTTACTAATAAAATGTTATTTTTTTAAAAGTCATAGTATATTATGTCATAAATACATCATAACAAAGTATTAATATTGTATTATAATAACAATAATAAAAAAGTAATTTAATGTCAAAAACAATTAAAGTATAATATGTTGTAAAAAATGATAAATAATTGATTTAATTGGCACAAAAAAAAAAAACCACTAATCGCAATATAAATCAGAGTCAATGAATCCACTAAGAGGGGGCAGTCCTAATAGTATGTCATTCAAATGTCATCCATCCCTGATCCATAAACCCACCTCGTATTACATGTCATGCTGTAATACAGACTGTTGTTTTGTGAATGGACCAGCTTGGACAACCTGCTACAGTGCGGCATAATCTACGCTGACAACCTGGTGGTTGTGGACAAGGAGAGCACCATGAGCGCTGAGGAGGACTACATGGCAGACGCCAAGACCATCGTCAACGTCCAGACCATGTTCAGGTAACACAGAGAGAGCCGCTCGCTGTGGAGAAACAGGAAACAGTCGGTACCGTCGGCCCCTACGAGATTTGGATCGAGTGACTCCACTTGATTAACTTCCTCATCTGTATTCATCAAGATGCTGCTGGAAAGTAAATGCTTGTTTCTCGAGGTTTGCCAGGATGCTGAACGAGTTCCTCTAAAAGACAAACTGCAGTTGCCAAAAGTTCTCTTCTATTTAACAACCGAAATTAAAAGCATCAATCAGTGGCACACAGGCTCTTCCCCTCAGCCCATCCATTCTTCTCTCCACTAACATCCTTTTCTCTTAAATCTCCTCGTGGCTCAGGTTGTTCCCCAGCCTCAGCATCATCACTGAGCTCACGCATCCATCCAACATGAGGTTCATGCAGTTCAGAGCCAAGGACTGCTACTCCCTCGCTCTCTCCAAACTGGAGAAGGTGAGCTGTTGACGAGGGTGGACCACGTTACGACTCCCTGGCTTTGACCTTTCTTTTCTTTTCTGTCTGAAAGTGTGAAACTGTGGTCCATCCATGTTCTCATTCGACCGTCAGAGCTGGATTATAGAAAATATTCTGTAGCGCTGGTGTTTAAAATTAGTCTTGAGGATTTAAGGGAACTCTTGAATATGCAAATACATTGTAAAATTTAAATGTTGATTATTATGTTTTGCATATAAAGTGGTAAAAATATCATGTGTCTCTCCCCGGCGTTCTTCAGAAGGATCGGGGTGAAACTGATCTGTTTATACAATTATAATTAAAAAAAAAAAGCTACTTCAGAGTCCCCAAAAGGGAACAGGACGTATTATGCTGCACAATCTAAGTGATTTTCCAATGCGTGAGATTTTCATATCGGGTTGCTCGGTTCCGTTTCTCTCTTCAGATCGAGCGTGATAAAGGCTCCAACTTGGCCTTCATGTTCCGGCTGCCGTTTGCTGCAGGCAGGGTGTTCAGTATCAGCATGCTGGACACGCTGCTTTACCAGGTGGGACGCCACAGACTGACTTTAGGGGTCGAGCTCGGGGTTCATGATGAAATATATCAAGATAAATGTGGGGATATGTCCTGCACACATTTCATGTGTTAAGTTACATTTCAAGTTTAAGGATAAGCTGAAAGGTTTGTCTCATAAGGATATTTGATGACAGCAAGAGGTAAGGTCCCAGATGAAAAGCCTCTAAAAGACCATTCACGCTCATGTTTCATAAAAGTCGTTTTTACAGACCCATTTAATTGACAAATTAAATTGTGAATTATTAGATTGAAAATATAGGTGCAATGAGCATATTTGTTTTTAACCACATCTGATATTTAAATGACAAATACCTCGCCAAGTAAAAGGGAAATGCTTTGGCGGAAAGAGAGTATTTCCGAGCCTGCATTGAGGAACACATATTTATGTAATGAAACCATGTAGGAGCATTTAATGTTTTTTTTTTTTTTAATGTTTAATCCTTATTGCTCCACCACCTTGTTTACTGGAGTTCCTGTAGTCATTCTCTCTGTTTCCCCAGTCATTTGTTAAGGACTATATGATCGCTATTGCAAGGCTTCTTCTTGGTCTGGACACCACGCCCGGGTCTGGCTACCTTTGTGCTGTGAGTAGGAATGTTCAGACCCACAAGCATTCGTTAGCCTGCCCTTGTGTCTCCTTGATTGTCATTCTCCGTCCTCAGATGAAGATCACAGAGGAGGACCTGTGGATCAGGACTTATGGCAGACTCTTCCAGAAGCTTTGTTCTTCCAGCGCTGAGATCCCCATAGGCATCTACCGCACCGAGTCGCACATGTTCTCAACTTCAGAGGCAAGTCCAGTCTGATCAGATGCTTAATGTCTGAGACCTCGCTCCTGGTTTGGCTTTAGCTGAGGCACTACTGCTGCTCATGCCCTCATTTTGTGTTCTCTCCATTACTTCTTCTTTCTAGCCTTAATGTTTTCTAAAGAATGTTATGATGTCCTTCCTTGCTTTGCATTTTCTCTTCCTGTTTTTGTTTTTTAACCTTCCTAACTAGCTACTTGTAATGTTTTGCTCCTTTTTGTCTGTCCTTGTTTGTTCCCTTGTACATTTCTGTCTTCCATTTGTTTAATGGTCCGTTTATTCATTTGTTTATTGACCTTCATATGAGTAAATTAGAGTCATGGGCCACCGCTGTAATTTCATTTTCAATTTTTATCACTGCACATTTTGTAGCCATTTTCTTTTCGATAAAAAGGAAAATCTTGAAGTCTGATAATGAGCCCAACTTTGCACAAGGCTTTACAGCTTCAAACATTTCTCACTGAAAGTCCAAAAATGGTATTCAGGAAAGGCCAAGCATACAGTATATGTGATATTATTAGTATCACATTCATGCAATATTTAAATCAGAGTATCCTGATGTCAGCCAGAAACTTTAATCATCTTTATTAACAAGCATAGTCTTCATAACAATATCATCAGCAAACATTACAAAATAAACTTAGAAAATAAGTTTGCAACAATAGACATCAGTTTTCAACATATCTACACCTGAATGTTTCAGTTTTGGCTGCCACCGCCTCAGTCTGTTTTAGAAGCTATATTTATCACCGTAAAACCCCGTGGTGGTGGTGGTGGGGGGGGGGGGGGTGCAGCACCTCTACTTCCCTACTATGAGCTAGTGTTATTTCCCCTCCATTTTAATACAATTAAAAAATACACCATATTTATTATTTCATGTGCTGACATTTGAGCCTTTGGATGGTTTTGTTTGCTTTGGATGCCCCCATCTTTCATTGCATCTCTTTTTGTTTGGATGTCTGTTTGTCCATCTCTTATTTCAGTGCAAAGACAGTTTCACACAGGTAAGATCCTAATGATCCAAATGTTTTTTTTAATTTGGAATTTTAGTCACCTTTTTGCTAAAAGCAAACAATGGTGAAAAAAACACACTGGAATTTTCATGCTTTTATCAATGTAAAGCTCATAACCATCACATGCTTTTATTGTGAGGTATTTCTTAAAAAAATGAACAAAAGCCCAGTCAAGCCCACTTTTACCCATTCACACGTAGTATCCAGAATTAACACTGCCACTCTGCTTTCCCAGTCTCAGGTGTCCATCAATATGCAGCAGGGCGAGGAGCATCGTGAGCGGGGAGGGTCCTGGAAGGAGAAAACGGCTCACAGAAACTCCACCACCAGCGACCAATCGGAGCACCCGCTGCTGAGGAAGAAGAGCATGCAGTGGGCACGGCGGCTGAGCAGGAAGAGCACCAAACCGTCCAGCAGAGCAGAGCGTATCTCGCAGCAGAGACTCAACCTGTACCGACGCTCGGAGCGTCAGGAGCTGTCTGAGCTGGTCAAGAATCGCATGAAGCACCTGGGCCTGCCCACTGTGGGATATGGTGAGTGGGCCGGCTGATGGCCTGAGATGTAGAGGAGTGATGAGCAGTCTTTACTTTATGTGGAAGTGAACTAATGCAATAATTTACTGTAAATTACTTAATGTATACAATTATGTTGGTTATTAACTTTTTTAAATTTAAATTATAGTTACTTCACCATTGTAAGTGGTAATGTGCCTAAAATAATATAAAATGTAATATTTTTTGCAAATTGTAGTCAAACATTTCTTTAAGGCCACAGCAGCAGGAGGCAGAAATGATGTAATTGGTTGAGTTAACCTCAGAGGGTAGAGCCTAAGAATCTCAACATTGGGGTGAGGAGATTTTGTGACACCATCGCCTTTAGCTGATCAACATGTCATATACGTGTCAGACACAGATTTTAATTTTGTTGCACAATATACTGTATTTGTTAAAAACATTTTAAATTAATGTTATAGTATTTTATAAAAAAATCCATAAAAATTCATAGTAAAGCATGTATTTAAAAATGCCATGAAAATGAATGGTGTATTATGTTATAAAATATGTTGTTTAAAAAGTCGTAGGTATGCTATTAAAAATACCACTGAGAAAGTAATTGTATAGTATGCTATAAAAAATACAGTACAAAGTCATAGTATAGTATGTTATAAAAAAAATGCCATGAAATATATTGTTATAAAAAATGCCATGGAAAGTCATAGTATAGTATTTTATAAATAATAATATAAAAAGTAATAGTACCGTATATTATAAAAAAGTCATAGTATAGTATGTTATATGAAAATGACATAAAAAGACATAGTATATTATGTTATATGAAAATGCCTTTAAAAAGTCATAGTATAGTATGTTACATAAAAATGACATAAAAAGTCATAGTATAGTATGTTATATAAAAATGACATAAAAAGTTATAGTATATTATGTTATATAAAAATGACAAAAAGTCATAGTAAAAAGTCATAGTATGTATGTTATATAAAAATGACATAAAAAGTCATAGTATAGTATGATATATAAAAATGACATAAAAAGTCATAGTATATTATGTTATATGAAAATGCCTTTAAAAAGTCATAGTATAGTATGTTACATAAAAATGACATAAAAAGTCATAGAATAGTATGTTATATAAAAATGACATAAAAAGTTATAGTATATTATGTTATATAAAAATGACAAAAAGTCATAGTAAAAAGTCATAGTATAGTATGTTATATAAAAATGACATAAAAAGTCATAGTATATTACGTTATATAAAAATGACAAAAAGTCATAGTAAAAAGTCATAGTATAGTATGTTATATAAAAATGACATAAAAAGTCATAGTATATTATGTTATATAAAAATGACAAAAAGTCATAGTAAAAAGTCATAGTATGTATGTTATATAAAAATGACATAAAAAGTCATAGTATAGTATGATATATAAAAATGACATAAAAAGTCATATTATAGCATGTTATATAAAAATGACATAAAAAGTCATAGTATATTATGTTATATAAAAATGCCTAAAAAGTCATAGTAAAAAGTCATAGTAAAAAGTCATAGTATAGTATGATATATAAAAATGACATAAAAAGTCATAGTATAGCATGTTATATAAAAATGACATAAAAAGTCATAGTATATTATGTTATATAAAAATGACATAAAAAGTTATAGTATATTACGTTATATAAAAATGACAAAAGTCATAGTAAAAAGTCATAGTATAGTATGTTACATAAAAATGACATAAAAAGTCATAGTATAGCATGTTATATAAAAATGACATAAAAAGTCATAGTATATTATGTTATATAAAAATGCCTAAAAAGTCATAGTAAAAAGTCATAGTAAAAAGTCATAGTATAGTATGATATATAAAAATGACATAAAAAGTCATAGTATAGCATGTTATATAAAAATGACATAAAAAGTCATAGTATAGTATGTTATATAAAAATGACAAAAAGTTATAGTATATTATGTTATATAAAAATGACAAAAAGTCATAGTAAAAAGTCATAGTATGTATGTTATATAAAAATGACATAAAAAGTCATAGTATAGCATGTTATATAAAAATGACATAAAAAGTCATATTATAGCATGTTATATAAAAATGACATAAAAAGTCATAGTATATTACGTTATATAAAAATGACAAAAAGTCATAGTAAAAAGTCATAGTATAGTATGTTATATAAAAATGACATAAAAAGTCATAGTATATTATGTTATATAAAAATGACAAAAAGTCATAGTAAAAAGTCATAGTATGTATGTTATATAAAAATGACATAAAAAGTCATAGTATAGTATGATATATAAAAATGACATAAAAAGTCATATTATAGCATGTTATATAAAAATGACATAAAAAGTCATAGTATATTACGTTATATAAAAATGACAAAAAGTCATAGTAAAAAGTCATAGTATAGTATGTTATATAAAAATGACATAAAAAGTCATAGTATATTATGTTATATAAAAATGACAAAAGTCATAGTAAAAAGTCATAGTATAGTATGTTATATAAAAATGACATAAAAAGTCATAGTATAGCATGTTATATAAAAATGACATAAAAAGTCATAGTAAAAAGTCATAGTATAGTATGATATATAAAAATGACATAAAAAGTCATAGTATAGCATGTTATATAAAAATGACATAAAAAGTCATAGTATAGTATGTTATATAAAAATGACATAAAAAGTTATAGTATATTATGTTATATAAAAATGACAAAAAAGTCATAGTAAAAAGTCATAGTATAGTATGTTATATAAAAATGACATAAAAAGTCATAGTATATTATGTTATATAAAAATGACAAAAAGTCATATTATAGCATGTTATATAAAAATGACATAAAAAGTCATAGTATATTACGTTATATAAAAATGACAAAAAGTCATAGTAAAAAGTCATAGTATAGTATGTTATATAAAAATGACATAAAAAGTCATAGTATATTATGTTATATAAAAATGACAAAAAGTCATATTATAGCATGTTATATAAAAATGACATAAAAAGTCATAGTATATTACGTTATATAAAAATGACAAAAAGTCATAGTAAAAAGTCATAGTATATTATGTTATATAAAAATGACAAAAGTCATAGTAAAAAGTCATAGTATAGTATGTTATATAAAAATGACATAAAAAGTCATAGTATAGCATGTTATATAAAAATGACATAAAAAGTCATAGTAAAAAGTCATAGTAAAAAGTCATAGTATAGTATGATATATAAAAATGACATAAAAAGTCATAGTATAGCATGTTATATAAAAATGACATAAAAAGTCATAGTATATTATGTTATATAAAAATGCCTAAAAAGTCATAGTAAAAAGTCATAGTAAAAAGTCATAGTATAGTATGATATATAAAAATTACATAAAAAGTCATAGTATAGCATGTTATATAAAAATTACATAAAAAGTCATAGTATATTACATTATATAAAAATGACAAAAAGTCATAGTAAAAAGTCATAGTATAGTATATTATATAAAAATGACATGAAAAGTCATAGTATAGGCTGTCTAAAAAGAAAGTAATAAAAAAGTTATAGTACAGCATGTGTAAAAAGGTCATAGTTTAACATGCATAAAAAAGTCATGCTATACTATGAATTCATACAAAAGTAGCATGTAAAAATAATCATAATAAAGTCACAATATAGCATGTCGAAAAAAATGATCATTAAAACAGTAAAAATGCAATTTAAAAACAAAAAAACAAGTCTGGTTAGCAGCTGTAGTCTCATATTGTTTACTGTCTATCTGTGATATTATGTTGCATTAATTGACACAAACAGGGCCAAAACTACTCGTAGCTTAGCTTCAGCTCCAATCTGGCCTGTGCCTGAGAAACAACACATTCAAATCGATCTACAGTTTCCTTGATAGAACAGCATGGTGTTCAGGTGATTCTTTTGCTCCGCCCACTGTCAACCAATTATTGTTTCAGCCGTGAGTGCAGCTGTGTTTAAAATATTCAACTCGTGCCTCCAGTCATTTTATTTCATCTCAGTACCTATTAATACCTGTTGGTCTTGATAGTAGATCATTAACATCGCACCACATCTTCATTATCTTCCATCAAACCTTATGTTCTCACATCAGTTCCACACTCATCGAACATGTCATCACACATAAACGCCACTTCAGTCACCATCATACCACCATGCGGATGTGAACAGGTCATGCATGGAGCTGCAGGAGCACCAGACCTCGTCTCAATTGCATTTGATCTCAGACTGCAATTGCCTGCACTCTTATCTGCTCACTTCTGTAGCTTTTTTGTTTTTCTTGAGTTCTTCTCTCCTCCCAGCTTCACGCTTCAAAACAAAAGCAGAATCATGCTCCAGATGTGTTGCACTTGCTAAATATTATATAACATGTCAATTGAATACTTTTCAGGAAGAACCCCAAAAGCTCAAGATCACCTTATGAACCATGAATGTCAGTGAGGATTACTGCCACAGGGTCATAACATGTGGATCATTTGGAAGTGATTCTGTGCACACACCATTGCATGGCTTCTTTGCATCGCTCTCACCTTTTGGGGAAAAAAAGTTATTTTTGAAACTGCAAATGCATTCGCTGCCTGCCTGATTTTTTTCTTTTCCTTGTTTTCCTCCCCTCCTCTGTTCCTCTCTCTGACTCTTCTGTCTTCCCTCCTTTGGCTTGTAGAGGATGTTTCTAATCTCACTGCGAGCGATGTCATGAATCGAGTAAATCTAGGATATTTGCAAGGTAATTTTGTGTGCTCTTTATAACGTATTTACAACAATGTGAGTGGTTGCGTTCCATCTTGTGGAGAAAGGAGTTTGTCCTTTCACCAGCATCCATTGTAGATCAGATCACTGAATTAACCCACAGAGCTAGATATATCTTTTTTATTTAATTTTTAGATCTTTTTTCCCCCCTATTTTCTTTGATGTTAATTCTAAATGAACAAATTAGGATATTGAAGTTAACAGTGAATGCGTTGCTTAGAGTTGCAGGACATTTCAGAGCACCCGTATACAGAGGGGACCAGGCCGTCAGGTTAGCTGGATGATCACAGTACTGCAACTTTACTGCATGAGTGTGTGTGTGCGCGTGTGTGTGTGTGTCTGTGTGTGTGTGTGTGTGTGTGTCTGTGTGTGTGTTTGTTTTCTGCCAGAACAAGTGGTAGATCAACAGCCAATCTCTCACTATCTCGCTCTACTATCTCTTTCTCTGGTCTGTTCTGCAATGTGTTCCCGTGAGGTGACGTCCCAGTTGGCTAGAGTACTG
The DNA here is from genome assembly GCF_963514095.1 of Eutrigla gurnardus. Taxonomy (NCBI): domain Eukaryota; kingdom Metazoa; phylum Chordata; class Actinopteri; order Perciformes; family Triglidae; genus Eutrigla; species Eutrigla gurnardus. The sequence continues at coordinate 21,740,892 of NC_139936.1, forward strand.
CAGGGCATCAGAGTATGGCTTACAGGGTGGAGCGGAACGCATTATGTCTGTGGATGGAAGGTGCAGAGACGTAGTTATTATGATGCATAAAGAAACGTGTATGAGAGGTGTCTTGATAGAGTATTTTCTCTATTGCCATATATCTGGACACCTCCAAGTGTATTCCCACACTTATAACATGGCCACTCGACCACAGAGGAAAAGAGAAGCAGCGTTTAAATTAAAGTTTGTTAGTTTAAAGCATGCTTTGGCCTGTTTTACTACCTAGACTTAACAAGTATTGTTACCTGCAGTTTAAAGTGCACTGATTTAGAGTATTTAACCCGTCATGAAGACACTGTTGATGGCTCTATAGTCCAGCACACTGGATTTGCTGATGTCAGCTTGAATTTGAAGAACCTAAATCAGCTTAAAGTCTTGTTTTTGCTGACCTCCAGTGGTTTAACTTCAAATGTGCACTCTAGAGAGGGAGCGAGAGAGCAGCGACGTCTACAGGCCCAAGTGCTAGCCGCATGAATGCATCCTTGATCAAACTTAAACGAGACCAAAATAAATGAATTAAGGTTGTATTTTCTGACTTATGATTCTGAAAGCATAGCCAATGTTGAATAGAACCCAGCATATTAAATATGATTTATTTTCTAACATTAAATATTCAAATGAACACATTTGGAAGACGACTGGAGTCCAAGGAATTGCATTGTATTAGATTCATAGTTTAATTATGGTTCATCAAAGAAACGGTTGATCATCCTGGACTGCAGAGTCATAACAATAATAATAAAAACCTCACTGGCCTATAATGTTTCCTTTCTCATAAAAGACGAGATGAATGTCTTTTCTGTGACCATGGTATAATCCATATCTAATACGCTGGGTGGGCTACGATAACACTGTCTAACAGCTTTACAGAATGAGCGTAACTCTTCCACTCTCACACTCCCAATGCGTCCTGCTTCACTCCCTCTGGTTGAAGTCGTTCTGCGTTTGGTCCAGTCTGACGGATGCTGGAGCATGTCTCTCTCTCTCTCTCTCTGTGTCTGTGGATGTGTCACATGTCCCTCTGAGTGGGATTTTTTGGGGCTGAGTGTCGTCCGTTGGCATGGCAACCTGCCGCCTTGGTCCAGTGTGGAATGCGCAGGATAAAAAAAAAAAAAAGAATGTGATGGAGATGGATTTGTGGCGTGGCCGCGGACGTCGTCTGCATGTTGGCTCCGTTCAGAAGCTGCGCATGAGGTGCTGTAAGTCAGCAGGCAGCATGGGCCTCCCCTTGTTCCACAGAGTGGCCTGTCAGTAACGGTTAGCCCTTCTCTCTCTTCCACCCCGCCTGGCTTTATAAAGGGCCACCAGCAGGTGGGTTGTCATGGAGACACATGTACCCTCCTTTCCCTTCCTCCGTCCATCACGTAACGCAAGTAGGAGCCGCCGCCAGACAGACAACCACACACACAGAGACAACCACACACAGAGACAACCACACACACACTCACACACAGAGACAACCACACACACACAGAGACAACCACACACAGTAATGTGACTCATCAGGCGAGTTCATGTCAGTCAGTTTGCTCTTATTGATTCTTGATCAAATATAAGACCTGCAGAATGCCAAACCCCATGGTTACACATCTTATCTTTATCGTGGAAGCAATAAAAGAATATTGTTGCAACTGTTAATGTTTATATAATGCCGAGACAATATACAGGTGTTTATAGGAGGCTGAAAGCGTTTTACAATTAATTTAGTGATTCATCAGTTCATTTTATATAAGATAAATGAAAACAAATCGAATTATTTAATCAAATTAGATTAAATTTGTTTGAATTACTTGATAATGAAATGAATTAAATATTGTGTAACACCAAAATAAATCAATTTGGTCTTCATGCTGGCTTATAGGTAACAAGAAAGTGCAGTACAGAAACATTTTACGTAATTTAGAAACACATTTTTATTTGTAACCGCAAAATGTCCCGCTCAGTGTTCTTGGTAACTATTGAAAATAATCTCGTAGTCTGCATATTCTCGCACACTTAAAAAAAGTCAAAATACCAATTGAATGAACTGCGAAATTGAATTGTTATATCAGCCATTTACTCCCCATTAAAAACGGCTAACTCGTTAACTCGTTAAATTGTAAATAACAGTTGCAACAAGGATCTCTTCGATGAACAGCCAGACGAGGAATGCGTTGTGGTCAGTGAAAGGTTGAAAACGAGGGCGTGTCATATGTTCAGGGTTAGAGATGTATTTATCATGGAGGAGGACGAGGGAGGGCTCCAGAGCAGCGCTGAAGATCTCCCCTCTGTTTTTCCAGACGAGATGAACGACCACCAGAACACGCTGTCCTACGTCCTCATCAACCCTCCTCCTGACACCATGCTGGAGCTCAACGACATCGTGTAAGGACCACACCTTTTCTCTTTAGCCGCGTCCCGTCTGCTTTTAGGTTGCGACTGTGCCGGTAACTTCTGCTGTCCGATGTTGACCTTTGCCCTTCCAGGTACATAATCCGGTCCGACCCGCTGGCTCACATGCCAGAGGACTCGCAGACGGGCCAGACGCCCCGCGGCACCAGGAGCCGGCAGGACTTTGAGACGAGAGACGAGACTCACCTCTGAGGCAGCCTCCGTCGTCGACACCCTGACACCTTAACTTGGAAGGCCGGGCCGGCGGAGCGCGTTCGCCTCGCACCGCTGAAGGCGAGAGCAGGCTGTCCTGAATGTTCGTCTCTCAGAATGGAATCACTTTTAAAGATGGCCCTGAGAGACGTGCCGTTTCCCCACTGAGCTGCTACAGGAGGATGCATGAAGAGTGCCTCGTCATCAGCCACGACCCCCCCTCGCACACGTCCCCCTAACCGGCCCCCTCCTTCCAACCAAAGGGCCGAGATCTGAGGGATGCTGGGAGAGAAGACGAGTGTACAGGAGGGTTCGGTGCACACACTGTACAGGAAATCAGATCATTTCACTCAGGGGTGAAGTTGCCCTCGCGGGCCGACCTCCTCTACGCCTGTTCCTGCCTAAACACGCAAACAACCCGATCCGGGGCAACTGCACCCTCCGCCACATCCTAGCTGTAAGCCTACAGGAACATGCTATGACTTTAACAGTTCACCGTGACATTACAGTCCATGTGCACTTTTCTTCATTCATTACAAAATGTCAGTTTTGGTGTTTCTAATCAGACAGGATTTCCATTTTCTGTGTGAGCACAAACTTTTTCACGTCTAGCTGTCGGATGTGAATAAACACAGTGACGTGGCACTTTTATCAGCCACAGTGGTATGGTCAGCATTTCTCTCCTTGTGTTGTTTTGGACACTGTTTTCTTCCATTTGTTGGGGTTACTGATAAAGAAAGAATATTGTTAATTTATTTCTCCATTTTAAGCATCCAAAGTACCGTCTGCTATATAGTATTTGCCATTCTTTTGTTTACTGTATTGCTTTGTGAGTATATTTCAAATGATTTTACATCCATTTTGTGATATCAGTGTTGTTTTGTTTTTTATTTTAGAGCCTGCCCGACTTACTGTCCGGGCCGATATTATCAGCTGATTTTAGCCCATCAACGAAGAAAACCAAATATGTATTTACTGTGCAAATTTAAAATTTGCCCACCAACACGTTCTACTTCATTTATTTATTTTTCTTAGTTGAACTTCGGCATATTTATGTTTGATTTGTGTTGTTTTTATAGCCTCTATTTACAGTTGTGACAAAGATGTGTACGTATGAGTCATTTTACATTTGAATACATAAACGTGTCAACAACAAAACTCCTTCATAAGAACATTTAAAGGAATCGTTTGAAATCTTGGAATAAACGTATTTGCCATTTTGCAGAGAGTTAGATGAGAAGTTTCACGCCGCTCTCATATCTGTATGGTAAACACAAAGCTAGCCTTGTTAGCGGCTAGCTTAGCATAAAGGCTAAGCTAATGGAAGCAGGGGGAAACAGCTAGCAGGACCTCTTGTTGATTTATTCTGTATAATATGTTGTTGTTTTACTGGTGAGCTGCTTGCTGAGTTGCAAGCCAGGCTAACCGTTTCCCCCTGCTTCCAGTGTTTATGCTAAGCTAACGGTCTACTGGCTAGCAGACATTATCAATCCTCTCATCTAACTCTCAGCAAGAACGTGAAGAAGCCTAAAACTGTTGAACGAGAAATATAGACTAAGAATACAGGCTGACATTTCCTTATCATATCCAAAACTCCCAGTTTCAGTCAGGCTCTGGTGTTCTCTCTGATTTACTCTTTTTACCCGTTTGAAGCTGATGGTAAAAACTCATTCATAGTTTCAGAACCATTCAACGAGTTGCAGTTACACCGGTAGCAGAATCGTTTTGCACAGACGGCGACGGACGCGTCACGTTGATTTCTATCCTGTAACCTGTTTCTAAAAACAAAGTGCTCCCTCTCCAAACTTACAGGCCGCACCTTGTGTGTGCGGCAGCGTCGGTGTGCAGTATTTGATCTTGAGTTCTCCTCCTTTAATGGTTGTAAAGAGTGACTTTGTATGGTTTTTGTTCCTTTGTTGCGGTCTCTTCTGTGTGATGGAAGTGAAAGAGGACTTGAAGTATTTTTGCACTAAGCTCTGCGGGGGACGAGCAGAGCAGCAGCATGACCCTTTAATCTGAATCTGTACGGCGGACAGTATTCAGCCATTCCTGTGACGCACAGTTCATCCTTTTCATTCATTTGAAGACTTTTGATGTTTATTTATCCGTTAAAGAAATATGAAGTGACGGTAATGCTGATGAAGAAATCGCAGATGGTTTCGTTTTCTCCTTGACATCTGTGTTGTTTTGTTTTTTGAGGAATAAGCATATGCTTTGTTCTGTTTAACATGACGTATTTAGCAGAGTCCCATTGAAATGTCTGTTGCTCGGTGGCCCAGATGTGTCAGTTTACAGGGCAGTGGAGTCGAGGAGTGGCGCCGTGAAGACCCGACCGGTGTGCTGGTCCATTCATTTAACACCTTCTTGGTCCTCACTCCGCATCTCCCACTGTCCACACTTACAAATACCACAAGGGGCATGTAAACACTAAACAGCATGTTTTTGATATACAAGCTTGCCAAGTATGACACATTTTGTACATTTAGTGGGCCGTCCTGTGGCTAGAGAAACCCATAATCAAGTCAACTGCTTGCAAGTTGGAGCCATTATTTGATACTGTGTATTTATATGAATGGAACATGCATGTTGTGTCCAGGTGTTATCAGAAGCCCACGTGTTACGTTTACCTCCACTTTGTTTTTAAGTCGTTGTCAAAAAGGGGTCGATCCATTTTGTACTATTTCTTATGAGGAGCGAGTGTCCTTCGATGTATAAAATATGAACAAATAAATGCTGCATGCAGCCGGAGACTATGAACGAAAAGGCCTTTTTATTTGATTTCAGATCGTAACACGACATCTTTAAGGATATGGACATAATGTGTCATTTAATTTGATTAAAGTGTTGTTATTAAAGCCTTATTTACAATTACAGTGACACGATTCAATTTAAACTGCAGCAGGTAAAACAAAGAATTTTCTTAGGTGAATAGTTCAACATTTTGGGAAACTTTCTAACTGAGAGTTGGATAATAAGATGAAGACGACTGTATGGTAAATATGAAGTAGAAATGAGCAAAGAGTTAAATCTCCTCTCTAACCGTCTTTGCTGCCTCTGCGTGACCCCTCTGCTTGTTGGCCTGTACCTGCTTCCACCTGTCTCTGGTCCAGCGGCCGTTGTTCTGCACCACTTCATGCAGCAGGTCCATGAAGGCTCCAGACGGCAGCGTGTCGTCATCTGGCGAGCCGCCACCAGAGGGCGCCTTTGGGCCCGTGCTTCTGTTTCCTGCCCTCCGTCTGCTCGTCGCAGCTCGCTGCCTTTCGCTTCTCTCTTCTGCCTTACTGCTGCTGTTCTTGTGTGCAGGATCTTCTGCAGATTTCAGGTCTGGATTAGGACCAGGTTTTTCCTGATCCAGATGTGGGGTCCGCCACACAGGGTCCCGGATCGTCTCCTCCTCCTGGGGCTGCTCTTCTGGCCTGCTGTCAGAGCTGAGAGAAGAGGTCTGGTCATCTGGTTCTGAGGACCGAGTGTCTCCCAACTCCATGTGGGCTTCAGCCACGTTTAAAGGAGCAGTTCCTAAATCTTGATGTTTCTTGATGCCATCGTCCTCTTTGTCAAACCGGGACACGTTCTCCACCTCACCTGGAAACATCGGCGTCCAAACAGTGAAGACACTGGTCTCCCTTTCGTCCTCATCCACTTTACATCTCGCCTGCCACTGGACTGCAGTCGGGGGCCAGGTGGAGATCCTCCCCATAACTTTACCTCTGTGTGATCTTTGACCTGGAACACCGGCAGACTGTTCCATATCATCCATACCATCCACACCATCGGGGCTGGGGTGTTTTTTCTGGTTTGTACCGATGCTCAGATAAGGTGCAATGTCATTGTTGACAGAAACTAGATTTCCCCAAGCATCGGCCTGTTTATCATGGGCTGGTTTAGCATCGGCCTGTTTATCATGGGCTGGTTTAACATCGGCTCCTGTGGCTGTGTTTGGTGCTTTTGTCTCAACTCCTCCATCTACTCGACTTTCATCTCCCAGGTTCTGCTTCTCTTCATCTTGGTTTTCTGCATCTTTGGACCGAGCCTCAGTTTGTAGAGTCACATGTTCACAAAGAGGAGACAGAGAGAGAATAGCATGAGCAGACTTGGCTCTGACTCCAGTAAAGGATCTCCTCCATCCCGTCTCCGAGTCCCACGGATCGTCTCCTCTGCTCTCAGAGCCTCCTGGAGACGGAGACCGACTGGACCTGCCGTCTTCTTTCAACTCATCCCCGTTTCCTTCCGGATGACCAGGCGTCACGGCTTTGCTGTTGCGTTTCCTCTTACGCAGCACCGCCAGGAAACACGCCGCGACCAGGAGCAAAGACAGAACCACTGCAGGAGCAAGATGTGAGAAATTCAGTTGGAGTCTGGTGAAACTTTCCAATTGGATCGAACAGAAAGAGGAAAAGATAAACATACCTATGACAGCAACGAGCATCAGGACAATATTTGCATCCAAGGATGGCCGTGATGTCACACACACTTCTGGAAGGAAAAATGGACACGTGAAGCACAAATGATCTAAAAGGTTGAAGCATGGAGAAGAAGCAGACGTACCAGTCGGTGTGGACAGAGTTGTGGGCAGCTCAGAGGGTTTAGGAAGGACAGAAATCTCCGTCACTGATGGAGATGATGTCACATAAGCTGCTTAAGGAAGCAACAGTCAAATCAATGAGGCGACACACTCTACTGACTGGGTTATTGAAATACCAATATTATAATCTGCTCCTGGTTACATGAAAATACATATAGTTAGAGACCATCATGATGAATAATAATCATCTTTAAAGAAAACACTATTTTCATGGTCAAGCTCTTCAAGAATCAAAAATACTAATTCAATATTAATATGAATAATCTTTTAATTGATATAAGAGAAATATTACAAACATATTTCTATGGGACATTATAAAAATGTTAACAATTTGCTCAGGCAGAAATGAGGAGAGGCTATAGTAAGATATCTGTCCTGAATGAAGGAATCCAGAATAAAAAACACATTTGATGGGATGATGCATGAGCATGTAGGAGTCTATAAATGACCACATGGTGGTGCTGTCCGCAAAAACGACCTACCTTTCAGTACATTTAACTTTAGTATAGGTGCTATATGCAATATCCTGCTAGAGTAACAGACAATTAACTAATCAACTAAATGTTAACTAAACTAAATGTAACATAAATGAAATGTTGATATTCTAGTTTTAGGGCCACATAAATAAATACAATGTAGTTTCCATGAATTAAACAGTAATATCTGAATTATATGACCAGAAGGGATTCTTTTTCCCTCTTACAACTTTTTTCTTGAAATTGCAAATGTTAGATTTTGTTAAGAAAGAAATGTTTTTATTGTGCCACAGATAAGACATCTTTTCTTCATGGACATTATTTTTTAGTGAAAACAGTCAAATAATCTTAATAAGATGATCATAGATCATAATGTCTCCCTGCATCAGGATAAAGGATATACATTAAAAATGTAATTTTGCATTCTGAATTTTTTAAAACCAGACTATTTTTCTGTCCTGCAAATAGAAATGTACCACCTATTAACTTATTCTAAGTGCTTTTATCCAGACAAATATCCTGATCGTAATGGTTTGAATTACCCAACAAAAAGGCGACGTACCAGATGTGGCTGCAGGGATCGCTGTGAGGTCATCGGTGGGTTTGGGCTGCACGGTTTGAGTCACTATCGGTGGTCTTGTTTGAGCTGAGGAATCACACACAGACACGTTCCACGCAGGTTGATCCTTCAGAGATGGAGGACTCTCACAGGTCACCTCCATCTGTCGGTCTAGCAGAGATCTGCTTTGTAGGTCTGAGAAGAGACGCAGCTTTAGGTTTCTACGGTTACTTATTTGTCTATACTGTACATTTCACAAACCTTTTAGGAGCTCAACAAACTCTTCAGCTCCACAGGAACAGGTCCAGGGGTTCCCATCTAGTCGGATCCTGGTGGTCGTGAGAGAGCCGAAGACCTGAGGTGAGAGCCGAGTCATCCTGTTCTCAGATAAGTCCAACACAGACAAGTTGGTGAGAGAGAGAAAACTATTTGGATGGATTGTTCTGATCCTGTTGTGACTCAGCCTGAGCTTCGTGAGACTATTGAGACCATTCAGCATCGACTCGCTCACAACTTCTATTTGGTTTTCTGTGACGTTGAGCTCCTTGAGGAAGTGTGGCTGAGCCAACCAGCGTGGGTTCACCTCTACCAGCAGGTTCCGGTTTAAACTGAGACTCGTGAGGTTCTGCAGAGAACCGAAGGCCCCTTCAGCGATTCCTGTGACACCGGCGTCTTCGATACTGAGACTGGTTATAGAGGAGAGGTTGTTACTGTGAAACACGGTGGCGTTGATCTCCCCGACGTCCTTCACAAACATGAACAGAGTTGAATAACCGGGCCTGGAAGCTGAGAGCACAGTGGTTAGTCAGCACATGAAACCAGCAGCATTCATGCATGCTTTCTGGCTGAGCGGCCTTTTTAATTACACTTTCATAGATTCTATTGGACAAACTAACAGGGCAGATGTACAATAATACAGTACTTACATAAATGTGCATTTAGTGGCAATTATTACATTATCTTATCAAGCCATTTCAAAGATGTGCTTATGCTGCCATCTAGTGGTCGAGTTGGTGTAACATCAGTTTATATTTGACCCTGCTTTACACAGCATCATTACCAGGTTGAGATCCTCACACTGACAGGGCATTTGGGTTAACAAACATTGAGAATGATTTTGAGGAAAGAGATTTTATTTTTTATAAATATGCGTTATCATAAAACATTTAATTACAAAGGCTAACGTCAGCTCAAGATGTCTTGCCAGACCTCACCTGGTGGTATCTCAACACAGACCAAAACAGTCTCCGCTACTCGACAAGAACGGCACAAAGGCACATTCATCAGCATCAAAACGAGAAGAGCAAAAACTGTGGACGCACAGAGGAACCAGATCAGCTTTGAAGTCAGCATTTCATCATTTACATGTTTGTATGAGCAGTAGTAGGAAGTATGTGCACTTACCCTTCATGGTGAGCGACCAGATCGACTCTGGGTGCAGGTCTACAGTTTGGATGCTACCTGGACAGGACAAGTTTTTTCAAGTTTGGGGGGGGGGGGGTCTTGTGATCACCTGAACTAGCAGGTGTGAAATAGAAACACTGTTGCCATGGTAGATCAGAGTTCTCCATGGTTATGAGCCCTGGCATTAAGGCGCTGAAGCCGCTGTTCCAGTTGGGTGGTAGAGTGTGAGGCCGTTATCACCAGGGGAGGCCCAACGATGCTCACTGCTTGAATTAGAAACCCAGCGTCATGTTGGACGGAACATTTCTGCCTCTTTGGTCTGACAAGTTCCAACTCAATTATGGGAAGAAAAACAAACATTTCAGTGAAATGATACCGCGTGTGAAAGCAACATGAAAAATAAATACTGGGTGAGCCGTTGTGTAAAAATAAATACAAATCTGTGTGGTGTTGAAAACGAGCAAAATTAAATTAAACAGTGGAGTCTCACAAATGGACAAATCAAGTCATGAGAAAAGAATAAAAATGAAAAATGTGACTTTTATTCACTTGAAAATTTATTGTCTCAGTGCTTCCATTTTAAAAATAAATAGATGGCATGGGGTCAAAGATAAAATCAACATGGATGAAAATTACACTAGTGTAACAAAACAAATGGTGACCAAATGCCAGTACAATCTTTTAGTGAATATAAAAATACACTCGCATACAATTAAGGATCCGCCACCTCCTCCAACCAAGAACAAATCAATGTGCAGCAAATGAGAAATCAAGTATTCTGTTGTTTTTGGAGACAGCAGTAGTATCATATCAGTGGAGACCCTCCAGCTTTAAATGTCAGTATTAAACGGTAGTGTTTGGTTTAGTTTGGACAGGTTTACGAGTGCACAACAGTGTTATCAATTAGTTCTTATGCCCGTTAAAAAGGTCAAATTCCCCAACAAACAGAAAGTAAAGTGCTCGTGCAACACTTGTGGTGGTTCTCGAGGCCAACGAACGGTTTCTAAAAATGCACTTTTGATTTCTTTTCATTTTAAAAGACAGAGAGAAGAGAGAGACGATGTGGCAGTGTTTTCAACACCTTGGAGGAATGTTCTTTAATGTTAGTACATAACCGGACCACAGTCCCCTGCCCCGCCCGCACGGAAACCCCTTCTGAATATATCAAATAGCGTCATTCGAAGCGGTCACAGAGCGGAAACGGAAACACCCTTCACAACAAGAGTGTGTGTGCGCCCTCCGGTGGTTAAAGACGGGACAGGCTGACAAAAGCACTCAGGGAGGGAAGGAGGGATTACATTGCATGAAAGAAGCCGTCGACAAGTGTTCATGAGTGCACCTTTATACGGGACAATTCAAGAGTGCCCGGTGGAGAGAGAAAACACAACTAAGCTCTAAACATCAGAGAGAATTCCCGTTATGATGAAAACACATAACATCAGCTCAGACTCTATACCACATTGCTTTAATCATAAAAAAAAAAAGTAAAAAAAGATTAAAAAAAAAAAAAAAAAAGCATAATTTCTGTACTAAAACTCATCCATCACCCTTTTTTCCAGTAAAGGGTTTTTGACAAATCAAAGTATTTAAAATGACCATTAACTTTTTTTTTGCTATACATATCCAGTGCTACACGATCAGCGTCTAGTTTAAAAGCGGTTGAATAAATAGACGATAGTACCACGATGCGTGAAAGGCCAACAGATGTCTGAGGGAGACCTGAGGAGCTCCCCGTGACAAAAGAAGAAAACAGTTCAGAGCAGCAGGTTTTTTTTGGAGATCCCTGGTGAGGCAAAATCGGCAATGCCAGCCTGGTTTGACGGAATCGACAGTCCACGCGGGGAGAGATTGTTGTCTTGTTGTTGGGACAGCAGAGCAGACCGGTAGTCCCAAAGGCTTGCACAAAGGTCCCTTGCTTCGGATTTTCCCTTTAAGAATTGACCCGACGTCCGCTCCTTTTGTCCAGATTCGTCCGAAGAGGAGGCTTTTCCAGAGAGAAGGAAGGACTTTTAATGCTGCTGCTGCTCTCGACCATGACAGTGCTGAACTAATAAATACTTCATGTAAAAAGGGAACATCCACCACATATGAGCGAGACAGAGAGAAAAGAAATGCCACATGCTTGAGTCGTGATCTCTGTAGAAAAACCCAGCCGGACCGACAGAAACCGGAACCGACCGCACTGAGACCGTACGGAGAAGAAGAAGCAAATTCAGCCGGCATTCCTCTTTTTGTTGCAAGCACCAGACCCTCGGACCACCTGTGACACACACACACACACACACCTTTACCCTCGTTTCTGCCCGATAGAGGACCACATGTCTATTAGTGCGGCCTCTCCCGAGGAGTTTTCCAGGCCGAGCATAGAGGGAGCTCGGCTGTGGGCATCAATGCAGTCTAATCAGGAAAGAAGCAAGATGGGGATGATTTGGATGATAGAGGGTTTAAAATCCAACCATCTGCTATTTCCCACTTTTCTTTGGCACAGCACCTCTCTTGGCCTGCCACAGGTGGTTGTGGATGGTCAGGGCGTCCACGCTGACTGACACAGTCTTGGCGGGGATGACGGTGAACTGCTTTCGGTCCGAGCTGTACTTGTACAGCTTGTCGATCATCTTCTTGCTGATGCTCTTGGGTCCCGTTCCCGTCAGCTTCAGTATCTCTTCGGTGTCGGGGAAGTACGAGTAGAGCGCCCGGAACTGGCAGCCACCGTCACGAAACAGGATCATCAGGTGGTTGGACTCGCACTTCTCCAGCTCCTAGTGGGGACGGAGGTTGAACACGAGTCAGAAATATTGAAACAATTACTATCTATTAAAAGGATATAACAGGTGCGTCGTTGCAAAGTTGCTGGTCCAAATCCCAGCAGCAGTAAATAATTAAGTTGACGCATGTCTGGCATAGTGCTGTCGCTATAGCAACCATGTCTTAATATCACTGTACTATGGCAAAAAATTCAAACACCAAGAAAATGTATAGAATAATGACACGACATGGAACCTAGAATTATGCTTATTTCTACTCAAACAATGTATAAAGAAAAAATATTAAGTAAGACACGGGACAGTGTAAGAGTGTCTCCACAAAATGATTCAGATGAAATTCTGTGAGAAGTCGAGGGAAGAGCTGCTACAGTCAGGAAGACGCCACAGTAACAGCAGAAAACAAGGTGTTTGTTTCAGTCTTGTCAGATTGCTTTCCCTTTCTGTGCATTTCATGCTAATGAGAAGCTAGAATGAGATTACTAGATTAGACTTTTAATGGACATCCGGTCGGTTATTACTCGTGATCTTATTTTCCTTGTTGTGAGTTCTGTTGAAACAGACCCCAGCTCAGCACCGATGAGGCGTGGAATTATGACCTGCTTTAATCTCCTTTTCAACTTAATTTGTTAGCTTCATCCTTCGAGTTAAAGCTAAATCCCCCATTTTATTTAGTTATTTTGAGCGACCGTATCACGAGTCTTGCAGAGCACTGACCTCTAGGATCTGGTTCTTCTGAGGCTCGTTGACTTTGCCAGCCAGGCAGCAGTGAGAGATTGCATTGTGGATGATTGGTTTATTCGACTTGGCGCTGGGCTCCTTGAATAGTTTGGGACCTAAAGGATAAAAGACCCCAGACGTGTTACACATGGAAATAATAATCACAGTAACAATAACAGTCACTTTGGTGGGTAACTAGTATCCATTAATTGAGTTCTAAAAATGAAGACAAGCAACACAGTGATATAGAATACCCATGTTGATTGTGTTCCGACATATTGATCTGTTGGTCACTGATCAACCTAAGATCACTACTGCTCTGCTTCCAAACTAACAAGTCAAAAACAACACAATAAAGTCACCAGTATATTCAGCCATGGACGTGATGGAAGACGCCGTGGAGCCGTTGTCCCAGTCCCTTTCTGCAGTCCGACTGTTGTTACGAGTGCCTGGAAACGACTCCACAGAGTCACAGCTGGAAGACATGAGAGGAGGTACAGGCTGAACACCGAGGCAGACAACACCAGCAACACAGCATATCTTAAAACAACCGGACTGTGTCCGCATGACATGATGTCTTATTTTGGAAAACATTTAACATGTGAATTAGCTTCTATTTCCCTTTAATGCAGAGACAGAGTTGTTCGTGATACCTTTAAAAAAGGGGGTAACACTTGTAATTCTGTACTGTGATTTGCACATTGTGTCCCCCCAGTAAAAAAAGATAAAAATACATAAATAAAGTGAACAAGTAACCAACGTACCGCTGAGACCCGGCCCCTCCAGAGTTGACACTGTCGGCCTCGTTGGTTGCAGCAGAAGCCAGGGACAGACTAGAGCCCGACTGAGCAGTGCTCAGGTTGTCAGCTATGTAAAATACAGATGACACTTTCAATTATGTTGTCACTTTAGAAACAACTGCTAAATACACAGCTACGGCGTCATCCACAGGACAAAACTAATGCAACCGCATCGCAGTTGGATAGAAAATACAGAACTTTTATGATGTTAGCGTTGAAGTCTTTATTTCAGAAGAGGTGGCCCAACAGCACCAGTATAACACCCTCAACAACCCTTACTCTATTTCATAGCTAACCTATGACTGAGACTCATTACCTAATCAAAGGACATTGGAAATTAATCTCAGTCAACGCTGTGGTATTATTTACAATAGGAGTGTATTATTAGCAATCAGCCACAGTTGGAGAAAACGAACGGCGCTAGCTTTGCTGAGACGTGAAGAAGAATATCAGCTAAATGTCTTAAATGATATAACGGTCTTACGTGTGGAAGAAGAGCACTTGGATGTATTATCGCTGGAGGATTCCTCTCTGAACACAGACTTGGCTCGGTGTTTCTGCTTGGGTTTGGGGGTTTTGGGCTTCACATGGCCTTGTTCCTCCAACATCTCCTGCTGCTTCCTCCGCAGATACTCCTGCTTTATCAGCTCCCTCCGTGTCTTTTCCTCTTCCTTACGCAAGCGGTCCTCCTCGGCCTTCCGTCTGTTTTTGAAACCAAACGGTGTGAGCATTTTTAGAGAGAATAACATCAAAATCCTGTGCTAATGATGGTAAAGGAAGTCACCTCGCTTCGTCTCGTTTCTGCTCCGATTCTGATTCTAGCTGTTGTTTACGAAGTCGAGCGTCCTCAGCTTTCTTCTGCTGCTTCAGCAAGAACGCTGCTCTCTTCTTGGCAAGCTCATCCTCAGCCTTCTGCTCGTCCTACAACATGAAACATGAAACGACATTTATGGCCGACATAAAAGACCATCGGTCATCATAAAACATAATCAATGATAAATCTCTAGAATGTGGTTTCACAAAATAAATGCATGATAAAATATGAATGAATTTGCCAACATTTCTGATATCCACATACTAAATTATTGTTGATTAATTTATGTAAGTTAAGAAATATATCCATATTTTATACAAAGGCATTACCTTGAAGAAGAAGCCCATGACTGACTTATGCTCTCCGTCTCCTCCTTCCGTGTCCTCATCTCCTTCAGGGGCTTTCAGCTCTGACAGATCGACCTCGATCAGGTGGGATTTGTTGCGCTGCCCCTCGTCTGATGGGATATTCTCTTTCCCTGAACCGTCTGAAGAATTGAGTTCAGACTCTCTCAGGGTGCTGGACAGACACTCGTCAAAGGAAACTTCCTGAGCGACCAATGCCTTCAGGTCCACCCGGGTCGGCAGACGCATGTTCGCCTCGTCGTGGAGGCGGAAGTTGGCGCTCCGAGCATGGCCAGAGCCTGGCCTGTCGACGGCCTCTCCTGCTGTGGGGTTCCTGGGACTTTCGGGGCGGTCAGCCCTGGGGGACCGGCCCCCAGCTAACTGCCTTGGGTGTGGTAATGTCTCTGACCCACTGTGGGTGGGGGTGAGGGTCCTGGAGGGCTGCCGGCTCTGCTCCTTGGCTATCTTAAGCTCTGATGGTTTGGACCTGGGAGTCCGTCCTGAGCTCAGCTTGGGGGGTTTCCTGGTGGGAGTGGTGCCTGTGCTGGAGAGGTGCTCCACAAAGTGAAAGCCTGCCCTCCCCTTTGAGTCACTGTTTTTGTCGCTGGTGAGAGGGGGAGGCGGTGTTGCACTCGGGGGCGACTGTACATTCTGTTTCATCAACATCTCCTGTTGCTGTGACAGCTGCATCATCTGCTGCTGGATGCTGCCGATGGCATCATTCAACAGATCAATGGAGCGGCTGCACTCATTCAGGTCCAATTCTTCCTCTAGATAGAAGCTTTCGCCGGTTTCTTTCTTCTCCGTTTCTAAGGCACCTGGCGGAGTGGTTCCCGCCACCACTTTGTCCCCTCGGAGGGCCTCAACACACATGTCATCTTTACTTGATTGTACTTTCTCCCCGCTGAGCTCATCTTTACAGATGTCAGCTTTAAGCGGTTTGGGTAACGTGTCACTCCTGCCTGTGCCTTTCTTTACGATGTTCAGGAAGGCTGCCTTTCCCAGCTTCTGCCTCTGCCTCGCCGACAGCACTTCCATCTTCTTCTTCTGGTGCTCAATGGCACGCCGCTTCTCCTCCAGCTGCATACGGAGCTGGACAATTTCAGAAGCCAGCACATTAGAACCACCGCTACCGTCGCCTGTACGAATGCATCCTCCCATGGGGGAGGAAGGGCTCTGGTCCCTTTTAATTCTCCAGGCGGACGCCTGGGGCCCGCTGCTCTCTGATCCATCTGGGGTGGTTCTTTGGGAGCTGGAGGCACTGGAGTGTAGGTCATGGTTGCTGCCGAAGCGCTTCTGCTGGGCTTTGCGCTCAGCAAAGGAAGTCATACGCACGCTGCCACTGGCCATGCTGCTGGCCTGGGAATGACCGCTGAGACAGGGGCTGGAGCGCCCGCTGCCACCATTCATGTCTTTGTCCTCATGCTCTTTCACATTCATGTCCTCTTGGAGTTTGGCCGATTCTTCTTCTTCATCTTCCTCATGAAAGGCTTTTGTTGGCCTATTGGGGTCTTGAGTGGTGACAGCTTCATCCAGATCCTCTTCCTCTTCATTCACATCTTCGAGCTCAGCATCCAGGCCCTGGCCTGACTTTGGATCTTCAGAATCTGAATGAAGGTAGAAACCCCCGGCTGGATTTCTGGACGAGGGGTCCACGCTGCTGGTAACGATGGGGCAGAAATCTGCCTGAGCCTGTTGAGGCTCCTCTGACACGTCTGCCTCCTCACCAGCAAGATGAAAGGTTTGGTTCAAGCTGGAGGGAGTTTTCCTACGAACAGCTGATGTAGATCCATCTCCTCGGCGTAGAGAGCCCCTTCCTGAAGAGTGGGGCCCCTCACCACTCTCCTCCTGCTTGTTTAGGCAAACAGACTTCTCTTTAGCTGTTTTGACCAACGAAGGCATTAATGGTTCTAAGTAAAAGCTATCTGGGGCAGGTTTGGACTCAGTGGAAAGTTTGGGTGCCACCGTGGCAGTTGCTTTCGTCCCGTCAACCCGTGTGGGGATGATGGGACCGTCAGTCCTGGCAACTGCCACCAGAGTCTCTTCCTCATTCTCCATGTTGACATTACCCAGGAGGCTGTGGCCGTTGACTCGATGCAGGGCAGCCTGTGAATGCTGGTGGACAGAAGTCTGGTGTTTGGGTGTGACATGGATGACGTTGGACGCCAGGCTGTCCTTACTGATGGAGCGAGCCAGACTCACACTGTCGCCAGAAGCAATGTCTGCATCACCGTCTGCGGCCGATTGAAACATGTAGGGGCTCAGTGTGGACAGTGGCCTGTAGAAAGAGAACATGGGGAAAAGCTCATTTGTAAAGGCAGCATGATAAACACCTTAAAATACATAGAATACGTGTACTTCCTACAAACTACACTGATTGTAAATGATCCTGACTAGTTTCAGATGTTTAAATCTCTGACCTGCTGATTCTGATTTTCTTTATTAGAGCTATAATTGAAAGCAAGGCTCCAGAATAACTTCTGTCACAACTATCATGAAAAGTAATTTAAAACATCCCAAATTGTTAACCGTCAATAATTTGAAATGTTATCCTACGATAGAGAGACATGGAGTGAACCTGTAACCTAAGAATATTTGCATCGATTGCAATTTAAATATTTATCAGCAGATTTCAAACAAAGTCCTCGGAGCTTTAAAAGGGTGTCATAGTTCTTCCAAAGCAAACACACAAGTAAAAACATTTCTCATCAGGTTTTAATTCCAACTGCTCCAGGTACCTCTGCCTCTTGTCAGGCCATGCAACAATAGAGCCTCTGGGTTGTCCATCCATTTGAGTAAGGGAGTTGGAGCGGTTTCTGAGACCTGACCAGGAACACGCATACAAGTAATGAATAAATATAAAAACACCTGCTGCCTTTATCTTCTGTTGGTGTTACTACTGTTGTCCTTACCTGCACCATCTTCTCCTTGCTGCTTTTGTTGCCTCTGTCGGAGGGGCAGGAGAGGGTGGGAAGGACTGAAGGTTGGACCCCCTTTACTAAAAGATACAAAAAATGTACAACATTTAGCAGGTCACAAAATCATAACTGTCACTCAAACCCCATTTGCAGAACAGATAAGCACAAACAAACATTCACTAGATCAGACATTGTGAAGTGCACAGCCCAAGACGTTTAACAGTCACATAAACACTAGAAATTGACACAGACAAAAAGTGCAATAATCATCGTGTCATTGTGTAAATCCATATCCAATTTGGTGAGGTCAAAAGAGGGTTAGAGGTGAAGGACACATGAGAGTGAAGGCCAGACAATGCTGTATATCTACCCATCCTTGTAGGGTTACTGTTATTGGTTAGGAGACAGGATCATGATGAGGTGGAACGAGAAGGCAAGCGAGTGAAGACTTACAGGGGGTCAGAGTCTTCAGGGTGCAGGAAGTACCTGTTACAGACTTCAGGGCTGCTCTGGTTATCAGACACACCAGGGCTGGCCAGAAAGCTGCGCTTGGTGGCGTTTGAGATAGGCACTGATGGGCGGGCACACTTGGGCTGAGCCATTGCTCGAGCTGAGGAAAGAGGGAAGAAAGGGGTGGTCATGATAATACTGTGACTGATGTTGTCTGTCATTAGAAAAGCTCAACTTGGGACAATCACAGTGTAGCATCAGCCAGCTCCAACCAGGCTTCGACCACTACCCGGCACTCATGTAATTGTTTCAGATCAATACTCGTTTTGTGGATTTCGAGCAGGTCGCAGAAGGTTTCTGAAACATTATGGTACTATGCAAAGCCCTGTGGGGCATTATAGACATTAGCAGAGTTAGCACATCATCATCTATCTATATTTAGCACTTCTATGCTACACAATCTACTGAAGGAACACTGAATGTATGCACATGCTGGTTTTGCTTTTTAATGATTGCAACAGTGAATTAAAAAAAAACTACCCAGTTCCTTAATTTCATTGTGATCCGTCTCGATCACCAACTGATGTGGTGGTTCGCTTTTACACTGTGATCTGTAGGCTTTAGCTTCTATCGTTATGCTTACCATCTTTGAACTCCTGCAGATTTCGGGGTTGGACAAACTCTGGCTTGACAGTCTCAAACCACCAGAAGAGTTCAGCAATGAACACCATCACATTGTGCTACATATAGAACACAAGAGACACATTAAAAAGACTAGCAAAATAAATAAAATAATAGCAAGAATGGTTAGAATGGTTGATATGATGGCTGGCTTTTGTACCAAAAGGTATACATTTCTATTGCAGAGTCACTTTTTGTACCTTGAGCACAAGTGGAGAGTAGAGCATGTCCTCGGTCGTCAGATAGAAACTTTTATTCAGATACTCGTTGGCAAACTCTTTGAGTAGCTGGATGTTGTACAGGCTATCAGCAATGGACGGGACTTCCTTCAGGCAAATATCTGATCAGACATGCAGAAAGCAGAGTCAGATCAGGACATAACTCAAATGACCCGAGGGCTATAAATGTCACACTGACTGAACTGGCACGGCAAGCCATGTGCAAGTCCTAAAAATAGTATCACACATGGATATTAAATTCAATGTGTAAGCAAAGAAAGCTTGATGCTCTTTACAGAAACATACTTTGAGGGCAACAGATAATTAGGGAGATAGCTAATTAAGTTGGGTGTATGAGTGTGCATGCAAGCACAGCATACCCTCCAGCTTCATGAGGTCGGGGCAATAGTAGTTGACCACAGTGAGCAGTGCAGCTCCGTCACAAACATCCCTCATCAGGTCCTCCAGAAGAGGGAAGAAGGGCAGCTGGCGGCCTGAAGCATGCTCCCGACGATATCGAACCTAACCATCAGGGGGAGATGATGATGGGTTTTATGAGAAGAAAAGCAACAACACACACCACCATGGTACTACCAAGGAATGACAACATCAAACTAGTGTCAGTAGTACAGATCTCTTTTGTTTTGAGATTCACGTCTGAACGAGTCAAGGCATATATTGATCACGGATGTTTCACTTTGTTTGCTCTATCAAATGTTAAGCATCAGATCAAGGTTCTCCCTTGGAGTTTCAAAGCAAAAGAGGTTTGTTTTTTTTTATATTGAAAATGATACTCTTCATCTGATCAAGCAGGTATAATGTTATTTCCAGAAAAAATGACGACAAAACATTCTGATTCATGATCAGCCAGTTTAGGGAGAAAACTTAAGTCACAGTTAACTGTGAGGAGATGGAGATGGAAGTGTCAGAGCAGTGCTATGAACAATGCAGTGGATCGTCAGCCTTCCTCAGGCCTCAGTGGGAAGGCAGCTAGCAGTGGAGCCCAGTCAAACTAGCTAATGTGACTGGGCTGACTGGAAGGGAAACTGAGGCTATCCAGGAATGCAGTGACCCAGGGTGCATCAGTTTTGGATGCATATGCTATCTGATAAGGATGTGCATTTTAAATAGAGCCGGCACAAATTAACTAAAACGTTGTTACATAAGCGTGTGCACCCATTACAAAACCTGAAAATGGAGGTCAATTACAGACCTACATATGATTTGGAGCAACATAAATATAGACCATGCAGGATACCAAAACAGACTGCACTGACTGGTACTGCTACTTCTAACTCCAAAAATTCCTCTGCATGACTTGCCCTTTATACCGGGAACACCACACCCACTGAATCAAAATGAATGAAAGTTATTAAGAAATGCAGATCGAATTAGCCCTACCATTTCTCCTGGGTAGAGACGTGTGAGATTGTTGTATCAGAAGTGTAGAAGTGTGAATGACTTCAATAAAGCCGATATTAGCTTTTTGCTATGATATATTAGTATGTGTATATGTTGGTCGATAAACAACAACAAAAACTTCAGCATAGAAATTACTAGGTACCATTACATTCATAGTTCGTCCAAAAGAGATTATTTTGTTGAGTTAATTTGCTCAGTATCACCATCAGTCACAATTATTTTTCTTGTTTTCTCCAACATCAATACCAGTGAATGCCTCAAAAATGTACTGTATTATAGGTTAGGGTATAGGCAACAGAAAACCCTTAAATAAAGAGATCAAATCTTTATTCTAAACACAAACTGATTAACTATGACAAACCTCTAGCACTATGACAATCTGTGACATGACTATGCACAATTTAAAAAGATCACAAACAGTACAACACAACAGACATTTATCTTTAACCTGCGATATGTACAGCATCTTCTAACATTTACTCAGATGCATCTAAAGTGCATTGGGAGGCCATTCCACAAAATTATACCAACTGTACTCAAACAGCTTTTGTCACAAATCACAGGTGAAACCACCAACCACACTGAAGGAGCTCTACTACAAAATAAATTCTACATAAAAAGGGACTTCTCCTGACTAAGAGGGAACACTGTACCGCTTCTAAGAGCTCCTCTGTCTCCAGCATGCAGTGGGCCAGCTCGTGAATGACATCAGGCTGATACACACAAGAGAGCAGAGATACTGTCAGAGGAGACCGTGTGCACATGGAGGAAACAGTGTGTGAGAGCAGAAGAGAGAGACCGGAATGACAAAGCAGATCAGTGAGAGGAGGTGGCCAGGGATGGGATTGCAAAGCAAAGCAGAGGTGTGGGCATGGATTTCCTCTTAATTCTCTCTGGGCAAGCAAATACCACACACAGACGTGTACACACACGCACAGAAAATCCACATGGCCTACTTGAGCTTGAAATGAGATAGCACATATTGCGTAGCTAAAAGAATATCTTTTGAACACTTCACAAAAAGTTAGATTAACCTTACACCTGGATGACATGTTTGCCACAAGGGGAAAACATAAACAATAAAAGCTGTCAGCTTTCTCCCCCTTGCTGACACACTTGGCTACAAGCAGCACAGAATGAGCTTGAATGAGCCATGGTGGAGTGTGCGCGCACATCAACACAGAACTATGCGTGCAAGGGGGAGAGAGGAAAGAAAAAGGGAGTTTGGGGAGGGGGACTGGCATTCAACTTACAGGGACTAGCTTCCAATACCATTTGGAGGGAGACTATCCAGTTTGCAGGGATAAGAGAAGGGAGGGACGGACAGATGAGGAACAGGAGCAGAAAGATTAACAGGTCAGAGGTCACAGACAAAAAGGATTGGATCTTCTACCGGTTTACACAGAGAAAAAGAGAGTAGGGTCAGAACAACTCCAAAAATCCATCAGGGAGAAACATTGCTTATCAAAACGAAGGGTCTTGAACCAAGATTTTGTACTGCGATGATACCTGGATAAAGACGTATGATAAAATGTTTTTAATAAAAAAGGAGTTACTACTTAAAATCCCCAAAAGCCAGAAATATGAGGCTAATGCCAGAAATGTGCTCCGGTGTTTTAGGATTTTATTTTGCCTGTAAAAGAGGCCAGTGGAAGACACTGTGAGTGGCTTTACCTTTTGATGGCTGGGAGACTCCAGGGGGTGGTGCTTGACTTTGTGCTCCCTCTCTGCAATCTCCCTCATTTTCATGTTCACCTGCAGTTGAAATAATGATAGTATATTTATTTCTACTCAACAGACCAGGTAACTTTTAGATAATTTTAGAATGCGTATATATGCTCTGTAGTACTCGACTAATGTAAATCCAAGTACAGGCAACAGGTCAGTGTCTCCCCTACCCTCGACCTTATTGTGGAAGAGTAGCCAACTTGTTTTAACTGGGTTATTAATATCTTCTTTGGTGGTGTCTGTGTCACATCAGACTGACAGCTCAGTGGGAGGCCTTCTTCTTCAGACTTCTTCACGGCACAAATGTGTTGGAATTTTTTTTTTTTACAAATACTCATCAATTCACCGGTGAATTGTTTACAGTTCTGGATGCTAGTAACAGAACAATGATTTAAAACTTTAAACCTCAGCCATGAAAAATTGTGATGGACAGTCAGTGTTTTCTGACATTTTATAGGTAAACAATTAATAGATTCATCAAAAATAACTATCTTTTATTCCACGTGTTGGGAACAAAAACTCAATCCCAAATGGCCACTTTCTTTCTCCCAGGCTGTGATGGTATAGGAAATCATGAGGATTAAAGGATAATGCGTCACAACTTTCACTGCCTCAGACCTTCAACATGAGCCTGAGCATCTTGTGTGTGCACCAGATCCACAATCCTATCTGTGAGCCCATCTCTGAACACCGGTGACATACAACAACAAAAACAAGTGGTGGTGAGAAACAGATCTCAGCCAGAAATGTCTTTAAACTGTAGGGAAAGGGGAGCGACGATGACAACACAAGCTGTCTTACTTCCCTTAAACTTGCCGGTATTATTTACTCATATTACTCATATTGAAATGACTTTGCTATTATTGTCTAATGACAGGAAATCGGAACCCAGGGATTTTCCCAAAAGTCGCAACAAAATGTGCAAAAATTACATAAAATCAATCACAGCAATAACCCATAAAACATATTTCCTTAGATGAGGGCTTACAAACGAATCAATAAATAAATAGAACAATATATAGAATAAGACACAATAATTTGTTGAGACAGTCCATCTCTTGATCTGCTCCACACACTCACTCTACACACTCACTCTACACACACACACCAAAAGAGCACCATCCATCTGAGAATAACTCATAATTAGAATAACTAATAATGGTGATCCATCATGAATATGAAATGTGTGTGTGTGTGTGTGTGTGTGTGTGTGTGTGTGTGTGTGTGTGTGTGTGTGTGTGTGTGTGTGTGTGTGTGTGCGTGCGTGCGTGTGTGTGCTCCAACCTTGTTGATCCAGAAGACCATAGCGTCCTCCAGGTCAAAGGGCAGGTCCTTGGAAGCACTGAAGGTAGAGAAGCGCTGGACAGAAGCCACCACTTTCTCAATGCTGATCATCTCCACTGTGTAAGCCATCATCAGGGCATCGATCATGGGCATGTGAGCACTCTGGGGGAGGGAGTAATACAAACGGAGGCCAATTCAATTTCATCTGATTTTTCCTAGTTTCCAATGCAATCAAGATCAAAGCTGATGGCAACGAAGCAAAATTGCACTGAATATTTACCCAAATAATATAAATCACTGTGGCTTATTAGCTGATTAGTGCTGAAAATTATCTAATGAAGCTAAAATCTTGCTAAAGCTGTGAACACATTTCCAACATTGCGTATGGAATAATTTCGTCCAACCTTAGTTTAATGTACATGTTTACTTTGAAATTCCAGCAAGAGGACTATGCTTAAAATAATGGAAGTGTATTTAGTGCATTTTAAATACCCAGTCTCCAGTTGTTACAATACATAAGTACTCCCCAAGACCTGTAACAGACTTTGATGTGTAAAATAAGTGGAGTTTCCCTTTAAGCGTTTCCCTTTATGTCATGACAACACTTAATGAAAACTAGTTTGTTTCAAGGTTATCCCAATCATACGTTTTGCAGTTAATGAACCATCATGTGAAGGTTGCATTGTGTAAAATGGTCAGTGCCCATTAGGGTTGGGCATCGTTTGGATTTTACCGATTCCGATCCCGATTCCGATCCTCTGTTTCGATTCCTGTTCTAAACGATTCTCGATTCCGATTCTTTGAGGTGCAGGTCAACAGGTCCAGTGTTGCCACAGTTACTTTGAAAAGTAGTACTCTTGACTTCACTTAACTTAAATAATTGTTTGCATATTGTAATGGCAGTAACATCATGATTGAACATTTTATGAATATTGAACTGGCATTAGAGCAGCAAGGATTGGTTTTATGAAACAAATGAGCATAGTCCTCAAGTATGAGCGGCGTGATGACGAAGGGAGGGGGCGGGGCCAGCAAGCAGCGAGACATTTCTCCACTAAACACTCAAGAGAGACTCCGCTCGCATTTCAGCACAGACTGAGTTAGCAGGGGGGGACCTGCTCTTTTAATGTGGTTGTGCCATGCTGTGACTCTAAAGGTTTTTTCAAGTTTGACGTTGTATTCTTGAAAGTAGATAACACTTTGTTGTTAACACAGAGTGTACAACGAACCTTTATGTTGCCATATTTTGCTGAGATGAAGTCGAAATAATGCTTGTATTTCCAGCTGGAAACTGCGTATCTCTCCCCCTCCATTGTTTACGTTTCTGCCGGTATAGCGACTACACGCGACCGTCCGTGAAGGTGTCGGCTAACATACGTCACCCCCGAGACGCACGAAGAAAGCAGATCTTTTTTTTTTACTGACAAAAATAGTAACGCGCCGTGTATTTGGATAAGTAACTTTAATCTGACTACTGGTTTGGCAATAGTAGCGCGTTAGACTACTCGTTACTGATCGTTCTATCGCGGAGTCTCCGCACGCCGGGCGGAGTAATACAAACAAACTAGTGCGAGCGGAGTAAAACAAACAAACTAGTGCGGACGTTTAAGAACCGAAAAAAAAGGATCGCAATTCCAACAGCTTCTTAACGGTTCCGGAACCGGAGGTTAGGAACCGGTTCCTATTTGGAACCGGATCTCGATGCCCAACCCTAGTGCCCATTGGATTCTTGGACTAACAGCCACTATCAGGTGTGGATAAATGGATGACATTTCTGGATAAGGATATGGTCTAATTCAGAGTTCTAGTGGGACAATTCTGAGATTTCTAGACAATTGTGCAGCTTTAAATAACGAGCCACGGTTTAATCAATAGTGAAACCTCCCATTCAGCACAATGGGTGTCAAACCTTAAACCTTAAACCCACTCTCGATATCCTAATGAAATAACAAGGCCTAGCAGGGGTGTCTCTCTTCTCCAAGTGGCCTAACACCTGGTGCCTACCAGAAACATATTGGCTGTGTCTGAAATCACTCCCTTCTCCCTATATAGTGCACTATGTAGGGAGTTTGCCATTTTGTAGTATGTAATGTGTGTGTGTGTGTGTGTGTGTGTGTGTGTGTGTGTGTATAAAATACTACCATCATTTAAAAGATCATTCACGTTCTTCTTATTTCTAAGGTTAGGCCATCGATTATTTTTTAAATCTCAGATATAGACCACCTTAATAATCCACAATCTGTGAGGTTCTTGTTTTCATACACAGGTAAAATTGTCAGTTCAATGTGAAGAGAAAAAGACTTATTACATCTCATAATGTATGTTCAGCATGATAATGTAGAAAGAGAAAAGACGAAATGACTACACCTAAAAAGAAAGGGGTATAAAGGTGTACAGCATTATACGTGTCAATAAATAGTGCTAGACCATTTCGGAATGGACTAGAAAAGCACTATATAAATGCAGATCCAGTCACCATTTACCAATGGCAAAACATTAGTAAATTAGCAACAGCAGGAACCACAAAGCTGATGTTCTCAATACTTTGTAGTGGTAAACACCATGGATCAACCTTAGCAAGTGTGAAAGCGTGAGACAGTTTAGGTAGTGAAAGTTATAACACCACTCAGTAGTGCTGCAAGCATTCAATGAATCAATGGGGAATACGATATTGTATCTGTGATATTACATTCATTTTACACTATGCTGGAGCACAAATTTAGTAGCGTCTTGAGACACATATCATTAGTGCTGCAATGTAATAATGATTGAGAATGTGGTCAGTGCAGTCCTTAACACACTAAAATCATTTGACAAAAATCGGTATTGCATGTCCTGAACCCGACTGTAAAGAACAATATTTTAAGCAAGAGATCTGAAAGCCTACAGTTCTTCTTTTGTATATTGGGTTTTTCTTCCAGCTAAACGTAGATATCCAGCCACTATAACTTAGATCTGTACAGCGAGTACAGGTCAGGAAACTCACCGCATTGCTTATTATTGTAAAACAGCCCGTCTTCTGCCGGCACACCACTAAAATATTCGGAGATGGTGATGCGCCTTTGTGATTTTGTGATCACGTGCACTTAGGGTTGCAAAGGGGCGGAAAATTCCCGGTAAATTTCCGGAAAGTTTCCGGTAAATTTCCACGGGAACTTAAGCTTGGGAATTTTGGAAATATTCCATATTTGGAAACTCTCCATGGGAATAATGGGAATTATGGGAATAAATGGGAATTTAGGGGAACTAACTGGGAATATATTATATCCAAGCATAAATATGAACAGAAGTCATAAGAAAACATCCATACAAAATGTTTTCAACAGATATTTCAACAGATTTATTTTGAAAGTAGAACAGAACATGTTTTGATTAGTTGTTTCATGGGTGAAGTCAAAAACAGGAATGTTAGGTTCAATATATCATCTCCCAACCCCACTCATTCAAAAATGGAGACAGATTCAGCAACTGCATAGCTTATTTCTCCCCTAAAATGTTTTCAGAAACACATTTCGTTGAATTATTTTCATAAAATAAGATGGAGGTGGGAGGCTGCGAGGGGAGAGCGATACGAGCTCGGAGGAGCACAGAGGGGAGGGGTGTGTGTGGGGGGGGGGGGGGGAT
The DNA here is from genome assembly GCF_963514095.1 of Eutrigla gurnardus. Classification (NCBI taxonomy): domain Eukaryota; kingdom Metazoa; phylum Chordata; class Actinopteri; order Perciformes; family Triglidae; genus Eutrigla; species Eutrigla gurnardus. Next base: position 21,768,303 of record NC_139936.1, read on the forward strand.
GCTTTTTTCAAATCGTAGACTAGAGCTGTAATAAATATATTTCCCCATAATAGCATCAAAACTTACAGTCCAGAAGCTCAAATGTGTGCCTTCAATAGTCTTTGTGCTTCAGGCTCAAAAGTGCAGTCCAGTCTTCTAGTGATCTTCTGTACATGTGATGGAGGCATGCACAGTGCCAGTAGGGGGCGTGACCTCAATAGCCATGCACTAAGCAGTGTGCTCTGTGCATGTGGTTGAGGAATGGCTTGGATATTCAAGTTTATTTGAATGGCATCTGTTTGTTTTAGTCAAGATTACGCTACAAAATAACTTTCCTCAGCTATATTTAAGTCCCCTTTGAAGAGCCAACCATCAATTTAAAAAATTCCCAGTTTATTCCCATACATTCCAATGGAAAGTTTCCACTTTTGAAAATTCCCGGAATTTTGCAACCCTAGGTGCACTACACTACACAGCAATATTACAGGACTGTCACTTTCTGCTACCAGAAGTACGCCATTGCTGTTCACAAACACAAAAAAGGTCTTGAAGTAAACAAGGGCAAAATATAACAGCAGGATGTGCTGTTAAATCGTTTGTTCTTTTCAAACAATCACCCTGCCCTTCATCAGCACAGCATGGAGCCCCATGGAGAGGGCTGCTGTTGCCCTGAGCTGTCTGCGTGTTTGTGTGTGACAGACAGACAGCGTGCACGTGCGCGCACACACACACACAAACACACACACACACGCACACACCACACACACCACACACACTTACAAAGGTTTAAATAGACCCAAGAGGATGGCTAGCTTCTCAAGGTTTTACAAGGCCCAGCTGTTGCCTCAACAAGAGTCGGACAAGGTGAAGATGAACCGTCTGCAGGGACAGAAGCTATTTCATTTCACACACACACACACACACAGACACAGACACACACACACAGACACACACACAGAAGTAGAAATTGTTGGTATGGAAATGCCTTGTCAAGTCAGCAAACTGAGAGGGAGGGGGTTTCAACAGTCTATCACAGATAAGCGTTGTCCTGTGCAGGATTTTCCATCCCCTCACTAGGCTTTGTGTCTGGCTGCTTACACACACAGGCCTGTGTGGATTATTTTGTCAGGCCGCTAGAAGGAAAAGCAGACGCACATCCCTGAACTGCCATAGAGAGGGAGCCAGCTAAACACCATTACTGGTTTCCATGGTAACAAACGGGTAGGAAATGGCTGAGAGCATGGCTGGCTTTCATGCTATCCTGTGTCAAGTCCTCTTGGTGAAATTGTGAGACATCAGATCTCATCGCTAAAGAAAGGGGGTCATTCACAACGCTGTGGCGTGGTGCTGTCAATCAGGTGTTGACCTACAAGATGAAGGTAACACACTGAGGACATTTAACCTGTTTAAGTGTCGATCTGTGAAAACATAAGCACTACACCCGTATGGTGACTACAGAAAGGGTCGGTAGAGCCAAGGAAGCAAGGTTGGATAAAAGGCATTGAAACTGGGCATTCAGGGACAAAGGGGGAAGATGTTCAAGTGCCAGCATTCAGCAAATGCTCTTAACAGATTGGCGAAGATTTAGGTGAGAAAAATGTCCCCAACAATAAAATCCATTCTAAGTAGTATTAGTGCAAGAGTAACTCTCTTAACACTGATGATTAAACTGCCTGTTCTGCACAGGCCTCATTTTTTTAATCAGGATTTTGTTTTGTTTTTCTTCAAGCTGGGACAAATGTATCTCAATTCAAACTCTTGTTTGCAATGTAAAAACATTGGCGATTTAATAATGTCTTTTAATATTGTTCACTGCAACTGTTAACTATTAGAGATAGTATTGTTTAAAAATGACTAGCTTTAAAATAGAAAGTGAAAGTGATATAGAAAGTGAGAACAGGTTCTAATGTTTGGCTAACAACAGGAGAAAGAACAGATGTGGGAAAACTGTATTAAATGTTTTTACAAGCAAAAATAAGTCTGACCCAAAACGGCCCAAGACAAACCGGAAACAACAGTGCCATAGAACAATAACAAACACAATGTAAGCCTGTATGTTGTATAATAGTACTTATGACTAGCATGCGTGGCGGTCAAATTCCATTTCTTAAGTTGGATTTAAAAAATGGATAAGCTTGCAGCCAAATAATCTTGAGAAAGTCAAGCAAAACAGCTCACAGATATGCAGTGTATGATATGAAACAATAGAAAATTCCACAAGTAGAGAAAAGCTTCCCAATAGCTCAAACGCGTGTGGCTGAGTTTGATTGTGCTGCTGGATAAGAATAACACCCTCTTCCATCACAAGCAGGAAGGGCTGAGGATGTCATGTGCAAAGTTGCAGTCTGTGCTATAAGTTATATTTGGTAAAAGCTACATCAACATTATGGCCTGCCTGGTGCTGAATGTGTCTGTAGGAGTATTAAAAAAATCGGTAATATTGTATTTTGATTTTACAAAGAGCAGCAGCTGCAGTTGAAAACTATTGTGCACCAAGATTGAGAACCCTTCTTCCATCCAAACAACTACCAACACATCCATCCCAACCACAAGTCCATCCACTTACCATTTTGATGGGCACACAGGCCAGGTCTTCATCTGTGACGGGTGTATCGTCACTTTCCACGACATATATGCCCTTTCTGGACAGAGACTGGATGACAGACAGGTGGGACTGAAGAGACACCGCCTGCTCCGTCTTAAGGATGAGGGCGCAGACACGGCAGTAGAGCTCACAGGACAGCAGCAAGCGGATGACAGGGGGTTTGATGTGTTCCTGGTCGTACTGGTCTGTGTAGAATGGGTCCCTTAAGTCCTCTGGGATATGGTCTGCAATGAAGAGAGTAGTTAGGTGAACCAGTGGCTCCTAAAGTAATAGGTGCAGTCTAGCATTTGAATTGTGAGCTACACACTCCACCCAACGAACCTGAAGCCTTCAGTGTCAACAGGCTGCGACAACTTTCCATGTAATATTTGTTCTATGCCTTTGGTTTACTCGGAGCAAACATGACAATTTGTAATTGAAAGTCACAGCTTATTGCCTCAGGAGTACACTGGGAAACAAATCCTTTCTTAGCTGACTCCTCAGTGAGAGCAGGCCTCTCAGGTGACAGGGTGTGCTTTGCCAGCACTAAGGAAAAAAAGACCTCCACAAGAGATGTTGTTGCTTTGGATGTGAAGTCATTCTCAAAACCAGAAATCAAAGCCATATAAGGGCAAGGGGTGAAGCACTTGACTTCAGGCATGCACAAACCAAATTTATACTGCAAGGTAAACCACATAGAGGTTTAAAATAAGTCTGATGCTAGGCTTGGGCGGTATCCAAATTTTGATACCGTCAAACTTCCTCCACATTTTACCCCGGTATACGGTATTACCGTGACTAATTAAAAATGATGACGTAAGCCTCAGGTGGCGTTACAAAACTGTTGGCTTGTGCCTTCACCGTTCAGAAACTGAATACCAAACACTATTACTGAATAATAACAACATAACATGCATAATATTAACAACTTTTATTAACAACAAATGCAGCTTATAAAAAAAGTGCAAATACAACAGTCAAACAGCATAAATTAACATAAACACCCAGAACAGTTTTCGCGCACAAATCAATTAAATTAAATCAACAACTTTAAACAACAAAGAGCAACTTTTAAAAAAGTGCAAATAGGCCCATAACAGTCAACAAATTATTTCAACACAGTCCAGTCTTCTTTCAAATATTTTTTTTTAACGAAAAACAAAACAATGACAATAAAAGTACGAATAGGAACTGTGTAGCAGCAAATCTACTCAAGATTTTTCGCCAGAAAAACCAGCATATTGACTTTTTCTGGCTTTAACAGGGCACGTTGTGGACCGACCACTTTACCTGCGGTGCTGAAAACCCGCTCTGATGGCGAGCTTGTGGCACAGACACACAGATATTTTCGGGCCAGTCGCGACATCTGGGGAAGACGACTGCCAGCATGTTTCCACCAGAGGAGTGGGTCCTCGTCTCCCTGGATGACAGGCTCCAAACAGTAGGCTGTTAGTTCAGCGCCGGCTCGCTCCTCTGCGGTGCCGACTGGACCTGCCGCTGCAGCGGGTCGTTTTCGGAGGAGGGTTCCCAGAGACATCCTTTTACGTGGGGGTTCGGGTTGTGCCTCTTCCTCTTCAATTCTGATGGCCACTGCTGCTGGTGCTGCTTGCCCCTCCAAGCTCACCATCTCAGCCTGTAATTCAGCCTTGATTTCAGCCTGTGCTCTGTCATCAGTCTCATATCCTCCGCGGTAACGGGGGTCCATGAAAGTGCACTTTCGCATTAATTTGCGCACCGAATCGGTTTCATACTTCGCCTCCAGCTTTTTTAGAATAGCAGTTTTTATTGACTTTGTCAGTTCGAGGTCGTTTACTGACACAGCCAACACATTGTCCCCGCAGAGCTGGAGTATGGGGAGGATGGAGGAACTGGTCACATAATTCTCCCCTGACAAAATATCCGTGAAGTCACCGACAGGTTTCAGTGCGTCGTGCACAGCCTTCAAGACGTCCGTGTCCTGCCAGTGCAGGGACAGTTTACTTCTTCTGTCATCAGACAGGACGAGCTTGATAGCTTGTTCCTGCTCGAGGATGCGCTCCACCATTGCCAGTTTGGAGCCCCAGCGAGTTGCGCAGTCCTGCCGACGGATGAATAAATAAATAAATTAATTAATTAATTAATTAATTAACGAATAAGTGAGTGAATGAAATGAATAAACCAATACATGTATAAATAAACTAACTATTATTCCATTATATTGTTAGTTACGTTATCTCACGTTAACAGATTCAGATATTCAGATATAAATTTATGCTTACCGTTATGAGACTATGCTCTGGGAGTCCCAACTCCACTTGCTTCTTGTGGAGTTCACTTTTACGGTGCCAGCTGTGTGAAAAGGCCCCGACAATACTGCGGCATAGTCCGAGGGTGCGCTCAGTTTTTTGCCTATGGTCATTCAATGCATTTGTGACAGCCAGGTTCAGATTGTGACCGAAGCAGTTAAGCCACGGCCACTGCAGGGACCTGATTGCAGCAGAAATGTTGGCGGCGTTGTCAGTGGTTATGGATGAAAGTTTTTTCTCGTCAAGTTGCCAGTCCTGAAGTGCAGCTTTGAGCGCAGCAGCAAGATTCTCCGCCGTATGACTCTCAGGAAAATACGTTGTTTGGAGGCATTTGGATTCAAGTTTCCACTCAGGTGTAATTATGTGGACAGTCAGGGACATATATGGTGTCATATTAACTGACGACCACATGTCAGTTGTTAAGGAATAACTATCTGCCCCTGACAGCAACACCTGAACCTCGTCTCTAACTTTAATGTACAAACTTGGGATCGCTGTTTGTGAGAAATGTTTCCGTCCGGGCAGCTCGTACTGGGCATCTAGGACCTTTACCATGTCCTTAAAGGACTTTTTTTCCACCGTGTGGAAAGCGACCATTTCCTTCGCCAAGTATTTTGTCACAGCATCAGTGCAGGTTTTCCAACGGAGACTGTCCCTTTTGTACTTTTGTGTTTTGGCGAAGGCCCCCATTATCGTCGGCTGCGTGTAACTGGAGGTGGACTTTGTTGTTGTTGGTCCTGCATCGGTGTCAGTGGGAGGCCTTGAAACTGTTGCACTGAGTGAACTAGGAGCCAAATTCATCCTCGCAGCAGTGAGTGGGTGGTTGACTCGGAGATGCGTCCTTAGGTTAGAGGTGTTTGCATCTCTCGCGGTCACCTTTTTGTTGCACAATTTACAAATTGCCTCATCAGTATTTACCGGCTCTCCTTTCTCGTTTGCCTGGAACCCGAAATACTCCCAAACTGCAGAAGTAGTGTTCTTTTTTGACACCAAGTCACCCGGTGCGCGACCTGCCATCTTTCTCCCCTTCTCTCTCCCGGTGCGTCTCTCCCCCCTCCGCGCTGTCACGTGATGACGTCACGTTCACAAACTTTATTGAAAGTCTCCAAATGTAGGCTAAAACATGTTCAACTATTTAAGTTAAACTGAAAATTCAACCACACATACAGTAAGTGCTACTGGACAGAGAATCAAGTTTAGGCATCAAATGACTTTTATTTAATATTTAATTGTTAGGCTATCTCCTACATAAGTGCATTGCATTTTTTCATGACGGTATTGAAACTGATACCGCTGCTATTTTTAAACACCGGCAGTATACGGTATTACCGTAATCCCGCCCAAGCCTATCTGATGCACAAAACCTTTCCAAAATCCTGCACTACACGAACTGGTGTGGTGATGGAGAGAACCTTGTTCTGTTAAATCTGTTTTCAACTGTGCCTGAGCTCCAGTAACGCAGCATAAGCCATGTGTGTACGTGATGTGTCTGCTCTGACTGGCATGATAAAGGGAGCTACTCGTCAGCAATCTCCTTCTCACGAAAAACAGGAAGGCCGGCAGGCAGCTTCTTCGGCTGTTTTTTTTTTTTATGATAATATATAAAGCACAAATGTTGAACTGCACAAGTGAGGAGGCAACAAAGTAGGCTTTGAGAAATAAACAAAAATAGGTTTAAAACATGCTAGGGCTGTCCACGGCAAGATAAATTATTAGTCGACGATTACTATGAGTATTAGTCGACTAATAATTTTGTCAACTAATGTCTCTAAAATGTAACTTCTTCACAAAGAATCACACAAAAGCACCACTTAAAATCTCGTGTAGCAGAAATGTCTCATAAATTCCTTGGAAATAAGTCATTCAGCATGGCAGATTAGTTGACCGATTGACTAAGAGGGGGCAGCCCTGAAACAGGAACTAGCAAAGACAGATCACAATAGCTGTTTCATTCAAAAAAAAAAAAAAAATCTAGCCTCTGTAATTCACATACATTTGTGGTGGCCTGCAGTGTCGCTTGTGCTTCTGACCACCACTACATTTTAATCCAAAAATACTAATGAACGTGACCATTTATGGAGTACCTAAAAAAATTACTCAGAACTAGGCTTGCATAAGATCACATACATAACATCACGGGGGAACACATTCAGTTGTTGCTAAGGAGGAATCACAAAAACACAATCTAGACTCTTCTCTCTTCACACATTGTTTTTGTTTCTGCCTGTGATCATCATCACAAGGTGTATCAGTCACCAACAGATACAACTTAGAAAGTACGGCTGTCCTGATTCTTTCTATTGGGTAGTAACACTAATAGCTCAGCCTTTTGTTTGATGTGTCAAATCCCCATTTCAGTGCAATCGTGAGTATTTCCTTCTAATGCAAGAATGAGATTGTATAAAAGTGATTATGATTATGATTAAGCATGCAGCCCTTATGTCAGTAGCTGTTAATGCTCAGATAAGAGATGCTGTCTTCCACCGTGCAAATTAGGATGAAATTGTACAACAGCATTATTATATTATGAGCATAACCATCAGCAGCGTGGGTCGCTCCTGGAGACATCCTCCTCATCCGAGTATAAAAACACATCAGAACAGTGGGAATGATTGTGTATGAAAACAAAGGGGTCTGGCTGGGGCGAGACTTCACGTTTGACTTCATTCGACGGACACTGATGTCGTCTGGCAGCTGCCCCCCCACCCTCCTGCTACCGGGATCCAGGCTGACAAACTCACTAACTGGGATGGGGTGGGGCATGAGGATAGGGTTTGGCAGCAAGCTCCAGGATGTGCGACAGTACAGTAAGTCAACCGCGATGAGTACCATAACACGACAGGCTCAGGAGGGGTGAGCAGGGTAAAGCCATGTGCCTGCAACCATGACAGGTGCTCACTCTCGCAGTGTCTCAGTGTCCGTCGCTCAGGCTGGGAGCAGTTATGGCAAATGCAGGCCAGCAGGACTGGAGAGTATGATGTAAACAAACATAGACGTGCACGATCAAAAACTGAACAGGGATTGAAAGCTGATGACTACAAAGCAGATGCACATGAATCCCTGACAACCCTCCAACACCGGGAGATTGCCGCACTGATTTAAATGGAACTACGTCACTCCAATGGTTCACATGGCACTGGTTTGTCTGTCAGTCATTGCACGAGCCAATCAAACAAGTCTGCAGCTTTAGCAACGTAGCAGACACCAAATGAGCCATAGGGTGAGAATTAAATGGGCGTAGCATATTCAGTCCCCATAATTGCGGCTGCACCTGAGTTGCCTCCCTCTGCCCTGCCAAAGCTTTGGGGCCAATGGATGCTTTCTATTATAATTGCATCTCCACCCAAGTTAATTTGTGATGCATTGTTTGTATGCTTCATCTTCTGGCCTGCATTGCTAGCCAGGGTCTAAGATGACAGAAAGCCAACTGAGCAAGCAAATGCTTACAAGCTTTCGTACGAACTAAACTAAAACTCCAATCTGAATGTCAGTTGTTTAATATGAATGCTTCACTGGCATTAAGACATCTGTGTAATGACTATATAAGGAACTGGAGAATACAAGGGAATGAGCCTCTGAAATAATGACAGAAGACTTGACCAAAGACTACACTGATGCACTAGACATGCAACGCATGAAATAATGGGCCTAGCGCATCAGATAACTGAGGCTTACACTGACAAAGCTTAACTTCTACGATAAGGAGGAGATACAGCATAACAAACCAAAAATGTAAATAGCAGCCCTACAGTAAAACAATAGCTTCATGCTATGATGCAAATCTGCAACCTTTTTGGACCTGCCAAACAGTCAGGATGTTCCCTGTTGCCATGTCTGAGTTTAGAGGTTAAAAATGTATTATGCGAGTGGAGGCTGTCAGAGAAAAATTAGGCCAACATCCTCACAACTCTTGTGGTTAATTTAGAAGCATGCACAAGGAAACAATGGACTGCATGGCATATCATATTTCATAGTGTGTATAATCTGAAAACATGCCTAATCTTTACTGGCTGGAGATATGAAGGATGGGAGATTCAGTGAGTGTTTCAACTAGAATGGCACAAGCCACCCTCAATATTTCAAGGATTTATAATTTTCACCCCCACCTTCCCAATGAAGGCTGGTTGCAAGAGGGAAAATTACATGAACTCATCTACACATATAAAGCAAACCAATAATTCATTTTTTTAAATCTGGTAAATTGCTCTCTTCCCCAGCTACACCCAGAAAAGTGTGATAGTGCTGTTTTTTTTCAAGGTTGCAAGTTATGCAGTCACAAGGAAATGGCTCCTTAAGGGTTGTCCTAAAATCCATTCCACGCTTGACTTTTGCAGGCATATACAAGACAGTCTGACCTAAAGGCCCACTTACTCATGCTGATACCGTCTTAACATAGAGTGTGAATGACTGGCAATGCGGATCAGTATTTTCCATGAGTTCAGTCTAACAAATATAGCCTAATCCTCAGTGCCTGTCACTCAGCCTGATTTGGGTTCAATCTCACTGGCAAACCAACATGAACGAAAGTATCTGTTAAGTTGGTGAGGGAGGCTTCAGTTGCCAAGTGTCATGGGGATATTGGAGTTGGCTCAAGAGCACACATAAATATTTCTCTTTTCCTGTCAATGTTTGTTCGTCGTTACTGGCGCTTTACACAATCTGCTGACGGGCGTATGTGGACAAGAATAAACACATTGCTGCAACAATAACATCTAAAATAACAGTGAGCCTATGAGGAAAATATGGTGCACCTGTTAAAACAGTATAAGGTAGCATTTGTGTAGCATGAATGTAAATTGAATTACTTACCAATGCCATAGGCTTTGGCAAACAGCCACCGCAGGTTGGCAGCTATTTTTGCTCGAGCGGAGTCGTACATTTCCAATGGCACAACGTCCATTGTGCCTTCTGCAACCCCCGGCAAATCCACTTTTCTCCTGGTACTGCCCCCGCCAGCACACAAATCAACATCCATCCTTTAAAATAAAAATACATATGATGTTACAGTCACAATTATACTGAACATACTGCCGAGTAAGGGACAGCATCAAATAACCGCACATAAGCCATCCAGAAAATACTAAAGAGTGAGAGCCTAGATGTGCTATTGGAGTGATTCTTCAATAAATAACTAAATAAATGTTTGCTTATTATAAAAGAAAGTGCCGCCATGAATCCTCCCATTAGAAGTCAGTTAGGCTTACTGGTGGATGAGACATAAGTACAAAAGTAGTATCTTCCTCGATGGCGTGATCACATTCATTATGTTGAATGTTTGATGACAAAGAGGAAACAGTGTCTATGCATAAGCAGCTACTTGTTGGTCAGTAACTTTTTCCTGCTCCCAAAAAAGTATTGCATTATTTACTTTCCTGGAAGTTGATAAAGCTAACTACTCAAACCTTCACACTGATAGACAAGACACAAAACACACATTATATAAGAGAAGCGTGTATTTGCTATCTCCTTTATATCGTTCTGCAACCTCTCTCTTCTAACTCTCTTGATTCATTTTGTTGATGTTTTTGTTTACTTATTCATTCCTCCTTTGAAGCAGTTTCTAACTTCTGCAGTTCTGCTGCAGTAAAAAAAAAAGAAGAAAAAAAATCATTATTACGATTACAGACCGTCTGCAGTCAGTCTAGCAGACCTATGTTTCCAATCAGTGCCTGGGTGACGCTCAGCGTACTTTCACTTTTAATTTCACCTTCAGGGTGATGTCTTGCCCAGACAGTTCCTTCAGTGTTACAGTGACCACTTTTTGCTGGACTGAAATTTAACAAAACAGTAAGAATATGTCCAACGGAGCATTTCTACTAACATTCATCATGATAGGACGGCGACTTTGAGTGAAAACAAGTGCACACACCTGCTAACAGCCAATTCATACTAAGGTCCTTTATTTCGCCATAAAACTGAAGTTATCATCGGTAAAGTGGACGTTATATTACCTGTAGCATGCTAGCTCAACGTTAACGGTACCTTAGCACATCACCATTATGTTACCATTAACGGCCCAATGCTGGCTTGATGAAAAAGCTAGGGGATTGCTAATTAACTATATTTGCTAAATTTGTCATATTAGTTAGTATACAGAAGTTATGAAAACTCGTTAACGAGGGAAGGAATGTTACGTGACAAGGTACAGATTTGCCTGACTTTAGGTTAGCTTAACGGCAACGCATGCAAATATAAAGCAGCTAACTGCCCCGCTAACCGTTAGCTTCGTTGCTGTGTACTGTAACGTTACAGGGGCAGCACTGCATACATCGGCCCCGTGAATGACGTTAGCTAGCTGGGAGGACATTACCTTGAAAGGTGTGGTGTATCTCCAAGTCACCCTTCAGTTCCGTTGGGGTAAATAATTATCCAAGGACCTGCCTCGCTTTACAGTAGCCTGCTGTGTATAAAACACACCAGCAGCAGCGCATCATAGCCAGCTAATAATGCTAGCAGGTAGGCGAGTCGGGGTGGTCTCCTCCCAGCAACAAGACACGATTCGCGGCCTGTGTGACAACCGCTCCACGGCAGGCTTTCCTCTGAAACAAACTCCAGGTAAAAAAAATGGGAGGGCTCTCCAGCGAAGAAACACGACGTACCGAGGCTGTAGCGTTTAGAAATCTACCACTGCACCAGACGCCCCATGTTCGTCAACAGAGAGACACATATGTATGAGTCTCGGGCTTTGCGACGAGAACCGGTGGTGTGTTCGCGCTCAGCCCATAGAAATGTAATTATCCCAGCCTTCGTAGAGGCAACAACTGCGCATGCGTGATTACCTTCCAGCGTGCTGGTAATAACTGCCAATAATATACCGAGAAGTCTAACTCACTCTCCGTATGTGTATTAATTTCCTTCATTGTAGCTTTTCAAAGTTAAAACACTGACTTGCTACAGTTTGTGTTATGTTGTAAATCGTATTGGTTTTGATTTGCCTCCACTTGTTGTAACGAATATACTCTGGCTAAAAAATATTTGTTTGACAAGTTGACTAGAAACACTATCAGGTTCAGTTGTTCCTTCCTAAATAATGTCTTGGTTTTTGTATGAATTTATCACAATGTGTCCACGTTGTTATTGTTATACGTAGTCCTGTGTTGTCCTTGCGACATTGACTAATGCCGACATCTAGTGGTGAAATGTTGTATCAGAATTTGAAGCATTTCAGTGCAAAGCAGCGAAACACTCATTTATATGAATGAAAAACAATTGTTATTCCAATGACGAACGACCACTTGTGAAAGTGTTTTAAATAAAATTACAAACTTCAGAATGTAAATTAAAGTGTGGTTTTGCCAATCTTTTGAAGTGAACTGTTATATAATTAAGAAATGATGAATAAATGATTTATTGTTTTTACAGGTGCACTATACATTTATTTTATTATATCTCCAATGGCAAGACATTTGGTTTACGTCATAAGAATGCACAATGAGTAATAGAAATCTATAATCAAAGACATAGAAGGAGGAGATGAGGAGGACACATAACAAACCAAAATGTAAATAGCAGCCCTGCAGTAAAACAATAGCTTCATACTGTGATGCAAATCTGCAACCTTTTCAGATGGATCATTAACACCTGGCAAATAGTCAGGATGTTCCCTAGTGCCATGTCTGAGTTTAGAGGTTAAACATTTATGAGTGAAGAAAAATTAGAAAAAATGATTAACATTCTCACAACAGTTTTTTTTGTTGACCTACTGTACTTGTTTTTCTTTGTATCCTAAGAACTGTTTTTAGCATCATTAACTTGCTCACTCCGAGTGCCGTTAGAGATGATGTCAAAGACAAATGATATCTCTGAATCTCCAGAGCATGGAACAGTCGGAGAGCAAGACAAGACAGGCAGAACTTGAAGATGCCTTCAAACAGAACAAGACAGGGGCCTCCGAGCTGCAGCACAGTTGATCTGATCACCTCTGCTCTTGATAAACAAAGGACTGAGGTAAGAATCACTGAGTCAAGCTCAGACAGGATTCGACCCAGCAGACTGAAATACTGGAGAATCAGAAACTGGCCATAGCTCTCAAGAAAGCTCAGGACGATGACTCCAGGCTGATTGCGTCAAACTTTCAGTTGAGACATGACAGTGACGCAGAGCTCCGACTCCACCAGCAGAAAACGATGATAGCATGAAGGCTCTATATGACCTCAATTCAAACTCAAAGTTGATTTTTTTCTTTCTATGTCCTGTCTGTCCATGATGAAAGAGGGATCCTCCCCTTTTCTGGGAGGTTTGAAAAGCACAAACTGAATTTTAGAGTGCATAATTCTCTTAAAACAGAAATCAACTGAAACACCGAAAGCATTGAACAAAATCTAAATTGTGACACATTAATTACACCTGTGCCTTTCTGACATTGACATGTTTAATGTTCTTTTCTGGGTTCCAAACGACCTCCTTGCTCATTCGTAAGCTTGCCAGACAATACATTCCTCATCCAAATGATCAAAACAGTCTTTCAGTCTCTTCTAAACACAGATCCTGCCTAAAGGGGGATTTTTCCTGCCTGTGGTTTGTCATTCACTGAAGGAAAACACAGAATCCAAAGATTACAGCCACAAAAAATACCTTTAATGCAATAGTGATTTAAATGCCAGTAGCCACGAGCCTGAACAAACAGACTGTGAGAGTATATTGCATAGGTTGTTAATCGGGGACAGTCCTGCATGAAAGCTGAGTGAAAACAAAACCCTGTGACTCAAACAATCCTTCAGCGTCCCTAAGCAATAAAGTTCATTTTGTTCTTTTCTGTTCCTGTTGACCGTTTGGAAGGTATCTGGGTTTCCTGTGGACCTTTTTTTACGTACAATCTCCCAATGTTTCTTTCCGAGATATTATGGGAGAGTTTTGTGTGCGTCCTAATGCGAAGCATGGAGGCGGAGACAGCTGGTCACTGTGGCTATGATGAAGGTCTACTGCAGTGCAGAAAGGGTGCAGCGAGGCTTCCAGAGACGTGTGTAGAAATCCTTCTTCATTCAAGCATGTTGCACTGCTTTCAATCACACTGAGACCTACCAGTCCATAAGCACATTGTTACAATGGTTTGTAAAAACAACATTTGAATCATTTAATTTTTTTTTTCTTCTTCACATTTGTAGATTAGGTTTGAGGTTTGCTAAAAATGTTATAAATAAGAACAAGTTACTAGTTTGGCTTCGATATAAATAATGTAATAATACATAGTTCAAACAGACACTTCTCTCTAAAAACATTTAAATATTTCCAAATATTGCATTTACGAAACCATGTCCTGTAGTGCTCTTATTCATAAAGATCTAGACAGATTACTTAAAGCCATTTTCAAATGCCAAACTAGAAGGGGGTGAGCAGAGGTTTTGCCATAACGACAGGTTTAGAAAAACAATCTCAGCCTCCCTGAGCAGAAAGTCACATCAATACCACATTTTTAAATATTGAATAAAAACACTCAAAAGCTTGGCAACACACACCGCCCTCCATATTGTTTATCACTCTCGGTACAGCCAGGTGAGGCTAAGCTCGCCTTCTTGTAGCTGGAGATTTTAAGTACTCATTGCAAAGGCTAATATTGTAGAACACACTACCCATTCCAGTTCACACATTTCTAACACTCAAATCAAATATATTTCTTTACAGGTCAACAGAAGTCCTTGCTATTGCACAGAAAAACAGGGTATTTTGAATGGACACAACTAATGACAAGGCAGGTTATATAGAGACATGTTTGTTTGGTTTGACAGCATAAATGTTCACTGCTCTCAAAAGAAGAAGAAAAAGTAAACCAAAAGACCAACACTGGTTGTGTCTCAAATTCTATCATTTGTGTGTATAAAGACGCTTGCACCTTTGCAGCAAGGAGCGAACATGCATCTTCATCATTCAAATTAAAGGTTGAAAAGGCAAACCCCTTTTTGATTAGGCTCAGCTTCATTTGACAGCCCACTACAGCCTTCAGAGACGAAGCAAGAAGCCTTCTTTTCCCTCCCTCAGTGCTGTAGTGAGTGATATTCATAGAGGTGAACAAGTGCTTAATGAGCGCAACATGACAATATGACATTCAAGAGCACATTGACAAACACATAGGCCTAATATATCATTTTCTTGTAAAAACATGACTAAGACAAACAGTTGATTACAGCTTTTGTCTGAAAAAAAAAAGAAAAAAAAAAAGGCAAGAAAGTCAAATAAATATTCTCGAAGAAGCTCAAGGACAAATGTTCTCTGCTGTAAACTGAGAGACTGACAGTGCCCTCGCAGGCGTGAATGGAGAGAGAGGTAATGTGTCTGAAGGCCCGTTTTCAACGAGTTAAACAAACACTCAACTGTGACCACCGGCCTCTCAATTTCAAGCAGTTACTTTGATTAAAAACAAAAACACAAGACCACGGGGGAAGAATAACATGACATGACATTGACGTAGTCTTCCACACATTCACCACAGATGAAATGTAACAATTTAAAGAGACAGACAAAACTGTAATTGATATTTAAATATTGCAAAACATACAAAAACAGTTTTCTTTGAAGTGTAAACATTAAATTGATGTCGGATGTCATTTCTGCACATGGAGAAATTATATAAAATAAATCATGTCTGTCACGACTATAAACTGTTCTCGTTAAAATGTAAAAACAACATACTAAATCTTTTTTATTATTACTGTAATAATGTTTATGTTAACATTTGTTTTGTATAAGTGTTTTTACTGTACTGTTATAAATAGTTATAGGTGTAACTTATCTTAATTCATACTTTTAATCCTCCAGCTTTGTCTTTACAAGGCAAAAACAATACTTGTGTCTCTGCCACACCCATCCACACACACACACACACACACACACCACCCAATATGGCCACACACACATTCACACACATACACAAGCTGCCACAGTCACACGGGAATTCACCAGGAGGCTCTATGTGCGATTGAGGGTCTGGAAGATTCTGGATATTTGGAGCATGACGGGGCCGGTCTCGGGGTCGTTCATCCACTGGGTGCTGTTCAGAGGATTCTCCAGCATGTCTTCAAACGCTGCGCAAAAACACAAAGGCACACTGGTAAGAAACCAGCAGCTTCTTAAAGCCTCTTAAAAATTGAATGTAAAAAAGTCATCCCCTATTCTGTCAGGCTACTTAAATTATGTATCGGTGTAGTCCTTCTGCAGTACTCGCACTGAAGGTTTCAGCACAAAGGAAAAACAACTCTCTGGGTTTTACACATTGGACCTGTTCGGTTCGGCTCAAGCAAACTGTTTGTTTAGACGATGAGAAGCTATTAATCAACTTCTGGAATATAATACCAACCAACCTGACCGAGAGACCACTTTGGAAAGGGAGATTTCAATGTGTTTGTAGTATGAAAGCAAAGCTGACTAAACACAGGATTTACAGGAGAGTACGATGATTTTAGCACTAAAAGCTAAACATCTTGCGCAATAATCATTTGGTAACCAAAGACATAACGTGAACATAAACCAGACGGGAACTGAAATTAACGGATGCACCAAATCCAAAGCTTTACGTCTTCCTCATTCACGCTAAAGAACTTCATCACCAACAGAATGTTTGTTGATGTGCTGCTATGTGCACGTAAAACCGTGACAAGGGTGTAAATGTGTCCTCCTAATCAATGATTACATTTACAAAGTGACCTACTATCCTGGCTTTTCCACTAACTTTACGATCGACTATACCTAGCAGGGTCTTGGGATTGGTTAGACCCAGCTGGACCACTGGATTTTCCAGAATGGCTTGGAACAGCGGGCTGTTGGTGTCGATGCCTTTGTCCAGATCTTCTGGAGAAGGTTTCCTGTCTCCCAGCAGCCACTCACACTGTAGGAGCAAGAAAAAAGAAATCACAGGGAGAAATCACACTTCTATTTTTTAAAAAACATTCATATTTGTACAGAATGCAGGATGATCATTGTTCTTAAACTAATCAATATTCCTTAAAGTCAATATAGCAAATCGAGCATTGTTGAGTTTGTATAAATGGTCATGAGTATAGCTTGCCATGAAAACAAGTGAAGTAAAATCATAAAGTCAGTTGGACCATTTCTCAAATCTGCTTGCAAATACTGACATGGACATGTAAACCTACCGCAGCATCCTGCTGGTTGTTATTGACCCTCAGAGCATCAACCACCTCCTTCTCATCAAACCCCATCTCCATCAATGCAATGACAGCCTGCAGAAACAAAGAAAAAGACATTTTTAGTTCGTAGTTTAAGAAATTCTCCATCTGATAACGGCAACAAACACAGCCATGGTGCGACGCAGCCTGGCAGGTGTCTTGGGGCACAAAAACACAATTTGTGCACAGTGGAAGTAATAGCTGGGAACGACTTAAATTGTGGTGATTTGTTTCTATTTTGGAAGATACTGGGGAGCAGTGTTTTGTAAAACAGAGGTACATTAAGCTTCAGTTAGGGGAAATGAGAACAGTAGGAACACAGTTAACTTGATATAAACACCATATGACTAAACCGACACACTTTCTATACATGAACACGTTTCAAAGTTCACTGTATCCAATAGGCAGCCTCTGTTCATCAGTTCCAGTCCCACATACTGCATGCAAATCAAAAAAACTACAGAGTAACAGAGTTGGGTTATATAAAAGTAAGTAATAGTCAAAGTAGTGAATGAAAGCTTGGACAGGATAAAGCCACCCACTCTCGAGTCCGGTCTGAACTCCCGTTTCCTGCGGATCCTCTTGAAGATCTCTGTGAGCTCGTCCTGCCTGGTGCTGTCTTCTGTGCTGGACTGACTGGAGAGGCTGCGGAGGAGGTTAGGGCCAGAGGCTGAGGCTGAGGCTGAGGCTGAGGCTGAGGCTGAGGGGCCTGGTGCGGCAGCGGCTGTGGCTCCTGCTGCACCAGAAGAGTCCTGGCCAGGTATGGGTGCATCTACAGTGGGGTCGTCTACATGCTCGATAAGCCACTCCATTGCCTGGGTGACTGACATGCTGCAGGAAGAAAGGATAACATGAGGGAAAAAAGTCTATTTTTTGCAGTAGACATATTCCAAATATCCTACTCATTTTCAGTAGTGAGGAAGTTGTTATTGAACCAACTCAGCCTTACTGGTTTAATCTAAGAGCTTTGATGGCTCTGCTCTCAGGGAAACCCATCTCTGTGAGCTGCTGAAGGGCCGTTTCATCCACCCGGTCCTCTTCATCTTCATCCAACATCGCTGCAAGACACAGAATCACAAAGAGATCAGAGAACTGAAACTAAGGGTTGGGTCATATGTGTCAAACGTCTCCAGCAATAAACATCAAGATCTATGTTTCCAACAACAACACATATTGATATGTGGCTTATGAAGAAATGATCTAAATGAGGGTCACTGCATTGAGCTTGATGACAGAAACTAAACAGTACAATATATCATACTTCATTTTCTAAGTTTTCAAATAAAATACACTTTCTTCTTCTACAGAAGCAGTTGAGTGGCATGTACAGCAGCCGGCTGTGTGGAGATGGCATGTAATCACAAACTCTGTGTTGGTAAACTCGGGTTTCCCTGTCAATGTGTTTTTGTGTATGTATTGTAATAAACTCTCCACTTGTCCAGGGTGTACCCACAATCCTCCATAAGCATAGCATAAGAGGTCTAAAGCATTAATAGATTGATGTGTTTTTAACAAAATATGTCTTCTTCCGACTCTCACATTCCTGACGTGGAAATAGATTTAGAGGGATTGAAGGTGTTACCATTGGCCTTTTTGAAAAGTTCCACAGCATCAGGGTTCAAGGCAAGAAGCTTCTGGGCCACTTCAATGAGGGAAACCAGGATTTTTCTCAGCTCCGTCTGAAACTGGAACACAAATACAACAAAAATCATGAACATGTTTGCAGCATGACCCCATTTTTTTATCATCTCAACTAGTAAAATTATTATTATCTATACAATTGAATTGTCAAATTGAACTGTTGAGCCTTACATCTCTGATGTTGTGCTGCGTAACAGTGCGGTCAGTGTGGCGTGTGGACAGGTTGCCGGTGGCTTTCAGGATCGCATCTTTGTCTGGAGCCTTGTTATCTTGTTTTTTCTGTGATGACCAGGATGAACAGCATTTAAACAGGAAAAATAAAGATTTTTCTGGAGCAAAATTTAAAATAACGATAAAGGAATGCTTTCAGTTTGGTAAGCTTACCTTTTCATCTGAACTAACTTCTGCCATTTTTGGAGGGGTCGGTGGGGGTCTTTTCTTTATGAGCAGCAAAACCTCTACAACATATATGAAAGAGTCAGAAGGTGGAAAACAGTGTAGGGTTATTGGAATCCCCAACTTGTCAAATAGGTATTTACAGACCTTTATCTTTGAGATTTTCATCAGCGACAGTTTTAGTGTCTGTGAGGACTCGTTCTGTAGCAGCATGTATGAGTTTATGGTGGGTAAGTGTTTTGGGGTCTTCTAGACTTCCGTGCACGTACTGTAAACAAAGCACAATGCAAAGCATCTCAGAAATACAGTTGGGATTCAAGTATTGACTCTTCTTATTATCTGGTCTGGAAAAGGGTAGAACAAAGTGACATCTTCAAATTGTGTTTTTGTTGCAAAACTATAGAAGACTTTGCTCATAGCACTGTTGTACTTAAGGTATTATTACTGAACAGCTACTGTACTCAGATGAGGACCTAACACTTGTTTCTACTTTTTCGCTTTATCTGCAATGATATGTTGTGGTTTCTTTCTTTCAACAATTGTACTTATTGTAAGTCACTTTGGAAAAAAGTGTCTGCTAAATGCCCTAAATGTAAATAGTTTAAATACAATTATTATAATTATCATGATAGCTTTTTTGATTGATTTTTTAACTAGAGCTGATAGAAAAACAAGTTGATTAATCAATTGACTGGATATTTATGGGCAACAATTTTGATAATCAATTAACTGTTAAAGTCTGATATTAAGCGAAAACGTAAACTCTACTGTGAGTGTTTACTGTATTTTCCTTCTCGTCATATCAATTCAAATTAAATATCCTTTGGTCAGACAAAACAAAACATTTGAAAAGTTAACCTGGGATGCTGGAAAATTATTGTGATGTTTTACAGACTAAACTGTTAATTTAATAGACAATAATTCATCAAATGGTTGCTTCAGAACTAAACCCATAAAAGGCAGACAGAATAAAATAGCAAACATGGGATGGAATAGAATTTCAACTTTAGTCATGAACTCTGTACCCATGTGTTGGATGTTGAACAAACTAGGGCAACCACAATGAGAGTCATGAGAAACATTGACTTCCACTTGAGGTTATGCTATAGGCCATAGAAGGAGAAGAGACAGCAGCTTTGTAATAATAGACAGCCAGTAAAGCAGCATGCCAGGCTCGCCGCTGGGAACACACAAGAAGCAGAGTCGGACTGTTAGCTCGCTAGCTTGAGAGGGGCAGCCAAGCTGCTAAATTATAAATAGCAAGGTCTACCCAGTTACCATAAATACAAAGTCAGCGACACTGACACTGACAGTTTACTCACAGGGTATGTGCAAACACCCCGAGCAGAGGAGTGACAGGACAAAAAAACAACAAGCGAAGACACAAACAATCAAAAAACGTACATGTTTCAAGCACTTCTCCTTCAGTTTCTCAACAGTGGTGTCCTCCGTGACCTCCTCTAACCACTCCGTGCCGTCCATGGTGCAGATGTGTATTTTCAACACTTTCCCGGCAAATATCTTCTCTTCCTGGACGAACATAGCTGCAGCCTTGAGAGTAAGGAGTACCAGTCCAGTGACGTTAGCTAGCAGCAGTTGCTATGTGCTCCTGGCAAAGCTAGCGTGCTAGCGTTAGCACCCAGCTAGCCGTCGTCCTGTAAATCCGCCGACAACAGAGCAGCAGAAGGCGGTGATTAGCTGAGGGCCATCTTCGGTTTGCTCTGCCGGGTTTCGGTGCGGTGGCAGCCGATCAGAGTGTTCCGTTACCAGCAGGTCGCGTATTGTTGCCAGCGAGCACACAAGCAGCCAGCAAGTAACGATACCCTATTTTTACTGTATTGTTTGAACTTTGAACTTCAACGATGCTACTCCCGGTGCATCATGGGAGTCGTAGTTGTGTTGACTCACAGGGATTAAAAACACACTAATAAGAATGACAACAAAACAGTGCAATTTCAGCATCAAAGATATTGAAAGAGTTCATTGTAAAAAAAAAAAAAATTAATTAATTGATGAAGAAATGTGTCTAAAAGTGTATCTTGAAACGTGTTTCGGGGGTTCCAAACAGCCGCAAACCCAAAGATATGCATCTTACAATGGCACAATGAAAAGAGAGATGAACAGAACTAAGACCAGAGAGTTGACACTAATGCAAGAAAAAACAAGGACTTTATTGTGGATCCTGCTTCATTACCTGATTCTAAGGCCATGTGTTGAATAACGTTTACACACAGACGTTTTTACACTTCTGGGCTTAAATGTTGCATAGTTTATGCGTTTAATTGCCCCGCAGCATATGTGGGGTCAGATAGTAGTCTCGCTTAGAAAAGCACAAAGCAAGAAACAGGGTTTACTTGGGACCAGCAAATCAGTCTTTGCCCTGGGTCCCCCAAGGTGAATCCAGCCATGACAATACGTCGTGCAAAGACTGCTTTATTTAGTTTGACTCTACCTGTATCCACAGTATACTCAAGCTGCAGCTGTACCTTTCATTACCACCACTAGAGGGAGACACACTAAGTAAAATACTTGGCCCCTTCGGTCAACAAAAAGATGCAAAAGATAAAGAGAAGTGAAAAAGAAGAGAAGGGACATTTTATTTTGAATTAAAAAAAATGTATATAATTTGCTCCCTGCAGCTACCGGAGGCACATCATTTATACTGTGTATCTTTAGTGATCTTTTAAAGTATTTAAAAAAAGAAAAGACAGTCCAAATAACGTTGAGACACACAAGTGCCCTTTATTATAACAAGAAACATTTTTTACAGATTAAAAAGAAAAGGAGAAATACATTTCTTGCAAATTATATCTGTATAAGAGGAAGGAAACATATTGCAGATATTACAATCTCACTACAACCTAATGTTTTTTTAAATTATAACATTTTGCAAACTATACCAGGGAGTGTCTCACAAAGTACTGAAGTGGAGACAAATGAGAACTTAGCCAACAATTATTCCATTTAACCAAAGTGTAACAAAAACATTTAAAAATTTGCACAAATGACTGCCTCAGTGGATTTTTATGTTACAGAACAGTAAATAAATATGAATTTATAAAACCTCAATATTTATGTATTTTTCCATTTTATGAGAAAAATGTCTCCTAATAATATATTGTATCTATTTGTATATAGTTCAAATTTATTTATGCATAAGGGACAGTAAAATACAAAATATATATTCTGTTCTGTTTGACATTTTAGAGGCTGTTGACTGGTGCGAGACCTATCAAAAATCGCATGCTTAAGACATCAGATTTCTTAAACAAAATCTTGCTTTCAAGGGAAATGCATATCATATTTACAAAAGAAACAACACAGCCATAGGCTCAAACTAATAGGAGGGAGAGGGGAAAATTAAGTTTCCTTTTCCCTCTGGACAATACGCTGTGGCCAACGGGCCAGTTCTCAAACCTGTCTTAACTGCCATTCTCCAAGATGGCTGTACACTGTACAACATATCACATCTCCACCACATCTCCACGTATGAATGCATTCAAATCTAGAGGCACAACATCAGGACGTTCCACCCATTCAAGAAATGTACACAGCTGCAGAGCGTAACTAAGAATCACATGATATTTAAAAAAGGGAAAATTGTGAAAACATACAGGACCTGTGTGTGAACTACAGGACACGTGTTCTGTTAACATTCACAACTTGTATATCGTCGACTGACTGGAATATATCCCACACAAATTGAAATAACACTGAAACTTAAAATGTGCTATATAAAATGCCCCATAATCACGTTTATTTATAAACAAGATTATACAAAAAAAAAAACAATTAACAAAATATAAACAAAGATTGAGAAATCATATGAAAAAAGGCAAAGACTAAAAGTCCTGAAGGAAATAAATACCCAGTGTGTATGCTGCGGCTTCACTGCAGAAAAGAAATGCTAAAAGAAAAGAGTCTCTCTAAAGGACTTCCTCTGTTCTCCGTTTGACCCAGCACCATGGATCCCCCAAATTTCTGTAAGCAGGCAATGTGTATAAATAAGGCATTAATAAATAAAAAGAATGGATGAAACACAGGTGTTGCTGTTAGTATAAAAGCATATAAAAATGTCCTATTAAATCACATTAACAGCTTTGCCCTTTTTCTTTCTTTTTTTTTTCCACAAAGAGTGCCTTTTTTATAAAAAAATATACAGCAGCTCATCTGGGCGTAAAGATACAAGCTTTTTATTTGAACTGTTCAGGTAGATGTCCAATCTGAGACTGCATGCTTGTCGGTGGACTTGAAATGCCCTCTGACCAGTCAGACATGTTGGAATGAGGAGATGAACTGGACCACTGATCGGGGGAGCCGGGGGAGGGGGTCAGAAAGGGGTGGTCAGGCACCTGGACCTGATGGTTCGGGGTGTTGTCCATGGGGCCTGAATAGCTGTGCTGGGAGGGTGGGGTGAGGAACTGGGTGCTGGGCATTGACTGACTGATGGAGGAGGGCATAATCTGGGTCTCCTGCGGCAGGATGGTGTGGATGGGCATGCTGGAGTTGCCAGTGCCCTGCTGGAGCTCCGGGGAACTGAGCTCCCCGCCGATGAAGTTCTGGCTGTTGGTGGTGTTAGAGTTCTGGTGCTGCAGCTGGATGCTCTGTTGCTGCTGTTGCTGCTGCAGCTGCTGCAGGTTCTGCATTTGCTGAATCTGCTGCTGCATGATGTGGGGCTGTGGACCCAGTCTGGTGCTCTGGATCCCCTGGTAGGTCATCATCTGAGACAAGCTGGCGTTCGGGTGGCCGTTGTGGAGGGCGGTCATTATCCCGTGCTGCCCTCCCGGGTGCAGACCTCCCTGACTACCGGGACCTCCTCTCATGGGGTTAAACTGGCCCGGCTGGCTGATGCTGCCGTGCATCCTGGACAGCCAATCACACTGGCCGTTTATGGTGCCCTGGCCTCCGGAGCCAGACACGGGCAGATGGGTGAGACGGGGTGGCAGCGGGTCGAACTGCATCCGAGCCAGCTCCTGCTTGTTCGGCATCACCATGTGGTTGACGGATAGGTGTGGGTCAGACATACCCTGCAGGTGGTTCAGGGATACAGGCGACTGCTGGAACGGCGAGGTCATCATTGGCGGTGAGGCCACGTCGGAGACGTAGCCGTGTGGAGACTCCAGCGAGTCCACCGGTGACAGCACACCCGAGCCGTCCAGGAGGTTCCCAGACTTCCCATCCTGCGAGTTCTTCTTCTTCACCTTCGTGTCTTTGCCCTCCTTGCAGCCGATGCCCTTGGCGCTGGGCTTGCGTGCCTTTTTGCCGTGGCCTTGAGGCTGCGGCTGCTTCATGCCGCCCAGGTAGCCGCTGGGCGAGCAGAGCGGGGGGGACAACGTGGTGCCGAGTGACCCCCCATGCATGTGAGGACTCCGTACCAGGTTGTAATCGTCCATCAGCCGCACGATGTCGTGATGCATTCTCTCCTGTGCAATGTCTCTGGGTAGCCGGTCCATGTGGTCGGTTATTTCTCTGTTGGCAAAGTGGTCCAGCAAGACCTTGGCGGTCTCGTAGCTTCCTTCCCTGGCAGCCAAGAACAGGGGGGTTTCCTCCTGAGGCAGACACAAAGGAGAAAACACCATCAGAGATTCAGAGACGACCGAAGACCGAAAGATGTTCCACTATTGTTCTACAGAGCAGGAAGAGACGGCTTGCTTTTTATACCTTGTTGTTTTGCATGTCCTTGTTGGCGCTGTTCTTCAGAAGGACAATCGCAGCCTCCACGTTATTTACTGCTGCGGCCCAATGTAGGGCTGATTTACCTGCAGAGACAAAGAAGGTTATTAGATCAAGTTTTGTTTCGATTCATTTGAGACTTTTTAAAACCATTTAATGTGTTTGACGCTAACTTGCATTGATTTTTAGGCTCATAAGTGGCATAAAAGAGACAAACGTTACCGAAATCATCGATAGCATTGACGTCAGCGTGGCAGTTTATCAGCTCCTCCACCATGCCCTCCACCGCCAGCCTGGCAGCCAAGATCAGGGGTGTAGTGCCGTCATGCATGCGGGCATCCAAGTCTGTGGCTCGGTTCCTTATCAGAATCTATAAAGACATTAAACAGTTTACTCCATTTGAGGTAAACATGAATCCACTGTCATAATTTAAATTTCTCCAAAACTTCAAAGAGCTGATTCAAACATTCTAATAAATGTGCAATTAAGTTTATGAGTAATTTTAAGTGATTGGAAACGCTGGTAAAATATGACAATTCCCCCGAGTACACGGTGATATCTTCAAATAGCTTGTTTTGTCTGCTTAACAGATTTTTTTCTATAAATATAAATAATAAAAACAAAGAAAAGTAGAAAATCCACACATTTGAGAAGCTGGAATGACTGAATGTTAAATCTAAAAAAAATGTTTTTACTTCATACTTATTAACTATACCACCTAGGGAAATAATTAGGAAATCCATCTGGCATGACATCCCACCTGGAAGACCCCCTGGGCATCAGCTGCCACGGCAGCATGCAGAGGCGTCCTGCCCATGTTGTCCTGGACGTTGGCGTCGGCGCTGGCCTCCAGCAGGCGTTTGGCGGCGTCCGAGCGGGCGTAGCGAGCGGCCAGGTGAAGAGCGGTTTCACCCGTGCGGTCGGTCTGGTTGTGAAGGTTGGCCCCCTGGTAGATGAAGTCATTGATCACGTTGGCAGAAGCATCCTCCTCTTCCTCGCTGTTGACCGTTTCCAGACCTCCCCCGCTGCAGGACGCGATCATCAGCGGCGTGAATCCATCTGGACAGAGACGGAGAGGGGGATATGAGAGCAGGCCCTGCGTGGTCAGCACAGGTCGCTGCTACCGGAGCCCGGACTTCAAAGCAGCAGGCGGATCAAAACAAAGCAACAAACAAATCGAAGGTGGATTTGACACTTCTGCCTGGGTTGAATCATCACGGCTCTCTCCTTTCGATAATGGATTCTGATCAAGGCCCCGGCACAGGAGACGCTTCAGAAGGAAAGCGAAGCTGGGGGGATAGAGGCCGGGGCTCGCTAAAGCTAGGCTGCTGCAAAAACGAAGCATTAATATATCTAACTGGGAGAGGCAGCTCAGTCAGTCGACTTGAATAGGTTTTCTCCTCTTCAAAAGGATAGCAAGCCCCAGATCTCGCAGATTTGGTCGATTCAAGTGCATCGATCCACAACGGGGGGAAAAGTGTGCTCTCAAGTTGTTAACCCTGTTACTTTGATTTTTCATAGCGTGTCTTCAGGGAATTTGGCATTTACTACAAAATTGGGCTTTTGCATTTGATGCCCTCATTGGTTTTTGTAATGTGGAATAGAAAAAAAAAACAGAGGCCCATAACTGGTCAAATGATTAATCTGATCAGGAATCAGTGTTTTCCCCCAGGCGCCTGGCTTCCAGCCGGCTGCTTTGAAGAAGATCCTTTACCCTGAGGACATGGGGCTTTAGCTACTCCTACATGCGCTATTACACACACACACACACACACACACACACACACCAGAAATGTGAAACGTTTGCTCAGAAAAGGCATGAATCAATCCAGACACACGCACACACACACACACACACACACACACACACACACACACACACACACACCGTTCATTTAAAAAGTTATGAGCCGGCTGCTTTTTAAGCTTGTGACACACCAACACTAGTTATGACCTTACTGTGCACATACTACGTCGTGAGCTGTTCTACAAAAGAGAAGTTTCTCTTTTTCAAATAGATTCAATTTAAGTATTTATTTTAGTTCTCGAGAGGAAACAAGCAAAAAAAGCAACAATAAGAAAAATGTTCACATTTTATGTAACAGAAATCAATTATTTTAATCTATATCTTTAAACCGTCCTGAACAGATTGGAATTACTTCCGGAAACTGATTCCATATATTCTGACATAGTAAGAAATTATATTTTATCTCTAATAAAATATTGGAAATGATGCACCATCTTGAAAATGAACCATAATTAGGTCCACATCCGTTGTCAACACACGCAGAACGACCTACGATTTAGTTAATAGTCCAGTCACCCACCTGGTCCCCGGACATTGACATCCATGCAGTCATTCTCAATCTCGCCCTGAGGGGGTGTGGGAGCAATGGAGGGGATGCGCAGGTCAGCAGCGTCCAGGTGCTGCTGCGTCCACTGGCGGTGGTCCGTCTGGTCGTCTGCCTCCAGGATAGCCTGCTCGTCAAACTGCTAGAAGACGGACAGCAAGCGGGTCCCAGTCAAATTCAATTACAAACATGTTTTTACATTTTAAACTTTATCATTTAACATTTTTACATCAATAATAATATAATTCAGTCTTCAGATAATGTTAAAATGCTTTTTCAAATTCCATTTAAGGAATTTTAAAATTCAAAGATATTTTCTTTTTTGTAAGAAATTGTTGCTCTAGTTGTAAAAAAAAAAAAAAAAAAGTAAAAAAAGAAAGAAAATCCAAAATCCTTAAAAGCTCTTTTGGTGTGTAAATTTTAACAGTTTGCTTACCCTGAAGCGTTTTGCATCCGAAGGCTCGTCTTCTCCCCATTCATTGTGGGTGTCATCCATGAGTGAAATGTCTGAGGCGTTTTTCAGTGGCCTGTGATGAAGCAGAAAACCCAGTAAAAATCCACATTCTCTGCTGCTTCCATCTCGTCCGAGGCACTCACCATTAATGGTGCAGCAATGCCGAAAAACAAAAGCATTGATTAAACCCATACCCCACCCCTCTGCCCCAACAAGTCAATTAATGTGCACCTAAACCTGCTATATCATTATCATTAATGATCCAGGCAAAACCCCCCTTTCCTAAATTTGACTGATAACCAGTTACGGACATTTTTGACCATCAGAAGTAGCACTTCGTCTGACCTGCAAAGAAACAGGTGCCCGATGACGGCGAGCGCCGCTGGTGAATAAACGGAAACTTACTTTAATCCCACCGAATCCTCTCCGACAGGCTCACGTCTCTTCTTCTTGCTGGTCTCTGTGGTCTTGAAGCCCTCGGGGAGCCAGAGGCGCCCGTGCTCATGGCGGCGCTTTCGGGCAGCCACCATTCCCACTCCGAGGAAGGCCAGCATCCCTACACCGCCCAGGACCAGGTAGATTGGGTAGAGGTCCTGTGAGGACTGGGGGCCCACACCGCCTGGTAGGAAAAGGGACAGCATGGTCAAGACGGGACGAGGAACCGACGTGGACCGACGGAGGACAGACCGGGACACCCGGGATCCGCCTCAGTGTTCGAGCAGAGCTAGTCCGGCTCTTCTTCGCCCCAGCCGATCCCACTCCAAAACACGCCGCGACCAGCAGCGAGCGCCAGAAACCGACTGACGATCCTCACCGTTTGTAAAGCTAGCTTCTACTATCTATTCAGAAATAATCAGAATTGCTAACCACTTTTCATCAAAAAAGGAAAAAAAGGGATGGGGCGTGATAAAAAAAGAAAAAAATGAGGGAGGAAAAAAAGCAACACCTCCTCTCTCCCTTTTCAACCCAGGGTACCAAGAGACAACTTTACCATTTCTTCTTTAAGAGAAAAAAAGGAGGGGGATTAATGAACTTCAAATTACTGCACGCGCTTTAAGCTGTAAAGACGAAGGATTTATTAGGATTTTCGAGATAACAAAGACTCCCAACTTCTAGCACACTCCCGATCAATTTTTCCCCTTCTCTTTTTTTTCCACTAACGATTTTGAAATGATAAACTCCCCCAACCTAAACCCTTAGAGATGCATTAAGTCCTGGTATTACATTCAGCGAGGTGAAGGTTGCAGCAGCCCCTCACACTGCCGGATGAAGTGTGTGTGCGTGCATGTGAGGGTGTGTTATCTGTGGACGTATATGTGTACATGTCTCTGAGGGGAAGGGAGACGGACACAGAGAGAGAGAGAGAGAGAGAGAGTTACATTGTGTGAGTAGGGGGGTTGGATGAGTTGATTTGCAGCAATTAACCATTTTGGAGCCTGAAGCCAGTGGATTTACGCACAGAGAGAAGGATTGATTGTTTAGGCCATGAGATTCACAATTGCATTTGTTCACCGCTGCATAACAAATACACAATCAAAGAGCGGTAGGGTGAGGACCCGACCGGAGGGCGCGGCGGATGCTTTCAGTTTGAGTGGACGTGGAAGGAGCGCGTGTCCTCGTATGCATGGACACGAGAGGGAGGCCTTAGAAGATCATACCAGTGGATCATGTTTATCTTACAGTACAACCCATCATTATGCAAAACCCTTTCCCTCCGGTTTTAGTTGGGGTTTTTTTTGCCTTTATTTTTCCAACCATTTTCCCGGCAGCGTTTGGTTTCCACTCACATGAGATCAATTACCAGACCGTTGGAACTTATTGGAGTAGTGCGACTGTCACAGAGAGAACATGTCATTTGTATCACGGTTTCTTTGGTACGTGGTGATGCAGTGAAAAGGACGAGGCTGGCGACATTCGATACGTCTGTGGTTGTCGACAAATGAGTGAAGACCAAAACCAACAATATAAGTCTGCCTCGATACTAGTCTTCAAAAACGCACATATATAAATATCTTTATTATTTTTTTAAATGGCAACATAATCCCCTGACAGCTCAGAACTGCAGTTTTAAGCAAATGTTAACCAAGAGTAAAAATAAATGTTTGGTGCTCTAGTGACGTGGAACTGACTCAAAATTAAGGACCATCATAGTGAAGGAATATGTCACCCATGCGGTTCATTCATGTCTTATTAATAGTGTTTGCAGATTAGCACAAAATGACCCGACGTCCACGATGATGCTGGGAATCATCAGCAGAATGCATCCAAAAATCTAAAGGTGCAAAGATCTACAGACTTGTATGGGATGTGCTTACTATAAACAGCTTCGATGGTGTAGGGAACGTCCAGTTTGCCGCTGGAGGCCAAAGCCCCGAGGAACGCTGCGGCATCGTTGGTGCTCTGGAAACACTCAGTGGACTGCTGGAAGCACTGACGGTTGTCCACCTCCAAGTGGACGACTGAACTGTAGACGGAAGAAACATAAAGACTGAGTATCATCCATTAGAAAACAATCCTTCACCCTGAATCATTCAGTCATTAAAGAATGGACCATGTTTGAATATCAGTCCTCACCCTTTGATTTGCAAGTGATCCAGCTCCCTCTTCGTCCTCCCGCTCCCGTCCGTCGCCTCATAAAGGCTCCTCTTCATCACGCTCAGCACCTCGTCAGGAACCTCCGGCCACGAGTCCACCGAGCGCTTGACGTTGTACTTCTTCAGCTCGTGCTCGTTCCCGTAGTACGGGTACACCATCGTCTCGCCCTTGACGTCCTTCCTGAACACCACGTTGGTGCGGAGGACGCGGCTCAGCTCACGCAGGAAGCCGAAGGAGTTGTTGAGGAGCTGCTCGGGGGTGATGTGGACCACCAGGACCAGCTGGCCCATGGCGAGCTTCTCCGGCATGTTGTTGGCGCAGTCCAAGCCGTCCCACTCGCACTCGGCGTTGTTGCAGCCCTGGTCGCAGTGGCCGTCGGCGTAGTGGTCCTTGCAGTACTGGTCATACAGAGGACTGGAGGGAAAAGGTTCAATGAGGGTCATTTGGTTTCATTCATTATGATTTTAACCAATCTAATTTCAAACACCACTCACTTGCACTGCCCCTCCAGGTTCTGGCAGTCAAACCCGTCGTAGAGACACCCGGCGTTGTCGCACTGCGAATCGCACTTCCCGTCGTTGAAGTACCGCCAGCACTGCAGCGAGGCGGAGCAGTTCTTCCACGGGTCGTCGAAGTTGAGCGAGCAGTCGCCGTTGTCCCAGCCGCACGCGTGGTTGTTGCAGAGCACGTCGCAGTATTTGTTGTGCTTGGCTTCCTCGCACAGCTGGATGTCGCAGGTGACCTCCACCTCGGAGGGCGGCGGGATGTCGTGGCCGAACCCTCCCGTGAAGCTGTAGTCCAGGATGTGGCAGCGGAGGCCGTTGAAGTTGGCGGGGCAGACGCAGTGGTAGAACGGCGCCTCGGAGGTGTATTCGCACGTGCCGCCGTTGTAGCAGGGGCTGGAGTTGCAGGGGCTGTCGGTGGGGTACTGACACTCGGGCCCCGTGAACGACGGGGTGCACAGACACTTGGGACTCTTGTGGCCGGAGATGCAGGTGCCTCCATTGCGACAGTGGAGGGTTCCACAGGCCTGGGCGTCATATTCACACGTGGAGCCGGTAAAGCCCTTGACAAGACCAAAACATATGCAGAGCTCCTTATTTGTTTTTCTAGTGAAACAAATCTCTTAAGGTAAGTCAAGTATGTGTGAGTGTGTGTGTGTGTGTGTGTGTGTGTGTGTGTGTGTGTCTGTGTGTGTGTGTGTGTGTGTGTGTGCATGTGTGTGTGTGTGTGCATGTGTGTGTGTGTGTCTGTGTGTGTGTGTGTGTCTGTGTGTGTGTGTGTGTGTGTGTGTGTGCATGTGTGTGTGTGTGTGTGTGTGAGTGTGTGTGTGTGTGTGTGTATGTGTGTGTACAGCCGGTACTCACAGAAGGACATTTGCAGATGAAGCCATGTGGGGTGTTACTAGCTACAGCGCAGGTCCCTCCATTGCGACACGGTTTTCCTTTGCATCCATCAAACACCGTGTCACAGCGTTGACCTACAGTCGGACATATTGAATGTTAAGACCACTTACAAAAATATTCTCACATTTGATTTCTACCATGATTTCAGTCTAAGGCAGCAACTTACTATACATTTATTTTTTAATTATCAATTCATCAATTGAACGTGAGAAAATGGTCAAATGTACCAGTTAAAGTTTTCAAGCTGTTGCAGCTCAAAACCAAAAGAAGTGAAATCTACTATCACATAAGATGAAGAAAAGCAGTAAATCCTCATATTTTAGAAGCTCGACTTGAGAATGTTCTGAGTATATTTTGAAAAATGACTAAATACCTGTTATCTTATATTCTTAACGAGCTCAATATTTAATTTTAAAGGCCCTTTCATAAATGAAAACCTCAACTGATCATTTTCAAAGATAAATCCTTTAAAGAAATGTTAATGATTGTAGTCCCACAATACGATTAAAAGAAGCCCAAATCTACTGTAGGGAATCTGCAGCAGCACACAATATCAAACATCCCCCTCGCTCTTTGAGCCGACACACACCGGCTGACCGGTCCCCCCCGCCCGGCCGTTTACCTGTGTACCCGGTGCGACAGTCGCAGCGGTAGTTGTTGGTGAGCTGGATGCAGCTGTGCGTGCCCCGCGGGTCGCAGGGGTTGGACAGGCACTCGTTGACGTCGCCCTCGCAGCGCTCCCCCACGTATCCCGCGGGGCAGTTGCAGTGGTAGCCTCCCACGCGATCCACACACTTCCCTTTGTTGAAACACTTGGGCTCGTTGGTGACCGGGTCGGTGAACGGGTTGCAGTCGTCCATGTTGATCTCACAGTGCACACCTGAGCCAGGTATGGCAGGAGAGGAGGGACGAGTCATGTCAGTTTTCAATAGTTAAGAAAAAGGGCAAAAATCAATATCCAAGTAAGGTGTACTTTAAAATGATCTGCTCCTTGTAAAAACATTTTTTCAGTAAGACATTGAAAATAGAAAGTGATGGTGGGGAAATCGAATGTGCAAGTGATTATGGTAAGTGTTTTGACATCTTTTCCCATTCTTGGTGTTGACCTGCTTTTTTCTGCCTGTTTGTAAAGCACTTTGGTCAGCTCACGTTTGAAATGTGCCGTTAAAAAATAAATCTGAATGGAGTGTTTCAGGGCTTCTTGCATCGAACACTATTCTCTGGCTTGAAATTCAACGAAGATAGAAAAGGTCAAGATGTCCAGAAATGAAAGACAGAAATAGAAAAGGAGAAGAAGCCGGACATGACACCGGAATGGACTGATTATTAAGAATAACAGGTTTAGATGCTTTTTTGAATATATTACGTGTAAAAAAATAAAACTATGAGCCTTTAAACCCATGAATCCAAAAAAAGATTTCCCCTGAATTTTATTTCAAACCCCATCTAAGTTTCCTCTGTCTCGCTTTTTTGGGATACACCCAACGCTGGCACTTTGGGCTGACCTACAGGACATGTGTGAGATTAAAAATAAATCAATGGCGTATTTGACAAGTAGAGAAGAGGAAAGACAGGAGGAGGAGTTTTGCAGACATGCCGGCTGCTGTTAAGCCCTAATTAATGAAGCGTGGAGACGAGGAGGAGAGGATGGAGAGGAGGAGCGGTGTGGAGGAGTGTGCGTGGGGTCCGCTGACCTTGGGTTCCCCGGGGACAGGAGCATTTGTAGGTATTGATCAGGTCAATGCAGGTGCCCCCGTTCTGGCACGGCTGGGAGAAACATTCATTGATCTCGTCGGAGCAGTTGGTCCCCACGTATCCTGGCATGCACTGAGAGAGAGAGGAGAAGGAGAAGAAGGAGGAGGAGGAAGGCAGAGGAGGAGAGAGGGGAAACTTTAATCAATGTCTGACATGAAATAGATGTTTTTTGTTTACCTGGCTGTTTTCTGGCCTCCATCCTGCCAAGGCCAGCAGATCCTTTATTCCAGAGGAGATTTACATAACCAAGCTGTTCGCCTTCTATTTATAACTAGGTCTCTCGATGAGGCTGAGAGGATGCCTGCTGTACACTACGGCTTTTTAACGCATGATACAAAACTGAGGTCTCGGATTTAAAAAAAGTACAATATTTGATGAGGTTTGATGATGGAATGAGACCTTGAAATGCCAAGTAGAGTGAAATTTAAGACTAAGACTTTATGTCACAACATTAAATTATGTTTAGTTTGAGGTGTTTTCACATATGGTCCTCTTTCAATGGAGCAAACTAAAATAAAATGTATTTTATTTTATTGGCTTTTTTTTCTCCAATGCTTTTAATGTTTTATGTAAAGCAATTTGAATTGCCCTGTTATTGAAAGGTAATACACAAATAGAATTGCCTTGCCTATGTGGGTTTACATTGTCAGTTCATTAAAACGAGGACTCTCTGATGGGACTTCAGTCCTTTATGTTCAAAACATCGTTCCTACCTTCATCAACACTGTGCCTTTGCTCATTCATTCCCTCCCCATCTATTGCACATTAATGTCTCAATGTTGACTTCAAACAACTGGATTCTAACCAACTTAATTTTACATGATTACAATTGAACACAGCATGATAGCATTATAACTTTTCTGCCAATGCTATTTTTGACAGGATGGAGCCTGAATGATCACAATGTAACTGACATCCATCCATCGTCTACCTATCCTGTATTAAAAAGGTCGGCCAGCTGACATTGGGCGAAGGCAGGGAACACCTGGACAGTTAACCAGTCTATCACAGGGCTGACATATAGAGACAGACATGATTTCTGAATTCATATTACAGAAGCATATTAAATTAAATTCCCAACAACTCGATGCGTAGTGTTCTTACCTTGCAGGTGTATCCACCTAAAAAGTCGGTACAGGTGGCTCCGTTCTGGCAGGGGTTCGGGGTGCACTCGTCCACCTGCTCCTCACAGTAACTTCCAGTGTAACCGACCTGGCAGTGGCAGTAGTGGACGTTGCCCGCGTCCAGACACTGACCCGAGTTACGACACAGATGGGCAACATCGACTCCTGAGCAGAGAGGACGAGACGGCAGGCTTTTTTTATTTTCACCGACACGACATGCAAAAAGAACAGCTTTGGCCAAACAGGGGGAGCTCCCGTCTTACCTCTCTGCTTGGCTGCCACCTCACAGGAGACACTGGGGACGTCACAGTAAAGTCCCGTCCAGCCGGTCTCACACTCGCAGCTGTAGGTGGTTCCCCTCTGCCAGCAGGTCCCCCCGTTCTTACAGGGTGACGAGTCGCACCAGCGGACCAGGTTCTGAAGGTGCAAACGCACGGCGTCATTTACTTGGACCAATTTAGATATCCCAGAAAACGTTGATTTGATCATTCCCGGGTCAAAAGAAGTGAGTTAAAATGATGATATGGTATTTCAGTGTTAAACTACATAACAGAGTATAGAAATCACAGGCAATAGAAAGAACAGCTGTACGTTTAGTATCCAAGACATCTTAAAACATTACATCCTGGACATCATTGATTCTTTAACCACAGAATCAAAGTTTACTGGAATACTTGATAACACTTGATAAAGAGAAGTGACAGATGTAAAATGTCAAACAGCTAACAGGCTAAAGGCCCTCTCTGTCCTCCTACCTGACAGTTGAGTCCGGTGTAACCCTGTGGGCAGGTGCACTTGTAGGTGCCGTAGCTGTCCTGGCAGGTGCCGCCGTTCAGGCACGGTTTGGAGTCGCACTCGTTGATGTCATGCTGGCAGTAGCTCCCGGTGAAGCCCGGCGGACACAAGCACGTGAAGGTGTTGATGCCGTCCATGCAGCTGCCGCCATTGAAGCAGGAGCTGCAGAAGAATAAAAAGGATAAGGATGTTGCCGATGAGTTGTGGTGTATTTTTCTGCAGCTTATTTTTTAAGGACGAAAGGAAGAGAGCAAACCGATGCAACCTCACATCTAATGTGTCCAAAGAAAGTTACATAAGAACAGATATGCCCTCCTTCATATCTAAACTCCCACCTGGGAGCTGCACTGATGAGGTTGAGGGAAAACAGTGTTGGCGTTTTAATAAATAACTCAGTAAGAAGCTCATTCAGAGAACAGGCTACTGAACCTCCTGTTTATGGGACAGCTGCTCCATAAGAGAGGTTGAAGTCAGCCGGTGTATGTCAACACTCCACCAGAGGGGGCAGTGGTGGACCAGAAAATGGGGTCTACGTTAACGAAGCTGATGAAAGTGAACCTGAAGGGATGCTCTGAGAGTACCCACAGGGACCAGCCCGTCTGATGCCTTCACATAAA
Organism: Eutrigla gurnardus; assembly: GCF_963514095.1. Lineage (NCBI taxonomy): Eukaryota > Metazoa > Chordata > Actinopteri > Perciformes > Triglidae > Eutrigla > Eutrigla gurnardus. The sequence continues at coordinate 21,804,077 of NC_139936.1, forward strand.
CGCTGTCATGTGACACAACCATGACACCTGGTGAGCCGCGTACCTCTCAGTGCAGTCGGGAGTGTTGTTTTCACAGTGGATCCCGCTGAAGCCGGGCGGGCAGGTACAGGTGTAGCTGTTGACGCAGTCGGTGCAGTTGGCGCCGTTCTTACACGGGTTGCTCTCGCACTCGTTGATGTCCTCCTCGCACTTTGTGCCCCGAAAGCCGGCCAGGCAGGTGCACAGGAAGCCGTCCACCTCGTCCTGGCAGAGGCCCCCGTTGCTGCAGGGGTCTGTGGGAGGAGGGACGATGGAAGGCTTAGTGGGTCTACAGCACATCAATAAAGCACAAGAAGGGAATGGAGAGAGACCCACTGGGCTTGCAGTCATCGATGTTGCTGTCGCAGTTGCGTCCGGTGAAGCCCGGTCTGCAGGCGCAGCGGTAACTGCCCAGAGTGTTCTGGCAGGTCGCTCCGTTGCGACAGGGATTCTTCACACACTCTTTGATGTCCACCTCGCATGTTTGGCCTTGGAGGGGCGGAAAGAGGTAGATAAAGTCACTTCGTCTTTGAACGGTGGCGCAAAACAAGTACGCAGGGTTAACAGCACATGTAAGACACACAATCAGTAGATAAAACATCTATTGTGTTATCGTTCCTTTTGTAGAATCATTTATTCTGTAGAAATCGACTCTATTTTTGTCCTATTTGTTCGGTTCTTTCTGGAGCTACGCACATAATTTCACTCCAGGTTGTACGGTGAAAAATAAATGTGATTTTCTTTTTTATTTGATATAAATGTCTTTGAGAAAAGTATAAATCCTCTGCACAGTAAAGGAATTCAGTCAGGCAAAATGTGAAAGAATACAAAAAGAGAAAAGGGTGTGTCGCACACCAAAACTCAGATCTCATTCCTTAAAAAAAAAAAAAAAAAAAAGTAATCCAAAATCTGTCCTCTAAAATAATTTCTCTGTTAGGAGTTTATAGCACAACATTTCCAGTACAGGTCCTGTTGGACACAGATATGCAGACATTAATGTTTACCTTGCCATCCTTCAGGACAGACGCAGGAGAAGCTCTGATAGTCCTCTGACTCCTGACACACTCCTCCATGCTTGCAGGGTTTGGAGCTGCAGGGTGCCATCAAGGTTTCACAGTTCTCTCCTGTAACGCACAGTTTAACACACTTTAATTAAAATTAGTTTCACTCATAGTGCGTTCAACGTTACATTTTCACTGTGCGATATCGTGGAGGAGTCATGAACTTGGAGATAACCCAAGCCAAACGGACACGAATCATCTTTCAATCAGTGCTATCAGAAGATTTTAAGCAGGTTCTGTCAGTATTGGAGGCCTGCGGAGACATTTCCCTATCTCTTTCCATAACACACGGCTCGTACAGGAAGCCGGCTCCAGTTTCCGGCAATTGTGAAGCCATTTGCTGTTCTGTGAGACAGGAAGCAGGCAAACAGGAAATGTGTCAAGCACCCCGTTCCCACCCCGGCACAAACGAAGGCCTTTGGTTTTTTTCCCCGAAAAGACGACTCAACAAGTGCAAGAAAATGTGCCCTTAACCTTTCTATCATTCTATCATTCTATCATCTGTTTTGTCAAATAATAGGTGGGATGACATGGAAATATTTTCCAGCTCTCTAAGCAGGGCGGCTTGTGTGTCACAGATGAGCCGAGGTCAAAGGTCTGGTGTCTTTGAGCTCTGAGGAAGTCTTGCTGTTGAACTTTACTCGACAGTTATTTCATTCGCTGCAGGTTTTTTCCCTCTTTGCCCAATAACTTACATACATAACAAGGGAATGCTATATGCCTTGCTGGCATATCCAGCAAGGAAATGCCAGAACACGAAGCCAACACATGGGCGTATCAAATATCTTCAATAATATTTTCATACCCGTGTAAGGCAGGATACAGTTGCACTTGTAGCCTGCGACGTCGTCGATGCACGTCCCCTGGTTGAGGCACGGGTTGGAGGCACACTCGTTGATGTTGGTCTGGCAGTTCGGCCCTGCGGTTACACGATATATTATTATTCACTTTGAGCTGAAGGTCAACAGTCAAGTGGGGTGATTTGGATGACAAATGAGCACTGGTACAAGCCCAAACATCAGCACACACACACACACACACACACACACACACACACACACACACACACAGTACTGACCGGTAAAGCCCATGCGACAGGTGCAAACGTATCCGCTGGTCATGTCCTTGCAGGTGCCTCCATTCATACATGGGTTGGATTCACACTCATTGTTGTTGATGTCACAGTTTTTACCGCTCCAGCCGGAATCACAAAGGCAATTGTAGCTGACGAGGAGGAAAACGTGGGAAAATGTCAGTGATAAGTCATTAAACATAGACTCGACATAGACTAGACCTGGTGGACTCCCTCACCCGTTGACCTTGTCCTCACAGTGACCGTGGATGCAGGGGTTGCTGAGGCACTCGTTGACCTGGGAGAAGCAGGTGACGTCGTGGTAACCTTCCGGACACACGCAAGTGAAGCCGTTGATGCCATCGATGCAGGTGCCGCCATTGTGGCAGGGGTTGATGGCACACTCGTCGATGTTGATGTTACACATGGTACCTGAAAGAAAGGCGAGGATGCTTGTTTGGTTTCCTGGAGGAGTCGGAAAGTAATAGTTGGCCTTTTTCGGCAAGTTTGACGAGAAGATTAATCAAATTGGTGGTTGCATTCAAGCAACTGCATGATGGTCATTATCTGGTTATGGTAAGGGGCGGGACATTTCTGACAAACACACTAAGCGGTTGACCAATCAGTGCAGACTGGGCTTTTTGGGAGGGAGGGGCAAGAGCCAAACGCAGCGTTTCAGAGTGAGCACGAGAAGAGCTGCTGCAGCACAGCCTGATGTAGTGCTGTGCGATATGGACAACATTTTATATCCCGATATAGCTAATTTTATATCCCGATAACGATATATATCCCGATATAGTATTTTTTCTTAGAATTATATATATATATATATATCACATCTCAGCACTATTTTTGATAACCATGTGAATGAAAGGCAAATTAATGGCACTTTTTTTGACGTAGTCAAGTGGTTTTATTAACACAAGTGTTTTATTTTGAAACGTTTTATTGTTGAGTATGTACCGAACTTCCTGTTTCGCTATATTTGCCCTGTGCTGAATTGCTGCGCCGTGGTCTGGCATCCGCCTGAAATAGAAGTCCATATTTGTTGCGGAGAGCTGCGGACTGCCGGAGCTGAGACGCAGCGGAGACACAGCGCAGCGGACCTGGTGGGGATTGACCCATAGACTAAAGTGAAACGTATCTGCTCCGCTGGCGTGGCGGAGACGCAACGCAGCGGAGACGCATGCAGTGGAAATGCGTGTAGCAACAGTGCTAAACAAGTAGCCTACACGTTAAAATTACGATATAAACGACAGAGGGTTATATTCTACGGTAGACATTTTTATATCGTACTACGATATATATCGTAATATCGCACAGCTCTAGCCTGATGGGAAAAATAAAGCCTGTTTTGAGCATTAAAGCATGTAAACCTCAACATACAGGTAGGCACCAAGAAGGAGCAGAATAGGTCACTTTATGTGAAGTCTTATTTGAAATACACAACAGACAGAGCCACGACACAATGAAGTCTATACCTCAGTGCAGAGAATGTATCAATTTACAGAAACATGAGGGGGTTTAAGTCCCCCCCTTTGTCGGCCACTTGAAGCGTTGACGCCATTCATCCTGGTGCCACGCATTACATAAAGGCAGCCCATTTAGCTTTAAAGCAGGGACCGGCTTCCAAGCTTTTAAAAGCTCAACTTTCAGGAATCTTTTCAAGGGAATCTGTTCTCCGACTCCAATCCCAGGTGACCATGTGCGCCAGAGTCTGTGTGTCCTCTCTTTGTGTGGGAGGGCAGCTCACGGTGTCCTAACAGCAGCAGGTTGGGGACAGGGCGGAGCTGGAACGTGACACCGGTCGAGCCTCATAGGAGCGTGCTGACTCGCTCGCCGTCTGTCACCCTCCCCTATGAAGAGCCCTCACTCTTTAGTCCATACGTTCGATGCTCCAATCCTGCACCAGAAAGACTTTCACCTTCACCTGAGACGACGGCCGCATTTATCTTAAGTTAATTTCACACCTGGAGTCACCTCCACCACACTAACACGGATAAACTCCTACATCCTACAAGAAAAAGCAGCAAACGACTTCACTTGGCAACAAAATATGCATTAGCTTGCCAACGTCCCACTCCCTCCTCGGCAGCAGTAAACGTTCCTACTCTTTCATTTGAGCTTTTTGTAGTGAGAAGATTATAAAGAGGTTTAGCGGAGTCCTCTGTGTATAAAACAGCCACGTTTCAACACTGAGCAATAACGTGACCGTCTCTCTCGCTGCTGGTCTCTTACCTGTGTAGCCGGGTTCGCAGGCGCACTCGTAGCCGTTGATCTTGTCGATGCAGGTCCCATAGTCACAGGGATTGCTCTTGCAGTCGTCAATGTTGATTTCACAGTTGATTCCTGAGGACCAAAATTGCTTTCAGCATCCCTACACATTGCAGGAGAAAGTGACGTTTGCATGTCTGCTGGCGTGTGTGCGGTGTTTACCCGTGGTGCCCTTGGGGCAGCTGCAGATGTAGGCGTTCACTCGGTCCTGGCAGGTGCCTCCGTTCCTGCACGGCTGACTCAAACACTCGTTGATGTTGGTCTCGCACAGCCGGCCCGTGTACCCCGGTTTGCAGTGGCAGCTGAAGGAGGCCAGGCCGTCGATGCAGGCGCCGTAGTGGCACGGGTCAGAGTAACACTCGTTGATGTCCGTCTCACAGTGCATCCCAGAGTAACCTGGGAAATAAGAGTTCTTTCACTATCACAGTATCACTTGTTTATTTCATTGCTTTTTTGGGGATTTCAACTATCTTATCTCTATTTCTGCTTTTGTTGTATACCTTCGGTGCATTCGCAGGTATACTTGTTGGGACCGTCTGTGCACTTGGCGCCATTTTTGCACGGCGTGCTGGCACACTCGTCGATGTCTATCTGGCAAAGGTTCCCAGTGAAGCCTGGAGAAACAACAAGGGGAGCGTTACTGTGTGCATGTGAGCATGAAGGAGTGTGTGTGTGTGTGTGTGTGTGTGTGTGTGTACAGACACGGCTAATGTGTTCTCACCATTACAAACTGGGCCCACTCATAATCCCGAGGCCATACTACAAGAGCTCTCCACGAATCAGAAATCTGCATGTTAATTAACAACTGCGCAACACCACAAATTCTCTATTTTCCCTTTCACTGCTTTTCAGCACGACTCCAAAAGGAGACGGGAGAGTGGGGGGAACCGATTCGGGGGGGGAGAAACGAGGGAAGAATGAAAGTTGCGAGGCCTCCTGACCAAGGGGTTGAGAGACAATGGAGGGCCTGTCTACTCAACGCAACGCCAAACGGAGCCCGTTGCCTCCTTTGTCCCCCAAAACTTTTCCATCACAATGTGCATTCTCCTGTCTTGCTTTCACCCCTCCTGCTGCACCCCCTCCACTCCCTGCGCGCCTCTAAAGAGAACCAGCTTGACCTTTGACCCTCCACTATTCAAACTCCTTGTCATTCAAAATCAACCAGCAGGCATTTCTCCTTTCTTTTTCCTGGAGTTATTCTCATCTCAGATATTTTCCTCTCGTCTCCCCTCTGTCACATGATGGTACAGTCCGAGGACTAGTAGGATGTTGTTTGTTGACACACCGATGCAGGAACGCACAGGTGGGTTGAGCTAATAAGACAGACTCCGGCGAAGCTAATCCGGAGAGGAAATATTTGTGTGGCTGGCGGAGAGCTGATGTCTCCCAGTGGACTTGAACTCTTCACTGACTACGGCAATGTAAACAGTGGAGACGTGCAAATGTGTGCGTTTTCACTTACACACATATGTACATAAGTGGCTAAAAATAAAAATTTGGTATCACTTTCTAATAAGGTGAAGATATTAATAAAACACATTTTGGATGTGAAAAATCCCTTTGGCTTGTTTAAAATGTTCTCTTTGGTAATCATGCAGTTACTAATGTTCCTAATCCTTAATAAATGATTACTAGAATATTAAAACATGGATTTTGGTCCCGATGGTCCTGCAGTCCTTTTCCAGAAGGTCAAACGGTGGAACTAGTCAAAGGCATTTTTCACAACCTGGCAAGCCTGTTTTTATTATGTTAGTAAAATATGTTTTAACCATTATTAAACCATTATAATCCTAAGAACTGTATCTACTTTCTCTTCCTCTGAGCCCCATTTAGCCCAACTTTCTAACCAAAGTGTATATTAATAAGCAATAAACATTTTATTAAGTATTTCTTAGTATTTTTCCATCTTTTTTACGTGACATACAGTAAATCTCACTATGAAATATGCAGCCTGAGATAACCAGCAGAGCCGCAGAAACGAACGATGCTAACCAAAGAAAGACTTCCCAATCGACAATAAACAAAACAGCCAAGATCATTATGAAGAAACTTCAATAATATTACAAAAAAAAAAAACAGAAGTGGATGATCAGCAGTTTGGAGAGCGAGCGGGGGAAAACAACACCAGTCTCTTTTGTGAGCGATGCTGCCAGTTTCCAGCAGTGGAAAAGGAGCTGGAAAAAAAACTCAGCGGTATAAATCGAGTGTTTTTTTGCCAAGATGTGGTGCAAAAGTTACGTTTCTTCACAGTTCAGTTACAGTGTCCCATGAAAGAATTCCTTTAGACGCACCCATATGCATCCACACACAAAAGCTGAAGTTGAAATGTAAGCATGCTCAGGGGCACACACACACACACACACACACACACACACACACACACACACACACACACACACACACACACACACACACACACACACACACACACACCTCAGCAGCCAAAGAGGGATTTATCCCCAGACTGATGGAATCAGGCATTTCAATGGCTCTCAGTGGGGTTTCCATGGCTATTCCATGTACAGAAATAATAAGAGGGGACCCTCGTCTCGGGCCTGGCTCGCAACGGGGACAAATTTACATCTCAAGCAGGGCGGTTAAAAACCCTTCCCCTTCTTCACCCCTCCCTTCCTGCTTCAGCATAACGGTTTGTGCCTCTCAACACCCCCCCCACCCCCCACCCCACCCCTCCATCTACCCTTCCAAAACAACACTTTCACCACCACCGCCACTTCGCGCCGCTTCCTCACATAACCCTCTCTCACTGTCGCACAGTTTTCTTAGGCGTTAAGCTCCTGTGTTCACTCTTGTACCCCCTCTATCAATTCTAAAGCTTCCTTGTTGGGGTGTCTCTCTTTCTCCCTTTCTTTTTCCCTCTCAACAGGAGGAATCCTGCCTCACTCCACCCAAGCCGCCTTTGATCCACCCGGCTCAGACCTTCTCTATTTTCCTCCCCGAAAAAGAAAGAACAGAAAAAAAAAAATCACTTCCACCTCGATGATCCCGATGAAAGAATGCAAAACAAAAAAACACCACACATTAAGGGAGCTTTCTTGTCTTCTCTCGATCCGAGATTCAATAGTTGCATTCCTTCACCCCTGAACAAAACATCAATCCGTCTTGACCCAATAGTGTAACTCCGATGGCGTTTCTGGTGAAAAGGGGGCTGAAGCGACACGACTGGCTGCCCTCAAAATAGACCAAAGGACGACCTAGTTCAACATCACACATGTCATCTTATAGTACCAGCTGTTATTATTAGACCTCTCTTATTCCCTGTCACCATCAAAAGTCTTGATTCCACAAGTTTCTGCTCACTCATCAGACTTTAAAAGAGATAAGAAACTTGTTTAAGAAGTGGAAACTTCCTCAAGCCTTTCCCTATAGATTTTTTCCCCCTCTCTCCTCCTCGACTGCTGCGTTGGTTCTGGGCTACCCGGGCCTGCGTAAGCCTGCCTCAGGGCTGGGATTAGTGCCCGTCCAGAAAGAAAGGTGTTTGTGTGTGTGTGTGTGTTTGTGTTTGAGTGAAAAAGAGAGAGGGAGTAAGGTAGAGAGGTAGAGAGGGAGAGATCGACCTCTGTGCCCCCTGGCCCCAAGCCTCCTCCCCCCACCTTCCTCCGCCTCCTCTGCAGCAGCACGGCAGCCTCACCTGTGGGGCACTGGCAGTGGAAGGCGTTGATCTTGTCGATACACTTGCCGTTGTTCAGGCAGGGGCTGTTGGCGCACTCGTCCGTATCGATCTCGCAGAACTCCCCTTCGTAACCTGGCCAATTAGCAAGGGAGGACCAGGAGGGAGATGGATTGGTTAGACAGAGAGAGGCATTTTCACACTGCTGTTTATATAACGTGTTTCAATTATACACTGAGGCTATATACATATTAGTCAGACTGCAATTATTTTTAAGGCAATTATTCATTCATAGTGGAGAATGGCCTTAATAATTTATGTGATGTCATCAAATTGCTAGTTTTGTCCAACCAACAGTCATGGGTGCTGGAAACAGGGGGCCAAGGAGCCATTTTTTTATTTTCCAAAATGCAATGGTTATTTATATTAATAATAATAATAATAATAATAATATTGGTGTTAGTTTATAATCTGTCTGTTCAGAATTTGGCGGTTTATGTTTGTAGTTGGCTTTTTTTTTTTTTTTCAAATATGATGCTGTAAAAAATCTCTTAAATTGAAATGTATAGTGTCAGAAAATAGGAAAGGAGCCCATAGTGACACCTTCAGATGGCTAATTTTATCTGACCAACGTTTGAGATCCCAAAGATTAGAAATAATAAATCATATAAAACAAATCCTCTCCACCCTTAAGAAGTTAGGAACAGGTTTGTTTTCTCTTTATAAACGTCTTAAATGATTGTGGGTCCACAGGATTTGTTTGTAAGCCTTGATTTACAGAAATTGGCAAATATGAATGAGTCTCTAGTCTCTTGTCAGTTAAAAATAGTTTAAAAAGTTACATTTCCTGTATATTTGAGGGTAACAATAACACATTCTAGGAGTGATAATCAGGACAGTCTGAAAGGCTTTGCCATGTGTTAAATGGCATTCTAAGATACAGTCTAATACCTGAGTATGTTCTGTATCAACCTACCTGGCATGCAGATACAGTGGAAGTCTCCTATCTGGTCCAGGCAGGTGGCCTCGTTCAGACACGGGCTGGACATGCACTCGTTGATGTCCAGCTCGCAGCGCGGCCCCACGTAACCCCGCTGGCACTTGCACTGGAACGAACCCTTGGTGTTTATACACTTCCCTGCGTGCTCACACGGGTTGGAACCTGTTTAAAAACACAATACTTTTACTTTTGCTTTACTATAATAGGTCGACACCAGCGTGCACACAACCTCACGAGGAGCAATTTAACCGTAAAGACATGACAATGAGGTAATTTGGGTGGTTTTTGTGTTGTTTGACGAAGCCAAACCAAAGCCACGACTGCGTGCGGTTATGACAATAATACCCCCGAGGGTGTTATTTACTGCCATTATGGGCCCAATTATGGGCACCAAAGTATCCATAATAACAGGAAAGAATGAGCTCCTATTGTGGCTCATATAAAAGAGTTACCAATGTGTGATGGTTGAAAAGCTTTCTTGACAGTAGTTTAGCACAAACCGCTCCCGGAGGTATCAACAATTGAAATGCGCCCTCAAGTTGTCAGATTTTTGGGTTGAAAGGAGACGACAGAGTTTGTGACTTTTACCCAGCGAGCACTCGTCCATGTCCTGGTCACAGGAGGTTCCCAGGTACCCCGATGGGCAGGTACAGAAGTGGTTTCCACTGACGGGGTTGGTGTCACAGTTGGAGCCTTTCTGACAAGGGTTGCTGATGCAGGCGTCGTCCAGCTGGCACAGCAGCCCTGGTACACAACACACAAGTATGAAGTACTTTATAAAGTACACATTAGTGTCTTCAAAAGTCTACACCAGTCAAAGACAGCTTAGCTACAGAATGTCCGAAATAAAACATGCCTTTTCAACCATTTACGGTAAGATCACACTTTTAACACTAATATGCCGAAACAATTTTAAAAAATTGATTTCTTTGTATTTATATATCAATATCCAATATATGTTTCGTTCTGTGCAACGCGTGCTTACATCAGCTCGTACCAAACATTTTAAACCAATAGTATCACGACATCCATCCACCTATCAATCTGCAGCTGGAGAATTTGTGGGCTAATCTTTTAAACCATCAAATGAAATTCCTCCCAACGTCATGTCCCGCCCGTCTATCCCGTTTCACTCAGAAATACGTAAAAATACAGAAGACAGATACTCTTGAAATTCTGTTTTCTTGAAGTGATATTTTATTTATCTGAATGAAAATAAACGCCAGGGCTACCTGTGCGGCCGTGGGGGCATTCGCAGTAGAAGGAAGCGACGCGGTCGTGACAGGTGGAGCCCTGGTGGCACGCGGCGCTGGCGCAGTCATCGATGTTCTCGCTGCAGTCGTCGCCGGCCCAGCCGTTCACGCACACGCACTGGTAGCTGCCGTAGGTGTTGTGGCACGTGCCGCCGTTTTGGCAGGCGTTGGGCATCAGCTGGCACTCGTCGACGTCCTCTCTGCAGACCTGACCTGAGGGAGGAATGAAGTCGGCTCACTCTTCTCCTGCGCCTACTTGGTTTACTCATCAAGTCACCTTCATCTGATTAAAGTGATACGACCATGAGACTCTACAAACCTGTGAATTCGGGTTTACACTGGCAGTTGTAGGTGTTGACTCCATCGACACACGTCGCTCCATTCTGGCACTCGTGACCTGGACAGTCATCGATGTTGTAGTGGCAGTTCTTTCCTGTAAAACCTAACACAAAGAGAGAAAGGTGAGCGACGGAGTCCTACTGGGGCTTCGGATTTTCAGTTACTGGTTTCAGCTCCGTTCCCATTTACAACAAAGGGAATGAAACTAAGTCTACAGTTAAATGTGGTCAACGGACTCTTTTCTTCCCAAAGAAAGGAGGCAGCTGTACCCTCCTTGAGGTCTGTGGTAACCTTGCTGTGTAATAACATCCACTCCGCTATACAGTTACACAAGAGGCAACCACTGGACTGCACATGTGCCATGATGGGTAATATATGAGAACCAGTACAAAGAATCGCTTCCACTGACTGGAGGCGTTCTTATGAAAACATTCAGGAAACAATTGCTTGTTTGTTTCTGATGTCGAGGAATATGGCTCATAAAGCTGACTATTATGTGGAATTATATTTAAAACTGTGGATCATTTTCATAAGAAACTGATATTTCTGCGAAATAAAATCAGTGCTTGTGGCTTTCAGCTGCTGTACCTTAATGTGAATATATTAAAGATGGTATTTGTGGGTTTTTGATAATTATTTATTTGGGTTATTTGGACATTGTTTTTGGTGGGACTGGGATGGGTGAGTGAAAATCCACGTCACCCTCAAACATGCGTCCTCATTGGCACGCACAAGAAACGACCGAGACCCTCTCATAAAACACTTCACAGGGTCAGCTGACATGTAAGGTTTAAAATATCGTGGGAGATTTCGTTCAAGGACAAAAAACAAAAACACAAAAGGATTTTCAAGGAAGATGTTTCAAGGAACAGCTTGTGATGGACAAGCAGACGAAAACAAGGCAAAGTTATTCTGTGCAGAGGTTGATGAGGTGGCGGGCACGACTTTGGTCCCAGCAAGCTTTGCTCCACTCCGCTATGTGTAAAGGATGTTGTCCTTTGACCATTTCCTTATGATAAGCCCCGATGTCTTCCTGCTCTGCCTTGTTCACACACTGTACACACCGAAGCAGAAACACACACATATACACAAGCAGGAAGAGCCCTGCCTTAAATGACATCATCGCTTGACCGGCAACTTACAGGAAGTTGCATTTTAAATTCAACTCCAGGAATTCAACACAGGGCGTTTAAAGAGGAATAACCCCACTTTAATTCAAGAGCATGGCATGATTCAGCTTACAAATGGCGGATCTGATCCATTCTTCTTCTTCGTAACAATAAACCAGGCCTTAAAGTGAAAAAACGCCAGATCACCACAACAACAAAGAGCTCCCCAGCCCAGGATGAAGTGTGCTCTCCCTACCTGGCACACAGGAGCACTCGTAGCTGGTCTCTCCCTTCTGGATGCAGGTGCCTCCGTTGTAGCAGGGCGACGGGTTGCAGGGCAGGTAGCGGCTCTCGCAGTGCTTGCCCCTGTACTCGTCCGGGCACTGGCATTTGTACCCGCCGACCTCGTTGATGCACAGCCCGCCATTCTTGCAGGGCGACTGGCTGGCGTCGCACTCGTTGACGTCCTGCTTGCAGGTCTTCCCGGAGAAGAAGGGCGTGCAGGTGCAGACGTAGTGGGACTCGATGGCGGAGCACTGGCCGCCGTTGGCGCACGGGTTTGAGGCACAGGGGTCGGCTTGTTGGCACAGTTTACCTGAGGGCACAGAGGAAGCATGTTCTAGTATGGGCTGGGCTTTTAAGGGGAGAAAAAACATGTCTTTTGTTTTTCATGTACTGGTCAATTTGCCTCCATACAGCAACAAAGCAAAGAAAACATCCAAAATACACATTTGTGTTCATGTTACTTCACTTTGTCTATTAGTGACTGTAGATTTCTCCCCACTTTACCAAAAGCTAGCCCATAAAGATAGTAAATAATGCCTAATTTGCATATTTAAAACACAATATTTCAGAAAATGGTGAAGTTTCATGTTGATATCTATGAATTGATATTTTTACCCCATTCCCCTAGAATGTATTGGTGGTTTTCCATGAAGAGATAAAATGATCATAATTCAGACAAAAAACTAAGATTAGAGGCAGATCTATGTCTTTACTGTCACATTTCTGCTGCGTGTTACCTGACCATCCGGGCGGGCAGCGGCACTTGTACGTCTGGAGACTCTCCAGCTCGCAGGTGCCTCCGTTGCGACAAGGCGAGCTGATGCAGATGTTGTTGATGGGCGTCAGGCAGCGGCTGTCGGTGTAGCCCAGTTTGCAGGTGCAGTTGAAGTCCACCGTGTTCCCCTTGGACACGACGCGACACGTGCCGCCGTTCATGCATGGCGAGGTGGTGCACGGGTCGGGAAACTGGCACCTGCTTCCTGCGTATCCATCACGGCACCTGAGAAAACACAGGCAGAGAGGTCAGCAGGGTTGTTTTTTACTTGCAGCCAGGTGAGGAAGGAGAATTACTTCTTTATCTCAGATTTGAAGTATTTAATATTTCTCCTTTACAGATGAAAATTAGCTACTAGATCCCACAAAAACACAGTAACTGGGTTGAAATAAGCTCAGCTCACCATTTAACAAACTGCACTCAAAGACACCAAAAAGGCATCTATAGATGACTTCCTCATGCTAGTGAGGTTTGACTGGATTCATTTGAATATGAATGCTTTGAAATTCTGGACTTTGGGCGCAATCATTCACGGAAGATTATGTAGAACCATTATTTCGCAAATGCAAACAATTTACTAATGATGGAATGAAACCCTTCCTTCTGCTAGATGTATTGGTCTACCAATAAATGTCCATGCTTTCTTCGTTTACAATTAGCATGACAAAGGGTGGAATGGCTCAAAGGGAATTCCCAAACACTATTTCCATCCAATCTTTTTCAGCTCAGCGCGGAGTGAGGAGTTCACAAGGTTGAGACAACACTTCTGACTAGCAAGGGTCATGGCTTTGTGTGCTACTGTGCTTATAAATCAGCTGCTTTGGTAACCAATAAAACTAACGATCCATTCCTCTTAAACGATGGTCCCGTCCCTGTTGTTTTTACAGCGTGGCAACACGGCCATGAGAAAGTATGCTTTAAACGCCCCCACCCCCCCGCTGCCAACAATATGTTTCAGGCTGTAAAGCGGAGCGGCCTGAAGAAGGGGGGGGACAAACTCCTGTGATGTTTCTCACCGGTTGTGTCCGAGACATGAACGCCACTCGCACCCCAACGAACAAGTTCCCAGAGAGGGAGGGAGAGAGAAAGAGAGAGAGACAGAGAGAGAGAGAGAGAGAGAGAGAGAGAGAGAGACAGAGAGAGAGAGAGAGCTGCTGATGATGATGACTGGGACACATTCACACATTTACAATTACAATGAGAGGAGTTGAAGGGAGTCCCCTGAGGATACGCACGGCTCAACAAAGAGGCCACACACACACACCTCATACCTACACAGTGGGCAGTCTTTTACACACACACACACACACACACACACACACACACACACACACGCACACACACACACACACAAGATTACGCACAGGACCTCGTTCATTCACAACTGCATGCATATCCACACATAATACTATAAAACTAATATTGGATTAATCCATGTCAATGATTTATTGTGAAAAAAATTACAAACTTGTTCCAGTTCTTTATGTCATCATCATATGCTGATTTTCTCAGCAATGAAGCCAGGCTTCTGTTAATATTAAACGTCATCGAACAAAGGCAGACGGTTTTGAATGTGTGAATATCTGATGCCAAGGAACGGTTCAATATTGTGAGAAATATGCTTCTATGCCATTCCCCATTTATTCCAGAGAGGTATCAGATTGATATACATGTACATTAAATATGAAGCTACGGGCAGTAGTAAGTTAGTTAACAGTGCATTGAGGACTGAGACCCTTTTCGTAGCTCTATTTGACACCAAAACCACGGTCCCATAGTCATCAACTTCAGAGATTCAATACTGTTGTCAACAACGCTGGGTGGCCGGGAAGGCTTGGTCATTACAAAAAGAAAAGCATCTAGACAAAAGCACCGGAGACGATAACAAAAAAATCATCAGCATTTGGAATTCTTGTTCCTGATCCGTCCTTTCCAAGAGTGGAGGCACAAGAAAAGGCGCCATCGCGGCACCCTTCAGCAGCTCTCAGGGATGAAATGTGCTCACGTTGACCCTTTTGTCAGCACTCATTCATCCCGAGGACAAGGCAGCATCTATGCCACAGTGTTTGAGCTGCAGGCCAACATTATGGAAACTTCAAAGCACCTTGCCCCCCATCAGACCTCGTTATTCTTCCCTCCCCAGAGAGGATCTGCTCCGGCATCAGACAAGAGATGGGAAGAGGATGAAACGGAAGAGACTGTGGAGCCAGCAGAAAGATTTCTGAAAAGTGAATTCCTGTACGGAGGAAAAGTCACTCAGGGAATGTCTAGAAATCTAAATTTCTTCAACTTTTTTTCTTGATAAACAACAGTGCCCAATATTGTGCATAAAACATCCTGTCGACTTCAAAGCGGCCTTTCCACAACATTAAACGTAGCTGTCACTCTCAAATACCTGACCAGAGCCAGAATGTCTGTTAGCCCTGAGGGGCTGGCAGGACCACGTCCCCAAACATTCCCAGGGGGGTCCAGTATGTGTGTGTGTGTGTGTGTGTGTCCTGGGTCTGGGGACAGGGATGTAGGGACAGGCCTGTGTTTAGACAGGGTCTCCCTCTCAGGGGATTAGGCAGCCTTAGGACCGTGGTAAGGAAAAGAAAACATGCCATGCTAGACTGGCCGCTGCACAAACAGCAGTAGTGAGTGGTGGCATGTCACCTCGTAGAGCGGCGGGAGTAGTACCTAAGCATGGTGTCTGGGAGCAGTAAGGTCAAACCAGCTCTAGTGTCAGAAGCTGGAATTCAAATCGGTTATATGCAAGCAATTCTGCACACACAATCCTGATTTAATGAAATGTCTACTTGTTGATGTATTACTTACTGTGACAGTGAAACCATACTATTGGTACTTTTGCAATCTGTTGGACAAATACTGTGACATTGTTGCAGTTTCCACTTTCTGATCGAATCTGATAAAACAGACGTATCTGCACATTAAAGCTGTGTGTGTGTGTGTGTGTGTTGCAGTGGAGAGAAGCAGCAGATCTGGCTGCTAGAAGACCAGTCCAGTTAAGTCCCAGCGGTGGCGGGTGCTGAGGTCGTGAGGCGCCACACGAGCTCGCTGGAAAAAGGCCGCAGGGAGCAGGTGCGCATGTTAATGAGGAGACGGCAGCTGCTGCCCCGGCCATTCACCCCCTCCCCCCCAACCCCAACCCTCCCGCAACTCCCATAACCCACCACTCTGCCTCTTTCTTCTGCATGGCACCCCAGCCTGTCCTCAAGCCTAGACAGAGGCAGGGGCCATGCAAAAAAACATGTACCATCGCAAATCTTTCAGAAAACTTGCTTCATTCAAACTTTGGATTACTCTGTATTTGTGTGCATGCTTGTAAACATAGTCACTGTTTAGCGGCATCATTTTTTTCTCCATAATAACTGCTAACTAACTAACTGCAGCTGTGTGTTTGGTGTCTTATAAACCCATGGGGGTTTGGCTGTAAAAATAAAGACATCAATCAATCAATGAGAATATGATGAAAGGCTTTACCATGTGGTTATTTCATATGTGCCATTCATTTACTGAACTACCAGAAAACATGTTCACACACACACACACACACACACACACACACACACACGCACACTTTCCCCTCACTACTTAGCAGAGAAATGAAGAGCGCGCGAGGAAGAGAAGAGAGAGGGAGAGCGAGCGGAGGATGAGTGGGCCCATTGTTTTTCCTCCCATTCAGATTTGACCAGAGGCCACACCTCCTCTTTCCCAGCCTTCCCTCCTCTCTGTCTCCCCAATTAATATCTTAATCGTCTTTCATTACATATGGCTCATCCCTGATTTTTCCCCTTTTTTCCTCATTATTGCTTTCACTCCCTCCGTTCCGTCGTACGGTCGCTGGCATCCACTCACTCCCCTCCGTGCACCTTCTTTCCCTCCAAACCCGCTCACCCCCTCTTCCCCTGCAGCCCCTCATTCCTTTGCATTTGTAAGACACCACATTAGGATTTATAAGCCTCAACTGACTACCGCTCACTCCCCTTAAACTTTCTTTCAAGTTCCTCCAAGCTGCTCTGCAACGTTTTAGTGGTCTGCGATGTTTGAGGCCAAGCGTAAGGCAAAAGAAAAGCTTAAAATCCAAAACACACAAGCGGCGGGGCAAACAAAGGAGTCTGAAAGAAAGGAAGCTGGAACTGGTTGGATTGGGTTTTCAGGGGGAGAAAGGCAGAAAGGGGTTGCCAGTTCAGAAGGAAAGAGACCCGTGTCCTGATTCTTCACCTGAGGCTCGCTGGCGGCCTCGACTTACGGCTCCCTGAGAGAACCTGCGTGACCTTTGAGACCCGGCATCTGCCCTCGCGGAGCAGCCCAGCGCCTCACACCGAGGCCTGAAAGACAAACAGATAGAAGCCCCTGCACCCTCACCTCGGTGCACGTGGACGCACTGTGCAAACACACCCCAGCTGAGGTGCTAACAGAAGTCAACCGTAGCACGCGCTGAGCAAAGAATGCGAACAGTTTGCTCTTTAAGTTGGCGAGAGCCCGAGGAATACGCGCTCAGCACAAAACAGCTCTTTGCAGGCAGCTCGCTGCCTCAATCAGAGCTCAGATGTCTCAAACAGGAGTGAGGGGTGGGGTTGGGAGAAAAGATATTCAACGACTCTTTTATGAAGTCTTGCCTGTATTCAAAACAAACAGAAAAAAGCAGCTGCTTCAACAAGAGAAATCTGCTGGCCTGGTGAGCGGGATAATCTCCACAGCAGCAGGTAAACTGGGCCGCAGGAAAGGTAAATAAAGCAGACATGAAAAGAGAGGCGCAAATCAGAAGCTGAGCAAATATCAGGTGTGAGGGAGGTATCGTATAACTGCAGGACAGCACAGGAATTATCTCTGCGGTGAGGCCGATACTGTTATTATCTCTTCTGTCATCCCTGCCCAGTAGCCCTCATTGTTCTCCCCTGCGCTCGCTCCTTCTATTGCCGCCGTAGCCCGTGGCAACAGGTCCGCCACACTGACGGGGCTGCGTAACGGGGACGGGCGGCGGCTCGAGCCTGCAGCAGATGTTGTGGTGACATCTGACCCCGGGCCAGGCGTCACTCTGAAGGGGCTTTCCTCAGCGTCGGGCCAATCTGCCATCTGCCATCTTTCCGAGGTGACACAGATGGGGACGGAGGCTTTGAACCCATGTTGGCTACACATGTGCACTGTACACAAACACAAACCGAGAGTGAGCACCTCTGGGTTTTTTCGGCTGCTACGCGGACCCCAATCCGTATCCGTTTTAAGAAGCTTAATGAATTAGGTCGTGCATTTATTTGATTATTGCGGCGTGTAAAGCTCTGTGGGAGACGGGATCAGTGTCTGGTTCCATTTCTGTAAATGATACAATTAACATGACTTTAGGATAACTCTTTGTTTACCCATGTTTTTACATATTTGAACAAAATGACAGAAGAAAACTGATGTTTAGGCTGTTATTTAAAGGGTTTTGGAAATCATTTCTCTAGTTTCTGATAACATTGTGCTCGCCCTGTGCATCCACAGCTATTGTGAATGAAGTGGGTCAAGGGTTAATTAATCAATTAGTTAATCAACACAATAATTATGTTTTTTCTGGTAAGAATGCCACACACTCATTGGTTCCAGCTTCCTTCTCGGCTATCCGTGTGAGGCTGATTTGTTGTGTATTTAATATCATAGTATATTAAATATCTTTAAAAAATGTTTAAGTCAATTGCACTAAAAAAACGCAATTTAAAGATCTCAAGTTGATCATTTAGGAAACGTTTCCCTACAAGCGCTCATTAGCTGCAGCCCTGCTAAGAAGTCAGTCAGTCTGTAAAGTATAATGGATTTATAAACTTGTTTTAGGGCTGCTGCCGAGCTCCCAGATCTCAGAGGCCAAATACATGTAAATAATACACAAGCTGTAATAAAGCAGAGTTAATATGTCCTTCAGTGCCAGGAGTCAGACTGTTAGTGGAGACGTTTGTACCTCTGGCCCCCCTCCCATCACCCTCCTGTCTTCCCACCACCCTTCTCATTTCCTGGCTGTTTAGTGCTCTGCCTGCTCTCAGGCCCCTTTAGTCTTGTCTGTTTTTGAAGCGTTGCCCTGAGGGCTCCTCTCATTTCCTCCACGCTTCTCTCTCTCTCTCATTTTTGCCCCCTCTTGTGTTTTCCCTGCAGCATTTTGAGGCTAACCACTGTGACAACTCTGCCACCGCTGGTGGACAAAATCAACACTGAAATGCACGCTCAAAGTCAGCTTCAATCACACACAGTCGAGTCTAGTGAAACAAAAATAGCTCTCCCACTGAAAACTGGCACAAAGAAAAGCCGGGTCTGTGTTTGTTGTGGAGCTGAAACCAAAGTTACCAACAAATCCCTGCTGGCTACAGAAATTACAGGGGAAACGCTGCCCCTCGTTCCCTCTCCTTACATCCATCCTTCTTTTCCTTCCTCTCTAATCGTACAGGAGAGACGACCTGGCCAGCCCACATCTGGCAGCCTTCATTAGAGACCCTGTTTATTTGGGAGCGCTACGGACTCATGGGAAAGAGCCAGCTCCCCCTGGGATCAACCACTCAGTGTGTGTGCATGTGTGTGTGTGGACATCTTGAGTGTCATAGCAGCTCTAATGACTTCTGCCACTGCCGACTTTACGAGGCTGGGAACCACTTAAAGGCTTTACGGGTGTCTGAAGGTGTAGCTGACGGTGCAAACGGACACTCGGGTCGTCGCTGTACACGCCGACTTCAAGCTCTGAGCCGGAGCATGCCAAAATGTCACGCCGCTGCATTCTCGCTGCGCACAATTGTCCCCCCTAAATCAAGACCAGGATTAGGCTGTTAGCAGCCGTGGTATTTTTAGGTTGTAGAAGCTGGTTATGTATTAGTTGTGTGAGTTAGATAAACTACAGAAGTGTGGACGGTAACTTTCAAGCCGGTGTTGTTCGTCCAAAGATTTGTTTAGGGGCAACATTCTGTGTATCATTTTGCCTTTACACATACGTTATATAACGCATCAGCATTAGCAGTACTAACTGACAGCTGAGACCAGCACATCATTTTGGTTGTAAAGTAACAGCTTAGCAGCTAAAGTGCAGACTTTTAAATGTGATTACTCGAATTTTAAGGTTTCACGGTAACATAGCGACTTTGAAGTTGAAGTGAACTCCAGATAAAATGTTTGCCAGCGGCAGTTCAGTCCCTTTTTGGCGATATTTGTTTGCACTTTAGCAAACTTGGCAACATGCAAAGTATGCAGAATCAGCTGGAATCAGTTCCTTTTTGGAATGAACCATGTATGTACAACTATCACAGGATTTCTTTATTGAGGACAACTTAAAAACTATCTTACTAGCATTTCTATGCAGATTTAAGGATATTTATTCATGATGTATGTCTAAATATGTGTACCACGTCTGTGCGAAGCAATCCTGCCTCAAACACTGCAACTTGTCTGTCCCGTCTGGATAAGTATTATTGCTTATAAGCCTTGAAGAATCCATTTTTTAACAGACACCATAATTGGTATCAGTCTCACAATCTGAACAAACGGCTCCTTTTCACCACAAAGACATCACACTCCATTCTCCTGAATATCCTGCGAGCTAGTGCGTATCGGGAGGGACTGAAAGCGAAACGCACACCTGGCAGACAAAGTCAATCTGTTCCTGTGCGGAGCTGAATTGGACAAAACCACAAGTAATCATGGGTATTATGGAGCACGCTGCTGTGTGGAGGAGTGCATGTCCCTCTTGTTTGTTGTGCTACAAACCACAGACAGGTGGTCTGGCTGAAAGGGGGGAAAAGAAATGAGGAAGTGTGGTTTGGAGTACGCTCGGTGTCTTTATCTCACACACACACACACACACACACACACACACACACACACACACACACACACACACACACACACACACACACACACACACACACACACACACACAACACACACACACACACACACACAAACACACACACACACACGATCAAAGTTTATATGATTTGTCTTGGCATATGCCAACGAGGTGAGGCTCAGATATCAGTAATCCTCCACGCTGAGGTTCCCCCACCACCAAGTCACTTGGTTCAGTCCGACGATCAGCCCTCTCACCAGCCGGACTCTCGCCAAAGGGAACCCAACACCGGCGGCAGCGGCCATATAAAAGCCTCGCGCTGTGTGTTTATCCTTGTGTGATGATATGATCAGATACGCCACCTTTTCTTCCCTCGGGCCACTCCGAGGCCGTTTCCTGACTCTGAATGGATGCGTAGATGGGGGGGGGGGGGTCTGAGATAGACTCATCTGACCGGAGTGAACAGAGGTGCCATTAAGGAGTCCCCCAGAACCGGAGAAACAAGGGCTCACTTTCATTGAAGTGGGTGTGTACTGTAGCTTTAAAGAGTCGGGTTGTTATCTTAGGCAACGCAGAAAAACCTGAAACCAACACAAACTTTTACACACATTCAAACATTTCCACACATCCACCACATCAATCTTAAGCACTGGTGTCCACAGAGCATTAACACGTCAAAGACAGTTACTCTGATTGGCTGTCGGCTACACAGAACTAGGAAAGAAGCACTCAAAGACGGAGTCGGGGATGGAAAGTTGGTAAGCATGTGTCTGACTGTGAATGTATTTGTAGCATTACGTTTTGAAAGCACTCATGTATCAAAAGAATGAATGAATGAATGTCCGGATTCTCCGTTGAGTTCACTTATCTATTGATGGGTTTCCAGATCCAAATCAGCTGCTAATGCTAACGTTTCCTTTAAAGTCAGTCAGTTAATAGTGAGATACGTTTGGGTGATTTTGTTGTGATTTTGTAGGAAAAAATGTATTTCTCAAACTGTAATGGAGCTCAGGGATCCGACTGGTACTAAAATGTAAAAATGCTACCCGGCTATAACAATCAAACATCATGAGGATGTTGATGGTGGGAAACTACAGATACTTGTCAAAAGAAATACCAGCAAATCAACAGTTAATTAAATCCCCCGTTAACTGACTGGTGCACAAATAGCTCCAGGTCTTTGTATCCAACAAGACGAGAGGCCAATTAGGCCTTCATCTAATACGAGAACCTAAATCACCATGTGACTCCCTGCAATCAACAGGCTGTCTGTCGCATTTCTTCGCCGCGCCGACTAACTGACGATGACGGTTTGTGATCTCCCTCGGCAGCGTCCTTCCTCGCCTCGACAAGGCCCGCTTTCATTCTGGCCATTGTGCCACTGGAATTTGGGAGTTATTTCTCCCGGTCTGGATCGGCTCGCCTCTGTCACTGCTCTCGCCCGCTGCCAAAATGAGAGGCCTCCTCCTTCAAGCTCTTTGGAGATAAACTTCAGTCAGGATGTCACAAGGCCAGGCAGGCCAGATACCACGAGGAGGTGGTATTCACGGCATGGCATGTCGAGTAGGCATCTCTGTCAGACTATATAAAACCGAAGCATCCAATCCCACTTGCTTGACCTCGACATAACACTCGAGTTCAAGAGCGGCGGCTTTCTGATTGAGGAGAAACCAAATCGTAATCCTGTCAAGAATGAAGTGAGGCTGGGGGGGGGGGGGCTGTCTGCATGCTTTCATTAGGGAAAATATGGTCAGCCTTTCTCCTTCACCAGGCAAAGCAGGATACTGCAAGCAGTTAACCTACAAATACCTACCTTACAAATATATCAATAACCTCTTTCACCCAACTAACCCTCAGGAGTGACATTAACTTGGGTTAGTTGATGAATGTCACGCAGCAGTGTGTTCAGCCTGTGTAAACAGTACAGTACATCGTCTGCTTTTCTTTTGACGACGATGTCATCAGGGTTATCTTGGTTTGGGATTTCAAACTTTTTAGCAGGAAGTTTGAAAGTCATAAGATCTAAGAAAAGATGCTATTGTTGGCATCCTGCTGGATCCTACCAGCAGTGACGTTCTGGATACCACAGGCTTGGATGCGCTTCATTTACGGAGGTGAACACTCAATAGCTGGATTTTCCCTTCGGTCATGTAACTATAAGCAAGCTGACGTCACGGAAACAGAAGAAAACCATCTTTCATGTTGCTTTAAAAGAGATTTTGTTAACAATATTGGTCTCACATTTAAAACGAAATCACTTCCACACATGAGGACTCACGCAGCAGCAGGCTGGAACCTCAATGACAGACTACGCATTCTTTTTGAATTAATCATTTATGGACCAAATATAACCGCAGCAACATTTTGTAACATGAACGCTCGCAAAACACAACACTTAACCTAATGGAACAGGCGAGAATAAGGGATTTCTTTCATTTGCACCATCTGGAACTCCAAAGAGTTCCCTTTCAGAAGAGACCAACGAGGATAAAGAGCAGCAACTGTGCACTTGGAAGTGTTAATGGGTTAACTTGAAGTTGCCTTTCAGTAACTCCAGCAGGGATCAAATACACTCAAGTCTAAAATCATTAGCCTAAAGTGTTCAAATGTCTGTTTAGTTCACACAAACCCGAAGATATTCCCTCTAAAATAACATATGACAAAGAAGCCCAGAAATGCTAAGCTCTACTTTTGCTTTTAAATGACCTAAATGATCGATCATCGGAATTATATTTCACACAAAAACTGTTTCAGCTCCAAGTTTCTGCTGTGAATATTTAGCTGAACTTGGTGAACCTAAACTTTTTCCGTCGGCCCTCTGGTGGCACGTTGACGACTAACTCAGATCGCAAACTAAGCCTTGTGTTCTCGCTCAAACCATTTCAAAACGGCGCGGATGTCCATCTCTATGTTTAATTGGAGAAGTCTGAGGAGGAGGAGGAGGAGGAGGAGGAGGACAATGATGGCTTTGTGGCCCAATGAGGAGGTGGGGAAGATGGGGAGGGGAGGGGGGGTGTGATTGAGGAGTGAATAACCCAACCAGACCAAATTAAGATGTGGCGCGGGGCCAAGATGGCCGCCTGGGTCTTGCAGTCTGGGAGCGGCGACCCGGCCGGCCCAATCATCGGCCTGGTCACAGAGCTCTGCCACAGTAAGATGACACTGGCTGGGGCTGCTGATGCCAGGACGCAAATAGAGCCAAGCGCAAAGTAGGCTATTGTTGTGAGAAGAGCGTACAGCTTATTGGTTTACATGTGGACTGACAACATCTCCAAATACTAAAAATTAAAAGAACTTGTTTTCCATTTTCTTTTAGCAGGTTGAGAAACATCTACCCAATGCCATCTGTCTAGGGGAATGAGAGGGAGAGAGCACTGAGGGCCATTGAGGAGGCGACACAATCCCAGGAGAGAGGAGGGGTTGTGGATGGAGGGAGGGAGGGAGGTGTGTGTGTGTGTGTGTGTGTGTGTGGGAGGGGGACAGGGTCTGAGGGTCTCTCTGGGAAGCCTCACCCAGATTAGTCACACAGAATTAATCGCAGCGGAGAACAATGGTTGCCGAGCTTCTGGCAACCCCAGCTGTCGCTCCGTGAAAGAAAAGAAAAAGCAAGATTTAGGGCTGCGAGAGTTTGGCTGCAGAGGAGAGAGTGTGGTGGCAGTGACACGTACACACACACACACACACACACACACACACACACTCTCTCTCTCTCACGGTGACCCCTGTCCTCATCAATGTCCACTCATTTCTGTCTCCGCTCTCTGACCATTTGCCTCCCAGCAATAGCAACACTGGCGTGAGCACTCGGCCCCCTCTTCCAGCCCTCACACGTCAGGCAAAAACCCAAATCTGACTCATGACAAATTCCACACATTTTCAAATCTCCACTGCAGGTATTCCTCACCATTTATCGGTGGAAGGGAAGAAGAAGAAGTTCAAACTTACTTGCACTCTCCGTTGGCGTCACACCTCCCCTGGTTCAAACACGACTCCGTGGACACGGAGCATCCTCGACCTGCGGATGGAAAGTTTTAATACACCTGCTGAAACTTTCAACAACTTTTTAAATAGTGGTTTTCCTCCGGGGGGATTACAAATGGCCCAGGTAAAACTCCATAAATGTGAAGTCTAGGTGTGACTCTTGCCACCTCGAGAAGGGCAGTTTTTTGTGGCGACCAGGGTACTTGACACTGGTTTGGCATCTGCATGCTCTGCAGCAGACTGGAATAAAATGGGCCGTTTGAGGAGTAACACAGCTTTGCAATAATATAAAAACACACACACACTCACACACACTCTGAATCCAAACGGCAAAGGCATGCGTTTACATAGGAGTGTGAAAAGTGGAGTGTTTACTGGACAAGTGCCTAACAGCTGCATGGGGCAAAGTTAAAAATAATAATAATAACATGTATTGATCCAGTTTGCAAACGAGCAGGAATGTGTTATGGTCAACAGGTGGAATCACAAGTGAACTTGATGAATGTGAATGAAGAGGAAAAGCTGCAGGATGCCTCCGTTTCAGTCCATCGGCTTGCAGAGCGGCGAATGCAACAAGTTCAAACCAAACTCCACTCGGAGTTTTCAAATAAGGCAGAAAACTACATCATGCTCATCTTATTTATAAAAAAGGGGGGGAAACATGAATCCTCGCGCCACTCACCTCGTGTTAGTGCTATCAGCGACAACAAGAAAGTTAGTTTCACAAAGAAAATAGGCATTCCTTCTGGTTTAAAACGGTGGCACAAATCCACGTGGGTTTTTTCATAGATCCGACGGTGTCTTCCTCTCCGGCAGGTAAAAAACAAAAACCACGAGCCCACGTTAGTTCATCCTCCAGTACATCCACAGAGACAGAGAGAGTAGAGCGGCGTCTGGACTCCGAGCGTGAGATGTTGTCACTTCACTTCACGGGTTGGGAATGACGGGAGGGGACGCGCTCCTCCATCCGCCGCGTCGAGGGGCGTTATTCTCTCACGCACGCACACACACACACACACACACACACACACACACACACACGTGGACGCGCAAACACACACACGCACGCAGAGCCCGCACTGTTATCATTGATTAAGAAGTTTGCAACACTAGTCCAGAAATAAGTCTGTGCCAAAGATATCCATCACTTATCACTGAGGATGGCTGAAGTGTTAAATGAGCGCATTGAGGTTGGAAGTTCGTTGTTGGTGAAACCACGTTATTTACACCGTAAATAAACACAGTTGATGCTCTTGGATGGGATTGTGGTGTTTAATGAGAGTCTGACAACATGATGATGTGAAATGATGCTGAAAGTGGTTTATGCAGCACTTGAGCATTTCAACCTGTGAAATGGACTCTTTGAACACTTTGTGAAGACTTTAAGTTATAAAGAAATACAGCAAATGAAAACGACCGGACAGCGTTTCTATTTTAAGCTACTTTATTTCTACTTTTTTGTTTTTTACATCACTACATTTATGTGATGGTTACTTTTCAGGTAAAACTGATGAATGCAGGTAAAGCAGTAAGCCCATTTAAAGTCATTAAAACTAGCCCCACTGTTACCAGCTGCAACATTAAAGTGATTAAAACATTCATACGTCACTCATTATAATGTGATTCTGCACAATTAGCACTTTTATTTTTCATGCTAAATCTTTTGTACTTTACACTACTATGTATTTTGTTTGTAGTACTTTTACACTGTAGTAGCCTACTTTTCTAAAGTGAAGTATATAAATACTTTCCCAGCACTGTTATGGTAAAGTTATACAAGGTAAAATGTTTACCTTGTATAACTTTACCATAACAGTGCTGGGCACGTTTAATGTCTAGACAGGAAGCAGGAGAAAATATGAAATTGGCTGAATGCAGCCTTAATGTGTTTACATGTTTCGCTGTTTAAAAGCCCCCATGAGTCAAACTCCATCAAGGCATCACAACCTGACCAAGCCTGGGAACCAACCAGTTAGCAGATCAGATCTTCTACACGATAAATAAACGCCGAGTCACATTAAGTTCTCATTCAGCCAGCCAGCAGAGTCGGCAGAAACGGGAGGAGATTCCAATCAGGTGGTTTGTGAACTCAGTCTGAGCAGCTTCACACAGGTAACTGCTGTCATGCACAGGTAGACAAGACAGATAACACACTTGTTTACGTTCTTAGTTTACTCACTGGGGTCAGTAGTTTAACCTCCGTTTCCCTGGGAACGACAAGCACATGGATGAAATGTTTCCTTCCAAAGTCAGATTTCCGATCATTTGGGGGAAATTGAATACCAACATCAATAAAGTAGCAGCTTTCAAAACACAATGGAGTTCAAAGTAAACAAACTGGGGCGGCTGTGGCTCAGAGGTAGAGCGAGTCGTCCTCCAATCGGTTGAATTCGGCTCCTCCAGTCTGCATGCCCAAACTGCCCCCCGAGGCTGTGACCTTCAGCGTGTGAATGTGTATGATTGAGTTGGATCCTGATGTGCAGGCGGCTCCTCAGCCATCAGTGTATGAATGTGTGAGTAAACAGACTGAATGTGTAAACAGCCTAGAGCAGCAGAAAGGCTAAAAGCAGGTCCATTTATTAACCATGATCCTCATCTTAAGATCATAGTAGTTTTATGCTTTTACAAAATATGCTCTTGTTGCATTATGGGAAGTTTAGGATGAAGTAGATTTTTGCTGCTTTGATTTTGACCACACTTGTTAAAACCCGTCTGTTACAGGGCGGATGTATTGAAGCACAATGCTAATATCATACCATATGTAAAATAATACTAATTGTACCAAGTACTTATAGTAATAATACTTTTTTTCTATGCTCATTTGTTGGAATAGAAAAGTGTCCATAAAAATGTTTATGTTTTATGGCTTTACAAATTTAGATTTTGATTAAATCAAAGTAGATTTAAGTAATGATTGGACCAGTTGATGATTTAGGTGTGTGCTATTAAAGATAATGATGAATACCTTTTCTACACATTAAAGGCTGTTTTTCTGAATGATACGTGTCAAAAAGCCACATTAAATCTACTTTGATTCAGTATTGATAGACTAAAATGTGAAAACTCATCAGGATAACTGACAAACAAATGAAAGGTGTTTGGATGCAGTCATTCAGGATTATTAGCCCTGGAGGAAGAGAAACTGTCTGTTTCAACACCGTCAGGCTCTCATTTGTTTTGATAACCCACACATAGACACTCTGACGGGCATTGCAGGTAAAACAGCTGCCAGGGAGCGCAGACAGAAGAAAACACGTCACACGAGCGTTTACAGCCCGAGGCCAGACAGAGCGTAGGAGTGCTGGAAGAGACAACGGTGGAGAGAACAGGTGGAGGTCACCATAAATAAAAATGTAAAAGTGTGTAACCTACATGTAAATGAGTCTGTTCACACGCACACTAATGACATGATTATAGGTAGATTAAGGCGACACTATGTGGGCATTGTCATGGAAATGTCTCCGTCTGGTTACTTTGTAATCAGCTTTGGCTGCGTGGCTGTTAACCTCAAAATCAGTCAATTAATTCAATCACCTTAAGAGCGTGGCCTGATTTCAGTCGGGGTTGGGAATGATCACATGCAACATTTCTGGATAAAAACGGAGGTTATTGTGAAATCATTTGATCTAAAGCCCAAGAACAGCTGCTCATCATGACTTTGACGACACAACATTTTTAATTCAAGCACATTTCCATGATTCATTTTCAGTTGCTTTGCTTATTCATTATACATTCAGATAAAAAGAGACATATCTGGGGGAGGATTGGCTTGTTGAAGCAGCAAATGGAGGTTTACTTTTTGTGTTTAGTTAAGTGGGTGACATTCCTTAGCATTTAGTTAAATGCTGCTTATTCTATTCTTCACCTAACAACTATCTATGTGAGCAGACGTTCTGTGGCCCCACTTGACATGTTAAACACTGGACTTTGACCTTAATCTCAACCCTGAACTCAATCGGGGCCTGTCACCGGTATCAATTTACACTTATTGGCCATTTCACACCGCTGATCGTCTCCCAGGTGAGAAGGGCTCGCGTGTTATGACAACAACAAAAAAGAAATCCCCACCCCTGCTGCAAGTTTAAGACATTTGCAAACATATGCCTCTAAAGCTGTCTTTCATTGAAATCACTCCCTATTGTGCTGTTGCCCATTGTGGGGGGAAAGGGGGGACGTGTTTACTGTAGCACATTGTGAGGTGGAGAGTAAACAGGATTTGTGTTGATTTCCTCTTCATTGTGTTGACCCGGGGGTCGGGGTCCGTCCCGTCGGCGGCTGCAGCACAGATGCAGGGACCCGTTCGACTCCGGCAGCCTTGAAAAACAGAGACAGCTGCTCAGGGTCGGATCAAATGAGAAGAGTTGGGGACAAGCTGTTAAAGCCCTGATTTCTGCCATTCTAGACATCCAGTTAGGGATTACAGTGTAATACAAAGCCAATATTATCAACTATGACAGAAAACCAAATGGTGTTCTGCTGATGATGAGGACTGGTTTGACAAATCTGCACCTGAACACGCTGCACTCTCATAGCAGCCACTTTCACCTCCACACACCAACGTGTAACTTTACTCATTTTAAAATATGAGATGAGGACGTAAATGTACAAGCATGATTTTGTGAGATTATGACTTTTAGTTTTTAATGTGTATCTTATAGAATCTTTATCTTATTGTGTTCTGGAAAACCATATATGGGTATTTGAAGCAAAGTTTTGGGGCTGTTAGTCAACTACCTTCGTTTGGTTTCAGTAGTTGTAGTTTATTTGTCGAGGACAATGCTCTTACTGAGAATAAAAGACAAAACTGTGAATGACTTAAAAACTGCAGCGTCATTCATATGCCATTTGTTGAGACTGCTGCGTTTGTTTAGTTATTCCTGTGGTTGTTGCGTTTACATTTTTGTGTTTTTAGGGATGCTTTACTTCAACACAGACTCACTTCTCACAATTCACATATAATAATATTAGAATTTTCATGCATTAATATATTATATTAATGCATGAAAATTCTCTTAACTTTGCTCAATAGTTCCTTTTTATTATCAATACACTGCCCTCTTATCACTAATGAAATCATCTAGGAATGTACAACCATGTATCCATTATCAGGGCTCCTGCCTTCTGGCCGCTGACATCACATCACCTCCTTCAACATGTTGAACTCGCTGTGTTTGACGAATTCACTTTCTGGCAAGAATGAACGCCGTTACTATGACTTTGCATAAAAGATCTTCTGTTAGCCCCTCAGAGAGAGGGAGCGTGGGTGGCCGTCGGCAGCCTGCAGCGGCAGATGTGGTGTGTGAGGTACAAGTCAGGGCATGTTTATGTAACGTACTGTCATGCAAAGTGCTTGGCTGGGGTCTGTGCATCCACTTGGACTGAAGGGACGGTTGTGGACAGCTGTAACGGCGAAGCTTATTAATGCTTTTTCACTACTGTACATGAAGTACATGAAGTGGAACGAGAAGGGTTTCATCTTGATGATGGTGAATTGTCTGATTGGAACATTTAGATTGTTTAGAAGTATTTACTCCTCCAACTTTGGTTTGCAATTTGAGACATTTTCCAGAACATCTGTTGATACTGATCGGAGAACAGATGTGAACCAGCGGTTTTGCATGTATAATAAGAGTTATGGCAGCAGTAGGAGTTCATTTTGAATGAAAACTTTTTAGGAATTTCCTAAAAAAGCTGTTCACTTCGAAAACACACTCAAACATTAATAAATAGTGAATTTGTTTGGGACTATTTTCAGCTGTGGATTAACACACATGCGCTATTACAGCAGCAGGACGTGGGACTAACTCAGCAACAGTGTGGCTCAGTGATGTAAAAGTTATGAGACAACACTGCAGCTCTATCGCACAGTGGAACACATTATAGCCGGTGATTCTTCTTAGTAGACAGAAATTATTATTTACAAGTTTTTTTACAAGTAATTATTTTTTTTACAAGTTTTTTTTACAAGTAAAAGTAAAATATCACCAGCCTCACATTTTTAGACAGATTTTCACACACTAGAGATGACATTGTGTCCGTAAAACAACACAAATACACCTGCAAGTGTGAGGTGAATCTACATGTTTAAGTGTTTCAGACTTTTAACTAAAAACAACCACTGAAACTGTCAACTTCTGACAGATACTCTGCTTGATCATGAAGTGAGTCAAGCATGTTATATTTCCAATTTGAAGAAGTGTGAGCACCTGTGACACCCCTTTAAGATGTGTACACTTCATCATGAAAGGGCGCTACAATCTTCCCGCTGACACTAACAGTAAATGACCCCTGAGTCAACATGCAGAGCCGCCTCCAGCTGATTCCTTCACCACAACTGTTGTGTCGACGTCTCCTCATGTTCGAAACCCAAACTCTCCCACAGATGTTCACTGAGCATCTTGAAGGCCCCGAAGGAACCAAACAACTTCCTATGCAAGCTTCTTCAGAGCCCTGTGGTCTTGTTCCTTTTCCAGAGAATAACTGCAGCCATTTCTAATTATACACTCTTACGAATTCACAGGCCTGTAACAAGCTTGGTAGAAGGGGAAAGAGTTGACCCCTCGTACCACCACATCCCCCCGAGGGACTCTCATTAGTTGGACAACATCGCTTCGGCCCAGTTTCAGCTAAAGAGCTGTAAAAGACATGCAAGGCACAGCGTGGTCAAAGTGATGTACTCAAAATGGTATTCATAATTTAGTTTTATTGATTGTATGTTTCTTTTTTTTATTTCTTTTATGTGTTTTGGTACATTCATCATCCATTTTGCACATATCTATATTTTCATTGTGTGTTGTTACTATAAACTATAAAGTTTTAACTGAGCAACTGAAGTTAATTCTTTATTTGGTCCATATTTCTAAATAATTTCTACATTTCCTGATAATATCTATGCGCCTGGGAACTAATTATAGGGGCAAAGAGGGAGAAATGTATATATCTGCAGTTGCATCATGATCTCCCTTCAATATGTCAGATAATGAAGCTCGGTCGGCGCTCCGAAGCTTCCAACTATGACGCTTTGCATACCCCTCGAGTGCCTTGTTGCACGTGTCATTCACAGCATGTTGCATTACGCCTGTTAGCCTACATGCAAAGTGATTTCAAGATAAACATCTAACAGGAAGTAAGGGAAAGTGCGTGGTTGACTTCACTAAAGGCTCACGTGACGACTCACCTGACTATCGCCAGCCTGATTCACCTTTCTAATGGCAACACAGTTCACGGGACACGAACATCAGCTTCCTGGATGAAAGTCCTGAGTTTGTTTGACCCGTCACCTCGACTCCCCCCACCCTGTGTGGGATGGCTCGTTCTTTATACCACGTCAGTCCATCTGCAGCAGGTGCGTACCTCAAAATCCCACGCTCACGTGCTAAATGAGCGTTACATTTATGGGAAAGAATCCTGAAAGAAAGCTTGATCAGCTCGTTCTGTCTGTATTTCCTTTTCCCAGTAACCGGTTTGTTGGGGGTCGTACCATCAACTCCAGGCGTTTGATTTATTGCCAAACTCACATCCAGCTCTGACAATTCTTACAAGCCTGGTGTCCACAACGCTACAAAGCATACCTGAGGGAAGGAAAATAGGCCATTGTATTGCAGTGGTATTATTTCCTGAGTGTTTCAAACACGGATTAATGCATCCTGGTGCGGTCGTATTGTTCTTATCAGGGAGGAGGGCTTACCGACTCTATCGTTGAATTGTAGATTATATTGAGGATATGCCGGTGAGGGTCGTTGGCTCCTGTTTTCCTGCACTAGCAAGGTTAAGGGAAGGAGGTGGCTGCTGAGACTCAAAGCTGATGTATTGTTGGGAGAGTTTGAAAAAGTGGTACTTTCTGGAAAACTTGCTTCATCTGACTTGGCACATAAGACAGACGTCCCAGAAAACCTCAGTCCATCGTTAAGTGTAATTAAACCCAAATGTACTGGTTTCAATAGTGTTGTATTGTAAATGCATGGTTACACGCAAAACTCAGTAATGATACAATTGTCTTGAGTGGATCAGTGACTGAAACACCTACTAGTCACCAAGAATATTTATCATCTGTTAAAAAAACCCTGCTAACTCGTGCATCCTCATAACAATAAGCAGGACCATCCTGCTGCAAGATGATTGTAATGGCGTGTTTTTTGTTGCTACTTTTACTTTTGTAGCAACACAAAACTTGAATGCTTCTTCCACCACAGGCACCAAACACAAAAGGGCAGAAATTCATAAATACACTCATATGAATTCACAGAGGGATGATGTAATGCACTAAAGGCTGAAAATAGGGCGTGACTTAAGACAGAGCAACAAACTTAAATTGGATAAATCTTCATTTTTGGCGGCTGAAAGAAAAGAAACCCAGTCACAACTCATACTGTTAAGTAAAAGGTCAACCTGTCCAAACTACTGGCCCAGCAAGTTAAATTCCATTAGGACTGCTTCCTGTGCTTTTACGAGCCATTAAGCTAATTACCGTAATGATAGCTGGTGTGCTGCACGCCATTAACAGCATACATTTGTTACTTTTATGTCCACCACAGCTGCTTCCCAGTATTGTGGCGCCCCGGCTACGTATGCACAATGTGTGGACAGCCAGACGCTGCGGGTCAGTGGTTCTCCAGCCCCGAGTGGAACGGAGTCGTGGGAGGTCCAGAGACCCTGGTTCTGTTTTTGGACATATAATCACAAACAGGAAGTCCCTGCAAGCCAGTCACACAGGGCCACTTCCTCCTTTTGTTTACAGGGGGTTGAATTAAACTCCCAGAGACAAAGTTACCAATGTTTGCTGCTCCAGCATCCATTTTGGCCCCGTTGTTCTGTTTCTCGACCTGGTTTCTTTTGTCTCACCGTGAATCCACACCAATCATCTTGTCCCAAAGCCTCATTGGAAGTATGATATTTAGCTCATCAGACACATTTACAGTGATGTTTTCTTTCTGTTCTGACAATAAGGGCTTTAGATAATGTCACGCAACATATTTTGAGGTTTTGTTTGGAGGATTTCATGGATACACATGAGGAACCTTTCCCCCATTCTTCTTCTCCAGTGAAATTAGTCGCCTTCCTGTCGAATGCCACTGGACGCCGGTCTCGGTGGTAAGCATTTATGATGAGAAAGTTCAATTTAGTCCTCTGGTTTTCTAATGTTGCACTTAGTAGTGTAGAAAACAGGTTATCATATCTTACATTGACTTAGATGTGATGTGACTAAGAGGCCTGAAGTGGAGGCAGCAGTCACATCTGCAGTTGAAACAAGATGCTTTTACAGATGTAAAGGTTTTTCTGTTGGTATATGACAGGTTTACTCCAGAAACGTGTGAAAACTACCACAGTGCAGATTTCCCTCTCTATGGAATGCATGCAGCTTGTTGTGGCTTAAGACGTAGCGTGACACACCTCCGAGCCGCTGTTCCCAGAGAACACCATTCCTTTTGTTCCTCCAAACATTTGATAATTACTGCACAGAGAGCTCTCACTCCGCCTGCATACCACCATTTATGTGCTCCTTCTACTGAGAAAAAATATTCCACTGGTTGCTTCGGGTGAAGTATCAGCCGTTATGCAAAAAAAAAAAAAAAAAAAACGCTATTTTTGTAATAACACGTAGTTTTATGGGGAAAAAGTAATATCAGAGGCTGTTATGAGGATGCAAAGGCACCCTCAAGGGGATTATGTGTGACTTTAAATGTTAGCTTTCCCAACATTGCACGGAGGCTACTTGCCTGAGGTAAAGCCAGGAAAGAAATCTTGCGTTTGGGAACTATGTGGCCTTTCCCTTATTAGGATTTCCCATGGGAATCTGTAATTCCACTTCTATCCATCCATCTTTCATACTTGTTCTTCTCACTTACTCACTCTACCATCTTGATGTCATTCCCTCTCCTCAGCCATACACCTTCTCCTCTCTTTCCCTCTGTCTTTCACTGTTTTCCCTTCAATATTTCTGCTGCCAGTCACTATTCCAGCATGTCACTCCCACACACTCTGTGGTTGTGCCATGTGTCAGTGATCCAGGCTTGTTTAATTCCCACGGGTGATTTTAGCAACTCCAATCCATATTTTTCTCCACAGTTTCAAATTAAAACAAGAAACTTCCAGTGAAATATAAAAATAGACGTAATTCCCGTATCATGAAAGGCCTGTCACGTTCCCAGTCCAGAGCAGTGATGTGCTCCCAGATAAAGACCAACTCAGCCATCAGTCTGAGATGGATTCAAGTTGTCTGGATTTTGATCGTTTACATCTGCCACACAAAAAGTTACTTGATGCCAAGTTTTCCACGATGATGTCACCAAAAGGGCACCATGTTCACCAACAGTGAATCACTTCCTGCAGAATAAGGGCCACCACCTAACATTTTAGTCAGGCGTGTCACCTTTTCCCAGTCAGAGCCGATTTTGCTCCAGTTTTGGCATTCCCATTTTTCTTTTTATGTAGTTACCGAGCCAAACCCCCTCCTTTGCACACATCATTTAATACATTGTGCACAGGGACAGGAAATGGAGCAAAGAGAGGTAAGAGTATAACATGAGCTGCCATTGAAACCGGTCTGGGTGTGGTGCATTAATGTAACTCAAGGACAAATCCGATCCCAATGTAACAGCCCTCATTTAAAACACATGGACCTTTCTGTACATGGAGTACAAGATATAACTCTTATTTTTGAGCACCTGATTAAAGTTGGGGAAAGATGGTGGTTCTGGTCAAATTAAAAGTCAACAGGGCTTGAAGCAGTGAAAGAGTGAAAACACAGCCTTTCCCAAACCTTAACCAAAGTTCTTCTGTTGCCTAAACCTAATCACACACTGGACTCAGGATGTGGATTCTGGTCTCTGATGTCACAGCCTTGCACATTGTACGCCTCCCCACGGTGCAGTGAAACAGAGTTGGTCACTCATTGGCCACAAATAAAGATCTGACAGCAATTATGTTCACCCACAAGACGTAAATAAAACAAAGAATAGAGAAAGGGTTGTGAAATGACATAAACAAAAAGTAAGGTCTAGTGGGAATCAGTGCTTTTTTTTCTTTTTTTTTTACTTAAACAATACAAACTTAATTTACATCCACAACGGCATCAATAGATAAGTAAATCTAGAAAGATGCACTCATGGCAGATCTCCACCAGGTATGTCTGCAACAGTCACTGGTGTGTTGTGTGAACGGCTTCGCCAACTGGCCTGCAAGGCGTCGTAAAACTCACTTCATTCCGACTCAAAAATAAGTGGCGTTTCAGACACGTCATGCAATCTTGCAAAAACAAAATTAACCTCACCAAGCTGTTTGGGCGTGGAGCAGCAGCTGAGTGGTGGCGATGTGCTCAGCTGTGTGGGTAGCTTTCAGACAAACACACCATGCAAAACAATGAAAGGCAGAGCAGCGGCTGGGGGGGTCGGCGATGCACTTCGTTATCACAAGCGGCTCCTACCGGCGAGGGCCTGGTTAAATGTAGCGAGTGCTGACTCAGCAGGCAGTCAGTAAAACAAACCCATAAACGGTGTTTTGAGAAAGTGTCACTGCAACCACGAGAGGTGCTTCAGCAGGCAGCCACGACCGGGCATCCGACATATTTAGCAGTCTGTTGCAGCAGGATGTGACACCAGCCGTGGACAGACACACAAACACACGTGACCAATCACATGATCCACGATGAAATAAAGAACGAGCTACCATTGTGCTCACAAAGGACACGGGGGATGTATGTGGACCTGCTACTCAGAAAAACAGTGTGTTGTGAGTGGTGAGGTTTTCCAGATGTCAGTAAAGCACCATATAGCTGATAGTGTGTCTACTGGCTCTCTATAGTTGCAGTGTCATATACTGCATATTCCCCAGGTGACATACACGTAGATTTATTTTTGCATTTTTCTGGACGGTGAGCGTCCACACACTGAAAGACGTCTACTGTGAGATGCGCTCCCTCCTCTGGCGTAGCCGGCGATCGGGGAGACATGATGTGAAAGGCCAAAGTATCGCCGCGCAGCTGGGACAGACTGGCTCCACGACCCTGTGGGATTGTGGGTAAATATCTGCAGCCCAGTCATGGGAATGAAATAGCTCCATGTCAAGTCTGCGAGCCGGGGTCACTGATATGGACTTAACCGGAGCAAGGTCACCGCTCAGACCGAGGGGGCTTTCTGTCTCTCTCTCCATATCTCTTTTCTCCTGCCACTCTCTCTCTGTCCCTGCAAAACACACACTAACATCTCACCGTCTTTGTTTCGCTCACTTTCCCACTGTTTCTGCTGGAAAATAACTGTTTACGCGAGCCTTTGATGCTCTCCGGTTTATTATTCTAAGACGTAATGTCTCCTCCAGTCCTTAAAGTTTAGACAACATAAGTGCAAGTCCCGATAATGTGTGAGTGGGTGTGTGTGCGCTGCTTGTTTGTGAGAGTAATCTCATAATTGTAGTTTGGGCGAGGGAAGGAAGGGTGAGGATTAGTGTTCCTCTGTGTGTCGCTGCGTGCTGTGTGTGGGAGCTCGCGACGCGGTGCCACACAAAGAGCGAGGAAACCAGGACTTCTGTGGGACAATGAAGCACCTGAGGGGGTTCAGCCTGACGCTCGACACCAGGAGGATGTGGCGGGAGGAAAACATTCACACACTTCTCATTTATTTATGTGAGACTTCACTTTTTATCTGAGTGGGAGGCCTTCGTTGGTGGCTTCCAACATTAGTGTTCGGAGGTATGATTAGATTTTAGCAGGTTACTGTAAACATTAACACTTATCCATACATTTGTTTTGTCCTGCATGATTCATTCACTCAAAAAAGGGAAACAATGTTTATTTTCTCACCATATGGCAGCATATTAGTTAGAGCTGGGATGCAAGGAGGGTGTGGTGAAAATCTTTTTGTTGTTGACCAAATTGCCAATTTACATTTTTTTTAAGGTGAAGTTACCGCTGTGTAGACAAAAAACAATCAATGTAAGAATGAAAGAGAGAGGAAAGAGAAAACTAAAACACAGTTTTCAGATCAAGATATCTAAACGTTTCGCTTTGATTCAACTTAATTAACTGGTTTGTGCTAATCTGATGAAGACATTAAGGAATCTGATAAAGGGTCCTTCGTTACTGCCGGATCATGTGTCTGATTTTAGTCTTCATTATTATGGCTTTGGACTTACGTGTTGCATGTTTCTAAATCAGTTTGAGTTTGATGAAATCGCCACCCAACAACAGGACGTTAGACCCAGCGCTGCCTTCTGTAACAGTGCAGTATGACTGCATGGTGGAATTAGCATGCTAGCCAACTAGCTAGTTAATACATGATGCTTTAATGCTACACCAGTTACAGAAATTAAGCCAACAAAGTTGTCATGAGAGTGTGACAACATGTTCAATACTAGGACGTGGAAAGGGAAACAGCTAAATTGGATTCAGTCATTTGATTCTTTTTACCTGCGGGATTCTTTTTTTGTCAAAATGTTTTTGTAAAAAAAAAACAATTTGCTCTAAATATTCCAGTTTGCATAGAGACAGCAGCATGAGACACAGACAATAGCTCTTGAGACAAAATGAGTGCGTGCTTCCCCCTCAGCTCTGTTTTTCCCAGCGACACGTACGGTTCACAGGAAGTAAATGTTTTGTTTTCTGCAATTAAGCTCCTTCTTTCTTCTATCTGTTCCAGATCTCACCTCAGCGGGGATGAAAGATATCCCCGACTTTTGTTTAGTATTCACATCCAAAAATTCTGAAGAACTTACATGAATTATAGAGCCGGTAGCTGTTTGTTTATTTGTAGGCTATTTAATCCTGCTCTTAAAGAAAACAGCTATTTGAGGCTCCGGCTCCCATGCAGTTCACAGGGTACTTGAATATCCCCTCTGTCCAAACAGAGACAAATACAGTATTCTACAGATAGACCTGTTTTTCCCCGGCTGGGTCTCATGACAAGACAATCTTACAATTGTGGGAAATGTATAATGCAGCTGGGCTTTATAATTGACTGGCATTAATCCCTTAATAGCAGCTGTGAGAAAGTTCTGGAGAAATAAAAGCCGTATGACAGCCTTTAACTAGTTGAGAATCACTTTCAGCCAAACAAGGACACCTCATTGAAAAGGTATTTCAATAGGTAAGTATTTTCCCCACGCCAAGTCAAAGGGACTTTTGTTGACTAACATTTTCCCGTCACTCTGCTTGACATCAGTAATTATTATAAGTGAGGCATTTATTCTCGTTTTACTACTGTAGAGAGACTGTGATGGAGGAATTCAATGAGTAGATGCAATAAATACAATTTTTAACACAAAATGCTACGGCAGGTATTTTGTTGGGGGTACATGTGATTGGTTAAACATGTGCCGAGACTTTTTTGGTGTTCAGAGCTCAGTTTACAGTCAATATTGTGTTTTGGAACAGAAACTAACCACCTGGCATCACATTTCAGTTGCGGAGGCAAATAAGCTTCATTCTCAAGCCAAAAAAAGACAAATGACAACACAAACCTGCAGCCGGGTTTCCCATCAAGAGTATCCACACACTTTAACAAGCACGTCAGTGAAAAAACACCAAATCCATTGCTAAACTCATCATTATGCTGCTATTTTCACCAGGACTCTCTTAGTCTTTAAATAATTAATCACATTAAGGCGGCAGACATAAAAAATAAATGCAATATAATGCAGCATTCCTTCATTATCCTACTTTCAATAAAGAAAGAAATATTCAAGATGTATTCTGTATACCTATATAGCTTCAGTAAAATATCTGTAACTGTTTTAACTTGACTAGATGAGAGAAAACCTACTTTAACACTGGATTGATGGCCTAAATATGACCCGCGCTAACAACTCCCACAAAGTTGCCAACATGAGCAGATACCGGCGGGAGGGAGAGATACGATATGAGCATTTTAAACTTTGTGAAATCCAAAAAGAATCACTACGGCTGAGACAAACAACAGTCCAAACATGTCTGTTTGTACGCCGTTTGATGGAAAATATTCAGTGGTGTTTCAGTTTCTATTGGATGCTGATAAAGACAACACTTCTGTTCAGTTCAGTCTTTAGCTTCTCTAAGATCTGCAATGATCTTGAAAATATTCTGTGATATAGTTGTGATGTACTTTTCTGGTGAGGATAATCTCCCATAGGACTTGGTGGTCTTCATCGATTGGCTCTATATGTTGGCGTGGATGAGCACATATCCCTTCGCCGCCTGCTTGATTCAGCTCACATAGTCCAACATCTGCAGAAGGATGGAGGTTGAAATCAGATGTCTCGCGTGGGCTGCACAACAGGAAATAGCCTGTTACTCCCACCAATGAACTGTGATCTGTACCTCACAATTCAGCAGCATACAGTGCAGCTGATGTTGGCAGTATTAATGTATTAGTAGTATTAATGTTTTTACTCATATTCATAGCTGATGGAGTGAATAACAGAGGTGGAGCAGGGCGTGACACAACCTGAGGAAATTCTTGTCAAACCATGACAATAAGATACATAAAGACCACAAACTCATGTAAAATGACTATAATAAGAAGCAAAGTGACAAAAATATACAAAATCACCACAAATAGACACAAAAGGACCATACTATGATGCAAAGCAACTCAAAAACCACAGTGACATAAAAAAGACCATGAAGTGATTTAAAAAGACCACAACATGATGGAAAACAACTACAATAAAATGCAAAACGACCCCAAAGTGGTGTAAAAAGACTACACTTTCAAAATGACTAAGAGAAAATGAAAAATCACCATGTCAGCATGTAAAAGGACCACAATGTGACACTAAACAACTACAAAGAGAATCAAAAGGACCATGATGTTGTTAAACCGTTTTTTTGTGTTAGGGTTAGGGGGGACTGTCATTTCTCATAATCTGTCCCTGCAGGCTGTGCTACTTGGAGATACACATTTATTGGTATGATTCAGTATCATATTTCAGTTGTTTTTTCTTCATACTTTTTTTTACAGCAAATTTAAATGTGGTACATTTTATTATAATCAATAACAATTTGAGTCAATTTGCCTCATTCCTCATATTTGAATGTGTGCCAGTCAGCACCCGCTCCCATTTAAACATTTCTTCTACTAAGTGGCGTCTTCCAGGTCCAGGATAAGGCGGTTGTGAGATTCGCACCTACAGCAGACTCACAAACTCTTATCAAACCTTTCATCAGTTTCCCACACTGCGTCCGCCGCTCATGACGTTCCCTCTCTGTTTGGGATTGTTTTGTAAATGCTGACGCCGTGCGATGGAGCTGGTTTTTCCCCCCTCGTTACTTTCTCCTGGCCCAGGTACCCTGCTGCCATCGAGTATCTCTGAGACCATCAGACTCCCGTTTCATTCATCTGACACCTGTCATCCTGTTTCATCTCGGCTAACTGTTTGTTTCTCCCTCTCTGCACAAAGGAAAAAGCCTGAGGGTTATTAGCCATTGTTCACCAACCAACCCGTATCTTTTTTCCTTTTTTTTAAGCAGGAACAAAATTCCTTTGGAGCCTGGGAAAAAGTCCTAAACGAGGAAATCATATTAAATATAGTTTGCACTCTCACAGTGGCTCCCCTGCTACCTTATGGGGGTTTACATTAGACTGTGTTTTGAGGAAAACTGTTCCCTCCAGAAATACATTTGCATGCAGGAACAAGACTGACAGTTAACGTCTCATCAAGCAGCTGGTATCATATTGCATGAAAGATGTTTATCCTTAAAACATCTCGCAGAACGATAAGTAAGACTTTGCATAACAGATTTTTATTCAAAGTTGTTGTTGGGTTTAAAAAAGGAACAGTCTGTCCCACATTTTCTGTCGTATCTCCACACATTTGTAAACAGACAGGGCTATTTTTACTTGTAATGCGCCTGCAGCCTCTCTGTGGCCTCCGTCCGTCCATTCAGAGTCACTGAGCTGGAGCTGAATGTGGACTCATCATCCCATCAGGCTCTCTAGACTGCTGAGGGCTGATACCAGTAGTAATATTTATCGTTTTCACCTGCCAAGAAGTCAATATGTTGCACCAACTCTCTGTGTGTAAATGTTGCAAAGCTCTTCACACCATCACGGTGGAGATCAAGTCGGCATTCACTTTTACATTATCGCTGGGAGCTAATGCAGCGCAGACCTTTCAAATCAATCTGTACTTTAATGTTACACTGGCAAGATGAAATGCACTTTTGATGTTCCCTGTGTTAGATCATACAACATAATATATCCTTAATATATAGATAAACATGGAGACCAGTTAAAAACTTTTCTATCCCAGATAGACATAGACTTTTAAAACTGTTCGCCTCTGTATCAGTTAATGATGAGATGGTGAATTTAGTATTAATTACCTGGCAGGTCAAGTTATAAACTTGCTCCATAGTCGCAGCTGAAGATGCATTAAAAAGTTATTTCAGTTGTTCCGTAGTTCCTGAAAAACAAATTGTTCAGCTAATGTTTGAAGAGCTGAGGTGAAGCTCAAAGTGGGTGGCTTCGGCCTTCGCCATCTTGTTGTTTTGGAACCAGAATGACCATATTTGGATGAGAGGGTTGAGCTATGGAAGATACCGGCTTGGGTCAGGTTCTGTTAGCGTTACAAAAGCTAAGTTTGTAGCTGCAGCTAGTGCTAGTTTGGGATCCTTATTTTGACGAGTGTCTTGTAATACAACGAGCTAAGCTAACAGGCCAGGTATGATGAGTGCAGACAGAATACCTCTTAAATAGTACTTTCAATTTATAGAAATCAATACTAGAAATTCACTCACAACGCCTGCAGACTGGCCAGCAGGAGGCGCTGTGTACAATTACCTGCTCAGT
Source organism: Eutrigla gurnardus (assembly GCF_963514095.1). NCBI lineage: Eukaryota > Metazoa > Chordata > Actinopteri > Perciformes > Triglidae > Eutrigla > Eutrigla gurnardus. The sequence continues at coordinate 21,846,432 of NC_139936.1, forward strand.
AAGCCATATTATGTCCAATATCGAGTAAAAGATTCTCTAACATACAGCATCACCACAAACACGACCTCGAGGATGAGGAGGAGATGAGGTGACACCTATATCACACAGCTAGCGGCTCTGATGGCCACCATGTCAGTCAAAGTGACCACGCCCCTAATTATGCATGACTTTAAGCCTTTACCGGTTTTAGCACTTCTACATTGACTTCATTTTTCCACCACTTGGATTTGATGGACGTATTGTTGTGTGATGAAGTACAGGCCCCGAATAACTTTGCAGACCTCCTCTTGGTCTGGGTGCTCTGGTCATCGCTCCGTCGATCTGGTCCCCTCTGGGAACAAAGCCGGTCACTGTGTGCAGACAGACAACGCTGAGCACAAACGAAGCGACGCGGGCCACACAGGCTCTCGTCCTTTCATCGCAATCACGTTGGCTCCTCGTCCTAATTGCGGAGAGCGGGCTGGAGTGAGGCGAGGAGAGGCTGGAGGTTTCGGACTGAGGGGGTTTATTGAACTGAGGGATGAAGGGAGGAAGAGAGGGACGAGGCAGGGTCAGGGAGATGGTCGCTCATTAGGGATTGAACAGCTGCCAAAGTCCCAGCTGCCTCTGCTCGACACAGGGCTGACTGGGAAGGCAGGATGTGCATCACTGTGATTCACTCTCTCCACCAGCCTTTCCTCATCTTCCAATCTTTTTCTTAGCCTTCTTGTTTTCTTTCTCTTTCTGCGATACATTCTGAAAATCTCTCCCTCACGGCCCAGACACATTGTGCTTTCCATCCCTTTTAGCAGTCAGCATCACCCTTCTTCCTGTGTGTGGGCCTCGAGCAGGAGAGTGCACGCGTCTGAGATCAACACCATCTCCTCTGACAGCCATACTGATATCAACACGAGGACCATCTGGGGCATCGTGCCAATTAACCAGGCAGAGTCAGTAACGGGACATTAAGTCAATTTTCCTCTCCCTGTGGTTGCCTTTGATTCCCAGCAGGTTTCGTCCACATGGGAGATGTCGTTGAGCTGAAAAACTCATGGGAAGTACCGGGCTTTAACAAGCTGTAAGGTACATTTCATGACAAATGAGAGGTTTATTAGCCTTCATGCGGTGAGTTAATAAAAGCCACAGATCCCCAGAGGACGGGGGTGACACATGGAGAGACTCAGCGGGTCAGGAGGTTGTTTAAAAAGGTTACAGTCAGCCGGGCCTCCGTCTTATATCATCAGAGTGGAAACTCTACTATTCTTAATATTGAGCTTGCATATCACATGTCACCTAGAAATAACATTTATAGTCTACTAATCTACAATTACAAATACATTTTAAGAAGATAATGAGAAACGCTGATTTGGTTTTATTTTGAGATGGGTAAAAGTTATTATAAGATTTTTGCACAATAAAGATATTTATTAAATGAATGTTTCTACCAAGTTGCAAAATGTCTAGACTGAACCCCGGGCTCTGGTCGTTTACTGTCCACCCCAACCTCCAAACAAAAACTCTGCTGCACCAAAATGCACCACCTGTGTCGCTCCTAAGTCGACTTTAGACATAATAAAATAATAATAAAAAATTAAAAATGTACATACACTTAGTTTGTATTATCCATAGACGAGGCTTTGCAACTAGAAAGAGCTTAACCAGAATATGACAGTTTAGTGATATTATTATATATTAAGAAAAAAATAAAATGTTCACAGTATCACATGTGGGGACTTATTTCCCCAATGGGGACCAACATGAAGGTCCCCACACGGTAGTTTGGTTCAGCTCATGGGGAGTGTTGGGGTAATGCTTGTAGCAGTAATGGTTAAAGGTAAATTCAGCCTCCAAGGAATTCATATAAGTCAATACAAGGCTTGTTGTTGCTGGACCAGTTCCTTGGATGTGGGGACCTGAATGAGGACATTGTTGCTGTGGTGATAAGGTGTAATTCAGGCTTGATTGTGTACGAGAGTAAGAATCTCCGGAAAGCGCGTATTTGTTCCCTCCATTCAGTTCCCGCCTGTCAGGAGGAAGCTAAAGTTGATTTCACTGCATAACGGTGGACGACACAGAAATAACAAACAGTGTTGAGGGCAGCTCAGGTTGAAGTCGTTTGTATAATGTTTGCATTTATGTGAAATTAACAAGAGTTACCAAGAGAGATTTCCTTGACAATTTAATGTAGAAGTCAAAATGTTTAATTACTCTGATTAAGACTTGCATTTGCAAGATTTATTTAAATTAAGCCATTCTCCCAAGAACATTTAAAATCAACAAACGCTGCTAAATTAAAAAACAACATGAACTAAAACTGTGTCAGAACTTTGTCTCTATTTTGCTATTTTTGAGTGTTAATGAAAGACAAACAGACCTTGATATGCAGTTTAGTTATTGAAGTAAACTCAATACAAAAGTAACATGAGAGCAACAAGATGCATTCATCAGAAATAAGTATACATTAAGAGAGACAGGATAAAATAACCACTATGGATATACTATAAAAGAGGTACTTTTTCAGACAAGCTCTGAGATATATGTAGAATAAAAGAATTACAGGTGACATGGCCTCAGCATCTTCAATAGTAGCTACAGCCCTGGATCTTTGTCAAACACCGAGCCTTGATAACTGATGTCAGGTCAGATGTGTGGGAGCACTTTTTAACCCTCTCATCGCGTCATCTGTCTGTCTGAGGCACGAAGCGAGCGGAGACCACATGTCCATCCATGGTCCCTCGTGTCTTCCTCGCCTTGGCGGATCGTTTAAATGTGACCTTACATGTGACACCTTATTTTAGTTCAAAGGGTGGAAAAACAGAAAAAGCACAATTTTGTGCAAAGTTTGATTTTAAAGGTTGGAGCGTCTACTGTAATTCAGCAAGCATTTTGAAATATGTCAAATTAAAAGGAACTAAACACAGCTCTGACTTCATTTGTGCATTAATTGAGTTAAGAAGACTATTCAACCTGCTGAGGAAGACCATGTGATCGAACAGAAAGCTCCAGAATGTCTCATCTCACTGGTTCCTTTTCCTCTTGCAGGTTAAGCGATGCTGGATGACTGTGGTTCGTCTCACCTCTGGCTCACACTAAAGTGTGACAACATCACCTGGTTGAAACTAACGGATCAGTTCATGGAAAAGTGGCAAAGTGAGCTCAGAGGAATGACATCATGCAATATGTATGTCGTGGGTTATCCGATTAGCTTTGTTAGCTTTGTGAGAGGAGCCCCGGTTTACCTTATCCTACTTATCTGCCAGATGGGTGGGACAGGTTGACATGAGCCAACATTTCCAGGCAAAACAGAAGAGTATCTGTCCAATCATGTCTGAGTCTGAGACTACACACGGGTCAAAACCAACTCTTAGCTTTATTTACCACTGATTCGAGTCACAGGAGACGCTGATTGACTGTGACAAACCAGCCATGTGAGTTTACACGCTGCTTGTTTATCCTCTGGACTGAGACACTGGTCTGCTTTGTGAAACCCGAGCAGAGACAAGTCGGTGCTATCTGTTTGATGTTCATTTGTTGTGGGTCCAAGAAGTAACATTATACTTTTCTGAAATATCAGCTGTTGTTGCCAAGTTAGCTGTGTGGAGGAGGAGGGGCCGAGACACCTCAGACATGCTGACCTTAGCTCGTTCACACGACCCTCCGGGAAAGAAAGGGGGGAAAAAGAGGCAAGTGACTAACTTGAAAACGGTTGAAACTTCTTATAATCTTCTTGTGTGGCGTCTTGTGTTTACTCTGCCACTAACTCCAGGCTGTGCGGCCCCTATACGTTAAGATTGTTCATTGGATTCAGTCCAAAGTGGCAGAAATAAGAAATCTACCTGTATTCTGTCCATCGGGAGACAACTTCGCTAGGAGGAGAGCGTGAGGCAGTCTGGGAGACGGACCTTTCGCCGCCTGCTGTCCTCCCGGCGAAGTCATCCCCGGGTATGAATATTGTATTCAATCTCTCCTAATTGATCCCCTGATATGCGACGCACATTACAACCTCATAAAGCTGCGAACATCACTGTCTGTATTGTATTAGATGACCAGATTAAAATGTGCACAGGAAGTTGATCATGTCTACTAATTTTTTCCCAGAGCTTTCACATGCTTCCTGCTTTTCTTTTCCACAATGAAGCTACTCTAAAAGGATAAAGGACATGTTAAAAATGTCGCATGTGTAGAAACTTCAGGGCCACATTATATTTAGAGATATTTTTAAGTCTGGAATGCCTATTGTCTTAATAATATTGATGCGGTCTGTGGCAGCAGTGAGCTGTAACGTGTGAATACGGCTGTGCTGCTATGAGCTTTGGGAGCAGCCGGCCGCTGTGTTTGGGCCACTGGCTGCAGGACGTACATGCTGCCAACAGCTGCTGCACATGCATGTGATCACACACACACACACACACACACACACACACACACACAGAGGTCTTTTACACACAGCATGCCATTGTTAACAGCTGGCAGGGGTTTAACTGCTGTTTTACTGCAGACACGCAGAGGGAGAGGAGATAATGTGCCACGTTAACCTTGACTGTCAAAACTGAGATGTAACAATGTGACACAAATAGACACTTTGTTTGCAGCTGATATAAATGTGTAACGGCCAATAGTCACAGTGTTAAAGCACATCGATAGCAAGCATGTTTGCAGCAAGAGAGAGTATTGATTTATTTTTGGTTGGTTTTTATTTTAGTGGCACCAAGAAATTAAATGTGAGTTTAAAAAAAAAGAAAATAATAATAATTTTCAGTTTGTTCGTAGTTTGAACTTAATGCAGAAAACAATCTTGATAAATATATTTTTAAGTCAAAGCTATAGCAGCAGTTACTCACAACTTAAGAAACTAACAACAAATCTCAGGAAAACTTGGAGAAAAATAAGTGGAATTTCTGTGGTGACAATGAACAAAGCGAGGCGGCAGTCCGGTTATTTTCAACTGAATGTGCTTGACCTATGGACACTAGAGAATGCACTGTCAATTACAAGAAAGGTCAGGTGGGCAGCTTATCCAAACAGAGAACAAGCAGCTTGTTCATGTTGTCTTCTCTGAACGGTAGCTGTGATGTCATCCTCTCAACCCGTCTCCTAAATCACGTTACATACAACTAAACTGCCAAATGATGAAAGTACTTGTTTCACATGGGACATGAACAGTCTGCTGTATGACACCCATGTGTCTTCAGACCCATCCAGCACCCTGACCTCCTGACGCAGACTTCAATGGACTCACTTGAAATTTATTTCTGAAACATCAAGAATCCACAACAATAATATTTCCCTTGAAACATAATTCACAATGCAGTTTAGTTGTTTCTTAGGACACCAAGCTGTCCTCTTAATAGTAGTAGTAGTGAGGAGTTCTGCTGAGGTCTCTTGTCGAGAGTCCTAGTATGTTGTTTACTCAACATGTGGTTATTTGAATAGATTTTGTATGTGCTGACTCAGCTTCAGCTGGGATCGACTCCGGCCTCAGTGACCCTGGATAGGATAAGCGGTTACAAATAATGGACTTGTGGAGGGATGACTGACCTTAAAGGAAGTGTTTCCCAAACTTCTTTTCTGGTGACCCAGTTCATAAAATCGTGAGAAGAGTGAATGTGTGCATAAATTAATATCCCTGAACATTTCTACAGCTTACCTTTAAGAGTCAACCAGCCATTTATAAGAGACATCGTCCCCAGTCTGTGGGAATGACCGTTTTAAGGTGTTTTAACAAATAAATCATCAAGCAATGGTTTGTAATCTGGAGAAACCAGCAACACTAGATTTTTAAGATTATCCAACTGAAAAACCCAGCACAGTGTTTCCAATGAAAGTAGCAGCACTCACTCCACACGTCGCTAAATCTAGCAAGAAAGTCGCCAAGTTGGCAGAACCGACAGCCCATCCCTTCAGGCCTCCCTCGTCCACTCCTGACAACGTGTGCATACGTGACATGATTGGACCCACAAATCAACCTTTGATCACGTGGGTGACGTTATGTTTCAGAAATGCGTCTGGATACGGGAGATGCTCTTGAAATACTGTTTCAGCTCAACATTAAGTTAAAGCTTGCGAATCTTCCTAAAAAAACATTTTTGGGTATATTTGTTAAAATTCTGTTAAATATGTGTGCAATATGACGTGGATGTGATCCAGAAATGTTAAAAAGGCATTTTTAATTTCAGCTTGACTTTTAGGTTCACTTTTCTGCCTTTATTTGGCAGAGCCAGATGACAAGACATGAGGGGAGAGAAAGAGGACGTCCCTAGTTGGACTCAAATCAGGGAGACCCATGTTTATATAGTCCACATCTTGAAGAGTACTACTACTACCACTAGGACACCCGAGAGGTCTTCGATCTAATTTTATGTGACAGAAGGTGACCTCGAGGGCCACGAAAGGTACCAATAAATAAATGTGTTATTATTATTATTATTATTATTATTATTATTATTATTATTATTATTATTATTATTATTATTATTATTATTATTATTATTATTATATTTCACAGTATTCCTCAGGCGAGGGAGCTCACTTGTGGATGTAAACACACACAGATTAAACCCGTCAGTCACCATTTTTACACAAACAAATGAATTGACTAGCTCTTCTTGAGTTTTTAAGGGTTAAAATGCCTAAAAAGTTTATGATGTGATTGGAAGTATCTTCAGATTAATGCTGAAAGTCAGCACTTTAACTTCTTTCTCACAATTTCATTTCAAATCCAGCACACTGGAGTAGAGAGTCAGATCCATGAATTCATATGAACGTACATGATCATCTGTGATCCTGAGTGGGCATCAACAGTGTGGGTGTTGGGGCTTGTACAAGTAGACGTACAACGAGGCAAAAACAAAAAAGAAGGAAGGAAGAGACAAAGAATATAAAAAGGGACAACAGTAGTGTGTCAGGGAAACGAGTGGGAGAACTGGGTCCCAGCCAGGCAGACCAGGTCCCAGGCCGGTGGAGGGACCGGTCCTAGCATGGAGAGGGGGGGTTGGGTGGAGACGGGAGAAGTTCCCATGCCCCGGAGGCCCCTGGGGAGTTGTAGTGGCAGATGTGACGTCTGGGGCTCAGCCTCCCTCCCTCCCTCCCTCCCAACCTCTCTTCATCTCTACTACTTCCCTTCCTCCCTGGTCTGGTGTCCTGGCTCGTCTGCTGCCCGTCTACTGACTTCAATCCATCACTCTGCCTTCCCTCTCTCATAATACAAACACAACCAGACCCAACGCTCATTCTCATTGGACAGGAGCAACTACTGTGACTAAATACCCCCCCTCCCTCCCCTTTTTTTTTTTTACTATAACAAAAATGTAAATTGATTAAGAAGGAAGTATGAAGCCCAACTCAATTTGTCCATTAAAGGCTTTTAAAATCAGGGTGCTTTCAATAGTTATGGTCTTTTGGCCGGTTATATAAACCTTAATAACATCCTTGATTAATAATTAATTAATTTTCAAAATACATGTCTTAAAATATACACAATATGTTAATTAGAGCTCTAATGTTTCGTCTTGAGTGCCCAAACAGCATCTTAAATTGATGATTTGCCAGATATTTCAAATAAAAGGATATAGGTTAAAACATGTCAAGTGTGTTTTAAAACAACATGCAGGTGCCCGTATGAACATTAAAACAGTTTCCGCTCCCTAGCTGTAATCCCTCCACAGAGCAACTGTTCATATAACCTCGAGGATGTATTCTTAGCTGGAACAAGGTAAACCAATAAGGGATCGTTGGCCGCTATAGCAAACACCATTATTTAGTTTAAGGTGTTTTAAGGGAGTGGGGCTTCATAGTGTTTGATAGTTCATATGCCTGAGAAACTCTGGAGGAAAAATGGCTGAGGCTTTGCAGTTAAGTGCACATTGTTATGAACCAGCACCACGAGGAGACCTTATCATAACAGTGATAAGAGAGATTTATGGGTAAAAAGAAAGGCCAAGCTCAAGGGTTTGAAAGGAAGTGTGAGGCTGCGAAGACAGAAACCTGTGGAAGAGATAGAGCGGTAGAGAAGGAAAGGATCCTCCCAGATCCACCCCGAGCCGGTTTTTCCAAGAGTCTGTCAGCATGAGACAGCTGTGAGGAGAGGCCTTTATCTTACTAATGCACTGTATTACAGAAGGCCTCTTGGAAAAAGCCGTGTCTCTGTGCGTCTGGATGAAAAAAGCTCCGGATCGGATCCCCCGTCCTCTGAACAGATTAGGACCCTGTGAGCAGTCACACATCTGCAGCCGCCGCGTCGCTCTTTGAAGCCCCGCGAGTGGCTGTCGACGCTGTCGAACATGGCAGCGGGAGCATGGCCCCCGACGCCGCACCGAGGGACCAAATCCCCGGGTTTGAAGCCCAGCAGGCAGCTCGCTTTGAGGCCTCTCCCCCAGGCTCCGTGACGGCCTGTAAACAAACATGTTTCAAGTCATCGACTGATAAGTGGCCGCCTGCTTTGTGCCGGGTTTTCTTTGAGAATTAGGAAAAAGGAGAGGAGGTGATGGAGGCATAACAAATTAAGAACGGACTTCCTGGATTGTTGGAAAACAGCTGCTGGGCCATTCAGGATAGCAATCGGGAAGAACAAACAGGAAGTGACCTCAGATCCTCCGTGAAAAATGTCAAAGGGATTACTGTAAAACGGAGAGAGATGTCCACCTTCTAGGATATGTGTGTATCGTTTCTCTATTCCCCACTGAAGATGAAATAAATACAACATGTTTGTTCTTTAACCTGACATTCCTGGCCAACAGTATCTCCTCTTACATGTTTGTTGGATTATCTGGCATTAATTAATTCATTAATAAAGGCTTGAGTTGAGAGATTATCTAATACTTCTATTGAAGGAATAGAGATGGAGGACGTAGTTCAGACAATCTATTTTTTGCCACCGCACCACCTAAATGCACACATTGTTGTGTAGCATCCTCTCAGATTTTCTATTCACAGGCCTGTAAACTGCACCTTACACAGAGGGCTCTTCCCTATTGGTCCTTGGGGACGCCCCGTCCCCGCAGCACCTGCTATACTTTAGAGGATGTCCTCTCAGCCATCAGCCCCCCGACCTACACACAACAATACAGAAAACCTACACTCCTCTGCAACAAAACACATGGATACGGAGTGTTAAATATAGATCTCAGGACACTTGTCCCGTGGAGGGCCCATCTGATACCATTGTCCCCGCATACATTACACCCACACTCACACAAAGCTGGATCTTTGAGCACAGTTTGAGGACAAGGTGAGGGGCTAGACAAAGGGCAGGATCTGCACCACAGTGGCTTCCTCTCTGCCTACAGGGCAGGGCTTCCCAGACTCTGAAACGCTGATACCAGAGCAGAGAGAAAGATCCCGGCGGCATCTCAGAAGTGTTGTCGGCAAAGAGTCAGAGCCGAGTCTTCTTTGTCTGGCTGTGGTTCAGATGTTGGGCTTTGTGAGAGAGTTGGAGAATCCTACTTTACCTGAGATACAAGCGAGTGTAACAGCAACACTGCCTCCTGCTGGCAATATCAGGTATTGAATGGACCAGAAAAACTCTTGGATTCTCACATGCTTCAGTATTGCAGTAGTGGCAAGTACTGGCTATCATGAAAACTTGAGCATTAGTTGAAAAATACAGGATACAAATATACATTTTAAAAGTGCATTTATTGATGTAGGGAGACATTATGATTTATGATAATCTTAATTGTTTTCCACTAAAAAGGATGTTCACGTAGAAAAGATGATCTGTGACGCAATAAAACTATTTGTTTCTTAACTAAATGCAAAGTGATTCCAGTATGTTTTAGTGCCGTTTTAATTGTTTTAAACCTATTTTGATGAATATCTTACTAATGCTGTGAATCGTAATTATTTATTGTGACATAAAATCTCGTCTCATGCCTAATTCTGATCGAGGGATGGAGTTAAAGTAGAACATTTTATTTTGACATGTAGTGTAGAATTATAAATCATGATCATTCTCAAGTATTAGTTATGCAGCATGATTTATCAACCTATCAAATCATGTGAACATAGTCTGGTTCATACATCTTGTTGTGGGAGAAAGTCTTTCCAGTCTTTGTGTTTTGGTGAAGCTGCGGGGCCGGCGGGCGGCAGCGAAGTGCATCCTGGACACGTATACACCCAGGCTGCAGCTGTGTCAACAGCGTGGCCCACGCCGCGGCCTCCGCAGATACTGATAACCCGTCAGCGGATTACAGAAGCCCCAGATAAAGCCGATAACAAGTCTGTAGTGGCACAAAAGTCGCAATATAAACCTTCCTTCCCTCTTGACACGACGCTTTAACACTGTATGAAAGTGACTCTCAAAGCTTCGCCAAGCCTCGAAGAAAACAACGACCTCGTAACACATGAAGTGTATCATTACAGTACAGTTGATAACCCGTTGACCCTCCTCATCTTCATGAAGTTTGATATGTTCCACTGATGCAGACGTAAATAAACACTAAACTGGCTTCCAGCAGTCTCTCCTCTCTGAATCACCATATGGAGCTGATGTGCTGGGGTTATATATTAAAAGGGCTGGGCTAAAGAACAGAGGTCAGAGGTCACTGCGGGTCATCGGGGCCTCATCAGCACCAGAACTGCCTGAGGTCATGTCAGCAGCCTCTGACATGGAGCCTGGCTGTAGATTCATTGGTGAAGGCAGATCGTCCCACATATAAATCCTGACCAAAGTCAAAGGCCTTCTGCATCTAAATGTTTCACTCAAGTCAACGTCAGCGGCTGTTGATATTCTTAAAAAGGGGAATACCAAGATGATAAAAGTTTGGGTTCTCTGATTCAATACTAATGAAAAATAAACAAAAACATCAAACTGGTTGGAGTGTGGGTAAACATCTTGAAGACACTTTATCAGCAAGTGAACTCAGCTACTGGTGTTGGACGTGTTTTACCTTCTCAACCTGCTAAGTGGATAATGTGACGAAGGTCAGAGGTTAATCCAATGAAGCAGACTCAGGTCATGAAGAGTTCCCTCTTCATCACTTCAGCTCCTCATGTGGGCTTTGCAGAGGGAACGTTGGCAAATTAGAAACTATAGATGATCATTCAAATGTTGTACTACTGCAGCAGCACATGTTGATATTTAAAGCTGCTATTATGCATATTTTTACATTAACAATGGATGAAATGATTAATGTTAGAGGGAGAATTATGACCCTAATCAGCTGAATGAAGACTTTTAGCACGTTTAAGCTTGTTGTTTTAGTTTCATGGTCCAGAAACCTTTCATTAGGTGTGTTTTTAAATGCAGCAGGCAGCTGTTTATCTGAAGAAAAGTGCTAGAAATCCACTTTATGGAGCTGCACACACACACACACACACACACACACACACACACACACACACACAGAGAGAGAGAGATTGTCGTAGATTGGCTACCAAGACATTCAGAGTGACAGCAGCTCGTATATCTAGAGAAAGGTTTGGTCATAGCCAGTAGTGTTATCCATGTTGGTGCTGATTACCACACTCGACGTGCCACTCCATTACAAGGTCAGAGGTCAGTGCCTGAACCCACTGCCGCTGACCATTGCAGGGAGTGTGCGTGGAACACAAGGACCCAGCTTTCTCTCATTACTGCCCCATCCGCTCTCCGTTCACCACTTCCTGAGTATCTGGTGTTATGAGCCGCCTGGATTCCAGTGTTTGTTTCTTTTTTCGCGCGGCTTCCAACGGCAACAAACACGGAGGAGAAGCCGGGGATGATGAGCACACAGAGGGAAACCGCATGCAGCACCAGAGCCCACATTCCTTCTCCAGGGCAGGTTTGATCTGGGATTAGGCTTGGGGCGATATGAGAATTTCACCATTACCCTAGTTGAAATAATTGCGATTCATGTTATATATTATCTGGATAATCATCATAATAATAAAACTCTTAAAATGGCACGTAAACAGACTGGAATCACTTAACATTTTGTTCAGAAAAGACAGATAATACAATACAATATATTTTAGTCAAATAACATTCATCGAGATGATCATAAATCATGAGAAATCCCTGCATGAATACATTTTTTGTATGCTGCATTTTTAAAATCAGGTTCTTTGTTTTTACAGCCTCATCCTGCATAGCATACCTTTAAAATACACAAAGAGCATCAGTCCTAGTTTATTCAATTACTATGGTTGCTTTGGAGATTAAGATTCCATATTTAAAACGGTAAATGGCCAAAGGTTTGGCAAAGGAGGACAAAAAGCAACACGAGCCCTTATAAACAATAATAAATCAACAATAAATTCCATTTCTATAGTCACACTTTGCAGCCTGAGCATATTGACAATTATAAATATACAACCTCCTCCCTCAGTGCAGCTTCGCTACAATTAACCAGAAAGGAAACAAAACGCAAGACAATTAAACGAATGTGACCAATAATAAATACTAAACCCATGAATATATTTTCCTGACATCTTATGGTATCAACAGCAGAATAAAACTTTACCAAAGCAGACAACATGGAGCTGTATAAATAATATAAACACCACGGGGGCTGCAGCCACCAATAAACACATTACAGCAAAAGAAAGATCCATGTGATGTGATTGTAGACGTTCTCATCTGGAAGAGTTAAATGAGTTTGTTGTTGTACTCACTTGTGTGAAAGGCCTTCTGTGAGTTCACCACAAAAGTCTCTGCTCGTTCATTCTCATGCATAATAAAACCAGTCTACTCTGACCCTCTGCCCCATTGCAATATCAACAATCCCAGTATAACCAGTCCACTCTGACTGTATACCAAAGTGTGTATGCATCTGTAAGCCTGTAACACAATGACGCCCTTTAGCAGGGGTTACAGTCTCACTTTAGTTTACGGGCTTCACATAAAACGTATCAGCCAATGTGATCTCAAGAGGGCCGGATTGCTGAATGAATACATATAAACACCTCCATCTTTAAGTGTAAAGAAGTACGAGTACATTTTCTAATGAAACAATCCAAGTATTAGCATTTCTTCCACTCTCTTCAGTTTGTGTGTTTAAGCCAGAGCATATCATGTCGTCAGCAATGCAAATCCAGAGTTCATCTCAGCGGTGGTTAGGCGTGTGAGAGGCGTGTCTGCATGTTTATTTGTGGTGCTTGTACCGGCCGGCTGCAGCCAGTTGTGCAGCCGGCTGCCCCGAGGCCTGTAACGTGTGCTTGCCGTCTGTTGGCTGCAGATGCTCACATGTGTGATTAGTAGAGCGTGTTTGTTGGCACATGCCCTCTCTCTCGGTCTGATAGCGGTTACACTCGGCAGCTGCCCCGAGGAGGAAAAGCCCCACACCTGCCTCTGTTTCTGTCAACAGGTACAAAAAACAAAACATGCGAGCAGGAGGGAAGTGTGGGATGTAAATGGGGTAATTTGCACAGACGAGATCAAGTTGTCTGCAGGCCATCATACCCGAGGAGACACATAACACACCTTATTAGACACGTTAGACCGGCAGGGTCGAGGGGTCACACCCAGACGATCACTGATGCAAATGTGTGTGAAATGAGGCGGGAGATTGTTGTGGATTACACCAGCGTGTTGGAGCGAAGCATGGCCTCTGGGGAGGATTCAGCCGCTACTTGTTATACTGATCAGCTGTTGGGACATCTTTGTCCAGTCCAGGTGAAATGCACTTTTTAGACCACATCCACGGTCATATTGTCATATTGTGCACCGATTTAACAATGTATGCTCAAAGAAAAGATCTATTTCAGTGTTTTAACTACAAATCCAAGGTTTATATGACACATGCTTACATCAACTAGTACCAAGCACGTAATTACACCAATAATACCATGACATATAAAAGTAGTAATGAGAGGAAATGTCATTTGCTACTTCCAAATGTGCTTTTAAGCCAAGTTTATATTAATTATATACATAGAAGCCCAATACCATAAATATGCCTGAAAGGAATTTAACAACATCTACATCTGTAAGTCTGGTTGCTAACTAGCTAACAAGTTTGCAGACAAATGTCAACCATGTTAGCATGCTAGCATGTTAGCGTGCTGACTCGCTATACTGCTGTGGCTAAAGCAACGTGGGAAAATAAATGGGGCCTCTTGATGCTCCAAGTTGTCATCGTACATGAAAACCACTTTCCTCCAGGATTCACCCAACTTCTCTTACGGTACTACAAAAGAACCTGCATCCATTTCTGCAGCATCAAATATTAACTCTCATTCTCCACAACGAGAAAACGCCACGGGTGTATCATTGGTGAAATCATTTAAGCTTTTTCATCTCAGGATTTGCCCGTGCTATGTAGAGTGATTTTCTGGGTCTCCGCCGGCCCGGATCAGGGAAGGGAAAAAATGGAAACCTGCCAAAAAGGCAGCTCCGAGTTTGAGAATCCTGCCTCGGGTTAAAAGACGATGAACTACAGCGAGCTTTGATCTGCGTTCATATCCAGGCAGAATAACGATGGCCCCCTTTGACCGGAGCTAATGATGTCTGCGGTGGTTCGGCAGACTGCAGAGGGGGGATTTGTAGCCACGCGGGTACCTTTAATGAGTTTTATTTGTTTTGTTTTATATCCCTCCACCTCCTCCTCACCTCAGTACACAGAGTAATGAAGAGGGAGGGGTAGTGCGGGTTAAAGAATCAGCTTTCTCCACACCTTCATGGGGCTAATTATCCGAGCCTCACGAGGATCATCTCAGCTACAGGAAGAGAGATTTCCCTCCTCTCTGAACGCATAATTCTACATTAACTTCCTTCATTAGTCCAAACAGGAGTGGATCTGGATGAGGCGAAGTTCCCGTGGCATTTTGATCCCCATCCACAGGACTCATAGCAGCATCCTGCTACAGCGGAGGTTGGAGCTCAAGAAATGAAGGGCTCATGAGCAACAAACACAAAGACCAGAGAAATGTATGACAAGAGGGTTAGCGTATTAATCCTTACTGTCTTTACTGTAAGAAAATATACTTGAGGATAGTTTTTTTTAAACTTGAGTAAAACTTCCAACTTTTCTGTTAATGCTGCATTTAACTGAACCACACGCTCCGACTCTTTCCAGGGCTCAGCATTAAACTTTAATCCATCTGTCCCACTTTTTTTTTTTTTTTTTTGTAATTTTCACACTCTCAGAAGTCTGTAATCACAACACCAACGTTGCCTGGAAAGTGAGCTCTTCCACAGTATCTGTCACACAATACGCCATCTATCCCCCTCTCTGTGTCGGACGGCAGGTCCCAGTCCATCGGCCCCTCATTAAGCATATGTCTCATTTTCCATTTCAGACAGGAGATAGCATAGAAGTGCACACAAAAGCACTATTTTCAGGCTCATCTCGTCTGAAAGTCTAATGAGAGCAGATCAAATATAACTGACACCGCGGGGAGACAAAGGGAGACGTAGACCTGGGTGAAAGATGAGGCGAGGCAGAACAATGGGCCTAGATGAGCCGTCGCTGCGGCGGTGCGGAGCAGGACCAGTGAATGCAGATGATTCTGTAATGAGGGATTAAGTGGTGGATTATGGGTCTTTATTAAGATGTTTCTGATCCTCATTAGGCTCAATCTCGTATCAGGGCATCGATTCCCCGCTCGCTCGCTCGCTGGATTGGCCGTTCTCTGGAGGAAGAGGGAGGAGGAAGAAAGATGGAGAGACATGCGCATCTATAATCCTACTCCGAGGTGTGAAACCCAAAAAATGTGTAACGTATGTATGCGTTTTTTAAATAAAGCTTTAATTAAAGTATGTTGATGCTGAAAACAAATAAGCTTTCAGGTATTTTATCATAAACCAACGAATTGGTCAAATTCAAATTTGGAGCAGATGATGGTTACGACATACAGTAATACGTCCTGAGGGGACATAAACACGGTGCTGATGTTCAGGATAAATCATGCTGGATTGAAGAAAACTTTAAACTAGAGATTGGGACCATAAACTCATGTTTACTGGAGATAACAAATAGGTTAATTTTCTCATAGACATGTAATCAGACTTCTTTTTGGAACAGGAGGAGTGGCCCCCTGATGGCCAACAGAGAGAATGCACGTTTTAAGCACTTTGGCCTACAAGTGGAAGTTGTCGCCTGGATAATCTAACCAGAATGGTTGTGTCGACCTGTGTGACTGGCATTGTCTTCCCAATAGGAACCAGACAAGAAGACAATATTTACATCCTATAACAACTCTGACTGTAGTGTTAACATAATCAGAGAATCTCCTCTATTCCACTATTTATGTGACAACGTCCAAGTTTCCTATGTAAGAATCCAGACACAACAGTTTGAATTCCACCGTGAATTAGACTAAACTTCCTCCGGCTCAGAGCAACAACTGCAGCCGGCAAGCCTTATTTTAGACAAAGCAGACAGCGCTGCATATCACTACAACTCAGCTGCAAATCCAACTACACAGATGGTAAACAGCGCTGATGCACAGAACACATGGAAAACTATCATTACTGATCTGACACAAACTCTAAATGTACAACCCTTCTTTTTATGGCATCTCATCTACGACGAAGAAAAATAACTGGATCTTTTACTTGCAGTTAGAAAACCTCCAGCTGTCACAGCTAGTGGGCACAAGGCAGCAAAGGGACGGACTCAAACAAGTAATGGACAGGCAGGACAAGCACATGGCAACTCTGCAACACAGAGGCCCAACTACAGTGCCCCCCCCCCAGGCCCAAAGTCCTGAACCTTCAGGAATTTAATACAAATCATGTTATCTACAATTGTGGGTTTTACTTTTTAATTTTGAACGTTTTCCAGGCTCTTAATGTGTCTTACCAGTGTTGAGGTAACAGTCAAATAACCTATTTACTTGTTGTAGTTAAAACAGCTTCAATAAGCAAAATTAAAAGAAATGGTTGATGAATAAACTTGAATTTAATATTATAGCACATTAAATATTAAAACCTGTTTGTGTGTAGATGTAACGTGCCAGACTTTGTTTACCTTTTTTTAGGATTTGTGTGTCATTCTCTCAGAGGGACTGAACTAAACCCTCACAGAGTTTTCATAAGTGTGGAGACGGGGGACTGGGGACATCAGCAAACAGGCAGGGTGTGAGGAAAGGGTGAGTCACAAACGGCAGGGCTGATTAGGGAGAGTGGTGTGTAGGTGGGACGGGATGTCAGGTGACCAAAGCTGGCAAGAAAGTCTGAGGGCCTCTAGTGGACGGTTGGAGGGTTGCAGGTCTGGAGAGGGACAGGAGAGTACAGGGCCTGGAGACAGCTGGCTCAGGTTGAACCAAGTCCTCGATCACCTGATCAAAACCTGATCACCTGACAGCTCTGAAATATACAATATATGCTATAAAGACTATTACATGGCAGAGGAATGTATACAATAAACAGAAATAGCTTTATATATATATATATATATATATATACATCCCCTCCCACCTACACACCTGTTCTCACTCTCCCTAATCAGCCCTGCCGTTTGTGACTCACCCTTTTCCTGATATATATATATATATATATAAATATCCTCTCATCAGTTAAACAAAAACATTCATAACAGCCTTTCATAATAGATTCGGTGTTAGACAGGCTTCAATTATCAGAGCAATACAAATATTACGGCTCCCTCGTGTGGTTCAAAGGTGAACTGCGGATATCAATGTTTACTAAAAGACAATGGAAGAAATGAATTCAAGTAAAATCTCCTGTGAGCCACCTGCAGGTCCCGACCCAGTCTTTGTGAATGACTGCTATACAGTATGATGTGACTAATTAGAAACATCATAAAGTAGTCTCGTGCATTGCAGTGCTCATTAATAATATTTCTTTAGATTGTTCAGGTTTGTCTGTTCAATTCCACAATCATAGCATCTGCCAAGAGATGGGAGATTGTGAGTTGTTGGTTATAGATGTGAGTTGTTGGTTATAGAAGTGAGTTGTTGGTTATAGATGTGAGTTGTTGGTTATAGATGTGAGTTGTTGGTTATAGATGTGAGTTGTTGGTTATAGATGTGAGTTGTTGGTTATAGATGTGAGTTGTTGGTTATAGATGTGAGTTGTTGGTTATAGATGTGCGTTGTTGGTTATAGATGTGAGTTGTTGGTTATAGATGTGAGTTGTTGGTTATAGATGTGAGTTGTTGGTTATAGATGTGAGTTGTTGGTTATAGATGTGCGTTGTTGGTTATAGATGTGAGTTGTTGGTTATAGATGTGAGTGGTTGGTTATAGATGTGAGTTGTTGGTTATAGATGTGAGTGGTTGGTTATAGATGTGAGTTGTTGGTTATAGATGTGAGTTGTTGGTTATAGATGTGAGTTGTTGGTTATAGATGTGAGTGGTTGGTTATAGATGTGAGTTGTTGGTTATAGATGTGAGTTGTTGGTTATAGATGTGAGTTGTTGGTTATAGATGTAGATGGGAAATAAACAAATGATTTCATGAAAATGAGAAACCTTCTCATCTTTGTCTACAACCCCTCTCTTGGTGAACTCCCTGTGAGCTAAAGAAGCTCTGATTGGTAAGAAGTGCATGAAGAGTGAATGCTCGGAACAAAAAATGACCTGAACACACCAGCAGTTTGGGTTATGACAGTTTTATTCAGTGCTTAGAGAGTCTAATAGCAGGAGTCGGTGATGCGCTTCATGCTCATGAACCTCATGCCGCTGTTGCCCATGTTCATGAAGTTCCTGTACTCGCCAGGCCTAGCGTACATCATCCTGCCTCTGTATTGGGGCTGCTCGTACATCAGCCAGTGGCCGTCCATCACGTTGCAGGACATGCAGTTGGACATGCGGTAACGGTCCATGACGTTGTCACAGTCGTCCATCAGCTCATACATCTGGCCTCCGAAGTTCTCCCTCTCGTAGATCTTCATCCTGTAGGAACCCCTGTGCTGTGGTGCCGAAGAGGAGGACGTTTATTATTCAGCATGAGCTCTAGATATATGCTATATATATAAAAAAGAATTGTATTTTCTACAGTGAATCTAGCCAGGTGTAAGATCTTACCATGGGGATCATGCGGCAGGACCTGATGCAGTCGCTCATGCCCATCATGCTCATGTAGTCAGCGTACTCGCCCCTCCTCATGAAGTACTGGTTGCCCATGTAGTTGGTGCGGTCGTACACGACGAAGCAGCCTTTCTCCACCCTGCAGGAGTGGCACTTGTTCAGGTAGGAGGACATGTCGGGGCAGTCGCTCATGCACTCATAAGAGCGGCCCTGGAAGTTCCTCTCCTCGTAGAAGATGATCTGAGGGAGAGACAGAGCCTTTGGTTAGCACACGTGAGGCTCATGAGGAGACACAGCTGTCCTGGGTTGAAGCTGCACAGTCAATTTGTTTTTTAGAGGGGAAAAACTTTGTATTTTAATCAAGCTTTCTTCAGATGATGTGCTGTTCGGGATAGCTTGGGGTTTCCCTCTACTATCTTTAATTTAAAGTGCAGTTTCAAACATGCAGACTTTGGTGTGGTTTATTTTTTGGCCACCTGGGGGCAGCAGAAACAAGCTGTGAACACAATACAGGTGCCGATTCACACATGCAGAAGATATGACGCAACATCAGCCTTTATTTGGAGCTGTGTTTCTCTCCACCTCTCGATCAATGCAAGTCCTATATCTGCTCTTATTGTAGCTGTTTATGGACTTCACCAACTTTTGAGTGAAATATTTGACCCTCAATATTTGGACCCGTTAAATCCTCCAGTACGTTTATCAGGTGGTGCGTTTCTCTGTCCACCCTTTAGTGCTGAGCAGCTAACCTTTTTAGAGCTGTTTCAGTTAAACCAACTGCCTGCTGTGGCCAAAAAATATATATATATATAACTTCTCAAAAACAAAAAACCTACTATTACAAGAGCTGTGAGAGCGAACCTTAACAGTTAAAACTGAAGACCCGAAAACAAAAACACATAGATTATAACAGCTTTGAGGTAAACAGCATACATAGAG
This sequence comes from Eutrigla gurnardus, assembly GCF_963514095.1. Taxonomy (NCBI): domain Eukaryota; kingdom Metazoa; phylum Chordata; class Actinopteri; order Perciformes; family Triglidae; genus Eutrigla; species Eutrigla gurnardus. Next base: position 21,866,260 of record NC_139936.1, read on the forward strand.
GTGATGCACAGTTTAGCCGTTAAGTCTGAGTGACATTATGAAAATCATCAGAGAGCTTACCCTGCTCATGTTGTTCATGCCAGTGGAAGTCATTTTGCTGGTCAGTGGTGTTTGCTGCTGCTGCTGCTGCTGTTGGTACTGCTGCTGCTGACACTCTTGCACAGAACTGTACTCTACCTGGTTTAACCCTTTGCTTTTATACCTGAGCCACAGACTGGCCCTTTTGTCTAAACCCCCTGAGCCAGCAACAGTGCCATAGAAATGTGCAGAATATGGAGTGATTGTCCACATTTCCAGGGGCCGGCCGGCTCAGAAATCCTTTCAGCGGGTCATAGAAAAGGTCAAAGGGTTAACAATCAGAGGTCAGACCTTAACCTTACGCCGTTTTGTCAGCAACAAAATTTTTGTTAAACAACCAACAGTTGTTTTTTGTTCCTGACACATAGTGTGCCATTTGCAAAGTCACTGAATTTCACAATTGCATGTGGAAGGTTTTTCTGTGTTCACTTTTATAATTTTCGCGGCACCCAGCGACACGCTAAGACATAGTAAATGATCATGTTCTGACCGTTAATCATGGCAAAAAGAGTTTTTACATATAAGTACACAAAGAAACATCATGCGAGTGATTAAGTGAGTCAGTAACAAGGTGACAAATATATAAAACAAAATTGAAAATATATGAATTACAGCAAACGGTTGTTTTGGATGATGTAAGGGAAAAATAAATGTAAATGTCTTCTGGAAATAAAAGACATCTGTATTTTTAAATCATACATCATTTACATTAGATTACAGAGACTTTTGTGGATTAAAATAGCTTAACTTGTCACTTTTGGAAATCACTTATACCAATATGGATATTTCAACACTAAAATATATAAATTACAAAATCTATTATTTAACATAATTATTTAAGTGTGAGGATATCATCACATCACAATCAAATTTTCTGATTTATGTGCAAATGTGTTCATTGTATTGAGCATTTGACTGCTCTGCTCTATGAGACATTTAATAAGAAAACAAATACATATGAGTTGAAAAATGTTTGAGACTTTTTATTTTGTGCAAATAAAATCTGGAAATCTATCCTTCTAATTAGGCAGCTGTAACATGTTTCTATGTTTGTTTGTTTGTCAAATACTTAAATAGAGAAAAGGTCAAGTAAATGTAAAGGTAAGGTAAATCAGACACAGTTTTATTTATTTATTTTGTTGCTTTTCCAATGGTAAGTTCAACATTATCTACCAAAATCTTGGTACAAATACAGTTTTTGTCCACAAATAAAATGTGTAACCTTGATTTTGTCTTTAAGTGACGTTGGATGGTGACATTGGAGATTTGTTGGATGCAAGAGACATGGACAGACTGACATGCTTCTTCATAAGCTGGATGTCTACTTGTGTTGACGGGAATTTCGCAAATGTTGTCCTATGAGGACAAACAATGTCTCAACAGTAAGTTAAGTCCACTCTACTGCTCAGTTTTACACATCACGGCAATTATAACCTCATATTCACAATAGTTTATTCAACATAGCCACAAGAGTAGATTTTATTAAATAAAGAAAGAAAAAAAAACAGTGATCCAGGATTTACATGCACATGCAAGTATTATTAACATATAAAACAGATAACAATTATCATATACTGTACAATACACTTTATACTGATAACAATATCTTGATCAATGTGATACTGACATGCATTTATCAACTAAATATGACATGTTATATGCTGACACACCTTGCAAATGTTCTGTTAATAAGATCAAATTAAAAAAAATCAGAGATAAAGTACCAAAACATTCATCATTTGAGTTGCGTGTACTTACACTTCTCAACAGACGGGGGCGCTGTGACCCATGCTCTGCACTCTGTCTGGACTCTCTTGGTAACAACATCTGTTGTCAACCGTTGCTAGGGAAGTACCGGTAAGTGAGCTACTCTTAAATTAGCCACTCCAAACCAAACAGTAAACCAGAGGTAACTTTACTTCAACGTAATAACAGTGAAATAACAAGTTGAATAAGACGCCAACTGCCGACACGACCCGTTTGTTAATAACATCTTATAAACGTTCGCTTCACACGTCGGCTGAGCTAGCATGTAACGTTATATAGCTTCTATAGCGTGTTATAGCTAGCTTTTCTGACTGTATAGGCTATCATGTTAGCGGAAGTCAGCGGTGGACCGTTATGTTACATATAAACTTAGCTATATATTCCTATAAATAAGCAGAACTCACGGAGCTTTTGTTGCCATTGCAAAACAACGTGACGTTCGACTGAAGTGTCGGTGTCTAGCTACCGCAAAGGCTAACGTTAGCACAATTAGCTCACGATGCTAGTATGTATTTAACTAGCGGTAACTAGAGTTCGCAGTACTAGCCCTAACTAATTCCCCACGTTTATTGAAAGTGTCTTGGTGGTAACAAGCAAGTTCACCGATTATACAAAAAACCCGTCCCTTGTATTGTTAACTTGGCTAAACTAACTCGTCTTAAGGCCACAATTGATCTTTTCTGCCCTGTGTGTTCAGGTGCATGTCGGGTAGCAATGAGCGAGCTCCACATACCTGACCGCAGACAGTCTCAGACATCACGAGAGGATGACTGAGAATGGAAAGGACAGCCCGAACCATCACACCTGTGAAGCTCCGGGTAGAGGAGATTCAATTGTCAGAGACAGCAGGGCACTCAAGGCCTCCATAGTAGATGCCAGATCCAAATCCAATACCTGCAAGCAGCACAATGATGCCCCCAAACTCACAGCAAGGAATGCAGAGGGAGAGATCACTCCATACCAGCCTCGGCCACCCTCACTGCCCAGGCTGTCGAAGGCCAACCAAAGTGTCTCAGTGGAGGAGACTGTGAAAAGCAGGAGGCTGAGAAACAGCCAGGAGAGTCTGAGTGACCCTGTTGGAACCGGCTCCTCCACAGACTCGCTTAAAGAGGACCAAACAGATCCAGCTCTAGGTGGGTTTGTTCTCAGTGATGCTGCCAACATCAGGACCGACCAGGACTCCAATGTGAGACAACCCCTCTCTTTTGTTACGACAGGATCCCCTGTCTTCCGGGACAGAGGGAGCAGTCTCTCCGAGTATGAAAGGAGGCCCTGCAGCCAGCAGAGCGAGCCCACAGACCACCGGGCGAGGCCCACCAAGGTGCGTCTGTCTCCGGTGCAACCCACGGGGACGCTGCCTGCTCTGGAGAAGAGCTTTGCCTCAGCCACTTTGAGGGCAGCTAATAGGATTGACAGGGATTGCTTAGATTATGGCATGTTGAGCAGAGAGAAACTCGGGGAGAGACTCCACAGGAACCTGAGCGACAGCCGGCTTCTGGAGAACATGGGCTCGGATAGTGCCTCTGTCAACTCCTTGAGGTCCACCTACAGCGTGCTTAGCCCCATCAGACCCCAGGATGTGAGGAACAGGTACTGTAGGCAATGTCATGACCATGTAGATGATGAACCTGGAGTCGTCCTCAGGCTCTTTTGTAGAGTTCACTCTATCCGGTGGCTATTCAATGCCGGTCTGTTTAAAGGGTGCCTGAGGTCCTAATGAAGATATAGGCAAGAGACAGCATAGAACTAGGCAAAGTTAGAACCGGATGTGAATAGTTTTATCCATTGCAACAATAATGTAGTCTTAGCGCATAAACCATGTCAGTCTGAGCTCTGGCCAGGCTTCAACTACCTTGCGCTTATACCAAAAGAAAATTGCTCAGGCACTGCATAAGAATTATGTACAGTGTCTTGTATCCCCTACATTTCTTGTAGTATTGATTGTGCATTCTGATTGGAGAAGGGGAACGTTGCAGAGAGGATGGGGAATTGCATAAGATCAGAGGTGATGTTCACTGCAGTTTTTGATGGCAGGAGCAGCAATAATTGTGTCTCAGTCTAGTCTCAATGCACCATAGGGAAGAGTATTTTGATTTTTAAATTGTTGACTTAACATCCGAGACAACAGCCTTGCTTTTTCCTACACTGCATTCTGCTAGGCTAGTTAGTGGCTTCCCTTGGTAGCGCTAACTTTCCTTTCCAATGTGCCGTTTCCAGGAGCTTTCTGGAGGGCAGCGTGCTGGGAAGCGGCGCCCTGCTCGGGGCCGAGGAGCTGGACCGCCACTTCCCCGACAGGAGAGTGGGCGTCTACATAGCCACATGGAACATGCAGGGAGAGAAGGTAGCACAGACGCGTGACTCTGCCGCATCTCACTGACCCAGTCTTTTGTTATTGTGTGCACAGACACCAACTGAGTTTCTTTGGTTTTCAGGGCCTTCCAACTAACTTAGATGACCTCCTCCTTCCAACGGACTCCGGATTTGCACAGGACTTTTATATTATTGGGGTCCAGGAGGGCTGTCCTGATAGGTATCTTATGGTTTGTTTGATTCTAATCATCATCAGGGAATAAAAGTGAGTTGTTATGATTGATGGCGATGGTGCATGTGTATGTGTGTGCAGAAGGGAGTGGGAAACTCGTCTTCAGGAGACTCTGGGACCTTACTACGTCATGCTGTATGCAGCATCGCATGGTGTTTTGTATCTCACTGTATTTGTCAGAAGGGACCTCATCTGGTTCTGCTCAGGTAACAGACTCGCTCCTCTAGTCCAAAATGATGTGATGACTTTTGATGTGGTGGATTTTGTTAGTTTTAGTCCACCTGATTACACTGTTAAGGCTCTGACACAACGTTTTGTCCTGTTGACCCACGCAGAGGTGGAGCACGCCACGGTCACAACCAGGATCATCTCTCAGATCAAGACCAAAGGGGCAGTGGGAATCGCCTTTACCTTTTTTGGCACTTCCTTCCTCTTCATCACTTCCCATTTTACCTGTAAGTAATTTGGAAAGAAAACTAATTTATTAATAAATAAGTAATTTTATCATTTTTACTTCTTCAGCATACTGGCAAGTCCCTCCACACCTTGTATGAGAGGCATGTTTGTGTTATTAGACTGGCCATGACTGCTTTTACATCTGCACTTAGTATTACACGTTTGCATTTAAACATCGCAGCATTGACAGCGAGGCAAACTTATGTGTTAAGTATTTCTGAATCTGGTCTTGTTCCAGCTGGAGATGCCAAGGTTTATGAGAGGGTTCTCGATTACAACAAGATCATCGAGGCTCTAGCTCTTCCCAAAGGCCTCCCAGACACCAACCCGTACCGCTCCACACCATGTAAGTTTCTCGTACCTTGTGCAAAACCCAAACAATTCATGAAGGTGGTTTTTCTGCAACCTCAGCTGACCAACACGATCAAACAAACACATTTAGCCTCATATTCTATGTTAAAATCTCATCTTCCTCAAATATTTACTATTCTGGTTATGGGATAAATTTGACTTATTTTCATGAACAAATGTGTCTTCAACAAGGTTATTCCTTCACTTTTTTGTTTTTGTTTTGTATCCATGACCATATTTTTTCGTGAAAGACCTGCTATTCAGTGAAGAATAAAATGCATTGTTATTCATATTCAGTACTTAGTTTGGAGCCTTGGTGTTGTCACAGGATGTGATTCTTAATTGCAGCCGACGTCACCACCAGATTCGACCAGGTCTTCTGGTTTGGAGATTTTAACTTTCGGCTTTGTAAAGACCGGGTCGACGTGGAGGCCATCATGAACCGCACAGTAGGTGGCGATATGCGCCAGCTGTTGGAGCATGACCAGCTCTCCAAGGAAATGAAAGAGGGTATGCTTGCATGTTGGAGGCTAAATCTCTGTGAAAACATTTCTAAAAGTTTTTTTTTTTATAGAAGTAGGTTGTTGTGTTTGACTGATTCTCACTGTGCGAATGTGCTTCTTTTTCCTCCCAGGTTCAATCTTTAAAGGTTTCCAAGAGGCACCAATACACTTCCGCCCCACATACAAGTTCGACGTCGGCTGCGACATCTATGACACCACGTCTAAACAGAGAACGCCTTCATACACGGTAAGCTGAAACAGAAAAGGAAGCCACCAAAATGAGCCAAACATTCGGTGGAAGGCACTCTTATACTCGTGTAGCTGCTCTCATTACAGTCTGAACTGGAAGTCAGCACGGTTAAACCTCTCTGTTCACAGGACAGGATCTTGTTCAGGAGCAGGCAGGCTGATGACATAAAAGTGGTCAAGTACACCAGCTGCTCCAGCATCAAGACCTCAGACCATCGGCCCGTCATCAGCGTCTTCCAGGTCAAACTCAGGCCGGGCAGAGACAAGTGAGTCCCACTGGCGTTTAAAAACAAACCTTAGAAGTGTGTCATCTTACGAAGAATGCATTCACTATATTGACATTTTTGTAATTAGTAAATTAAAAGTAACAGTTGCATTTTTCCAACTGCCGTCAGTCAGCTTCATTTCTGAGTTCAGTGTTATTGTTGTTATTATATACATCAATGCATAACGTTTGTTTTCTTTAATGAAGCTGCCTCCTCTAGTTAAGTATGTTAGTGTGCTGGTCTCTTGTAGCTTTGACCACAGTTAAAAATGAAGCTGTTTTGGGTTAAATGGTTCCTACTGTTTTGTCCCAATACAGTTAGAAAGTAAAGTCATTGTAGTTTTAGTGAGAGAAGTTTATAAATAACAGTTAGCCAATCTCCTTGCAAATATGTCGCAATAATTTTAAAAATATTGACAGCATTTTCTAATTGTTCCGTATTCTTTATGGTGTACATAACTAAGCCCTATATTTTGGAGTTATTTTTTTGTCATTGTGACCTCATAAGTCATGTGTATTGCATCTGTTTGTGTTGTTTAGTATTCCCTTGGGAGCGGGACAGTTTGACAGAGGCTTGTACTTGGAGGGAATCAGGAGGAGGATCACCAGAGAGCTGAAGAGGAGGGAGGCCATGAAGCACCAGGGTAGCAGCACCATCTGCACCATCTCTTAAAGCCGGAAAAGGACCAAAAAGAAGCCAGAGTTGTCTTAACTACACAGTGCTAGTCACTGTAACTGAGTGAGCCCCCTGTTGGGCATTCTTAGGAACTGTCTGTGTGCAGCTGTACTTGAGGGCAGGGACCTTAAGGTCAGACACACACAGAGGTTAACGACACAGCAGCGGTCTGGCCTTTATTTATTCAGCCCCCTCTACTCAGACATGACTGAAACAGAATGGGAAGGGGGGGCTGCCATCATGGCATACTCTTTGCTCACATGCTCTAGTGTCTAACCTTAAATGCTCTGTGTAACCACATTCATTCTCCTAATTTCTTTTGTAGGTGTTCAAAAAGCATCACAAACCACAATGTTCTAAATGCTCATTTCAGTGTTAAATGCCTCATGAATTGATTATCAAATCTAAACAAAACATAACTACATTTTGGTGGCACATTTAAATGTAATTTAGGCGTCTTCCATAGGTTTTGCATAGGATTTTGACTTGAATTTTACTCCAAGCTTAATGTTATGTAGGAAACGTGACTGTGGGGAGAAGGGAGGTTAAAGAAATTATTTCAAGAGCATGACATTGAAGGATGCTACAAACATGAGGTGGTTACTACTTTCTACATGATACTGTGGAATTTCAGGGAGATTAAAAGTATTTGACAGCTTCTATTTAACTTTTTTTTGCAGGAACTCACTTTGTATGACACATTTACACTGTTAACGCCTGTCACTAAGTGTTACTTACTGTAACTCAATGCCTTACCTTTCATTTCCCTGCTGTGTGACCTCATGTACTATAAACGGTCCATGTACTGTATTTACCACAACTTTCTTTCCCAGCATGAAGAGCAGTCCGCTCCAAAAAAAAAGTGCCTGTCTTGTTTTTATTTCAAGACCTCCTAACTTTGTCTAATTATTTTTATATGCAACCCATTATGTAACATTCTGTAATAAATGTTTTAAAACACATTTGTTTTTTTGTTCATTGCACTGTAATGCATGACCTTTACAATATAATACTTTATTCATGGAAGTAATTACATTTATTTACCACTTGGTATACAGATTCACAAACTAGTCAGAAGCCACTGATATTCTCATAAAATACGGTATTTGTGCATTTTAATAAACGTTTTGTTTGCAAATGTGAACCTCTAAATTTGGTCAATTTGAACGCAGAGGAGACTTCAAAAGAGACCGTAATTTTCACGTGTGTGAGTGTAAACGCCAGCAGCCGGTTAGCTCTCCTCACGTTAAACAGACAGGAAACGGCGAGCGGCGGCTAACTGTCCAGCTGTAGCAAACTCCGGCTAACGGCACCTCTAAAAGCTCCTGAATTGACACATTGTGGCTCGTTTGTTTTATCAGTACAAGTCACCATGAAAACAACAATTTGCTGTTTTAGGGGGGTTGTGAGACGGAACGGCCAACAACTCCATGGAGTCTCATCTGGTTGCCTCGCAACGGGGTCAGAGCCAAGAAATGGTCCTGTACACACCTGTGAACCTGCTTAATCGTCGCTTTTATACTTAGGTTTTTGCCCTGATCAAAACAATGAGACAAACAGGGCAATAAAAGATGATAACTGCCTGAGTGTTAGAGGTGCTGCTGGGTAGATCTCTCTCTTACAGAGCCAGGTATGCCGTTTCAAGTCCAGTAAATCTTATGCTATGCTAAGCTAACGGGCGACTGGCTGTGGCTCAATATTTAACAAATTCTCCTTATCCAATTCTCTGTCAGCAAGCAAAGTATATATACATTTTTTGTTGTTGTAAGGGCATCAAATCAATCTCTTTACACTAATTGAAACACAATGGTGCCAGAAACCGTGGAGCTGAATTACAATCGTGAGGTTCGTCCCGTTAATCCCGTTTACCATCGCTGTGTGTAATGCCTCCTGTGTCTGTAAATGTAGACTACGAAGTGCTTTTGTAGAAACGGTAAGATTTTCAACTGTTTTTTGAAGGTTTGAGGTGCAGCTCTGTGTTTTAAGAGAGCTGACGGGTTTGAAAGCTGAGAGCTCAGTAAAAAAACAAAAAACAAACAAAACAATTTAGACAGTGCTGGGGATGTTAGCCGCCCCCTTCTCTTGTTTACTTTCACAGTCTACTCCATTCATCGTTCACTCATAAACTGACATGTAACAGGGTGGGATTTGGATTTTGAAATGAGAAATTCACACATTTTGGCTTTGGAGTGAATTGTCTCTTTAAAACCCACTCCTGAAAATCTACCCAGTAAATAATGTAATATTGCTTTCCTGCCCACAAGCAATAAATACAGATACTCCAACTGTATGTAGATTATGTTTACTGTAGAGTAAAATGTAACTTTTCATTAAAATCCCCACTCTCAGAGGTTTAGTCTGGAGCCCAGGTATTAGTCCCCTCCCAGCGTGAGCTGTGTAGAGTTCGGTGGTGGGAGGGAACGCTAGTGTAATTTTCCAGTCCAGTTTATATACAGTGATGTTTGCCGGTGGTGACCGGCTCGATGGCTATGAGGGGGTCTATCTGAAGAGGCGATACATGCGGGGCAGACGTCCATCCTTGCTGGACAGGGCGGCCTGGATGTGTTCGTACGAGGGCAACTCTGTCAGGTCTCCCAGGGCTGCGACTGCCGGCTTACTGCGCAGCATCTTGGTGGTTACTCTCTTAATGTCACTGGCCGTCACGTTGCCTGGAAATTAGGAAATTATATGTTGACAATATACAAGGAGGGTAAAATGTCATTTTTTCTCTTACACAGGTATCATGTGATTGCTACATTTTGTTCAGTACTCACTTATTAGATCACATAATTCATGTGGCAGCTTTCTCTTTCCTGTGGAGAGAACCTGGCGACCAACATCCTCAAAAATAACCGGCCGCGACTCGAGGTTCATCATCAACATGGACTTGAGCTGAGTCTTGGCCCGCTCCAACTCCATCTGGATATATGGGGGGATGAGAAAACTCTGAATGTTACACCTTTGTTTCTTTAATCAATAATCACTATTGCTTAAGTTGTGGTGGATGGTCCTGATAGTGGAACACAGCCATTACCTCTCCTGCGTTGCCAGCCATCTGAATGAACTCTCTGGTTATTATCTCCACCATTTCCCGCACCTGGAGATGAATTGATGTAATGATAAGAACTCTACATGAACATCAACAAAGACCACATAAGGAAACATTCATAAGAGAAAGCCACATGAAAGTTTTTAAAACATTCAAGAGTAAAGTTGTGGTAAAAAAGAAAACAAAAGGGAAAAAAAGAAGCTACTTGGATGGTACAATAAGACTACATGTTGAACCCTGCTGTCCTGAGCCAGTACCCACCTGTCTGGGGTCTGCACTGGCATGGATACACAGCAGACCGCTGTCCTCGTAGCTATGATGGTAGGAGGTGGCATTATACATCCAATGATGCCTACAAGAGACATGGAAAACCATGAGACAAGTGTAACTGACTGGTGTTATACCATTGACTTAATATAATTAGAGATGTTTCTAATTCCCATGAGAAACTTAGACCAAGAGACTAGTTTAAAAGTATGAAAACACTCAGGAGATAAATGTTTCCAAAACATTACGTTTCTATGTAAAAACCTGTGGAGCTAGCATTAGCAGAGTATGTTAGCACATCATAAACACCTGTTAGCACTTCTATGCTACACAAGCTACTGAAGGTATTCTCACTACACGTCACATCCTGCTTTTGCTTTTTAATGACTGAAACAGTAAATAAACACCCGGCTTGACAGTAATATTGTTGTTCCCTAGTTTCATCTCCTTCTGTCTCGATCTCTATGTGGTGGTTCATGTTTACACTGTGGTCTGTAGCTTTAGCTCCCAGCTTTATCTTTTTAACCTGTTTTCACTACTGAATCAGTTTCCCGGACATATCTTTGAAAAGCATATTGTAGATGCTTCTGTCTGAAATAGCTTTTTTGTTTTTCCAAAAGTTGTTATACTATTTTCAGGGAGTGCAGTTAGTGACAGTGTGGGCTCCATGCTAGCTCTGACAGTAGCAGAGTAGCAGCTTAAGGGCTAAGCAAAGGTTTCTGAGACACTCACCTGTTGAGCACGTTCAGGTAAAGGCGGGTGAACATGCCTTTCCCAGGTCCTCCTGCTGAAAAAGAGCCACCTCCACCCATCATCATATTGAGCACCGCAAATGGGATGAAGTCGTCCTCCTGAGAAAAGAAAACAGGAACTTGCAGGAGCTTGCAGCTAACATGATTGGAGACCCTTCAGGATAGCCAGCCACTAACAACACCCACCAAGAAGGAGCAGCTCTCCAGGCCGATCATGATGTGGGTGAGCTCTGGGATCGGGGTGGGGCCGAGGCTCACGTCTGACATATCCTTGTCCATCTGACGGATTAAAAGAAGATTTTATTATCCTACCTTCAAGATTAACCACGGTATTGCTTATTAGTACTGCCCATTTTAATGTGATTTGGAAATGGGCAACATGTTAAGTAACTATTGCTTCACGTTTAATATATTTAAATTAATATTTAATAATAGGAGTGCTCCATTTGATCAAATATCAAATTAAGAGCAGATCAAAAATTCCAAAAAAAGAAGTCTGTAACATCTGTAACAGCAGACAAACAAGTTGCTAACCTACAGAAGAAAATTTTGAGGACATTACTAAGTAAGTAATCACATTTTGAGTAACTTGTTCATGGCCAAATTTACGATAGATAAATCCACCACATAAATGCTAACTGAACACTACATTTATAGCCAAATCAGGTACAAACAAAACTTGTAAACAATGAAAACTGATAAATCACCTTGATGATGCCCCCAGTGTACTGTGCTACAGAAAGGTCCACGTTGGCCACTGCACTCGTTCCCCACACGGGCTTCACATCCAGCAGATATTTCCTGGCACATTCAACCAGCTGCTCGTGCTCGATGCCCACTCCAGCCAGCACCATCCGCTCGGGACAGTAGTAGTTACGCAGGTAGTTGTGAAGTGCTTTCTTGTCAATCTTGTCCACGTTGTCCACAGGACAAAAGCGAGGTAGTCCAACCGTGTTGCCTCGATATGCAGCCTGGATACAAACGATGACCAATCATAGGAGTGTTTGGGTCAGTTTTAAGATACAAGATATTTCTATTGTGTCCACACCGCCCAGAACTATGAATGCAGTTCCACATCATCTTGATATCATTAATAACAGCCTTCATGTGTAAAGGTCACGGATTAATTGGTTCACTGTCTCACAGAGAGTTGGTGTTGGAGGGTCTAAACTAATGATATGACTCACAGCATGGATCATCTCAGTGAGTAACGGTTCAGGGTCTGGCCTCATGTTGAGATCTTCTAACTCAAAGCGTACTGCCATTCTGGTCATCTCGATCTCGTCATCTGAACGTAAATAAACACAGATCATCTCAGAAAGGAAGTAGAGAGAGACATGCATTTTGCACAGTTCTAACTCCTGAAGTTGTCATTTGAAGTAAGGATGGACTTACCCAGCAGGCGAGGCTGTAGAACAGCATCAGAGAGAAGACTGACCACGGTGTCCAGACCCTTCACTTCAGCAGACACTGCATACATGGTGGTATCTCTGCACAGCCACGATAAGATGCATCACACACAACAACAACTGTATTTGCATATTTTCCAACAGGAGAAAGGCCTCATTCACACACAAAAAAGACATGCTGAAAGACTACATACCTTGATGTTTGGCAGTCACATATCCCTCCGTGTTTCTCCAATGTGAGGAGAATTTCATCTTTACTCCCGTACTGAGCAGTGGACTAAAGATTAAAAATGGAAATATCATTCCACATGCCTCAGCAACCTTGACCTTTCACTTTGTTTTTCTTTTTACTTACAGAAAAGGCGAGTTTCTCTATGAAGTGTGCTATCCCACTTGGGTACTTTGCTTCATGTCTGGATCCAGAATTTACTAAAACTAAAAAATAAGACAGAAAATAGAGACATTGTATGAGCTTCAGCTACATCCTGAAGACAAGTGGATATTATAATATGCAAATTGTTGCTGTTACTTACTTCCGACTGTGCAAAATTGACCAAACTTGTTTTGGGAAGCGACTTTGAGGCCATTTTCAAGAGTAGTGATCTTGGTCTCATATTTTTCATGACCATCCACGGATGCGAACACTGGCTTGGGGATCCCAGGCAGCGGTTCAGAGAGGGAGATGTTTGGGTACCGGCCGCCACTGCTGTACTTTCTGTACGCTGCGATCCCAAACCTTAAGAACAGCAAAGCAATATTATTTTAACAGCTGTTAAATTGTATTGGTATAGTGAGGGTTTCTACATAGTCAGAGTACAATCACTTCTATAAAACAAAAACACGTTAGACACACCTCTTAGTACAGTTATAATGCTGGGGTAACAGACAATAACCAAGAAGGAGCTCTCTAAAACTGTTTTACCAAAAAAGTGAACATGATAACCTTTGTGAAGGTAGGATTTCATGCAGAACTTTCTAATAAAATAGAAAGTGTATTAACATCTTACATATGCATACCATGATGATAAATTAATGTAAGTATTTGCACCTCATCTTTTACTGCTGTAACGGTACAATTCCCCACAGTAATGAATACAGTTCTCCATCTATCTATCTGAACCTTTTTGACTTGTTTCAAAGCAGAAGGAAAGAAAGTGTAAATTAACAATAAAAATAATAAAATATTTAATAAAACTACACAAGAGCATTTGGAGGCAAGCATTTGTGTCCGGAGAGGGATTAACTATACAACTCAGTGTAAGAAATAAAACATAATACAGTATAAAATCGTAAATGATTATATAGTATGAGCTATGAGATAAGGTGTAAGGTAAATCGAAGCTTCGCAGTAGAAAAGCCAAAGTAAATCACAAAAATACGGACTAGTATAGTACTGGTGACTGTATTTACTCATGATGTAACATTAGCCAAACTGACAGCAAGACTACGGTTTGTTTGACGGCTAACAGTTAGCATCGCGCTAACCGAGTAAGCTAATCGCGGGTAATGAGGACGTAGAGAAGTTATCACGCCGCGGAAGTCAGGGAGAGACGTGACACGGGAGACACTGGGTGCTGTTTCCCTGTTTGTGACCAGACACTGGCGACAACTTGAGAGCAGTCACTTTAAACGCGTACTACCTTTGAACACGACTCCAGGTTCTACACCTCGACATGTGAGTCGCCATCTTGGATCCTCTGTGACCAGAGAGTAACCCGGATGATGATGTAAATGATCTGAAGCACTTCCGGCCCAGACACAAACCCCTACTGTTAAAAAACAGAAATAAACAGCAACAAAAAAATAACTGCTTTTTTTACACTGCAACCCACTTTCAACCGTGTTAATGACGGTTTAAAATGAACCTTTTAAACTAAAATGTAAAATGAAACACAGACTCACAACTGTGAGACAACCACACGGAGGTACAACTATGGAGCTCAGTGAGCTAAAGAGCTGATGTGGACCAGAAAGATGGTTTCTTCAAACCTCATCTCTTGTTTCCTTGCTGTTACTGTTTTAAATGTCTGAACACTTCTGTGGGCTGAGAAGAACCTCAGTGCTATCTTGTTATTTAATAGCTCAGTGCCAAAAACAGAACATTAAGATGCTGGAGGTTGTTGATTCAAGTCCCAGCTTTGCCAGTCTTTAACGCAGACATCATTAAATGGGTAGTTTAAGACTTGTGCTTTTCTGTGTATCACCTTTCCTTTAGTAAGTTATATCGTTTTTTTTGTTCATATTTTTTTTTACATTTATTTTACCTTTATTTATCCAGCACATTGAGATAGATGTCTTGTTTACAAGTGAGCCCTGGCCAAGGCAGCAGCACACAATTAACATAACAAGGACAGACAAGGTCATAAATAGATACATAAAACATATAAAAGGTCTCCGGAGTTGCAGGGCCTCTCTGCCACAGAAACACTGCTCCTGAACGACTTGTAACGCACATGGAGTCGCCATGTTGAGAAGACGCTATTATCTGCTCCACAACATTGAATTTTCCATTGTATGGATTTCTAAAGGAAGAAGTTGAAGAACAAGGGGCTAAAATTACATTTATATACAACTCCTGTAGTCCCTTTATAGTAAGAGGTGTGACATTTCTGACACTGAGCGATAAAGCCAGCTTTACCAATCAGAGCAGCCTGGGCTTTTTGGGAGGGAGGAGCAGGAGCTCAAAAGTGTTTCAGAGAGAGGCTGAATAGGTTCTAGTAGTAAGCTGAAATACAGGTATGCACCTTATTGTTTAGTAGCAGGTGGAAAAACAGGTTTAGAAAAGACCTGAAGCTATAATATCTCAATGAGATCAGAAGTTGCTGATTCAACTCCCTGCTCTCTGACTCTTTTCTGATTTTATTCTATTCTACTTATACGTTTGTGCACATTTTTTCATGTGTACTCGTAAGTAAATAGTCATATATTCACACTATGAACCTTTATATTATTTATACAAAACAGGGGGTCTGCGAATGCTTTTCATCCCCTTGTGTCCCATTTCAGGAGTCAGGAGTAAATGGCGTGCTCACTGAAAGCTGCTTACAAAGATGTATGTTTTTTAACCTGAAAAAGACTTTGCGTCTCTCTAATTTGGAACAGAACAATTGATCCTTTAGAGTGGTCTGCAGGCCCAGAGCATTTAGCTACACATCACTGAATCAATTGTGACACAGAGTTAGGCCAGCTCCTGAAAAACGTCACCACTTCCACCTGACTCTTAAACGTTCGAGAGCTGCAGGAGGATTTAACGGGACTGTGACCAGCAGAAGATTTGACTAACTGGGTGAACGGCATCTAATTACTACAATGTTCTCCACCTCGCAAGTCACCACAGTTTCATGGTTGATTTTTCAGCTCTCATGCTGCAGTTCTGCTTACGAGCTTCAGAATACTATCCACACTCTGAAAGGAGAGAACCTCCACCTGCAGCACCGACTGGAGAATCTCACCCGGGCTCTCAGAGATCTGAAACACATGCTGAAAGGTAAGAGCGGACGGCTCTTCTCACTATTGGATTGAATCAGCACATTGTCAGAGTGGAAGTTCTGAATAGACGTTTGTTTCACGTCAACACAGTTTCTGGGGGAGAACATGGCACTGAATTTCTGCACGTCTTGAAAGAATGGTCCCAACATGGTGAGGTGAAGTTTGTCATGATCAAGCAGATCCTGTTATGGTTTCATATGTCTTTATTCATTCAACAGTCTTATTTCTTCCAGGCATTAGTGCTGAGACACACCAAACACTGGAGCAGGCCCTCTGCTTAACTGAGCTCCACGGAGCGACCCAGCCCACCTTCATCACTGCAGGATTCCTCCTCCTCCTCCCACCTTTCATCTCGTTAAATCTCCTGTTGCCGTCCTGACTCCAAAACACACACATCTTTCGACTCGTAATAAAAACTCCACCTGGATAATATCAGAGTCCCATGCGAGTACATGATGAGGATTGTTAATGTTACTAAATTAATATCCTATTTAATCATTAAAAATGAGGAAAAAATGATTTTTTTAAAAAATTAGGTTATACTGAGGTCGTGCATTATTTTTGTCTACCAAGAAAATAATATTAAATAAATGTTTTCTCCATTCATTATGGTCTCAATGTTATTTTTCTAAACTGGTATGTAATTCTGTGTTCTGTATGTGCTAAAATAATGAGAATTATAATGATTTTGTTTCAGACCATACTAACGATTCACGTCATTAACGAATTTTAGTTTCACATTTTGTGGGTAGCACTGTCGTCTCACAGCAAGAGGGTCCCGGGTTCAATTCCCAGGTCGGGTTCGGGTCACTTCTGTGTGGAGTTTGCATGTTCTCCCCGTGTAAGCGTGGGTTCTCTCCAGGTTCTCCGGCTTCCTCCCACAGTCCAAAGACATGCAGGATGGGGATAGGTTGATTGATGACTCTAAATGTCCCGTAGGTGTGAATGTGAGTGTGAATGGTTGTTTGCCTCTACATGTCGGCCCTGTGATAGACTGGCGACCTGTCCAGGGTGAACCCTGCCTTTGCCCAATGATAGCTGGGATCGGCTCCCCGCAACCCTGAATACAGGATAAAGCGGTAGACGATGGATGGATGGATTTTGTGCACGAACATCAGTCTCCTGGATGAAAGTCCTGTGTCTGCCCGGCCCGTGTGGAATGTCTCCCTCTTAATGCTACGTCTCTTGCTCCTAATGCAGCTGGTCGGTGCGTCACATACTTACACTCACGTGATAAATGAGCGTTGATGATTGAAGCACTGACCAAGCTGCATGATTTGACACCTTGGCAGTGAGAACTGGTTGGTACGTACCAAAAGAAAATCCTTTTAATATCTACATGAAACTGCTCTCACACAGATTATGTTAGGAGAACTGCTCCAGCTCCTTTGGTGGATTCATGTGTTTGATGATGTCCTGAATCCAACAATGTTGCATTTCGCCTGCTAAATCAGTCTTTGTCTGCTTAATTAAAATGGCCCTTCCTGCATAGATTATAAATCGGTGCATTTGTACTTTCATTTCCATTTGATTATGCTGAATGGATCGTTAATTTACATTTGCAAGGACTTCATCTGGCCTCAGTAGACATGTGCAAAGACCACAGTGTGTTAGCTGCAGCCGTGCGTGAGAAAAAGGGAGAAAGCCTCTTCATGCATGTGATTTTATGTACTCGTATCCTCCCTATGTTGACTTAGTTACCTTGAGGAAAGACATATTTAACAGGAGTCACGCAGCCACCATCCAGCTTGTCCTCAAATGCTCTTCATGGATTGATTGATAGTGCAGCAGTCATTATTTTCCCCCATTAACCTACATTCAAGAGGAATCAAATCTGCTACGGTGTAGATCATTGAATGATGCTCAAATATAGATCTGTTCCAAGATCAGATTGAAACATACACGTGCTTTTGTATCCCTTTGTGAGTTTTTTTCATGGTTTGGCGTGGACCATCCATGCACCATATGCGGGGAAGGCTCTTTCCTGTTGCACAAAGCCAGCTCCATGAAGAAATGGTTGCCACAGTTTGGTGCAGAAGAAGTTGACGGCAACTTCAACTAATCACCCAACATCAGTGTCCAGACCTCACAAATGTCCTGCAGACAAACCCTGAACGCCTTCTCAGGACAGTGGGAGTGGAGGGCATAGCAGCGGATTCATGGTGGGGTGGGGTGGAGGTTGTTTGGCACATGCGTGTGGCTGTTGCTTGTTCTCTCTCTGCAAATGCATCAGGACAACAGAGGTTGTGCACAGACTACGGACGGACAGAAAGAGACTGAATACGAATGGGCTGATTGCAAAGCAACAACAATCTTTGGACGCATGCAGAGTAAGTGTGTTTACGCTCTTCCAATAGATGTGTTGCAACATAAACAGCATCCAGAATCTTTAGTCCCAGGTGCTTTTTTTTTTTACCAGTGCTGTGTTTATTCAGCTGTTAATATTTCTCGTTTTCAATCGTATGCAAATGCGGCTCTCATTCAGTTCCTGAGGGCACCGTGCGTTATTGTTTTTACACGACACGCATTGAACCAGCAGAGAAACCAGCACTGGATTTGTAATTCTCTCAATCATCTGTTGAATTTGTGCCGTTTACAGAGCTACATGTATGTGCTAGTCTGGATGTCAGGGTGATGCTGAAAGAGACAAACCAACAGGAGCTTAATTGTTTGCTAAATGCGGTTTCTGAGAACCCTTTGGCAATAACACCACAGAAAGAAAAAAAATTAGAGGCAATCAAAGACAGAAATGTTAGCTTATGTATGATTAACAAATACAAATGATGGTATACATGAATATACATGGCTCTTCTGGAGAATAAGTGCAGTAGTGCCATGTTTAAATGCAAAGTATTATCGTGAAACATTACTTTTCATCAATGATGCTCTGAAAACAAGCCAAAATCAAAAGCTCATTGTGCAATGAATTGCTCAGATGTCACTTTGACCCCTCCACACTGTAAAAAAAAAGAAGAAAAAAAGAATGGAAATCTGCATGTAAAGAATTAAAAAGATGAATGATAATAAGAAAACACAGGACAAAACAATAGGCAAATTCCACATCTCCACTCTTGGTTTTATTCAGTTTAGAAATTGAGTGAAAACAATTAATATTATTCCTTTGAGAAATCTGTGTTAAAAGAAAGAGCATATAAGTCATAGTGTGTGGGCTAAAACATGCTAAACGGTGTAAATGATCTGTTGTGAGACAAACAAATACACACACCCACAGGCTCTCAGCATTATGAGTATAACCAGCCACTAGCTCTGCTGAACCAATCAAGCAATTCATTGATGTGTTTAGTTCGACAGTGATGAATAATGTACTCATGTCTGAAATCAAGGTGTTTTTTTAGGCTCAAGCATGTCCTCACTGGCATTTTAACACCTTTTCTCTTGTAAATACCGTAGGGCCAATGGGACAATTATTAAATACTATTTGATGGTATTTTTCCACTACAAACAATATTGATCATATGATCATATTGTGAGTATGACTGTTCGTAACATCACACTATTTTTATCTCATCTAGAGTGGATGATTGAGATCGATGAGGAGCATTTAAGACAAGAAGATTTAAACTTAGTATGACAACCAAATTTCCACTGAACAGGTGTGTTTCCATCCACCTCTTTTTGTGTGCCTTTTGTCGGAGAGAGAAAACATTGGCTCTTTGTCAGTCAGTAAGGAGACAGTAGTAGTACATAAGTAAGCATAAATGCTGTATTTACATTTTGTCTTTTACATTGTTTCCCATTGTTTGAGGTCTAGCTGGCACTCGTAGAATCCAGCCATCATTTAGGAGCACTCCCAACTCCTATGTAGTAGGAAGGCCTATAGGATTTTGCTTAATGTTTGGGAAATTTGATTGACCCTTTCAGTTAAAAGTTGTCTGAAAACCTTATTCCTTTTGAAGATACATTTTTTTTGCGAAACTGACACATTTGATACAGAGCATAATATTTCTCTGTACGCCACATTCACATTCTTGCAAATAACACCGAACCCTTTAACCTTCATGATTACACATTCAGGTGTAACCCTTTAATCATAAATGAGCCTTCATGAGATCAAAATATATTTTATATGTCTTTGGCATGTCGCCCTTCAATTTCCCTGCAAATTCAGCATTGCATACGCAAAATGCATGTCGTGTTGGAACAATAAAGGATTAGCCCTTACATGGCCATATTTAGGATCATGAAAGCCTATGTGATCAGACGGGTAGCGTTCCTTGCAGAGGACCAATAACTGATCTTCACAGTACAAAGCTCCGCAGCCTCTTTTCATGTCACTTTCATTGAATGGAGGGCCACAGTGGGGGCTCTATAAAGTGGCTGGGCCCATTCAAGGGACTAAAGAGGACAAAGCTGAGCTTGCTGCGGTGCCACAGACTCACAAACAAAATAGGACAGGGAAAAGGAAGGGGGGGCATTAAGAGCAAGGAGAATGTTAAATTAACCTGCCAACTACATTTGCTAGAAACAAATCAAAAGTGAATCGATGCAAACGGCAGCTGAAATGATGCTGATGAACAGGATGTGGTGATGTTCATGAGAAACATCTGAGATAAGGTCACATCATGTCGCAGAGACTATCTCAGATTAATCTTTCATCCTGCACACGTGAACCATAGCACGCATATATAGAATATACAGAACACATTTTACTGTTGGGTTATCATATGAAAGCATGTTACGGCTTCAAACTGTTAATCTGCTAATCTGTTTGAAATTGACTTGACTTTTTTTTACTGATTGTAATATGCACATTGCACAACCTTGAGAATGAGACCCCTTGTCCCGATGAGATTATCTGTCTTAATAAAGTTTGAATAAAAAAAAAACTTATTTTAGTTTGTTTTGTTTTAGTTATTTTAGTTTAATAAATAAACCAACATAAATATACAAAAAATATGACTTCCTCAGGTCAAAGTGACCCAACTTAACCCAGTGTGCATCAGTGCTATATAGCAACCTCACTGTGATAGTGTTACTCAGGTGTGTGGGTTTAATACTGTTCTATAGAGCGGATTAACAAAACTAACCCTTCAAAACAACTGAACAACTTCTGTGCCTCCTTATCATATCTTAACCATATGCAGCACATATAACTACATTGTTGGAGACATGCTTTGGGGGCTTTGGGTTCATTTTTTGCAGGCCAAGTGCCTGATTGAAATTCAAGTATAAGGCGGCGAGGGTTGAAATTGAATACATTTCCAATACAAACTCGTGCCGATTTTCCAGCTGACATCATGGATGAAGGTGTTTGGTGGTTTCCTCACGCCTCCCAGGGAACTCTGTAGTAGGATGCATGTTTGGACGCTCCCACAGATGACTTCCCATCTCTGCTTGCTCATCCTGTCCAGCTTGACAGTCTCATTCGAACTGGGTGAGTCCACGTACTTATTTCACATTTTAGTTAGTCCAACCACTGGACGTTTGTCAACAGAATGGCATCCATTTCCTGTTTACACTGCGTGTTCCAGGTTTGGAGGATGTTTTCTTCAGTCCCCAGGACCAGGCAGTCAGAGAAGGAGAGGGAGTTTTCTTCCAGTGTGTGTCAGGGGAAAGTTCACCTCCTGCAAGCATTGCGTGGCTCAAAGATGGGACAGTAGTCACAAGAGGTGGACACATTCAGGTGGGTGCCGAACGACTGTCAGCTCCTATCTGTCTGACAACCGGAGGGATCAGGTGGTGCTCGAGACATTTCTGGAGTAACCTATTTTAAGTTTGAAAACACAGCAGCTCCACCTCCAAGAGAGGAATCCAAATTTGACTCAAAAACTTCCTTGAACAAATGAAATATCCACTAGTCACATACAAACTCCACACAAATCAAAAATGCAATAACGCAATAATTATTATATTTTCACCCAGATCTATCATATTGCATGTTTTAAACGGGTTATAACACTATAAGGTGTTGTTCTCAGGGCGAGTATGGAGGTGGTAATCAGAAGAAGACCTCAGGCACTCTGCATCTTTCCAATGTAACAGTAGAGGACGATGGGATATACATCTGTGTCACACACAATCCTTCATTGAACATCAGCAAGAAAAGCAACCCAGCTAAACTCACTGTGCAGGGTGAGTACGTGCACATGTTTTGCTTTTTACTCTAATACGTTTTGAAATATGTCTAGGTCTAATACGTTTTAATATCTATTCTTCTATTTAATGATTCCTCTTTTTTCAAAATGTTTTATGAGGATTGCAAAAGGGCAGCATTTGACCTCTAATCTCAAAAAATGTTGCTTTAATTAACAATAGCTCTTAAAAACAAATTGCAAGCAAGATAAATGATCCATTCCCAATTGAAAGATTTTTATTCGAGTCAGTGCTTCATTAAATGCCTCATTTGAATACATTTTCTGCAGTGGGGTTAACATCTCAAAGTGTTGTTACCTTGCAGGGGTCCCCAGAAGGCTCCAGATCATCCAGGGCCCTAACAACGTCACTGTTGCTATGGGAACCGAGGTCTCCATGCACTGTGCTGTCCATGGCTTTCCTGTTCCCATGGTGCACTGGTTCAAAGACGGCTGCCTCCTGTCGAACTGCTCGGTCTCGTTCAGCCTGCAGAACAATGGACAGCTGCTCACATTCAGGTCCAACACTGCATGGGATGAGAGGGATATTCATTCTTTATTGTCCAATCGTAACAATGAACCAAGAACTAGGATGCCTAATTTTCACAGATCCTGAGTTTTGAGTTCCTCCTGCCCTACTGAATGTAAAGACGCTGTCTGTCTGTGTTCTCCAGGAACGTGACCAGGGAGGACGAGGGCTCGTATCAATGTGAAGCATCCAACCAGAAAGAGTCAATCAGGTCGCAGCCAGCCTTCCTACTTCCAGCCGGTAGGCTACTGCATGTCCATGTCCACAGTAAAACTCAATTGTGCATTGACACATTTTTCACAAGTAAATCGTTTTCACAGTGAGTGAAATTCCTTGTTAAAAACACATTTTTCTGAGTATAAAGCTCTATCAGCTTCTGACGATGCAATTACCAAATGCAAAAGTACAGATGGTAACTTCAATGAATGATAAAGATTTTGGGACTTTATAGTCAAACAGCCATAATCTTCTCAGGATTCTCTTTTTTACTTTTACACACGCAACATTACTTGAGGTATGTACATTGGAATCAACACGCCTACACGTTGTGTTTCCAGAGATGGACTGGAGTTTCGTCCAGCATCCCGTGAACCGGACGGTGAAGAGAGGAGAAAATGTGACGGTCACTTGCAGGCCTCCGTACAGCAGACCAGCAGCTCAGGTGTCCTGGTTCAAAAACAACCAACCTCTCAGGCCCACAGCTCATGAGACTGTGCTGCCCAGTGGAGACCTCTTCTTCCACAGGTGAACACGATAACATGAAATATTACTGCAAACCGTCCATGATGTTAGCGCTGTGTAAATTCCTTTTGTCATCAGCATTGTTCATGTTTTCAAAGTTTAACAAGTTGTCCGTATTCTCTGCAGTGTCCAGGAGTACGACACTGGGAGCTACTTCTGCAGAGCCTCCAACTCCCACCTTCAAAGATTCCTCTCTTCTAGAAGAGCCACCCTGACGGTGCTGGGTACGACATTACAGCAGACCCACCGTCCGCTACCGGCGGACACTCAGACTGCTGCTCCGTCTCCATGCATAGTAACGGTCGTTCTGTTCTCTTCCTGGAAGCCCCTCCATCAGTCAAAGTGTGGCCCCAGGTGTTGACGGTGCCTGTGGGTGCTCGGGTGGTGCTGGAGTGTCATGTGTTCGGTCACCCTCTACCCTCCATCAGCTGGGTGAAGAGAGGCCACTCCAAGCAGACCGGAGGCAGGATCGTTTTGGGGTACGTTAAAATGTACTTTCTTAAAAGGTAAAGATGGTTGATAATATGTTCTGTCCCCATTTGCTCACTACTGTTGGAGATGTACTCAGGTCCTTTACTTAAACTAAATCAATAAGCAAAACAACGTGTGGTTGATGAGTAAACCCGGGTATGAAATCCTCTGATTTCATGTGTTTTATATCTATATCCTCAAAGTTAATGTTTCTGTGTAAATGCATTATGCCAGCCCTTGTGCCGTCCTCTTTGTTCACCATTTCTTTATGCTTCTGTAATTCCTTTGGTAACCCCATGTTATCTCACAACGCCATGATTTGTGGGTAATTGCGACAGGCAAAGTCTGCCGAAATGCGGACTCACGGCAAGTGTGCATAAAGGGCTAAAAAGTACTTACTTTCCACCACTGTTGCCCACCAGTATAACCACATCAAACACTACAACTGCCTCACGCTCATGTTCGTGTTTCTCACACAGACTGAGAAATGCCACTCTCTACATGCAGTCAGCCCGGAGCTACGATGACGGAGCGTATGTGTGCGAGGCCTCCAACACTCTGGGCCACAGCCGCAGCACAGTGATGCTGAGAGTCGCTGGTAATTTTCACATTTACTGAACTGCCATGTAATGTAACTCCAGAGGTTCAACAGGAGATCAGTCAGCAAGGCAACAGGATAAGGCAACAGGGTGAGGCAAAATCAACGGTTCACGGGGAAACAGGCACGGTTCAAAAACACTGGGAAACTCCACTGCTGCTGTTCTTCCTGTGGTTTGTGTGGTTTGTGTTGCCGTAGCTACCCCAATGGAAGCTGTTGCACGTCCGTGGGTCGGTACAATCAAATGTCTGAGGTGAATGACTTCTCTTCCACACTGCAGATGAAATGACAGTCACCAGCGTTAAGGAAAGGCCTTCAGCCATGACAGGCAGAGCTTCATTCTGCTTAGCTGGCATTAATGCCACAACCGCTGGTTGAAAACTTAGGTTGTAAAGTGATTGTTTCTATCAAAGCCATTAACTCAATTACACAGATTACCAAACTTCCATGCAATTTTAATTTCTATCCACGCATCAGTAACAACATGTGTCATCTCTGGAACCAGTTAATGCCCAGAAAAAAAACGTTCTTATAATCCATTTCATCAAATAGAAATAGAAAGTCTTTATTTCCTACATTTTCCTCTTTCCTCGTCCCAGTGAGTCCCATCATAGTGACGTTCATGGGTCAGGTGAGCTGCAGGATCGGGACTTCAGCGGTCCTGCCCTGCAGGGCTGTAGGGATTCTGCCCATCACATATACCTGGACCAGGAGCAGAGCAGGGTCCCCCATCAGTCCCACTGAAGACAGACACATTGATGGTGAGTCCAAATAGTCACTGTAGCTGTTTATTCTCATCACGAGTTCTATACTCGAATTGTTTTCCTAAATTTGTCTAAATATAATAGTTATTACCTTTAATCTCTGTGTGATTGATGCTGTCGCCTCATGGTCCGTGCAGGAGATGGAGCTCTGCACGTTTCCAGGGTGCAGTATTCTGATGTGGGGGAATATTACTGTACTGCTGAGAATCGAGCAGGACGACACCAGAGGCGTAGCGTCCTCACTGTCACAGGTACGTCCTGTATCTGCTCAACATGTCACTGTTACTTCAATGACAGAGGGACAATATGTTATACCGTTTTCTGAAAAACATACATGCATGCATTGTTTGTTGACATCTCCTTCCTTAACCCCATGATTTGTTCATGCTGTCCTCTGTCCTAAGCTGAAGATCATCCAGCTGACAGAGGCAAGCAGACAAGACGGGTTCTGTCTGCTGTGAGTAACGACGTTGTGAAACCTTCGCCGTGGCTTATGTGATGTCACTGTTCGGCTCCTCAGTCAGTGTGGTTTCTGTCCAGAAGTTGTGAATTGTTCTTGCGTGTGTACTTTTTACAACCTTACACATGGTGACTTTTCATTGTCAATGGGAAACACCACCACTCTGTATATTTGTGGTATATTACCTGCTTATCACATGTTTTGTGGCTTAGTTTATTTCTGATTGTGTCAAACGCTAAACTAAGAGACATTCATACTTTCTAGATCACAGAGACGAGCAAAGAGCTGCCTGTTTCCCAGTCCAGTGACTCTATGGCTGAGCAACAACATGAGGCAACACATCATCCACATGGAGAGAATAAGGAGGCCACGTGTATGTACCTCAAGAAAAACTACTATGGGTTGTCATACAGCAAAAAGTCAGACTGAACTATTTATATTCACATTTATGAGGCAAACAGTAAAATTTCAACCACATTGTCTCGGGCTACGTCCTACGATGTGAGGGTTGCGTAACCGATGGGGGGAGCCAAACAAGCGCTACCGTATGAAAGCTAACATGCTAGCAAAACTATTGTCTGTGTGAGCTAATGAGAATTTATAAGCTCCATTTAAGTGCACTCACTTGAAAGCTAATTGGCTTGAAAAAAAAACTGCTCACGTCTGTTGCCCGGATGGACCTATTGTTAACAGTGTTGCTGTGTGATATCGAGCCGTTACTTTGGTGAGTTTAACGTTAACCAATAGAACTAATGAGCTAAGGAAATGAAACCGATTGTAGTGAAAGATTTTTTTTTCTTCATTTCCCAGGCTCTTTATCACACTGTGATGATCCACAAAACAAAGGTACCACATTGTCTACATTTTCAAGGGGAGCAGCGGCTGAGCTAAAGATGCCGCCACGATCAGTCGGCCATCTTTTACAGCACCGACTGAGTCAGCGAACAACCAACCCAACAACCAATCCGACCCAGCTGTTAATCACACAGATGCAGCCTCCTCTGTTACCACCTCCTCCACTTCCTAACTTCCAGTCAGTAGATCTCCACAAACGACCGCCACTGACCAGTGATCCTCTTTTGATTTCAAATAGTGAAGCACCAGCGATACACAGCCAGACATCAGTAGTCACCAGGGAAATTTTGGGTACAACCCTTCAGTATCTACTCACTGAAAGTCAATCCCATTCCACCTTAACATCACCACGAACACAATTTCAAGTCAGTGACAAATTATTGATAGAGCCTGATTCTCAGTCCTTCACTGAGGCGTCAAACCCTCCAAACGGGGGACCATTCAGCTTTCTCTTGGATTTGTATTCGCCAACTCCAACACAAAGTTCTGTAACCCAAAGTAAGACGATCCACTCACATTCAGTCGTCCAGTCTTCTGCTTTACAAACTGAACTCTACCAAACCCAAACTCACCAGCTGGTTAGAAAAAGTACATTTTACCAATCCTTACATGAGCCGACGTCAACCCAGACTTCTCAAGCCAAACTCAAGCTCCAAGATCGACGTCTACAGCAGAAAACACATGTGCAGCCTTCACCAACCATCTCACAAATGTCACAGTCTGATCCTCAACAATCCAAATTCCATCTTGAGCTATCGACAATCCCGCATTATCTGCCTTCCACTCGACCTCCACTGTCTTCTGAAACAAAGCCCCAAAAATCCCCTGCACCGCCTAGACCAACTAAAACCATGTCGACACTTCCCCTAACATCTCCAACACAACCTCCACTGCTCCACCCACAAGCTCCTCCACCACAGACAGAAACCTTTCCGCTCCAACACAGAAACCCTTTTAATATCCAGCCGTCAATCTCAAACATCCATCAGACGTCCGCTCCTTCAAGGCTGGAACCTGAGATTCCTGTTGTCCATCCGGTCAACACGTCCGATCAGCTACAGATAAACACCAGCCTGCAAGGTGACACAGTTCAGTCAGCTAAATCAGCCAATGACACAGAGTTCACAGAGTGGCTGAAGAGGAACACCTCTCAGTCACCTATGACCAGCAACGATCAAAGGTGGGTCAAAATAAAAAATTTAGTGATGGATATAGTGATGTTTGTGCAGAGTTTTGGGGAAAACATTTTTGTGTTCTACTCCCAGAGTTACGCAGCAGTCTCCATCATGGTTGCCCGTGCTGGAGAAACATGACATTCCCATCGTGGTGGGTGTGGGTGTATCTCTGGCCTTCATCTTCATCACTGTTACCTTCTATTCAGTGGTCCAGAAGAATGAGCCTGCACCAACAAGCCGAGCAGGTCAGAGATCCTCAGCAGCATCAAATGTCAGCACACCTATTTCACATTCTGAACATGGTAAACTTCAGAAAATCCTTATCCTTCAAGGAATACTTTGATATTTTGGGGAATGTTCTTGAAAATTGATAACACTCTCATGTCCGTCTGTTGAAGTTGAACCTCACTAGTTTTACACATCAAAGTCTAGTTACAGCTTGTACAGTTGTATGAGTTATTCTGTAATTAAAAAGTCTGATAAATAATAAAACAGAATAAAGAAGACTACAAGTTTGAAAATGAAAAACATCTGGGCGTGTGGATAAAGAAAGAGGCGATAGCATAACACACCTCAGAACTGTTGGCTGTTGTGTTGCATTGTGGGTAATGTAGGCACCAGGTTTCTGTTGCAACATGTTATTAATTTTGTTTAAATTGTCCATAGTGAGTCCAACAATCTTTGATGCTTTACTAAATTGTTGGAGAGCTCCTTTAAACGTTCAACTAAAGGCTACAACTAGCAGGCAGTTAGCGTCCAACAAAGAAGAGCTTGAAAGCTCACTAATTAATAAGTTATTTCTCATTTGTGTAATTCATGTCGCTTCCAGTCTGTGTGCATGAGCTACGCTAATCAGCTGCTCGCTTCAAATATTATAGACAGACATGAGAGTGATGTCAATCTTCACCTAATAAAGCATGTGTACTACAATGAAAAAAATTAAAATATTCCTTTAAAATGGAAATGTCCTTGACAGCTCAGAGGAATCTAGGCGTCCCCATACGGCACACTGAACAACGAGCTGCAGGACGTACATACGAAAACAGGTAAATACACTATTATACAGCCGTGGCGTAGGTAGAAATAACAGTTTGGGTGAACATGGAGAAAATAAGGTGGGCCTCATCATAGAATACTTTATACTTCTGAGATGCATATGTTAACCAAAATAGACTATATTAATATTAATCCTACAAGCGTTGTACATCATCGTTACAGGCACAACAGGAAGTAATAACAGCGTGGCCACTCCGCCCAGAGCCATAGTTACAGATTGATTGATGAATGTCATGATATCATTGATTGAAATTGGTTGGTACTAACTGATGTAAGTATTAGCCTGATTTTGTTTTCCAGAAGGAATGAAACATTTGATTTCTATCAAAAAAAATATGAAGAAATACATTTTTTCGGCATATTTTTAAACAAGTGCACAACATGACCGGGGATATTATCTAAAAGGGTTAAAAACACATTTTTAATTTCAGCTCAACTTTAAAATAGCCTGGCACGGCAGCCAAATGAAGCACACACTCATCAGCATAGAATCCAATTGTAGCCAACCTCCAACTACAACTATACAGGACAAGAAATGCATGAAACGAGGCCTTGCCAGTGATCTTTTTGCCTCTTTGTGAAAGACACAGGAAACCAGAGGTTTGTGTTTCTTGCACAGAGCTTTTGAAGATGACGACTGTGTGGCAGTGATTGAGCAGAGCCCCAACACATCGAACACCCGAGCTCGACCTCCAGGGCCGAGCCTGGTCACGGTGCAGATGGAGCCTACATCCGAGGAGGTTCAGGAGGCCGCACGGCCGGCTCTGGACAATCACTCGCTCACTGTAGAGACTCATCCTGAGCCCATTCTTGACACACAGGTTTGATAAACCCTCTCCCTTTACCTAATAGTACAGAACATCAAGGCCAGCTACTTTTTTCCAATATTTGTGTTTTCTGATGTGTAGTTAGCGTTGCTAACCTCATAGTGACATCAGGCGTGGACCCTTTATTTGATCAAATCAGTTGAATGATCATTATTATTGTTCTATTTCAGATTGATCCCTCTGCGGAGGAGGAGAAGGGCTGCAGTTCGTCCCAGTGCAGCATCCAGCTGCAGTGTGCTGAGGACTGGACCAGCAACAGAGGAGACAACCGCTGCAGCCCAGGACAGGATGCCTTGCCTGCCCCCTCATCCCTACCCTCCCGTTCACCTTCCCTCTCTCCACCATCCAGACATGAGGAGGGCCTGCGCTCCTCATTGACCCTGCAAAGTGCTGAGGCGTGTGGGGCACCCATCCACCACAGCCTCAGCATTTCCCATGGGAACCCTCCCCTGCTCCTTTCTCACCACGTCTCTTTGGGCCTCACTACGGTGGCAGTGGACGTCCATTTTTACCCAGCAGCCACCGCTTCGATGGCAGTAGGCACTAGCACTCGTATCAATTCAGTCTCTAATTTAACATCATCGGCTGCGCCCCTGTTCAGTCAGGAGAATGACCAATCAGCTGCCAGATTTCATCACAATAAGTAGCTCCAAACTAAGGCGTCAAGTCCGGGACGTCCTAATATAACAGACCAAAGTTCAAGATAGTCATCAAAAATATTTTATAATTAAATAACTGAACAATTAATACAGGGCCACGTGATTAAAACTTGGAGACTCATTTTTATTTTAAAGTGTCTTTAAGTAGATGAAGTTATAGCCTGGAGGCGATTAGCTTAGCTTAGCATAAAGGCAAGGGGAAATAGCTAGCCTGGTACTGATAAAATTCAAAATTCACGAACTGACTCATCTTAAAACATGATGTATCATCTTTGTTGAATCTTTATACATACAGAACTGTTATAAATAACAATTTATGGTTTCAAAGGAATTTCATTTGTTCACCAGTGGAACATCTCTCCATCTCTCCATCTCTCCAATTTAATTAAACCTGAGCTTCCTCCTGCCTTTGGTCCTCATGCTAAGCTAGGCTAACACACAGACATGAGAATGATATTGATCTCCTCATTTAACTTGAACGTGCATGATGCTCAAAATGTTGAAATATTCCTTTTTTTATTTTTTAAGTGCAACTATGGGGCTAACATATTCTGAATTAGCATCCACATCTTTCTGTCCACATGTATTTCATAGCTTCAGCACAGCACTTTCTGTAATACTCCATGTGGTTACATTAATTATGATGTTACAGTTTGACTGCAGTACATGATACTTCTGAGTACTAGCCTCGCTTCGCGCTCTCTTTATTTTACTACTTAAACATGAAGGAGAAATGTACAAGTGTTGTATTAATCATATAGGAATCATGTTGCATTCTGATTCACTTTGTGTTCTTGGTTATGGGTGCGTTCAAGTACAGTAAGACTTACATGTTTTGTACAATATTGATGTATTTCGTTAGTGAAAACAGCCAAGGATATTTTACTTTTTCACAAAATGCTGCATGTCTTTTTGTTCAGTGACCTGCTCATTCTCCATCTACTTGACTGTTAACACCTTTTTGAAACCAAAGGAGGGCATGAGGGGCTGTATCAATAAACATTTAGACAATACAACCACAGTCTTTAGTAATATTTTGCTTGTAACTCAGACGTGACCTGTGAGTCTCAGTTTTAACATAAAATAATCTTCATGTCAACAATGAAAGTTGCACCTAATGAAACGCTCCATACCACCATGCTCCAAACACCCATCAGAGCCCACTCAGCAATCAGCCCACACAGTTGCTTGTGTTTCACATGGATGGGTATATCTTTATTTTTTTAATTTGTTTAGCTCTGTGTGACTTCATGTCAACCTAAATAACACATTTCTCACAGTGGGGTGCAAAACGATAAGAGCAGATTTCATTAGGCCAGCTGATGATTTAAAGTTCAGCAGGTTGTTCCCTTTGTTTTGTCTCCTCCTCGTTTCGTGGGACATGGAAGTCCACGTATGGACACCACTTGGTGTTGAGGCACACCAGTTTCTTCAACGTGGAAGTTTTGACGATATTGAAACCCGTTTCTCCCCCGAATGTGCTCGGCTTCCAGTAGTCAGGGGAGCAGATGAAGGTTGACATCACGCCTTTCAGGGAAAAGGGAGCACCAACCTCTGCCATACTCTCACCCAACGAGCTGGTCGGACGTGTCTTCTCTAGTAAAAGGCCGGGGTAAAACTCCAAAGCATCTATGTCACCATAGAGTTCCTGTAAACCTCTGGCCATTTCCTTGTCGTCTATTTTGGAAAAGAAAAATAACACTAGATTAAGTTTAACCTTCTGTGAACTGAAAGAAAGTTCATTTGAGAATTGGACCTAAACAACGGCAGCAAAAGAACAACTTCATCAAGTAAATCAAGTAACAGAGATAACATTATCTCTCCAGCTTACCAGTGAATTCACTAAAAGAGGTGTATGGTTGGAGGCCAAACTTCTTCCTGTATTCATTGAAGGGCTGCACACGAGCTTCTCGTGACTCTTTGATGACCATCTCTGAGACTGCGAGGAGACTTGCATGAGAATTGCGGCCGCCACCGACCTGGAAGACAGAACAAACGTACACCAATGACGTCTGGCATCTTGGCATTTTGTGGATGACACTTTGATTTTCACAGAAAAAAATGTTAATTTAGTTTGAAATTTGAAACAAATGCACACAAACAGACAGGCCACAGCTCGGCTCCAGCTGCATTTCTCTGATTCACTGCGCACACACATGCACGCACGCACACACACACACACACACACACACACACACACACTGCTACTCGTTTATCTCTAGTACATAGTATTTGTCTAACATATAATAACAGCAGCAAGTCTTAATTGCATGAAAATGGTTTGATATCTTAAGATTACATGTTACAGGACAATGAGGCTAAACATATGAACACAATGACCAACCACAGCTGGTTATGTCCTTGGCACCGGGTGACGTGAATGACGTGACACGAACCGGGCAAATATGCAACATTGCATTGCATTATTTGCAATATATGGATACGGAGACAAAAAATATTGTAGAAGTCGGTGGTCGCCCAGAGCTCTACGATATTTGTACAGAGACCACCAAAACCTTGTGTATAAACTTATAGTACTTAGTATGTACCTGTCCTGCAGGTTGTCGAGAGAACCCCTCCACCAGTTTCTCCACCCCGTAGTGCAGGAGGAGGGAGGTGTTGTACATGAACTGGGAGTATGGGATTTCATCTCCGTCGATGAGGAAGCTGTCGGGCATCAGCGGGTGCCAGTGGTAGAAGTGATTGAACTCCAGAGCGATGCGGTTGCTGTACTGGAAACGTTCGTTGAAGAGCAACGTGGGATCAAATGTCAGCTTCAGCAGGTAACCACTCACCTGCTGCACGTACTCTTCTATTATAATGTTGATGATTTCTCCTGGAGGATAGAAATAGATGGAGGAGCTTGTTTTTTTCTCCTCTGGTTGTGGCCACCAATCTTGTTGGTTAATATCAAACTAAGCTCACCAATAATGATGAGTCTGGCGGTCTGGAAGAGCTGCTCATCATCCCAGGTGGGATGTTCTTCCTTCAGGACGTCACAGACTCTGTTATGCTCCCTCAGCCATATGGTGGCGTACATGGTGAGGCCCGGCAGGAGGCCAAACATCTCATGACCAACGACCAGACGCTGCTCTGGAGGGAAGTCTTCAGGATAGATCATGTGCACAGGGACCTCAGATACAGTAGGAGGGTACACCTCACCCTTAACCACCTGTGGACACATGATAACACGTGTAAGCAATGTATTTTACAGAAAGTGTATTATATTGAATATTTGTGACATTGAATCAGGTGTTGTGATGCTGTATTTGATTTCTAAACTGTTTTGTATACCTTTATATTTCTGCTCTGTTGTAGTACACATCGATGAATCTTTCCACAGTAATGCAACATGAATTTCCATTCATGTAAACCATAATATTTTTGCATTTTGGCAGCCAAACAAAACAGAGACCAACTTGCAATGACATAGCGCTACCAGCGGTCTGACGACTTCATACATTTTCAGTCACTTTGCAGGCGAGTGGAAGTACTCCATGTCAGACGATTAAATAATATTTGATACCTGATGTTTCAGCTTTCCATCTCTGTGAAGTCGGAGTTGTAACTGTCGCATGAGGTTGTCTCCATAGATGTGTCCAGCATCGACCTGAAAAATGAGAATAGGGGAAAACTATGAATTGTCTCTACAAGGAAAGATTGTGTTCTGCAAGATGGTTCTGATAAAACAGAATCACATGCAGAAAAATGGGAAAAGTATGCGACTGCTATTGTTTGGTCAGGTTGAAAGGCTGATCAGCAGTAAACTGAATAAGGTTAGCTCTGTTGCAACCAATTCACAGTCAGCTGTTCAATGATTTTTCTTGCATTTTATTTTATCCCCATATGTTGGCATGGGCCACAGTATGGTTGTGTATTCATTTGTTTGTAGGCCTTCATATGAGAAAATTATTTTTTTACAGGCAATGGCTGGAAGTTATTTGAGGTGATTATTACTCATTTGTAGTTGTTCGTTTCAATAAAAAAGGAAATTCCTCGAAGTCCCATTTTCGTCCTCATATCTCATTAGACAATAATAATAACAGCAGGTAGAGTGCTTCGTAACCATGAGTTTTGTCTTATTTTTGCTGTTTTATGAGAACATGATGTGTTGAAGGGCACATCAAACCACTGAATGGCTACTGACTCAAACTAGTACCCGAACCGCCAAGCTGATGATGAATGGTTTTTGAAAGCATTGTGTTTTATGGGGGGAAATCATCATGTATTATTAAGTCTTTTACGTGTGAAGACTTGAATAAAGAATATCAGTGTGTCTCACCGTATGTCCTAAAGCCTTGGTGAAGCCCCTTCCGACATCATGGTCCGTCTTGAAAAACTGGTGGGTGAAGTGTTGGGCCATGAACGCCAACATCAGATTGGTTCCCTGAGGGTCCGGCCTAAATGTCTTTCTCTTGAAAAACCTTTCATTCAACACTTTGGGATCAGGAAGAACAGGTTTGCCTGTGGACACACATTTCCATTATATTTACCTACGGCGGTTCCACCTTTCTGTCTGGTGAACCTCAACACACACACTGTGTTCACACCATTGAACTGTCAACCATTATTTGGTTAGGTCTAGTTTGTACTCATTCGTTTAAACCATGAACACATTATTTTGAGCTGTTTAACCTTTATTCACTATTGCAGCAAACTGTTTCGGCTACAGAGCCACAAAAAATCATGCAATCTCGATAGCAACATGTAGCTTTCAGGTGCTACAGCTGGCTAAAATATATTTTTAATTCAAAATGTAATTTCTACGATTTTAAATTAGCTGTATTCCACAATCTATCCACGTACCCACGGGTGAATGCATAAGGACCCCTGATTGGGAACCAGTGACCAACAGTATCAAGGCTATAGTATATCTACCCTTAGTTCCCATGGGCAAAGGGCAGTCCTCCGGTACAGGAGGCAGGACCCTGGTGTAGTAAGACAGGTTGTAGTAGGACTCCCAGTTCAGATATCCATACTTGCTGTTGTAGGTCGGAGGGCTTGGAACGAGGCCGGTTTTGACTTTTGAATGACAAAAACACAGTCCAGCCTTGTGTTAACTGTTTACTTCCATCAATGCTCAGTAAATAGATACGTTATATACATTTTCAATTTCGAGCTGCACATAATACATACATACTCCATTATCCATCCATTCTTCCCACAAGTATACATTCATGTTGAACTCAAGATACACACCATATGGAGTAATTGTGTATTTTCTGTTGTATTACAGTGCCATTCTAAAATGCAACATTCTTGTAGATGTGCAGCTAACAAGAGTAAGAACATGGATCTAAATCTCTTTCATGACACCGAACCAGTTCCGTTTTCCCAGAAATTTGTCATCTTGCAAGAATGATGATTTTTTTAATGACAAAATAGGTGTACAATAGGTCGGTATGGACGATTGTATGTTGTGAAGTACATCATCTTGATTTATCCCCTGAGGTCTTTTTTTGAAGCTCATCTCCCTCCTACGATTTAAAATGACAAAGAAGAAGAAGACCGCCTACCTATGAGCACCAATTTCATGAACGGGCTTTGCAGGAAAGAGTTGTTGACGAGCTCCCAGAACCAGTGGAAGTGAGTGAGGAAGAATTTAATGGTGCTGGGTTTGGGTTTCAGCATTAGACGGACACGGGACCAGAACTCCGCTGTGGACAGAGATCGAGGTAAAAACACATAGAAATGACAGTGAGGTTAGCATAGCTTAGCATAAAGACTGGAAAGAAGGGGAAACAGCTAGCCCGGCTCTGTGCCTTCCCTTTTTTGTGTGCTTGTGCAGGACAAATCCAGCCGTATCTGGAGATGCACTGTGAGAACAATTTGAAATTCTGTCTCTGAATATCTAAAAACATCATGATCCAACTTTAAAGAATAATGACACTTACGAGCAGAGCAGTTTTTCCCATAGAAGCCGGTGCGAGTGCAGTCACATTCGTAGCGATCGGCACCAAACCTGACACAGACTCCTGAGTTCTGACATGGGTAGTAGCAACAGGGATTCACTGCATCAAGGAAAGAGTTCATCATTATATGTGCCCATAAACAATTTAGCAAAATACCATCGTTTCTCAGCACCATCGGTGTATCGTTGGCGCCACTGTTTCCCACAGTACAACTCTATATTAGGGGAGACCAATAGTCAGATTTTAATACTAGTCTTACTGCATATTGCTAATTTTGCATTCTGGTTTTGAATATATAAATTCAGAAATTATAATTCCATTGCAATCTTAAGCAAATCTATTTTTTCTATTTTGTTCATTTATTTCTGTATCACTGCTTCAATACTCTTATTAATTAATTCAGCCAGCCTATCAATATCATACATACTACCTAACAGACACAACAGTAATTAACTTTTATTAGGAGTAAGGCTCTCAATGTGTATAACTGTCCCATTTGTAAAGTTCTAAAAGTGAACCTGCTCACCAACGCTAGAGTCCCCAGCACATGATGAGACGTCCAGTGACAACAGGAGGGAGAACATCCAGAAGGACACCATGCTCAAGCCTGAATGAGAACAAGAACAAGGTTTTCTGTTGGTGAATAAAAACATCAAGCGCTGTAGATTTGAAAGGCTTGGAAGAAGAACTCACGTCTCATGGCTCCCAGCAAACACCTGGAGTGCTGCGCTCCAGATTATATTTTGAGTTGGTCTGTTTGAATAAGGAAGACTCTCTTCATGATATAACCTGAACATCTGGTTATGTAGCAGAAAAGGTGGGAGGAGCAAGATTTTTAATTACCCTTGTAGATGTGTGATTTTACTAGTGATTCAGTATCCGAGCAGCCCAGAAACACACGACAATAGTTCCCTTTAAGTCAAAGGCCTCATCTTTGGGAGCCCGAGGAAGGAGGGATCCTGGTCTTGAAGGTGATATCGTAGTAGACGCCCCAGTTCAGATATCCAACCCGTTCTGACCAGGGGGCAACCTCCGGTTCTGAAAAGTGAAGACAAAACTGAAGTTCCTTAAACCTGCATTCCCTCTGCTGACCATCAGCAGACAAGTCCTCTGGTTGAATAAATAAATCCAATTGTATTACTGATTTGATATGTGAGGTACTTGTCAGAGTATTTTAATTTCATTAAATATATTCCACTGTATTTTCAGAGGGAAATATTTTTTTTATGGCACACAAGTTACCACTAAGTTAAATGTTTTACACACGACATGAATAATATGATTTGGTGGATTCAAGTATTATATGACTATGTAGCATCAACTCAGCCAGTTACAACATCAAACATTACATGTTTGTCATGAAGCGAGAGGCAAAGATTTCTGCATCAAAGTCAATGGTAAAAGTGGTAAGTTGGTATATGAGCCAGTATTGTTCCAATATCATGTTAAAAAAAATGATATCGTCCTAAATTGTACATATTCTTCCAAGGACAAGTCAGTATATTCTCACCTCATACTTGGTTTGTTTGCACGCCAGCATGTTTGACATTATGGATCCCTTCAAGGGGGCCAGGGAGCCAGATTCAAATGTTAGAGCTGGATACAGCCCACTTAAAATATATTAAAATCTACCTCCAAATTGCAGAATTTTGCATTCAGATAGCATGAATTAGTTTAGAAATTTCCATTTCAGTGCTATTACAGGCTCCCTTTTTAAGAAGTCACCTCAAACTGCGTGCTCCAAAAATAAAGTTATAGTTGACCAACAGTCAATCTTTTTCATCCAAGAACACGTTCATGGTTTG
Source organism: Eutrigla gurnardus (assembly GCF_963514095.1). NCBI lineage: Eukaryota > Metazoa > Chordata > Actinopteri > Perciformes > Triglidae > Eutrigla > Eutrigla gurnardus. The sequence goes on from NC_139936.1 coordinate 21,904,057, forward strand.
GTCTCATACTAGTGATGTTATATCTAACAGCAGAGCTGGGACTGGAGACCGTTGTCCATCCTTCTACTAACTGCCATTTGAAAAGTGTTTAAAGCCTTCAATGTAACCTCGCAACATCTTTTGGATCTGGCACAACATGGAGATCATGAGATTAATGTTCCTAATCCAGGTCTCAGGTTGAACTACCATATTTTGGGGGGCTTTAAGTGCCATTTAGCCCTGTTCAAGTATGAAATTAACAAAAATATTATGAATACTCACAATATCTATTCCTAAATTATAACCTGGTTTTATGACCCTGTCAGTTCAATTCATGTTGCACTCATGTGATCTGTGATTCCCAACTGATCTTCTTAGTCAAATCAAAGGGAATTAACTGGCACCCTGTGAACCTTTATTCCAGCAGGGCTGCACATTTCCAAGGCATATGAGCCCCGTCCTTACCCGACTTTTATTCCATAAAAGACTTCGGGTGCAAGGTGCTTCCCTGCATGCAGAATGGATAGTAACGTTTTTCAGAACATATCCATCGTTCAAAGCTTATTCTTGTTAAGAAATATAAAAATGTTCGAAGTAAAGGCTCCAGAAATGCTACTAAACCGTTTATATTCAAAGTCAATATTGCATTTTATTAGTATTAGTTGTGTATAATGTTGGTAATAATGGTATTACAAACGCGTTATTATTTTCAGTAACGAGTAATCAAATTAATTACTTTTCCCATCATTGTAACGCCGTTGCCATTACTGAGAATTGTAGCCGCCAGAGGAAGGCGGGGTTATAAATTAGGACCTAATCGGGCAGATAGGCAGCTGTCTGTCTAAAGTCCTCACCAGCTAATTTGCTGCAGGCTGGTGAGGAGGATTGTGAGGGCACTGCCGACTCTGTTAGGAGCTGTTCCAGGAGGTATGGTTATCGCTATGATTAAAGAGTGTCCGCTGTTCACGCGGCATGTTGTGTGTGAGTGTGTTAATACTGACCATATTGTATGTTTGTTGCCAGTTGCAGGGGGGAAACGAGCCGACGAGTGTCGGGCAGATCAGTATGTGACCCTGTGACAGTCCTATGGTGCATGAGGAACGGCGGTGGATGGCCTGACTGCTGTTCCGTTTCCTCTTTCCGATTTTGTGTTTGGTTGATGAGTTCAGTTGAGCAGCTATCGCTGAGCGGGATTGCGCTCCTTTGTATGGCCTTGTGTTAGGATACACAGAGCGGATCTGTTCAGCTGAGCTGTCATTTATTCTTTGTTTGTCTCGACCACTCTCCCAACCATTGATCAGGTTAAGCAGTCGGCTTTAAATCTCCAAGTGTGCTCAGCCTGCCTTAAACCAAGGGGCCTATCGGTTTAATAGATTTGAATCTATCGGTTTAATAGATTTGAGCCTAACGTGCGTATAAATCGTATAAAACTTTATACTGGAGTCCTGGCTCATCTTTCGAACCAGGGTAACAGAATGTAAAGTTGCATGTTACTATAATTTGGTTGAATGAAGCGCAAGGTGTCAGGCTTTGGCCAGTGCCAAACATCAGCTGCCTGGAGAGAGCAGGGTGGGGATGATGACACCGTTTGCAAATGCGATGATGATTGGCTGGGTGGGCAGCTCATGCCCTGCTCACCTCACTTCACCCTCTGACAACCAAACACTACAAGACAGCAACACTGGCAAGGAGCCAGGGAAAGGTAGCGTTCTCAAACTGGAAGTACCGGCACTACTTCTCACTCATTAAAATTAAAGGCAAGAATGTTTATGACACATGCACGCTACACCCAGGAAAAAAGACTTTATCCACGTCTACCTCAAGCAACTCCAATCTTATGAAGCACCTCACATCAACACATGCTAAGTATGCTTGAATGCAAAGTGTTAATATAAGTTAATATAAACATCTTTGATGTTAAAAATGTTATAGAACGTAACAGCATTATAGAACATAAAACAATAATATCAGTTACTTTGCTGAGTAACTAATTATTTTACAATGTGCTAACTGAGTTACTAACTCAATTATATTTTAGGTGAAGCAATTTGTAACTGTAACTAATTACTTTTTTTAAGTAAGATGACCAACACTGGGTGTATAAGAATAAAAGGCCTTTTCACTGCAGTCGTTTTGATGTGTTCAGCATGGTTTCCCTCATCACACATTGGTTTGGGTTTTACCGACAACTTGTAACCACTAAACATACGATGAAACAGAAATGATGTAACCATGACTGTCTTCTTGGAACATAAACAAAACCACAGTAGTGTGTGATCCCTTTTCTCTGAGGCGTTAAAAGGTGACACACCAGCCTTGCATCCTGTCAGTGTGAGAACTAAGACATTTCACCGTTTAGACACAGTGATGTATTTTTGTAGGTCGAAAACTAGTACTAGAACTAACACGTTTATGACACTTATTTATATTTTGTTCAGCAAGAAGGCATTCAAGAATAAATACCACTTTTATGATTTTTGATTTTGGTGTGAATGCCAGAAGTAAAAAGCTGTGGTTAGGCTATAAACTAACCACACCACGGCCGCATGAGCACCAGTCTACTGTTGTGGAAAAATGAATCTGCCCAATAAAGATCAACAACCAGGATCAGCTCTTTCTCCGAGGTTTATTCCACTAAGTATTCTCATCTGCAGAGGAGGGACTGGTCACCCCTGCCTCCTGATTCAAAGGATCAGAATCAGCAGGAACGACCCTGAGTCCAACAACAATCTCCCTTTTAAGGAGGAGGAACCAAAGGACGGATCATGTCCTATCTTACAAAGACAAGACGTACAGGCAAGGTCAAGATTTACAGAACACAGGCGTCATAGTCCTGAAATTATCTTATGTCAATGTGGCACTCATGTTCATATCATCTACAAACAGGCATTCATTTTCGTCATAGCATAACAGTCAGATGAGGATATGCGGATCGAGTCAGCCTGACAAATATTCTGATTATAAAGTACAAACATCCAAAATTCCCATTACACTACACAACGAGGCTGCAATGGAAGAGTTGGTGTGATGACATTTTGTAGTCAAATCTTGCCATTTATTAGCAGCCACTGTTTAACATTTTAAAAGCATGTGCACACAAACCTTATTTCAGGCATCTAACCAACTTACGTAACTTCAGAAAACGTAAAAGCTCATGACCCATCCCTCATGATCATAGGTGAGGGTAGGAGAGGTTTGCCTTCCGGCTCAGCTCTCTTTTCGTCACAACGGAGCAGTACAGTGAATGCAATACCGCCCCCGCTGCTCCGATTCTCTGGCCAATCTCACAGCTTTCACTTTGGGAATACAGAGATTACCCTATACTCCCACAACACCTCCCACAAAATATCCCGGGGGACCCAGTCATACGCCTTCTCCAAGTCCACAAAACACATGGATGGGCATATTCCCAGGCCCCCTCCAGGAGCTGGTCCGTTGTTCCATGGCCAGGAAGGAAACTGCATTGTTCCTCTTCAATCAGAGGTTCGACAATCGGTCAAACCCTCCTTTCCAGCACCTTGGAGTAGACAGGGAGGCTGAGTAGTGTGATACCCCTGTAATTGGTACACACTCTCTGGTCCCCCTTTTTGAACAGGGGGACCACCACCCCGGTCTGCCACTCCTTAGGCACTGTCCCTGAATTCCACACAATGTTAAGACGTGTCCGCACCTAAGACCTTTAGCCCACAGCTCACCGCCGCAGCTTCGGCAATGGAAGCTTTGAACATCGCCCACTCATGTGCGATGCCCCCAACCTCCCGAGGGGTGCCAGAGAAACTCCGCCGGAGGTGTGAGTTGAAAATCTCTCAGACAGGGGGCTCCTCCAGCCATTCCCAGTTCACCCGCACTACTTTTTTGGGCTAACCAGGTCTGTCCGAAGGTTTGCCCCACCCTTTGACCCAACTCACCACCGGGTGGTGATCAGTTGACAGCTCCGCCCCTCTCTTCATCCAAGTGTTCAAAACATGTGGCCTCAGATCAGATGAAACCATCACAAAATCGACCTTCGGCCTAGGGTGCTCTGGTACCACGTACACTTATGAGCATCCTTATGTTCGAACATGGTGTTTGTTATGGACAGTCCATGACTAGCACAGAAGTCCAAAAACAAACGCCACTCGGATTTCGATCAGGTAGGCCGTTCCTCCCAATCATGCTGCTCCAGGTATCGTTGCCCATGTGCGCGTTGAAGTCTCCTAGCAGAACTAAGGAGTCCCCTTCTGGAGCCCCATTCGGACTCTATTCAGGGTCTCCAAGAAGGCTGAATACTCCGAACTGCTGTTTGGTGCTTGTTGTTACATTACAGCATCTGACTGGTTTGATCTGCAGTTGTCCCACATGTGGAGTCGCTCTTGAGCAAGACACTTGAACCCCCAATGAAGTGGCCAATAGTAACTTTTATTTTAAAATTGCAACATTTTCTTTAGTACAGATTATAAACATGGGATGTAATTTAAACCAAAATAATTTGTTCTCTACTAATATGAAACAAGAATAGCTGTCTATGAATCATAATTTCTTATAGTTCAAGAACCAAATCTTATATTTTTGACAGTTTAACTCTCTTCTAATAATTTGCAGTAATATTAAGTATTTTTTGGTCTTCAAGAAGATACAGTGATGTAATGCCTGCACCCTCAAAAGGAGAAGGAAAAAACAAAACAAACAGAACTAAATAGAGAAATGGTCACCATATGCAAATCAAAACACTATTTGCAGCTATATGTTAGGAGGTAGACTTGCAGCAGTTAACAGTAGCTCATTCACTGAAGGCAGGATCAAAGCCACTGAACCAGCACATTAGTAGCATTCCTAAGTAATCCTAATAAAGTGATTGTGATGAATGAAATGGTCATTAAAGTTCAGTGGGTGATTTTCTTGGATTTGTCTCCTCCTCGTTTTGTGGGACATGGAAGTCCACGTATGGACACCTCTTGGTGTTGAGGCACACCAGTTTCTTCAACGTGGAGGTTTTGACGATATTGAAGCCCGTTTCTCCCCCAAAGGTGCTGGGCTTCCAGTAGTCAGGGGAGCAGATGGGGTTTCCCATCAGCCCTTTAAGGGAAAAGGGAGCACCCATCTCCACCATACTCTCACCAAATAGCTTGTCAGGACGCGCTTTCTCCAGCAGCATGCCGGTGTAGAACTCCAGAGCATCTATGTCTCCATAGAGCTCCTCTAAATCTCTGGCCATTTCCTTGTCATCTGGTTGGAAAAGAGAAAGAAGCGGCCATTCAACTTTCAGGTTGTGAACCATGGCTTTATGATTATCATGTTGAACCATAGGTGGTGTGTCAAAGTGATTTTTCACAACAATATGTCTACTACTTTGTTCAATGACTAAAAACCTGTAAAAAAAAAATGCCATAAAATAAACATGCTAAACATCAACAAGTTCACATATTTTGAGCATGCTAGCATTAAGCTCTGTGCTATTTCACAGTGCCGCTGACGTTGGGTATTTGAAATGATATGAAACAGTTGCTTCATCAGACTGCAAACTGTTTTAACACTGAGGGGAAAGCTTAGTAGGAAGTGGCTTAGTAAAAGACATTTATGCAATGTTGTTTATAACCAGGTTTATATCAGATAAAAACATTTTTGTTACGGTTTATTACGGAAGTGAATGCTTACCACAGAAAAAGCAAAATACTGATCCAATCTCTGCAACAATAATGTAACATTTCTGAATTTATAACATCATCTGCTGCTCTGTGAATTTAACTGAGCTGTATTCACTGTGAAGAGCAACCCACACATCGTTTACTGCAGTGACATGAACCCAAAATAAACTATTATGTTGTGATTTAATTGCAATAAATATAAGATAATATAAATGTCTGCTACGAGGAAGTGTGCGTTCATCCACTGCTTCTAAAGCCGCAGGCGAAGTGCTGGTTAGCAAACAAACAGCAGCACAGTCTCCCATAAGTGTTATAGAAGTCTGAAGTGTTTTGGTGCTTGCATAGGGACTGTAGCGGAGGAACTCGCCCACAGGGAGTTGTCAGTTAACTCTCCCGGTAAATCCTGACCAGGAATATTGGAGTAACGAGCAACATCCCGAAAACGCTGGATGAATGGATTTTTTTTTTTTATCTCACTTCAAAGTACTTTAGAGGAGATTTAAAAATATTGAGATAAATATTGTGTATCACAATACAACCTAAAAATATCACAATATTATCAATAGGACATATCACCCAGCCCTACTTGAAATACATAAAATTAATATTATTCCCCCTTACCAGTAAATTCATAAAAAGAGGCGTATGGCTTTAGGTTAAACTTCTTCCGGTATTCGTTAAAGGGCTGCACACGTGTAACTCGAGACTCTCTGATGACCATTTCTGCCACTTGAAGCACGACTTTAGGAGAATTGCGACCTCCACCAATCTGAAACACAAAAAATCAATGAAGTGCACTTCTGAACTTTTAACTAGAAGTTGAATATAATTACCAGCAAAGTTGAATTAAGTATCAAAGGTAAAAGTATCATCTGCAGAAAATGACCCTTGACTGATATATCATACCAAATTATATTATTATACGTCTAATTCTGAAGTAGAATGTTACTGTTGTAGCTGGTCGAGGTGGAGCTTGTTTTAGTTGCTTTGTATTTCTTCTATTCTTTTATACAATACTTGTACTTATGTACCTGTCCCGCAGGTTGTCGAGAGAACCCCTCCACCAGTTTCTCCACCCCGTAGTGCAGGAGGAGGGAGGTGTTGTACATGAACTGGGAGTATGGGATCTCATCTCCGTCGATGAGGAAGCTGTCGGGCATCAGCGGGTGCCAGTGGTAGAGGTGGCAAAACTCCAGAGCGATGCGGTTGCTGTACTGGAAACGTTCGTTGAAGAGCAGCGTGGGATCAAACTTCAGCTTCAGCAGGTAACCACTCAGATGCTGCACGTACTCTTCTATTATAATGTTGATGATTTCTCCTGGGGGACAAAAACAAAATGTCATCACTTGATGTCACACACTGAGCCAAACTTTTTCAAAATAACCAAAAATTAAAAAGAAAAGAAAAACTTGAAACTAGAAAAGACTCAGTTCTGCACTGAAGAAACATCAGTTCTTAAAATTGAGTTCATTCACAAACCTGTTGATGGTAAAAAAAAAACTGTCAGTTTTTTATTATTTAGAATATTTGTATACAATACATGTTTGTTCAAATCATTCTGTCACAGAGAAAGAGGTTTTGCAGATACTGACTCAAACGTATGCTAACTACTGCACTACTACTAAACTAAACGTATGCTAACTACTGCACTACTACTAAACTAAACGTATGCTGCTGACACCCTCACCAATGATGATGAGTCTGGCGGTCTGGAAGAGCTGCTCATCATCCCAGGTGGGATGTTCTGCCTTCAGGATGTCACAGACTCTGTTATGCTCCCTCAGCCATATGGTGGCGTACATGGTGAGGCCCGGCAGGAGGCCAAACATCTTGTGACCAATGACCAGACGCTGCTCTGGAGGGGAGTCTTTAGGATAGATCATGTGCACAGGGACCTCAGATACAGTAGGAGGGTACACCTCACCCTTAACCACCTGTGAACAAAAATGTTAATGCTGAAGAATTTTGAAGACATGAATCGGCAATTTAAACTTTTGACTAAGTTCCCTTTTTCAGCAAACTTAAATTCGTTCCATGATCAGCTTTGTTGTGCAGAGGTCACGGCACACTTTTGAACAGCATGCTGGTTGCAAAAATAGGCCTGCTACAGAGTGGGCATCCTCAAGCAGAGTGGCTTCTAGATAAAGATGGCTTCAGGAAGTTCCCTCTCTGATCATAAGAATGTCACGAGAGGCATGATAACATGATGTCTCTCTTATCTCTCTTCAACCACATTATCACCATCTCTATCTGGAAGTAATCAGAAGTGAATGTCACACAGGAAGTAAAAGCTGTTTATGGCCGACATCCTTTAGAGATACACGATGCAGCTGTTGGTTAATTATCATTATAACGGATATTTCATAGAATAATGCAAGCAATGGTCCAGTCCATATAGATAGAAAGTCTGAATTTACAGGAATAGTTTGATACTTGGATGAGAAGATTGATACCACCCTTGTGTTTGGACAGTAAATATGGATCAACAGCCAGCAGCTGGTAAGCAGAGCCTACAGTTCTACTAAATTCAACACTTTTTAGCTTAGTGGCAGCTGCTTACGTACATGAGAGGAAGGCACTTTAAGGAATAATTTGCAAGGCTATTGTATGAAGGCTGGGATACGGTATTGAGCTATGGATTTGATACATGCACAGTATAACTGGAGCTGCGATGTTGGAGGGCTATAGCAGACGGCACTAGAAATAATGGCATGTGTCTGCTCAGGTGCTCTTTGGGTGTTTCTAATTTAACCATTTCTTTATCACCTGATATTTCAGCTTTCCATCTTTATGAAGTCGGAGGTGAAACTGTCGCATGAGGTCATCTCCATAGATATTGCTCGCATCTACCTGGTGAAGAGAAAAATACATAAATGTGTCAATAAAGTCAAAAGTCAAACACATTCACAAACAGCAATTGATTGTTAAAAAGGTAAGCTGTATTTATTGTTTAATGATAATGAAGTTGTAAGTAATTAGTATGCGCTTCACCCCATGTCCTAAAGCCTTGGTGAAGCCACCTTGAACTGCACGGTCCGTGTTGAAAAACTGGTGGGTGAAGTGTTGGGCCATGAATGCAAACATCAGATTGGTTCCCTGAGGGTCCGGCCTAAATGTCTTTCTCTTGAAAAACCTTTCATTCAACACTTTGGGATCAGGAAGATGAGGTTTACCTGCAGTGAAAAACACATTCATAGATTTCCTCAGGAGCACTGTCATCAGTGTGTGGTTGTGCAGCCTCCTGTTTCAAGGCATGACTAGAGAAAGCTCTTGATTTAGGTAACCTTGAGATGGGGGAAACTCTGGGTTTCAGTTCCAGAAAAAGAGTTGACCTAAACTTTGGGTCATATACAGTCAGTGTTGGTAATAACAGCATTAGAGTATAACAGCGTTACTAACGGCGTTATTTTTTCAGTAACGAGTAATCTAATGAATTACTTTTCCCATTGTTGCAACGCCGTTGCCGTTACTGAGAATGTAAAGTTGCGCGTTACTACAATTTGGTTGAATGAAGCGCAAGGTGTCAGGCTTTGGCCAGTGCCACACATCAGCTGCCTGGAGAGAGCAGGGTGGGGATGATGACACCGTTGCAAATGCGGTGATGATTGGCTGGGTGGGCAGCTCATGCCCTGCTCACCTCACTTCACCCTCTGACAACCAGACACTACAAGACAGCAACAATGGCGAGGAGCCAGGTAAATGTAAAGGTAGCGTTCTCAAACTGGAAGTACCGGCACTACATCTCTAATTAAAATTAAAGGCAAGAATGTTTATGTTGCATGCACGCTACGCCTAGGAAAAAAGACTTTATCCACGTCTGCCTCAAGCAACTCCAATCTTATGAAGCACCTCACATCAACACATGCTAAGTATGCTTGAATGCAAAGTGTGTGAATATTAATTTATTTTCAGTATTTAATATTGTTACTTTACGGAATATTTAAGAGTAGGATAGTGTTCTGTTTATTGTGCAGTAGACCTAATATACAGTTTTTTACCCAAGTTTACATTTGTGTGTCTTAAATTTGCACTTGAATTTTATTTTTTATATTTATTTTTTATATATTTTTATTTCTATGCATATCATATGGCAGGCTGCCATCTATTGAGTTCAAATAAATAACAAATGTTCTAAAATACTGTATATAGTGTCATTTAATATAAACATCTTTGATGTTAAAGATGTTATAGAACTTAATAGCATTATAGAACATAACGAAACTAATTACTTTTAATCGAAGTGCTAACTGAGTTAGTTACTCAATTACTTTTTAGGAGAAGTAATTTGTAACTGTAACTAATTACTTTTTTAAAGTAAGATGACCAACACTGTTTACAGTGGTATATGTGTATAAAATAAAAAAGCAACGCACCAACTCATGTGATCTCATTGGGACAACTGAGACTGACGTGGTGTTAAAATTAGTGATGCTTTTCAGTCAGTAGAAAACAGCGAGAGCAGAGGCCTGTACTACCAAGCAAGTTCAACATACCATATTCATCATATTGAGGGAGAGAATTTGTGATAATTTAGAACCTGGCTTCAGCCTCTAAGTTTGTCAAACCTACTTTCTGAAACAAGGCCCGGGTCTTACCTTTAGTTCCCATCGGCAAAGGGCAGTTTTCAGGGACCGGAGGGAGGAGACGCATGTAGTAGGAAGTGTTGTAGTAGGCCTCCCAGTTGAGGTATCCATACTTGGTATTGTAGGTCGGAGGGCTCGGAATAAGGTCGCTTCTGACTTTGGGAGAAAATGTCAATATGATGTTGAGTACAATTTTTTGCATATTTTCGGTATTTGTAATGAAATGTCTGGATGCCTAATTAATGTATTAATCTATAATGATTTAAGGGATACTAGCTACAGAGCCTGCTATAGCGTATTCTCTGTTCCAGAGAGCTGTCTTTTAGCTGCAAAAGACAATTCAAAATACATACATAAAAGTACATACAAGAAGCCACACCTTGGGCACTGCAAAGTATTTCTACTCAGCCCTCATGGTACTACAAACACGCTTGCAGAACAACTGTGTATTAATCCACAGCTGAAAAATTCCCAACAAACTGAAAATTGCAGTGGCCAACTGTTTCGGGAAATACTTGGCTTGTTTCAATGAAAGAAGCTAAATATTTTTGTTTTAAGGAAACTGTTTATAGTAAGGACCAAAGGGTTTGACACAAAAGGTAGGGAAGTCAATAACCACAAATGTGTGCAGTTTTTTGCCCTGAACCTTTTTCACCTACCCGTCAGCACCACTCTCATGAATACGTCTCGCAGAAAAGAGCTGTTGACAAGGTCCCAGAACCACTGGAAGTTGGTGAGGAAGAATTGAACAGCTGTAGGGCTCGGCTTCAGCATGAGACGAACTCTGGACCTGAGCTCCGCTACGTAAAGAACAATAATACACTCTTTGTATCACTTATAAATACATTTGCCTTTGTACAGGGTTTATAAGTTGTGACTGTAAATAACTCATTTAATGAGGCTTCATATAGATCGCCTATAAGCCATTAATAAGAAAAACCTTTGTGTTTCAGGTTATGAATACATCCCTTTGGCTGGTGTTTATCCTCCTTCATTGTTATATTACATTTGCTTTATGTTTTTGTCTAAAGGACTGTTTAACCTTCTAAAAAAGAGCTGTGGGGCATTTGGAGCAAGGAGGAGGATCATTAGAATGTACATGGTTGGTTAGCATGGTGTTAATCTGCCCCAATGCCACATTAAAGTAACACCTGAGCTTATGGATACTTGGAAGGTTGACCAGATGTTTACTGGGAAGGCATGACTTGTTAAATCAACCCAGTCCACATGCCAATTTATGTCCAAAATCATAAAACCATATTTGTCTGTACTTACGAACGGTGCAGTTGTCTCCATAGAAGCCAGTGCGAGTGCAGTCACATTCGTAGCGATCTGTACCAAATCTCACACACACTCCTGAGTTCTGACATGGGTAGTAACAACAGGGATTCACTGCAAACAAGGAAAAAGATCATCTTACTTTATGAATGAATAATTGGAATAATGTAACCCCTGCTGAGCTAAATGGCTTCTAGTACAGATTGTGTATTGACAATACTGACACCAAAGACAAACGCAGCCGACCTGAGAGTGTTTCAAACATGTCCCACCCTAAGCTTATATTACTTTGCATCACCACTTCCCCAAATGTAACCAGTGGGGCAGCATCAGGGTTAAAAAAGGCCACTGCTTCCTGCCTTCATAACCAACATCACACAGAGTAGTCTCTTCACATGAGCCGTTTACTAAATGAGGACTTTGTGGCGTGTGAAAAGTTCTGCTGCCTATCACCAACACCCAACCCCCTCCTCCATATCTTTCTCTGCCGTTGTAATACGGCTTCCTGTCCTCCCTTCATTCTTGCAGAAGTTCAAAGTGATAAACACTGCGGGGACACTGCAGCTGTTTCTTCCTCATTAGATGCGAATGAGAGGATAGAAAAGCATGCCCACCCTACATGAACAACATTTTTTTAAGTATCTAAAAGTGTATGCATTCTGCTATGCTCTGCATGTTTCAATTACTACTGGGTCTATATCTTAACCAGAGGAAGCCCAGGTAGCAGATAAATGTGTATTATTCATTGCACCATAACATTTACATTTACATTTAGGTCATTTAGCAGACGCTTTTGTCCAAAGCGACTTACAATAAGTACATTTGTCAAAAGAAGGAAACAAGGAAACCACAACGAATCATTGCCGATAAAGTAAGAGCTAAAAGTAGAACAAGTGTTAGGTCCTCATCTGAGTAAACTAGTAGTTCAAGAGCAACAGTGCTACGATCAGAGTGCTATAGGTAAGGGTGTTTTTTTTTATTTTATTTTTTTTTTGGGGGGGGGGGGGGGGGGGGGGGTCATGCTAGTCGAGGTGAAGTCTGAACAGGTGAGTCTTGAGCCTTTTTCGGAAAATGGCAAATGACTCAGCTGTCCTGACATTAGTCGGGAGTTCGTTCCACCACTGAGGCGCCAGAACAGAGAAGAGTCTGGACTTTGCTGAGCGAATGCAAAATTTGCCTAATTATGTTTGAATTAAATTAGTCAATCTACACCACAAGAAGACATACTATTTCACTACTATTTCCCTCAATTTGTTCTCACTCTGCAAACAAATGTAGAACTGCCTCAGACCACACGCAAGGACAAAAGATGAAGACCCGGGCGGTTATGTAAATGTAATAGACGCCCTTTAAATAAATGCATATCAAACAGCATTCATTAAAATGGGCTTTAATAGACAGCAATATTTAAAACCGTTAGTTTAGTAATACATTGGCCAAATGTATTAAATAAACACAAAATCATATTCATACCATCATATACTTACCAACATTTGAGTCATCAGCACACGATGAGTTCTCCAGCAGCAGCAGGTTGATGAACCAGATGGAGAAGATACCAAACCCTGCAAAAAATAACAACAGTTGGATATCATCTGGATGTAAAAACAATCAAATTCAGTCAGCAGTTGTTTGATTTAATTATTTAAGAAGCACCTTTCATGATTCCCACACGTGGATTGTTTTCTGAGAGCTCAAAACTGAGTAAGAGTTGTCTGAAGATTTAGGTTCAGAGTGTTAATCTGTCATGTCTGAGACATGGGTTAGCTGCTCTCTGCATCTATAGGCCTGCTGATCTGGTTTTATAGCAACAACCAGGGATTGGGCGTGGCATTATGTCCTCTACTTCCTCCACTTATTCTGCAATACATTTGATGAAGGTCTGCTGCCACTACCACCACATTGGATTTGATCATTTTTAACTACAACCAGTTGGCAAATTGTTCTAATGCATAAAAAGTTCTGTCTTCAAATTATCAAGATTATTGGTTTAATGTATCATTTAAATCATTGCAGTGAAATAATATAGTATAATAGAATATATATATATATTATATATTTCATAGAATATGAAAGGATGCTAAAGGAAGATTTCAAAGTGCTCTACCTCCACCTGCTGGCAAATTAATATAACATCCAAGGTTTTACCTTTTAGAGTAAACCCCGTTTTTGTTTTGCATCAGCAACACCAAGATCCATTTTGCAGGAGGCAGAAATCCCATTGTAGTTAAATAAAGATAATTCATTGCAGACATATCTTGTACACAAGGACATTGTAATGAAGGTGTCCAGTGCACAAGACCATTTAGGGTTACTGGGATATTTAGTACAAACATGTACTGTGTGATACACTACAGGTCTACTGAGTTTGGCAGATCAGGCTTCTCTATTAGAGCATCAAACTTTTGGAGCGCAATACCAAGTCATATAAGAGAGTGCTGCAGCTTTACTGATTTTAAATTGGCTACAACCAAATCAATCATGGACCCACCACACATGAATACAAACACTTAATGTTGTGATATCTTGTTGTTGTGGTGTCTAAAATGTTGTCTAATATTGTTGTTGTTGCTTATGATGTTGTTGCGGTTGTACAGTGAATATGTACTGTCTTGTAATTGTGTTTTTATACAACAGTTTTAATTTTCTCAACAGAGATGGTAGTCTCTGTTTTCCTGCCCAGGGACTACGGATGTAAATTAGCTCTGTAAAAGTAGCCCAGACATAAAAGTGATATAATTGTCATCGGTAAATGCCTTTTATCACAAACTTGTGACTGTAGGGCTTAATATTCATGAACCTCCATTGTTATTGTAAAGCTCTTAGAGTGAAGCCTTTTGTATTTGCAAAAAATATGTATTAAATCTAGTTCCACTGGTTAATTGGAGTAAACACACCCTGAACCATTTGTCATGAAAAGTGATACATGTCAGGTAGCCTATCAAAAGTAAAATAATAGTTATGATTTAGCGATATAGAAAACTACATGACACAGACACCTTAACTTGCTCTCTCATGCCATCAAGCCTCTTGGGATTAAAGTTCGGGTTAGGACTGGAAGGACACGACTGTAATCATAATAGATCACACCTGTTGCTGGTGCACATCTGTCTGGTAGTGTGCTAAGAAAGCCTTTGTTGCTGTAATGGATTTATTTTGTGTAGAGGCTGCATTTTGCAAACCCCCTTTGTCAATTTTTTTTTTTTCTAAGTACTGTGAGAGCGAAAGTGTGTTGGACTCCCTTCATTTCCCTTTTGGCCTCAACATTCAGCCAGACCCAGCTCCATCTGCACCTCAGTCCCAACTCTGTGCTACATAAATTCCTCTTTAAACGCTCTCATTCTTGAAAAGAATTGTCCAGATATTATCAGCTGGCTTCAGGTCCTCCTTTTTTGATCATAGAAGATTATTCAGGCTAAACCCAATATCAGTCAACATTAAATGATCCGCAGGAGCCGGTGTTTCAGTTGAAAGTTAACACGGTCACTCAACCAGAACACCGGTAGGTCTTGTTCATTACTCGTTAGTTTTTATTTCCCTCGTAGCCTACCTTACAAGAATGACAGATGTTAAAATCTGATAACAATACTAACACGACTATAATACTACTATACTAGTGGAAGTTTGCCTTGACTCAGCAAAATGTTTCAGAACCGATGCTGTAATACACAATTCATTGAAGTTAATGTTAGCTGACATGCCTACAAGTTTCAATTATGAATAGATTGGACAAGATTTGATGGGGCAACGTTAGGAAAAAATTAGCAAAATACATTTAAACACTTTAGCAATGAGTTACACCTAAAGTTAAGTTAGTAACAGCATATTAAATCACTGGCAGCAAACGATAGACTCACATAAAAAAGTTGTGTCCACTGTAGTACCACAAAGGGTTGCCTTCCTCAATGTAAAAAAGACGATGCTGTTATTTATATTCTGATTGGCCAAAAGACTCAAAACGTCACACCAAAGATGTTCTATTGAGAAGGAGATCACAACAGCTTACTGAAGCTGAAGGTCTCATACAAGTCTAACTTTCTGGCCGAAAGATGCAGCATATTCAGCTTTCGGAGGCATCCATTGTGCAAGGCATTAATCTTTTACTAGGTCACTTTAAAATACTTGCCAGCATTCTGAGCCACAAAGCATAATGAATTTAACATTGCTCTTATATATTTGGATCTTGGCTTTTAGGCAGATGGCTTCAAGGCTTGCAAATGCACTATAAGTTTTCCCTAGCCTCACGCTGATATCTTAGCTGCAAACGTTGTCCTTAGTGAGAAGAGTTTCCAAAGTCCTAGACTTAATCAACAGTTCTTGAAAGCTTTGTCATAGGTGACTGCACATGCCTTGTGGTTCTTGGAAGATGTTTTGCCTCTCAGTCAACAGTTCAAGAACTAAGGAAGCCTCTTGGATCAGAGGCAAAATGTCTTCAAGTGTTCAAGGATTACCATGATTTTGATGACTGAGAACCTTTATAGACATACCTTTCTTAATTATTATTTTATGCTGAGGCAGGGAAACACACCTTCAGTGGCTGGCAGTGCATCACAGGATTTGTGTTTTGGGGGAATATGAGGGGAGAGGAAGTCTTCTTTTATACATGAAGCAAACAATGCAGTTAAGTTGCCAGGTTGTGATCTTTGATACCTTCCCATGGAGACATTAACTCAGCCAAATCTATGTGGGATATTTGCCTGTTGAAGTAATTTCCTGCATACTGTAGCAATTTTAGAAGGAGTCTTGTTCACATGGAGAGGAGTCAGATCTTGACTAAAAACATGTTCAGCTAATTCTTTTAAATTTTGCAGACCTCTCCAGTCTCAGAAGATGCCGTTTATGTTAGTCAATATTTTTCACAAAACATTTAGAAAAGTAATTCACTTTGTTCACATAGTTTTCACAAAACTTTAGGAATATAGCTCTAATGAGAAACATAACATTGAGATTCCTGATTAAACATCAGCAGCTGATGAGTCTTGCCAAACCAAAAACCAACAGCAGTAACAAAAAATGGTTTATTGCCATGTGTCATGGTTCACATACAAACTGCATGAGCTCAGCTTCATGTCACTTTGAGATCATATTCTCTTGTCTGCCACATCAGTGTGGTTAAGTGGAGCTGAGGCTCCCCGTTTTTTCTATATAATTAAAATATTTTTGACAATGTCTAATATGAACCTCATCTGGGTGAATGCCCGTTGGTAGATCCTCACGTCTCATGCTGTATGAAATGGCTGTATCCTCACTGTCCTGCATTATTTTAATAACAGCATCGCCTATACAATGTGTAGATGCTGTGGCTGCAAACATTACCAGGAGAATGAAATATTCAGGTGAAGGCTCGCCTTTAAGCTTTTTTTGCATCGTCTATAGTTATAATGGTTTTAAATTACATAAAATTGCCTAGTTTTAGGTCAAAAACCTTCACATTTTTGGGGGAAGGACCCCCAAAACCTCTGGACCTTATACTCCTACAGGTTTTTTTTTTAACTTAAATGATAATTAAAAAAAAAAAAAACATCCACAGAGCTTTTAGAAAAGGTGCAGAATCAAAGTATCAATTGTCGTGAAGATTTTTTTATTAATTGTGAATTAATCACTTAAAAAAATGTGACGGTCCGTAATGAATGTTCTGTTTACCTCTGTGTAGATGTGTGACATGTGGCTGTGGCTTCTAGCAAGGCTTGTGAGCCAATAGAATAGCGACGTTGGTATCACATGGTATCCCTGTGTAGTCAGGGGTCAAAAGTCTTGCAAGTTAGTGTGGAAAAAATGGAGAAATGGCTGAGTGTGACGGTGAGTGGCGGCATTTCGGTACCTAACACCACCACACAAAGTAACTCAAATGTATAGCTGCATGTTGCAAAATGAATTCATACTACGAAATATTCAGCACTTGACATGACTGAGTCTGTCTGCATGTCACTCCACTCGGCCATGAAAACACAGGTTGTGCAATGAACTGGCAACCCCCAGGGCTCATGCGCTTTGAGCAACAGCTGTGTTGTGAAGTGAATGCAATGGAAGGGCGGAGTGCGAGTGCGACATCTAGTGGCTGGATGTTATCAATGTTGTCAATAGCACCTTTAAAACTCAGAGCGTGACCAGAAAATGAAATACAAAATAAAAAAAACATGACTATTGCACAGCATTTAGTTTGCCTCAATTCCTATTGACTTCCAGTGTCCCTGGTCCGTCACATACAATCAGTTTGTTTTATAGGATGTGCTTATATGCAGCCCAGAGGCTTTAGGACACAGAGATGAACCAACTAGTCCGATATACTTCCAAAACCAAACAACTTACGAACAGAAGTCCTGGAGTGTGAGTTTTACCAAAACTTTTGCCAGAGTGGTCAGCAATTAGGATGCAGGTTGGTTCGCCACTTTGAATAAGCTCAATGGGTCACAGTTTGTGTGTATTATTTTTCTATTTTTGCCAACACTGTTACAACCTAAAGGTTTCAAATCTAACTGTTAATCTTAGAAGTTGGAGTAAATGAGGAGAACTTGAATGTTGCAAACTAATATTACCCTTAGCTGCTTGAAGGGGGGTTTGTTGGAACTGTAGACATGTTTTAAACCCATACTTCCTGGAAACTGTGATAGTGACTATCTGGTGTTTCATATTGAAATTTCACATTGCTAAATTTAGTGGCTGCAGATTGTACAGCATCCATTCATCACTATTCAATGTTCAGTAGACCAACCAACCAACCAACCTCTGCAGCTTCAAACAGTATTTGATTAAACATTGTTTCCTAGAATGATTGATATAAAAAACAATGTGAGGCATCAGGAACTAATTATGAAATCATCTTTCCCCGTCACACAAGAGCCTGAAAAGGACTTGTATCTGTGCGAGGCTCATAGACGTGCTGGTTGCCATGGTGCTATTGGCTCAGGCTGTAGACCGAGGCTTGCTGCTTCCTATAGCACTCCTGGTAATTGAGATCAGATGCTCCTATGAGTGGAACCTGGACTGGGAGTAACCTGGAAGCATTTATTTTATGTAGAAGATGTTTAGTTAAGCCATGCTCCCGCTCTAAATTAGCCTCGGTCCGGCTCTGGTGATGAATACGATTGGTGAAAGCACTGAAGGCTGGTTCCTGACTTCTTCCTTCCCCCCGGATCGGATTACAGATTAGCAGACTTCCTGTCCAGTTGTGGAACAAGCCAACCCAACTGACGGAAAGGCGACAGGCGTACAGGCAAGGCAAGGGCATCATGCGTTATCTCAGATGGGTTTTCTGACAGAGCCCCACAGCAGTGGGGCCTCACACAGCCAACTAGTTATCATTTGTTAGACCTGTTTGAAGAAGCAGCTGATTGTAGGAGGACAGACCTCCTCTGGAGTCAGCTGGTGGTCCATTGGTGGTGGAAAGCAAAACTTGTGTACTCAAAGTCAATCATTTGTACATAAACAATGCATTAAATGAAAAGTGTATCGTGAAAGGTGATGTTTCCCCAGAGAATTATCATGCGAGGCTGCAGTCCCCCCCCCCCAGCTGTATGGAGTACATGTATGCACATTTAGCTCATTTTTGTGTTGTCGCACAATGCTGCCAGCTGCAGCAAATCATACCTAACAGCAGGCTACACAAGGTAGAAAAATATCCCCTTTATTATACCTCCCTATTTTATTTATTATTTAGAGTCAGTGGTGGAAGAACTACTCAGACCTTTTACATAAGTAAAAGTAGAATGACCACAGTCTAAAAAATACTCTGTTACTAGTATTCCTGCATTCACAAATCTACTTGAGCAAAATCAAACCAAAGTTTTAATATGAACACATATTGTAGGATCGTTATTGATGTATTATCAACAATATTTTCCTCCAAAATGTAGTGGGACATAAGTCAAATGAAATGGGAATATTTACTCAGTTACATGATCCCACCACCGGTTAGAGTCTGCTCTGACTTTAATTTGCTCAAATACTGTCGATTAGTATAGCCTTAGTCACGCATGCTCCGTGGCACACGAGCAATAAGTGTGCAAGAGAGTTTTTTGGGAATGTTGAAGTGCCCTCTGGTGTCAAATCAGGTCTTTCGCAGCCATTGGCTGTCACACAGCTACCCCCCCCCCCCCCCCCCCCCCCCCCCCCCCTCCCCCCCCCCCCCCCCCCCCCCCCCCCCCCCCCCCCAACACTCCTTGAATGTCCCGCCTACTCTGCCTCTCTGACTCGTACTCTCTCTCCTTCTTTGCAGAATTTTGTTCAGTTAATTTGCCAAAGTACAAGATTGGTGGAAGGCTGGTCTGGTTAATGATTTCAACTAGGGTTGGGCTGATATCTGGTTTCACCAGTTCGATTTGGTGTACAGGCTAAACCGTTTAATTTATGCACAGACCGGTTGAACCGGCATTTGCCCGTATGACACGTTCTGGAAAAATAAAAACATCAGCGACCTCTGCCGACACCACTTAATCCAATGTGTCTTTCATTAGTAATAAGCAGCAATAATGACAAGTGATAAAAATAATAACAATAATAGTGTTTATTTATAAACAAATCTGTGAGTATCCAGTCGGCCGGTGCGTAAAGTGCACCTATTACACTACACAAATTATCTGAGATCTGTGGGAGAAGCGAGACATGGACTCATTCATCAGCTGTCAGAGAGCTGGCACTGTTGAGTGCACACAACATCTGAAGTGTTCACTGTTTGGAGCATTCAGGGTCCGACCCTCAAACCATAAGGGTCCATGAATTACAAACACTCGTAGCTGAGTATGCATCCACATGACGCTATCATACATCTTAAAATTGATAAATCCATAACACCACTATGTGCATGTTCTGCTTAACACACATACTCTTGCTGAATGACCAGGGTAACGTAATTATCAAAACAAACGGTGAGGGAGTCCTGGTTGTGATCCAGGTCATAGATCCTTTCCAGCACTCTTTGCTAAACCACCTCTGTTTCCTGTCCCACCTTCCACACGTCCCCCAGCTGATCAGAGTGTGAGCGTGCCCTGCACCAGCCACCTCTACTTGACACGGCTCGACTCTGCTGCTGTGCACTTGGAGCTGCTAGGATCAGCAGAGCGGCAGGATATTGCAGTCGGCATCAAACTAAACACACAATGTGTCCTGCACAAGTAATCTCCACGTTTGAGCCTATTGGATGTGACAGTTTGAAAACTTGAACTCAGAGCTGGCCTGTCGGTGAGGTTGGGTGGTGCCATGTGGGGGGTATGCATGTATTGACCTAAAGGGTTCTCCGTGATTAGGAGCCCACATTCACCTCTGATTGCTCTGGGTCACTGCAGGTGAGTGCAAGTGGTCGGAAGGAGGTAATTTTCCTTCTGGAGCTGGTTACCTGATTGAGTAAGTAGCTGATCTTTTACACTGACCCGAGTCCTCAAACATATCTAGAACTGAGGAATGAGCTAGATCCTGATCAGAAACAAGAGCGGTGCTGATGTAAATACCACTGAGCTATAACATTGTGATCATGAAATTGAACCTTGCGTCTTATTGCCATGGAATTATTGTGTCTGTAGGACTCTATAAAGAACTGTATTAGCCTACAAACTAACGTTCTACATCTTTTTCCCTGTCCTCAGTCATTGCTTATTAAGTTTCACAATCAATTGCCAATAAGGAAAATAAAGGTATCTTTCATTATCTCACACAGATATATTTTCTTGTAATTGATAACAAAAAAGAATGTGCTGCTCAACGAAATTTTCTGTTGGGAGGTTGAGGGGGGTAAGTTCACTTTACTGTATACAAAGGAGGTTAGAGGTCAGATTCAGCAAAAGATCAGAGATCCTGAAGCTGGAAGAGATTCATCATCTTGCTAATGGACCGTCCAACTTGACCGTTTTTTCTCCAGCGATTCAGTGAGAAACAGATTGACAAAAGAAAGATCAAGATCAAAGCAGCGGAAGGGGAGATATCCTAAATTTCAGCCCTCACCTCAGCACCCTGAAAACAGGCTGTTATAAATTTAAAAACTAAATCTGAGATAACCCTGATGACATCACTATGATTATTTTCTCCAAATCTAGAAAGCTCCTCCAGAGCCATGGAAGACATTATACAACTTTTTCCACAGGCTGAGCAGTACTCCTCCTGACAAGTAAACTGAACTTCATGGTTAAATTTGGTGGACTGCCCCTTTGAAACTTTCAGAAATAGAAACATCAGCTCAAGAAAGTGATTTACTGCATTTAAAAAAACAGTAGAGAGACACAGTTAGAGAAAGGCTGTTGAACATAGCGAAGCATTTAGATGCTTAAGAGCCACATCTTTCCTTCAGAAGTTGGTAGAGTCAACACCATAGCTGCGAGTCAAACTAGACTTTAATTTGTCTGGAGACAGGACTCCAAATTAATGATAATGTTGCTCTGTGATGGCTAGATGTGTAACGGTATGTTCACACCAAAAGCAAAGTTATTGAGGCAAAGTTTTTATTTGCTCGAGTGGAAATGTTTCAACCATGATTTCGGACTTTTTTTTTTTAAATTGTCGTCATTATGTAGTTACTTCGGCATCCTTTATTTCCATTTATTGCAATTAAATCACAACAAATGGTTTATTTTGGGTTCATACCCAAGAAAAGCAGCTGACGTATGGCTTGCTATCCAGAGTGAATACAACTCAATTAAATTCGCCAGGCACCTCTGGGTGATGTAATGAACACAGAAGTTGTTGTTGGGTGTTTGCATGAATAAACAGTGACTGATCTACATCGGGGAAATGGTAGAGATAAGTGGAAGTGGACTATTATGTGAACACATGAACCAATGACACCAGTTACACTCAACTCACATGTGGTTTCTTGACAAAACACAGTTTGGAGACCTCATCAGGAACTCCTCCTGGTGAAAGATATTATCTTGTTCAACCCTCAGTCACGTGGTGCGAAAACCACGTTTTAAAGACTCACACCTACAACAGCATGTTGCATTTTGTTAACAGTACAGTAATCTGATGACATTGAAAGTAGCGTAGTCTGAATTTGTCTTGAACAAAGAAACTGTGGCACATAGCATTCAAATTCACTGTGCTCTATTTTTTCAGACAAATATTTTTTAATGAAAGAGAATATCAGTTTACTGAATGCTTTTTGAAATGTCCAATATTTTCCCTTTAATTGTAAAGCAAAAACACAAACAACTCAAATAAACTCCTTTAAAATAACATTTGAAATAACGTCAACAAAATCCCCTCTCTTGGGATTAGCAAAATCACTTAATTGCCTGAAAACAAACTGCAAAATAAAAATGGGTTAGGTTATATAAAAATATTAACACACACACACACACAACTTCGATCCTCTGAGGTCTCTCTGACAAATAATTTCTCACCATTTTACCACTATTTCCCTGCAGAAAATTCACCAATACTTCACTAGACTGTAAACCCCACACTGGGCAAAAAGAAAACAGTTGCAGGTCTGGGCCATAGTTCAGGTGACACCAACAGAAACCTCAACCGAGAAAACACACAGGAATTCGGACTCACCGTTCAGCGCCAGTCCTTCAGAAACGTTTCGTGGTGCGAAAGGTGAAACCTGGCAGGAGCAGAGGCGGGATCCTCCTTAAAGCGCATAGCAACAGTCCTTTACTGGTCACCGTTATCCGACCTTGCAGCGCCGGTGTTGAGTCACGCTCCGGTGTTGTGTCGAATATCGTTTCCTCTTCGATATGCGTTTCCTCCTCGCTAAACCTGAACCAACTAGTATAACTAGCCTTAAGTTGTAACAGGAGGGAAATACTATTCAACATTGGAATACAATTCGACATACCACGGGGTCCAAGCCCACACTTGACTATCCAATAGCCGCAATAGTTTAAAGAAACTGCTGCTTCACTAAATGAGAAGCCTATAGCTGAACAGTTAGCATCTTCATTCCGGCTAGCTTAGCAGCTAACTGCTAACATTGCGCGATTTCAGTTGCTCACAGAAGTTAGGCTTGTGCAAACACAAAATTACACACTAGTGTTCTTGCTAATTAACCGAGATGAAATAAAGGAAATGTGCATGTTGATGTCTTAATCTACTCATATTATTTTATCCCATTTACTCGACCTAACTCTCCTTTTCCTTCACTCTTGCTAGCATCTCGTGTTTTAATTATTTCTCCCGCCCTCTTCCTGAGCTGACAAATTACCACAGGTGACACTGACTGACATCAACAGTAACTAATGGCTAAAATTAAAGGCACAATCTGCGTGTTTTTTTTTTTCATTTTGTTTATCCCACTTATTCTTATTCTATTCAACTATTTACATCTACCTTGTTACATTTTCTCCATCTCTCAGTTCATCAGTTTTTCTTTCTTTTTTAAACTTAATTGCTGTCAGTATATTTGCCTTGTTATTTTCATCCAATTTTATGAGGAAATAACCTGTTTTAACCCTTGGCTTTTACACTGGGGCTACATTTGTAAATTCAGTTTTAGCACAAGCCAGTATCAGTGTTGGTTTGGGATAATAGTGACACATTCCTGGATGTCGTCTCTTTTGGTGTGGTAAAACAAGATGCAATAAAGGATATACTTAATTTTGTAGTGCTCACTGGTCACTCGAGGGGGTTTGTGCTTTCACCCAGCAGAGGAAAAACATCAGCCCTCTTTCTTCCCTCCGTTAGTGGAATTGATCAGCTGCTTCCTGGCTGTAAATAAAGAGGCATACTGTAATCCACTTGATAAATATCAAGCAGAATACGGCAATCAGCTGTAAGCAATTTACGTGTCTGTGCTCAAGCCAGCGGCTCGTGATTTTCTCTCCTGTCATCTATCATAGACCACACGCTTGGGCCAAAATACACAATACTCCCAAATTGCTGTCATATGGAGTGCAAGCCCTGAAAAAAAGCCCTTCATTTTTCCTTGTCTGTACTTCAAATAAACTTGTATTTGTTAAATAACTGGAGAGGGTTTTTTCTCTCCAATGCAACTTTTCAGAGAGAGGGATGGTGTAATGTGCCATTTCCTTTGTTTGTTGAAAGCTTGGCTGCTGGACTGTAATCTAGATGGGTTTGATCCCAGAGTAGATGCAGCCTGTTGAATGTTGGACGCTGCAAACGTCAAACTGATTCTGCTACAAGCTCCCAACGGCAAACATCCACGGGCTGTCTCAGTTTTCCTCCATTATTCATGTGCCTCTTCACATCCTCAGCAGTTAATCCCTCTGAAAAACCTTACATTTTCATGCACACGTCAACAAGAGGGATTCAAACAAACATTTGTCGGACACATCTAGCCAAAGCACCTTTCAGCAGTGTATCCCAACCGTTTTTATCTGATATACGATATAATGATAACTCATATATCATTTCCACGTACCCCCTGACAATTGCAGAAATACCCCCTTTGGTTCCCCTAGTATAGGGAATGTGTAGAGAGGTGGGACTAAACCATAGTTATATGCCATGGCCGCCCACGGAGGGGCAAAGGGGCCAGTGACCCTCTAATATTAAGTCTACTCTACATTTATGCCCAGAGAAGTTAATTACTCATAACACAATACAGTACAAGTTACGTTCTCATTGAAAGGGTGTTATCGTGTTTATTGTGTATATTTTGGAGAACCAAACCTATGGGGGTCAAATTAACTGCAGAGTCCCCCATTTGAAATGGTCTTAAACTGCCACTAGTTGCAGCAATGGATTTTTTCACACAGCCTGGCCTCCATTCAACTCTTATCCCAAACATCTAACAAAATTCACATGGACTACAGTGGCAGATTTTCTACAGAAACAAGATAAGACCTTGGCGTTGCATTTAGGGCTCACTTCGCCCTTCTCCAAACATGTTCTCTCAGCCAACATGCCAAGCACAACATCAGTCATCCCTGTTACGTGGCTTTGTGCCGGTTCTCTGTAACATGCAACCACTGAAAGAAAGAGGTATGAATCATGCCCAGTGCATTTTGTCTGCACCTCGCCCGAAAGAATTACAGAAAACTGAGAGTTAGAGAAAATCATGAATTGCATACAATCGACCTGAAGAAGAGAAGAAATGTTTTCAACAAGGGCAATCTAGGTTCACATGGTTAAATAGGAGGAAGTAATTCAATGGATATAATGTAGGGCATCAAGCTGAAGCCTTTGACTTGCGTATAAGCCAAATAAAGAAACAAATGAATAAAAACACTGTGGCTGTATGATAGTGTATATGTGTCTATTAGACATACAGAAGTGCATCCATTCAAAACTCATTCAATGTTTACATCGTTGTTATTGTTGCTGCTGCAAGGAATTGTTTACTTTTCACTATCTCAAAGCCATTATCATCTGTAATTTTAGCTGTTCCTGCTCACATTTTTGGACACATTGCAGTAGAACCGATAATGCCGAAAGACAATTTATGTTTGATTTACTGTGATGCATCACATTTCATTGTGTGATCATGAATCATGATAACAAGGTTACTTGTTTCAAATCCTATGCATCTTAATAAGTTACAAGCAAAGTTAATGTTTGGGGGTGAAAAACAATA
The DNA here is from genome assembly GCF_963514095.1 of Eutrigla gurnardus. Classification (NCBI taxonomy): domain Eukaryota; kingdom Metazoa; phylum Chordata; class Actinopteri; order Perciformes; family Triglidae; genus Eutrigla; species Eutrigla gurnardus. The sequence continues at coordinate 21,929,985 of NC_139936.1, forward strand.
TTAGGTGGGCATTTTTTAAGGTCCATTGTTTAAGATGTGGCGCCGTCTAAGGTTGAAGTTTGCAACCAACTGAAACTTCTCCTGTGTGCCAAGCGTGCAGAAGAACTACTGTCACACAAACATGAATGGCCCTATCTGGAGCCAGTGTTTGGCTTCTATAGAAACATGGCGAAGAGGACTCGCTTGAGATATAAACGGCTGAGGAAACACAACAATTCTTATTTTCAGCTGATTTTACACTAATAAATCATACTTAATAACATTATAATAAATGTCTGGTTCTGTTATACAGCTCATATAAAGTTGTATGCTTCTTCTACAGTTCTTACAACAGTAGTGATGATTTATCAACAAATGCAGCAGTAGAGTGGGCCTACTCCCTGGACAGGTCACCAGACTTTCACAGGCCTGACACATGGAGGGAAACAACACACCTACGGACAATTTAGAGTCATCAACGAACCTGCATGTACCCGGGGAAAACTCCCGCTGACATGGGGAAGACACACAAACACCACATCGAAGGATGGCCACACCACCATGCTGTTGAGGATATATTGATGAGAAGAAATGACCTGATCCTAAAAGACCAATACAATAAGAATGTTTGATTGAGGTTACCTGTTTTAATTGATTGATTTCTGTATTTTGAGATATACAAAAATCAGGAAAAGGAGTTAAACTCAGTGGCAGGAGGGGACACAGTTCTGGTAATAAAATAGATAATTTTAGATTATTATAAAATGATTTAGCTATCAGGTGATGTCTTTTGGCTGCTCAGCTTATTCCAAATCAATCCACTGGCAAAGACATACAGCAGTAAGCTTATATTATGCCATACCAAGACCTTTAAGAGACTTTACCTCTGAATGAAGGCCAATTACAAGAGTTATTGTTCAGTTGTGACAAAAGGTCCCCACCTTAACGCTTGTTGTTTCCTTACGTTGAGCACAGTGACTAAAGATGTTGCCCTCATGTGAACCCCTCTGCAGGTCCACAGGGAGCTGATGACATACGTCATACATTGTTTGCATACCAGTCATCAAGCTGTCCACTGGGGCTCATTGGATGAGTCTAATAGCTTTAGCATGAGGCCAGTTTGTTTTCATCGTGGCCGTGTGCTGGCCACTTATTGTTTGTGTGCATCGCGGACAGCTATGTGTAAAGGAAGGACATTACCGCACACACACACACACACACACACACACACACACACACACACACACACACACACACACACACACACACACACACACACTCATGTATATGTGACATCCACACATTCAAAGAGCTGTACAGGATGCAACAGGTGATCCATCATCACATATTACCATTGTCAGGAGGTCACTTTCGCGTTGCCAGATCTTTAAGGAGGAAATTCAGACAGGGTGAGGTACAGGAAATACTTAAATAAGCCTTTTGATTAATGTCCTTTTTTTTACAGAGATGTTTTTCAGTTTCATACATGGACACAAACCTCATAAATGTTTTATTCTTTAAATGAATAAATATGTGGGTTTAACTTTTATTTTCTCCACTCAGTCCACTTACTTGCTTGTTCTGGACCTTTTTGATGGCATCGCACTAAGATATCATTTTGTAATTTCCATTTTTTATACTACTGCAGGCAAATTGTACTTTTTACTCCTCTACATTGCTTTGATAGCTTTATGAGTAGCATATAGACTAAGTAAACCTGGCCCCATTTTGCCAGCTGCAACATTAAAATGATGAACACATTAATGCAACACAAAATATAATCCAGTAATATAATATATGATTAAGATATGGGCCATTCTGCATTTTTTATTTTGCAGTGCCATTGCTACCTTTACTTAAGTTAATTATCTGAATCATTCATTTGCATATGATAGTGGAGTTTTATTGAATGAAAAGCTGGTAAATACATCTGCATACAGCATTTTATTAATAACAGGTATTCCTCCCAGTATGCTATACTCAGTGGTGGACGGAGTAAACGGAGTAAATTTACTTAAGTACTGTACTTAAGTACATATCCAGAGGATTTGTACTTTACTTGAGTGTTAGATTTCTTTGGTACTTATTACTCTTACTTGAATACATTTCCAAGACAAATACTTTTACTTTTACTCAAGTTAATTTCTAGAAAGTCTGAAAAGTAATTGTTACTTTCAGGTCTGTTTTTTTTATCTTTCTTTTTTTATTAAAGTACTATTGGACACAAGCTGTGTTTGTCAAAGAAGGAAACCATCACAGTGCACGCTCTCCACTGGGATCTACGTAAAAGCGGAAATACGTAATCCCTCCCCATAAGGATACATGGGGAAACAGAGTTTGTTGTGCTCCTATATTGTCCTTCCTGTAAAGACAAGTGACCTCACCATTGAGTTATTGAAAGCAGGGATGTAGTTTTTTGTAAAACAGTGATTCTCAACCAGTGGTGTGGGGACAACATTGGTCTTTGAGGGGGTTCCAGTTCCCAATGATAGAGTTGGACGGTGCAGGTTCATTTGGTTACAATTTCAATGATTGTTAATAAACATCTGCATCTGCAACATCTGCTGTAGTCCTGTGATCCCATTCATTTTATTTGAAATTTACTCTTACTTTTACTTAAAGTAAATTTAAAAGCATGTACTTTTGGATACTTAAGTACCTTTAAAAGCAAGTACTTTTTTACTCTTACTCGAGTACCATGTCGACTGAGCTACTTTTACTTGTAACGGAGTAAATTTTGACCAGTAGTATTTGTACTCTTAATCAAGTACTGGGGTCGAGTACTCTGTCCATCTCTGGCTATACTTTAATCTGCAACACGTTTACATTGCTTCCCTTTAACAAGTGTAAATGCAGTTTAAGTGTCTTATGCTTTGTTGATGTATTGCAAATGGTCCATAACTGCTTCTCTCCTGATTTATATATGGATCACACAAAATACTGTCTCTAAATAAATCTCTGATAAAAACAACAAATTAAACAGGTCACCATCCTGCACATCATCACTAAAGAGAGACGATAATGGAGGTGAAATAACAGTCTTCCGTCCTTTAAGTCCACCTTGAGCGGCCCACTTCCAGCTGACCCTGGTGATTACAGCTGAAGCACAGAGCCACTCAAGTCTGTTACACCAACAATACAAAGAGTCTGACACAATGTCATTCTGCTTTTTAAATGATCAATAAGAATTAAAGTGCCATCGATTTCACAGAAACCTTTACTTATTCTCTCTCTGGTGGGCGTTTAATGGACATCGTGAAACACATTTCAAGCTGTAGCTTCGGTGAAAGGTGGTGAAACATTTGTCTTCAGGCTCTAATAAATTCTTCCACGATCAGAGGAGCCCGACCTGAAGAACATAATGACCAATGAAACAGGAAACTTCCTCACACACTAACCAAAAAGCATTTTCTCTTCAAGTACATGTGCAGTAAGAAGACATTATTAAAAGGACTGTAGAGGTGAGACCTGGAGCTCTTGAATCTCATGTTATTGCATTAAAAACTCATCATTTGTTTCACACACAGAAACCTCAGGACTTCAAATAACCTGAGCCACTAAATGTAAAGACGTTTCGTGTGAAGGCTTGTTCATCCATTCAAGAGCTCTAAAAAGGGTATCTTTTATGTTGAAATACATCATTTTTATTCTATTCCATAGTTTTAAATATTTTAAAACATGTTTAAAGGAGATTAGTTTTTTTTTTTCATGAGCCCCAAATCTGTTTGCCAGTGTAATGGCTCACTTATTGTCATACTGTGAACTGAATGCCAGCTCTCAGAAACAGTTTTGTTATTAGTGCTGCACTTCCTGTATATTTCAGTGTCATGATCATGGAGAACAAACTTGTCTTCTCTGATATCTTTACATCCAGAACTTCACAATGTGTCACAGAACCAGTCTGGTCCCACAAATGTACACAACCACATTTAGGAGGCCAACCCTGAAAGGAGGTATGACCCATGACCTTCTCAGTGTCCACGTGATTTCAGTTTGTTTTAAGACAGACTTTAAAAATATGTGAACATGGCTCCATTTATTGATATAAATTAAAAATAATCTAAACTGAACAGTAAATACATGATGAGAATACATAAAATATAAAGCAAATGATTTAATGGAAGATTCCATCATATTCAACACATCTTACCCTAAATCGTTCTGTAACCCAGTGACGCAGGGAGGTGATTTCCATCGTTTAACGCTGAATCAAAAAAAGAAAACGAGTGTTTGCAGACAGATTTCCACCATTATACACATGTGTTCGTGCATTCATGACCTAAATATCGCCGTGAGCAGAGAGAAAGGAGGGCAAACCCACAGGGCTGCTGGTCCAATGGGCAGCATCACATCCTGTCTGACTGAACTGGATGAAAAGTTGGAGCCGAGGCGGAGCGGACACAAGAGCACCGGGATCCCGGGCACGCGCTGCTGCCACGGGCTTTCTAATTGATGATCTGACGATGGATTATTTTTTCTGGAAGGAGTCGGTTTAAAGAAGGATGTCTTGTGTGGATATTTCGTCCGTGATGTTCTGGGGAAACTTTTATCTGAAGATGTGTTCGCTGCTTTTGGGAGGTTTTACATGTATGAAGTATGTTTTTTCCCCTCTATTCCAGCACAGGTCGTCTCTTCTCGTTCCTCTAATATTTACACCCTATAGCTGGTAATTAACATAATCTTGCATTCCTGTTAATTTCGACTAAACGAAGGACAACACGGACTCCGGTTTGCCACCCAAACGCAGATCCCTTTTGGCGGTTTATGAATGCAGCTGTAATCACCCGAGGGAGCCTCGAGTACTTAAACGGGTCCATCACGAGACAATCAAGCTCCTTTATGCCTCGAGATCAGCTGCAGTCTCCGCGCATTGTCTGTTATGAATAGACCAATCTCCAATCGAGTCTCTTCACTTTGGAGATTTTTTCGATTTTCGATTATACAGCTATTGAAATTAGGATGCGCCGCTTTTCCCTCTCCCCCTCTCCCCCTCTCCCCCTCTCTCTCTTGGCTTGGTGGCCCCGGTGCCTTTTCTCGATTGCCAGATGAAATTGACACTCGTGTTGCCACTTAGAAAGCGAAGCATTTCAATCCGCCGCTAATTGCAGATATAGCGCCATCCTTTCTTTCACTGTGTTTGATTGCATGGGAATACAGTCTCCTATTGCGCGCAAGAGGGATGATCGATGCTACATAGATTTCCCCCCTTCTTCGTCTTCTAATTACATCAAAATGTCTTTTGTCGCCAGGGTTTAAATGCAGGAGAAACTGATTATTGGTTGTTTTGGACCGGATATAGTGTGGGTTGGGGCAGAGATGCGTAATGCGCAGAGCGAGCTCCATCTTCTCTCCAAATAGGCAGCGTTCAAGACCCCGAAAATGGTGAGTCACAAACACCTGGGCGAGTTTGCTTTGCAACCTTTTCATTTCTTTTAATCTGTGTGAGATTTACACTTGTTTTGTGGATGTTTTTACCCGCTGTTGGATAACCTCCGCAGGACTCTGGATTTGGCAGAGGTTCAGATTTGAATCAGAGTTGGTCTGTATGATGAGGGATGTCGCGGAGAAGACACCAGAACTCCGTTTCGCCACTTTTTTAGTTTGCGGGTTATATTTTAAAAGAATGTAACGTGAATAGGTTGAGATACTTGTGTTATAAAATGTGAATGAAACAGATGTGGAAATGTCATCGCACATGCGTAGATAGAATTAACGTAATTGTAAATGTAGCCTAAAGAATGCCACTAAACCAAATTTAAACCTGCGGATTATATAATTAATACTATTGGTTCTATTGGGGTTTTTTCTTGATCATCGGTTTTTGCTTTGACAATTAATAAGAGATGTAATAGAACGCGTATTTGTTTGACGCAGTCCAAGTCGGAGGTGAAGAAGGAGTCCGGTGAGTCCGGGGAGTCCAGTCCGTCGGAGGCCGCCTGCCTCTGCTCTCCTCCGGCGGCCCAGAATCAGTGCGCAAGCTGCGGCATGGACATCCATGACCGCTACCTGCTGAAGGTGAGACATACGAGGAAACACGGCGGACTAAATATTTACACTCTCAGAAATAATACAGAAAAATGTGCGCACGAAGTTTCTATATATTTCAGCTCATAATTTAGGACTCAGATTGACGTCAACAAAAGATGTTTCTCCTCAGCCTAATTTCTTCCTCCTGTTTCTAGAAATAAACGAAAGTGTTCATAAAACGCGTTGATTAATAAGAAGGTCACGTGTCGCTGTTTGCTCTCCGCAGGTCAACAACCTGAACTGGCACGTGGGGTGTTTGGAGTGTTCCGTGTGCAGAGCGTCTCTGCGACAACACAACAGCTGCTACGTCAAAAACAAAGAAATCTACTGCAAACTGGATTACTTCAGGTATTTAAAAAAATACGTTTTCTTCTGAGATGCTTGACGTTATTATTATTATTTTTTTTTTATAACGCGAGCATTTTCTAAATGTTACAATCTTAACAGGCTTTTATTTTTACAACATCAAGTTCATTCGATCAAATAAAAAGCGTAAATAAATGTCAAATTATTTAGGTCGATAAGTAAATCCAGCTATGGATCCACTTCATTGAAACATACATTTTAAAATAAATGGATATTCTTCTAATAATCAAAATGTTATGAATTATTAATAACCTAATTTATTTTGAATGATATTAAAATCAAATTAGTCGATTGCCGAAATTTTGAGTTAATTCAAACGTTTACTTTTAAATGGTTATTTATTTCGTCCGTTTTTTTTTTGCCCTGCTCGCTTTGTTTCTACATGTTGATGCGGTTTAATACATTTCAAATGGACCGTGCATACATAACAATTCATAGTTTTGAGGCAAATTAATTTATCTGCAGATGTATTCAATAGCATTTGTTGAGTATTTGAAAAACGAAAGAAACACGAAAAATAACGAGCCTTTAAACTGTTCCCACGAGGTACATCTGCGACTGCGTCAAAATAATGATTCTGATTATATTTTCCTTTCGTCCTCTTTTTTTAAATCTCATTGAATCCCCAAATTCATGTAAACGATCCCTAATGAACACATGCCTTTGATACAATACTCGAAGAGCTTCCTTCCTGTTGTTTTCCATATTAATAAAAAACAGAACATAATTGTTTCTAGACATGCAGGAATCCTGTCTAGAAATATCATCCTGCAGCAGGGTGATATTTCAGTGCTTCTCCTCAATCCTGATTAAATAAAGACGAACCAAATATTTTTTTAATTATTCTTCAAAACATTTTACCCCTGGGTGGAAAAAGAAGGACATTCTAGTGACAGGTGACAAATATTATTTCATGCAGCTGATACATTATCTGGGTGTTTTACCTGTAATTCATATTTTCTCCCCAAGATCATCTTTTTCTGTCAAAAATGATCGATGAACACAACTCCCAAAATAAGTTTTACCAAGCAGGCAGAGTGGGCGGCTGCATGTCAATGAGATTTAGTCATTTGACTGATTGCAATGTGTTTGTCTACTAAGGTACAATATTAACTGCACTAATTGCTGATTCCATGTCCGGGTTAAGACCAAACTTCAGCTGATGAGTTGGGAGTGAGAATATGTTTTAGTTTACATTGTGCTCACATGAATTTAAATCATCACAAACTACAGATGCCTCCATTAGCATGGACACATTCATTCAGAGACGCCCCTGGACACGGACATAACCAGCCCCCACCACCTCCCCTATAGGAGGAGACTAAAAGAGAGGCTGGGATGCCACAACACATCGACTGTAACAATCCTCTGTATATGATATGCAATACTACAGCAAACTATAAATATTTTGTGAAGCCATGAAAGAAAAACAGAGGTTGTATTTTATATTAAATGAACTGGAGCCTCAGTGTGCTGTAATATGAAGGGAAACATGAACAGACGTTGGATGGAGATCTCTCCTTTTATCAGATCGTGTAACCTACAGCCAACCTTCACCTGCCCGTTTCCTTCCTCCTCACAGTAGGTTCGGCACTAAGTGCGCCCAGTGTGGCCGGCAGGTGTACGCCAGTGACTGGGTGCGGCGGGCTCGGGGCAGCGTCTACCACCTGGCCTGCTTCGCCTGCTTCTCCTGCAAGAGGCAGCTGTCCACCGGGGAGGAGTTTGGCCTGGTGGAGGGCAGGGTGCTCTGCCGCAGCCACTACGACATCATGCTGGACAACCTCCGCAGGGCTGCCGAAAACGGTAACAATCACACCAAACACCTGATGATGCCGTTTGGGTTACAGGAATAAAATATGGGAGAGACAACTATTGAGCTCGAAAGCTTCCAATCCTCCCTCTCAAGTAGCTTTTTCCGCTCTGGATGACAACATGCACTCAACCCAGCCCTCTGTTACTCGCTCATTGAGTGGACTATCAAAATACTACAAATCCTGCTCTGTTGTCAACTGAAGCTTCAAGGCTTCATCATGCCTCATTTTCAACATGAAATGCCAATATTTGTGAATCCAAGACAAAGATGTGAGGACAATACGCTAAAGGAGGAGAGGAATATCCCCCCCTCAGTTCATATGTTACAATTCAGAAAGCAGAAGAAAAGTCAAAAGGACCGTAGAGTTGACACTGATAATAAGTTATAGTGGACTGCTCTCGGCTTTCAGGGAGGAAACCGCTGTGCGGTTGTAGGCAAGAAAACATTTGAATTGTGTCGCATGGGTTGTTTGGAGAAATGCTTTGCGTAACGTCACTGTGACTGAAAGATCGTTTTGGGGCTGAAGTGAGAGTGTGAGGCCTGTTGTGATTGTGCTCTCTCAAAGGAACAGGACTGACTCTGGAGGGGGCGCTGCCCTCCGACCAGGACTGCCAACCAAAACCAGCCAAGAGGGCACGGACATCGTTCACTGCTGAACAACTGCAGGTGTGTGTGTGTGTGTGTGTGTGTGTGTGTGTGTGTGTGTGTGTGTGTGTGTGTGTGTGTGTGTGTGTGTGTGTGTGTGTGTACCATTGCCTGTTGTTGTCTGCGTGTACTATATATGTGTGTGTTTATGACTGGGTGTCTCCTTGCAGGTGATGCAGTCTCAGTTCGCTCAGGACAACAACCCTGACGCTCAGACTCTACAGAAACTGGCAGAAATGACGGGACTGAGCAGACGAGTGATACAGGTAGGAAATAATGAATCATTCGGTCTGTGGTTCCCATCTGGGGATTTAAGGGGATAGCAAAGAAGAAAAGGAATGTAACATTTGTGTTGGACTTTTCTGGTGAAATAACAAGACAGGGTTGGTTTCCCTCCTCGGGCCTCTGAAAAAGGAAACTATTTGAAAAGGGGAAAGTCGCTTTCACATTTTGTTTGCAGATGGCTAGTTGTGATGAGGGGTCACAAGATACTGTTGACACGACTCAATGCTACATATGAGCGTGAACATGCAGTATACTCACATAAGGCCTTTTGAAGGCTCATGACAATTTTGTGAGTATTTAAACAAATATCCCCATAAATCCACAGAATTTGAATTTGGCTCTGAATGTTCTTGTGTGTAACCTGTTAAAATGAAGCGTTGTCTATCTGTGACCTGGGTTTGCTGCTGAAATTGCCCGATTTGAAGAGACCAGACCAGGTTCCAGTATCCAAAAAGAACATTTTTAAAAAGTTTTCATCTTTTCCATTTTTTATCCCAATTGAATCAAGTTGTGACTCCTCAGAGGTGGATGGGAACTACAGCTCAGCACTACAAACTCTGACCAATGAAATTCTCTGAGGGGAAACAATGTACCTTCATTCTAAGTTACATTCTAACACTAATCTGAGGGGTACAATCCTCCCACAGCACACTGGAAAGATTCATCTGGCAGATACAAACAAACTGAACAAACGTTTCCACAATGTTGTCGTTGAGCAGATCGCTGCATGTTCACTATCGATACTATTTTACCAGGTTTGGTTTCAGAACTGCCGAGCTCGACACAAAAAGCAGCCGCCTCAGAGCGGCTTCTCTCAGAGCGGCTTCTCTCAGAGCGGCTTCTCTCAGAGCGCTCCAATGTCCAGGATGCCTCCGTCGCTGCCAGACGACATCCACTATTCACCGTTCAGCAGCCCGGACCGGCCGCATCTACTGGCCCTGCACGGATACCTGGACAGTGAGTTGGAGGGTCTTCATATCAGCGCCACTTTGTTAGGGACGTTTGTCGAGGGAAACAATAATTATATTTCCTTTAGAATGATTTTCACCGCTTAAATGGTTTGATTGTGTTTAATAATCTATTTCCCTCCATTATAATCAACGAATCAGTAACTAAGAACATTTAACATTTAGACACTGAACATATTTGAGGTATTTATATAAAATATGATGCACCATTGTAAAGTGAAGAACTGAACTGGAATAGTTCAAATAAGTTCCATCACGACTAACTGCAACACAAAAATTCTGCTTGCACAATAAGGGATCAGTGATAATAATCCAATTATATAACACGGAGTAGAATAAGAAACAAAGCATCATAAGTACTTTTACTTGAATACTTTATGTACATTTTGTAACAATACTTAAGCCGTTTTTTTTCTTCCATAAAATCAGCAATTTTTTTATTATAAATAAAAATGTCTGCAAAAAGGCAATTAAGACAAATTGTTGAAGGCCAAAGCTTTAAACACTGTGTTGTAGTTTAAGAATGATTCATATTGAATATATCCTGAATATGCTAGTTTGTATCTGCCATCAGCAGCATTTTCTTGAGCTAAATGACATCAGCATACTCACGTCGCTCCATAAAATTAATGTTGTCCCTCTCGTCTTCTCTGTGCAGCTCATCCCTTCTCCGTCCTCGCCGCCCCGGGCCACCTCACCCATCCATCCATCTCTCTACCACAGCTTCCCATCAGCCGCTGACCTCCTGTGTCTACGTTTCTTTCTTTTCTTCATTTTTTTTTTTTTTTGCATCCTCACCACTCTGATGTTGTGAAGAAAAAAGAAATCCTTTTGGACGTACCATCTGCTTTGGTTGCGAGCCCAATCCCCCGGGGACATGCAGGACCTCGGCGATCTGTTTTCAATCATTGGATTCTTCTTCGCTGTGAGACCGCTGAGTTTAACTTGTCTTTTAAAGACAACAGACTGTGGAGAAACATGCCAACATGGACACTTTTTTCTGTATGATGCGGAGAAGAAGGCCACTTTTATTTTATTTTTCCTCTTTTTGATGGGACACAAAACATTGCATCAGGTCAGGATTGTTTTCCTTTTTGTTTACCCGCTCATACAAGGAATTGTAATTGTATTGCTGCAATAGGACAACAGGGAGTTTTGTAGCAGTAAATCCTCAGTATTTGTTTTTTTTTTTGTATTGGTGATGAGCACATTTGCAGCTTTACTGTTGTTTGTTGTTGTATTGTTGTTGGAGAACTCTTATTTATTCAGAACAAAAACTAAAAAAAGCACTTTTAAATGTGTCTTGAAATGAAATAATTCAGTGATTGTACATTGTAAATACTGCGACAGTTTAATAAAAATGCATTGGAGCTGTTACGTAAATGTAAGAGTTGGAATAATTGAGGATCAGGTTTAATTGACTTACGCAGAGAAACAAAAGGGAGAGTGTTTCTATGTGTGTGGCTGAAAATGACAGACAGGAATGCACTTTTTACACTAAGAACTTAAAAACGGTTGCTTGTCAAAGACCAATTACCCGCAGTAACCTATTATCGAGAGCAATATCCTCCGACAAACCTGCACATCATCTCCAATTTGCATGCTGTATTTAACAGGAAATGTGCTCAATCCCGCTGTGAAAGCGTGGCTATAGATCAGGCAGCTTGTTGGCTTTTGTGAGGCCTTTTAACACAGATTAGCTACAGTTGTTACATTGATCGACAGCACTTAAGGAGCTGCAGTGTGAAGAATGAATGGGATACTTTCAGTTAAAGGATATCATTAGATCTTCATTTTCCAAAGTGGATAATTTTTTTGTTTTTTTGTTGTCTTTTTGGTTGGGGGGGGTTACCACTAAAGTTAATTCATGCCCACGCACCTCCAGTTTCACGATCCTGAGATCAGCCCAACATACAGACAACATGTGATATTGACATTTGAGAATTTCAGAAAATCTGATGATGTATCAGCCAGTATAGATTATTTTTTATGTTTAGATACACATAACATATACAACGGATCCCTTAAATCGGTTCCTTTTATGTAGCTCAACATGTTTGATTGCTTGCAAAGAGTCAGATAAGATAAAAAGGCCAATAGCCAGTTAGCTTAGCAACTAGCCTTGCTCAGTTCCAATGTACAATGAATACATCTGCATCCAAATTATATTTTGTTTTGCAACTCCCAGCCAAGAAATAGTGCTGCATCCTCAGTGACTGTAAACTTAGTGTATTGTAGTTTATTACTTTTCTTGGACGGAGCCAAGCTGCCTGTTTCTCGCTGTTTCCAGTCTTTATGCTAAGCTAGGCTAACAGGCTTCATATTTAGTTTACAAACAGGAGAGTGATCCTCATCGAACTCTAAAGAATGTGTTTTTTTATTTCCCCAAATGTCTAACTATTCATTTAAAAAGTTAGCAAGATCAGGAAGTGCAGTTAAACAATTAAACCCACAGTGCTCTCTGGCTTACAAAGTATGTATTTTGTACTTCTGCCCAACAGATTTTATACCAATTTTTTTTTGCAATAACATAACATCGGCTATTTTATCAGGTTCCACTTGAAACTAACTGAAATCAACGGCTATTTTCCTTGTTGATTAACATCATTTAGCCCAAAGTTCACAATGGTAATTTTGCAGCATGGTTTCCATTACCTCGCCTTCGTTTAGCTCAAAGACAAAGCCCAAAGCCCCACCTGCTGCAGAGCAAAACAAGTAACTGTTAATATCAGATATCAAATATAAGAATTGAATATCAATGACATTAACCATCCTTGGCAGCTGCTGTTATTAATGGATATTTTCTCTATGCTATTAGAGCATCCCCAAAGCTGGTTGGTCGTGTCTAATGGTAACCCTCAATTTACAAATGTGTTGTGGAGAGGATAAGATAGGACGTCAGGCAGTGACCCTCGAGAGAGTTTTTACAAATCTGGGTGACCATCTATATACAATTATTTTCTTTGAATAATAATAATTAATTATCTTTGTTATCATGGTTCAAATTACGGGGGAGCTAAGGGGAGCTCGGCAACATAACAATTTGTTATGTTATGGCTATGTGACATATTCATTTATTACAAACTGCATGCAGGAGTTGTATGTGTGTGATTGACCTGGTGGAGCTGGTTGAGAGTTGTACTGAAGCTGCAGTAACTCTAGTCCTGCACCCCGACAGAAACAGCTACTCTCGTAAATGTTTTTTTCTACACATTTTCTCAGAGGAATTTAAAAACAGGTGGACACACATTTTGAGTGAAAATACAGACAGAGTGCGATCACATCTGCATGGCCCAGTTTCAGGTGACAGCAGTGTTAGCTTGTGTTCCGTGTCAGCCTTCACACAAACAGCAGAACCACAGCCAATAGAACCACACGCACAAAGGTTCCCTCATACCACTCAGAGATCAGGTGGATGTGAGTGTCTGCATCATTTTTATTTCCTATATGCTGAATGTATGTGGGTCTTTGAGTGGGAGTGTAGCCTTACTGCATATCACTCTCATTTGTTCCTAAACTTTACCTTGAAGCCAAACTTTTTTCCCCTCCAATCAATCACTTTTAATCAATTCAATCCGGCTGGAAAGCTTTTCGGGGGAAAACGATGCTCCTTCTTGTGAAATCTTAGAACAAAGCTGTCTATATGCTGAGCAGAGAGATGATTATTGGGCTGACAGTTTGGGCCACCTGCCAGCACTACGCTGTAAAAACGTACATTTCTTACCCATTTAAGTCCCTCTCAGATACGAGCGCTCGAGGCAGCGTTTAGGCATGTCTTCTCTCCATGCACAAGCATCCCTGAGCGTTTAAGCCGCCCCGTTTTGTCATCATGTCATGCGTCCGACTCGGTGACTGGCAGCTTCAAGTGGTTACAGATGAAAGCGGGCCCCCCATGCTAATGAATAGGCCCCTGATTGCAGAGCTGCTCGCTCGCTGAATTACAGCGTCGCCCTCCTAATGAGCAGATACACTGCAGTGCCCCTCGTCTCTGCGTATTCACATTTCTCTCCTTCACGCTGATGAGCTCTCCCGTGCACAACAGTCAACAAAACCTCAGTGGAAGATTGCAACCAGCTATCTTCATCAGCCTCCTCCTCCTCAAGTTTATTTCAGACGCTGCCATATGCTTCTGGTTTTTTCCCCCCGCTTCACTTGAAGATATTATATGGCCGAGCCGATGATGGCATGCAAAGTATCTTAATGGCTGACAACGTCTCAGTTTCAACATTACAATAACATCATTTGAATAACGCGATATCTCATGTAAAGGTAAATATAAGCACAGAAAGGCTTTCTTGATGTATATGAGGAGTAAAATATCATAAAGATAAATTCATCATGTCACTGCAGACAATTCTGATCCGATAAAATGTGTTTCGTCTTAATTTAGTTTGCATCAAAGAATAAAACCTTTGTATCAACAGCTGCCTTTTTCCTGCAATCCCTTAAAGCATCATATCTAAATATAATGTCATCCATCAGCTGTTTGGTGACACGAGAGAGGAAGCCAGCAATTTCAGCCCCTTTCCCACTAAACGGTGACTAAATGTGTTGTTCAGAGTTGGACTATCTGAGGCTTCGGAGCAGGACCACGTCAACAAACACCAGTGGGAGGGTTAACACAAGTGAACATTTTTAGGTGACACATTCTCTCTTCAGGCAAACTGGACCACGATGAATTTACTTTGTGGCTCAGGGTGTTTTGTTTAAATGTGGATATTGCACAGGCCTACCATTTAAGCCTGGCTATAAAAGCGACACACAACTGGATTCAGTATCAAGTTCCCAAACAAGGCCAAAACAAAGCAAAGTGAATTTATTTGATTCTAAAGGTTGGTGCATAGTGTTCTCCAGAAAGTCTGAGAAATAAACAAAGAAACTTTCTTTCATTTGTAAACCGTGACTCTTACAGTTGCACACGAGAGCAGAAAAAAGGGGCTGACGAAAAGCAAGGAAAATGGCTGAAACATATGATTCACTTCAGCCAGGCTGACGGCCAACAGTGCACGATGCGAAAATAAACACGGGACTCCACAGCAGGTTCCCAGAATGTATTTATATTGGGAGAGACGACAACGGCTTTTGAAATATCACAGCACTTCAGTTTGATTTATAAGAAGCTGGAGCAGGATCTAAATCACTCTCCTGAGGCATGTTGGAGGTAGAGATGCCGGTTTGCTGCGTGTTGGGAACAGATGCTGGCGTCACTGTACAACACACTGGAGGACTGGGGATTCTGGGAATTACACACTATTAGGTTTACATGGTGACTATATCGTCGAGTGTTCGGAGTGATGAAGAAACTCTCTGAAAAGAGATGATTTTCATTATTATTTAACAAGAACAAATTCAAACAGTGGCAGAAGAAGTACTCAGATCTCTTCCATAAGTGAAAGTAGTAATATCACAGTGTACAAATACTCTCTTACAAATACATGTCCTGCATTAAAATGTAATTAATAATACATTTAAAGTACAAAACTAGTACTCAATATGCAAAATTCCCAATTTATATTTTTTCGTTTTCACCCCTCGTGTGAAAAGACGGCCAGCAATGTTTTCCAGCTCTGCATGGGCGACCGTGAGGTGTTCCCAGGCCAGATTAGATATAATCCCTCCAGCATGTTCTGGTGCCGGGGCCTCTTACCAGTCAGATGTGCCCAGAAAACCTCTAAAGGGAGGCATTCAGGCTTCATATGCCCAAACCACTACAGCTGTTCCTTCAGACGCGAAGGAGCACCATCTCTACTCCAACACCCTCTCGATGCCTGAGCCCCTCACCCCATCTCCAAGCCTGAGCCCAGCAACCTTACAAAGGAATTTGGCATTTTGGCCGCTTGTCTCTGTGATCTCATTCTTCCCAAAGCGTATGACCATAGCTGAGAGTCAGAGTGTAGATGGACCGGCAAAGTCGGGAGTTTTGCCTCCCTCTTCACCACAATGGTCCGGTACAACACCATCACTGCTGGCGCTGCACCAAATCACCTGTCATCTCACACTCACTCATGAACAAGACTTTGAAACAGGCCAACTTCCTCGCTCGTGGCAATGAATCACTCCCAAGCCGGAGGGTGCAATCCGTCATTTTTTCTGGCAGAGAACCATGGTCTCAGACTTTGAGGTACTAACTCAAATCCCAACAACTTCACACTTGGCTGCAAACCACCTTCATGTGTGCTGAAAGTCACGGTCCGAAGGAGCAACAGAACCACATCATCTGCAAAGACCAGAGACAGAATTCTGAGGTCCCCAAAGTGGACAGTCTCCTCCCCCAAACTGCAACCGATGAAAATCACAGAATCCATGACAACTGACAATCGTGGCAGAGGTCAGCATTCATTTTTGGATTACATTTTGTAACAAGTACAAACTACTTACTGTTTGTACATTACTTGAGTAAATGTACTTACTTCCCACCACTGAATATGAAATTACCCTTCTTATCAAACATATAAATTATAGGAAAAATACCATATATAAAGACATCCGAGTAATAAAAAAAACAAAATGTCCTGTATTGACAGAAAAACAGAATAAATAAATAAAATTAAACCACCACCAACAATCTGAATTTGTAGAAATAAAACATACAATTTAGTATATTCATCTGCGTTATAGATCTCACAACAGACTGTTTAAATGTTTTGACCTCTCACACATATTATTATGTCACGTGGGGCAATTAGCTCCTAATGGTTGCTTAAATGTTATCATTAGTACAAGGTGATTGATTATCAAGCTGCGGTCCTTCAGTTTGCTACGTGTGGACGGCCCCTAATATACTCTAATCTCCATTACAGACAAAAAGCAGAAAGCGCCTAGCGTCCGAGAGAGTTGCTTATATAAATAGATATAGATTAAATTCTAAGACATCTTCAAAGACTCTCTCATCTTCCCTTACAGTTATTCAGAAAGCAACTAAGCCATGAAGAAAGCTCAGAAGACTTTTAAGAGGTTTCTCCAGCAGAGGAGAAATGGAGTGATACTCTCCGGACGCTGCATGACAGTGAGTTAATGAAACCATCGCTATGATTAGCTCATGCAGGGATGATATTTGTGGTCAATCACTAGAGATGTGCTCCCATCTCCGAGCTGATACAGTCATGTCTGAAAAAACACAAAACTATTTGGAAGCTGGAAAAATATAGTGTTTTGGACTTGGCCATTATTTACAGAAACTAATTTAAGTTTCCATTTTCTCCTGTTAATGTTTACAAATATTTTGTTGTAGAAGGCCTTTGGCTTACAATGTATTCAACAGAGGATTCAAATAAAATACTATTCCTAGACCATGAGTAAGCCGATCCATTTCACTCTCCGTTCTATGCCTGTTAATCACCAGTGCATTTTTCTCTTTCATCAAAGGAACTCATAATTACCCAATACACAGCGCTACAGAGCTTTTTATCCTCTTTTAACCAATTGTTTGGGCTTTAGGGTTTGTGACTATCACAAGAAGCTAAAGACACAAATATGTGTCTAAGGAGTCGGTGGAGACCAAATTAAAGCTACAGAAAACTCCAGAAGTTCGAATTTTAAATATAATCATTGGCCCAAAATTAAAGTACAGGAAGGGGAAAAAAGGACAGGCATTCGTGCCACGACTCGAAGGCCAACCATCTGCTGATGGAATGCTGTGAAAAATATAAACACATTTAAAATAAAAACCACACATAGAAATAAAACACCCCAAACAATATATATATATATATATATATGAAGAGGGCTGAAGTGAAGCCAGAGGTCTCACCTGCTGCCAATCAGCCTATTTAACCGTTGCTGATTGGCCATGAGCTTTTCCATGGTCCTACTTCCCCTCTGCTACATTTTAATAATCGTAGGCATGTGTGTTGTCTGTATATCTTTAAATACAGTATATATATAGTATATGGTGTCATGGTTCAAACTTCATGTTTTGTAACTTCAACTTTATTGCCCAGAGTTGTTATAGCAGCATGCAGCATCTGATCTGTACACGGAGTATGTTTTCTACCCACAAGGTGGCAGTACATCCACGCTGCATGGGGAATATTGGGTGACATTGCAAATAAACTTTCATAATGGAATCCAGCTATAGTGCCTTTAACAGCAAACTATAATTGTCTTTTGTTGGGACAGTGTTGGACTTGATTCCACCTCACTGTTGAGAACTGAACAGGTTCAATGTATTACTGTGTCTGAAGATGGACAAGTGATAACATCTGTATCCGTCTGTTTGATTACAAACCACACAAATGAAACTGTTGACACTGAACAGTCCATGTATGAATGTATGTGAATGGCAAAGGGAATTTAATGAATTAACAAGCAGCTCTCAACCTTGAAATGACACCCCCTCCTTTATTTGCTCTTAAAGTATCTATTTGATCATGTGGATGATGTTAGTTTGGAAATCATAGCCTTTTTCACTGTTTTCTGTGATTGTGTGTGTGTGTGTGTGTGTGTGTGTGTGTGTGTGTGTGTGTGTGTGTGTGTGTGTGTGTGTGTGGGTGGGGTCAGGTGGATTGTGAGGCACTAAACCAGGTCAGTGTCACTGTGTGATCTGATCCTACAAAGAGAATAATGCTCACCAGAGGAATTTCACAATACAGTACCAGAGATTGCATACAGTATAACAGCACGAGAGGGCATGAGATAGTTGACACTTTTCAAAAAGGTGTGTTTCTGTGTGTGTGTGTGTGTGTGTGTGTGTGTGTGTGTGTGTGTGTGTGTGTGTGTGTGTGTGTGTGTGTGTGTGTGTGTGTGTGTGTGTGTGTGTGACTATAAACTAGGTTTCCAGTTAAGCCTGACCTACACCCTGCATTTCTCAGGGGTTTTCACTTTCTTTTGGATCTGTCCCTCCATTGTCCCCGCTTCCTCCCGCCGGGCCGTCCTCAGGTGAAGCTGCTGTCTCACAGCATCCAGAGTGCATTGTGTCCACACTCAATAGGCTTACTGTGGGGACAGCAGGATGCACGTCTCCCTGCTGGCCAAACCAGTTTGTCCTTCCAGTTCCACCCTAGTCCTTCCAGTTCCACCCTACAGGTGAGATGAACAACTGAGGAGGTTGATGTCACTTAATTGGGGCCAAATATAGCTCTAACAGTCCGTTATTAGCTCTAATATGCTATGTTAGTACTTTTATTTTCCATTCACGCATCACTGTATGTATTTGGTTCAAATGAAAATATGCAAATGTATTTAGTTGTAATGGATTGTAAATTGAGGTTTTTTTTTAAAGCTATAAAATTGTATTTTTTTTAAATGCTATTCTTTTTTTCCCTTCCTTGGTTAATGATGCTGAATTATTGTTAAGATTTAAAGACAGCCTACTTCATTTTACTGTGACAGGAAATAGATGTGTCAGGTGTAAACTTGACGTTTGCAAACCTGCAGACAATTAAGTGCATTTAAAGATTTAGACACCGACTTGTTGAGTTTATGTGCACCAGTTATTTCCGTCTCTCCTCTACATAGGTGTCACGTTGCAGCCTCCTCCTTGCTGCTGTGGGATTGGACTCGCTAACGTCGGCTCCACCCCGACAAAGAGAGTTGGGTCTCTGCAGACAAACTCACCTGTGAGATCTGGTCCAGCAGCAGGCAGCGGACACTCTCACCATCGGGGTCAAACCTAACAGAAGACTTACTGCAGAACTGAGCTTGATGTAAGTACCATGTTGTCCCTTCTCCTCTATTTTTATTCACTAAAGGACTTTATATCACTGAATGAGCAGCAAAAGTGTTAATTTCACGCAGGAGGCAGATAAAGACAGAGATGGAGAGATGCCTTGAATTCCAGTATATCCTCTAGATTTATATTTTCTAATCTGTGTAGTTCTTAAATAACCCACTAACAAGGATGGAAACATAATGTTTAATATTAGGTACACGAGGCCGTTTAGGAGAGATGGATTGATTACTGAATGAGTCTGCTGGACCGAGCTTCTGTTTGACGAGACTGTGAACATTTCTCGTTGGAAAGTCAAACGCCCCAAAGAGGCACAAAATGACTACAGACGGATGCAAAATTACTACAGACGGATGCAAAATGACTACAGACAGATGCAAAATGACTACAGACAGATGCAAAATGACTACAGATAGATGCAAAATGACTACAGACGGATGCAAAATTACTACAGACAGATGCAAAATGACTACAGATAGATGCAAAATGACTACAGATAGATGCAAAATTACTACAGACGGATGCAAAATTACTACAGACAGATGCAAAATGACTACAGATAGATGCAAAATGAGACGGATGCAAAATGACTACAGACGGTTGCAAAATGACGACAGCTGGACGCAAAATAACTACAGATGGATGCAAAATGACTACACAGGGATGCAAACTGACTGCAGACGGATGCAAAATGACTGCAGACAGATGCAAAATGACTATAGGGAGATGCACAATGTCTAAAGACAAAATGCAAAAGAACAAAAAAAGATGCCTACGAAGATACATGACTACAGGGATGCAAAACAACTTTTTGTCCATATTTGATTAAAAGTTGATTGAAAGTTCTAATTTCCTGACTGCTGTCTCCTAGGTCAACTTGAAATTAAATAAAAGCCTACTTCTGTCTGTGGTTTTGTCCTTCTGATCAACACTGAAGTTTCACTTGTAGATAATCAGACATTTAGCTTCGTTCCTTCAGCTTTCATCTTGACTTTCTGCAGTGGACACCATGGCCTCCACCCTCTCTGTGCGCAGCTACTCGGTACGTCAGCCCTCCTTCTCCAGCATGTCTGTGAGGGACAGCGGACGCAGCATGCGCTCCAAGCCTCCCGTCTCCTCCGGCACGCTGTCCCTGTCCCGCTCCGTCTCCATGGGAAACGGTCTGAACATGCTGGGCTCCAGCCTCTCCATCAACGGCCTCGGAGTGAACACCAGCGATAAGGAGACCATGCAGGGCCTGAACGACCGGCTGGCCAACTACCTGGATAAGGTGCGCACGCTGGAGAGGTCCAACGCCGAGCTGGAGGTGAAGATCAAGCAGCTCATGCTGGAGAGCGCTCCAAAAGGGCATGACGTCGAGGGGCTGATGGCCCAGGCGCACGCCATCGGGCAGGAGGTCAGTGTTTGAAGATCGGATTTAAAACTCACTTTACTGAGAATGTTTGATGATGGGCCCGAACTGACATTCACACCCATGTTGAATCAGGATCCTGGTCACATGCTGATATTATCTGATGCAGGATGTAATCTTTAAACATCGTAGAGTAACACTTGGAGGCAGCCGTGTTCAGGGTGTTACCCAGCACACTCACATTATGAAATAAAGCACATATCATCTCTAGTCCTTGATGCCAGATCTTCATGAGCTGCCCTCAATGTCCCCTGCTCAGGTGAGGAAGAAGACGCTGGAGAACGCCCGGATCATGCTGGAGATCGATAATGCCAAGCTGGCGGCCGATGACTTCAGGGTCAAGTGAGTGCCACAGAGGTTCATTTCTTCTACTTGCCTGCGAGTGTTCACATGGGAGCGCCAGACTGCGAAGCAATGTGAATAAATGACCTTTATGTCAGGCTGCGAAATAAGAGCCTCATTCCCACGGTGCTGGAGCACCCGCGGGAGACGGAGATCGCATCGGTGAGCGCAGACTGTGATAGATTGTGCAGGTCAAAGACACGTCGTCGGTTACTGAAGTCCAGAGTTGGCAAAGTGAAGTTGAAGCAGCGATGGGGGGGTCAGCATCCACCCACCCACCGCTGCTGGTTTTCACAATGTGCTGATGGTATGTTCTGTGGCCTGATGTGAAGGAGTGAGACACACATTGGCAGTGATCTATGGTATTAGTAGCTATGTGTATGTTTGCATGCAGGTCGTTGCATGACTCTGCGGGGTCTCACCCACGTGTGCATCCACTCCGGGATTAGTTCACGCATTCGCCGTTTGATTGTTCCTCTTTATCAATGGTGGAACATTCATTACAAAGTATACTTAAGTATTTCCATTTTATGCCACTTTCTACATCTACTCCACTATGTTTCAGGGGGAATATATAGCTTCTACCCCACTACATTACTATGGCAGCTGTACTTACTTTGCAGATTAAGATTTAATATGATGCTTTGTTAAAGATTAAATTATGCAACATTTATTAAATTGTGCTTCGGCATGACCAGCAACATTAAAATGAAAATCACAATTTTGCCTAAAAGGTCTCTATAATCAGTGAAGCATTCAACACCTTCTCCTTTGACCCTCAATAATATAGACTACAATAGTATAGTAGCTATATGATATCATAGTTATAGTCTCTCAGTATAATTTGCTAATAACACATTTACTTGTAATGAACTATTTTTACAGTAGCATCGACAAACTGCTCATTTGGATCAAAGCATATTCATATATTCACAAATAACTTGCGGGTTCATTTCTAATCTCAAATCTCTGCAGCCATCTTTGTTTGGATTAGGATGAATCGCTACTTGGGAAGAGGGTTAAGCATCGTACCAGTGTTGCAGGTCGATGTACTTTTACAGGAGGGGGGACTAGCGCTGCACATGTCTGCTGATGACCTCCCTTCCTCCCCTTGAATCCTCCACTGTGGTTTTGGTGCAGATGGGAGGCGGAGGCCACGTTGTGCCAGTCGGTGGAGAGGGACTGTCAGGCTCTGAAGAGAGCCAAGTCGGACCACGACCAGCTCATCGCCACCCTGCGAGGAGACCTGGACAGCCTGAAGGAGGAGCTCTACTTCCTCAAGAAGAATCACGACGAGGTGAGACCACTTCCAAGGCGAAGGCACATCAGACGTGATCAATGAGGGGTCACTCATCAAGATAATCACTTTACAAGTTGTCAAGCGCAGACTTGTTGAAATGTAGGGCGTCTTTCAAGCTTGGTGGGCTCTCTGAGCTGAATGGAAACTACTTTTCATGCATCTCGATATGATTAATATCATACAAAAACCACCTCGTTGTAATATGTTGCAGTTTTTCACCATGCAGTAGCAGAGGGTTTCACAGTATTCAGCATCTGAAACATGATCATGTTAAGTGTACAGACACACCCTCTTTCTTTGTAGTCACAGTGCTTCAAGATAGCAAGACAACTCCTGTGTGCACAACACACAGGAGGATTTGAGCCCATCCAGCCACAGGGATCATGTGTGTTTAGATTCTAAGGTGTGGTGTCCAGGATGTGAACTGAACACTCGACTAAGAGTTTTACTATCAAAGTTTGTGATGAATACAATTTAAGAAAAAAGAAGGAATTAATCAGGAACAATTAATGTTCACTGCATTGTAGAATAAATATACTGACTTAACTAATTAATTATCATTTTCAAAAGTTTGTAAAAAGATTCTGCATTTTTCAATGCAGTAAATCTTCATTTCTTAATTTTATTTTCATAACTGAGCTCTTATTGTCTTATAAGTGCTGTCAGAAAATTTAACACATTTCAAGTAAATTTTAATTTTCACAATTCTAGTTCCCTCTTATTCTCTCTGATTTCAAACCACATAAATTGGCTTTAAAAACCAAAATATCCTCCCAATCTTCCACTTGTTTTAATAAAATGAAAGCTGCAGGACTGAAGTGAAACATACAATACAAGTGAATAATAATAAAACAGAGACGTTGTCCGGGGAGTGAGGTAGAAATGAAACAGCGCTTTGCCTTCTCCCCTCCTTCAATGCCCACAGGAGATGAATTCCATGATGTCCCGTCTGGCCAACGATCAAGTGAGCGTGGAGGTGGATGCGGCTCAGGGTCCTGATCTGGGGGCCATCATGGCCGAGTTGAGGGTCCAGTATGAGGGCATCACTCGCAAGAACAAGGAGGAGGCCGAGACCTGGTACCTCAAGAAGGTCTGTCACTGTGTGGATCATGTTTTGTGATATTAGAGACTACATACTGTAAATTACCATATATAGAGAGATTTTTTTTTATGTGTCTCCAGTTGGAAGCAGTGCAGTCGGAGGTCAAAGAAAGCAACGAGGCTTTACGTTGTGCCCAAAGTGAGCTGAACGAGAGACGGCGTTTCCTGCAGGCTCTGGAGGTGGAGCTGGACAGTCTACGGAAGCAGGTAGTCTGCAAGGGTGTAGCCCGGACATGTGATCCTCCATACGCAGTAGCAATACTTCATTTCCCACATGGCCTCAGCAAACAGACTGCTTTCTTGTAGAGATGAATCGGGATTCATCTAACTACCATTCCTCTACTTCTCCGGAGCTTAGCCTCGTCCTCACCTCTTCTGCACACACCTTAGACATGTAATCTATAGATAACAGCTGCTTTCTCCCTGTCAACAACACGCTGGTAACGGCCCAATGTACACAGCAGTTACATAGTGCTCCAATAATCAGTGTGACTAGATGTAGAGTCAAACAAGCCAGGGTTTTGTGTTTACAGCCGACATGTATGCACAGGCCAAGACTCCTGTATGGAGTTGTTCAGGGCAGGTGAATACAGCTCATGGGTGTTTGCCGAATAGTGATCACACAGCGGTGAACGCAGAGTTATTATGGCGCTGACAGTCTCAAGTATCTCTGGTTGAGTGATGAGCAGCTTTGAACAGAGGAGCTCCACTGGTAAACACATATAAATCTAAAAATAGACATAACAGGAACCCACAGGAACCCATAGACATAACAGTAACCTTTGACCTCTCATCCACGTCAGTGTTTACCTCTGTTAACATTGCGGGCGGTACATCTAGATTACGTTATCATTTATGAGAACAATGCAGATCTACATCCTTACCGCTTTGGTGCAGCATCTGTGGCATTTCCAGCTGTTTATAGCAAACATGGTCTGATAGGCTACCTGTAAGACAGCAGACAAACACAGTTAGTGACAAGCTGGAGTTGGTGGAGACCAAATCAGAGCTCAAAGAGTGAATATCGGTGGCCAGAAACACGACTCCAAATGAATGTTACTGTTACTCTGTGACTGTGGGATGTGTACACATAATACAAGCAAAGGGCTGAAGTAAAGTGGTACAGTACGACTCGCTTCAACTGTCACTGATCATTAGCTGCATGGTATCCATCCATTATCTGTGTTAACAGGTGGGAGTGTTGGAAGGAAACCTGGGAGAAACGGGGCACAAGTACTCGGTGGAGATGGACCGTCTTCAGGCCTCACTGACCCACCTGGAGGACGAGCTGTCTCAGCTGCGTTTGGACATGCAACGCAACAAGACCGACTACGAGCAGCTGCTGCGCATCAAACAGAACCTGGAGATGGAGATCGCCACCTACAGGAGGCTGCTGGAGGGAGAGGAAATGTAAGTGTGGGGGCAGGAAACTCCATACAGTTATTACAACATCTTCTAAAGCAAGGATTTCTGGTTAAAAGTGTATGTTTGTCTTTGAGTCGTGCTGATATACTACCTAAGATAATATTTACCTGTTGGTAGTTATGAATGCATTATAATCTAAATGATAAATAAATCTTTATCAACCCATATTGCTTTTACACAGGACATAACATGCATGTATTGTACACCCTAAATTAAAGTAATAGTCGGACATTTGGGGATTTACAGTACACTTATTCACTCTGTTGTCTCAAACCACTCACCATACTGTCAGCAAGCAAGAGAGTAAATATAGTTCTTAAAAATGAATAATGGGTGAACATGGTATTTGCTTGCTCTCTTGGCTGACGTCATATACTTTTGTCCTACAGGGTGAAAGAAACGCCTCGGCCTCCGAAAAGTAAGTTCTTATTTTATTTACTGAATACCATTATGGACCAAAACAAGTATTCTTTCTGTCTTCTATACATCTTTTTCACAAATCTAGCAAAGGTTATTTGCTGAAAAACAATTGTTATGCGGTTAGGTTTGGTTTGTTGGGAAAAATACAAAAAGGATGAAAACAAAGTTGCAAACTATTTCATTCTCATCCTGTGTGGGTTATCACGTGACCACACCAGAGGACACCCTAAAGCCCAGGAAGGGATCTGATGCTCCTCCTGTACCGGATTACTATTGAATCCGGTCCGCGACACTGGTCTCGTTAAGCTGATCTAGGATTTCTCTGGAAAGAAACCTGTTTCTACTGTAGACAGCAGCTGCATGCCATCCGTTCATACGTTTCACAAATCCCCCCTTCAGCCCACATGACATTTTTGCTTTGATTCTGGCTGCTCGATATCCACACTGGATCTGATTAGAGTCAACAAAAACACAGAAGCAAAATAAAAAAGTTGGACATTTGGTCTCTTCCCCTTTTACATCCCTTTTGTATTTTTTGGCATGAAGCTGGTTTACAGCAGCGTGCTGTGTGCAGGTTACTGACATCAGGTTACATTTGTGGGGTTTGATGGCCAAAGCTGCTTAAATATTACATATCAGCGCAGCCTCATGAACTCAATATTGCAAACTAATATGCATTGTATTGTTATGAAATGGTGTTATTTTTAGTGCTTCTCCAGTTCTTTTGTTTTATTCTTTGTCACAGAAGACCCCGATGTAAGGACCAGGAAGATAGTAAAAGTCGTCACCCAGACCATGATCAACGGCAAGGTGGTGGACGAGTCCAGCGAGGTGGAGCAGATCGAGGAGTGCAAGAAATGAGCCAAAAGTGTGCGAGGAGAAGACGCAGCGGCGTCTTTCCAACCCAAAAGTGTCTGCTGGCTGAGCTGTCATGTCACCATGACTTTCTTGTTTTACGTTTTGCTTATTTTTGTGTTTTAATGCTTTCAGCTTGCCAAAAGTATATATTGAAATAGATAAAAAATAAAAGGTTTAATCTTAAAAATTAATGGTCAGCAACATGATTATAATTCTGTGCATATAGCACTAAAACTAATCGTGACATTGAAAAAAAATGTTTGAATAGCTTTGATAACACTGATAGATCTGTAGATTGTGCTGGGTGTTAAAGGAATTAAACCTCTCTGATCAGACAAAAAGATGTAATTAAAAAAAATAAATTGCCTAAATGACGAACTGTATTGATAGTCTTGTAATGTGCTGTGGAAATAAACCAAATCAACCAAAGCAGCTGGACAGTGTCAGTAGAAGTTTTCCTGTTGGTTTTAAAAGAAACTTTGACCGATACTCGGGGAACACAAAGGGCCGGAGAAGACACGTGATTCTGCACCAAGAGGGCAGAAACTCCACAACCTATACAGCGGTTTCAGGTGGCAGGCTTTTGTGTGTGCCGGTGTTGGGTTTCAGTGGGTTTCTCTGAGTTTCTGTGCACATTTAGATAAAGTTTAGAGAAATGAATGTTGACATAAAGTGCTTGAATGCTGTGGACGCGTTTCAGATGTTGACGAGCTGGAATAAGGTGACCACAGAGGGACATGAAGTGCGACAGTATTGTGAATGAAGGCCATTGTGCTGTCAATCTGGGTCGCTGTGATACAAGACCGCAGACAAAAAGCCCACAGTTCAACAACACAAGGTACATCCTTACAAAATATGTCTTTAGGCATGCATCAGCTTGATTCTTGATGAACAGGGGTATCCCGGGACTCTGGTATCTTATTGTCTTATTACTGATGACTGAAGACATCATCATCATCCCCATCATGGACCACTGACAGCTAACTTATAGGTACACGATAGAAACACGAATATGTTTGCTGCATTAGAATTATGAAAAATAAACTACTTACAAGTTAATTTGCATTAAAAACAGGATGGGATATTCTTACAGCACGACATCACTTAAAAAAAAGGCATTTAAACTCAGTTAAGGACCTAAATCATCCTATAAGCAGTTTTTTATGTAGTTAAAGCATCATATTTTACAGTGTGAAAGTAAAATCTTAGTATGCAAAATAACTTCAGGAGTCAAAAATCATCTCGGAGCTGCGCTCCCTTAGCAACAGTTGCTACACACTTATGCGGTTCACAATAACAGTGATTTAACAGTCACAACGGTCATTTTGTTAAACAATGGGTCCATCATTCAGACAGGTAGACAAAAGCTGGCTTCTGGTTTTAGCTGACAGTCACATGCTCAGATGAACATTGAAACTTTCTATTATGTTAACAAGATCGTGCCGTCTGAGTTAGATCAATTAAGTGGATATGTGCAGGTTTCACTCACATGTTTGGCCTGACAGTGTTTCCTTAATGAGCTACAGTGGAGGGACAGCAACACAAAGCAGGAATGCCACACTTTGAAAGATATTCATTTTATTTGACTGACTCAGTCTGCTGAAACCTCATGTTATCCTCACATCAACCGTCTGCATGAGGAGGGAATCTATTAAAGGGGACTCTATCTTCCCATGTCTGTGTCTAAGTGGCTAATCGGTGGTTGAAATAGAACCTGTAGAGAAATATTTGTGACCTTTCTCTTTCTGTCTGTTATTGTATCATGTGACTTGTTGCCGGAAGACAACGGTGAAACGTGAGTTGCAGAGACGAGTGTGTTGTTGAGTCTGTTGTGTCGGGAGAACTGAAAGCCGGGCTTAGAGTTCTGTCAAATATTTTAAATGATTTTGAACATGTGGATGTGATGCAAGATTTCAGAAAGACGAAAGAAAAATAAAATGTTTCTTTCTCTGTAGGGAATTATCGTTTTAAGTCAGAATCGAGAAGCTCATTCACATCTTCATGTTGTTTTGGCTGCTGGAATTCATAATTTACTTATGAAACAGGCGGCATCCTCCGGTTCTGAGAAGGGAATCCAGATGGATCCAGATCCAGTAAGGGTGCCGCTCTGCTGCTTCTGTGCGTCACATCCACCCATCATTCCTCCACAGTCCAAATATGGTCACTTCCTTCACTGGTTGCAAAAATTCCAACAGGGTGACGGACGAAATGCTGAACTCGAGACTTCAAAACCGAAGTCCACAAACCAACCAATGGATCTGGCAACCAAATGTTCAAATGTATTCAAGCTGAGTCTGAGCCACATTACAAACACCTAGCTGTGTAACTTTGAGTTTCATGTTCTGTTTTATTTGTTGGATTTCTCTCCTTGAAGACATTGGAATGCTGGTTGTGAATGGTTATTTCACTTCCATGAACAGAGAGAAGACTCAGCTTACACTAGTGCTCGTCTACCACAGTTTCCCATCAGTGTGAATACATTCTCACTCCAGTGAGAAAAGTTTTACAATGATGCGGTAAAAACAATTAAATAAAAAGAAAACATTCTGAGAGCCAGATGTCACTGATAACGCCCAAGTCTTAAACTGCATCACCGTTGTCACGGTGATGAGAAACTTGTAAAAATCCAAATAGAGGTTTCTCACAGACCTTTAATTAAAGCAAATGTCCCATGAGGTCACACAATTTACAGCCACACAGAAGACTGTTGTTTTGTGAAACCCAGAAAACACAGAGAGAGACAGACAGAGAGAGAGAGAGAGAGAGAGAGAGAGAGACAGAGAGAGAGAGAGAGAGAGAGAGAGAGAGAGAGAGAGAGAGAGACAGAGAGAGAGAGAGAGAGAGAGAGAGAGAGAGAGAGAGAGAGAGAGAGGAAGAACACTTTCTATGCAACAGTGCCACGTGGTGTTGGACATTTAAATTATTTCTATATAATAATAAATAATTTCCATCCATTGTCTACCGCTTATCCTGTATTTAGGGGGTCGCGGGGGGGCTGGAGCCGATCCCAGCTGTCATTGGGTGAAGGCAGGGTTCACTCTGGACAGGTCACCAGTCTATCACAGGGCTAACATGTAGAGACAGACAACCATTCACGCTCACATTCACACCTACAGGACATTTAGAGTAATCAATGAACCTATCCCCATCCTGCATGTCTTTGGACTGTGGGAGGAAGCTGGAGAACCCGGAGAGAACCCACGCTTACACGGGGAGAACATGCAAACTCCACACAGAAGGAACCCAGGCCGACCCAGGAATCGAACCCAGGACCCTCTTGCTGTGAGGCAGGGCCGGCTCTTGGCATAGGCGATATAGGCGGTCGCCTAGAGCGCCATCATAAAAAAATAAATAAAAAAATGTCAATACTTGAAAGTTGTGATTTTTTGCTGTTTGCTGTTGTTGTTCAAATTAAACATGTGTGATTGTTCATTTGGCTGGTGTAATTCGTGTGTGTGAGTGTGTGTGTGTGTGTGGGGGGGGGGGGGGGGGGGGGGGTACCGGAGAGCAATCTCGCCTAGGGCACAAAATTAGGTAGAGCCGGCCCTGCTGTGAGGCGACAGTGCTACCCACTACACCACCGTGCAGCCACCAATAAATAATTTCGATGTATTAATTTATTCTGGGTTTATCACAAAAGACAACAAACATCATGAATGCACAGCAGAGCTCTGTCGCTCATTGCCACGATAAAGAGACTTCAGCTGCTGTCTTCTCTCTCATCCTGTCATGTCAGCGTCTCACCACTTGAGGGAGCAATAGACCAATCAGACCAATCACATCGTCCTACTTTCAGCATCCATCAGCCACTTCTTTTTTCCCCTTTGTCCCATTGCCTCCTGGCCTGGTTTTGCCTGAATCTTAGTTCCTTGTAACTAATACATTGTTTAGCCATACCAACTGGTTTTATGTTGCTTCTCCTTTCACTAGCGAGCTGGATCATTACACATGCATTTAAATTAGGCCTACTTACCAGAACAGGAGAGGGTGCCAGAGAAGCCCACAGGAGGAGGAAGTAAAGGTCAAGGCTCAGATAAACCACCAGCAGTGGGAAACACGGACGGCCATAACTCACTGGAAACAGAAGCACACAGACTTAGGTACAGAGGTTAACTGAATCTGCCTGGAAAGAAACGCAAGGTTATTAACGCCCCATTGAGCCAGACCATATTTATAAAATGTACATCTTTTTACTCAGGATGGCCCGCCGCCCAATCAGAGATGAGTCATGTCAATCAAAATCAATTTATTCCCACCACGTCCTCAAAGTTATTTCAAGCAACCCATTTATATAAACACAAGTGCAATCTGCTGTCACACACATATAAGGAAAAGATGCCCAATACAGAAGACAGTGATTGGAATGAAAGCTGAGCTCAAACATAAATGTAGTCACAAGCAAAAATGGGAAAATGCATGTGGACTCCTACTCATTAGTCATCCATCATCAGAAATTCAAAGAGATGCCTCTGATTATGATATATGAAATAGTCTGCTAGCAGGCAAATCCAGTGACCGTGAACACTGAAAGGAAAGACGTACAATATGTGAATTTTCAACTTGGAACATAGCAGTCACAGATCCCAAACAGGGCCTCAGGGACTAAAACTGTCCAAAACAAGATAATTAAACCAAACGTCCCAACGCGCATGCGTAGTGACTCATCCTGAATAAACTATCTTTGGCTCAGCGGCCCCTTCGAGTCTTCGTCTCTCCAAAACACCAAAATAAAAGTCATGATGTAAGTTTGATGTTAACATACACAGCCTGATTACACATTGGGTAGAGTTGTGCCGTTGAATAATTAGTTTGATATCATATTTCGAGTTTAAGGACGTAGAAAACAAGTTACCGTGGCTAACCTTAAAGTTAGAACCCTGCTAGCTAAAGTCACTTGTAAGAGATTGCTAAGCTAATTTTAGCTAAACTACGCTAACGTAAGATTTATTTTGTGATCGAAGCACTTATTTTAGGTTCAAGTTAAAGTAATTTGTTTGTCTGTTTAGGTTTTTGTTTAGATAGTGATGATTCTGAAATAAATATTTTTCTGAAAAAATGTCATTATTTCGTTTGAATTGCTGTTTTTTATGTTTAACGTCGCAGGTCTAACGACACCAGACTTCCCATTCACAGTTTCTCTGCTAACAGATTTAAAGCTCTCGACTATGTCTTTGAGGTGCGTGTTCGTTGTATTTACCTCTGACTACTGTCATTAAACGTGGAGGCTAAGGGCAGACCCTTATATTTCAGACCACCACCAGTCTGAAGGTCATGATGGACTTACTGGCCCTCCCAGTACCTTACTTCACTGGTACCAGTGACCTGTACCCGCACAGTGGTAAGCTGCCTGAAGTCACCTACAGGACGCCGTGGATCAGAGGTATAGAAGTGGTCTCATGAGCTCATATAAGCACTATGTTGATGGTTGTTTTACATCCCAGTGTCCGCGTAGACAGAAAGCTCAGTCCAGTAATATATAATGTGATGCTTGATTTTTCACACTTAACCAATGTATTGCGGTTTAATTGAAGAAACTGTTTAACTGAAACAGAAAATATAATGCATTAATACACATTTCCAACACATTTCTTTTTAACCGGTTACAGGAAAGGTGATCTCCACCTGCAAACTCTTCGTCAGTGGATCTGTGCTCAGTGACCTGGGACAGAAAAGCCAACCAGATCATTCACCAGAAAGGTTCAAAACTGTCACTGTGCATCAAATAACTCTCATTATGTTTTATTGTTTTTGAGGGCTAATTTCAGTATTTATATTCCAGATTTAAAGTGACTTTGAGTGAGGTGAAAGAGTATGTGGCGATGATTCCCAGCTCTAATCCTGACTCCCTGCAGGATCTAGACCAGGATGAGTACGTTTGGCTTTCAAAAGACTCACAGATCAATAATCCATGTGAGGAATCATTTTGCAAATGGACAACTGACCAGATAAAACATGGAAATGAGACGATTCATCGAAGATCCATCGAAGATTTCCTGCTGCCTGACGAGCTCATGGTTGTTGATCACCTGCCACACTTTAAGAGACATTTGCCCACAATGAAAGCCAAACTGTCCAGGCTGAGGACGCTTCCTGTGGCCGACCCTCTGCTCAGCTCAACAGGACAGACGATCTCTGAGGACGCCATGTTCAGGTGCACATGTTCATCCTGGTGTTCGACAGTTACGTGATCAAGGTGGTTAGTGCATCCTAAAACCTGCCCATGAAGGACGAGACATAACTGACTTATTGTCCCATTAATTTGCTAGTTTGTGTCAATGTTAAAATGTATCGGACTACAAGTACCTGAGTAAATGTACTTAGTTACCTTCCACCACTGCTTTTTAGGCACTGTGCATCTTATGAAAAACCCGATGTGAAGGCCAGAGACATCCGGACATGTGCACAAGTTCACGAGGAGTTTGGTAAAGAGTCACTGATGAAAGAAGAGGTAACTAAAAAGAAACATTCTGAATGATTTTCTTCTTACACATGACATTACTTTATAATGGATTCACGTTTATTCTGTGTAGTCTCTGCTGCTGCCAGATGTAGTGGACACACTGAATCTGAGCCAAGAAAACTGCACCACATTTTCAAGCATTTGTGGTCGAATGCTTGTTGCTCCTGAACAGCTGGAGGAGCAAATCCCAGTCCTGGATGTGCTTCATAAATGTAATTAACAGCAAATAAATGCATAATACACATTAGCATAGAAACATAAACTGATACACTGGAGTCACTTTTCTCACGGTGTGCCTTATAGATGGATCCGTATCTGTGGACATTTCCCAGTATGAAGTACCAGCGGAGCTTGGCAAGAAATGCAACATGAAAGGCCTGATGGAGCGGTCAGGTGAAAGCTACTGTGTTTTCTCTGTCCATGTAATACATGCATTCATTTAACAATACAGCTACACAAAACATCTATAACAGAACATATAACAACAACAATAAATGTATACATATTGTATGTAATAGTGTGATATGAGTTTTATAATCATAGTGCAAATAGAAACCTCTGGTTACAGTGGGAATGAGGGCCGGGCCAGTTTAACAGGAAGTTCTGTGTCCTGTGCTTAAACTTCATCCGTCTCCAAGGATACGTGATGCTTCCGACTGAAATGGAGCTGGATGTAACTTTGAGCCCGAGTCCCAAGACAAGTCCAACCCAAATCTGGGCGCCCACATGTGAACTTAAGAAGGAAGAGGCCTCAGTGGTCTGTAGACGGTGAGTCAGGACACCATGCGGTCAGACTGCTTGTACGTCCTAATGAGGTTTACTTTGTTTTCACTGAACATAGAGTTGGAGTGCTGAACATTAAGTGAATGAAGAAAACAAACTTATACACGGCCTTGGATGAAATGCCAAATTCTCCTTCAACACATAGAGGATACAACTTATTACAGCATTAGGAGAGGATATGATTGACAGTGACATATTGTAAGTGTTAATATGTGGAAACGCTCTTGTCATGCAGATCTTTATTGTCAACAAGAACTCAGAAAGAGATGGAGACAGCGCTTTGGACGGCGGAGAAGCATCCGACCTTTGTGGTGGGCTTCCTGTTTGCAGGTAAATGTTTAGTTTTGAAGCTAAAGTGACAAAGTAAGTTCAATCTCTAATCCTGGCAGGGTGAGAGACCTACCCCAACAAATAGATGTACAAGGGATGTTGTGGAAAATCAAATCCGCTGTATTTTCTCACAGAGCCTCAAATATATGAACCAGCTGTCAACTTCCAGCCGCTGTCTGAAGCCTGGCAAGTCATGAAGTCAGAGAATCAGAGCTTTGTGAGTGTCGATGACAAACTACAGTCACAGAGTGAGATTGGAGCCCCACAGGTGTATTTTTGCAGCAGCCGTGAGTTCACAGAGAGCATGAGGCCGGAGTTTCCCTCCACCACAGAGGAGAAGATGGAGGAATTCAACAAAATATCACCTGAACATGTGGAGAGTGAGTCAATTAATTACTTAGTTGACAAATGTGATAATCAATTCAATTTGCAGGTATTTTTTTAAAGTAAGCAAAAAAAAATGTTTTGTTGTGTACGACAGTAAACTGAACCTTTTTGGGTTTTGGATGGTTGGTCAGAGAAAAGAAAGCAACTTTAATATGAACAATAAGGCTTTGCTCAGTCATATTAGACATTCTGCACTATTTTCTTACTATTTCATACACTCTGGAATTAGTTGATTTCTGACATCTCATCTCCTCTGGTCTCAGTCCCATCAGTCCTGATGAATCCCAGAAACACTCATTTAACTCACCTGAGGAAATGTGAAACTGCTTTTCATGCTGAAACTCCTGCCGACGTCAGCTGTCTTCCAAAAGCAATGATTGCCGGTACGTCTCAGGACGCCTCCCTGATGCACACCATCAACACAAACGAGAGGGAAGTAAAACCTGCTGCTGCCACCAACACCAAAGATGAAGTTTCAGACAAGAAGTCTTCAGAGGTTGCAGCCATGTTGCCTTCTTGTAAGGCCGACATCCACACAGGTAGAGAGGACTGTAGGACAACGCAGTGTGTGTCCTCCAGGAACGATCACGGAGGTCTGCCGGTTCCAAAGCGTCCACCGGAGAAGGACCTGGACGCTCTGTCCACCTTCATGATGCTGCGATCTCAGCAGACGGCTGCTGTTACTGCAACAGCTCAGCGCTCGCCTCCAGGTACTCCTTTGGATGCAATGACTGAAAAGATGATGCATTCGTTAAGTGTCCCTCTTATAAAGCAGAGAGGATTTTTCTTCAGTACATTTATTCTTGCAGCCCTACTTTTATACTTTACCCTCCTAATTACTTGTGTTTTTGTATGTCTGTATACCACACACAAATATGCATTATAGGCTTGTGTTAGAAAAGGAATCTATATAAGAATCAATATTACCTCGACAGATTAGTAAAAAGTATGATATTCGGCCTTCAGGGAGTTTTTAGATCAAACGTTTTTGTTTAAGTAAGTAAAATAGAAATATGAACTGCCATTATTAAAGTTACTTTATGTAGGATTACATTTTCTCTTGAACTTTGGCTCCACCTGGTGGTCATATCAAGAATGTCTTCATGTATATAAAACTCCATGTAGTTGAATTAATTTTATAATTGATGTTTATTTCTGTAGACAATTATGAATAACAGAGAATAAACTATTAGTCAATTAATCAATAAGTCAATTGATAAAAGTTGCAATAAGTCACTATTTTGATAATTGATTAATCACAGTTATTATAGTTACAGTTAAACTATCTGGGTCTAGCTTTTCAAATGTTAACATTTTCAGTTTTTTACCTAAAAGCTGAATATATTTAGGTGTTGCACTGTTCAGACTCAATTTGCTGACATTTTGTAGACCAAATGATAAATAGATATATAAAGCCAATAATCCGTAGATTATTCAATGATGTAAATATAATAATTAACTTCAGTAAATATAATAATTAACTTCAGTAAATATAATAATTAACTTCATTAAAGTTAATTAATGTAAATGGAATTTTAAAAATTAAATTAAAAGGTCAGCAAGGAGGCATTTTCAGTGTTAAATATTCTTCACTTTGATATTTATGTGACAGTAATGATGGTCTAATGTCTCATTCATGTTGCACAATGTAATCTCATCTCATCCTTTTTATCAGCACAAAACATGGACCAACAGAAACTACCATCTGATCATCATCAGCCTCCTCCAGAGCAGGTGCAAAGGTCAGACCAGATGCTGATGTATGTGAGTGGTGCCGTGTCAGCAAACGCTACCAGAGAGCAGAAAGCAGGTCAGGTGACGGGTCATCTCACCAGTCATCCGCTCCATCAGTCCAGTCCTCAGAACACACAGGACAGCAGAGTAGTTCAAGTCCAAGCTTCTGGTACGAAACCAAATAATACACCCAACGTGTTCAATTGTCTTCATTGGAGAAAAGCATGAATAAGATGGTTCAGGTTTGTTATTTAAGCTCTCGCTACCATACAGACAGCCAGCTGCGTGCCTACTGTGAGCTGCTGGCCTTCGCTCAGCCTTGTTTGAGTTCTGCCAAACAGCTGGGGCTCAACTTCGAGGTGTGGGGACACTTCAGCTGCCTCGCCCCGGACCAAACTCACTTCCTTCTCAAACAGCAGGAGAAGGCGCTCTGCAGGACACGTGCACAGAGTGCAGAGCTGGTCGCAGGTACAAAATAGAATCACATCATTTTTTACAAACTTATTTTTGGCTTGCAGCTGTTCATTGTAGTACAGGGCTATCCATTAAGTACATCTATGTAAGAATATCCCTCTGCTGGCCTTGTATGTACAGATCAGGAACGTCTTTTCAACCAGGCAGCTCTGATTCATGTGCTTGTGACCTTCAAGGAGCTGCTGCTCAAGTGTGACCTCCGTACTGCATTAGGTCAGCAAACAGACTTCATCACTTGACTTTAAGGGTTTTTTAAAGTCCATTTCTATAGTCAATATCGGAATATTCACACATGTTCATGTATGTGATCCGTCATTGTGCATTTTAACAACGTAACCCCTGCGATGTTCATGGCCTCTTATGCACTAAAGAGTACCTGACCAAGGCCGCTGAGGCGTGTGCAGAGCAGAGTCTGGAGCAGCTTCTGAAGAGGCTGCAGATCATCCTCTACCTCAGTCCCAAGAGCCAGGAGTCCGACCCCAAACTGCTGGAGCTGCAGCAGCTGCTGGCCGCATGGCTGCACTGCAGGACAGCACAGAGCACCATGGAGAAAGTCAGTTTCACCAGCATCCATCATGTTTTCAGTGTTCATTGGCGAAACACTTGATGTGATCCTGGTTGATGTCTTTCTGTAGATTCTTGTCATAATGTCAGTCGAGTCGGACGACATCAGATCTCTCATCATCAGCAGTTTGAGCCACGTGATTGGTGAGCAACCCTTGATATACGCTTATTATATACCACTGTGGAAACAAGACTCGGGCTACAAACTCACCGATCAGAAGCCAAAACAAAATGTAGCAGTAATACATCAGTTTGCTTCATTCCTTCTAACATTATTATCAATACTTAATCATGTGTGTATGTGTTGTACAGTTAAGTATGCTTGTTTTCTTGTCATCTCAGGTGCTGCAGTAGCTGCAGTTTGTCCTGAGGATGACAAGAAGAAACTGAATGGTGCCACCGTGGTCAGCAGGTAAAAATGTTAAAAAATGGTTTCATTACGTCATTTAAGCACGGCCAAATTCCTCATAAATCACATCCAGAATTTGTGTTTTGTTTAAAGTACTCTTTATTTGGAGTTTTATGAACATTAGGTAAGTGGTTGTTTTGCTTTGTTTAAAGAAAGCTGCTATGTCATGTGTTCTCACTCCTGTTCCTCCAGCGTGTGCAACAGTGTGTGTGCGGTGGTGTATGAACAGCATGTAGGACCCGACTTCCCCTGGAGCTGCTTCTCTCTGGTGGTGGAGTACGACCGTCCAGGCCAGTCGCCGTGGGCCTCAGTATGCAGAGAGAGGAGCATCAGTCACATCACCTTCAACACAATCATCTCCCACACCGGTCAGCTGCCACCACGTACTTATTATTCTCACTAATGGAATATATATTTCTCTAAAATGTGTCTTTTTCCCAAAAGACAAGCAAAAGGCCTCGTGGTGCCTGGAGGATAACGTGCCACATGCGTTGTTAGTCACAGAGGGGCTTCTCAACTGTCCACTGCTGCTACAGACACTTGAATCCGGGTAAATGTTCCCGTTCATCCAGTCAAAACAATATTATGATTTCTTTACAACGACTAAAATAGACTAAAATACTAAAAAAATATCAGGATTCTGCTCTAAATATGATAATCTCTTACATGATAATAGTATGAATAGGAGAGATAAATAGTGGGGTCAGTCGAACATAACAACAAATTTGAGTTTGCTTTCATTAAGCCATGTTATATATTTTAAGAAGTAAAAATCTTCATGCATTTACAGCCTTTTTACAAACTGTCAATTGCTTGTTTCATGTTTGTTTGTTTGCTTCAAATATTATGTTTTGTCTGACAAAAAGTCCAAATCTGGAATTTGTTCACTTTACAATGATATAAAATAGAAACACATTTGAGTGATTTGAACCATAGAATAAATACTTAATCAAGCAAAGAAAAAACCCTCCAAGTATTAAATCAATGATCAAAAGGGTTATTCATTAATTTTTTACCAAACGCATAATCAATGAATTGTTTCAGATACTGGTTATGCTCGTGTATCTCCTCACCTCAGCTCCAAACATCAAAGAATGATAACCATTTATAGTCGGGTTTTTATGATTCTACGATCCTTGCCACTAGTGATAAGCTATCACTTAAACACCACATGGTGAACGGTGGTGTGTGTTGTGTTCAAGGTTTAACATAACTGTGCTGGAGAGGAGCCACTGTCCATCCCTGCAGATTCTGGGAGGAACCCATAACTACGCTGTGATCACAGTGGATGAAAGCACTGCTATCATCATTCAGGTACCAGGGAAACACACACACACACACACACACACACACACACACACACACACACACACACACACACACACACACACACACACACACACACACACACATCTCCACTGAGCCTCTTGGGTATTGCATGAAAAGAAAAAAAGCTGTCCATCTTAACAGCAAATTCCAAATTCCGTTTCTGCAACTGTGTGTGTGTGTGTGTGTGTGTGTGTGTGTGTGTGTGTGTGTGTGTAGGAGGCGGATGAACTGTGTCAGGACCGAGCCAGTGAGGGATTAGTGATGAGGCTGACTGCTCTTTCTTTGCAATACAACTGCTGTTGGTTCATCCTGCACAGCAGAGACAGCCAGGGAGGAGGGTCGGTGTCCACACACACACTAAGACACATGCGTAAATACAGCATGAACCTGAACACACACACACACACACACAGACTCACCATTACTGTCCGTCTGTGTGATGTCAGATTCTCCACCGAAGCCTTCAGCAACTTGGTGCTGGTTTATTCATCTCTCGTGTTGTTCGGCATGAAGTCTGAAGATCTAGACGTCAAGGTAGAACACAAACATGATTCTTGTTTTTTCCACTATATTCATATAGAATCTCAAAGCCAGAAAATAGTGCTGTATATAATATAATCATGTAAACGTTCATAACAGCATTTAGTTATTCTAATTAGTCATTAAAATGTAGTTACTGGCACAAATATGTTTTTAAATAAAATGAGTCAAAACTTCCCTCTAACCACTACATCCTGACAAATGAAATTAACAGCGATGCAAACACATGTACGGTGGAAAAAAGAGCGCTACCTGAAGCGGGGGAAAAAAATGTGACAGTGTAACAGCCTCAACACAATCATGATGAAGGCTTAAATAAATAGGAATTCAATATAATAAATTAGAGACAAACGGATATTTACTAGTAAAGTCAAAAAGTGCCATTCACCCTAAGAGCAAGTTGTTCCTGTCCCTAATTAGTAGTTAATTTATTTATTAGTGGCAGCAGTGGGCCTAATAACGTAAGCCACTTAGTCGTCTGCTGTGTTTGTCAGGTGCTGATTGTGTCGGAGGTGATTCAAATAGCCAAGTGGATCAGCCAGATCTGCTTCCACAGCCTGATGGCCAGTGAGAAGGACCCTCTCAGCTACCTGGACCGAGACTGGCTGACTGTCATTCCTGCAGAGGTGAACATCCACAGGAAGTTACAGAGCAGTCTCGTGTTTTATTAACCACTTGCAGGATGACTTGCCTGAAGGCCACTTAGATGACTTTCATGTTTACCCCCACCTGAAGCTTTTTTCTATTATGAGTTTGTGTCTTGCTGTTGTTTTCTTCCCCTCCAGGAGGAAAAGTGCCTGTTACAGTTCCCGTGCATTAACCCTCTGGTTAGTCAGCTGATGTTGAGGAGAGCCCCGTCTATCCAGTGGCTCCTGGGGGCTTCTCCGTCTCAGCTGGTGGAGCTGCTGCCTGAGGTGCCTCATAAAGTGCTCAAGGTGATCAGAGATATATCACTACACTTAAATACACCATGTTTACCCTGTATTTTGCTTTTTTGCCTCCGTAGTAATATATTTCATGTTAGTGGTTCTTACTACAGGGGCTGGAAGTATGTCAGAGGTTGAGACTGAAACTAATCGATTGATCAACTTATTATTGCTGCTCTATTAAGAATGTGTTACTGCAGTTCCCAAGTATTGTGTCATTAGCATGTCAAAATCATTATCCCATACCATAAACTTCATTTCTACAGGACAGTTCATACATTGAATCTTAAATATAATGTACAAAAAAAATCTGTAAAAATAAGGAATCAATCTTTTCAGTGACATTCAATCTGTTCTCTCTGGTTTTAGCTGTTCAGTGACATCACCTCCCTGAACACACCGACCCCAGACCGGCAAGAGTGTCAGACAGACATCTCTGAGACAAATCACCACACCAGCCCCCCACACAGCCCCTGGACCACCACTTTTGTCACTGAGCACATGAACTCTTACCCACAGCCAGAGCCCCCCATCAGCCCCTATCCAGGTCTATTCTCTAGCGAACACAACACCAGCTTCCTGTCTGGAGCTGACCGCAGCTTCTGTGAACCGGACCCAGACTGGATGGTGCAGGAGGGCAACGCAGATTTCAGACTCGACCTGAGTTCTTCCTTTGGCAGCCCAGATGGTCGCCTCCAGAGTGGCTGGACGAGCAGTGATTTATGGGCCGGTGAGGACAGAGGTAGAGAGGAGGTGTCGTCGGCTGGCTGGAGACGCAGAGCTGGAGCAGTGGGTAGAGTGGTTGGAAGAGGAAACGACGAGTGGACACAGAGGGGTGCCACAAACCTCAACGTCGACACGCATGGAGTCCAACTCCACAGTCCTTTCAAGCTGGACTCCACATACAGCTCTAGCCCCAACATGCCGCAGCCAGCCAACAGTGACTCCCAGCAGCTAAATCCCCCACACATTCCCTACGCTCTGAGCCCTCCTACAGAGGTCGCGCTGTGGGGTCAAGGTCAAGGCAGCAACCACTTCTTCACCAGTAGTCGAGAGGCAATGACGAGTTCAGACAACTATGACTCCAAATGCTGGATAGGAGTCCAGAGGAAGAGGAGGGGCGAGGCTGCAGGTTTGGATGGAACGCGCTGATATCATTATAGGAGCCTTTTCATCCACTTGTTCATGAATGGAAAAAACTAGGCTGTGGCTCAGGTGGTAGAGCAGGTTGGCCAATGTTCGGAGGGTCGGTGGTTTGATCCCCACCCTTGTCACTGTGTCATGGTCATTGTGACACTTCACCCAGCTTGCCTCGTGTGAATGTGTATGACTGCTGTATGTTTGAGGTGGTGGTCAGAGGGGCCGTAGGTGCAGGATGGCAGCCATGCTTCCGTCAGTCTGCCCCAGTGTGGCTAGTTTACCACCACCGACTGTGTGTGAATGAATGGAACT
The DNA here is from genome assembly GCF_963514095.1 of Eutrigla gurnardus. Lineage (NCBI taxonomy): Eukaryota > Metazoa > Chordata > Actinopteri > Perciformes > Triglidae > Eutrigla > Eutrigla gurnardus. The sequence continues at coordinate 21,971,980 of NC_139936.1, forward strand.
TGAAAAGCTATATAAATATATATAGAATAAAGCTATATAAATACATATAGAATAAAGCTATATAAATATATATAGAATAAAGCTATATAAATATATATAGAATAAAGCTATATACATTGAATCAATTAATTAATTCTTGATTAAATCAAGACATGCATCAAACATATAACTTTAACCTCTTTTTTGGGCTTTTAAAGTTGAGCTGAAGCGGCATTTCAAGAGCATCTATCTTGCGTACTGTGAGTGAAACTGGATAGGAGGCGGGACGTGATGTGGGAAAACTGTGTTTTTGGAATAATGATGGGCTCAACAGCGCGGTGCACCTCCTAATATGGCAGTGATGCGGTTATTGCAGCCCTAGCAGGGATGTGATCTAGAAGGGTTAACCAAAAAAAAAAATGTCAGCTTGACCTTTTGGTAGCAGAAACATTTGATTCAAATTAAATGTCACATTGCCATTACGCTGCCTACATTGTTCTCCACCCTTTGAGGTTTAACTGGTGCCATTAAAGCATCGCAGAGGAAGAGGGAGAAAATTACATAATTAAAAAGAGCACTAGACCGGAGAATTAGTGCCTCCAAGTGTTTATCTTTACAAATCATGTCTTAATATTCACATAATGGATAGTGGATGGAAACGCACATTCATTTGCAATTTCATTTTGTCAATTTTCTGGAGAATTGGTTGAAATTTGTGCTACATTTGCACGCATGTCTGTAATTTTAAGCTTGAATTTTATTCAACAGATATTTCCTTGTTTGTTTTGCAGTGTTGACACCACTGAAGAGGAGGAGGTTAAGCTATGAGAAGGTGCCCGGCAGAAGTGATGGACAGACGAGGCTCAAACTATTTTAGGCATGAATACTTTGTTCATGTGTGTAAAGGCAGGACGGTTTTAAAACGTTTAAGTTATTATTTGCATAATTCAAGTTTGGCTCGTTTCATTTTCATTCAGATGAAATTAAAATGTACTTTGCCTGGTTTGTCTGAAAAGAAAAGTTGTCAACTAAGTTTCCCATGTTTTGGATAAAATGTCTATTTTTGGCATATATTCTATAATTAACAAGCAAAGGTGCTCTTGTCTGTTGTTTTTTGTTTTTCAGAAATTACATGCAGTAAAATGCATTAATTACAGACAAAATAATAATAATTTAATATTTTTAGTCCAATAGTTTAATAATATAAATTCTGATTGTTTTGCTAATATTTAAAAATATATTGTTTTGTGTATTTTATTTATCGTGTAATGAGTTGTTTTCAGACTTTTATGCTTTAATTTCACAACACTAACGGTGATTGTGATATGCAATTTAAATCAAACTTACAACCTTTGTTTGTTATTTTACATATTATTTATATGTCCTGTACTGTTAGGCATTCAGAACTGGCTGTTGGTGTATAAACAGATAATAAATGCAATTATAACACAGTTGCAATTTTCTAAAATATGTCTTCATAATTTAAATTGTCATTGTTGAAATAATAAACAGTTAAAATGCCTTATATCTGCTTACAGCTGCATCATTCTGTTATAAACTATTTATTTTATGTTTTCATTCTAAGTAATAAATACGGGTGATGTTTTTTGTTTGATGTTTTTTTTACAAAATAAGATGAATTATCAAGATTACAACTGTGCACATTTTGTTTTGGTTTTCCTCCATACCGAGCATGCTCAGTAGTGAAAAACAAATTGTGATTCATGGTTGGAGGAGTGGGATCGAGGGTCTTTCCCAGCTAGCAGCTGATAAAGCCTCTCATTTTAGCAGCTCCAATGGTGGGGCTTTTTCTTTTTCTTTTTTTTTTTCATTTAGTGAAGCAATCCCCTTATCATCGTCTCTCAGCATGTGGAGAGAGTGCTTATCTTCACGAGCCAGCAGAGTGAAGCCAGCTCCCTCAGGAACGATCCCCAGACAAAGACAACCCCGAGGGACATCGACTCCAAGCCTCCCTGCCTCCCTGCCTCTGGACAGCCATATCCAGCACTGGCAGCAACCATCAATAACCAGCCAGTTTTTGGGTCGTTTTTTTAAAAACATCTCTCCGGCCTCTGCCTCCTAACAAGCAGTGGACAAACAAAGAGACAGACTTAATGTTTGTTTCTTTTTAAATGGCTCAGGAACAAAAGCGGTGGGGCAGGATGGCCCCCATCTGAAGGCTCAGTAAAAAGCAGCAGTAATGGTGCAGTAATTGCCCCCGACTATACTTAAAGACCCGGACTGAATGGGACAGGGGTCGTGTTGTGGGAATTGACAGGCTGTGTAAACCAAAGCCGTCCTTTAGATTTGGATCCTACGCTGACTACAGCTGGAAAAGGTCACACATGTTATCTTCCATCGCAGGCAGCAGTTAACTCACCTGTGTGTTTCTTCTCTGTAAATAAAAGCCACACAGTCTAAGTGGGGGGAGGGAGGGGGTTCCCTGTTACTATGGTGCACACCCTTAAACCAGAGCCCATTTAATATGGGAACCAATGATGTATCTCTGAAGGAAATCAGCATTTCAGTATTTTGACATAACAGACATTGCAAAATGTTAATGAGAAGAAAAGAGTGCAAGCATTAGTCAACATTGGTCATATAAGTAGTAATTAAGTGTACAGTTTATACTCACAAAGTATGGGCAGACCAATGCAACATTTTAATTCAGATACATATTTATTGGGATTGTATACCGGGCCTTCGTTGTATTTATTCCTTCTAAAAAAATCAATTCAAGGTTTGTATTTATTTACCATTAAATCTTCTGGTAGAGAATGTAAATTGACTTAATTCATTTGCAAGCAATGTCACTGCAGTTTGCAGCGAGAGGGCAAATTGAGAGTCATCAGTTGAGACTAAAACTCATTTATTTTATTCATTTTACAGGGTGCCAACTGTGCAATAAAGAAATACAGCAGTAACCTCTGTTGTTTAAGCTCCCTGCTTCCCGACCTGACCATACCAAACTGGCTTCATGAGTCGTCTCATTTAGCCTCTCCCTGTGTGCTTGCGTATTAAAATGCTAAACTTATGCTTATAGTGTAATTTATTCCACAAGTGGCGTCATAGCTCTACTCCCTTATTCTGCCTTCAGCCCCGACCAGCATGACAGAGAAATTACAACCAGTCAGGTATAATCTTCACCTAGCTTTGTAGGTGGGATGAACGTTAACTGACGGTCTACGTCGCCGACAGTGAGTGTGTCTGCAGACCTTCAGTGGATGCCGGATGGAGCCGGAGAGCGGCAGGCGCCTGGCCTGCAGGTGCAGCCTCTTGGACATGCAGCAGGGCCCATGAATGGCCGATTCAGAAAACAGCCCCCATCGGGCCCGTTCTCCAGGCCCGGGGCTAATCCCAGCCCCTAATCGGATTATGTAAATTCCTACTCCACACAGAGACTTTTATGGAAGGCTGCGTCTTTGAAACAACACTTGAAGGGTGTAAAAAGAACAGTGACAATTGGTTAAACTAGACTTTTTTTTTTTATCTGAACGGAGGTCGAAAGTGGGAGGCAGGGAAGGGAAGGGAAGGGGGGTGAGGTGGTTGCAGAGAGGTGAGTCGGGACGCTGTAATTTATGTGTGGCCGCTTGCAATGGCTCAACAAGATTACCATAGTTATAACAAAACCCATATTGTTCAACTGTCAATCTGGATATGGTATTTTTACCTTTTGTGGTCCAATCAGGCTTAATTCAATAGCAGAGCAGGCAGCGATATCAAGGTCTTTTCCACAGTGCAGGGGATGGTGGGTTGTCCATGCCTAATGTCAGAGAAACAGAAAGGAACAAGTGTCCACAGCAGTAAGAGAAGGATCAGAGAGATGAACGTCTCAGTTTCACTTCAATGGGAATGCATTTGTCACCTTTGGTGCAAACCTTCAAGGATTAAATGAGCAATGAATCATAAAAGCAGCATCAAATAGTCACTTAAAAGGCTGTTGAGAGAGAAAAAAAAACTGAATCCCTTCAAATGGCATCGAAACACAGATGAAAATCATTTAAAGTGATGATTTATGGACAATATAACCATAAAGCCCCCTCCATTGGTTCTAAATGATAGCGAGGGGAGGGGGAGGGGGGTGTTAACAATCACTCCTCAGTTAACACCAACCTCACACACAATGGCACAGAGGCTCCACGACAGCACACGTCACACAATAGGGTTCACCCTGCTATAAAATGTGGGATGCGAACATGCGGCAGTCTTATCCCCATCCCTCCCTCCCTCCCTCCCTCCCTTATAGTCTCTCTCTCTTACTCTCACCCTCCCTCTCGCCATAAGAATCTCTCAGCGAGCATGAGAAGACACAACTGAGTGGACATTTCACACCGGACCGCTGGACACTGATGACCTGCGGAGGGCAACGCTGCCATTGAGATTTCTGCAACATTTCTACACACATACAGGTGAGACGAAGCCTCTCTTTTCTCCTTCAGGACATGCGTTTCCATTTTGGTCACGTAAAGAATCAAACAACAAGAGTGTAATGCAGGCAGACGCTGTGCATTTATACCAGACTTCGTATGAAGCAGGTCTTATTATCTGTTTATTATGATCATTTATGACAATAGTTTTGTCGAACAGCTTTGATTAAACCAGAACGTCTCTTAAAAGCCCCATTTGGTAATTAATAGTGCCACGACACATTTGATACTTTGCTTATAATGCATTATAATGTAGTCGTAATATGCATTTTATGGTTTTTATTAAAATACAATAACTGTCAACTGTTTTAACCTCTTATATTAAACTGTGTTTTGCAATATTGTGAGGAGTTTAAATTGTTGACACACATCAATAACAATATTGTGTGTTATAATGCATCTATTAAATGTATATATACTGCCTGTAAATGCTTAATACTGGAGGGGGGATTAAGGTATTTCAAAAATCTATATTTATATTTAAAGCCAAACAACCCGCTTGAATGTGAAGGATTATCAAACAAAATTAATTCTGGTCAATGTTTCTAGGATTTTTTAAAAATAATTTCTATCAATATTTGATTTTTAAAAAAGCCAGTTTTCTTCCTGACAGACTACTCGCTCCTTCCTGTCAGTCACCTCAGAACTAGCATTAGGATTAAGCCAAAAGTGATCAGATGGCTTGTTTAACCAACAAGAGTTCCAAACCCAAATATATCCAATGTATTACAAAGACATGCACAACATCTTCACATATAAGAAGCTGGAAATTGGACATGTTTAAAACCATTATTTTATCATCAAACCAGTTGCTGATTCATTTCCTGTCAATTGACTAATCAATCCATGGACTCCTCATTGCAGCTTTACCCAGAACCATGACCAGGAAGGTGTTCACCAACACGAGGGAGCGCTGGCGCCAGCACAACGTCAACACCGCCTTCGCCGAGCTCCGCAAGCTCATCCCCACGCATCCTCCGGAGAAGAAGCTGAGCAAGAACGAGATCCTGCGTCTGGCCATGCGCTACATCAACTTCCTGGTGCAGCTGCTGGAGAGCCAGAGCGGCCAGCCAGCCAGCCACTCCCCCAGCGCTCTGCTCACCTTTCTCAGAGGAAACATGGAGCAACTGCATTCCCCTCCACACGCCTGGGCCCTGACCAGCGACACCGAGGTCCCATCACCCGGATCCAGCTGCGACAGCTCCGAGGCCTGGTAGAACCACAAGACACGGAAAAAGAAACTCCTGAGTGGACCATCGGACCCTTTTCCTGGGTTTAGAAAAATTACTTTCATCAAGACACTTTCTTGTCCCTGCATTTGTCGCCCGCGTGTGACTCGTGTTTCAAAGCAGGAGATGCAATATTGTGTGATATGTGTGGACTCCAGGCGTGGAGGAAAATGTGGGCACAGCCTCCATGCTGATCAGTGTTGAAATATGATTTGCGGGTGAAAATTAATTTGTATTCTGCATGGAATGGCTGTGTAAACACCTGGATGTACAATATTCCCCTCATGTCTTCATGTTAATATTCCTTGTTGCCGGCCAGCCTGGAACTAATTTAGTTTTGCAATGACGGGTGTTTTACCGATGAGGAAAATGGAGGGGATTAAGGAATTTCTCATTTCAAGCAATAGGTTCAGCATTTGAATAGATAATGGCTCAGCCAATTCTCCAGACTGCAATCGTCTCATAATAGCCAAGGGCACTCTTTTTTTTCTTTTTTTTTTTTAAATCGACATGCTGTTTTTTTTCTTGAGGAAGACTAAATCTGACCTTTATTTTCATTTACCAAGGTTATGTGACTTCAGAAGAAACGCTTCTGTGAAAGATGTGTGATGTTTTTCACCCGTGTTAAACAACAGTGTTCAGTATTTGTTGACTTCAGATTTATGATTCTTACTGTAGGACTGGGCTGAGGAGATTTCGGCAAAACGGACAATCCTCTTTCAGTGATTATATGCTTCACCACACAGATATCCCCTTCAATGTGTTTTCGTTGAGGTTTGGTAAAATACGCATGTCATATAGCCAAAGATTATGAATTGATTGTCTACTGTGAAGAGTGTGCTAATTTTCTTCTGATACCTCTTTTTGTAAGTTATTTTGGTGTGCTTGTGAATATACAATATGTTATTTATTTGAACTATTTATTTAATAAATGATTTGTTAATAAAAACACTCTGAATCTTTTTAATGAAAGAGGTCACTCAAATAATATTTACTGCAGGAAATATTTTAGAGAAACAATATATTGAATATCTAAGTACACTGCAAACTTTGACCTGTGATGTGTTCACACAAAAAGAATATACTCAACACAATGACTAATACTAAAAACACATGATTGTCCCACAATGCAATGCTCAAAGGAAATGGAACCCAGTATAATATACTGAGAATTAGTACATAGTGTGGAAACGGGGCACACTGTTAAGATTCTAATGAAATTATTTCCCACCGTCTAAAACACAGCTGATGGTGGAGTTAAGAGTAGAGCTGCTGTCTCTTTGTTGGTGCTCAAAAGCCCAGAAACAACATCCACAAGTCCTGTGATGACCGTGTGGACACAAAGCTGACCTCTGCTCTCTGTCCACTGACCACAGGTCTGTGAGAGGAGCAACGAAAGTGACAGCTTAACTTGTGACCCCGGGGTTCCAGAGGTCGTTCTGGAGTCAAAGACTGTCCAGTCGACCGGCGTGCAGATGGAGCTTTCTTGAGCAAAACGTCACTTTGTTGTTGGACGCAGTAGGTGTTAAGTGTAAATGCAGGAATGACTCAATAAGGATCAGCAGAAATGAGGGAAGCCACCAATTTTTTTAAATTAATCCATTGATTGATTAGTCTGTAAATCGGAAAATAGTGAGAGAAATCCCGGTTCCCGGAAATTCCCCCAAAAAATGTATTCAGTTTATAATTACTTATCAGAGAAAACCTTTTTTTTTATTGTAATCTTTTGAAAATTAATTACTTTAGTGCCCTATTGGTTATCAAAATAGTTTTCTGTCAATTGACAAATTGACCAATGGACTGTTTCAGTGCTTCTGTTTGCACCCGTTTCCTTGTTTGCCATTTAAAGGGAGGTCAGACATTTACATCCCTAATCGCCTATTGTGACTGTAGAAAATGCGTCCTATTTTCCAGCGAAAGGCTGCAACTAACTGAGCTGAAGAGTAAACACTGAGTTGGATTGGGGCGCTTTCACTCTGGCTGTTAAACTCTGGCTAATGGTGTGTAAACGGAGCAGCGGGCAGCTGGACATACTGACTGGAGGCCTGTGGGAACTGACAGGTGACTCTTTGTAATCCTAGAAAACATACCAAATAAATCATATTGCACGGGGAGTGAAAACAGCTGTACAGTGGAAGTCTGCTTCTCTCACAGCATGCATTTGGGAGGTACTTGCCTCTTGTGCAATTTCACAGTGAATTGAACAATTTCACGCTGAACTGAAATAAAACTACTGTGGTTATTAATAGCTGGCATTCCTGGTAATACAAGTTGTAATATTATAAATATAAAAAAATACTTCTTTGTTGAATGTTTTGCTGCATTTCAAACTCACTAATGTTCAATTACTCATTTGACTAATAATAATAAAAAAGGCATTTGACGGCTTTTTGCAGACGTGCTGACAGGCTGTGAAATTGCTGATACACCTTATTTACAGAAATCACCCAATCACAGTATAAGCATTACTCTGACCTCGATTTTCTAGCAGAATTATGAAACCCTGCATTGAAAATAATAACAAAATCTGTACACTTCTCATCCCCTCCACCGCGTATATTTTCATGATGGACTATTCTCTCCCAAGTATGTGGGTAATCGTCTATTGAGAGCACATTTCCTTATCAGCGTCTAGCACACTGTCTGAATCTGTTATCACAATGGGCCAGATCAGTGCAGGCAGCCCCTCGCTCTCCCGGCTGAGGCGCCCATGAAAAAGAATTTCTGGAGTTGGGTGCCAACCGATAGGCTCTGAGCTCTTTATCCCCTTAAAGCCAATTCACACTCTGCATGTTTAAATATCTCAGCTCAACCCCTGCCCTCCCACTCCCGTCATGCACTCAAACCCCCTCCTTCTTCCCTTTCCTCTCCTTCTCTCTCACTCCTCCGCGGCGACAAGCCCAAGCGTGCACTGCCGCCGCAGACGACCTGCAGCCCGGGTGGGTGGGATGCAGGTGCAGGCTTGTTGGAGGGTGAGAGAGGAGGGGAGTCATCCATTGTTGGGCTGGACAGCACCCTCTCTCCTCTGGAGCACCCTCTGATGGGGGAGCCCACTGACAATCACGCATCCTAATCTGATTATGCAAATATCTACTTCAAAAAGCAATACGCTGTAACCCTTACCCCGTGGTGGAAAGACAGAGCGAGGAAAAGAGGACAGGAGAGGGAGCAGCAGGAATGCAGAGACGGAAGCGTAGATTTTGCATTTCATCCTTGTATTTAATTGTCTCTGGAATTCAACATTTAGTCTCAATGATTCTGCAATCGTATGCAACACCAGCAGAAGCGTACACACTCTGAATGGCCACCGACTCCCTCGGCAGGGCATTGAATTCAATATTCAAATGCTTTTTGTTTTTCCAGACGCTCCGAACCCTGCGTCAAAAGGAATCTACAATGTTAATGAGGGGGCCAGAGTCTCGATTTAGATGCCCAAACAGTCGCAGGTGACATTTCCCAAGAACAGCCCAGCCTCAACGTCACTGATTCCTTAAGACAAAGTCGACAACCCCGCCTCCCAAATATTCACAACGAGCTGACCCCTCTGGCCTCAGCCGGTTCCTGAAATCAGCTGCCTCATTCTACCTCTACATACATCTCAAAAACAAGAGTCCACGGCCATGCTGGCAGCTCTGTACTACTACTACACAGCCATCATTTAATGTTTATCTTCAAAATGAACATTTTCTAATTAGCACAAAATGAACAGTATAGCTGAGGCTGAAAAGAATGCCATTTGTTCTTCAGGTATTTGGTTATAAATCAATGTGAGGGACAAATAGAAAATGGGGGGGACATGACATTTAAAAAAAAAAGTTTTTATATTGTCTGAGAACCATGAATATCTGTCCAAAACCTAAAAGTCATTAGGGGTCGAACAATAGTGCACCATGGACTAAATATAATCTAAATATTCAGGTCAATCCATCCACTACTTGCCACGACATTTCACTAAAGAAGAGTCACAGAGCTGCAAAAGTAGGAAAACTTGACTCTGATAGTGTCAACCTACTCAATAGTTGACATTGATTACCTTGAGCCATGACTGCAGTGCGGCTAAAATGATTCCAATAGAAAAAAAAAAAAATGTAAGGATACAACTACCTTTGAAATATGCCTTAAAACATGCCATGCTCTCACGACAACCAACATGTTTCATTACACTCACACAGTGGTATGCAGGGAAATGTTTGGACTTGCACACTAAGGCTGAAACGATTACTCGAGTTACTCGATTACAAAAAATGCTCAAGGCAAAAACCTCAAAGCTTTTTTAAATTCCCATTTCAGCATTACGCGGCCTGCTCAGTTGTTACGTTGCTAGTGGGTCATGCTCTGCAGAGTCGAGGTTAACAGGTGAGTCTTGAGCCTTTTTCGGAAGATGGAAAGTAACTCTGCTGTCCTGTAATTGGTCGGGGAAGTTCGTTCCACCACTGAGGACCAGAACAGAGAAGAGTCTGGACTTTGCTGAGCGACATTTGTTTGATTTCAGTGACGGCGGTACCAGCCGGCCAGCTGAAGTAGAGGAGCGAAGTGCTCGCTTGGGGGCATGTGGTTACACCAGTGTTTGGAGGTAGATGGGTGCCGTTCCATTGATGGCTTTGAAGGCCAGTGCCATAGTCTTGAATTGGATGCATGCTGCAACAGGGAGCCAGTGGAGGTCATGGAGGAGGGGGGTCACATGGGAGAATTTGGGTAGATTGAAGACAAGGCCTGCTGCAGCGTTCTGGATACGCTGCAATGGTTTAGTCACCGAGGCTGGGAGTCCAGCCAGGAGAGAGTTGCAGTAGTCAAGGCGGGAGATGTCCAGAGCTTGGACCAGGAGTTGCATTGCATCCTTTTGTGTGGAAAGTCCGACTCCTGCAGATATTGTAGCGGGCAAATCTGCAAATTGGGCCACAACAGTGATGTTGGGAGTGCAGGATAGTTGGTCATCGAGGATTACACCCAGGTTGCTTGCTTATGGGAACTAAATGTATATACAATGTTAATTTTTTATCCGATTACTCGATTAATTGATGGAATAATCGGTAGATTACTCGATTACATTAAGATTTGATAGCTGCAGCCCTATTGCACACACACAACAACCTCAAATGACTCCAGCATGTGCACACCCTCTTAGCTCATATCATTATCAGTCTGTTATTTCACTCCAATCTCTCTTAGAATCTGGGATTCTGAAGTCAGTTTTTTTTTGTGGATTTCCGGAACAGGTTAGATTATACTTTGTTTTTTCAATACTCACTGTTAACATCAAAGCAATGACCTTTTACCTCTACCGACTTGTGAGTCCCTTATCTAATGTATCCCACAGTACAAAGAGGAGTTACAAGTCAGGGTTCAGCTTTGTTTCGTTAATTATTGTTTTTCTTGGAGCGGATTAATAAAAAGGATCCCGTCACAGCAAGCTTTTGTCCCGACAAACAGGCACCATGAATCTGGGACAGCGTCTCTCCGTTTGTGTCCTGCTCGTACTTTGTGTGACTTCGAGCACAAACGGAGGGAACATTTTGGTTTGGTACACAGACGGCAGCCACTGGATTAACATGAAGCCTGTGCTGGAGGCGCTGATCGACAGGGGACACCAGGTGACGGTTCTGGTCCCGAGCACATCCATGTTCATGAACAGCAATGAGCCTTCACGCTTTGGCTACGAACCCTTCAACGTCTCTGTCTCCATGGACACCTTAAAGGAGTTCATTGAGAGGTTCCTTCACTTCTCCATGTATGAGATGGATCATATGAGCTACTTGCAGATATACATCAAATTTATAGATCTGATGAAGGGCAACCTGGAGTATTCTTTGAAGTATTTGGACGGCATTGTGAAATCGGAATCAATCATGAAGAAGCTGAAGGATGCAAAATATGACCTTCTCCTGGCTGATCCTGTTTACCCCGGCAGTGACTTATTAGCAGAGATTTTAGACGTTCCCCTCGTCTTCTCCCTGCGCTTTTCCCTCGCCCATAACTGGGAGAGACATTGTGGTCAGCTCCCTGCTCCTCCTTCTTTTGTCCCCGGCGCTATGAGCAAACTCACCGACAAGATGGACTTCTCTGAGAGAGTGTGGAACTTTCTCTTCTACACATTGCAGGACCTCGTGCTCGATCACGTTTTTTGGAAAAAACTTGATAAATATTTCTCTGAAGTCAAAGGTGAGCTATTACTTCTTTTAAATGAATGCTTTTTAATTCATATGTCAACACTTCTTTGAAGTAATTAAAATATAAAAAAGACTTTGCAATGCCACAGTACAACTACTTTTGTTCTGTGACAGTAACACCCACCAGTGCCTGCGAGGTGATGGGTAGAGCCGATATCTGGTTGATACGCACCTACTGGGATTTTGAGTTCCCTCGTCCTTTCCTCCCAAACTTCAAATTTGTTGGTGGAATCCACTGCCGTCCTGCTAAACTTTTACCAGAAGTAAGGCTGTGTTCACTATCACAGGCCCAGAAATATATTACTACACCACCTCCACAGTGAAGAGAATAAGCTGTTTAAAGTAAAGAAAGAAAGTGCTGGTTGGTTTGTATTGAGATCATGTTATTCTTTCAGGGTATGGAGGAGTTTGTGCAGAGTTCTGGAGATGCTGGCATTGTGGTCTTCACTTTGGGATCATTCATCACGAACATCACAACAGAGAAAGGAAACATGATAGCCTCAGCCCTCGCTCAGATCCCACAAAAGGTCAGAGGAGAATCTGTGTGTGCAACATTCATTTACAACAAAAATACATTTGTAGTCTCTTTATAGTACACAAAAAAAAGATCAGGTCAGATCCCTGCATCTGATTGCATTGCCATCACCATGCTATAGAACTGCAGTTGATGATCCCTAGTTTGACCACCCGAAGAGAACGGCATACAGGGGCTAGTCACCACTATCAGCTTGAGCCATGGCATTTTACTGAATAGATCTCGTAGCTAGCAGAATTTTCCTGACTCATAGCTCTCATTCTTACTTGGTTTCAGGCCTAGTCCACACGTTCATGGGTATTTTTGTAAACGTAGCCTTTTCTATGTATTTTGGCCTTTTGTTCACATGCAAAACGGCAATTGGGGTCACTTAAAATGTAGTTGTTGTACAACTCAGGGCAGAAGGAAGATTGTCAGTTGTGGGTCTATATATTGGAGTTAGCTTGAATTGATTCATTTAATAAAACAGAAGCGTATCTCTTTGTGAGATGAGTGAGTGATGGCAAAAATGCTTCTAAAAACACTTTCAGTTGGGTCTGGCTGTTAGGACGGGTTAAATGCATGATTAAAAGGGTTGAAGGTCAGCAGCAACACGTGATCTGCAGTTATAGTTATAGTGATTTGGCATTTTTTTCCTGGTTGAATCAAGATAGCAGAACAGGGTGTAAGGCAAGGACAATCCAACTAAAATGCTACAATATTAAAATTTAAAAACATCTGACAGGTAAAGAGATAGTACCAAATCACATTGGATAGAGAAGAATAGAAACAGAAGTTGATCACGAACCATTTTCCAATACAACGGAACCAAAGTTTTGTTATAAAATACAACTACTTTTCATCTTTATTTTAGCATGTATTATTAAATGTACTACTATGGATTATACTATGAAAAGTAATTAGCACTGTGTCTAAATTTAAGTCCTTTACTGTTGTTTGTAGGTTCTGTGGAGATACAGTGGAGAAAAACCAGCAACTCTGGGTACCAACACCAGAATATACAACTGGATCCCTCAGAATGATCTACTGGGTAAATAATGTTTCATAAAAGCTACTGAACAAGCCTTTGACAGTAATCCTCATAGCTTTTACTTTGTAAAATGTAATAGGGTAGCCACCACATTTTAAATGATTTTGTTTGACAGTACAACATCTGTGTTTCGATTAAGTTTTCTTTGGCATGTTAATTCAGAGACTAGGTATTTTCCAACCATAATAATATACATAATTATAAGCTGATTTTTACCCAGTAAAAAAGTTAACTGTGCTATAGATTAAGAATTTTTCTTTGTAGTAAACCCTTAGTCAATTTACTACAAGCACAACTGTAAATTTTGCAATACTTGTGCCATTTGATGTTACTGAAATGGCAACTTTAAGAGAATAGCCTTTCCAAAGATGTAATTGTTATTTTTTCCTTCACCTACTTTGTGAAATGACCTAGCAGACCTTTCTATCTGCTTCCCTATCTGGCTCGCTATGCTTCATAACCCTGTCTGCTTTCCATCTTCCCTCGGATCAACAGATTTCTCAACTGATCATGTCCTCCAGGTCTACTACTTGTCTACTTGATCCACTTCCTACCGCTTTGGTCAAGGCCTGTTTCCCCACACTCTCCTCACTCATCACACAAATTGTTCACTCCTCCCTGTCAAATGGTATCGTTCCTTTTCCTACTCAAAACTGCTTCAGTATCACCGATACTAAAGAAACCTGGCCTGGACCCGATTTAATTCAATGACTACCGTCCTATCTCAAACCTCCCATTCATCTCAAAAGTTCTCGAACGTACAGAATCCTGCCAACTTCAAGATCATCTATCAAGAAACAAACTCTTTGAGCCTTTCCAGTCTGGTTTCTGTCCCCATCATAACAAAGAAACAGCTCTCACTCAAATAATTAACAACCTTCTTTTAGCAGCGGATTCTGGCCTACTCACCATCCTCATACTCCTAGACCTCAGTGCCGCCTTCAACACAATATCTCACACCATCCTCTTATAATTGTTTGGCCGGCACTGGGGTCTCTGGCACTGCCCTTCAGTGGTTTCATCCTTACCTGTCTGACCGTTTGCAGTTTATCCAAGGAGGAAACGCCAAATCGTCACCCTCACCACTCCTTCACGGTGTTCCACAAGGTTCTGTCCTCGGTCCCCTACTCTTTATCATCTACATCCTCCACCCAAATCTACATCACCACCAAACCGGACACTTCATCAACACCTACTGCCCTTACCGACTGCCTGCAAACCATCACAAACTGGATGTCAAACAACAAGCTCAAACTCAACGGCAATAAAACTGAAATCCTACTCATCGATTCCAAATCATCACTCTCCAAATCCCACCCCCTCAGTATTCTCATCGACAGCTGTCTGGTCCCCACTTCAACTGAAGCTAAAAGTCTTGGTGTTATCTTGGAAAGTACCCTCTCATTCACATTCCACATCAATAACATCTCACGCACAGCCTTTTTCAATCTCCGTAATATCTCCAGACTTCGCCCCTCCCTCACCCAGCTCTCCACCGAAATCCTAATAAATGCTCTGGTCACTTCCCGCCTGGATTGATGTAACTCCCTCCTCACCGGTCTACCACAGAAGCTCATCCACCATCTACAAACCATTCAAAACACTGCCGCCAGAATCATCACCCGCACCAAGTCCTTGGATCATATTACACCTATCCTCATGCAACTTCACTGGCTCCCTGTCAAACAGATACATTACAAACTCCTTCTGCTAACATTCAAAGCTCTCCACAGTTTTTCAAAAATCTGAATGGAATATGATGTAGCAAGGTTCCACAAGCCTTTGCCAATGTTCAGTGTATGTCTATAGTAATATCACCATATTACAGTCAGTCTTGACTGGAGAAATAATGCGCGTTTCATGATTTTTGGTATCAGGTCACCCCAAGACAAGAGCTTTCATCACCCATGGTGGCACAAATGGCATTTATGAGGCCATCTATCACGGCGTTCCCATGGTGGGCATCCCCTTGTTCGGTGACCAGCCAGACAACATGGTCCATATTAAGGCCAAGGGAGCTGCAGTTACTGTAAAGTTGAATTTCATGACGACTGAGGACCTTAGAGATGCAATCAATGCTGTCATCAACAAGAAATCGTAAGTTCTATTACTTGGTCTGTTTTAGGGTATTAAAAAGAAATTAAACATGATTGCCTTTTTGGAGAGCTCACATTAATAATACAGAAGTGATTGAAGACATGCCATGAAGCAGCCAGGGTTAAATGCAGTGTTCATTTACCGCCGCCAGAGTTTCAAGGTCACAAGGAAATTACAAAACCGCTGGATGGATGGATTTCACCTCATGTATTGGCTTTTCTGTTGGATATTTGCTGGAGTTTAATTTAAGTTAAAATACATTCTTCTTAGAATTTTTTTTTTTAGGTAAATAATCTAAAGTTTAAAAATGAAAAGAACAGAGTGCATTAATTAACACTTTCACTCCTGTATGCTCACATTCGTAGGTACAAGGAGAATGCCATGTGGCTGTCCAGTATCCACCATGACAGACCAATGAGTCCTCTGGATGAGGCAGTATTCTGGATCGAGTTCACCATGAGAAACAAAGGGGCCAAGCACCTTAGGGTCAGGGCCCATGAGCTCACCTGGTACCAGTATCACAGCCTGGATGTCGTGGTATTCCTCCTCGCTGTTGTTCTGTTCCTCGTACTCCTCTTCATCAAGACCTGCAGTTTCTGCCTCCGGAGGTGCTTTGGCAGAAAAAGAAAGGCAAAGAGAAAGGCTGAGTAATTTGTTACTTGGCAAGAGTAAACAGTAACATTTTTAAAACAATTTAAAAAGCAACCCCCGACCACCTAAATTAATTTGGTCCAACAGAAGAGGGATTTCACATGAAAACCTAATAAAAATGAGCACTTCTGATGTAGTACAACAAAAAGGGTGAATTAAATGTGGACACTTAAACATTAGATCTCTCTCATCTAAAGCAGTATTAGTCAATGATTTAATATGTGTCACAAAATCCAAGATGGCTGCCATGTCTGTTTGTCTGTAACTGAGGCTCACATTCCTGTTTAACTGTTTAAGTGTTATATTTGATGGAATTTGGACTTGAATGAGGCGAGCATTCCAAGTACTATGTCTTAATTCAGTCTGGGATTTCTAAAGGTCGCATTTTTATAAGATTCGATTGGATTGTCAAGGAATTCCAAATCTGGATTGTTTGAGGCCTGGCCTACCTGGAAGCCACGATTACTAGTACTGTACCCCATTGGGAATTGTCTGTACAGATGTTGGGTTTCTCTTAAGTTGTTGCTTTTAGTTTCACAAATTTGCTACATCTATCATGTCTCTCTGTTTTGAAAAGTTGTTTCACATTCTCAGATGTATTTCTTTGAGTATGTCAAACCAACAACATATCATTCTAGGCTCCAACCCTTACTTTTTAAGCACAAATGTCTCATCCTACTTTTACTTTTACTCTCAGGTAATATTGAGACAAACCCAGGGCCTATTAACTCTATCAGTACCCCTGCTGACTTTAAAGCCAGATCTGACCTTGGTGTAACTCATATGAATGTCCGTAGTTTGTTCCCTAAAATGGGCCAAGTTAGAATTTGGATCCAAACAACATACACAGATATTCTAGTTCTGTCTGAAACTTGGCTAAACAAATCTGTATCAGACAAGGATATTAGTATTAAGGGCTACAATGTCTTTAGATGTGACCGCCTCAGGAAGGGCGGTGGCGTCGATATCTACATAAAAATTACATTAAATTGTAACATTATAACCTCTGTGTCCATCACCAAGCAGTTTGAACTCCTTGCCCTGAAGCTTGAATTTGTCCAGGGTCAGTCTGTCACTGTCATTGGGTGTTATAGAACCCCGTCAGCCAGTAATGCAGCATTTTCTTCTTTAGCACAATATGTATCCGGGCTCGATACCAATGAGCTTCTTCTTGTCGGGGATCTCAACTGTGACTGGTTATCCTCTTCATCTGATAGCCTTATATCTATCTATCTTATATCCGTTACAAATTTTAAGTCCCGTCTTAAAACTCACTTTTTTACCCTATATTTTGGTTGTGCCTAATTCTTCATTGTTTTATCATTTCCCTCTGATGTTTTTTATTATTGTTTTATAGTCTGCTATTATTGTTTTTATGTTCTTATTGTTGTTTTACAGTCTGTTATTATTGGACTGGATTTGTTGTAAAGTGTATTGAGCCAATGTACCATGGTGATTTTGCACTTTAAATAATAAATTGATTGATTGATTGATTATATCTGTCTGTGATGAATTAAATCTTACTCAGCTAATTGACAGTCCAACGCATCCTAACATTAAACGTCCTGAGAGATCATCTTTGCTTGATTTAATTCGAACAAACGCCCCTCATAAATTCACAGATATTGGTATATTTGAGAATGATGTGATCACTGTGTCATAGCAACAGTCAGAAAAAGAGATTTTAAACACTTTTGTGAACAAGCCCTTTTCCATGAGCTGTCTCACTTTGATTGGACTAGAATTTCTCTCATTGATGACGTTGAGCTAGCCTGGAAGTTCATTTATGATGTTTTTTTAGGTATTATAAATAAGCACACAAAGGGCGAAACAACACCTGGTTTTCCCCAGAGATCGGTGGCCTTCTTAAAGAAAGGGATTTTGCCTGGGCCAGGGCAAGAAAAACCAAGACCGATGCAGATTGGCTAAATTTTAGACAGCTTAGAAATAAATGCACATCTCTTATAAAGAGAGATAAATCTGAATGTTACCTCTCTGAAACCACACAAAACTTTAAAAATCCAAAGAAGTTCTGGAAGGTAATAAAAGCCTCCTATGGACATGTATCCACTAGTGAACCCCCAAATTACATTGTTTATAATTCTTGCACTCTGACTGATAAATCAACCATACTTGATTGTTTTAATAAGCATTTTATTTCTGCTGGTTTCCTATTTGAATCCTTGTACCCTGAGTTGACCAATTCTGATGTACAAACTGAAAATCCTTTCCCTGTCCCTGCATCAGGTGATGGACAGTGCTCCTTCCGAGGATCAGTTATTCATTTTAATGCCAGTATCTGTATCTCAGGTCCATCAGGCGTTAAAGCAGTTGGACATTAAGGAAGAGGCTGGCCCTGATAAACTTGATCCCTACTTCCTCAAGCTATCTGCTGATTTTATTGCTGAGCCTCTAAAGTTTATTTTTAATTTTAGTCTTGTTAGCAATAAAATCCCCCAATTCTGGAAATCTGCCTTCATTCTTCCGCTATTGAAGGGTGGTGAACCGTCAAATGTTAATACTTATAGACCGATCTCTAAACTGTGCATTTTGGCAAAGGTATTTGAAAAGCTTGTCAGTAATCAACTCAAGGACTTTCTTGCTTTTAACGATGTTTTATCCAAATATCAATCTGGTTTTAGGAAACAGCATAGCACTATCACTGCTGTCTTCGAGGTGATAAATGATGTCAGGCGTTAGACTGCACACAATATTGTGTTGCTCTATTTATTGTCTTGTCGAAGGCATTTGACACAGTTGACCATAGTATTTTGATCAATATGATGCATCATATTGGCATATTTAAGCATGCAGCATCCTGGTTTGGAAACTACTTGTCTAATAGAACACAATGTGGTCAGATGTCTGGTTCCATCTCCTCTTTTCTGACAGTGTCAAAGGGCGTGCCCCAGGGTTCTGTGTTGAAAATGTATTAACTGCAATGTATCATTTCTATGCTGACGATACTATAATTTATTGCTGTTCATCTTCTTTTGTACAGGCTTTTGATTTATTGCAGTCTTCATTTGATGCTGTGCAGTCTAGCCTGCTGAAGCTTAAATTGGTGTTGAATTCTGATAAAACCAACTACCTTCAAATCTTCCTAATATTTTTACCGTCCAAGGAAATGGAATTGGATTTATAAAACACGGGACGTGATGTTAAACTGTCCATTGTGCCAATATGGTAGTCATATGAGGTTGATGTTGAGAGTGTCGTGGGAGCTGACGGGGGATGTAAATCTTGGGACACATCATCAGTAGTGTACCTTTAAATCATGGGGTGTTTCGGACTTTCAACACTAGACACCCTCATCAAAGGTGGCCAGCTGCAGGGTGATCAATCCTGAGCTTGTGTCCCATGCCCAATTACACATATTGCCTGGTTGTTTAAATGGAGTAGCCCACGGGACTATGCAAGGCAGGGACGTCCTCTCCCCTGAGTCTACTGACCACATACCTTGTTCTCCATCCTCCAGGAGATGACTTCTGTTGTGATATGACACTATAAATAAAATTGAATTGAATTGAACAATAAAATGTTTTTTAAAGTAATCATTTTTAAAATTGCAGAAAAAAAGTCTTTTTTTTTTACAATATTGTGCATGTGCATCTCGGTGTCTGTCCACAGCTAATCTGTCCAGATATGGCTCACGCTTTTTCAAAATTATGTTCCCATTATTATTTATTTAGAATAATACTGCCATTGAATGACTACTGACTTACTACTCTTAACCGGCCTCTGTCTAGTGGGGGTCTACTAGTGGTTACACAGCTACACGGAGGCAAAACCAGGGGAGCCAGCCTCTCTGTGAATAAAGCGAGCCGGGAAGCCGCAACAGAAGGTGAAGTTTTGAAGATGTGTTACATGCACAACCAGCCAATCACATTTAACAAGCTCAGAACGTTGATCCAAAGAAGATGGAAAGCTGGTAGTTGCCTGCATGAGGCCGCCGTTGTATGCAGCAACATGCAACACAGAGTGATAGTGACTTCATTCTCTGCTCAGTTATCAGGATATCTTTACATGGCAAACAGGCTTTTGCTACTTAGCTGCTATAATAAATAAACCTGGAATATCAAATTCAGCATATGTGAGCTTGTGTGAGACTTAATGGAAATAATAATAGCAAAATCAAATTATGAACGTAGCTCAGCATTTAATAAACTAGCATTGTTATCAGAAGGGGCCGGTGCGGTGCGATTTGGGTGGCTGTCCTGGGCGGGTGCCCCGGCGACCCAATCCCCGGACGGTGACTCTAGCCATGGGGACATGGAATGTCACCTCACTGGGGGGGAAAGAGCCTGAGCTAGTGCGGGAGGTAGAGCGCTACCGGCTACAGGTAGTCGGGCTCACCTCCACGCACAGTGTGGGCTCTGGAACCCAACTCCTTGAGAGAGGCTGGACTCTCTTCTACTCTGGAGTTGCCCGCGGTGAAAGGCGCCGAGCTGGTGTGGGCTTGCTTATAGCCCCCCAGCTCAGCCGCCATGTGTTGGAGTTTTCCCCAGTGAACGAGAGGGTTGTTTCCCTGCGCCTTCGGGTCGGGGATAGGTCTCTCACTGTTGTTTCGGCCTACGGGCCAAACGGCAGTGCAGAGTACCCGGCCTTCTTGGAGTCCTTGGGAGTGGTACTTGAGAGTGCTCCAACCGGGGACTCCATTGTTCTACTTGTCCCACCTCCGGGAGAGCTTTGACCAGATCCCGAGGGAAGCTGGGGACGTTGAGTCTGAATGGACCTTGTTCTCTGCTTCCATTGTGGACGCGGCTGTTCGAAGCTGTGGCCGTAAGGTCTTCGGTGCCTGTCGTGGTGGCAATCCCCGAACCCGGTGGTGGACACCGGAAGTAAGGGATGCTGTCAAGCTGAAGAAGGAGTCCTACCGAACCTGGTTGGCTCGGGGGACTCCCGAGGCAACTGACAGGTACCGGCAGGCCAAGCGTGCTGCAGCGCGGGCGGTCGCTGAAGCAAAGGTTCGGGTCTGGGAAGAGTTCGGTCGGCCTCGAGAAAATTCTGGCAAACCATCCGGCGCCTTAGGAAGGGGAAGCAGCCCTCCACCAACACTGTTTACAGTGGAGGTGGGGAGCTGCTGACTTCGACTGGGGATATCGTCGGGCGGTGGAAGGAATACTTCGAGGATCTCCTCAATCCCACTGACACGTCTTCCATTGAGGATGCAGAGGCTGGAGACTCGGAGGTTCATCCACCCATTACCCAGGCTGAAGTCACCGAGGTAGTTAAGAAGCTCCCCGGTGGCAAGGCACCGGGGGTGGATGAGATCCGCCCTGAGTACCTCAAGTCTCTGGATGTTGTGGGGCTGTCTTGGTTGACACGTCTCTGCAACATCGCGTGGCAGTCGGAGACAGTGCCTCTGGACTGGCAGACCGGGGTGGTGGTCCCTCTATTCAAAAAGGGGGACCGGAGAGTAGTTCCAACTATCGGGGGATCACACTTCTCAGCCTCCCCGGGAAAGTCTATTCCAGGGTACTGGAGAGGAGAATTCGGCCGATAGTCAAACCTCGGATTCAGGAGGAACAATGCGGTTTTCGTCCTGGCCGTGGAACACTGGACCAGCTCAATACCCTCTGCAGGGTGCTCGAGGGTTCATGGGAGTTTGCCCAACCAGTCCACATGTGTTTTGTGGACTTGGAGAAGGCATTCGACCGTGTCCCTCGTGGCATTCTGTGGGAGGTACTTCGGGAGTACGGGGTCGGGGGGCCCTCTGCTAAGGGCTGTTCGGTCCCTGTATGACCGGAGCAGGAGCTTGGTTCGCATTGCCGGCAGTAAGTCAGACCTGTTCCAGGTGCATGTTGGACTCCGGCAGGGCTGCCCTTTGTCACCGATTCTGTTCATTATTTTTATGGACAGGATTTCTAGGCGCAGCCGTGGGCTGGAGGGGATCTGGTTCGGGAGCCACTGGAGATCATCCCTGCTCTTTGCGGACGATGTGGTCTTGTTGGCTCCTTCGAGCCAGGACCTCCAGCATGTCCTGGGGCGGTTTGCAGCCGAGTGTGAAGCAGCCAGGATGAGGATTAGCACCTCCAAATCTGAGGCCATGGTTCTCAACCGGAAAAAGGTGGCTTGCTTCCTCCAGGTCGGGGGGGAGTTCCTGCCTCAAGTGGAGGAGTTTAATCTTGGGGTCTTGTTCACGAGTGAGGTAAGGATTGAACGTGAGATTGACAGGCGGATCGGTGCAGCGGCTGCAGTAATGCGGTCGATGTATCGGTCCGTCGTGGTGAAGAGAGAGCTGAGCCGAAAGGCGAAGCTCTCAATTTACCGGTCAATCTACGTTCCTACCCTCACCTATGGTCATGAACTTTGGGTCATGACCGAAAGAATAAGATCCCGGATACAAGCGGCCGAAATGAGCTTCCTCCGCAGGGTGGCGGGGCGCTCCCTTAGAGATAGGGTGAGGAGCTCCGTCACACGGGAGGAGCTCGGAGTAGAGGCGCTGCTCCTCCACATCGAGAGGAGCCAGTTGAGGTGGCTCGGGCATCTGTATCGGATGCCCCCTGGACGCCTCCCTCGGGAGGTGTTCCAGGCATGCCCCACCGGGAGGAGACCCCGAGGAAGACCCAGGACATGCTGGAGTGACTATGTCACCTGGCTGGCCTGGGAACGCCTTGGGGTCCTCCCGGAGGAGCTGGGGGAAGTGTCGGGGGAGAGGGAAGTCTGGACGTCCCTGCTCAGGCAGCTGCCCCCGCGACCCGGTCCCGGATAAGCGGAAGAAAATGGATGGATGGATGTTATCGATTATAGATTGTGTCTCAGGGTCCACTGGCTATCCTCATGACATAACATGGCATACATACTGGGGTAGGTCCCTTATCTAATGTGTCACGCAGTACAAAGGAGTTACGAGTCAGAGTTCAGTTTTGTTTTGTTAATGATTATTTTCTTGGATCACCTTTAAAAAAGGATCCTGTTACAGCAAGCTTTTGCCTTGACAAACAGGCACCATGAATCTAGGGCAGCGTCTCTACCGACTTGTGAGTCCCTTATCTAATGTATCCCGCAGTACAAAGAGGAGTTACAAGTCAGGGTTCAGCTTTGTTTCGTTAATTATTGTTTTTCTTGGAGCAGATTAATAAAAAGGATCCTATCACAGCAAGCTTTTGCCCTGACAAACAGGCACCATGAATCTGGGACAGCGTCTCTCCGTTTGTGTCCTGCTCGTACTTTGTGTGACTTCGAGCACAAACGGAGGGAACATTTTGGTTTGGTACACAGAAGGCAGCCACTGGATTAACATGAAGCCTGTGCTGGAGGCGCTGATCGACAGGGGACACCAGGTGACAGTTCTGGTCCCGAGCACATCCATGTTCATGAACAGCAATGAGCCTTCACGCTTTGGCTACGAACCCTTCAACGTCTCTGTCTCCCTGGACACCATAGAGAAGTTTTTTGAGGAGTTCCTTCACTTCTCCATGTATGAGATGGATCACGTGAGCTACTTGCAGATGTACATCAAATTCATAGATCTGATGAAGGTCGACCTGGAGTATTCTTTGAAGTATTTGGACGGCGTTGTGAAATCGGAATCAATCATGAAAAAGCTGAAGGAGGCAAAATATGACCTTCTCCTGGCTGATCCCATCTACCCCGGCAGTGACTTATTAGCAGAGATTTTAGACGTTCCCCTCGTCTTCTCGCTGCGCTTTTCCCTCGCCCATAACTGGGAGAGACATTGTGGTCAGCTCCCTGCTCCTCCTTCTTTTGTCCCCGGCGCTATGAGCAAACTCACCGACAAGATGGACTTCTCTGAGAGAGTGTGGAATTTTCTCTTCTACGCATTGCAGGACCTCGTGATTGATTACGTTTCATGGAAAAAACTCGATAAATATTACTCTGAAGTCAAAGGTGAGCTATAATTGGGTAACAACACAATTTTTAGGACCACAAACAATGATTATGAGATTATTGGCAATGCTTTTAAATTCAATCACATGTGTCAACACTAATTTTACATAAATAAAATATAAAAAAAGATGAGCAGCTATCATGAACTACTTTTGTTCTGTGACAGGAACACCCACCAGTGCCTGCGAGGTGATGGGTAGAGCCGATATCTGGTTGATACGCACCTACTGGGATTTTGAGTTCCCTCGTCCTTTCCTCCCAAACTTCAAATTTGTTGGTGGAATCCACTGCCGTCCTGCTAAACCTTTACCAGAAGTAAGGCTGTGTTCACTATCACAGGCCCAGAAATATATTACTACACCACCTCCACAGTGAAGAGAATAAGCTGTTTAAAGTAAAGAAAGAAAGTGCTGGTTGGTTTGTATTGAGATCATGTTATTCTTTCAGGGTATGGAGGAGTTTGTGCAGAGTTCTGGAGACGATGGCATTGTGGTCTTCACTTTGGGATCATTCATCACGAACATCACAACAGAGAAAGGAAACATGATAGCCTCAGCCCTCGCTCAGATCCCACAAAAGGTCAGAGGACAATCTGTGTGTGCAAAATTCATTTACAACCAAAATAAATTTGTTGTCTCTTTATAGTACACAAAAAAAAGATCAGGTCAGATCCCTGCATCTGATTGCATGCCATCACCATGCTATAGAACTGCAGTTGATGATCCCTAGCTCGACCACCCAAGAGAACGGCATACAGCGTTGGATGCTGCCGGTGGGGTAGAGGCTAATCGCCACTATCAGCTTGAGCCATGGCATTTTACTGAATAGATCGCGCAGCTAGCACAATTTTCCTGTTGCATATCTCTCATTCTTATTTGGTTTCAGGCCTAGTCCACACGTACATGGGTATTTTTGTAAACGCAGCCTTTTCTATGTATTTTTGGCCTTTTGTTCACATGCTAAACAATTGAGGTCACTTAAAATTTAGTTTTTGTACAACTCAGGGCAGAAGGAAGTTGTGGGTCTACATATTGGAGTTAGCTTGAATTGATTCATTTAATAAAACAGAAATGTATCTCTTTGTGAGATGAGCGAGTGATGGCAAAGATGCTTCTAAAACACTTCATGTACATGTGATGATTAAAAGGGTTGAAGGTCAGCAGCAACACGTGATCTGCAGCTATAGTTATAGTGATTTGGCATTTTTTTCCTGGTTGAATAAAGATAGTAGAACAGGGTGTAAGGCAAGGGCAAACCAACTAAAATGCTACAATATTAAAATTTAAAAACATTTGACAGGTAAAGAGATAGTACCAAATCACATTGGATAGAGAAGAATAGAAACAGAAGTTGATCATGAACCATTTTCCAATACAACATAACTAAAGTTTTGTTATAAAATACAACTACTTTTCATCTTTATTTTAGCATGTATCATTAAATGTACTACTATGGATAATACTATGAAAAGTAATTAGCACTGTGTCTAAATTTAAGTCATTTGCTGTTGTTTGTAGGTGCTGTGGAGATACAGTGGAGAAAAACCAGCAACTCTGGGTACCAACACCAGAATATACAACTGGATCCCTCAGAATGATCTACTGGGTAAATAATGTTTCATAAAAGCTACCGAACAAGCCTTTGACAGTAATCCTCATAGCTTTTACTTTGTAAAATGTAATAGGGTAGCCACCACATTTTAAATGATTTGACAGTACAAAATCTGTTTTTCTATTAAGTTTTCTTTGGCATGTCAATTCAGAGACTAGGTATTTTCCAACCATAATAATATACATAATTATAAGCTGATTTTTACCCAGTAAAAAAGTTAACTGTGCTATAGATTAAGATTTTTTCTTTGTAGTAAACCCTTAGTTAATTTACTACAAACACAACTGTAAATTTTACAATACTTGTGCCATTCAATGTTGGCAACTTTAAGAGAATTGCCTTTCCAAAGATGTAATTGTTATTTTTTCCTTCACCTACTTTGTGAAATGACCTAGCAGACCTTTCTATCTGCTTCCCTATCTAGCTCGCTACGCTTCATAACCCTGTCTGCTTTCCATCTTCCCTCGGATCAACAGATTTCTCAACTGATCATGTCCTCCAGGTCTACCACTTGTCTACTTGATCCACTTCCTACCACTTTGGTCAAGACCTGTTTCCCCACACTCTCCTCACTCATCACACAAATTGTTCACTCCTCCCTGTCAAATGGTATCGTGCCCTCCCTATTAAAAACTGCTTCAGTATTACCGATACTAAAGAAACCTGGCCTGGACCCGAATGAATTCAATGACTACCGTCCTATCTCAAACCTCCCATTCATCTCAAAAGTTCTCGAATGTACATAAGCCTGCCAACTTCAAGATCATCTATCAAGAAACAACCTCTTTGAGCCTTTCCAGTCTGGTTTCCGTCCCCATCATAACACAGAAACAGCTCTCACTCAAATAATTAACAACCTTCTTTTAGCAGCGGATTCTGGCCTACTCACCATCCTCATACTCCTAGACCTCAGTGCCGCCTTCGACACAATATCTCACACCATCCTCTTAGATTGTTTGGCCGGCACTGGGGTCTCTGGCACTGCCCTTCAGTGGTTTCATCCTTACCTGTCTGACCATTTGCAGTTTATCCAAGGAGAAACCCCCAGATCATCATCCTCACCACTCCTCCACGGTGTTCCACAAGGTTCTGTCCTTGGTTCCCTACTCTTTATCATCTACATCCTCCCCCTTGGCAATATCCTCTGTCATTTTGGTATCCATTTCCACTGTTATGCTGATGACACCCAAATCTACATCACCACCAAACCTGACACTTCATCAACACCTACTGCCCTTACCGACTGCCTGCAAACCATCACAAACTGGATGTCAAACAACAAGCTCAAACTCAATGGCAATAAAACTGAAATCCTACGCATCGGATCCAAATCATCACTCTCCAAATCCCACCCCCTCAGTATTCTCATCAACGGCTGTCTGGTCCCCACTTCAACTAAAGCTAAAAGTCTTGGTGTTATCTTGGACAGTACCCTCTCATTCACATCCCACATCAATAACATCTCACGCACAGCCTTTTTCAATCTCCGTAATATCTCCAGACTTTGCCCCTCCCTCACCCAGCACTCCACTGAAATCCTAATAAATGCTCTGGTCACATCCCGCCTGGATTGATGTAACTCCCTCCTCACCGGTCTACCACAGAAGCTCATCCACCATCTACAAACCATCCAAAACACTGCCGCCACAATCATCACCCGCACCAAGTCCTTGGATCATATTACACCTATCCTCATGCAACTTCACTGGCTCCCTGTCAAACAGATACATTACAAACTCCTTCTGCTAACATTCAAAGCTCTCCATAACCACGCCCCCCCATATCTCTCTAATATGCTACACCCTTATATCCCACCCCGTTCACTCCTTTCCTCATCTGCCACCCTGCTTTCCACTCCCTCATTCACTCACCTCAATGGGCGCTCAAGCTTTTACCTGTTCTGCACCTAGACTCTGGAACTCACTCCCACGACACACTCTGGACTCCATTGACACCTTCAAGTCCCACCTCAAAACACACCTTTTTAAATTGTCCTACTCCCTATAATTCTCTGTCCCCCATCCCATTTTGTCCTTATTTATCTAGAAACATTGTATTTGCCTTGTATGTGTATGTATATATGTGCTATTGTATGTATTTAATATGTTTCTGTTTTTTAATATGTAAGGTGACCTTGGGTGTTTGTAAGGCACCAACAAATAATAATAATAATAATAATAATAATAATATTAATATTATTATAACATTACTACTCCACAGCTAGTTGTTACGTGATGTGGAGGCCCGTGTGTATGATTTTTACTTTCCACAGTTTTTCAAAAATACGAATGGAATATGATGTAGCAAGGTTCCACAAGCCTTTGCCAATGTTCAGTGTATGTCTATAGTAATATCACCATACAGAAGTGAAAAGATGTGCTTTAAACGTCAGTCTTGACTGGAGAAATAATGTGCTTTTCATGATTTTTGGTATCAGGTCACCCCAAGACAAGAGCTTTCATCACCCATGGTGGCACAAATGGCATTTATGAGGCCATCTACCACGGCGTTCCCATGGTGGGCATCCCCATGTTCGCTGACCAGCCAGACAACATGGTCCATATTAAGGCCAAGGGAGCTGCAGTTACTGTAAAGTTGAATTTCATGACGACTGAGGACCTTAGAGATGCAATCAATGCTGTCATCAACGAGAAATCGTAAGTTCTATTACTTGGTCTGTTTTAGGGTATTAAAAAGAAATTAAACATGATTGCCTTTTTGGAGAGCTCACATTAATAATACAGAAGTGATTGAAGACACGCCATGAAGCAGCCAGGGTTGTATTGGCTTTTCTGTTGGACATTTGCTGGAGTTTAATTTAAGTTAAAATACATTCTTCTTAGAAATTTTTTGTGAAGTTAAGAATCTAAAGTTTAAAAATGAAAAGAACAGAGTGCATTAATTCACACTTTCACTCCTGTATGCTCACATTCGTAGGTACAAGGAGAATGCCATGTGGCTGTCCAGTATCCACCATGACAGACCAATGAGGCCTCTGGATGAGGCAGTATTCTGGATCGAGTTCACCATGAGAAACAAAGGGGCCAAGCACCTTAGGGTCCGGGCCCATGAGCTCACCTGGTACCAGTATCACAGCCTGGATGTCGTGGTATTCCTCCTCGCTGTCGTTCTGTTCCTCGTACTCCTCTTCATCAAGACCTGCAGTTTCTGCCTCCGGAGGTGCTTTGGCAGAAAAAGAAAGGCAAAGAGAAAGGCTGAGTAATTTACTGAATTGAAATTTAACTGATAAATTATGAAAGAAACAACAGTTCAGTTTAGTCTTCCTGCTCTAAACCATGTAATGTAAACACAATGACCTGGATTGTAATTTGTTGCTTTAGACCAGTAATTTTCAGTGTCCAGTAATATTGTGAGACTCCTAACAATGTACCATGTGTTTTTTATTTTTTTTTTAAAGTAAACTCACACTCACTTGTCTAAAAACCTGACATAACCACATCGTTAGTTATTTACATTTCAATATACATTGATGTGGACATTTGTGCATCACCAGTAATTACGTCAGTTGCAGACAGGTGTGCTCTAATTTGCATAACTGCACCTGATGCCAATTGGACATTAATTTAATATTTTGCTTAATCTTCATTGGATGGTGTAAGTTTGTAAAGAAAAACACACAGGCAGGAAATTCATTACGTGCCTTTATTTGGATAATTATGACACCTCACCCCTTCAGACCTTGACAAATATTTATGGACACAGGCTGTAAATTAAATGTTTAGCATACAGGAAATACTGTATTAACATAAATTAAGCTATGTAATCAAACAAAAAAAATCAGCAGCCCTCCCATGTCATGAGAACACAAATAGATGTGACATTCAAATCTGCATAATAGCAGATTCCTCATGTATGGCCAGTGTGGGGATTATCATATTTTATTTCCATCATTTTTTCAGTTTTCCATCTTCTTTGACTTTCCATAACATAAGCTCCATGCAGGCAGCAGCATCTTCTGCAGTGTCATGGCCACAGACTGGGAGAAACATTAACACAGCATATTTAAGCAAATCTATACATTGATAAAACATGCATTTGCTATAAATAAAATTACATCGTTGCATATACACCTTTGCTTTGGTAGTCTTTACATTTTTAGTGGGATTATGAACCATTTCTTTATTTGAATTTAGACCTAGTTTCTTATGTATGGTGGCGGTTGAATGCAATAGACATTCAAATAAAACCCAGACACTTATGAGGTGGCTGTAATGATCCATGAAGACCCACCACTCTCTTGGATGATCCTCCTGAGGTATTCAGCAGTGAGGTGGTTGAGGGTCAGCTTGTGAGGGAGTCCCAGACGGTGGGGAAAGACCACTGAAGTGTCTACCACCGTCCCATGGAGCAACTACAGAAAAGAGGACAAATCTGAAGCGCTCATTACTGAGGGTAGTCACTTTGGACAAATGAAAATTACAAATCGCAAAGAAATTGCAATCAAAGAAAAAAACAAAACAAAAAGGTGAGAAAAACTCTCAGCCAATAGCACAGCACAACGAAGAGGTGTGTGGCTTTCTAGTCCCTCTGCTAATACAGTAAGATGGCCACTCAAAATCCAACCAGTTGTGTATAAAAACCATACTATCTGATGAAAAAGTACCTTCAACTTTTAGACCTTATTCCAAACACTAACAAGCATTCATTTACCCCCAACAGTATGTCCTTACCTGTTCCAGCTTGTGGCAACACTTCCTCTTGGTCAATGCAGTTATGCATCTGGCACATGTCACAATTGACTCTTGTATGACATATTAGATAGAATTTATGTAGTATTATGCTGCTTTAAAAACTAACTTGCCCTACACCATTACCAGCTGAAAAAGCTGGTACTTTGCAACCTTTGACCCAGTTGTTGCAGTTTGTAATTGTGACTGTAAATTTAATTCAGAGAATGTACCTTTCCATGAAGGTATTTACAACAGTTTGTCAACACAGTGTACATTCAGGTTATTAATAATGCATCATAATCAGCCACCTAGAAAATGGTACCATTTCTCGAGGATTGCATCAACAAAAATGAATATATAAAGGTTTTGAAATGTGCTTCAATATAAAGCTATACAAAACATGCATCAAAATGATTAAGGCATTCAAGCATGAACTATGCACAAGGATACTCCTGAAATAACACCAAAGGCTAGGGATCCTGAAATCCTGGGTTTGTATAAAAATCACAGGTAAGCCAGGGTTGCAACCGATAGATTTTTGAGAGAACCCATGCCAACAATAATGTTGAAAGAATATATATATACACATTTAAAAAAAAAAAAAAAGACAGTAGTCACCTTCAGAGCACAGAGGTCTATTTCCAGGCCATGTCCAATCAGAATGGTGTCTGCGCTGATGAAGCTCAATAAGGTCTCCTGCACCTCTCTGAGGGAGGTGTGGTTACCCTTCACATCATCTTCACTGATGCCTGAAAACCTTGACAAGTAAAGTGTTATACACTGATGTTTGCAGTATCATTCCTTTCATTTTATCACCGCTTTAAGGCAAACTATAATTGGACAATATTTCTGTTGTATTGTAATGTCAATTTCAGTGGCTTTTAACTAACAGCAGGACTATTTGATTCTCATTTCAGAAAAAAAAATGTGCTTTAATATCCATTTTTGTTTCCTTATGAGTTTTGGGCTTTTACTGGGCTGGCGGGTGGGGTTTTGTTAGCATAGAACATGTCTGGTTGAAGGCATGGACCAATATGAAATGTTCATGCATCAAATAGCCATCATCAAAATATAAACTCTAAAAAAAAAAATAAAAAAAAGCACTTAAAATACTGGAATCCGTTTCCATAAAATGTGTATTGCGTCATAGATGAGACTTTTTTAGTGAAAATAAATAATCTTACATAAATATCATAAAGCATTAGTTCCATCTGCACAAATATAGGTTAAATAAATAACATTTGTATTTTTACACCCTGTATATCTAAATCCACACAATCTTTTATCATTCCATCCCTCTTTGGGTCTTCAGGGAAAAAAAGGATTGAAGGCTGTACTGGATGACGTTACCTGGTGTTATAATCAATGGCTTCATTATCAGGTCTGACAAAGGTGTCGTAGATGACTTGCAGACTAGCGTTGACCACAGTCACTCTGAACAGCTCCAGACCATGAATGGTATAACACTATGAGGACAAGAATTAATACAATATAAAGCTCAAGCTCAACATCAAACCATTTTTAAGAGTTTCTCTTCTCTTCCAAAACAAGGTGCTGACATAGTAACCCAGCAGAGACGGTTAACGTTCTATACATCTTGGGTGTATATCAAGTGTAATGGGAAAAGCTATACCTAGTGCTTTTGGAACAAATAAAGTGGATATGGTGTTGCATAATTTCGGTCAATTAACCGGTTATGTATAATAAAAAAAAAAGTTTAAAAGCTAACTTTTCTTATGTGTCACTCAGAATTTCTGATGTGAAAGATCCCTTTTCTAATTTGAATTCTAGAAACAACTTAGGGTTCAGTTGAGGTTTGGTGCTCAACATTGGGAAGAATTAAAAAAAGCTGATCACCATTTCACAATCCAAGGAGTAAACTCCAGGACAGCTGGTATCCGAGGGAGGTTTGGAGACAGTGGACACGAACCCATCCAGGCTGAGGGAATCATGGACATGCAACTGTAGATGACAACAAAATCAGATATTTATGCAACGAATATTTGGGGGTTTAAGCAGAGACTCGAGTTACGGAATAGTCTCTTACTTGTCCTCGTTTCTTACCTGAAACACCTGACAGCCAGGTGCTCCCATGACTCCCTCACAGCAGCTGTAGCGCGTCTCCACTCCACCAGGCACTGTAAACGGTTTAAGGATGTACACAATGATCCGATATTGTCAGCTGTAGAATAAACACGTTGAAACTTGGGGTGTTTTTAAAGCACCTTTTTTCGTAACTCCTTTCCCATAGTGGTAATTACACTCCTCCTTACGGATGTGTTTGCCCGTTTGGTTCACAGAGTAAGTAGCACCACATCGACAGCAGATCCTCTTGAGGGCTTTAACAAACAAAACAGAAACAGCTCATCAGTTAAATGCTGAGAATAGAAGCCCTCATTACAAGTAGAGCACAGGTGGAGTGTGCCCCCTAGTGATGAATAGGAGAATGGCATCAAATTGTCTTTTCAGAGAATATAGTTAGAGTACGTTGTCATCACTTACGATCTGCAGTGCCTTTCTTATCTTCAACAAAAAGAACAGCACAACCAGGTTTCTCTGGGTGCTGGACAGGATAGTTGCTCTCAACCAGTCTTTCCTCAGGCAAAATATAGTCCTTCAAACTCTCATAAAATGCCATATCATCTGCTGGGGGAAATTATTTTTAGAAAAATCACTGAGAAGCTGTCACAACACTTGAATAAAATAACATTAATTTCAATTAAAAAGTAACCTAATCCTCACCATTTCCTTTAAGCTTATTCAGGTTAAGTGAAATGTTGCCTTTGAATCTTTGGATGTTGACTTCCTTTTCATCTGCACCAGAAACATAAAGGGATTAAATATGCCCAAATGATACTTTATCACATTTCATGAAGTTTGGTACGAGTTGTCCTGAAATTCTCACCTTTAGTAGTAACTGCATTTTGGTTCTTTAGTCTCTTCAGTGCATTCACTGCAACACTCAGATATTTGAGTTTGTTCACACTGCGATTATACACAGCCCTCTCTTCAGCAAGCGCCTGTCAACATTAACAGGGACGTCAATAAATATCTAAGCTGTAGTTTGTCAGCGAGGATGACATTAAGTGGCACAAGATCACCTTTTCAAATGCATCATTAACATCGTCTGTTGTCTTGAGGAACTCCTCCGTAAACATGTTGACATAACGCTGTCGGATGTCACGGGGCACTTTGTCTTTGGCGGTGTCACACTGCTGCTTCAATTTCCGTTTAGTCGGCGCCGTCTAAAAAAATTAATTCATTTTTAATATTCAACAGACCAAACATGACTAATTCATAGCAGACGCAAATTTGGTTGAAGTCTTCTCACCTTAACGGTATGGACAGCAGACTGAGGGGTAGTGGAGGCAGCTGGACTTGAATGTGCCGATGCGAAGGCAGAGGCCAGTGAAGGCTTCCGTGCCGGTGCAGGAATGAGCACAGGTGCTGTTGTGCGGTATCTCTGCACAGAGGTAACTGCAGCCGGATGGTACATTTGTCTTACAGGGAAGACGCTTGTGTGCACTTGACTGATTGGGGTAAGCACTGAAGTAACTTGGCTGGAAGTGGACGTGACAGGCAGAGGGAAGGCGCCCTCTGGGAGGATCAAGTGCAAGTTGTTGTCCACTCCGATCACAGCAGTTCCCAAAGATATGTAGTTCATATAAGCTGTTGATTGAGACAAAAAGCACACACGTACGCTAATGTAATGTAATACAAAAGTAAAAAACATGAATCCAGTTAGACGTCAACTTCACAATTAGACAAAGGGCATTGTTTTCCCACGTTTTATTTTACATTTTTATTTAGACACTATATTATTTTGACATTTAAACTAATCTTTCTAAAATTAATCTAAACCCCTACAGAAAACAGATGCTTACCATTTTGCACAGGAACAGATTTCAGGTTTTCAGGAGTTTGATCGGAAGGAAAAGGTGCACTCTGGGTCTCTGGCTTCCTCTGACAGATGGAGGAAACAAAAGCCTGACCACCTTTAACTGAAGCCGTCAACATGGAGGCTCTCTGCTGTACCTGTTGGATCTTGGAGGTGATGGGGGGCTGGGAGACAAATCCTGACACCGGCGGCCCACGTAGGGGAACCAGCACCTGGGGCTGAGGTCTGCTCTTAGCCACAGGCTGCCAACGATGTACACACATTATATAAATGTATTTTACCCTCCTTTTTAAATCGTGAACATTTTTAGTTGAAAAAGCCTGCCCTGAAAAATAATGCTGTGTAAACAGAATTTTAAAGATTTCTACAGAATTGTGTAGCAAGTACCTCTGTATGTTTGGCAGCATGAGCCACCCTCTTCTTTCCCGTCAATGCTTGAGGTTTGATGTTTAACTTTGGCTCCTCCACATCCATTACTCCTACCTAAAAATGGGTGAATGTGGAAACTGGTAAAGGAAAAAGATCTCAACACTATAAGCATTAAGAGAAATGTCTCCATCTTGGATCTGGAGCGTCTTCTGCATACTTACAGACACATCACACTGCTCCTCAGTTCCCTTATCCTCATTTGCCTCCATGAAGATCCTGTAGCATTCTTCCATTGGGTCACTGTCAGACAGATCCATTTCAGAATAGTGGACCTCATCTTCATCAGAGCTGGAACTAATGACTATAACATCTCCTTTATCTTCCGTCACAAATGGCTCATCAATTGTGTCGGGTCTGTTTGCCAATTCCGATGGTAATGAATCTTGTCGGGCCGGACCTTGGCCACTGTCTGACGCTGCTTCTGCTGGCTCCAGGTAACTTTCAGGTGCAGCAGCTTTGCCCTGCCTCTGTCCTGACATTTCGCTTGAAGTTTTCTGGCTTTGTGGCAGCACTGACGCTACACATTTTGCGGAAGGCCACTGATTACCAGCCCTGTTCTGAGCAGGCTGTTCTGCTATCTGAACATACTTGGTGTGCTGTCTGCATGGTGAGTCCAAGTTAGCAACTGGCCCTTTATAAAAAAGTGAATTTGTAGGTGGAAAATGATGTGGCTGCAGGAGTTTCATTTTCTCAACTCTATGGGGCAGCTCACGCTGGGGCAACTCAATCTGAAACACGTTTTCTTCCTTTTTCACCATCAGATTGTTCCAGATGTGATCTCGCTGGTCTGTGTTGGCAGAAGGATTTTCAAGTTCAGGACTTTTCTTCACTACCGTTTCAGAAGCCTGAAAGAGGGTGATTTTCTGGCTCCCTCTTTGCTTGTCTTCTAAACAGCCAGATACATCAAAAACACTCCCATCAGCTAGTATATTTTCACAGTCTTTGCTCTCATAAATATTAAACAGACCTTGAGTGTTTTGAGCATCGAGGTTACGATGGACTCTACTTTCTTCAATTGTTGATGTCGTTTGAGATGTTCCCTTCCACGCCTCAGCATTTACAAGTAAAATAGGCACTTCCTTGACCTCCAATTCCTGCACTTTACCAGCAACAGAATCCACAGGTTTCTGAGCTCTTGCTGTCTTTTTGTCCGGTGAGGGAGGAATGTCAATAATCAGGTCACCGTCTTCATTAGAGTCATCAAGAGGCTCTGGAGATGACGAACGGGAAGGCGGAAACAAACATGAGACCGACTTCTGTCGGTTAGAAGGTACGACGTCTCTTCCTCTTTTCGAACCCTTTGACTCTTTACACGATGAGCTGCAAGACCGCAGGCCAGCAGAAAAGTTGGACAAAGGGTCATACTCCAAATCAGTCCTTGGTTTGGAGTTGTCAACCACGTACTTCCTTGGTCGGGAGTACGTTTTACCAAAATCTGTGCATGAAGACAGCCCATAAGGACCTCTGTCTACATTTTTACCTGCAGTGTCAGAACCAGAGAATTTAGGAGCGGTGTGCATGCTGTCTGCCAGTATGGTATGGTAGCGTGACAGTCGCCTTTCTTCCTGCTCCACCTCGTGCCTTACACTTTCAATCTCCTTGTTGATCCGCTCCAGCTCGTGGAGGGAGTCATCTTTGGGCTCGTCATTCACTCCATAGACATTTTGCTCTCCTGTACAAGAGGAATAGGAAATAGTCTTTTTTAGTGATATGGTGGTGCAAAAATAAAGAATGAGACTGGGTTAAGTACATTTAAAAAATATATTTAGTAACTTTTTTTAGAATACCCATCTGAATTAAGAATGTCCCGTGCTTTAATATCTGAAAACCAGCTAAGATGCCAATTGTCCCACAAACAGGCTTCATTTTATCATTACATAACTTATATTATTTAATTACAGGGATTCTCAGAAAGTGTGATAGCATTTAGTTGTATCTATTTTTCTAAAACTCATTTGAGTGCCAATAAAATGCGAGGCAGTCAAGAGTATTAGTAAGGTACACACGTTTTATAAATTATTCAAACCACTTTACCGTTACTGTGTATGTGGAATTTAACACTTAACAGGCGAGGACAACAAGCTAACGCACACCTGATATTGATGCTAACGCTAGCTAACGTTCGGATCCCCCTGAACACTGACCTGCAGAGTCACCTCCCGGTGATTTAGACGAGTCACCAAGCACATTCGGCTTTTCTGTGGCATGTTTGTACAAACAGTGAGGCCGCTCACAAAACCCGCGTTTGGAAACAGGACAGTTAATAGCAGCAAAGAGACCAGACGAGGGAAACATCTGCGAAAAAAACGCGAAAACTGTTTTGCTGACAAATTAACCTCCGTGCAACAGGTGTTGGCTCCCACTGAAATAGAGTCATCATGTCATCAGCCTCGCTTATATAGGCTCTGCTTACGTCACGAGACATTACAACCGTTACATTTAATACGAAATTCCAATTCAAACACTGTATATTTTCTGGAAAGAAAAATGTAATTCCCAAATAAATATATTTCTAAACATTGAAACTTTTATTGCAGTTGTCGGTGTCGCCTTAATCCCTCCGCGCCGGCAGATGGCGCTGCTGTCCAAAACTGAACACACAAAGTAGAGAGAGTGTTTGGCTCACGTATCCGACCGAAATCACAACAAAAAGTGCTCTTACCTGGGATATTCAAATCTGCGAAACACATACATTTTGCATTGATTGAGATGGAAAGCAGCGAGGATGATATTGAAGAGGATGAACGCGAGTGGAAGAACAGTTTCGTGGATTTAGTCCCAGTCAGCCCCGCTGCTGCTTCCGGTAACGTTATAATATGACTACTGGGAGGCTGAGGCTAACTATGTCGTTTATTTTGCCTTTCGTCCGGCCTTTGACTCACAAAGAGAACGGCGTCTAACACCTATCTATACGTGTCGGGTGGTTATTATGTGGATGTATAATCTGTCGTTTCAGGTCCAAGCTCCAATAAGACTCCAGGGCCAACACCTGTACACAGAGTCATTCTGCATTTTGACTTGGATTGCTTCTATGCTCAGGTGGAAATGATCAGAAACCCTGCACTGAGAGAAGTCCCTTTAGGTGAACTGATTTACTAAAAAGAAAAAAAAGACATCTTCAAGGAATACTTGTGGTTAAATAATATCTCTCATATCATCAGGTATTCAGCAGAAATACATCATAGTCACCTGTAACTATGTGGCAAGAGATCAGGGTGTCACCAAGCTGATGTCTGTGAAGGATGCCAAGGAGAAATGTCCCCAACTAGTGCTGGTTAAAGGAGAAGACCTGAAACACTACAGAGAAATGTCCTACAAACTGACAGGTTGGCAGAAAAGTGTTAAAAGTTTTTAGAAAATGATTCAGGATATAGTATTTAGAGTAGAATTCACCCCAAAACACACTCAGGAAACAGATGTTGCCATAAATCTAAAATTAACACAAAACAAAAAAAAATAAAGAACTAGAGATTCTGTTCAGCCACTTACACTACCCTCTAAATATTTTTTTCAGTGAGGGGCACAAGTTTGTTTGTTTTTTAAATCTCTCACACATTCTTCCCTCATTTATGCATATTATAGCCCACGGATTAGTGCATCAAGTCTACGCTGTTCTCATGGTTGTTCAAATTGAATTTCGGAGAAGACTTTTTAGCGTACTTTCCCAAATTAAGTAGTTTATTTCAGAGCATTTCTTTACCCTTTCTTGTCCTCCGTCCAGAGCTGCTGATGTCACACTGTCCACTGGTAGAAAGACTTGGATTTGATGAAAACTTCCTGGACATCACAGAGATGGTAGAAAGAAGGCTAGCTCCGACTACGGAGTTGAACAACTTTTCATTTAAAGGACACGTGTACAACCGTAAGTCACATACATCTTTGTACATCTGGCTCATTGAAACCAGGAAAGGAGTAGTGAAACAAAACCAAGACGCTTGTCAAATATTTGCATTGCACTCTCAGATTCTCACTGCATGAAATGTTAACTTTTGTATTCTTTTGTAGAATGTGAGGTTTTCAGAGCCACAGATTAATTTCTGTTTTAAATGTCCTGCTCAGGTGCAGATGTTAAAGCCAGTGATCACCCAAGGTTGGCTTTAGGTTCACACATCGCAGCAGAGCTGAGAGAAGCCATCCACACCAAACTGGGTCTGACCAGCTGCGCTGGCATCGCCACAAACAAACTACTGGCCAAACTGGTGGCAGGAACCTTTAAACCCAATCAGCAAACCACCCTGTTGCCGGGGAACATCAGTGACATCATCGGCTGTCTGAGCAGTGTCCGCAAAATACCAGGTATATGTGATCTTTGTAGTCTTTAACAATAATATGCAATAGTCAGTATTGGTTGAATCTTTTTAAATTCCCAGCTCATTCATGTATTTGTGGCCCATGTGACTCATATCAAGTATCCCTGATGATACATTGTTAGGGGTTGGTCACCAAACTGCGAAGAGACTTCAAGCCCTGGGATTGGTCAGCGTGAAAGACCTTCAGCTCTTCCCATTGAACGACTTAGAGACTGAGTTTGGAGGTCCCACGGCTCAGCGCTTGAAGGATCTGGCCCTTGGTGTTGATGACTCACCTGTCACCCCCACTGGGGCACCTCAGGTATGCTGCTGACTCACTGCTACAGGTCTGCACTCTCATATACACTACACATATTATTGTTATTTTGAGTCATCAGAGTTAGGTGTGTGTGTGTGTGTGTGTGTGTGTGTGTGTGTGTGTGTGTGTGTGTGTGTGTGTGTGTGTGTGTGTGTGTGTGTGTGTGTGTGTGTGTGTGTGTGTGTGTGTGTGTGTGTGTGTGTGTGTGTGTGTGTGTGTGTGTGTGTGTGTGTGTGTGTGTGTGTGTGTGTGTGTGTGTGTGTGTGTGTGTGTGTGGGGTTATTTGATGTTTTTACTTACTTAGTTAATTTGCATCCTCTTCATGTTTCAGTCTCTCAGTGAAGAAGACTCCTTCAAGAAAATAGCATCAACCAAAGAGGTTTTGGAACAGATTCAAGGACTTCTGAGCAGTCTGGTAGAGAGGTGAGATCCTTGTAAAGAGTGATCTTTTCTCCTCGAGCTACTGAATCCAACCTGGTGTCATCTGTTGAACACTAGGATGCACATAGATGGCAGGCAGCCTCAAACCTTCCGGCTGACCATCCGTAGATACTCGGCAACCAACAAGTGGTTCAGTCGGGAGAGCCGGCAGTGTTCGATCCCCAACCACATAGGACAGAAGATCCCCTCTGGTGAGCTCATGCACCAGGAAGGACATTGTGACATCACACCTGCAAGAGCTCAGGATGGCACACATAGACACGTTATCAGGGTTTCTAAAAAAAAAGTGTATTTAGCCTTTAGCAATGAAGGCCATTAATGTCTTTCTGTAATGTTTTCTGTAGACAGCCGTGATGATGTTGTGGTCCAGCTGCTCCCATTGGCCATGAAGCTCTTCCACAAGATGGTGCACAGCAGCGCCGCCTTCCACCTCACCCTCATCAACGTTTGCTTCAGCAACCTGCAGACCAGGGGAGCTGCCATCGGCACAAAGGGCTCCATAACGTCTTTCTTCACACACAGCACGTCTCCCAGAAAAACACAAATCTGCTCACCACAAAGCCAGGTAGCGCCGGTACAATGAGACTTATCATTCCACGCTGTGCTGTTGCATGATGCTGCCAGGATTTTCTCTTGCTAAAAATAGTTTGTTGCTACTCTGAATATCCTGAAGTCATTTTGTGCTCATCCTCTTTTATTCTCCAATAGGTTGCTTCCTCTCAGAGTGGGGATCGTCACTGCTTGGATCCTCAGTTCACCACAAAGAGAGTGATGACTCAGCATACATATCCTCAAAAGACGGTAACCACAGAAAGCCCTGGCAGCTCTGACGCAGCATGGCATGGGTTTAAATGGTCACAGCGGGCTGACGTTGCCGTAGAAGACCCTCTGCTTCAGAAAGGATCCTGCAGCACAGTGAGGTCAGACCCAGATATCACGGTGACGCATCCATTGCCCCTGGATGTTGACCCAGAGGTGTTCAGGCTTCTCCCTGAGGAAATCCAGAAGGAGCTGCTATCTCCTGCCTCCACAAACTCTCTCCCCGGCCTTTCAACAAGCTCATCTGCAGTCATTAATGTCTCCCACATAACAAAAAAGAAACCTCCACAGTCATTGACTGACTTAAGAAATATTAAAGACATGAAAGAGGCTATAGAGAAATTGGATCCACCTAACAAGCTGACCACCGTGAATCACCGGAGGCCTGAGGACACAAGGACCTTTCCAGGAGAAGACGTCATGGATGAAGGAAGACCGTCATGCCTTCAGTGTTCTGACTGTGAGTTCCCAGGAAATGTGGACCCTAAGGTGTTTTCTGAACTTCCTCTGGACATTCAGAGGGAGTTGATGTTGGGATGGAAGCAACAGAAGCCGGTCCAGAAGGCGCCCTCCTCCAGGAAACGAGGGAGAAGCTTGAGGACCAAAGACCAAAAGGCTGGCAGAAAAGACAGTCAGACAAACAATCTGTTAAAGTATTTCAAACCCAGTTAAAGAGGGACAAGTTATTTATTTTTGTGACAGGACAAACGCTTTTGTTATGTTAATCCTCTTCATGAAAAACCTTTATATGTATTTATATACATACACACACACAGGGAGTAAGAAACATGTAGCTGTTTAGCAAAAACTTTTGGGTGATATTGCTGCAAATCAAAATTCAATTCAAAATACAGCAAATTGATTACTATTGATTTTGATCAAGATCAAAGTCTTGATGAGTTGCCCGAGGTGGTATTCATTATGTTTTTGGGAAGGTGTTTCTCTTTTTTTGGTCTAACCCTGTATGTCAGTGCTAATGTGCACATTTTTTCTGTTTTAGAAATAAGAATATATTGTTCAAAAAACGTAATATTGATTTCAAAACATCTACAAGCTGCTTGATTCTTCTGTGTCTGGAGTGTAATGTGTGAAATCTCCTTTAATCGTAAGTGACCTTGTTATGTTAACATTTGTAAACATGGATAAAGGTTAATTTTCAAATTTTAAGGGGAATTAAATTTAGTGTTTAGCTTCAGGTTATTATTTTAATGTTGTTTTTGTGTCGTTTGGAGAAGCAGGATTACTTTGCTTAGCTTCTAGAAGTTGGGCCTCATTCCTTGGTTGGACGGTTTCCACTGAAATCCACAGAGGTTCGCATTATTCGTTGACAACCAGTTTTTAACCTCATGTGAAATACCAGAAAACACAAGCTCTGTAAGCACAGGCCCACTTGGTTGTCGCTGGCCTGAAACTCCTCCCTGGATCACATGTGTGGGGAAAAAGGTTCAGGATGTGTAATCACATCATGATAGTGATTCTTTTATTCAACCAGGACAAGTAGAGTGGCATCTGAATGGATTGTACTTCCTGCAGATAGATAAGGTATGTTCCTTCTTCTTTGTCATCTTAAGGGAGCTGCGGATCTCAGTGGGGTTGTGATGAAATCACTCAGTGTTTGATAGTGTTGTGTAAACGGAGATTGCTGCAGGTTAGAGGGTTGATTACTCGGCATCTCTTCACTCTGCTGATTGCAAAGAATACAATACCATTAATCATGCACATGGGAAATGACTCCAGATTTCATGGTAGCATCCTATGTCCTGTCACTGCTGTCGCAATGAAAATCGAGTTGACCATAGATATTTCTGGAATGCAGCCTAGAGCTTATAAGATACTAAAGAAAAATAAATGGCATTCTCCAGGATTGTTGTGAAGAGACTGCTCAACCATCTGTTGCGTAAGCAAATGGCATTTTCAATGCTGCCTTTTATATCGGCCTCCCTGACCTGCAAGTGGAACCGAAGCATTGCCGAGGCGTCATGCAGTGTTGAGCTGTCTGCCCGTAGCCCTTTGAGCCAATAAAAGGAGTTCTGTCTGCCAAACAGGCCTGTGTTTTTCACTCTTGAACGTCTGAGAAAACTGGCGAGACATTTAGCCGCTCATGTGGAAGCCAGCTCAAGTCATGTGTTCGACCCTCTCTGATCAGAGCCTAATGAGTGGGGAGTTGTGACGTCCTGCTAAGCTTGTGTGATGGTCCTGCACCCTCAGACTGAAAACTGCAGCTTAGGTGGAACCATTTCTGCTTCTGTTTGCCAGTTTATTCCCACATTAAGTGTCTGAAAGTCCCACGGTTGATGACTTATCAAGTGAGCACTGCATTGTACTGTGAGTTCAACTCTGTGGCAGGTTGAGCACTCAGCTGCACTATGGCTGACTGGGACTATGACTATCTGATCAAGCTGCTGGCACTCGGGGACTCCGGAGTAGGAAAGACCACCTTCCTCTACAGGTACACCGACAACAAGTTCAACCGCAAGTTCACAACCACAGTGGGCATCGACTTCAGGGAAAAGAGAGTGGTGAGTGGTGCTTGGTATTTAATGTGTTCGGGATGATTCTCGGGTTTAAATGGAACTCAGCTGAGAGGTTTTGTTCTGTGGTTTGGCAAAGATTTACTCAGGGAAAGATGCAGATGGGACGACTCGGAAGAACTTCAATGTCCACCTTCAGCTTTGGGACACAGCGGGACAAGAGAGGTACATTTAACCTTGATGTTCACAAGATATTTTAGACATGTTCAATTATAGCCAACAATTTCTGGCTTTTGCGACTCCAAGCGGTCGTCAGAATGAAAAATGCTATAATCACAAAACAAGAGTCTACGCCACGGCTTGAGGCTGGACTTTGGACTAAATGCTCACATTTATATAAATAATGAAATAATTAT
Organism: Eutrigla gurnardus; assembly: GCF_963514095.1. NCBI lineage: Eukaryota > Metazoa > Chordata > Actinopteri > Perciformes > Triglidae > Eutrigla > Eutrigla gurnardus. Next base: position 22,015,333 of record NC_139936.1, read on the forward strand.
AAAAAATTAAATACAAAAACTGTCATTCAATTTGCTGTTATTTTGTCATAAAAGTTTTGGACCTGGTGGCGGCACTACAGGAAGCATTAAAGGATGCTCATTTTTAGGTTCATATTTTGTAGAACAAAATAAACATAAAAATATTTTTTCCCCTCATACTGCCTGCCTGTATGAAACTAATGACCCTCTGTCTGAAATGCTCCCTTTAAGCGTCTGTCAAGCCCAATCTGATCTGGTTGGTCACCAAAGTATTTACAGTTCAGAGAACATCATCATCATCATCGTCGTCATCATCATCGGTGCACGCAGGTTTTGGTTGCGTGGTAACAGCAGGAGTGACAGGAGGGCAGCCTCCAAAGCATCGTGGATAAAAGTGAAATGCCCCTTTACTGTAAAACAAATCTGCTTTCAGGTTCCGCAGCCTCACCACAGCTTTCTTCAGAGACGCCATGGGCTTCCTGCTGATGTTTGACTTGACCAATCAGCAAAGTTTCCTCAACGTCAGGAACTGGATGAGTATGTGTCATCTCAGCAGCACTGCTTCAGATCAATACTCATAGATCAATGTTGAGAGAGAGACAGTTGACTGGCAGAGTTCAAAGTTTGCTTGTGCGTGTCTGTTTGCATGGCATGGGTTTGAAATGAGGTCCTCTGTGTCGGTTCAGGTCAGCTCCAGGCCAACGCGTACTGTGACAGTCCAGACATCGTGTTGGTGGGCACCAAGGCAGATCTACGGGATCTGAGGGATGTTCATGCCGGACAGGCCAGAGATCTGGCAGACAGATACGGGTGAGGCATCGCATGCAGCACTGTGTGACATATCATCAGGTTGCTCCCGATGTGTCATGACAAAACATTTTTCTTTGCGTCACTCTCAGTGTTGGAAGATAGGAATCAAATTCAGCACAGAGGTAGACACCGTGTGCAGGAGTTTTCATGTTTTTATTCAAAAATCTATCCTCACACATCCTAGAACAGTTACTGGTGCAGAAAATACTTTCTTAATTGAGTTAGAATTCAAAATTGTTTATTGTTTCTATATTGTTATTGGTGTTATTGTTAAAATTATATCATAATAATAATCAACATTAACTTTGTCAGATATTAGTAACTTAAATGTAGATGTGTCTCATATCCATCCTTAAAAAACGTCCATCAATGTGAGTGTAGATTTGCAACAATGAGTCACTTCATTGATCGACAATTATTTTAATACTAACAATACTTAATTATTATTATTGATGTTTTTATTGTTATTTTTATTATTAAAACAAGAATTGAAATATTAACAACTGCCAACTGTTTTGATAGTTGCTTAATTCGTTTAAGTTGTTATATAAACACAAATGCCCCTAAGCTCCTCAAATAAAAATATTTTTGCAGATTTACTTTATTCTTTATTTAACTAAATATCATTGGGACGGTTGTATTAAATTGAACTGGATTAATCCATGGAAATAATTACCAGTTTCATCCCATTCATGGGAGCGCTTCCCTTTTGTTTATGTTGATCACATTGTGCCTTCATTCGTCTGATTTTGTCTCTTTGTTTAATGTAATACAACTATATTCAGGTGTGATTGTAACTTAAGTCATATTGCTTGAGTGCCATACTCTCATTCAGTACAGGATGTTTTTATTTGAATATTGTGATGACCAAGGACTTACTCCAGTAGGTTTACTTGGATGCTACTTTGCCTCAAACACTTGACGGTGCTAGTGAGCTGTTTCCCACCCTCCTCCTCTTCCTCCTGGAGGTTTCTTAATTGATTCAGCACAGTGGCTTCCGAACTGTGGCCAAGGGGTCACAAGATGAGTGTTGGGGCTCATGAGATTGAAAAGAACAGAATACACTTCACAGAGTCATGGTTACCGTTTTAGAGTTTTTGCTAGTTTCTTTTTTTCCAACCAAATATTGTCGCACCTCTTCAGGCCTGTAAAATAAAAATAACTTTGTGTTTGAATTACTCAGGGCTAATAGACATTTACCCTCCTATGCTTTCTTAATGAGGTCTTTGTATTTGGTTTTCCAATAGATAGGTAGATTCTATTGATTCTATCCTGGCTGTGCCGTTGCCTCAGTCTTCCTATAAAATGAGATACATTTCTTCCACCATCTCACCTGGTTTTATGTTGCGTCTCCTTTTGTCACACTAAGGGCTTAAAGTAGAAAAAAGGCAGTGAGCGTCGATGTAGCAGCAATAAACCCCTCTCTCCATTCTCATCAGCATCCCGTACTTCGAGACGAGTGCGATGACGGGTGTCGATGTGAACCTGGCTGTGACCACCCTGTTGGAGCTGGTGATGAAGAGGATGGAGCAGAGCACCCGAGGGGGCCACAGCACCGAAGTCAACGGCAGCCACGTCCCCAGCCAGGAAGTGGAGGCTCCCGTCAGGAGGAGGTGTGCCTGCTGATGTTACTGCCAGCAGCCACTAGTTTCACATTTCCACCAAATGACACCAAATTGTCTTTAAATGCTGCTGTTTTGCGGAGCCTGACCAGGGTGCCTGCCAGGTGAGAAGATCATTTGAGATTGTATAATCAACTAAAATATTATCTTCACTTGAGAGAATTCCTCTCTTTGACATCTGCTGTCTGTAATGTTATTTTTTGTCACAGCATATGCATTGTGGGAAGTGAGACAGAGGAGGGAGAGTATACAACTTTAAACATTGTACATAGTAAATGAATATAGGTATTCTTGTAAAAACTGTCGTTGTAAACACATCAAGTAACATCAGGAAATTCAGAGAGAATTAGCAGAGAGAAAATACTGTTTTTATTTGACACATTGAGGCATTGATGGAAGGAATATGCAGGCACATAACGTATATTTATCATGGAGTATAATCAAAAAACATTTAAGACATGGTTACATTTCTTATATGAATGATCGCTTTAGTTAGAACAACCAAGATAGCCACTTACATGATGTATGACTTTTATACGACGTGTACATAAGCAGCCAAGCTTTTTAATGCATTATGGAAGAAAGTTGCCATGCAGATCAAACACAAGTACAAGAATGTTAAAGGGTTGTTGGAACAAATCCTGTATAGTGCAGTTTGGAATAAAAAGACATTTTATGTTTAGATTATGTATATGTCACTGTCTTGTCATTGAAATGCACAAAAGCTAAACCGTTATTCTGACTGGAAATACAATCCTCACAGACTTTGTTAGCATCATTATTGTTTACACACATTCTACACATTGATTTTGATTCAATTAAGAGAGAAACGTAAAAATGCCCTGCGTTTATGTCAGTGGACTTTTCAAACAAAAGTATAGGAGGACATTCATGGAGTCACAAATAAATTCCACCACATAAAGCGAAGCGTTTTAAATCATTTTGTGCCACAAAAAGTGATATTCAACATCAACACTAAAAAGAGATGCTCCATTTCTTACACAATAATACTAGTTAGTTGTCAGACATCGTCCAGAATCCTGAATGAATCAGCATCAAACTAACAATCCTCCCTTTGACCACGTGGTCTTTGGTGCAACTACAAATCATTCCTAATGAAGGGACCCAAGGAATGATGGTCTACAGTTGAGCTGAAAAGCCTTTTACATCGGGTGTGTGTTTTCATGGTGGTCATTGCACTGTGATTTGGAGACGGCGACACGGAAATCTGAAATGCTCATCTTGTGAAGGAGGCGGACAAAAAAACAAGAAACGCTTTGTGTGAGACAGGATGTCGAGCCAATGCCGAACACGCTAAAATCTGAATGAGCACAAAAGCACACACTGCAATCTGGGAAGTGTGAATGCCTGCATTGCTCCGTGTTGTTGAAGCTCAGCCTAAGCCAGAGAGTTTGCAACAGGGAGCACACGTTGCAGAGTCATGAGACGAGTCATGTGGCCGGATTTCAGCCCAGCCACCCTCCAGACTGCGTCAGCCTGGCATGACAGGGTGGACTGTTTGTGAGAACCCCAGATTATCTACAGTTACAAAAAATAAAGCTTGTCCATTTTAAATTGAACTGTAGAGGTTTGGTCCCATGTGGAATATTTTAGGGTTCTATTTTTAAGCCTTCAAACGCCTCTCATACAAAGACACTGGTGATATTCTTAAGGAATACGCCATCAGGAATACAAACGATAGCAAAGGACAAACTGTTTACCCTCAAAACAATCTTCAAAAAGGTTGTATAAAACTAGCTGAGATATTTGTTAGTGCCTCACATGCAATGTCATTTAAATGGATCATGCTCTTTATACGAGATGCAGTAAGTCATATAACATTCATTCATATCTCTGTTTTATCTCACAAGGACTGGAATTGATGAATTGATGAATACATAACTTTTCCATCCACAAAAGCTCTATAATAAATAGTTTATCCATTATTTATTTATATATTTTTTCATAATTTAAATAGATCAGTTGTCGATCTTGAAGAAAGAGATTTTATTTCCTGATGTTATTTGCCACGCTAGCGCCATGATTTAGGTCACAAGATGGTCTGGTACCCTCTGGTCAAATGTTTTCTGCCCAGTTCAGAGTAAGAGTTGTAAAAGTGTCCGTCCGTTTTTCATTGATCCAATTTTCCGCAGCTGTTTGTAAATTCAAACTGAGTTTGTTTTCTATATTAAAACGAAACTTTCATAACTTGTTCTTACATATGAGTTGTTCCTACTGTCAGTGTGTACAATGCATCACCGTGGGTTTAAAGCACATTCTGCACATTTATGAATCCAAGTTCTGTGACTCAAATGAAGTCGCTAGCGTGGCTATAGACTTGTCGTCTTGGTGGAAAGTATTTTTAAACGTCTTACAGTCTCAGAACCTAATGTAGGCCGATACCATACATTTGAATGGCAACACACTGTCGTCTGTCCATGAATTATGGCTTGTTGTTGGAATGTTGATAATTATTCCAAAAATTTGAAGAATCTCAAGAAAATTTGAAGTGGACAGTCACACTGTCTATATAAATAAAAGACACACATACATACATATACAGTATATGTATATATATGTGTGTGTGTATACATGTATATATATATATACACACACTAACGTTCATATACAATACATATATAGAGTACAGTCTTGTAAACGATTACCATCTTCCAGTGCAGTTTGTCTGACACCTCAGACTGTGGGGGGAAAAAAGCCAGAACACAGGAACCACACCTCTCTTGAGGTGTTGAATCTGAGTACAAAAAAACACTGATCTAACTCCTTCCCTGAGATTAGGCAGTGATTTCAGTGTACAGAATCAGTATACTGTTAAAATGTGACTAATCAATCAACACCGTGTGAAACTGGAAGATTAGACTTTGTGTCAAATCCCACTGCCAACTCCAGTTCAAATAGTCCCGTTGGAGCTGTTCAGCCGCGGCCAGCAGCCATGCAAAGGAGGGTAATGGAAGCAACTCAGCAGTGTAAACTGTGTAGTGCCGAAAGACAACAATATACCGAATAAATGGTTAACACCGCTGTGACCAGTCTTTGACATCTTCATGTGGAATTGCAGCGTGACGTGAGTGTGGTGTTTGTCAAATGAGGGTGTGGTAAATAGCCTTAACACGTATCATGCACAGTGGATCACAACAGAAGTATGAGCTGAGCTGAGCAGACCAAGGCCCGGGTCTTTGGAGTCACCGCTCGGAAACCATCCATCCTCTGTGTCTAAGAGCAGTGTGTCAGGCTGAGTTTGATCACGCCTTCCCTGTGCAGCTTGTAGAGCAGCTTGAACTCGCTGGGCAGCTGGTGCGTCTCCTGCCACTTGGTGGTGAATTTGGTCCCTTTCTTGTCGTAGTAGTGGTAAGGCAGGTCGTTGCCCGTGTTTGGATCCCAGCCGAAGGGCCAGAAGCCGTAGAGATGGATCTCGTCGCACATGGCGGAGGCCAGCGTGTACATTAGGATGCCGGTGCTGAGACGTTTGGGGGAGAGGTTTTTAGTCTTCCAGTATCTGAGAAGGGGGGGGGAGGGAGACAAGTCAATCATCCAAAATCAGAAATTCAATTACCTCTGAGAGCAGAATACCAGGATTTACCCCTGATCACCCTAATCCACCATAATCCCACTTCCTTTATGACTGCTTGGCGTGGTAATTAAACACATGAACTGCACTAAAGTCAAAAACTGAGGTACTTGTACACTTAATATTTCTCCTCAACTGCATCTCAGAGGCATGTTGTTCTTTCTACTCCATGACATATTTAGTTATTTTCAGATTACAATAGAAAGTCATCCAAATGTGGGGATTTTTTAACTTGAATGTTTGTGATGAGTGATTAAGAGTTCCTTTATGCTAACCCCTCTTAGCTCCTTGTTTTCGTTTTCCGACCCACATCTTTACAGTTTGTTATTTTGTCACAGCAGTCGATGATTGAGACCAAAAGTAGAGCTAAAAGGTAGGGTGAATATTCGGTTTACATTCATCAGGTGGACAAACATAAGAAGTGAATGCTATATGTTACTCTATCTGCTGGATGTGTAATTACTTATGTAATTAATCATGAAACTTGTCAGTCTGGCTTTAGGTTATATGCTATACATTCTAAAGTGGGACCTTCAGAGCAGCTTCTTTCCTGTGAGAATCCTAAAGTCCTCCTCCACCCTTCACATATAAAGTAGTTCTGATTTGTGTGTGTGTGTATCTTCTTATTTAACAGCAGTGTTATCTACTGTAATATGATAATATCCCCCCAAATAAGGTGTAATATATAGGAAATATCGATACTCAGCCCAAGTTCAAGGGTCAATTTTTAACTGCTGAATCCAAAGTTGTGGTCCTGATCCTACTTTCCAGTTAGCTTCTTAAGTCAGTTGACAAAGTCTGAACTAAGGATTAGATCAACACTCTTACTTGTTGACATCATGCATGATGTTTCCCGGCCAGGCCAGTTCCACCTTCAGCTGTCCCTTGTGCTCCACAAAGAAGTCCACCAGGGTCCTGGTCACCGTGGCAGAGGTATGGAGGAAGAAGGCCGGGATCCACAGGATGGCTCCCTCCAGCTTCTTCAGGTTGAGGAAGAAATTGTTCCTGTCTTGAATGGTCAGCAGGTTATTGTAGTACCTCTCCAGGATGCTGGGGTTGAAGGTGGTCAGGTTGGTCTTCTTGCCCACGTCCTTGGAGTAGACCTCCGTGGGGGCGAAGTTGCAACGGAAGACAAAGTCGGCCTGGTCGATTTCCGGGCCGCAATGGCTTCCTGTCAGGATGCCGCTGTTGCCCACCACGGCACACATGCTGTAATGCTTGTTGTGGATGGGAGAGGTGTCCGGGAGCAGGGATTTCAAGTTGTTGCTGATGGAGAAGACGTACTTGTGGCTGGAGTAGTCAAAGTGCATCAGCTGGCCGACACGCACACTGTTCTTGGTGAGGGAGAAGTTGGTGGGAATGTCGATGTAGCTGAAGATATCTTTCCTGAAAAGAGGAAAAACACACTTTGTGACAGACAGGAGTGAACGAAGTATTCACACCTTCTACTTAAGTAAATGTAGCAATACACAATGTAGATGTGTTGTTGCTATTTTAAACCATGTTGTATAAGAGAACAACTAATAATGATTTCATTATGGATTAATCTGCTGTGTTTATTTCCTCTCTCAAGAGATCGGTTGGTTGGATTGTAAAAAAATGATGATAATAGTGAGAAACTTCACAAACCTTCACAAACCTTTGTTTTAATGTAAAAAAAAACGATCAAAAATATTAAAAGGAAAAAAGCAATTTGAGAAGTGGTTTCCGTGTCAAATGTTTTTGGAAGAAAACATTAAAAAACAATCAAAATAGTTGCTTATTGCATTTCTATTGATTAATTGAGTCATAACCTCCTCTGTTTTGTTCTGTTTGCATGTATTAGTGTGCAAAGTAACTCAGAACGTCAAATAGTTTTAGTGAAGTCAAATGTGCAATATTTCCCTCTGAAATGAAGTTAAACAGAAAATGGCATGAAAAGCAAACACCCAAATAAAGTACAAGTACCTCAAATCTCTACTGAATTACAGTACTTGAGTAAATGTACTTAGTTACTTTTCACCACTGCCAGAAACCTAGGGACCTGTTTGCCTGCCTGTTTATCCTGCAAGGCCGACAGTTCAACAGTATGGAGTACAAGTACAAGTAGAAAGTGGCTGTGGATTCAAATCTCTCACCTCTGCTGGTAGAAAGCCGTCTTGTTGTACTTCCATGTCGAGGGTTTTCCTTGGAGCTCCTCATTCAGGGCATTAGTTAAGGGGATGAAGGAAGGATCCAGGAAATTCATGGCAAACTGAGACCTATGAACAACAACAACAAGCATAAGGAATATAATCCTGAGAATCCATTGGGTGCCGTGTGAGAACGACTCCTTTTTCAGATGGTTTTGTGAGGTATTTAAGACGTCCACATTAATCTGTTCCAGCTGTTCTGTGAAGACAAGGAGGTTTTCATAAAACTACCAACAACCATAAATGTTGGAAACGATCACATACTCTTTGGAAATCATCAGATTCTGATTCTCCGTGTTCATAAAAACAGTTACCTTTCAATGTAACAGCAGTGGCATCCTGAACCCATTTTAATATATATGATCCAATCAATCATTTTTCATTTAATAATCTGATCTTTTGAGTCAATACATTTTGGATTGCCCGGTTGTGGAAAATTCCTTTGACTGGTTGAACCTTCTGAAAAAAGGTTTGCTTGGATCGGCAAAAAATCCAATTATTGATAATTGACTGACGTTTACAACGGCCGATCAGATGGATTAAAAAGCCGATTAGTAATGATTTATTACAAATCAAAAAAGTCTATAGTTACAGTTTATTGATTAGAAATGTATCTATTTACATTTGCAATACATCAACTTGGTGGTGCAACCCTGATAACAGCACTCAGACACCTCAGATATTCTTCAATATAACTTAAGATTGAAACCGAGCAACAGAGTGAGCGTTATACATTTTAGCTTAATAAAATATATTTAGATGTAACCCTTTGTAATCACCAACATTTTGACTACTGTAATTTCATTACATCTCAATAACTGTAAGTGATTACAAAATACATTCATATTGGCAATAATTTTCCTCTGAATGGAGTGGAAGCAAAGAAACATAGAATTGGAAAGTATTTGAGTAAAAGTACAAGTATTTTTAAATGATACTCGAGAACAACACTAGTTGTTATAGTAAATGTACTTTCCCACCACAGTTATTGTAGGCTACTGGTAATAACCATGCGTGTCAGATAACCGTAGGGTGTAACAAGTACAATGTTTCCACTGAAATGGAGTGAGCGAGTACCTCGCCAGCACAGTACTTGAGTAAATGTACTTTTGATTGGATGGGATGCTGCTTGCAGTAGGCACTTCGCTGTAGGCCTGCCGTGTGTCACGACACGGGTCGCCCATGGCAACAACATCAGCACCTGAACCGTTTGATTGGCAGGAAGCAATTTGGGGCGAATAGACGGGAAAGCGAGGCGCTGAGCTTGTACATCACATCCAGGTTGAACCGCACACAAGGCCCGACTCCCCCCGTGTGTTTACAACAACACTCACTGATCTGCAGCGGAGCTATACCAACCAAACTCATCACTCACCGAAAGCCTGCGTGGAACATAATCCTCGGGCCTCCCATGTAGTTGGAGGAGGTGAAGAGGCTGTCTTTCCTCAGGGACACGTAGCTGATGAGCGACAGTATGAGCACAGCGACGCACAGAATAACCAAACCCAGGGCCTTGGCGATGCGGACCATCTTGGGAGCCTTTTCATTCCCTGTATGTAGCTGCGGCGAGGCGTTGGCCTATGTTGTCATCGCCGGGTCCGCACACACTGCGTGTGACCGAACGGCCGCTGGCGCGCTCATACAAACGTGTAAAATGGACGGCTGGTGGTGCTGGTCGGCTGCATGGTGAGGATGCCGCGGCTCGCTCCGCTCTCATACCCGCTCACTGCTCCTTCTCCTGCTGCTGCTGCTCCTTCTCCTGCTGCTGCGCTCTCCGCTGCGACTCTCCCTCCAGGCTGCCGGTTTAATCGTGGAGATGGGGAAGAAATGCGCGTCAACACATCCAGCCAAGCCCCGTCCACCACCAGCAGCAGCAGCATCCAGAACCCCCCCTTCACACACAATGATTGTGGTTATAGGAGGATGGAGGCTAAATGTACATGTTATCAATGCAAACATGTTTTTTTATCATCTTATAATACAAATAAACAGATACATGTATTATAAGGATATAGGTTTATATATGACTGTATTAATCGCCAAGGAACAGCAGTATATTAAAATAATTCAAATGAACCTCTACCAGCTGCATCATTAAATAATGTACATATTAATGCAATCATTCGAATTAAATGACAACATTATAGTGATGTGGGGATTAATGAATCAATAATTATGATCCCATAATATAAAAAACATTATTCTGTTATAGGCATGGACATTTTTTGACAGTATATTTTGATGCTAATAATATGATTCAATTATGACTGCATGACTTTTCACTTCACACTTGCTAGATTAAGTGTGAAAGAGAAAGTAACACTTCTTCCACCAACAGAGACATTACAGAACACGTGCTTGATGCAAATGCATGCCTCCTGTTTCCATGCATGAATTACTGCAGGAGGCAGAATGGATTTCTGTCTCTTAAGCATATTTGTACCAGCATGTTTGACGTTTCAGTTATTATATGTGGTTTGTGTTTGTCTCAAGGACAACATTTTTTGCATGTGCTATGATTCAGTCCGACACTACTCTTCTTGAGGTGTATCACTATGAATTATACTTTGAGTTTAAAGGTATAATATGCAACAATTTACAAAAAAATGTGTGGCATTGCAAGACACTAGCAGCACTTTTTAGTGTCTGTGTGATACAAAGCAGGTGGAGAACAGGTTGTTACATCGCTGCTTGTTTTTATGAGATTCTGTGTGTTACCCATCAGCACAGAGGCCTTCTGCACCTTAGGTTGCATGTATTAAAAAGCTGGCACCTTCCTGCAGGGTTATACAGAGGTGTGGTTGTATTCATTTGTGCTTTAGAACATACCTGAAACAATCAGTTATAAATATGTTTTTATTCCTCTCATTCGCTGCTCTGCTCTTCTTTCCCTCTCTTGTTGAACTGGAGAGCAGGGGTCGATTTGAATGCCAATGCTATTACAGAGTCAACATTTAAATGGAGTGTTGACATTTAAATAACTTTAAGCACTGCCCCAGTTCTCCACTAGGCGACTATTCACAATACAGCAGGTGAAATGAAACAGAAAAATAAAAAGCATTTTTTTTTTTATTTGGAAGGATTATTTCTGACCTTCCAACATATTCCATGTTATATCCACATACAACACACATTACTTAATTTGTATTCACATACATACATGTTTTTGCTTTTCTTTTTTTTACATATTATATACATTTTTTTAAACATTTTTTTTTTACAATAAGCTTATTTTGGTAAACATGAACAACATCCATTCATAATCACATATTTCAATGTATCCATGCATATACAGTCTGATATCTTCACACGACAATGTCCTATATGTCACATTAGGCTTGTGTACATAGATATTACACTTGAATACTGTATACATGTAGGTACCGTGTATAAAAACAGGGTTTAAAAAAAGATTGAGGGTGTGCTAGTGTGTTAGCTGGTATTCAACCATGAGTATACCTTATGACTGACACAATTTCTCTGTTGTTTCTTGGAATGTGTCGAAATTGGACACAAACAAAGACAAAGAGAACATCTTGGAAAACGACATTCAGACTCATAACCATCAAGCTGCCAAGTTATTGCAATTTTTCCATTTTGCATTTATATGATATGTATTTTTTTTAAACGTTAGAAGAAACAAGACAGTAAACTGAATCAAAACAGGCACTTAATAATTGAAACCTGTCACTTGTCATACCTAAGGTGGATTGACAAGTGAAACACAGGTTTGCTCAGAAACATGTTGACTACCTTAAACCAGATACAGGGACAAATATACATCTGTCGTTACTGCACAATGAGGACTTGTTCCTATTTGCGGTTGAAAAAGGCAGAAGGGAAGAAGGCTCCTTCGCCGTCACTTCCTGGCGAGCCGCATGGGCTGTCTTCTCCACAGCTCATATCCTCACAGGAGTCCTCACTATGAAAAAAGAGGAGGCCATTAATACTTTGGGCTTCGGACTAGAGCTGAACTGAATTAATATCTATTTATGTTTAGTATTATTGATACTTTATTATTCATGAAGTACTGAGTGAACGGAGATAGATTGTTGTGTAATGTCTTCTCTGATTCTGGAGATATTTTATGAACACTTTTTTTCCTCCTCTGCTAGCGGACAAATTTCAAATCAGAAAAACCAAAAGCCTGTGTTACGAACACAAAGTGAGGAGTTTAAATGATGTGGCTCTTTACAGAGAGGGTTTAATGAAAATATCATATTGGGCAGTACAAATTTGCAGGAATGCCCCTTTAATCTGATATAAACCATTTTGATAATGAATTAATTAATTGTTTAGGTCATGTATCGAGCAAACATATGGACTATTAACCTCTCGCTCTCATCCCAGCTCCCCTCAGGAATAGTTGGCAGGCCGGGCACACTGAAGTGACTGGCCTGAAGATTCTGGGCTGTTCTCCTGGAAACGATCCAAACAAGCTTTTTGTTGTCTGGTTTGTTACATTCACTTGAGCAGTATTCAGTCATACATTTGGCCACATGATCCTTCCAGTGGAGCAGCTCACTGTCGCTGATCTGTGAAAGACACAAACAGGAAACATCTGAGAGGCTGCAGACAGAAATAGTCTTAATCGTCGCAGTGCTTTTCCACATTCTGTATGCGCACGGTCAGAAAGTGACACCGACATGCCACATTAAACAAAAGTATTTATAATACTAAGCAGAAGCATCAAGGAAATGAATCAGAAACTATAAAGAGCCTCCTGGAAGTGTTATTTTAGGTGAGTCAACATTTATTAGCCTCAGCAGCATTTTTAAGTCATTTTTATGCAGAATAGAATATAAAAACCTCAGTTCAAGTTTTTTTTTTAATTATTATTTTAAATTTAAGTCATCACAGGCAATAAACGGGATACATATTTTGGTTTTAGACTATTGGATGGAAAAAAACAAGACATTTTAAGACATTACCATGGTCTCCAATGAAGTTGGATGGACATTTTTTTTACTATATACAGAAATGTTATAGAGCGGCGCCAAAATAAATACTTGTTGCAGCCCTGTAATTTATATACCTTTAGGTGTCTTTGGAATTGCTGTACAATCTTCAACAAGGTGATGGACTTGAGGGCTTCAAACTCCTGAGCAATGAGGGACAGTGCCAGCACTGATGGCTGTAAAGGAGAAGAAATCGCACATTAGTTTTGGGAATCAAAGCGTGAATGCTGCTATGCTGTAAAATGTTCGCCCGAGAACAATGCTTACTTTTGCTTGAGAGAAAACAAGCCGGCATAAGCAGGCTTTGAGCTGGGCTTCCAGTCTCCCAATGCTTGGGATCTCCTCCCTTAAAATATAGAGGGAATCCTAATGTGATCCGCTAGTACAGAGCTCATAAAGCAGAATCTGTTTGACCACCGCAAACTGGAGCAACGCATCAGCAATAACAAGAGCGAGCTAAATAAAACACAATGTTTACCTTCCAGCAGACAGGAATGTGAAGGCCTGGTAGTAGAGGTGTAGAAAGGTGAAAGCGGTCACTGCTTCAGGGTCCACACAGAGCTTCTCTGAGATGATCTTCTCCATACGTCCCAGGTCTGACACTGTGAACTTGCTTTGGCTGATGCGAATGAGTTCATGGGTGGGTGAGACATTGTTCTCTTCCTCAACCATTTTCGCTGCAATGTGAAGACAGCAGACTCCAATACAGGGCAAGTGTTTGGGCTGCACCTGACACGGTGACACAACAGTGATAAGTGTGAGTCAACATCCCATGATTCAAGGTCAAACAAAGTCATTCTGGTTGGTTTTCCTTCTCAACGGTGATAGGAACATGACATAAATATTCAACGTTGGAACTTAAAAAAAAACATATTGCACTTAAATACTTTGTTATATTCCTACCTTCATAACGGCCAGGAATCTATCAAGCAAATTGACAGCTTGAACAAACGTCTGAGTGCTGTAGCCAAAGAAACTAGTCAGGCCCCAAAGTTCTTCCACTCTGGTGTCTCTGCATTTCGCAGACACTCCACTGTGATTCTGAAAACATTAGATAGACATTATTTCAATCCTATAAGCCTGCAGGCAGCCAGAAATGTATTAGTGGGTCAGTGGGTTACCTCTGTGGAAGCAGACTCCATCAGCTTCAGGCCAGTCTCTCTGGGAAGAAAGTTGAACTCTTTTGCACGACATGATTTCAGCTGTTTCAGGAGCAAGCTGTCAACAGCCTGAAAATCCCTCATCCTAAAAAACAACATCTTTCATTGGTTCTGCAATGCAATGCAGGTTCACAACAACGGTTTCCCTGCGCTATAGGGTGAGGAGAGGAGGGCATATAAATGTTGGCTCGTAAACCACTCCTCCTGGGTGTCGGGTGTCAGAGTGCCCATACCCCAGAATCCCCCCACCCTTCCAAAATCTTCAAATTCCTTACCTTATCCAAGCATAATTGACATAATATTATAATCTGATTAATGATAATGGTTATTAAAATCTCACAAATTCAAAGTTAACGTTGATATTACTTTGGGCTACATGTAAATGCTGAACATAAAAGAAGCAGGTCAACCATAACTAGGTCACTGGTACACATTTCAGAATAGGTCGAAATAATAGACTTGGGCTGTTAACTTTGTTCGGCTCTCGAAATAATGATTCTGGGTTGACAATAACATCCATAAATCTGCTGAAGCTGAAGGCGTCACAAACATAAATAACAACAATATTAGCTAGCGTTAGCTTGCTAGCGTAAATCAACAAACCGTCGTCTTACCTTGCCTAGAAGCCGCCGACGTGCAGGGTAATAACAGCGCTGCAGCTTGATTACGCTTTTCAGATATTCATGTTTCCATTTTGATTGCGATGGTAGGTAGACGATAAAAAAAAACAGACCATCGGTCCCTGCAGAAAAGAGAGGGTCCGCCCTGAATAAACAAACAGCCGCTGAGCTGCTAGTAAACGACAATGACCATCATGCACCACTGGAAACGCCTTTGCATTGCGTGGTTGCGTCATAAACTGTAGGGCACAAAAGCGGATGTTGGCGGATTATTTCAAAGTGTCGGCGCTAACGTTACTTATTTACTTACGTTTTATTGTCAATTTGAACAGGTCCGACTAACCTAGCGAGTCAAACAATGTCAACAGCTCTAACTGCCAAGTTGCACCATTGCTAGCGCAAAGCTAGCTGGGTGTTAACTACAGATTATATTGTTTCCATGGTGATGGGATTTTACCTTCAGCGACAAATTACTGGCTAGCGGTTGATGTTAGCTTCGAGGAGGTATAACCTTAACTCAACTCAGTATACAGACAGCTTGATTACTGATGTGAACAGAGATGTCATTGGCGTTTCAGCCTGCCGTCCCCCAGAGTAAGGTTAGCCTTCCTATCAGTAATGGCGCTCACGTTTTACAACTTGCATCTTCACGGAACTGTACGAAACAAGCACACGCACCGGGAACAGCGGGTAAGTTACAGATTCAGGGGACATGTTTGTTAGCTAACTTGCTATGCGGACTGTGATTGAATTGTTCAGATCTTCAGTTCACTGTTTCGACTTTCTTTACAGAGAGCTATGACGCCTCTCCGAGATTTAACAACCCCACAATGGACGAATTGAGGTATCTAAAACTCTTCATGTAATACCAAATGCCATGTAATAATGCTTTAGTCCAAATATGTATTATTTGATTCAAAATGTATCCACAAAGCAGACATCCCAAGGGACAACAAAACAACTACAAACTATGCATATCTCTACAGCTGCTGTAAATAACACAAAACAAATTGATGGCTGAAAACATTAATCCATTAATACTTTACCTGACCTGACCTCTAAAAGTCCCTCTTGTTTTATCAACTTTTCTAAAGTAAGGCTCTTCCACATTGCTATGGCATCACTACTCTCCATCCCTCCTAATTCCTATTTCTTTCTTTATTTGCAGTGAAGAACTTGACAGGCGCACCAAGGAAACCCAGAGGCTTCAGGAAGAGGTGGAAAACGCAACCAAAATAACCTTTGAGAGGGTTTGCAACCTATACGGCATCCACAGCCCAGCTGGACAGAGCTGCCACAGGTTTAATGTCGGTGAGTACAAGCAGCGTCACGCAACAGGTTGCATATGTCGCAGGAACCAGACAGATGGAAAAAAGAATGTGTTAAGTAAGGATTTATTTATTCACTTTTCCCAACATCCACGTTATGATACTTGGACTGAAAACCAATCCAAATGGTTAAACTGAATATTAATCTAAAATCTAAATCACCTGACTAGAAATGTTAGTAGGGGGAAAACACCGGAAACCATATACTCTAACTGCTGCAAAGAGACATGTTTCACCAACCCTTAACTTTGACACAATGCATATAGTATATACAAAGTGTGTATTTTAAACTTTAATCTTTTGCCAGATGATTCACCTGGGGATTCCAGTATCCATTCAATGCACCAGCTGGCTAGTTTAAACCAAGAGGGTAGCAGCTCTCCTGAAAAGGAGTTTTTGGGAAATGATTGTCTTCAACAGCTGCCTGACTTGCATCTCAACAAGGTTCATACTTTAATTTCAGCCTTGGCTCTTTTAGGTTTGATGCCCTCTGAATGACTTAACTGGTAATGCTTTCTCTATGTAATGTATTATTTTACCCTCTCAAACAGACTCATGATCAACCTGAAGAAGAGGCAGTTAGTTTTAACCAAATCATCATGAGCCTGCAGGCTAAGTTGCATAAAGTCCAGAAGGAGAAGGCCGTCCTGTCCGACCTAAGGTGAAGACACTGATGTGATTTTACTTCTGTAAGTAAATGATTTAAATCAAGTTGACCCACAGATCTTTTTATTTGTAGATTGAAGGATTCAAGGACACACGTTGGGCAGATGGAAAATATGCTCCTCATGTTAAAGGAGCTCCAAAAGATCAAAAGGGCTGAGGACCAGAAGTTGCAGGAGACGGAGGAGAAGACGTTGTCATTTAAAAGCAAAGTAGAGACATTGGAACAAAATGTGAATGAGATGTACAAAACGCTGTCTCACGAGACACAATGTGGCGACAACATCACCAGTCCCAACATTGCTACTACTTCAAGACACCTGTCAAAGGATTTGGACTATGAGATGGACGAGCTACAGGAGAGACTTTTTTCAGTAAGTACTAGAAGTCAGGTACAGATCACGTTCAATGTACTTATGACACAGACATACACTTACACTTATTATTTTCTGAGTGATTTTTTTTATTGTCCATCTCTTTCATAGCAGTCAATAAAACATCTGGGGAGTGAGGAAAGCAGTGGAGTAAATGAGCAAAATGGAAGGTAATTTAATGGAGACCTGCAGCGACAGGCGATAAATACTTTAATCAATCGACAGAAAATTACTTGGCAATGTTTGATTATAGATTAATCATTTACACACACATTGTATAACTTAAGTATATATCTAATGTAGCAACATTCCTCATATTGATCTGTCCTAGAATGGAAGAGCTGATTGCAAGTCTTGGCCAGGAGATGGCGCTGTTTGTTGAAAAACTGAGCTCATCAAAAAACAGCAGTTTCAATTTAAGTCTCAAGTTGGGGCTGATAAAGTAAGTGCTGTTCCCATCATTTTGGCTGGTATATATGTGTAAATATGAACATATTACCTTACAGTTACCCAATGTATATTTATTTATAATGTATTTATTTATTATATCTGTTCTATGCCCAGGAAACTTGCAGAGAGACAGACTTTACTGCACCAATGTCAGGTCAGAGAACTGGAGTCAACCCTCTGCAGCCATAAAGATAAGGTAGGAAGAGGGGACAACAATATTATGAGCATGGTTTTTGAAGCAATGGAATAATGACACTGCTAAACATTGATATTAATCATTAACCACTCACTAGATAGTATAGATCAGTAAATACCGTGGCCTGAAAATTAGACACACATTTGGAGAAGTGACACTGATGGAATTGTTTACCTCCTACAAGAATGGAACCAAAAATAATATTTGATTTGATTTGTGACACTGTAGGTTTGTTGTCTGGAGCAGCAGCTCATTGAGGCTCAGTCCCAGCTGGTGGATGCCCAGAGAGAGAGAACGCGGTCCTTACAACAGGCAGAGGAGCTTCAGTCTCAGCTTGGCCAACTTCAGGTGCTGCAGCAAAACCATGAATGTGAATAACCAACATTTACTCTCTTACAGCTGCTATCATAGCCAAAGCGGCCTCATAATAATAATAATAATAATAATAATAATAATAATAATAATTCTTTATTTATATAGCACTTTTCACAGCACAGAGTCACAAAGTGCTTCACAAAACATGATAAAACCACACAGCAAAGTGCTTTCACAAAACATAATAAGACAACAGTGAATACAAAGATGAAGAGCAGCCAAGAATAAAACAACGACAGTAATTAACTGCCATGCAGTTCAAGGGCCTGTCGAAACTGCGCCCTGAATGCTTCAGACGACGCAGAGGCTCTCAAGTCTGCGGGAAGGGCGTTCCAGAGTCTGGGGGCCACCGAACGAAAGGCTCGGTCCCCTTTAGTTTTGAGGTTGGTTCGGGGAAGAGCGAGGAGCCCCTGGTCGGAGGACCTTAGGGACCGGCTAGTGGAGTAGGGCTGGAGGAGGTCGGAGATGTAGGCCGGGGCAGACCCATGCAGGACATTGAAGGTGGTTACCAGAATTTTAAATTGGAATCTGAAAGCTATGGGGAGCCAATGTAGGGCGCGGAGGATAGGAGTGATATGGCAGGACTTCTGTGAGCGAGTTAGCAGCCTAGCGGCAGCATTTTGTATTAGTTGTAGACGGTCCAGAGATGATTTATTGAGGCAGGTAAACAGTGAGTTACAGTAATCAAGTCTGGATCCATGTTGACATTTAAAGGACCATACCAGTGTTAATAAATGTCACCTGGCTTACATAAACCTCTACCCCGTTAACCAAAATTGGACTTGTGTGAATTTCAGGCTCGTACTGATACAATTCAGCAGTTGGCAAAAATGAATGATTTTCTACATCTCCCAGTACGTCTTCTTCATATTAATTCTGGGACATGTTGGGAAGTTGACCAGTATCTTCTTCTCTAAATTGAATTGCGGGTCGTAAACCAAGGTTGAGCTGTATTTCAAACAAGCATGTTTATCTCACCCCTTGCTGGTCCAATCAGAGCCAGCCAGAGAACTTTTGGCCAATGGGATGCAACCATGGGAACATGTGTTCATTGTGCAGAGAGTGTGTGCTTGTTATTGAGGGCAGCCTACACCGAAATAAGACTCTCTTGATCTTGATAGTAGCGGCTAGCTTCACCCAGGCCACTTATGAAAACTTGAAGCAGCCAGACATTAACAACAAGTGCACCCAGAACCAAACGTGATTTGATGTCAATGTGCACATTTGATTTGCTTATATTAGGGTTTTACAGTCATTTGATATTAAATAAACAACGGAGTGATTTTCACGATGTTGATGTGTAAACTCAGCAAATGAACAGTCTCGTAGAGTGTTTTACACACCTTTTCAACATGAATGGTAGTGAACGTTCTAGAGGAGATCATACATTATGAGTCGTGGTTTATAATATAACCATTTAGATTAGATATTAAGCATGATCCGGTAACTATGTGCCCATTTTGATAGCTCATTGAACTTAATTGATTTTTCTAGCATCTTGCCAGGTTGGAGGAGGCCCAAAGCCGATGCCAGACCCTGCATGCGGAAGGACAGACAGTGAGGCTGAAGCCGGATCATGACAGAGAAAGCTGCATCCAGATGCACAACGGCACAATCGACGACCTTCAGCAGGAGAACAGCCTCCTTGGCAACCAGCTAAACAAGCACACGCTGGAGATCCAGCAGCTCAGGGTGAGGAGAATGGTGGAAAACTATTGAAAGTAAAAACCATACCCCAACTACTAATCTCACCACTCTTTGTCTCTCTTCCTTCCGCTATTGCCATACAATGATTAGGCTAAATTAGATCAGCACAAGTCAGACGTGGCTGCTGCAGAGCTGAAGAGTCGGCAGCTACTGGTCTCTGTGGCTGAACAAAGTCAGCGTGTCCAAGAGGAAACCCTGGAGAAACAGCAGCTCACCATCCAGCTGGAGGTCCAGCGCTTGCAGATACTCACCCTCACTAGTGAGTTGTGCTTTACTGACTGTAAAGGAGACCAATATCCATCATCTAAACCCTCCATCCAAGACTCCTCGCAACTGACGAGGGATCCAGGATGGACAGAAGTGCATTAGATGTCATGTGTACAGAATAAACAACAAAATAATTACAATGTAGTCAATCCATATGACAGAAATGATACATGTTATAGCAGTAGTAACAATCCTGGCAGAAATCTAACAGCACAATACATATAGTGTCCCAGAAAATGTCTAAACGTTAAGAATATATGCACACAGCCTTGTATGGATAAAAACGGTGTAAACTAATATAAACAAACATGGCTCAGGGACAACATCTAGATGAAAAAACATACACATTGTATGTCTGATTCAGTTTAAGAATAAACGATATATAGTCACTAATCTACATAAAGTGATGCTTTTGTATTCTCCACATTCATGCTTCGGAAATATATTCAGAAAACATTTTCCAGAAAGTATTCAAATAAAGCTCATCCTCAATTCTACTCAAGTCAGCATCTGGAACTTGCAGTTTTTAAAACATTGTTTGTTTCAAACTACGAAGAGAATACAATTACAATTAGTTTCCCCCCTTTTTAAGATTAGAATATTATTTAGTAGTGCTCCTGGATAATGAAATACTCATTTATTACTCATACTCGTTTAATATTCCATGTAAACTTATTTTCAACTCTGTTCCCTCCAGACAGCAGACTAGTGTAAGCAGACCGTTTCAATCACCAGGAATTACACGGTGCTGTTTCTAGGAAGAGTTCAGCTCTCACCGTTTTTTTGCCAAATCAAATGATCTTCTTGTCCTGCTGTGTTAAAAAAACAAAGAGCCATGTTTGGTATGTTTTCATTGTCAACCAAGCCCTTCCATTGTTGTGTGTGTTGAAGTGTGTTTCTCTCTCTGTGGATATGATGCATGTGTTTGTGCGGGCACGGTTTCAGAGAAGCACAAGGAGTTGCAACAGCTCCACAGCTGCAAGAACGAGGAGCACAAGGGTGTGGTGCTGAAGCTTCAGAGTCGGCTAAGAAACGCCCTCCATGAGCTGGACCAGGTCAGGAGCACCCTGAGGACCCTGGAAGGCGCTGATGGACAGGGTTAGATCCATGACATAATTTAAACTGAGACTTAATTAAAAGATCTGATGTACAAAGAAACATCCTCTGATTTCCATCCGGGATCAAGAAGACAGTAATTAATCCAGGAATGCAGACAACTCTTTTAGTATAGTTCAATGAAATTGCAAATATAAATATATCCTCCTCTGCTGTATTCCAAGTTGAGAGATGTAATCAGACACGTGTAACCATGAACATATGTCTGATATACATACAAAGCCTGTAAAAGCTCTAGGATTTATACTTATGTTCTGATATATAATGTGCATGGTGTTCTTCCTCACTTCCTCGCCTCCTTGCACTTTGTCTGACTTTGTCGCTTTGTGTTGGGATTGTCTCCACCTCAGGCCTCCGTGCAGCCGTGGACATGCAGCAGGAGGTCACTGCCAGGAGAGAGCAGGTCGACTCCCTGCAGGGCAAAGTCCAGCATTTAGAGGAGATCGTGGACAGGCTGTACCAGGTAAAGAAACGCCATGTCTCTGTAACTCGCTCACTAACTTCCTTCCAGTCAAGTTAAATCGAATCCAAATGTTGCTAATTAATAACAGAAATAAAAGTGATTGAATTTGCTTATAAATAACAAAAATAACTGATTGATTTTGTAAGGCACAAATCTTCCAAGAACGCATTTGGCTCCGACGCAGGGGAAACAGTCAGCGGTGACCCCTTAACAGTGACTTAATTAGAGCCAGTCCAGGTGCTTCACAGCAGAGTCGTTTTTCTGAGTACATCAAGGCTTTGAGGACATTCTGAGGAGGTTCAGTTTTAGTTCATGGACACCAAATTGCTTAACTGGGAAAACTTTTCCCAGTTCCACAAAATGAGTTCAAATAAATTTTCACCTGTCAATACCATTTTTTCCATTTGTCAGTCGACTATCCTCGAAAACAATAGAATAGGCAAAACGTATTGTCTATTTTTTGGTGCAAAAGGCTGCAACTTTCTTCGGTGCGCATGAGCAAAATCCGCCATTTATCGAGACGGGAGACATTAAAACACATTTACATAATATCCTAATCAAACACCCAAGCCATTTACTATAACACTCTATCCAGGAGAAGCGCTACCGGAGCCTGGAGAACCAGCATCAGCTGCAGGAGCTTACCTTCATCAGGGAGGAGAAGAGACAGCTTGGCAATGAGCTGGAGGCCCTTCGCTCCACAGATAAACAGTTGAGGGAGCGGATCAGCCAGATGGAGGGAATCCTTCACAAGGTGAGGTGGTGCTCATTTACACTTTCTTCTCTTCATCCTATAGCACCACATATGATCTGGATGATATGCTGACAGACTGAAATACATATCAAGTTTCAAGTCAAAACAGTACACACCAATTTTGATTTGAAAAAAATCCTTGATATTTCCCAACAATGAAGTGTTGGTGGCGTTGAGGTTAAAGTGTAGACCGTGAACCGCAACATCCTCGATTTGCGTCGGTCAGGGAGTTTTGTCGAGTTTCATTCCAATCTCCTTTCCCCTCATTTTCCATTCTCTTTACTGTCCGCTATGTATAAAAGCATAAATGTTAATACCTGACCACTATCATTTAATGACGTTTTCTATCCGCCCTTTTTCTTTCCAAAACGGTTATCTCCTTTTGGAAACAAAACACAAATGTTAGTTTATATGTTCAGTTAAATAGAGAACCTTATCTTTGCGGTTCTGTCTCTGTTTGTGTCGGCCGCTGTGTTATCGTTTCATATTCTCTGTATCTTCCCAAAGATGTCGGAGAGCTTTGCAGACTGTCAAGATTTCATCCAGCTGCAGGAGCAGGGCTTTTTCCGTTTGAAACTCCAACATGCCCTGAACTTGAAGGTAGAGCTGATTACAGACGGAGAGTCTGTTTAGAAGAAGTGACTTGTCCACTTTTACACAATATATATTTTGTGTATGTAAATCTGTTTAATTTAGATTAAGTTAAAGCATGTTTGGCAGGATTATCTTAATCTCATCTGACTTTTTATATTTTTTGAATGTTGAGAAGCTTTTTTTAATCTTTTCTATAGGAGTTCCGAGGTCAGACTTTTCACACAGCTCTGAATGTACCTCCACCTGACCCGGACTCCCGGTCTCCATCTGCGCTCACTGCTCCACCCTCCTCCCAGCACGCGTCCAACACTCAGACCACGGTACAGTCAGGAAGTCCTTGTATTCCGCCTATCTCTCCCACGGCTCCAGCCCATCAAATGCATGTGTGAATCATTATTTATTTGGCTGCACAGACACCAGCTCAGCACATCTGCTGTGCCTTTAGATCAAAAACATACACGGCAGTGCATTCCTGTGTCAAGGAGAGAAGATTTTAAATCATTTGAACAAAGCCCTGAAACACCGTTTGGATTGTTTTGTATTAAACTTTGACGGTGCTAATACAGTTTTATGTGTTTTTGCTCCCTTGAGACTAAAACATACTTTTGCTAATTATCACAGAAATTTGGGAGATTGTCTTGTATTCCCTGGTTTCTTTGTCCAAACGCAAACTAACCAGCGCATCGCCATTGTCTTTCTCTTCCAGCAGGACTGCCACGCCCGGGAACCCAGGTCTCCCGTCAGAGAGCTGCGAGGAGTGAATTCGGGGAAGCACAGACCACACACGGATAACAGGAGGAGGTCTGCCCCGGAGAGAGTGCACAGAACCACATTGTACGTCTGGCTCCGTTCCCACACACTGAGGATTAGCTTGGTTCTTAGGCTAGCTTAGGTCACATCTTACAATCATGTGATGCTACTAAGTGAGCAGGAAGTCGTTTAGAGTGGAGGGGGAGGAGGAGGAGGGGGCTCCACACACAAGAGGTTTCATAGACAACTCTGTGTTTCTCTGCTTTTACTACACTATCATAAAAAGACGAGACAGGCTTGCCAAGCTTAAAAATCCCTTTTTATCTCAAGATATCTGCTTTGGATTCTCTATTCTAAGTGTGATGTTTCACTATATATTTTAATATTCTCTGCACCCACAACAGTATTGACAAGGCAGAAGAAATTAAAGCTGGCTCGAGAGTGAGAAGAAAAACCTGTGGCAGGTAAGGAGTGCACCCAAACCTAAAAGATTCAGTTTAATTTTCGAGCATGACGTTTGGAGCATGACTTGTTTGAGGCTACGAGGTGCTCACACCATCTTACCACATGACCTCTTACCCCTCATGCAACATGCACAGCGCTAAAGTGCTACAGGCTGTGTAATGTGATGTAATGTGCGTCTGTTTGTGCCTTATACAGCGAGGCCCATTTCCTGAAGGCAGTCGAGCTCAACGGAAAAATAACCAGCAACAAATTCTCCAGTGAGAGTGAGTTTTTCTCAACCAGTTTGTCATTTTCATGCTGTCCTAAAATATATTTCAGTTTCTAGATACTCCTTTTATAAATGCAGTTCATCCGTCATACAACATAATTAAATGAAAAGGCCATCAACAGAAAAATAATTTTCAATAATTGATTCATCAGTCGATCCTTTTTTAAGCAAATCTGGCAACGATTTCCTGCTTTTCTGTTTGATATCATTGGAAATTACGTTTATGTGAGACATTGATTGTTGCGTATAAAAAAGAAAATAACAAATTGAAGACGTCACCAATATTTTATGACATTTGACATTTTGACCAAGTCATGAATCAAGAAAATGAGCAGAGATGAATCAATAGTGAAGGTGATAATTAGTTGCAGCCTTACATTAGGAGGACTAATTAAATGCAACACATTGTGGATTTTTGGCAACATAGTATTCAATCCTCTAACTGATTTTTCTGGGCCGTGTTATGTCACATCCAGCGACTGCAGCGAGCTACACCACCTCCCTACAGCTGCTCTCACTGGGCCGCAGGTCACCTGTCCACTCTCTGCTGACCTCTGACCCAAACAACTCACAGTGACACGACGCGACAGACCTGTGGCTGACTCCTCTTATCAGGAAGTTGTTAATAAGGTGCATCGTATACACACACACACACACACCAGTGCTGGCGGGTTGTTGGAAGCGTGCTGGCTTCACAGACTTTTCATACAATTGTGTAAACGTTATTGATTGATCATAACCTCTTTAATCAATAATCACATTTTCTTGTCTTTCAGAAAGGTTCTTTTTAATTTGAAGGCTCCCCAGATGAAGTTGTCAAAGGATGGAAAACAATCAGGTGTCATTTTGTAATTTATTGTTTAAATATATATATATTTTTCATATGAATGTGCTTGATTTCACTGAAGGTATCATGCCAAATAAAAAACATATCTGTGTTATGTATTTTAATATTTGGTGGTGCACCGTCTTTTCGCCTTGGCAGTCAAAGCCTATTGTGGATTACATAAACATAGATCACAGCTAAGGTTTCATACATCTGTTTCAGCTCCTCATTCTGTCAACAACCCAACAGATTCACATAGTCCTCATCGTATCATGCGTTTGGATCCAGCAAAGGCTCCTCGGATATGTTGCTTGGGTCTTTATTGTACATGTTCCTGGGTTTTTCTAATCAACAACCATCCAAAGAAGATTTAAGATATTGAACTTTATTTGGCTCAGAAGCGTTTGTAATTGTCAGTTCATGCCTCTGACACAGTTTCATTCTCGGCCTGAGAAATTGTGGCCGTCCTCCACTTGAACGGGGAAAGAGCTTTGAAGACCCACTATTGCAAATTAGTTGACATTGTTTTTTTTCCTGTAGGAGTCGAACATTAAGTCCCTTCTGTCATCATTTTAACAGTATATTGGTCTCTTTAGTGTCTCAAACTTATGTGAAAGGAAACCATCTGCTGTTGGCGGCTACTTTCATGTCCTTGTTGGGGTTCACTTGAATCACTTTCATCCGACCCTTTTTGTTTCATTCATATAAGGGTTTATTATCTTGTATTTTGGACTGGTCAGGGGTGCTTTAGAATGATTGAAGTGTGTAGTCTTATTACAGACATTCTTTTGCAAAGTAATTTAGATTATATCAGTACTAATCAAATTGCTGGTCTACTTGCATTTTATTGGAAGAGGTTCAGTTTTCTTTGCTCTGTTTCTTCATGACTTGGTTCTGTACAGTTTTCTTCATTCTCCTCCTCCGTGTGCTCTCCTGTGGGCGTAGGAAGTGCAGAGGCGATCATGCCTGGGTCCAGAACGGCTACAACCTTATAAAATAACTGTAGAGAAATACAGACACCGTGTAAGCATGCTTTTAACATGGGATCAATTCTTCATACTGGCCTCGTTTTCTGGCACGTAACAGTTTGGTGGTCCAGACTCGTGCAGTTTCCACTTACTTCTGGGGTCATGTGACTCCTATAGTGTGGGAATGTGAACAGAGGATGCTGTTTGAGTTTCTCCTCCACAGCAGCCACGTACTCTCTGCGAATCTGCTTTTGGATGATGTGCTTTGAAAAGCAGGCATTTTCTTTAGAGTTGCACTTTCTAGACATTTGACCAGCGGTGTTCTTCAGAGTGTCACGGAAAAAAACCGGAGCGACACCGCTCTGGTCCCGAGATAAGAGTGAGGAGCAATCGCTGAAGTTATCGAGATCCACGTTTACAAAACGGCCAACCGAGGAAGTCTTGTTTGCTTGGGTTTTAAGATACTTGACCTGCAACCTCTCCTTGTACCTGAGGATTAACAACAAAAATGAGCGTTACTAATCTCATAAAGCATTTTAAGGTACTTAAATATCAGTTGAAACGATTCAAGTTAAGGATAATGATAATAAAAGTAAACAGCAGTACCCACTATGTATTATTTAGATACCTAGCCTCGCCTCGGGGATACTCTGCCAGTCACAGCATGGCAGACAGTGTAATTAGGTCATTGTTTAGTTTAGTAGCCATCTAACAGTGTGTGGCTGTCAACCAGGCACACACTGTTAGATGGCTGTAAATATAGAATACTGATGACTAAAACTGACGAGTGAGAAAATATCGTTTTCGACTGCTCTTTCTCCCTCACCTTGAGAAAACTGTCTTTTTCTGTTTATCTTTTAGCATAAGCAGATTTGTGTCTGTGCTGGAGTGTTTTTCCATATTTGAGCAAGGAGTGCATCTCTGTTTGAACCACACATTCTCTTTTTATATCCTCCTTCATGTTTTGCCAGTTGGACAGTTTGTCTGTACTCGACTGAAGATCAGTCACTGTGTCGTATCTCTGACGAAGAAGGAGAAGACAGTTTAAATTCTCTAACGTGGGCCCGGTAATAATTCCGGCTGCTTTCATGTGTTCACTCTTGTGACGTTTCATTCTGTTGGGATCCTTCAGCTGGACAGAAGCTCCTAAAACTGGTTGAATGTTGGAATCTCTGTACTTACACAGACAAGCCTACTGTAGTTCTCGGGCATATTATATTTTGCAGCATCACAATAATGTTTGAACTCAAGTTTTTGCCTGTTTCCACTAGTCTTAGTAACAATCTGTAAGTAGTTGAACCTTCACAAAGGTAGTACTAGATGCAGGTCTTTTATCAGGTCATCTTTTTATCATCATATTAATATTTCTGATTAAATTGGGTTGTTATACATACTTTACAGAATATCTGCTCTCTGGTAATGAGTGTTAGAGTTTCACCTCAACAAAGACATTAATGTTACTTACCAAGGGGAAATGGGCTGCGTGTTATGTGTCTCCATCCCTCTATATCAATATCATATATCTAATAATTGATTCTTTTTAGCTTAAACAAGCTGTTCTTTTGGAGCGAAAACATCACATTTACGCCGTTGGCAATCCAAATCTGACCCTCGACCTGCTCCGAGTAGTTGGTTTGTTACTTGGTAACTACGGCAACGGTGGAGGCTGTTGTGTGGGGGGAGAGGGAGGGGTTGATTTAAATCAGTGTTGTTCCTCTGGTAGACTCGCCAGGTGGGGACCTTAGAGAGTGCTGATATTTGATAACCTGTAACATTAGATGTATTTATAGGATCTCACTATGTGGTTACAGCTGTTGTGTTGTTTGAGTGGCAGGAATTCAATTCAATCGTATTTATAGTGTCACAACAAAAGTTATCTCAGGACACTTTTCACATAGAGCAGGACGAGAGCACGCTCATGATTTTCAGTCAATGAATCTTTAAAGTCCCAACATCACCCAGGAGCAAAGTGTTGTTTGCTCTGTAACATCATAGGAGTGGGTATTGTAGTTTTAGGCAAGCTGGTTAACACACCACACAATGGGAGTCAAGGCAGGAGCACATTTATAAAAGTTATTGTCATTTGTCGTCATGAGTCCAAATTCTTATATGGACCTGCTATGTGAGCACTAGGGGGCTCTCCTTGTCAGAACATTTATGTTTATGCCAGACTGAACCGGCACCACGCTGCCATCATCTGTAATCACTGTTGGTAAAAGCCTTTAAATGCTGAAATGTACCACTTAAATATTACGTAAGCCCTATGAGGAGAAGCAGTAATACCACAATGTAAATGTAATCCAGAGGTGAAAGGTGGACGAAGTCTAGTTTTAACTGCTTTATATACTTTGTGTATTTTTTATATTTTATAAAACAATTCTATATTTTGCCAACTGTATCAAGGACAATAAAATGGAAATGTAAAATAGATGATGTATTAATTAAATGTACTTGGTTTTATATACAGCCACAGCTTAAAGTTGCCTGCTGTTAATTACCTAAACTATTTTCCTCTACTTTTTACAATTATTTGTCTTACTGTAAACATGTGTTTACTTCTCCCGTTGCACGTCGTTAACTGTAATTTTGTGAAAGATCCCGGAGACCTTTTCGGACTGAGCTTCTCTTGCATGGAATGGTGATTGTTGTTGACTACGTTTAGTCACATGTCATTCCCTTCAGAGCTAATGAATTAGCTAATTAGCCCAAGTTCAGGTCCCCGGACTCTGCTGCTGTTCAAACACCAGGGGAAACACTGCAGGGACAGAGAGACTACTGTTTCCTCTCATTCAGCACTGGTGATCCCTATTTATAGCGACAAACCAACTTCATAAACCGTTTCCATGCAGTCAGTGATCCATCTAATGTGCTTTTTTTCAGTTAGTTTGTTTGCCAGCGACACAGCTAGCCAGAGTGCAGCTATAAAACAATGATATTTGAATGCACTTGAGATTTGACTGCCCCAATTCATTGCATACCCAGTCTTACATTTTTGCATAATTAGCCTACAAGATCATGTCATTGATGGAGTCGTTAAAGCACCAGCACCTGTTGAGTTCTTACGAAATTAAAAACAGTGTCGAAAGATAGAAGCTTCTAATAAGAACTACGTTTTTATGCTTTAGCAGAAAATAACCAGCTGATGTGCAGACATCTGTATGCCTTTAGGGGTTGGTCACAAAGCAAGCAAATAAGTGAATATACAGCATTCTGGTATTTTGATGCCAGCAGCTTCCAGTGAGATCTACGAGCTTCTGTAGGCTGTGAATGGGTTTGTTTATCACTTCAGTCATCCTGAGCTCCTTCCTCTTGTCCATAGATTCCTCGTGCTGTCACGGGAGCGCTCTAAGCCGCTGACCTGATGCAGCAGCAACACAGACCTATGAATGCATAATGTAGCCGTGACAGTGTTGCGTCAGTGTGGTGCCATGTCACTGAGGAGTTTCAAACATTATTTTGCAGAAGCTTGACTCATCTTAACATCTTTCTCCCACATCACCACGTCAGACTGGCTGACACACAGTGACCCGTAAAAGGCCAAATGTCAGGTCAGGCGTTTTCCTTCTCCTTTCTCGTCTGCTGATGACTTGAATTTTCTTCTTCTGTTTTTTTTAAACTTGTCTTCACTGTGACTGTTTCAGTAGCATAAGGGAAGACCAGCCAACCAAGTTATCTCAACACATACCTCCTCCAATACGGGTTGGTTTACTGTTTTTACTTAACATTAAAGCTACCTGGCCTTCTGAGGAATGAGAAAATTCTGCCATCCTTGCTCCAATAAAGGAGATTTATTCCTGCCTGGAAAAACTCAAACACATGCCCTCATATGTCCTGCGTGCCAGTGAGGAGTTGATAGATGGTGTTTTTTTCTTTGCCTTGGCCTTATCTGCCACATTGCAGTGAGGAAACGCCTGAAACTTTGTGTACTCCCGAGTTTTACTTACCGTACCTTTCTTTCCTCCTCAGGAGGATTTCCTTCTCGTGCATCCTGATTTGTTAATATTGAAATACGACACCTGCATGATTTGGTATTGTTTGCAAACAGCTCTCTCAGTGGTTGGATGAAGATGGCCTGACTTGGGAAAGCTCAGCCCCTTTGGAAAAAAAAAAACAGCAAAGAGAATAGCAATAAGGATGTGGAGAGCCAAATAGTTTACCCATACAAACTGCTGATATACGATTGGTGCAGAACTAAATCCACTTAATTAATCTATATGAAATCCAAATCATACTTATTTTAATCATTTAGATTCATTATTTGATCACTTTATCTGCATTCATCTTCTCCAGAAAGGAAGGGAGGCTAATTGTGTTTATTTGTTTCATGACGTGCATTCCTTGGTTTTGTTTATTTATTCGCACGTTGAAATAAAAAAAGAAAGCAACAGGATCAGATCAATTTTCCTCCAGAGACTTTCTAACTCTCATCAGCGGGATAAGTACAATTGGGGGAAACTGGTGTAATACACAGGAAATGTTTTTGTTTATGGCAAAATCAGAGGGTTTGGCAGCATGCTGGTTTTCCAGTAAGTTTACTTCCATTTTAAGTCTTTTACAGCCTTTAGGATGTTGAGCAACTGTAGAAAACAATATGGCAGAGAGGATGTGCAAACCTCCCAACACCCTTTCTGTACAGGATACTTACAAGTGTGACAGGTTTTCCTGCTTCTTCGATGTCCCTGGTCAAGGTCCTGACAACTTTGGGTGAAGTCTAATTTATTCCCCTCAACCTTGTGCAAAGATAAAGTCACAAATAGCTCCACATTCCCCATATTTTGATAGATAGAATTAAAAAACGACTTCCTTCAGTACAGAAAACAACATCAATCTGACACAGAAATGTAATTTATTGCATAAACAGTCAAGTATTTTTGTATAATTTTTCTTTTATTTTGGTCATTTTAGATGGGTTTTTTGTGACTCCTCTAACCTCTTGTTAGGGAAGTCGACTCCTTATTTTCAACAAGGTTGTGTCCTTTGTTAAAATGAAGGTACAATAATAACATATAAGTCAATTTTATTAGCCAAAACTAACAATTCATTATTGATTGTCCATCACAATTTCCAAGAAAATATATTAAAATTGGTTATTTTGTCCCACCAGAAGCCCAAAGACCCAAAATAATCAGTTTAAAATTATATAAAACAAAGACAAGCTGAAAGCAGATGCTTGGCTTTTCACATTTTCACATGTTTTGATATTTATTTTATAAAATGACTGATATTTATGATGTTTTCAGGGCTTTATATTAACGAGCAGACTTCCATGTGGGCTGACTTTGTCAGTCTGTGTCGATAATGCACAATGCATACATTGTTACATAACTGTGCTCTCAAGCCTGCGGACAGCGGGGCCAAACTGGGTCAACGTGGAAAAAAAACTACATAAAATTGCGATGCGCATGTTTTCACAATATGTTGCTATGGTGATCATCACTTTTCTATCATTGTAATGGTGTGATAGCAGTTCCTCCGTGAATTCCAAAATTAACACTTTGCTCCATGTGGGAACAATGAGTCGGTGTCTCCGGTTACAAACGTATACGTTGAATGGTGGGAAATGAGCCACACCTACATGGACAAAGGAATTCTAGGGTCAGCCCATCACTTAACCACTGCTGAGTAAATAAACTAGAAAGTTTTACCATGAGAAACCTATACCACACAATGTCAAAGAAACACCTTGATTGTTCTTTAGTGGAGAGTGTGACATGTTTATGATACAGAGTTAGGGCTGTAGCACGTAGATCATGTACTAAAGTAAAACTATATCAATACCAAAATGTAAAAATACTCCATTTCAGGTCTTGTATTCAAAATATGTCACTCAAACGTAGTACACAACTTCTGCAGTAAATTCCCTGATATATTATTGTAAAGGGCATTTGAAATAAATATGACAACTCAACGGTTATTTATATTCAGCCAAATTTCCAGAAAATCAGCAAAATAAAGTGTGAATCAATGCCCAATATTACCATTATGTGAACATAGGAGTTGGAGGCATCAAGATGAACAGTAGGTGGCCCTCATCCTGCAGTCAGGCGCCAAAAACGATTGCACATGAAGAGGGCACAAGATGACATGTAATGGAAACAAAAACTAGACTTTTTTGTTTTCAGTAGCACTTTAGTGGGTGTTCAAGCCACATGTACGTCATGATTTTGCCGTTTCCTTTGCACTTTGTTGCATTATGGTTTTGTGAAAATGAGCATTCATATTGGTGGATGCAGAAGCACTTATGCACATCCCAAACACTAAAACAGGCCTAAACTAGACACAACTGCTTTCGAAGAGGTCATTAGACAAAAAAAAGTTAGCAGCCACAAGTTTAATCTTTAACATGTTTGTTTTATAACATAATGCTTTAAAAGTAAAATATTGACCAGAGTAATTGAGAGCTGCCAGGTAAAAAAAAATGGCAATGCTCAGAATGATACTGCAGCGCAGCGCTTGAGTATATTCACTTTCCACTGCAGTAGGTTTAAAGTGACACTGGAACTTGGATTTCTCATATTACCTAACAATTCTTTTGTCTTCACAGCAAGTTCCTTCGGCCACTGTGATCCTCTCCAAGGAGAGTAAGGAATGGTTTAACCCAGAAATAAATTCACTGTAGTGTACTCTTCCCATAGCGCTTAATGGCTCAGTTTGCATCAATCACCTCCAGTGAAAAGGTCTGCCACTCCTCACAAGTCTCCACTCCCACAACTATGCCTGTATATCAGTCTGTGGCCTTAGAAAAGTCTGCCTCGGCCTCCACAGGGCCGTGACTCACGTTCGGTACCAGGCTCCACCGTGATGCAGCCGTATGGTGTAGAGGACGCTGCGCACCATGTCAAGCAGTATCTACAGGGAGAGTTAAAGTGTTGATGTAGGGAGCTGCAGATAAGGAGGACGGATGATGGAATGTGACTGGTGGACCATGTGGTTGATTTTCACATTTTCCCCCTCATGCTTGCAGATTGTTGATGTTGATGTCAAGAGAAACAAATGTGTGTTGTTTAAGAAAAGCTGCCTTGATTGCCCTGGAGTTCTTGAGATGGTTTAAACCATAGGCTGTGTATGGTTTAAACACAGGGCTGGAAGGCTTTTCTGCAATTGAATTTGTCCACAGGTGGCGAACATGGTAGACTTTATATCTGCTAAGTGTTAGCATGTTAGCACTGACATTGTGAGCATGCTAGCAGGCTGAGTACAGCCCGACAATGCCATTGGCATGACTGCAGCCCCTTTATTCTCTCCCTTATTAGTAATTATCTGAGTTCAAACACATCATATCCTTGTTCACACACAAACTCATAACTCCAGATCGCCCTGTGAGCCAGGGCGTGCCTTATTTGCACAGCGCTGCAGATGAATACGCTATAACGAATTGTCCTTTGAGAGATATGTTTGCAGACTGCGTGTGGTCTTGGATTTCCTGATCGAGCAGGTTAAAGGCGTTTACATTTGGCCTCTGCAAAGGTTACAATGATCAACTACACTCCGTGTTAACTGGATGACCATTTATGTTCACCAAGCGAGCCACTGGCTCTCAGTTGAACACTTTTTTTTTGTAACTGTTGGGTGTGAGAGGACGGTGACCTTAAATTGCTCCTTAACACAATGTGAAGTGAAGCCCACATGAGTAAGCATGCAACCCATTTTCCACTTAACACAGACGACACTGAAATGCTGACAGTGCAGAATGTATAACACATTCAGAGAATACTTTCTTCCGCAAACCCGTCAATGGACATTTGTGTCCGAGTAAATGCATTCGCTGTTGAGCCACATTTGCACTTTAGCTGTGTCTTCAAAGAGCTAACCCAAAGCTATTGGTGCCATTTTTAGGGAGGGAGGGGGTCCAAATTTGTCTGAATACAATGAGTGACTCTTCGGGACAAAAACACTAGTGCGAAGAACTTGTCCAAAATGATTTACCCTCTTGATAAAAGTCTCCTTGTCGTGGTGTGCATGAATGCTCGCCTTATTCTCCCCACAAACCCCTTTCATGATTCTGTACATAAAGATATTCACATACAAAAACAATCTCATCAAATAGCCTTGTGCTTTCAAAGCCGGGTGTCTTCAGCTTCCAACAAGTTGAACAACAAAAAAAAAATCTGTGTCGCTCTGCTGACCAAACATAAAAAGAGACCATTACAAAGGTTGAACTGTTTTACCCCTCTTCACCCCCCCCCCCCCCCCCTTTCTTTTGGCAGAAACAATGTTGCTGCATTACTTGACTGTTATCCTTCCCCCCTGATGATTTTCTTTAGCATTTTTGCCTTCTCTTGTTTGAACAGATGCAGCCCCCCTCCTGCAGCCCCCCATCCTCTGGGATTGCTATACGGCTTAGCACAATGAGGTAAAAACTCAATTGCATTAATGCTGAACGTCCAGCCCAGTCCCTTCCTTCCAGTAAGCAACATCAAACAATATGATGTATATCACTTCCTGAGGAAAATTTGTAGCCCTTTGTTCTGTTTTATTTATGAATGGGTTATGAAAGCGGTAGCTGGGTGACCTTGCTCACCTGTCAGACCCTCCATTATGGCCCCACTGTTTTATAGCAGAACCTGTTGGCCACCAACCAAACCCCAAATAAACCTGGAACTCAATGAGTTCGGTGAATCTGAGAATGACTGGTTGAAGCGGAGGGTGAAGACGGATTTAGCCGGCCTTCTTTCCTTCTTCTAATCTGATCTGGCGTCGCCCCCGCTTGAATTCTGGGTAAAAGCCTTTGAGGTAAGTAGCTGGTGTTGTCTGCAAATAAGGCCGGGGTGGATCCGGTGGCCGGTGTCCTGTTTCAGCCTTACATGCTTTTTGCATGTCACCTTTGACCTTTATTGACATTAACCCATGGCTGTATAGCAACCAAATTCTGGCACCACATTAACTTCTTTAAATTAAGCATTAGAAACCACCACGTTCATTCTCAAATGCTTTTTCCCAAATTGGCTCCAGCAGATATACGTTTTGGTGCTACCATATTTACATTATCCGATTCGAAGAAATCCCAATTGCATTTAATACTTTTATCATTTCCATTGTGAACAAAGAGTCACTGCACTAGTGTTACTCCTGCTGCTGGGACCAAATCATAGTGGGAAAATATGCTTTGATCAAAAGTCAATATTAACTGGACCAAAGCTCTGAGAAAACTGTCCAACCAGCAGCCAAACTGCATCACACACATCCATGTTGGCCGTGCTGAAACAAATGGATTTTATCGAGTGCAGCTGCAAAGTTAATGTCATTGCTGTTTTTTTCCTCTGCGTGTCACATCGAGAATTTCCCCCACCTCCGTTACCGATTATGACATGTTGGCCAATTAGGAACCGCTTTCACCAAAGCACACTGACCCGTGGTCAGAGTTATGTACGAGCTTTATGGTGAAAACCGACTGCATTCACAGTTGTATTAGACATGTGAGGAGGAGCAAGGTGGCCGCGTCTGGTTGTTCTGTGTCTCTTTCAGTGACATTTTGCAGGTGAAACCATGAAAAAAGCCTGTTGATGCAGGCGCTGTTTTCTTAATGTCGAGCTCGGCAGCCGAGTTAAGTTTAAATCTGTTGTATTTCAAATACTAAGTGGTGCACACGATGACATGAAATCACCTCAGAAAATACAGAAAATCTGTCTCGTAAAAATCAACATAATGTTGTGTTTATAAGGCTGTTAACATTCAGACAGAGCCGACTGAGGAAATCGGTTTTCACGGCCTTTAATGAAATGTGAATGAGAAAAAAAATGAACAAATATTTTGTAGTGGATACGGTTGTGCAAGATACTCAATATGAAATCTCTACTCAACAATAAACTCACTTCATAGCAGTTTTCTGCAACAACATTCTGTCTGCAGATATGCACAAGCAGTTCAGCACACAAGTTGAAGTGTAAGTCCTCTGAAATGTTTTTTGTTGTTGTCTGGAAACATATTGGAACATAATCTGCTCTACAAGTGTGTTTTGTCTCTAGGTTAAATGCTGTTTTGGCAACCACACTGTTGACAGTTACACTCTTTCCTTTAGAGGACCTTTAATGCTCTTGTGCTCGTGTAGGTGTGCTTTATGTTTGTCAATGTTTAATGGCGGTTCGCATCATCACGAAGGCAACGCCGGTCATTAATCATCCACATTTCTCTGTTTTTCCTCCACCACATCATGTGAAGTTAAAGCGGGCTCCGGGGCCGCCGAGCATCCTTTTTTTTCTGTCGGCAGACAGCATCACGCCGTCGGTTCCCCTTTTATACGAGCCCCGCCTCGAAATCAGTCGATCAAATTCAGCATCGCACTCGCCAGCGTCTGACCAATCAGCGCGCGGAGGGGGTGGTCTTCAGATGGTGGTCCGGGAGGGCAGCAGCCAATGAGAGCTCGAGCAGCTCGGACAAAGGGCTCGCGTCAACGATCGTTGGTCGCTTGAATGGCACATTATTCATGTTCACGCTGAGCTTATTTAAGGAGACACGATGAGGCGAGGTAGCGGCGTCACTATAAAAGGTAACGGGTCTCCTCCAGCTTCACTTTTTCTCCGAGTGTGCTGGACGATGATGGGAAGTTACAGTTCCACTATTAAACTGTCTTTATAAGTGGTTCCCCCTCAACGTGCGTATCAAAAATACTTCCGGCCAGCGCCTTAAAGGCTGCCCGCTGAAACACTGCCATGTATGAGAGCCCTCTGCGTATTCATTCATAATCCTCTTGCGTGCTCGAGCACGCCGGTGACTTAAAATGGGACCACGCCAGTAAATTATCGGCGGAACAAAAGCGCCTATAAGTGACTTAAACGCCAATAAAGTTGCGCCAAAGGGCACAAAAAAACAAACAAATAAGAGAATAAACGCCGAAGATAATTCAGCGTGTATTTCCCCATTTAGGCGTTTATAATGGTTTATATTTTAGTTGGTTCATCGTGTTGTTTTTTGTTTTGTTTTTTAATGGTGACATCAGCCATGTAAGCAGCAGAAAAGCATTTTCTATTTTGTGTGTGACACCCACACACACACCCACCGCCCATGCAGCCTCCCCAAAACGACGCTGTTCGCCTGAGCGGCTTCATTAATGCGTAGAGGAAGGAAGGGGAGGAGGTGGACGGGAGGCTCTTCTTCTACGATGCGCTGAGAGCTGCCGTTTCATTTCACCAACGCCTCCGAGCAGCTCGCTTCTCCTTCTTTCTCGAGCTTGTGTGTTACCTTTAAAAGTGCCAACGCTATTTTTCTTTCGACCGCTCGTTTGTACCCGCAGCCTCACCGGGAACCGGCGAGGAGAGGAGAAGTTTAAACAGCTGCTGCTCCCGGACACGGCGGACCCGAGCTCTCCCCGCCCTACACGTCGCTATATCAGTCAGTTTAATTTTTTTTGTTTTCGTCGGAAAGTTATCGTCGACTTCAGTGAAGTTTTTTGCGATCTGAGCCCGAGAGGACACCACAGCAGCATCATGACTCGGAGATCCTGTGCCATTTACGCCACCGGGATCGTGTGCGCTCACCTCCTGATTGTGGGGATCGCCCTGGTCGTGGCTCAAGTCTTCCAAACAATGATTCACAGCCGGTTAAAAAAGGTGAGCCGGTCTCTATTTAACACAAACGGCGAACGCTTTTCAGTGTCTTCCCCTCTCTCCTTCCCCTCTCTCCTTCCCCACGTTTCCCCTCCATCTGTCACACTTCAGGGGCTTAAACGTTAAAAGCTTGTCATCTGCAGCGCAATCATGCGCATTCGGCTTCTCGCTGGTGGCATTAGGCTACACGGTCACAAGATCGACCGGTGTGCAAGTCGTCTTCGTTTTCTTGCTGTTTACATTCGTGGAGTTATTGACGTTTTTGCTGCATTCTGCGGCTCCGGACCCAAAAGCCGGGTCCGTCGTGAATCCGCAGGATCCGGGGCTTGCAGCCTGCACCGTCCCGTCGCATGGCTGTGCAGCTCCGACATGTGCATTGAGGGATGTTTGATCAGCATGTACACATTCTGAACGTTACACAAAGACCTTAACAAAAAACAATAGTTTCCTTTTGATAGAAACCCCCTGTAACTCCCACCGCAACCCCCCGCTGATCGTGTGGTTCTCGGAGGTGAGTTTATCGTGACCTCAGCCCATTTCATGGCATTTATTTGTGTCTCCGTTTAAATTCCTACAGATCTCCAGCGACAAGCAATCAGGCTTTAAATAGCTTTTTATTGAAGCGAAGGGAGTCTGTAGAAATGAGTCGAATGCACGGTCGGTTCTTTGCTGACGGCTGCTGTCGCGTTCACGTAACCTGCCCGGTGCTGCGCGTGACCCGGTGACACGTTTCTGTTGATACGGGCTTGATATACTCATTACATGATGGTTGACAAACCGGAGCAGGCTTACTGGTGGTGGTAGTAGTAGTAGTAGTAGTAGTAGAAACCTCAGCCAGAAGGGACGCGGTGGGTGAGGAGGAGGGTGAGGAGGAGGGGGGTATGCTGCCGGTCTTGAGGAATGGGGGAAGGGAGCCTTGGTGAGTGGACAGGCTGGTCGGGGAGTCCCTGACTTCCAGTGGTGGAGCTGTACAAGTTTTACTTGGTGTGTTGAGAGGTACACGAAATGCAGCCTTCCAGCTTCTCCACGTATAGAAACCAAGACTGATCTGCAGTCATTTCAATGCTGTGTCCTTAAATGTCTTCACACACACACATGGTGATTTAAAGGCTATTTCAAGGGCAAAATGATTAATAAACCATGTGCCCTTCAAATGTATCTGTATGTACAGGAATCCCCCATAACCCTGATTTATATATATATATATATTATATTATATTATATTATATTATATTATATATATATATATATATATATATTATATATATATATATATATATATATATATATATATATTAGAAAATACGTCTTAAGACAAAATTCTGTTTCAGAAGTGTGAGTCACTTCACAAACACACTGGATTAATTTTAAAACATATGTTGATGTTTTGGAGGAAAGGAGGTCTCGTCCTTTATTTCTGACTTGTATCTGGAGCTGGATCTGAATGTACATGGCAATGTGGTTGGACATGTGTGGTGACGGGGACCCAGATCCCTAGTTTGGGGCATGTAGGGGTGATGGGGTGGGGTTATTGGCAGCTGACACCATATCCCACCCGGCAGACCCATTGCAGCCCCTTTTTAAAATAACCTGCATTCCTCTTACTGACATGAACTACTGCACTGGATGCTCTGTTCAACTCCCCCCCCCCCCTTTACCCCCAATTTAAGATGGAAAAAAGCTCAACAGAAAAGCTCAACACCCGATTTGTCCAAGTAGGGGATTCACAAACATGCACTCCCTGACACGGTTTCCCCCTCCTGTAGTTAAATTTAGGTCGGGGGCTCATTTGTGGACCATTCTGAATCACGGCAGCGACCCAGGGGACCCAAATTAAACGAGTTAGTCAAAGTTCATCAACGGGGGACATAATTCTGATGTGGCTGGCGATTACATGAAATGACAGCGTAGCTAATCCTCTTTAGCCACAGTCTCTCCCATTGAATTAGTCGGGGCCCAGGCATACTGAACCGGGTCCAAAAATCTCCCTAATCTGATGTTGAACGTGGCTCCCTGTGATAACGATGTAGTCTAGGCGTTCGGGACAAACTACCTCCAGGATACAGACTCTGTGCGTCTGAGCTGGGTGTGGAGGGAGGCAGTGTTAAAGCTATGCGAGGAATTTGACCGACTTCTTGGCCCCGGGGGCATGATTTCTTCCCTTCAAGCAACCTTGTTGTGCCCAGTTGTTGTTGTCCCAGCCTTGGCCCATCCCGAGTTGCTCTGCTTGGGCAGGGAAACTGGAAAACACCCACTCATGTCATTCTCTCAGCGCTGTGTGGGAGAGGAGACTTTTCAAGGTAGTACGACTGATTGAGCTTTGAGCGTCAAGAACAAGGTCATGGCGTGTGTTTTCGGATCAAAATGTGCCGATGACGCGCCGCTTGAATCCAGAATCCTCCACCCGGGACACGCACGAGAAGGATTTCATGTTTGTCTTTTAAATGCCGTATTTCCTTTTGACTTTTCCCCTGTGCTGTTTGAAAGCAGGATCTTGTCACACCACACATAAGCTACGCCTGAAGTTGTTTGGCTAAGGGCCAGTTTACTTTGTTTAGTTTGAGTCACTCTTACTGACCCAGCCTTCACACTAACGGACAAATAACACTGAATTGGATCACACTGACAAACCCCTCCACTTTGTCCCTCACTTGTTTTTCTGTTTGTGGGGGTTTTTTTTAGATAAATGATGTTCATATAACTCGGTTGAAGGCCTTTTGAAAGACCTTTGTTCAAGGTGGGCAAACACGGGGAGTCATGCAGGCTGCAGTCGCGTGCTATGCTGCAGGGCAACAGCCAGACGAGAGCGAAGCCCTTCAAAAGTGACGGTCTGCGTTTTGCTTTTGAGAGAGCGCGGATTATGTCGTCTCTGCTGGTTTGGCATCATGTCCTGCACACTGCTCATGATGGTCATGTGCTTCTGATGCATTACCTGGTTTCACTCCAGCTCTTAATTAAGAGGCCGAATAAATGATCCCATGGACTCGAGAGAATCCTACTTCTTAAATACCTCAACTTGCTAATTCAGCACTTTGACGCGACTGTGATGTTTCTGTCATTCTTGATTGTTAGGAATAAAAAACAAAATAGACATGTCGAGAACAATGCAGGCTCATAAATGTAATGAACCTTTTAGAGCTGTCAATGAATTCATTCATTATCCTCGTCAGGATTTGCTGCTTTGCTGATTACCTTTATTGTAAACTGACTCTTTGGGGTTTTATCCTGTTAGTTGGACAAAACAAGGCATTTGAAGAAGTTGTTCTGGTCTCTGGGACATTGGGTTGAGCATAAAGAGAGTAGTTGAGAAAATAGCCGGTGATTAATTGGTAATGGAAATAATCATAAATTGAAGCATCAAACACCTTGTGTAATGTGTCCAAATTGTGTAAGGGTAAAGGGTAGAATTCATCATCACAAACCATCCAAATGTGCTTATTTGATTATCAAAGTAGATGTTTTGGTTAAACCGGTCTTAGTTTACGTTACTGAAAGGTTGCAAAGAAGAGATGACGGCAAACCATTCTATGGAGCAAAACGCGTTTGAAGTTCGGATGTTGAAACCCAAACAGGAAATGCCGACCACACCTTAAACTATGTTTTGTCAACGTCGGCTGATTGCAGAACACAATGTATGGCCTCTCAAGTGCACCTAGAGGTTTTCAGGAACTCACCCTGAAAAAGACATGAGGAAGTGGGTCTTTAGGCGTCTCCCGGGTTTTAAAAATACACGTTCAGAAAAGAATAGAACGTGCTTGCTTATTGCCCCTCCGTAACAAAACACCTCCAGTCAGCATGGACAGCAGCTTGTCTTGCAGCTGATAGTATAGTTAATGTTAGTGGTTTCTGTCGCTCATGTTCAGACATGTGGCAGCCAGCCTTATGTCATGCAAGGTTACTTACTACTGACTTTTTTTCCAAAACATCTGTGAGACCACTCAAAGTGAAACCGTTGTGCTTTGGCTTACGTATATTGAATACAAGAACTCACCTGACATCCAGCGTGTTTGATGGCTGACGCTGCAGAGAAGCCATGTTTTCTTATTGCAGCACATGGCTTTTCTCTGCTTCCCTGTGGGTTTCTGGGTTTTTGGCATCAGCCCGGTGCACAAAAGTGCCATGTGTGCTCTCAGATGGCACTCCTTCAGAACAGTGAAGAGCTTTGAAAGTGCCCAAATGTGAATAAAACATTGTTCAACCAACGTGTAAAATTTGGGTGCAAAAGCGCTCCAAACACATTATGTCAACACTCTCTTTCTCAATATGAATGTGTGTGTTTTTTTTTGTTTTTTTTTGACAGGAAATTACTTTGACAGAGAAGAGCCAAATGTTTGAGTCATGGAAGAATCCTCCTCCGCCCGTTTATATGGAGTATTACTTCTTCAATGTCACCAATCCAGAGGTGTTCTTGGCAGGCGGGAAGGCTGCCGTCAAACAGATCGGACCATACACGTACAGGTAGGTTTGATACGCAGACATAAACATGCATAGAGCTGCAGCTGTAAATGTGTGACGTACAGGGATGCAAGCTGCTCATCATTTTAGTCATGTTCCTGAAAGTCCTGTTTC
This sequence comes from Eutrigla gurnardus, assembly GCF_963514095.1. Classification (NCBI taxonomy): domain Eukaryota; kingdom Metazoa; phylum Chordata; class Actinopteri; order Perciformes; family Triglidae; genus Eutrigla; species Eutrigla gurnardus. The sequence goes on from NC_139936.1 coordinate 22,057,918, forward strand.
AGGAAACGCATCTCACATGTGACTCATCTGGGATCGTTTTTTCACTGCTGTGTGAAACCCAAACAAAAGACATCTGGACTAACCGACCTTTCCTCACCAGGGAATACAGGCCGAGGGAGAACGTGACTTTCCTGGAGAATGGCACCAAGCTTTACGCCCTGAACCCCAAAACCTTTGTGTTTGTTCCCGAGAAGTCAGCTGGTGACCCCAAGGTTGACATCATCAGGACGGTCAACATCCCATTTGTGGTAAGACTTTGTGTCTGGACAGGAAAATGTGTGTTATTATGACCCGCAGCAGACGGTGATCATGTCCCTTAGATTTGAGTTGAAGTCACATGATTGGCATCATGTTTTTGTGTTCACGTGTTATTCCCTGAACACTCTCCAAGCCATTGTCTTCTTAGCTTTATTGTGACATTTAGACATGTTGAACATGGCAACTCATGTCATATCAGACAAACCACCCAAGTGAACTTGGCAGCATTTAGCATGAGATTTTCCATATCTTATGTATTGCCACCAAAGGAGCCATTCTTTCCATCCCCTAATTGTTTTTTCATCCTCAGGCGATCATGAACGAGCTGAACTCCTACTCCTTCTTCCTGCGATCTTTGGTTTCCATGTACATCAACAGCCTGGGGGTCCAGGTGTTCATGACCCGCACCGTCCACGAGGTTCTGTGGGGCTTCAAGGACCCTCTTCTCACAAAGGTCCACTCCCTGAAGCCCGAAGTGGACGAATATTTTGGGCTGATGTGGAAGGTTAGTTTTGCTGACATTCCTGTATATAACGCAAGCTTGACATTATTGTAGTGGGAACACGTAAGAAAGCGTGCTGCATGCTGGTTGTCAGGGGTTACTAAACCAACAGGCAACAACACATAAGAGAAGTGAGATTGGCCACATGCTGATACACGATGTGTGTACTTCCTGTTTATAGAGCAATGTCTGCAGCTAGCTGTGACATCAGCAACCTTGTGATGCTGACTGCAGATTTTTTTTTCTTTTCATTCAAACAAACTACTGGATTTTTAATTCATCGGTTGAACTCTTATAACTTATAATCGTTTCAGTAATTTTCAAGCAAAGATTCACAGCTTCCAGCCTCTCAAATGTGAGAGGTGGATACTTTTCTTTGTTTCATACGATATTAAACTGAACATATGTGGGATTTAGACTGTTGGTCAGACAAAACAAGCAGTTATGTAATTAAAAAAAGACACCAAATTGAAGGAAGTAGAAAATGGTAATTTTCATTTTTTTCACAACACTTCTAATGTTTTCAAACAAAATGTTTAATAAGTTATTGTCGTAATAGTTGGCAGATTACTGGACTCAAATAGCACACGCCATAGTTTTCTCTGAAGTCAAGTCAAATTCCCAGTCATTTTTTTTGTATGCCTTACTGTGTAAGAGTCTGGTGATAATACGCTAAGGGGCATTCTAATGGGTAAATATACAAAGCACTGTTTCTTTGTCAATTCCCATCATCCTTTGCCAACAGACATAGCCCTCTTTTTGACTGTATCCTGATCAGTTATCCGTCACATTGGCTTTCTCTGAACCTCGTCTTGTTCTCCACAGAAAAATGGCACCCATGAAGGCGAGTTTGTGTTCCACACTGGTGAGGAGAACTACTTGGATTTTGGCAAGATCGACACATGGAACGGCCTCAGGTAAAACCTCCTGTCAGACTGATTCTTTTCTTTTCTTTTTGTTTTCCTTAATGATAGGAAAAGCTCTCTATTCTTTTAATTCCTCCCAGTCATGATTTTCACATTCACATACAGAAGTTACACAACCTGTATTGGAAAGTCCAAAGGAGAAAAAGCCTTGGCTCCCCCTCTGGCTTTAGCAAGAACATTGTTGCAAAATGAATGTTTGGATATCGAAAGTGACTTTGTACTGATCAACATGAGTAGGTTGACTTTAGTAGTGGAAGAAGTATTCAGGTACAGCGTAAGAGATACTCCATGGCAAGTAAAAGTATCACTTTATGAAAAATACACAAGTAATAGCAGAAGAATGTACTGAAAGCATCAAAAGTAAAAGTAGTCGTTCTGCAGAAAAGTGAGTGATAATATTCTAAAAGATTTCATGCAGAAATACTAAACTGATTTGAACTTCACAAAATATGGAGTGACATAAAAGTGAAAGTGAAGCTATTCTGGGTCTTTGTCACCTTGGACTGTGGGAAATTGTAATCACCAGTACATTTGCTCAGCACTGATTGCACCACTTTTCTTCTTCTTCATCATCAATAGGGAGATGTCATGGTGGTCTTCCAATCAGAGCAACATGATCAACGGTACGGACGGCGCGGTCTTCCACCCGTTGATAAACCGAAACGAGCTGCTCTACATCTTTGCTGCTGATCTCTGCAGGTATGCATGCGTGGCTCATCTGGTCCTGAATGTGTTTACAGTCCAATCTTCCCGGCAGGGCGGGGACCAGCAATCCCAGGAAATAAACTTCTGATAAGGCTGTCGATGGACTCAAAACACACGTGGGAGAGTCAGGAGCATGTGGACATTCTTGTGAGGCTTTAATGACTTAACAGCCCAGAAGATTAAAGAATAAAAAGACGATAACGGCGGACTCCTCTTTGTGTAGATTTCCCGTCAATACTTGGCACGTGGTTCTTACTTTATGATTTCCTTAAGTAGTGGCTGACCTTGTTTTTTTTCCTCCCCCATAGGTCTATCCATCTAGGCTATGTGGAAGACGTAGAAGTGAAAGGCATCCAGGCGTACCGCTTCGCACCCCCTAACGACGTCCTCATGAACCCCAAAGAAAACCCCACCAATGCCGGCTTCTGTGTGCCAGCTGGAGACTGTCTCGGCACCGGAGTGCTGAAAGTCAGCGTTTGTCGAGAAGGTATGGGACTCCCCTCCCATGTAACACCCCCCCCTCCTCAGTTGCCAGAGAGTCTGACCCACTTACCCAGTTCCCCCCTCCCAATTCCTCCCCCAAAATGTCCTTTCAGTCAGCAGCCGCATCCCCTGCCTGATATCTGACATTCCCACAGTTTGAACCAGATTTTGCTCAATACACGGTTCAATGATTAACTGTGCTGATTGTGTGTGGAGGCTGTTGAAGTATTTTATGGTGGTCATAGAGTGGAGTGTGATTGCCCTGATAAGGCTTGATCAATGACGACCGACTGTGTCGTATCACTGCACATCTGCTACTGAAACTTCCGGCTGCTTGTATATTTCACAGGAAGTTTATTAACATACCCACTCCTAGTGGGGGGGAAAAACACTTCGGTATATGTGTTGATGTATGTCCTAAAAGCTGATTGGCCGTCCGCCATCAGCTTCTCTGATTCATACGAGGCAGTGGCTTCTGATTGGAAGGATTCTTATGATGATTCTAGGAGAGCCAATCACAACCGAGCCCTGTTGTCATGTCATGTGCAAAGTGATGTCATTCTGAAATTGCCGTGTGGTTAAAGAATCAAAATCCCCTCGGTTTCTTTTCTCTATGATCTGTCATAGATTGTACGTAAAGCTGCTTAAATCTGCTTAAATCTTTGTGGAAAAATATCCACTCTAGCAGGAAAATAAAAAATGTAATGTTGCTTAAAACCTCATTTAAAAAAAATGTTTTAGCCACTGCAGCTATACTGACGGCTGATTCCAGTATTTGTTTTAGATTCAATTGTAGTGTGGATAAAGCTTTGAAACGGCATTTAGACCATTTTATCTGTGAATATAAATTTCAAGAAGGTACAATTGAACTGTGAATTTAAAAATCAAACTGAAGGAAAGGACAGGCAAAACTGTGTTTTTAGTGCTGCAGCAGCAGTTTTTACTGCCAGCCAATCATTATTTGGATTCTATCTATACTGCTGCACACACACCCTTTTATCTTATCTCACGTTTCATTCGTCTTTTTTTTTTTTTTCAACCTAGTTGTACGAGTCATCTCAGGATATGAACACATTTTGACTTCTTGTCTGGCTTGTTTCCTTCAAGGTGCTCCCATCGTGGTGTCGTTCCCCCACTTTTATCAAGCAGACCCGATGTACATCAACGCTGTGGAGGGACTCAACCCCAACAAGGAGGAACACGAGACGTACCTCGACCTGCAACCGGTACGACTAATGGCACCCACCCGTCTTTATCTAAATGACTACGGTTGTTTTTACTCGTAGTAATCAGCTGTGTTTCATATACAGATAACATGAATGAGATGTTGATCTCATCATAAAGCCAAAGGATGTGCAATACAGTTATATTTGAGGGTTGGGATAATCTCACCCTGTCACCTATTCCAACCAAATTGTATCATTTGTTGAATATTGAGTAAATGTAATTTTCTTTCACAAAATGCAGGGGTGTTAATTAAAATCATCCAGTGGCATTGTAAAGGGAAAGCGGGGGAAAAGAGTTTCTGAGCTTGTCTGAGTCTTTTTTATCACTTTTGTTTTAGACCACAGGGGTTCCCATTCGTGCCTGCAAGAGAGCGCAGCTCAATATCATCCTGAAAAGAGTCCAAGGCTTCCCGTAAGTTCATCTTTGTCGAACTCTGACCCACTTTGCGGTTTCCCCACTCGTGTCCTCATTTCAGCCACACGCTGAGCCAGATGTCCTCCCTGACTTCCCTCTCTCTTTCTGCTCTTTCAGCAAAACCAAGTACATCAATGAGACCATTTTCCCCATCATGTTCGTCAATGAGGTGAGGATTTAACTTGGTGCGATCCGGCACAGACTCTGTTCTCGCAACCTGAAATCCCCAAATCAATAATCACCTCTGTCACATCTAGACGGCGACCATTGACGATGACTCTGCATCCCAGATGAGGACGATGCTCCTGATCTTGACGCTTGTGTCAAACTTCCCGTTGCTCATTGTGGGCATGGGCATCATCCTGCTGCTGGTGCTCGTCGTCTTGTTCTGCCGAAACCGCCAGAAGAAGGTAGGAGCTCCTGTGTTGCTGTGGACCGACCTGTAGTATTAATCCACACAGTTACCTGGTGTGAGAAGTGTGTGCTGCCCGCCGACATTAGCTCACATTGTAAATGAGGCAGATAGTGGGGGTATGTCACAGGTTTTGGACCGGGGTTGAATGGTTAACAAGTTTCCACACTGAGCTGCTGCGGGTTTAACCCCAAGCTTACATGCATGTTAATTAACACTTTGCATGATTCCTACACGCCAAAGCCAGCATGAGCAGTTTTTCCCCAATTCTGGATCAAATGGTTTCTAACAGTCGATGCGACTTTGTATTCGGGATCTTCGTTGCCTTTTGATTAGCGTAGCTATGTGCTAGCGTAGCGCTATTGAGTAGAAAAGTGCATTGAACTAGAATAGCCCTGAGTAATGTGCAGCACATGTTGACCTCTGTTATCTGTCACCAGTGCAGGATGTGAACTATGACCTTCAATGTAGTTCAGGTCATTCACAGTTCCAGTCGCCTGCAACATGTGAAAGGAAAAGTTTGATATTCTGGATGGCTACCTTTTCTTTTAAAGACTGTTTCTTTCCAGTCTTTTAAAGTCAGTACCAGCTGTAGATTCATATTTAGCACGCTGACACGAGTGGCATCAACTTCCTCATCCAACTCTCGTTAAGAACGGGAATACTTCCAAAAATGTCAAACTATTCCTTCGGCATGCATATCGGATATGAGTTTAGACCGTTAGCTTAGCATTGAGAGGATGTTAAAAACATGCTTAATTGCAATGTGAAATGTTGTATTAACAATGTTCTATTTTAATTTTCTGTAACCCCCCCTTTTTTCCTTTTCTGTTTTAGAATGAAGTAAAACGTATTGATTTTACTGAAGCTTTTCATTCTTTTGCTGTAAGTCTTCATTTTTGCCTTGTTTGCTATTCTCCTTTTTAATTTGTTATCCATCATCTCTGATTATCATTTTTTAATTAACTTTATGGGACATGATATTCCTTTTTGAGTTCTCGCCTCACAGTGTAATTCCTCTTATATTTTTTGAAGTTAATATTTTCTGTGGTGGTGGTTGTTGTTGTTGTGAATATTTAGACTGATGTGGTTTACTGTGAACATTTCACTTAAAACATTTACGATTCATGTCGGTGTTAAGCATAAAAGAATACTTGGACATTTTGCCACTTCGATGGTTTGTACTGACACCTTCTGTCCTCCCGTCCAGACGGCGAAAGACGACACGGCCTACACTCAGGTCAGCGACAAACCTGACGAGCCGTCAGAAACGCCAGCCAGCCAGCCGATGAAGAACGGCTCGTACATTGCCATGTCTCCAGTGGAGGCCCAGAAGTGTTGATCGAGGATCCCCTCTCCAAGTGTGGAGCTCAGGAAGGGGGCTGAGGGAGCAGCACAGCGGTGTTACATTACTATGGGTGGGGCTTTGCATACACAGCGGGCTCTTCTTCACTGATTTTGGGGGTGGGTGGGGGGAAGGGGGAAAGGGGGTGCGACACCAACCCCAGTACATGTTTAGTAAACCAAGACATTGCTCCTCTCACTGAGCCCTCTTATGACTGTCTGTCCTCTGCCTACTCTACCTGCTGAGCATGGCCCTCACTGCCTGCCGTACTGCAACACAACAAACTCCCACACTCTTATTCCTCGTTTCCATCCTGGTCGGCCATGAAGGGACTCGGGAGGGCTCGGCCAGGACAAGCCTCTTTTTCCCCATAGTTCTTCTGAGGGAACACGGTAGCATAGGTGTCGCCGTCGCACACGGATGCATGACCTTCCGAGCAGACCGACGCTGCTCAAAGAGTGTTTTAGAGAATAGCGGCGGGTGTTGTCACCGACGTGTTCGTGCTTGTTTCCTGTTCGTCAGAGGACAAAACCGAAAGCCAACAGATTAATAAATCCCCCCCCCCCCCAAAAAAAACCTGAACACACCTGAAAACTCTGCGCTCCTGTGCTCAGACGGTATCATGGTTTTGCTAATAAAAATGAACTTGGCATATCCTTTTTGTAAAAAAATGAAAAAGAAGAAAAATCTGAAGAAAAACACTGAGCCAAACTATTTATAGCATTTATGCCTTTCTTTTTTCTCAATATGAATTGGTGCAACCACACACACACCTCCAGTATCAGTTAGTGAAAGTGTGTGCACCTTCATCTTACACTTGGTGTCCTGTTTTGATGGATCACAAGCAACTCTTTTTCTTGATGCAGGCACAGTGTAGTAACACCTGGATCACCTGTGATCTTGACCCCCTCCTCCTCTCCAGAACACTACTTGTAACAATATTCACCTCCTTTAGCTTCACATCGTCATTAGTGATTAGATGATGACTAGTTAGTCGTCAAATGGTTAGGGTTGCCACCAGTAGCTTGTTAAAGTTGCACCTTTTTTTTTTTTTAGGCTTCATCACACAAAACAGAAACACCCAGAGAACTTACAAGGGAGACTTGAACCTGCTTTCTGCCTTATAACGGTTCAGTGTGTTCTTTTATGTTCATACATTGTTCAAATAAGCTGGAAATCTCTTCTATTGTTATTGTACATATGTAAAAGGGGAAATGTTGAGATACCTCTGACCAAATCCAGCAAGCAGTCCTTCTAGATGTGCTGAAAGACACTAACTTTGCTCTGGTGTCAGCCGCTCCTGCACGTCTACACTGTTACTTATTAGAAAAAGCACAATTTGGATTGCGAAGACCAGTCCTCACACAAGACTACCAGGTTCTTTTTGTCCTATTATGGTATATATATATATACTTACAGCTGATCTGTCAAAGACACTGTCAAAGTGCCGTGACTAATCTAAAAAGAGAAGAGAAAAATGTGGACTCATTGGGGGTTTTGAGGGAGGCCTGTGCACCACTCGCCGCTGTGCAGTCATTCAGTTTGCCAAGGAGCTGTAGGCATTCAGGCAAAACGCAGCACACAGCACTTGAATCACTGTTTGTCTTATGTTTCATGTGTTTTCATTTTTCTGTCCGCCACACTTGTCTCGTCACGTCAAACTCGGAAGTAGCTGTTAATGGGAAGTGAATACTGGCCATAATACTGTCAACATGGAAAATTCTCCGCACCTTGCCTGGAAATTGTGCCCTTTTGTATTTTCATTGTTTTTTTTTGTTTGTTTTGTCCCGTTCATTTCAATGCAGGTGGTCCATATGTTCAATACATTTCAATGGTTCGTCCTCGTGAGTATTGGTTATGAAGGATGTTGTAAATGAGAACGCATCCATGCCTCTGTGTTACTTGCTTTTCAGCACATGGAGTGTCTTCTTTTGATATACTTTTGTATTTGTTAATGCTGCTAAAAAAATGCCATAACCTGTGGACTTGTGTATTTGTACATACGTGTACGTGACATGCTCGTATTCAGTTTCAGGGTTGAGCCGCGGAGGCCTTTTCCTCGAGGCTCTCCGTGTCGCCGACCCGCCATTTTGACACCTGAGCACAAGATACAAAGCCCAAAGCTTGCTGCCATTTATTGGAATTAGCAGTTAGAGTAATCACTAGCAACACTTTTTTGTACATGTATCACACTTAACATACTCATTCCTAGATCCTGACCATATCACATGTATTATTAGTACAGTGGAGTAGTAAACCTAAGTTCGCTGGAGGTGCCCCAAAAGGGCGAGCCGCTAAGATCGGTGTGAGAAGTCTGATTCTGGGATCAATATCACTGTGGTAGAGAGGTTGGAAGTATTCCTTTTTAAGGTTGAATCGAGTCACTTAAAGGCCTTTTTTATTCCACCTACATGCAAGCAACTTGTGCAAACTCACAGTCCGTCATTCTCCAACTTTGTGAAACTTGAACCCGAGAGACCTTAATCCCAAGAGTGGTGTGTGCTGCTTGTACAGCGTCTGTTCAAACAGGCACCTGAGCCATCGGCTGTCTGATGTGTACTACACCGACCTTTGAGTCCAATCCTTCAAGCTTATTGGCTCGTCCCCGCTTGACCAAAGATAACCTGCATAGATCCGCCCCAGCGCTGTGTTTACTCTCCTCTGTGATAATGGTTGTGCCACAAAACCACCTACCTACCTTTTTTTTTTAATCGTGCCACCACTTATATAGTATTTGCCGCACTGTTGTGTGTGCGTGGACGTATGTGTGTGTGTATGTGCCTTTTTACATCAAGGCAAGAAAAAACAAAAGGAAGACATTTCACAAGTTGGTTAGATGGGTATCGCTTTTTTTGTTGACACAAGAGTAAAGAAGAGTAATCGGTGCTCTTTGTGAGCAGATCTCAGTATTAAAACAAAGCAATACAGAGTTGTGTAAAATAAATTGTTTTATAAGGGGCCACACAATATTTATGTATTTTGTTTTGGTTTTTTCCCCCTGAAGTTGTGATTGTTTTAAGTTTTGTTGTAGCATTTTTTCTGTAGCTTGATTGATTGATTTTCTTTTATCCCCTAACATTTCATTTTTGATCATTTCAATTTATTTTTTTCACACTGAAAAAAACAAAGTGTAAAGAGATGGGCCAGTATATCAGACTGGCAGCTGTCGGATACCTGTGAAATGTTGAACTCATGTGAGTGAATTTGTATTTGTGGAGACGATGCACCATTTTTGTCAAACTGGAGTGATTTTTATTTTATTATTTTTTTAACTGGAAGGCTGATTATCTTGATGACTGAGTAAAGTAAAGCGTTGATGTTGTGTAACCTATCTAGATGAATGAAGCCCTCCTTCAGGGATGAGCACTAGTGCCATACCATCCTCCTTCTAATTATTATTATTATTATTTTCTTTCATTTGCTCTTTGGTGTAACAACCGCATCTCCCCATTTCAATGTAATGAAGTCACTAACAGACGTTTCTTCTTGAGATATGCTAATTTGTTTTGCTGCTGAAATGACAATCCTTCTTGTCATGTGAAGTGCAAAATTAATTCAAAGTTATATCCATTTTTAGTTTTGATAATTTACACTGCACAGATGTTTCTACAGTGCTTTTGTAAACATTTATAGTGTATTTGCAAAAAATAAAAGTTGCATTCAAGTGCAAAGTTCACACAGTCGTCTGCGGTCTTTTGTATAACTGTCAGAGAGAGAAATATGAATCCATTTGTGGTAATAAAACTGCTAATCCAGAGGAACCTGACCTACTGAATACTTCTTGTTTATATTCAAATACTGCTGAAGTTTAGGACATTTCAGAACTTGATAGAAATGAACCCTTCAAAATAAAGTTAATCACGCATAACCTTGGCTGACTTTCAAAGTCAAATATTTCTACAAATCCAATGTTTTTTAAATGAATATTTAGATATTTGAGGAAAGATTGTCACCGCTCTCATGTTTGCATAATTAATATGAAGATACAGTCGGTTAGATTAGCTTAGCATAAAGAGGGGGGAACAAGAAATAGTCCTGTACATATCATGCCATTAAATCCACGATGTAACACGTTTCAGTATGGATTAACCAAACAAGATCGTACTTGTTCATCTGTCATCTTTAGCAGTGCTGACGGTTACATTATTTTGCCTTTGGACAGAGCCGGCGGTTTCCTCTTGTTCCCAGACTTTATACAAAGCTAAGCTAACCAGCTGCTCCCGTAGCTATGGCAACTTACTCTCTGATAGAAAGCAAATAAGTTTATATTTCCCAAATTGTTGAACTACTGCTTTAAATTTCAACTGTATGTATTCAGTGGTGGTTAAATATCACACTTAGTTATTTAGTTCAGTATAAAGTCCAGATTGTTATGATTTAACTTCCTTGCTTCAATGTGAACCAGTTACTGATTTCTATCTTCTGCGTGTGCAGTCTTGAAATGTTTTCTAGGAAGAAACTCCTTTGATGACTAAACATTCAGGTCATTGCTGTTTGACAAAGTTTTTATTTTTCGCTAAATAACTGGACGAACGCACAAAGATTGAAGAGCAAGGGCTCTTGTTTCACTTTTCTGCATGAACATGCAGGTATAAAACCCTTCTTTTATGCGCAGTAACGAGATCTCTTTGTGACTCCTCCCACTCCTTTTAAACTCTAGGCTGTTTTGCCTCATCTCACTCACATGTGAAACCTTCACCTGGACTGCAACACGCCCGGGCAGGTTCTTATGGAGGACAGGAGGTCGCACGTTTCCGTCCTTCATCTCAAGCTGGAACAGATGCATCCACCAGTGTGGATGTGTAGCTGCAGCTGTGGCCTCGGGGGAACTTAGGTTCTCCTCATCTGAACTCCTCTTTCTGTCCTTGATATTATCATTTCAGGGTCGGCAGGCACCGACATGTACGCACTCTTTGGTACAGTTAAGCGTACTGTATAAACTTTTGGGTTGATTGGATTGTCCTTCAGTGCAGTCGACGCTCTTCCTGGCTGACACTGTGACTACGACTCTGATTGACATGCAGGTGCTCTCCATGGAGTCGAGGTTCAGTTTTGACGCACATGAAAAGTCGTTTTCCTTTTTCGGAACAACCTCAACTATAAGTCTGACTTATCATTTTGTCAATTTAACATGATATAAAGCTGCCAGGAACCCAAAGGTCAAGAAAGAATTACACTGTGTCTGATACAAATGTGATAATCACTCAACAGTTTGTGGTTGAAAAGAAACAATCCTACATGTTTTTTACACACAAACAGCAGAAAAGATATCAAACTATAATAACAATCTTTTTATATGAAAAGTGATTTCATCCCAAGTAAGTAAGTATGATGTCTGTTAGATGGCTAAAAATGAATGAATGAAATGAATAATTCATAGTTTTGAAGTGGTTTCAAACCACAACAAATCATAGCTGTTATCGTCCCCATCACACACAATAAGGACACAAGCGCTGCCTGAACAAGCAGCATTCACAGCCGCAAAGCTGACAACATCGCAGTGAGTACGTGTCGGCTCTTGGATTGTAGTCATGGAGTTTGCTGTGGTTTGTTGCTTTGTATGTTACACAATGCACGTGTCTACAAGTTGCACGCAGTTTAAGCAAAGCAAAATTCACTTTTCAGACAATTTCTTTTGACATATTTTAGAGGTATGAAGAGGTCAAACAATTTTTTCTCCTTCTCCCCCATCTTATGAATCATCTCAGGACCCCTCAGATGTATCTTTTGAACCCTTGGTTAAGCTGTTAAAATAATTGCTTAGTCTATATAAGGTCACAGTTAGTTAAAGTTGCCGTCACAACTCCCCAGAACCCAAAGATAAGTCTTCAAATGTCTTGTTTTGCTTGACAAAATGTCCAAAACCCACAACTTTTCAGTTTAAAAGGAGGCATGAAGAGGAAAAGTAGCAACCAGACATTGTTAGGCCTTTTTTCAGCTCTACAAGTGATTCTATCAAACAGTAGGAGCGGACGGTTTGTCAAAGATTTCAAGCCTGAAGGTCTCTTGACTTCACAAAAAGAACTGGTGTTTTTGGTTACTTTCTGCCTTTCTCCGGCTTGTTTGTGGGGACAGTTTCTTTTTAGAGTTCAAGCTTTTTGGTAATCATTTCCTAAAGTATTGACTGAGCTATCTGGGTTAAAGCTGACACAGTGTTTAGTTGGTACATTTCCAAGGAATTATCCTCCCCCTGCTTGTTCTTTGTCAAGTTATACAAATTTACAATATTCTATAGGGTTAACTCACATACTGAGATACTGACATAAACTCATCATGTCTAACAGTAATTTTACTACTCCCTTTATAATACGACCTGTGGAGCACTTTTAGGTGCAGTTAGGCTTCAGTGGAGGCCTAATCTTTCACAGCAGTAGACTAAGAATCTTTCCTTCAAATGTCTCCATTAAGGCAAAGCTCCTGCAGATTTACAACTGTAAGACCACCTGCAGACAGTCAACAATAGCCTCCCCCACTCCTCCGATACACTGGAAAAATAGGTCTAACTGCCTTCTTCTTTTGTCTCACTGTCACCACTGTGTGAGTCTCTGTGTCGGGTTAGTGATGGGGGTGGTGGCTGGATGTGAAAAGCAGCAGAGGGACGACAATTCCTGTTTCATGCTGTTTTGCATTTGTACTTTTTACTCCACTATTTATAGACTACAATATTGGTTACAAAATACCAAAAATAGTTAAAATAAGCCCCGCCTCAATCAACCAGCACAGTAAAATGCTGCTTACATACGAATGCATCAGTAATAATAATCCAGTATAGTGTAGACTATGATAAAACACTCACAGAGATGTTTTTCTGGATAAAGAGGGAGTGTAGTTTACTACTTATACTTCTTTACTTTACTCTTTAGTCCCAGTGCAAGTTAGAGCAGTTCAAACTGAATATTTGAGAGGGATTTAAATCAAATCCTTTGCATTTGCTTGAACTGTTAAAAGGTCGGTGTGATTAGTATGTAGCGTGATGGACTGGATACTTTAATGGTCAGGCGCCATCATATCTTAAAGAGCTCATAGTACCCCACAAGAACCCCCCCCCCACTCCTTCCTGGCATTTAAGGGTTGGCTTAAAACTTCCTTTCTAATGATGCTTATACTTGCTGTCTCAGGCTTGACTTTGACCGGCCCTTAGTTAACTTCCTACGACACACTGAACTCCTCTCTCCTCCTCTCCCTCTCCATCTCACTTATCTGATGGAGAGTCCGAGGACTGAGGACGGCGTACGCCGTAACGGTCAATGTGTGATTTGGGGATACATAAATCAAATGAAATTGAATATGTGGCTCCACACACACCTCCGTTGTTGCTTGCAGTCGAGTGTGAAGCAGGATGAGAGCCGGCAGAGTGGTGGGTTGCACTCTCCAGGTTGGGGGTGAGTCACTAATCCCAAGCAAGTATCTTAAGATCTTGTTCACAAGTGAGGATAAAATGGTGCATGATTGGAGCTAATTCTTTTCAAAACTATCACTTCTATTAATATTCATACGTGCTAATTGTCTCCACAAATCTACAGGAAACACAGCCAATCTCTCTCCTGCTGACCCAAGAGTTGCCTGAAAACAAGTTGACCTTATAGAATAGACTCCCTCTGCAGGTAAACGACAACTGCGTGTGTAAACGCAATTTAATCCACCCTCATTTAGAATGCAAGCTGCTGCAGGTATGTTTTAATATCCACCCACATTAAAGATTATCATTTGAAAGGAAAACTACTGTTCCAACCATAGAGGCTTAAAGGGGAATGCTGTTAAAGTCAAGCTGAAATGAAAACCCTTTTTAACCCTTTTAGCCCAAAGAAATTAGAGTAGTATTTCAATATCAAAATCCGATATCTTTTTCTTCTGGGAAAACCAAAATATGAGCCATGCTTCCATCAACTAGTACCTCTGTCAATCACTCAGTCATCAGTTCAGAGAAGGTCATGAAACTGTGTAAAATGATGAATCAAAACAATCAACTGCCAAATCAAACCCCTCCCTGCATGTCCTGTTTCACTACGTCCCGGTGCAGAAGCTACTCTCTAAAACCCAAAAGGTTCCCATTTCCTGTTGCTACTCAAATTCATATTGGTGTTAGTTCTTCAGTGATTTGTATCACTCTTGAACGCTCCTGTTTCCCTCAAATGTTTTAACATTTGTTATCCTTGGGTTCAACTTGGCCCCATCAATTCAAACCTTCAGAAAATGATGGCTTCATGTACTTCATGTACCTGAAGCATATGAAGTGAAGCATTGTGGACAACCTAAATAACCCATTACATGAAACATAAACACCTCTTTAAACAGTCTACCCGTCGTTCAAGTGGGGAGAACGAGAACTTTCCATTTTTGGAAGTTAACACATTTTTTGGCAAATGCCTCCAAAGTGTGTAGGACATTGAAAAAATAATCAATTAGGAAAAGTCACTGAATATCAAGCAAAACAAAATGATTGTTGTCCCTCAATTTAGAGACGTTAACCTTTAAATGAGGTCAAATTGACATCGAGGATGAAGGAACAGAACAGGAGGTTGTTAATGAGCAGTCTTCTCAGCTCATTTTTGTGTTTAATGAATGAAATGTTTTGAAATACAGTGTGTACTTGTTGTTCACTTGTTGTTCCATTATCATTCATCACTTAAGATAAGCTGGTTTCCTGGTTAACAAGTTGTACCAATTGGTCTGTTGTGCCCCCTGCTGGTGTTTCTGAAAACTATCAGGCTGTCAGGAGGGTATGATGCTGATGGTGTTTGACTACGCCTGTCCTGGAGACTGTCCTGGAGACTGTCCTGTCCAATCAGCAGGGACGAGGGAGGGTCGTCAGCTTCACATGCTCGCTGTCTGGCTCTCCTACAGCAGACATCTACCTGTTTGGTGTTGCACCTTCACCTTCATCACCTCCACATTAGCATTTGTGTATTTTGTGTCGTCTTCATTCTGTGGGTAAATATAATGTTGCTCAACTGTAACATACTTTAATATTGCAGCTTTTTATTGTAGGGTTGATATGATTTACATCGATTTAATTAAAAGAAAATTAATCTGCAACTGATCTGATGTTTAGTCATTTAATTAATTTAAAAAGAACAAATCTCAAACACTCGCTTGTTCCAGCCTTTCAAATAAGAGGATTTCATACTTTACTTCGTCATAAATTACACTAGTGATATAATAAAGTAGATTAAATATTTCTGTCAGACAAAACAAGCTCTGGAAAACGATAATAGATACGCTTCATTATTTCATGACATTTTATGAACAAAATAACTGCTAGTTTCATCCATACTGTATATTGTATTAATGTTTAATGTTGTTTGATGTGCAACTGAAATCATTCAGGGAATTGAAGAATGAATAATTCATGAATGAACAGGTGCTTTACTGCAGACACACAAAGCATGCTAAATTCCTGTAGCTGAAAGCAGTTAATTATTTTATATTTACATGAAATTGTGATGTTTTTGCAGAAAACTTCAAAAGATTGTACACTAAAATAAAGCGTTATTTTCTGAAGAACTTGTATATACAACCTTTGAAGGCAACATGAGAAATGTGAAGGAAATATCAGGTAAACAATACTAGTGTTTATAGATAAATGCCGTGTTCCCTTTACTGGAAATGTTCTGAAGGCCTTCTGGGAAATTATCTCTATAATTTATGTTTTTCCCCAATAAACTACATCTGGATCAGTTATGGCGCCATCCAATAGTAATTCATAAACTTACCTCAAACAGACACAGACAGACAAATTACATCTGACTCACAAACTTGAATGTGAGATGTATTTACAATAAACGTTTCAAAGCATTCAAAATACCCGCATACAATAACAATTACAGACAACAACACTTTTAAATATATGCACACTGACTTCTTCATGTCTTTTTTGGTTAAGTGACGATAATATAGGAACTTTATTTAACAATGGAAACAGAAGATTTAAGAAAGAAGAAAAACTAAACCCCATGCTGTCTCCGTATCTTAAAGGAACAGGTCAACGTTTTGGTTATTATTCTTGACGCCAGTTAGAAGATGAGGTTGAATGTGATGCTACTGCCGGTTAGCTTAGCGTCACATAAAGACAGAAAAAGAAACAGCTGGCTTTACTCTGTGGCAAGAAATCTGCCTTCCACCATTTCTAAAATCAGTTTTTGTTCGGATAAAACAAACAGTAAAATAAAACGTGTTTCCTTCAGAAAAAGCCAGGATAGCAGTTTCCTCCAGCTTCATTCTTTATGCTAAGCTAAGCTAACAGTCGCCTGGCTCCAGCTTCATATTGAACGAACAGTTCGAACTCGGCAAGAAAGAGAACATTCCCCAAATATCCAACTAGCCCCGTGTGGTCTTGAAAGCAGCACTTTGGAGGTAGACATACATCCTAAAAGTCCAATGAATAAAAACATGAGTTGTCTGTCCTGGACGAGCTGAGGCTCGAATCCCACATGCGAGGAGGACGGACCCCAGTTGGCACCGATACAAAGCATCACCACTGAATTTCACCTCTAGAAGTGAGAACGCTTCTCCCGCTAAGGCACCGGCAACATTAAAGTTGTATTTTATAAGCAACTGATGTAGAGCAGCACCGTCACTCACTGTGTTGTCACACAATGTCATTTCTGTGTATTCTCTTGGTATCTATAACGTCTTTAAGAAGAACATCACATGTAGATGATCAAGGCTGCTGGAAGTCAGCATTGATGAACAGAGCAACACCTCCATGATCAAACAATTACTGAATTGATTTCCTGTTATCAAGATGTGAGGATTTTGTACGTCGGGTTTTATATCATTTTAAATTGGACTGATTATGATAAATGTAATATTTTTAGGTTTTCTGTTTCTGTGTTGTGAGACAACACCTTTAGACCTACGACACTGAAATGAGTGTCTATAATGTTGTATAGACCAAACTATTAATAATTGGCAGACAAATCGGTAATGAAATTAACTACTAGTTACAGCCCTATATTATGACTGGAGAATTTCTGGTGAGACCATGTTTAAATGCTTTTTGTTATGTGCAATATTTTAGTGATATTTCTTGATTATGTGTTATTTTCTCTGTACTGGACCTTTTAACATATATGGGTATAGACGTAATGAAAATGTGGTCCATTTGAAAACATCTGGGGTTGATGTGCAGGTGTTACTCTTTTCATCTTCAAAGTCCTCCACATAAACTAAACTTTTTTTCTTTTGTAAAAAAAAAAAGAAGCAATATATGGATATTAAATGTAAAATCTAATATGTGGTGCCTTTTTGTTTGCCTTTGTAAGTCTTACTGAATAAAAGACTGAACATTTGCTGTCAAATACCGGGAACTCTATCCTCTCTGTAATCCCAATCTACACGGCTGTTGCTCAGCAGCTTCCTACGTCTCAAAGTGCGTCATTGAAGCAGCTTGCATTTGCTTCAGCTCGCCTCCCTCCCTCCCCCGCCCCCCTCCCTCCCCCTACGCTGCCTGATGAGGAGTTTGAGCTGAGTCTGAGCTCTCTTTGCAGTCTCTCTCTCTCTCTCTGCTCAGATGTTGGGGTCGTCGTCCAGTTTGGTGAGGTCGGTGGCCGTCCCCATGAACATGCTGCGTCCGCGCTCCAGCCGACTCTTCTTGTCCGTCAGCCTGAAGGCCTCCATGAACTCGTCGATGTCGATGCTGCCGTCCTGGTTGCGGTCGATGGTGACGGCCAGGTCGGAGATGGTGTCCTCCGTGATCTCCATCTTTAGGTAGACGCTCAGCAGCTTCCATGTCTGCCGGAAGTCCTCGATGGTGATGAAGCCTGGGTGGAGGAGGAGGACGGATACCATTTAAAGATGAGAGTGGAAAAGCCGAGATTAGAGATTTAGTGTTGGAAACTGATGCTGATAGAGGAAAACGTGTGGGTGGTCAGTGGTGGGGGATGGGGAGGACAGTAGATCAGTGGATTAATCCTCGTCTTAACTGGGAAGGCCGTAACCCTATTTGGCCTGTTCTTCATGCTCCAGATTAACAGGCTCTCTATCTGGTCACAACACACACACACACACACACACACACACACACACAGCCCCGACACACTTTACGGACTGTCTCTCACTGGACTGTTGATGTGACTCTGTCATTTCATCAATGTGTTGACCAACACATTTTCTCCCAGAAAAAAAAACAAGCTAGACTGACATTTTCAGGTGGTAAACAACAGAATACGCTGAAGCAAGTGGTGTGTACAGATTATCCAGGAGTATCCATGTAACTGTATACAGTTATTTTACCTGAGTTATCGGTGTCTATGATTCTGAAGATGGTCTCCAAGGTGGAGCGGTGACGATACAGAGTCTCCAGCAGACTCTGGTCAATGTGCTGCAGGAAAACCAACAGCCAGTATGTTTTTTTCAGTTTGAGTGTGTCTGATCCAACTACACATTTGTTTGTAAAATATCCTTGAAACAGATGCTGGTATTTCTGTGACCTTCATGTATCTGCAGCAAGGTTAACTTACATCCACGTTGGATCCTTTGATGGCCAGCTCGTTGAACCAGTCGTGGTAGTCGATGGTGCCGTCAGCGGTCTTACTGGTGATCAGCTGATAGTGCAGCATCCTCCAGGGGAGACCGAGTCGCATCACACTCTCCACTGCAGACGCCCAGTCGCTCAGAGACACGTGACCTGGAGGAGGCAGTAATGTTGGAATGTTTTGAGTTCAGCCAAATTCTCCTCCAGCGCTGCGTTGCATCTAATCCGGTCAGTGAACACATTTACTTGAAATCAGCCAGCATCCTTGTTTCCCAAGCACATACTTAGTAAACAAGAAAGTTTGTCATGTCAGATGTTTAGATGTTTGCTTGTCAGAGGAAACTCAAGTATTGATGCAGATGTCATCTAACAAACACTAAGAGAGCAGCACAGAAACGGTTTATGTAAATGTTTAATATTGTCTGAAATTAACAGACTCAACCTCAAAAATAATAAATAAATCAATAAATCAACCTTCATTATGTGAGATGATGAAGCTTATTTCTTCATCTAAATCCACGATAAAAAAAATATACCAAGAAATCATAAAACATATTTTTTTAATCTTTTGACTAACACGCCTGATTGTAACCTTCTCCTCTCGTTCATACAAACAGGCAAAACTATCAGCTGTTAGAAATGCAGGCAAACTACTTGACGGTCCAGAATGAAGCAATGTTTGGAAGTAAATCTGTTTCAAGAGACCTAAAAGTGAGAAGCTGAATGACCTGAACAAAACTTAAAAACTTAACTAAAACTTAAAAACACTTTCTTGTTTCTTACTAAGTATGCACTTGAGAAACAAGGATGCTGGCTGGATTCCAGTAAACAGTTCAGCCCACGTTTAAAAGTTGGGAGCTCACATTTCTCTCGTCCTCTGAGGAATACGAGGGGGAGAGCACTAAGAAACACCTGATCTGCTAAAGAGTCTATGAACGTCACACAACACACCTGTGTTGTCGCTGTCGAACTTTTTGAAGGCACAGACGAGGTCAGATTTGTGTGAAAACAGCTGCTCGCGTAACACTTTGAGGGCTGAGCGCTCAGTTCGCCCGACGCTGCAGACACGACAACAACACATCACAGACAGTAAACGGGTTAAAGGCAGAACAGTGGGTTATCTAAAAAAAATCACAATCAGCTTTGCAATTGAATAGAATGGTATGTTCTTGTTTGGTCATTCGTCATTCTTGTTACATGAGAAGGCCACTCTCATGGTTGTACGTTAAATATGAAGCTACAGCCGGCTCTGTCCAAACGTAAACAAACAAAATATAAAGTCTATAATTTATGAGATTGAAAGTTTTGCAAGTTTTCTCTATTCTGTATAATGAACAAAAACAAGCAATGTGAGATGTCGTCTTCAGCTCTGGAAAGTATAAAAGGCAGTTTTCATTGTTTTCTGACAGAATCACAGGTTCCTGTTTTCTGGTGGTTGTTTCGTACCTCTGCCTCACAGTGAGCTCTCTGGTCATGCTGCTGGCCTGATACTGAATCAAATAAGGCACAAGGTCTGGACCCAACTTCACGTAGGCCCCCCTGTTGCTTCCCACATCGTAGTAATTGGAGGCGGAGAACAAAGTGAGGACCTGAGTGAGAAGAAAGAAGGGTTAAATGTTGGGGAAACATCGGAGCGCCCGCGTGCCGTTGGGGTCTGAACTCACCTTCCGGTTGTGGCAGAACTCGTAACCTTCCTGTTTACACTCGTGTGAGCGGATGATGAGTTGCAGGTTGTGTCTGTTCAGGAAGTCCTCGGTGACGTCTGGGCCCCAGTAGCAGCCTCCGCCCCGCACCTCGTTGGGCTCGCAGCCGTCCTGGGTCATCGGGTCGCTCCACAGCAGGTCCAGAATCTGCCGACCCACAGCAAAGATTTCACTTAAACCTTCTGATTTTTTAGTGGAAAAAATGAAACAAACAAGAATGATCTCAACATGATAAGCAGTCCTTTAAAGTACTCCGAAAAAACGGATATAAGAACATGTGATCGAAAGCTCCATAACATTAAGTAAGGGACGATTTTTCACTGGAAGAACGAAAACATACTTCTGTGATCTCTAATTCTGAAGCCTTTTAAATGTATTAAATAATGTAGTTATTTAAAAAGTCAACTCTGAGTTGTTTACAGTGATGAGACCACAGACTACAGCCTGGACTTAAGGCGGTGACGGTGGTGAACTCTGGCGGGGGATTAATGACGCTGTGGATTACAGAAGGTTAAAACCAACGCAGGCAACAATCCCAAGCAGGTGAGTGTGTCATATTTGATGCTGAAACTATTTGTTGTTTGTTTTACAGAAGATTAATCTGCAAATAGTTTGGCTATTGTCTTCAATGTGATTACTTTTAGCAACATAGAGGACAACCAGCACGTTATCCATCTCCTCAGAGGTTTCATCAGTTAGGATCCTTTTAGTTAAAGTGATTTTATCAAATTTTTTCAGAATCATCATCATCACTGTGTTTTATTTTGTACTTTAAAAGCAGCATCAGAGTTTGGATCAAAGTAAAGAGCAGCACTGATGTGGTCCTTCACGACACTGAGAAAATGAAAATGAAAAGGAAGCTGTGGGATCAGTTGGGTTTTTAGGAAACAAATAAGTAGAATAAATATGGGAACAAACACCTGGGCTCACTACTCATTCATCACCTGCTTCCACTCGTCGTTGGCATTTTGACTTTTGACCGACTCGCGGGAGGCGGACAGATTTGTGTCATTTTCTGGTTTGCCGCTTCCTGGGAGGCAAATGGACTGTTTCCGCCGGGAGATCTCCACATCGTCCACTGTGTTCACTTTGATCCGGTTGGAGAAGTCCTGCAGCGAGCGGCTCTGGAAGATGTCACGGGCCAGGGGTTTGGGAAACGTGAGGGAGGGCCGGCGCTGGAGGAGCTTGTTGGGGGACCAGACGTCCTCGTCCACGTCCGAGTCGATGGACAACCCCGCTGAGGTCTGGTGTCTCTTCTTTGGGGGCCTCAGGGCTGAAACATACTAATTCAAACAAAGACACAGCAGAGATGTGAGAACATTTCAAAATAATTGATACAAAATAAAAGTGAACGTAGCTGAATTTGACGGCTCACTTTGTGTCTGTCCACTCTGGCGAGGAGGCCGAGGTCCGTGGAGTCGGAGATCCCTCCGTGGAGCACCAGCACCTTCTGGTCGATCACCGTCGCTAATGGCAACCAGCTGAAAATCTTCTGCAGCAGCTTCAGGATCCGTTTGCCGTGCATCTGAGGACAAAAAGAAATGACTTTCTTCAGCCTCCTCTTTAAGTTTCTACTCTTGTTCAGGTAAACATTTCTGCCATTTTTCCTTTTATTTATTTGAATGATTTTATTATATGCTTTTATTTTATTTGCCATGAAACAAGTCAGTATTTTATTCCTAATAGTAGATGATTTTGTTGTGCATGTACTTTCATTGTCCCTTCTCTGTTCTATATCCATTCAGAACAACAACTAACTTCTAAACTGGGATTTATGTAAATCGTGTCAAAGGAAAGCACATTATGCAGAAAATGTAATTTCCTAAAATTTAAATTTAAACTATTTTGCTGGTAAGAATCACTGATCCAGTATTGTATTATATGGATACAGTTTGTCTTGATAGGGTTGTTGCAGATTGTGGCTCAAGTTTAAAGATGTTGTTTCGTGAGTTTGATGCCTCACAAATGTTTTGTGTTTGATGACTAACTTTTCAATGATATGATTGCTGGCGTAGCAGGAATTCAAACTTCCATCTAAAAAAAGACAGTGACTCTAAAACACCTTTGGACCACCTGGTTCTGACTCACCAGAAGCTAACAGAAGTAACCTCTGAGCTGTGAGGAGTGACCAGTAATGTATTGGGAGGGAAACTGGTCTATATTCAGCTATGTAGGCACAGGTGACTGAAACCAATTTAAATGTGCAGTGTGTTGAGGTTTGTATGATGATATAAACATACCTTGTATTTAGTCAACACCTCCTTTGTGAAGCCGTACCTACGTCAGCCAGAGAAACGCAACAGTTAGAAATGTCGTTTTTGGGGGGTTGTTTTAGCTTCACTGTCCCTCCAGTTGGATGTAGTTTTACCTCAAGTTGACGATGTGATCCTCGTGGTTTCCTCTGTTGAGGTAGACTTCACTCGGATACACGAGCATGAATGAAAACAGGATGATGAGGATCTCAATGGAGTCTTTGCCTCGGTCCACGAAGTCCCCGTTAAACACATAAGGCTTCTCCAGGGACGGCATGTCATTCTGTCATGCAAACAAATATAAAGCCGTGCTAAATGCAGTCTGAATGTAAACACATGAGAGGTCGCAGCTCAGAGACGGAAAGCACAGATCATTGCAGCTAAACGTCTTTTTAAAGCCAAATACTAACGTTTAGAAGGGACACAATGTTGACAATTGGTTAAATGTTAAAGAATGTCAAACATTTCCTGATTTAAGCTTCTCAAATTTAATAAGTTGCTGTTTTTCAATTAAACAGAGTTTTTGGAGTTCAGGTCAGAAAAAAAAAAAAAAAAACATTTGAAGAGACCTTAGTGTTTTCAGTATTTTTGAAATTTGGTGGACTAAACAATCAAACAAATCAATAATTAAAATGAAAAACAAATGGAAAAAAATAGATGAAATCTGCACCTTGTAGAAAATCAGCAGCAGGTCTTCCAGTTGTCCGTGCAAATCACCTGAAATGAAGAAGAGATATGTAGATTAAATGAAAAGAAGCTACTCTTCTATCAGAAAGTGCTATTGTTGTAAATACTATAAATGATCAGATATATTCATGTTTAAAAAATGTTGTACAGATAAATATCCCTCACAATTTACAAGAGCATAGTTTGATGTTCTGTCCCAAAAACAGTCCAAAGTCCCAAAAGACTCCAGGAACCCAGCAGATATTCACAACGTAGACGCTGGATCCATAAGTTCAGTCATTTGCCACCAGGATAAATCGGTAAAACCAACGGTTTTTTTCACACTCACCACAAATGGTGATTTCTTTGCTGTGGCAGGTGGAGATGCGGTTGATGTTGGGCAGCATCCGGAGGTGTTTCCACGTCTCAACCAGCAGCTGGAGGACGAAGCGTGAGTGCAGCTGCTGCTGGGAGACAGACTCGTCAGGAAGGAGGCTTCCACACATGAACAGGTACGTGTGTGAGGGTTTGGAAAATCCTGTGATCCTTGCTTTTTTTGTCAAATGAATGATACATTCTAATTAAAATATTGCTTTTCAATCTAAAGCAGCAGCATTGGCTTCATTTACCGACGATGCAGTTGGTTTGTTGTTGTAGAAAATTCTACGAAACACTGAAAGACCCCTTTCATACACATTTACTTTTGGAGAAAAATATACAGTCGGCTACATATTAAAGATGTGTGTTGTGGATCTGAGACCTGCTTTATCCACAATGCAAATATCAACAGTGGAGTAGATGTCTCCGTTAGGTTGATATCTTGCTATCATGCTTTTGAAACTCATTTACAGTAAAAACCGAATAGTTGTGCCT
Organism: Eutrigla gurnardus; assembly: GCF_963514095.1. Taxonomy (NCBI): domain Eukaryota; kingdom Metazoa; phylum Chordata; class Actinopteri; order Perciformes; family Triglidae; genus Eutrigla; species Eutrigla gurnardus. Next base: position 22,082,159 of record NC_139936.1, read on the forward strand.
TTCTGTTTCTGTCTGATTTGAGTTAAGCATCAGAATTAAAGATGCTGGCCGTGTTATTTCCTCCGGTCTGTGGAGTGAAATAGAGACAGGAGCATCAGCTGAGACTGAGGCCTTTAAAGACCGTGCACCCACTTTCTTGTTCCTGAAGGCCTCCACCAGCCCGACCACCTGCTCCACCGTCAGAGGGAAGGTGAGGTGAGGTCCCGAGTAAATCTCTGGCACCTCGATGTTCTTGTAGCAGAAGAACCTCTCCCACTCTGTGTCCTGACAGACATCGTTCTCCCTGAAGATGTGCGAGATCAAATTCCCTGGAAGGAAGCACGAGACGACAGCTGAGACTCAAAGAGATTCAGGAAATTCCTCAGCGATTTAGTTTGTCGGCTGAAATCAAAACCCCTTACGTTCATTGCTTGCGGGCGTGAAATTGTCCATGAGGTAGCCGAGGAAGTTATAAAGCTGCACGGGGGAAGGAGACGTGAGAGTTGAGCTGTTATGTTTTTGATATCACTCGACAGCAAGCATGCAGAATGTGTGCTGGTGGTGTCTCACCTTTATCTGAGCCTGCTCTCCGGAGTATTCGAGGGACTGGAAGATGTGCCAGGTGTACCTCCGTCTCATCTCTGTGCGGGCCACGTACTGACGGTACCATCGCTGGATCAGGACGGCAGATTTTATAGCTGAAACAGGCGGTCAGAACATGTGGATCACTGCAGAGATGCACCTCTTCACAACAGCGGATTTTCCTCCAAACTCTCAGGGGAATCACACTGCGATGACATGCCATTCCATCATCCCTCATCTTTTCACAAGACATTTTTTTGACTGGTATAAATATATATATGCACTTCATTCAACACAACAACAAGGTGAGATGGCTTACTTGTGACGGCTGCATGGAGCAGAGCAGAAAGATGACAAGAAGAAATGGATGAATGCATTAATACAAAGGTTAAACGTTCTACACGGCCGTATCAGTCCACGTTTGAAGCGTCGCCGTTACCTTTTCCAGAGGATTTGTGAAACTGGTTGGACTTTGTGACGCCACATCCCATGACTGTTCCTGTTCAGAGCAACATACAAGCATCACATCAGCTAGGAGCTTCTGGATTATGCTTATGGGTCTTGTTGACACAACACATATCCGATGCTTTCTGACATTTCAGCGTCCCAAATCGCCCCCACCCACACACACACACACACACACACACACACACACACACACACACACACACACACACACACACACACACACACACACACACACACACACACACACACACACACACACACACACACACACACACACCGTGAGTCAACTACAGCCTATAAGAAGGCCATTCATTCACAGAAGTTAAGCAGCAGGGGAGCTGAGGCTGGAGGACATTCAACCTTTTAATCCCGTTATCTGCAGGTTCACTCCTGTGATTGGCCTCAATCCCGCAGCACTGCTGTGATCTGAATTCTACGAAGGCATTTACGAAGCAGTCAACGAAACAAATTTGGTTAAATTAAATTAAATTACCGGTAAATAAAGTGCATCTGTTGTTTTAACAAATAATGCCTACATTTTTGTGTACAAAAATCAATAAAAAATTGATAATTTAAATCTGAACATGTTTCACTGAATTGTGAATGGCTAGTTTTGACTTCCATAAAAGGACCAGATGGGTGTCACATGTAAAGATACGTAGCAGCAGGCCACAGTGGAGATCAAAATCACGACTTGGTTATCCCAAGACAACTGTACCGTCTAAAATACACAAGGGGAAGCACTTGAATCAGCTCAAGAACATGGACCTGTTACAGATTGTACCTTCTGTCAAGATCAGAAATCTAAACCATCCACTCTTCTATTGGTTACTCTCCTATGAAATCATTTAAATCAGCAGTTTACTTACGTGGTCACCTCCTCTTTACAGTCACCAGTTCCCAAGTTGTTTGGCTCCAAGTTTGAACGAGTCTCTAAACAGCCATTTGCTGAGTTTCATCCTCCGCCAGGATCAGGTCAAGAACTGCAGGGTTTCAGGTCAGACTGGTCGTCATAGTCCTGTAGGTGCATGAACGACAGCAGCACCCAGCAACTCACAACAGAGGCCCCATGAATGAAGCTGGTTTAGTGTTGAGTCCCTCGGTGTGATGTGATCGTATAATCAAGGCACGGGGCCACAAGTGGATTACTTGAGCTAATGACTTGATGCGACTCAACTGGTCTTTTTATAGGAAGATGGCAAAGTGCAGAGGAGGGAAAGGAGGAGGAGAGGGAGGCCGGGTCTAGTTATTAATTACAGGGGCTGTGTGGTGGGTGTGATATCCCACCGGATATCTTGCCCGTGTTTCATTTGCAGTGCTGAAATGATCTGATATAATAAAAAAAATAATTAAAAAAATAAAATAAAAATGTCATGGCATAGCCCAATATCCCCAAACCAAGTTATGTTGCCCTACTCATTTCAGTAATATCTTAAACTTATTGAATATTTAATTTAATAATTCAGCAGTGTAGTTTTTGTAGTTGTTTGTTTCTGTTTCCTTTCAGCCAATGCAAAACTAATAGACTCAAACAGTCCCACCTAATGTATGCATATCCACACAGGTGATAAGTAAATAAGCAATCAGTTATTATGCATTAAATGTCAGAGGACATTATGGCAATGCACATCTAGTGATACCAGTTTGGTCTTTAACTGTTTTATCTTCTTTAAAAAAAATAAATAGATACATGGAAAGCAAACACGGGTTTGAGAAGCTGGACCCTGTAAATATGGTGTATTTCCATCGGAACGAATCGTTTGTCGCCGATAAGCAGCTGCTTTCTGACGCACAGCTAGCATACCTGTAAGGATATACAGTAGCTTACATTGCATGCTTCAGCTAACATATTTGCCGGGCGCTAATTTCACGATAAAGTATTTTTGGATGCAGTTTTTTAGTCGCTACGACATTTTTTGGAAGGCTCATGTAATGCCATCCTTTGTCATCCAAACAACATGTTTCAATCCACCTTACATACACAAAAACCATAACTTTTGGAAACCGTTCCTTTACAAACATACCTGAACGCCACCGCTCTTGAACGTATCCCTACAGAACATGTATGGCGGAGGTGAGTAGGCTAATGTTTGGTTTGTTGGTCAGCTAGCAACTTTTAACAGCTAAAAAAGAGCCGTCCTCTCTTTTACATGGATAAAAATGAATGCCGAACTGTCGTGTTTGGGGTAAATGTGGGGAAATGCACGTTGCTCCGCATGTTGTTGACCTAAGTACCTTCAAGAAAGGTGTTATGTTTGAGTTGCTCCAAAACAGGGTTGAATCTGGTTAGATTGGACGGATCTGATCCGATCTAATAAACTGGCAGTGTCACTCTGACAGGTTTTTTTAGGGCGAACAACCTATTTAAAACGAAGAGGAAATAATATTTTTATGAAGGTTACACTGTTGATTTTGTTTTAGTTGAAACAGTTAAAGAGAGCTGATTATTCAACTTTATAGTCATTATGGAGGCAGCTGTAGTTCGTCATAAGCATCAATATAGGAACATTATTATTTTTGTACTACCAACCTGTGCATTGGAAAGTAGCCTTATATCCATAGGGCGTTATTTTCCAACACTAATTCATTTTCCACACTGGTAGTCAAACCAGGGACCTCATAATAGTGTGCACTGTGGTCCATTTTAAAATGAGGTTTTGAGGACTGATATTGAACGGTGTATGTTGTCTTAATCTAAAGCAGAACCGGGTGATATAGTGAGAAATGTTTGAAACCTTTTTCTGGGAAGGGTGTTTGGTAGAACAGTATGACAGTTTTCCTTTTAGGCTCATTTCATGCTTCTGAGCTATTAAAACTGTGCAGCCGTATATGATCATTACTTTGGAAGAACTTTGCCTCAGGGAATCATTAAAACAGCAGACACAAAATCCTTCTTTACCCCACTGAAGTAAAACATAACATGAACTGCCTTTTTGTCTTAAGTGTCAGGAAAAGAGCAAATGAACCAGGTTGTAGTTGAATATAAAGCGACCTTTGACCTGCAATTAAAGGTTATGGAAGTTTTAGTGTAGCGCTCATCGCATGGTTAGTAGTCGTACTACTGTTTGTTCTGTTCAAGCTTGTAGAACTCGCATACGTAAAGAATTAGTAGTTCAAAGGTTTGAATATGCTTAATTATGGTTGGGAATATTACCTTCCAGCTATTAATTTTATATTGTATAGAAATCACTTAAATCAAGTGATGCAATGCAACAACAAGGCAATTGAGAGGGATGAGCATCTGACGTAAGATGTGTGATGAAATAATGACATGTATAAAATGAACACAAGGCCGATAGAAAGCCAATTACAGCAAGTTGTTATGCTCAGCTGCGGTTACGACATGTGGTTACGACATGCAACATGTGGCTCCAAGTTGACCAGAATGACCCCGAACATAGCAGCTACGGTATAAACTACCAACAAACACGTTCTCAGAATAATTTCCTCACCAACATCCAATCATAACAACAGTATCTGATTGAGAACATCTGACCAACAAGCTTGTTATCCTCTCCACAGCTGCAGAAATGATCCATTTGGCTCAGTGCGCATGCAACAAAAACACCCAGTGTTGTTTCTCCTCACCTTATCAAAAGACTGAGCTTGGACCAGAATATAGGAAGAACTTAACTCAGTCTTTGTACACATATTAAAATGGCTTGTCACTCAGTTTGAGATTTAGGTCTGAAATGATGATTATAAAATGATGACACACACTTTAAAATGTCCATGATGTAACCTCTTCGGAGTGTTTCTGTTTAATCGGTGACTAATATACAAACAAAGATTCAGTGTAACTTTATTTTAAACACAAAATCCATCAGATGACAAACATAAAGTCTTCGGATAGAGTTTCTTTATTGCACCATAATAATCATCTTTTTACACTTGGATGGAAAAGAGGGAGGTAACTTCCCCCGCAGTGGCTTTGAGGGTTGAGAGCATTCAGCACTTGGTCCATTGATAAGCTCCAGCCCTGCCTGAGCTCTCTGTGTGCCAGAGTTTGAGGATGAAGATCGCCGTGCTGGGAGCCACCGGGCAGACGGGACAGTATCTGGTCAACCAGGCGCTGCAGCAGGGTCACATGGTCACCGCCATCGTCAGAAACCCAGGAAAACTCGCCGTGCATCATGATAATCTCAAGGTAACGTTTGCTTTGCCTCGGTCGTTTTGTTGTGCCCGCATGTTCAAAGTTCACTCAGTTTGATGTCGCATAACAAACGTTTTATTGGCTCCAGATGAGGGCTGTGTGGTCCAATCTGAAGTACTGCACGTTTCTGAACTGGAGCCACTAATGTTGAATGTTTAACATCTGGGTGTGATACTGTGCATACAGCAGCGCAGATACTAATGTAGATTTAAATGCACTGCAAAGGTAAACCTGCTGTTGAACTATATGTTTTATTATCGTCAACAAATCCCATGAAAAGACCAAAACCATAAGTGGATTATATATTAACAGATATCACCTGATGAATTTGATTCTTCTGCGCCTCAGCTCCACATTTAAATTAGATTAAACAACACTTACCTTCTGTGTGAGCAGTGGCACTGTACAATTCAACATACAGCTGCTGTAAATCCTCACTGTAGTACAAACAGCTGCAGCTGAAAATAGTCCCCACAAATACTTGTTTTTATTTGATGATATCCAAAAAGGATTGCATTGTATGTAAAGTGCTACAACAAATAAGGATATAAGGTAATGATAATATACATATACAATATAATAATGTGTTGCATAGTACTTCATCTCAAAAACATGTTGTGTAGTAGAAAAGCATGTGTTTAGATGGTTCGAAAAATCTTTAAAAGTGACCCTTACTTTGAGAATACAAGAATATAACTGGAAGAAAATGACAGTAAAAAGGACATGAAGTTTAGAACAACAGACAAACCATTCATTCTTCATATGAATGCATCAATTAGAAATCCTGCCATTTGAAATGCATCATTTGTTAAAATCAATCCATGAATTAGCTCTGGCTTCGGCCCTGAATGAATAGAAAACACTTGAATGTGAAGTCAACTCACCAACGAAGTAAAACCCATTATTCACGTCTGCTGCCATCAGGTGGTGGAGGCTGATATTTTCTCAGCAGACAGCATGAAATCTCACTTCAAGGGACAGGATGTGATCATGTCCTGCCTCGGCTTCCCGGCCTCCTTCTTCTCGGCGGTGACGGGCTACACGTTGTCCATGAACAGCGTGCTCAGCGCCATGCGAGAGGCCCGGGTCAACAGGGTCATCGTCATGACCTCCTGGTACACTGAGCGTGAGTACACATACATACACAATACAATACAATTCCCCAAAATGTAATTATCCTGCCGTCTGTGATTTATGCAGTGATGAAAGATGTCCGTGTGTAATTAACTCTCTGTGAACCAACTGTTCCTGTTTAACTCATCATCTAGTCCTGCTCAATGTGTTAAGTGTCCTGAGATGACTTCTGTTGTGATTTGACACTATAAATACAATTGAATTGAATTGAATCAGGATGACTCACCACAACCTACAGATGCCAACGTTGACTAAATGGCTCCCAGTCAAAAATGTGAAACATGTCAAACTTATACGTGAACCTTGTTGAACCTTTGGCTTGTTGCTGAAATGCATTGGTGTATTGACGCTGTTTTTATAGAATTTGATATCGGTAAATAGCTCCTCCTTTTGTTACTCATGATTATCTCAAATAACAAATCATTACATTCTGTATCTTAATTTCTAATTCTGAATTTGAAGCATTAAGTGCTACAATAAAAAAAGGCTCCCAGTAATGAAATATAAGTTATTTTAAGTATTTTTCCAGATATGCTTTAGTGCTATGAACACCTGGAAATATTACTTTAAAATTCAATAAAGTTCTGATTCTGTGTAAAAACTGGTCTTCACATGGAAGGAATGTTAGCAGAATGGAAAGTTATGTCCGTGCACATTTTTTTGTAAATGTAAAATGTTTTTTTTTTCTTAGCCAACTCTGGAACGCAGTCATCTTATCTCATCCGGTTCCTCCTGCTCCCGATGATCCGTAGCGTTCTGACCAACATGCATGAGATGGAGCAGTCTCTGGTCAAGACCGAGGACATCAACTGGACCGTGGTCCGCCCACCTGGTCTGAAGAACCTGCCGGCCTCAGGTAAAAGCAGACGAGCAGTGGTCAAAAGGGGCAGAAACAAACCTAGAAACCCAAGTGTTTGGGAGGCCCTTTGGCCTCAGGATCTATTTTGACATAGTTCAGCCTTATGACCATGAAGTCTCATTACTTAGTACATGCGAATGAATGGGCCTAATTTTTTTCCAGCACTATTTCTTCCCTCGTGGTTGTAGCATGTGTCCCCTGCCTTTCACTGAATCGCCCAATAAAAATGCTGTTTTCTTCTCTCTATCCTCTACAGCTCAAGAGTTTTTGACCCATGAGGGATACTTTGTGCCCAACGGCAGCGGTCAGCCTGCAGGCAGCGCAGTGGGAAGAGGAGACGTGGCTCGCTTCATGCTCTCTCTACTCAACAGCAACGCCTGGGTCAAGAGGGGAGTCGCCATGACGACCAAATGAGAAATAAGAAGCCAACGTTGCCATTAATGAACTGTCAGTTCACCCGAAGTACAAAAAAATATATATTTATCAACAAATCTGAGGCCATCTTTCTTAAATTGTCTCGGTGTCAGCCTTTGAGATTTCTTGCTTTTTTTGTCTTGGATTTACAATTTTTATGTTTTTTATTCACTCTCACTGCTCTGGTCAACCTTGTGTCAAATCAACCAACATGGGCTGCAGAGATCATGGAGGAACGCTTGTTTTCCTCATCCTGGGAGTTGGCAGGCTCAGGGAGGAGCAGTTTATAGATGTAGAGACCAGAGAAAACCTGTTTTTCATAATATGGGACCTTTAAATGATCAAAAAATCTGCAAAATCTCTTTTCACACATCAGAAGAAACAGTGAATTATGCATTCTAAGCAAAACTATCTTCATGGGTAGATACCACTCGAGTGGAAGAAAGAAAAAGTTTCCTTTTCTATTTGGGTTGAACTGGCCCTTTATCAAAACGTCTGTGTACTGCCTGACTTCACAGTCCACCACTAGATACAGCAGTATGAATGGATTATGTGGCCTAATCTGATGAATGTCGTTTTATTTAGCCTTGTTTGACATTTGTACCTTTTTAAGGTTGGAAAACCGTCATCAATATGATTACATTTTAATTATGTTGTTCTTTCTACCACCAGTGTGTGAATTGAGCCAAATGAGAGAACAACATTTCCATATGCTCTTTACTTACAGCTACTGTTGCACCATGTATTCACATGAGTACTTTATATCCAAATATGCACTGTATCAGTTCTGTACAATAAACATACAGCAGTGAAACTGATCAAGGATCATTTGTGCAACTTTTGTGCTTGTTGACCTCATGAGTCAGAAGGTTTGGGATAAGTTACGTGTTTCTGTACGCAGCACTCGCAAAGCTGTGATGTAAAATCCTGTAAGCCCAAGACACCCGGCTGGCTTTGATCCAAGAGGTCAGGGTGTGTCTGGAGTGCAAAATGCTGAGAAGCACAGACAGAGTCTTTATGCATGGTTCAAACAAAAACGTAAGCATGTTCATGAATGTGTTTTCGTTATTTCTGCTAGCAGACGGGAATTTTTCTAAAAGCAGGAACTAGCAAGTTTCATGCCTAGCAACTCCAACATGCACCCTTGCAACACATGCGTGCAAATAGGTAGAAAAAAGGACACAAATATGAGGTCAGGATCATTGTGTTGATGTGCCAGATGACAGTACTAGACCTGATGTCACCATCCTGTATGTGCAGTCATCAGTTAAACCCTGTGCAAAACAGTCAAAACTATGCTGGAAGATAAGATGTTCAGACATAGTAACGTTATCGTCTGGCTGTTTGGAGAGCGTTGTGCGTGAATTCCCTTTGTGACTTTATCCTAAACACAACCAGTTGTCCAAGAATGTGATCTGAGGGACGTGTGAGGGTGAAAGGTGATGAAACAGAAGTATAACACGGTGCCAAACGTATCAGCAGGATCTGCAATCACAGTAAAGAATTCTTATAACAATCTGGTAAAGTGCTTTAAGGCCTAAATGCACACACGCAGTCAATACACTTTATATGTTATGTGCTTTTAACGGTTGCCTCTGGTTACTTGACATATGTTAATATGCAGACCCACTTAATAAATTGGCACCTCTGTAATTGCAGCTTCTGGTAAGCGTTGTCAATAATGACAGGGTTAAACTGTCAACTGAATGAAGATATCAACCATCCGTTGTTAATCCTAACTCCCTAAAGATAAAGAATCCAAAGTAGTATTTTCAAAGTCATGTTTCAGTTTTTAATTATACATTCTGTTTGTATTCTTAAATGAGAGTCAAATATTTGACCATATCTATGGTAGATAGAAGATTTGCTGTCATATTTTAAAATTAAAATGTAGCATAGCAGTGTTCAGATCCATCCACACTAAGTAAAAAAGGATTTTAAAAAAGCAATTTTTAAACAAGTTTGGTTAATTTGTTCAAATCACTGTTTTATTGACAATCATAGAACATTGATCACAAAATTAACATTTAAATATTTGTCAACTGTACATGGAGAAGCACGTAATTAAAATGCATGCTTTAAAATTTGCACTTGTGATTGGATTTTATTCTTATAGAAATAGTTCATTCAAACATCATCTGCATCCAGTATTTAGAGGTAAATGTGTGCGGCTTTAGATTAGAGCAAAATGTCTTTAAATAGATAGTGATGTTTCTAAAATAAAAAGCATACTGGATACACTTATGACCAAGACACGAGAGTTTCACCTTCAGGGCTCAATATCTACCTGTACTGTATATCCCAACTGTAAATGGCAAGATTTGGCGCGGATGTTTTATTTACAAAATGTGCACAGCGGCTGTGAAAGCTTAAATATCGACTCGAAACAGACAACAAAAACATTAAAACCATACCTCAATTCCATCTCATACAACATAACATAAACCTCTTTTGCACCTTTATAATTCAGGTGAAAAGAGATTTATACATTTCTCGACGTGACGTCTGGGCAGAATACAATGTTCATATCATACCCCGGGTATATCACGACTGCCTCCCTTCAGCCTCATCCCATCTCTGTGCTGTACAGTCTACTGTCTTTCCGTGGCCACGGCATACAATTCGTTTATTTTCTCCTGGTACATCTTCACAACAATGGGTCTTCTTAGTTTCATGGTGGGTCCTGCACAGACAGAAAAATTACCTCAATTTTAATCTCAGGCTACAGTCTCGGCTGAGCATCACTCAACCAGTGACAACAATCGACTGAAGTTTAAAATATGTTGCCGAGGGAGTGATTCGATCACTATGGAATGTTGTCTGGCATGCGGCACGGTGACAAGACATGACCTTGATTAAAGGCTGATTTAACTTGACTTCTAAACAGTGGCCCTGACGGGCCAACAACAAAGGAAGAACACAACCACTAACACAAAAATGCATTGTTGTTGTGTTTTTCTTTTTGTGGTTTGGTTTTTCTTTTTGTGGTTGTGTTTTTATTAATGTTGTCGTGTTAATGTTGTGTTTTTGTTAATGTCGTGTTTTTAATTTTGTGGGTTTGTTTTTGTTAATGTCGTGTTTTTATTTTTGTGGGTGTGTTTTTGTTAATGTTGTGTTTTTGTTAATATCGTTGTGTTTTTTTCATGTCGTGTTTTTGTTAATGTCGTGTTTTTTTCATGTCGTTGTGTTTTTGTTAATGTCGTGTTTTTGTTAATGTCGTTGTGTTTTTTTCATGTCGTTGTGTTTTTGTTAATGTCGTGTTTTTGTTAATGTCGTGTTTTTGTTAATGTTGTGTTTTTATTTTTGTGGTTGTGTTTTTGTTAATGTCGTGTTTTTGTTAATGTCGTTGTGTTTTTTCATGTCGTTGTGTTTTTGTTAATGTCGTTGTGTTTTTGTTAATGTCGTGTTTTAGTTAATGCTGTGTGTTTTTTTCATGTCGTTGTGTTTTTGTTAATGTCGTGTTTTTGTTAATGTTGTGTTTTTATTTTTGTGGTTGTGTTTTTGTTAATGTCGTGTTTTTGTTAATGTCGTTGTGTTTTTTCATGTCGTTGTGTTTTTGTTAATGTCGTGTTTTTGTTAATGTCGTGTTTTTGTTAATGTTGTGTTTTTATTTTTGTGGTTGTGTTTTTGTTAATGTCGTGTTTTTGTTAATGTCGTTGTGTTTTTTTCATGTCGTGTTTTTGTTAATGTCGTTGTGTTTTTTCATGTCGTTGTGTTTTTGTTAATGTCGTGTTTTTGTTAATGTCGTTGCCGTTTGCCCTTCAGGCCACCGTAATTTAACCTTAATAACAAACAAATGCAGGAAGCAAAACAAAATGACTCACCCAGTTCCCCTCCTCCGACGGAGAAGTCTCGCTCCAGTATCATCCACTTCTGGATTTTCTGGGCGTTGGATGTTGCTCTGGCATTGGCTCGTTCCACGCCTTCCTGAATGGCGTTGAAGATAGCTGGCTCCTTATTGGCTATGATCTCTGACACCTTGGTTGCGGTGACGTTGTGCTGCTGGCAGAAGCTCAACGCCTCGGGGCTCAGCTCATCAGTGGGCTCGCCGTTGTCGTCCACCACACACTGTGGAAAGACAGAAGGGTCATTATGGTGTTTTATTTATTCAGTAGCTGTGACTGTGTGCAGGAATGGAGGCCCGGTTACTTTGAGGGTGAGCAGCATGGAGAGGAACTTCAGCTTGTCCCCGATCAGCATGGCGTTGCTGATGATGGCCACCTCGGACTTCACCACATCCTCGATGGGCACAGGAGGGATGTTCTCTCCCCCCGCTGTGATGATCAGTTCTGTGTTTGTTCAGAGGCCAATGTCATGATTAAACACAGGGACCATTGTCCTTTATGACAGAACATCATGCTGTTTTGTGTTGTTTTCCCACTTTTTATAATATTCAGTCATATCAAGTTACCACAACCCACACAATACTCACTAAAAACAAAGTTACATTAAAGTTAAAGGGACTCCAGAGAATGTGTTTAAAGTTGTTTTAGCATCAGATTACATTATTGTCTTTAAAAAGTGTCCTTATATGTGCCATTGTCTCATTGTAGTGAGTTCTCAATACCTAAGTACTCAGATGTTTACTTAAGTTAAAGTACCAATACAACAACCAAAATGACTCTTAATTTAAGTTTTACATTCCAAATCTTACTAAGTATAGTAAAATGTAGTAAAAGTAGCACTAAAACTTTTTATTCTATAACTTAACTACAACATATATATGACATTATTTGATTAAAGTTAATACTGAGGTATTAATGTTTGAGCAGTGTGTTATTGTTGAGGCTGGTGGAGCTGCTTCATATACAGTGTGTAGTGTAGTCCAAAGGGACTAGAGCTTACCCTTGATCCTTCCTGTGATGTACAGGAAGTCATTCTGGTCATGTCTTCCCAGATCTCCAGAGTGCAGCCAGCCCTCCTGGTCGAGAGTCTCTGCCGTTTTGTCCGGCAAGTCCAGGTAGCCCATGAAGACGTGCCGACCCCAGAAACAAATCTCTCCACTCCCGTCCTTATCGGGGTTGTCCAGCTTCGTCTTGCAGCCTGGCATCACTTTCCCACAGCTGGAGAGACGAAGCATAAGTCAACAACATGCTGATTTAGACCTGAATCACCTGACACTGACCAAAAGTTGCACTACTGCTTTGTAGTAAGTGAGATATGATAATGTCAGTAAACTATCAAAAACATTTCAGGTAATAAATACACAAATCTGGCTGATTTGTGATCATTTAAACCTTTGGTTCCCAACGTTAATGCCAGGAGAATGCGATGTGAGATACAAGGCCAATGGCAGACTTAGACCCACAGTTTACATCCAGTGAGTCAGACTGTAATAATTATTATAATAATTTTATTTGCATCGCACCGTTCCCACAAAGGTGAAGCCCAAAGTGCTTTACATAACAGGATTAATAATAAGTTGTTCATTCATTCAAGGGCACAAACGGAAACAAACATACATCAACAAATCAACAAAGCTCAGCCCACCGACACAGACTCAGAGACCATGAGTGGTCTACAGAGGTCTGGCAAGCTTTTTTCTCTCTAACGCCGCACTGCAATTTCTTTTCATTGTCAAACTTCAAAACCAACCGGCGCTGCCTCATGTGACATCACATGTAAACAGAAATGTGTAAAATCAGTGGAGAAAATGACACAGCATCTCATAGAATTCTCACATCCATATCCACATAGTTGACACGTTCCATAATATTTGGCTGCTGCTGACCTTGTGATGCGGTAATCGGTGTTGGTGGAGATGGTGTGTGGGCCGGAGCTCTCACTCATGCCGTATAGCTCCAACAAGGGGATGTTCAGGCTCATGAAGTACTCCAGAGTGTCTTTGGTGATGGGGGCAGCGCCCGTGACGCAGAACCTGCAGCGGTCTAAGCCCAGCAGTTCACGGACCTTCTTTAAGACCAGATTGTTAGCCATTGTGAAGCCCCATGGCACCTGATTCTCCCTGAAACCCAAAAGATCAAAGTGGTTGAATGTTTGTTAGGAATTAAGAACTGGCCCAAAATGAAACACTATCACAGTGGCAATGTTGATCTGTCTCTAGACCCACCACTTTGGCCCAGAGAGACTATTAGATGATTTATAACCAGCCGTACTTAGTGCTAATTAGCAAATGTTAGAGTTGCTAACATGGTACCTAACAAGGGATCTCTGCTGCTGCCTCACCCGTTCATGAAGCTGTAGGTGTACTGCAGGCCTATGGACTTGGCCCAGTTGGCCACTGTCCTCCTCAGAGGGGACGCCTTGGCACCGGCAGCTTTCATCTTCTCCTGCATCTTCTCCCACACACGAGGAACCCCCAAGAAACAAGTTGGGCGAGCCTCTTTCAGTGTGGTGACGAGGGAGCCCTGGAAATACGATGATGATCATCGTCAAAATAGGAAATCCTCATCAATAATGAGATGGAGGTACAACAGTAGGTGTCCTTACCTTGAGGGCGTCTGGCTCTGCAAAGTATGTGGTCATGGCAAAGGTAACACACATCCACATGTCAACGAGCTGGGCTGCCACATGGCTGAGCGGCAGGTAACTGACCACCACGTCCTCAGCGTACTTCATCTTCAGCATGGTTGATGCTGTGTTGACTGTCCATGTCAGCTGCACGTAAGAGGAGGCAGAAGCATTTTATTCAAATAGTTTTATCTCACAGACTGCTATCAGTATCTTATAAAGCGGTCTGGTTGAGCCCGTAGTAGTGTGGTCAGGTTATTTGTGTTTGAGGTGGGACTTTACTTCCACCAGCCAGCATTGATGAGATGGTGCTGCAGCCTTTTTCTATTTGAGGCAAATCATTAGCCAAGCAAGAAGTGTAAAGGAGGCCACATCCGTTCAATGTCACAATCTCTTTTACATTCAAAAAGCCAGATCCTAAATGAAGGTTTCAGTCATTTTTCAAGCAAAAATATTGAAGAAATGCCAGACACTGTTGGGACGAGCAGTTCTCCTCCACCCTTTCCCTGTTGTTTGTTGTTTCGCTGTGTTTCCTGTCTGTACATCCCCTGTGTGTGTGTGTGTGTGTGTGTGTGTGTGTGTGTGTGTGTGTGTGTGTGTGTGTGTGTGTGTGTGTGTGTGTGTGTGTGTGTGTGTGTGTTATCTGCAGGGTGTGGTTGCACAGGCCTGTAATACAAAGTGCAACGCAGCATATTTTACAAACCAACAGCAAACTATAATTAGTCAGTTAAGCAGAAAGGAGAGCTCACCGACTGGGAACGTATAAATTAATAGACTTATAATAGCACAGCCCCATGAAGAACATGATGGATCTGACTATAATCACATACGTATGTGTATCATATTAAATTAATGTGTTGCTTAGAATAGAAGATACTTTATTCATTCATTTTTAGCAAAATATTGCTGTTGGACAATTTTAGATTCTGTCTAGATTTAAGTTCTTTCAGCGTTGTGAAACAGACAAATAAAATAAATAAATAAATAAAAATGAAAAGCGGTAGCAAGGTTTCCTTCCATATCTGTCAATCACCCACAGTACCAGGAAGTAAAGCAGGTAATGTATACAGTCTGCACAAGACAGAAGTGAATATATAATAAGAATATATGATCAGAGAACTTATACTGATTTACATCTTTTGGGCAGAAAGAATAGGGCTTAAATATTGTCATACACGCCATAAGAATACATATAAGCAACATTTATTTGATATAATACACACACAGTATGTAATTAGAGATTGTGTTCTGGATGTCGCAGTGATATTATAGTCTATTAATTCACACCTTATATAGTCTATTAATGACAGGGATTTTTTGGCAGCTGCCCTCTCTGCATGTGGCAATTAAACTGTACAGATTAGAGTCTGGATGATGACTTAACCTACTTAATAAGAGCGTAATGTTATCTCACCATCAGTAGGCGGGGCGTTTACAGGCTGATCTCTTATCTGAAACCAGCTGCAACCCGGTCTCCTGTTTTTCTTTTGTGCTTTAGATTAAAACCCACCCGCTGCTTCAGCCACACCCTGTTGAGTTGTTTGGATTCTTTACCTGCCTGCTCTCAGCCAGGCATCATCTGAAATCTGCTCTATGTAAATCCTAACAGACGCGCTCTGGTTCCAGTGCCACTTATTTGATTATTTGCTGCTTTGGTTGGTCATATATCATTAAAAACTTAAGATCTTAATGTTTTGGACTTTCGGTTGACAACAAAACAAGACAGTTGAATATATAATTGATTCTGGGTATTGTCGTGCAATTTTTTTTTTGTTTTTAACAAACTAAATGATTAATTGGCAGTTAAAAAGAATTGTCATTTGCACCCTTAGAAGAAATAATGTGTATAAAGTTGTCAAACAATAAAAACTGAGAAAAGGAAGGTATTTGTCTCAATAACTCACATTGTCATGGCTCAGCATGACTCCTTTGGGGGTGCCAGTGGTTCCAGAGGTAAAGATGAGAGTGCAGCACTCGTTGGCCCGGAGACTGTCGATGACAGCATTCAGCCGCTCGTCGGGCACGTCCTCCCCCACCTTCAAGAACTCTTCCCACTACACACAGAGATTATGTTAGAAAGATAAAGGTCTGAATCCAACTGTACTGAACTGTCGCTGATTCGAGTTCAGTCACATTGAACTAAGTTCAACTCGTAAACAACATGAAAGAAAGATAATCATTTTGCATTTTAAGGTCAGTGTTGCAACTACAGGCATCACATAGAGCATACAATCAGATTTATGTGGATTATCTGCGTGAACTTACCGTATACAGGAATGGCAGTTTCTGTTGCAGCTCGCCTTTATACTGGACAATGGCTTTCAGGTTAGGTAGATCATCTTTAACCTGTTGGGAAATACAAATGAAAGAAAGGTCATGTGAGGACAGACGTGATTTCTTTACTTTATTATCTAGTTATACTAACGAAGCTCCTGACCTGCAGGATTTTGTCGAGCTGTTTCTGGTTCTCCACAACCAGGACGTCAGCCTCACTCTTGGCAGCCACATACTGACAAGCTTCGGGAGAGTTGGTGGTGTAGATTCCAGTTGCCAGACCCCTATACACAAATCACATATAGCAGAGTTAAAAGCCCTGTTGAATGCATGCATGCCATTTCAAGCTTCACTGCGGATGTGGCTCAGTGACGTTTAAGAAGGTATTTGCTCTTTTGCCTACAGATTGTATCAAAAATATGAATCTGGATGGCTGCACACAAGCTTCACCCCCTTCAGGCTCCCTGAGACTTGACACCTGAACGGCCCAACGAGGGTAAGCAGGGACACAGACGGATGTTGAGATAAGCGTGTGCAGATACAGTGTCAGGTGTAGCAATGCCGATGAATCTCTACAAGTCCACTTGGAATTTTACCAACTTCCATTAAATGTGACCTTACCCGGCAAAGATGCAGCCGATGTCTGAGATGAACCATTCTGGGGAGTTGAATCCCAGAATCCCCACACCATGGTAACGCTGCAGCCCCAGCTAACAAGAAGAATAGTGGTTAAGCATGTATCTTTAATGACAGTGCCTCCATTACTTTTGGCCTACATCTCGTTTCAAAAGCCACTCCATCTCATGGGATGTGAACGTGTTCATGAAACAGGAGACGTAACACAAGCTGTGAATTTCACACGCCCAAGTGTTCATTTTCAGCAGCCTGATCTCACACCACTGAGGGTACAGGGAGGGGGGCATTCTGGGGTACTGTTTACAAAACTGCTGCAAATAGGAACACACAGTGTTGTAATTGTGTAAGTGTGTAACTCCTGTGCAATAATTCACATGCATGTCACACATGTTTCTTGTATTGAATCAAACACTTCTGTTACACTAGTTTAGGGGATAGATGTTGAATAGCAACATAAGATATATCATAGTGTAATGTTTGGCTCGACTTCAGCACACTGGATTTAGATGGAACTGTGGCTTTACAGTTCTGACTCACAGCTTTCAGGGTGTTTGGATTCATATTAGGTGCAGAATTTCTAACACTTTTTTTTTTTTATCCCTAATCCTCCAGTTTTAGGAGAATTATTATCCATAATATGCATAAAATGACAAACCAAGACTTGGCCAACAGGTTGTGTATTTGCTGAAAACCAGTCTAAAAACCAGAAAGCAGAGGTGTCAAAAGTACAGACATTCTACTACTTCAAGGAGAAGTACATATACGTGTGTTCAAAAAGACTCTGGCTTTGGCTTTGAAATGTACTAAAGTATAAAAAGTAAAAAGTATCCCTTTGGAGGATATTTATACGTCATATTAATACAAAAAAACAAATCTATAACTCCTCTCAAATGCATTAAAGTACCGAGCCTGTTTTGAAAATAGCAGAAAATACAGATATTTGTTTTCAAATGTAGGGAGTAAAAGTAAAACGTTTTTAGAAAAATAAATACTCAAGTAAAGTACCGAAACCTGATAATTCTACTGAAGTACCGTCAAGTATTTGTATTTGGTTACTTCCCACCTCTGCCAGAAAGCCCCTAGAGCAAGTGGAAAGTGCAGTATTTGTCTGGGAGGGAAGTATCTGTCATTGGGCCATATTATTAAATACAACAGGACCACTTAGTTGCTTTTAAAGCTAGTGAATGTAAACGTGCATACAGTGACACATTTGCTCGGCCCAGTTTCTGTTCCTGCAAATGTGAGGATTTAGTTTGGTTGTGCAAACACTCAATTAAAGGTAAAAGACAACACAGTTCATGTTTCTTTTAAAAATTAAATGTACTCGAGTTGAGAACCAACATACCAAAACAATGAGCCACTGCCAAAATATTTCATGATTATTCAGTAGTAATAGTATAATTATTCTTTTCTACACTATATGCAGAACAAGTCAATTTGCAAACCAACCTTGAGGAAGCTTTTAGCTGCTGCTCTGCACTGCCCGTAGTACTGGCCCCATGTCAGGGTTTCCCACTGGCCTCCCTTTTTGTAGGCCAGGGCTGGATGATCCGCATGGTTTTCCACAGTCTGCAGGAACAGCTGGTGGATGGTGATGGGATTCTCCGAGGCCGGGCCCGAGCCCTCCATCCTCAGCCTGACTGCATCGTACCTGCTGGTGCTCCATAGATTGTCAGCTGGGGCCAGAGGTGTCGGAGCGCTCGCCTTCGACAAGGGAACTGCCCTGGGCTCTTCTGCAGTGGGACAACAGGGGCAGCCGTGTTTACCCGCCATGACAAGTCAATTCAATAAGACACCCGAGTCACACCGGCACACTGAGACTGCAAGCTTTAGGAGAAGATCCGGGTGCACGAGACGACTGCAGACATCTCCCAACCACCCTGCAGCCTTTTCCTACTGTGTCAGAACAACACGATTTACAGGTTATGGAGTGAACGAGGGAAGGTCTTACTGATACCTGAGACAAAAGGGGAATGTCAATGTACCTACCATTCAGGTTCAGTAAGAGGAAGTGTGTTGGAGCATCAGATAACACAGGCAATAAAATCCTACGTTTGTTTGTGTTGCTAAATTTACCCGCTTTCATTTGCTTTTTTAATCCTTTTTTTAATGTCTTTTTATTTTCCTGCCATCACAATGTCAGTCTCACCAAAACCTCACAGAACTCCTAAAACATGAAAGGCGTTTGCCCCCCGAGCATTTAGCACCTACTGTTACAGCTCTCTGACTCGGATGTGCATTTTTCTCTCCACCATGTGGCTGTAAGTGCGTCACTTAGACAACTTCACACAACTCTTTTCATAAAAAGGTCTCTCATTTCAAAGGTCATGGTGCGTCATTTGATACAGTGAGACGGGATGTTTTTCTTTACTGCATCTAAAATCCCCCATCAGGCTTTTCAGACCACCATTAGACTGGTTCACATCACTCTTCTTCTTATGTGGCAGATATAACGCCTCTTGTTTTCAGTTGTATTTGTTTTTCTTTTGAGTTTTTCACATAAGGCTCTTACCGAGTGAAAGGTCTTCAGTGGCTTCCTCCAGCTCAGAGGTTGTACTGAGCTCAGCTGTGGTGACGTTTCCATTGAGGACCAGAGTGGAGTGGGTCTTTAAGTCAGTGGAGATGCTGTGGATAAACACACATACACACAGTACACATGGATCAAATCGACATGATCATTCAGATGTGTTCCCTGCTCTGGGACATGCATCACTTGGCATACCTCTCAGCTTTACCATTCACGACTGCAACACCATTGCTCTTCACTGAACTCTCCTGGACGCTCATCTCGTCTTTGCTGGAACAGCAGAAGAAAACCGACTTAGAAAGGTGTTCAAATTAGAATTCAATTGAGCATTAAAACCCTCCACGCAGTTGAGATTGCCCATTGTGAAACCAGGCTGCTCCGGCACATTTATACAGGGCTGACATACACCAAAGTCATTGCAACAGGTCAGAGCCAATGACCGCCATCGCCAAATGTTGAAACTCTGAGTATTGTGCCAGAAAGCATTTCAGGACATTTGCATGCTTTGATACTCTTTGACCCACATGATCACACCTAGAGGTCTCAGTCATCGCCAGTTCATTACAGTTCACACGGGGACTAACCTGCTGCACGTATTACATGAAACGTAAATATTGTCAAAAAGGCTCGGCTGGAAGGCTGCCTCACTCAGGGGATGCCATCTAGTGTCCAAAACATTTAACTGCTGTTTTGTGGTCGCGAGCTGTAACTTCAAATAAACTGCCTGAAGATACATGAAGACATATCTAAATACAATAGCAAACTATCAGTGGAGATGCACTATAACTGTTGCTTAAGTAAAACTAGCAGCTTAGTACTGATCTGTACAAATACCTTGAATGTAGGAAGTAAAAGTCCTACATTCAAGATTCAAGTAAAAGTACAAAAGTATCAACAGTGAATGTACTTGAAGTTTTCAGAGACATGTTTTTACTGATGCTGAACACATAAGCAGTATTCTAACGTTACAGCAGGTGGAGGAGAGCACATTTAATAACTTTATTTAATGCTGGATAGTTTAATCCACAATATCATATTTCAGAAATTGATCTTATATTTAGTTTGAAAAATCTTAATCTGGAAAACATATAATAACTCCAAGTGTCAGATAAAATCCAGAGTGTAAAGTATCTTAAAATGGAAATAGTCAAGTAAAAGTACCTCAAACTTGTACTTACTTACATAAAAGCACTTAGTTACTTTCAACCACAAATAAGCAACACATTCAATGACATACGTCACGGTCGGTTTGCAAAACAAGTATTAGATTAAGATCTGTCAAATCAGCAGACCATCGGTCTGACCCCTACTTTTTAACTTTTTCTGGATCAAAGTTCAACCGACTTGCAAAACTACAGTGTGGCAATATGAAGTGGCAACGACACACACTTAAAATGCAGTAGAAAGTAGATTTCATCCTCAGTAATGATTTGTACATTACTCAGAAAGAAGACATGACCTTTGAAGAAAAATGTGTTTATGATCTTCTAGTGAAAGACTAGACTCGAGACGTCAAGACTAGACGCCCTACAGTCTTGTAGGCAGAGTAGTTAGAGAGTTTTAGTCTCAGTACGTAAGAATGACGTCCAGCAGAAAACAACTCATTCATTGTGGACGAGTGATTTCAAGTAAAGGCTCAGTTCAAGTCGAATGGGGCTATTTCCATCTCTTAGTTGTGCATTTGTTTGAAACATATAATACCAGAGTGAATTCAGTTTGCTTCAGTCAACACGTCAACCAGAGTTTGTCTTGGCTCAAAATGAGGCTGAGGTGGTACCATGCTGACTCCCGCCGTGGCATGCATTCAACTGGCTATGGAAAAAAATACTAATGTGCTTTCAGAGAATACAAGTGACAGCGGTGTCTGTCTCTAGTATGTTCCTTTTCGAGGTTCTAGGGAGACGTCACATGTTGTACACATCTAAAACCCTCTGAGGTAAATTTGTGATATCGGGATGTTTGAGTAAAATGTAATTAAATGTGAATTCCTGTACATTGAATGTCCATTTCTATCTTCCTGTTGTGGTAATATGTGTTCTGTTGTCCTATCACATGATATCAACTAAAAAGTCCCCTGAAGCAGAAAAAGAGCGTTACATATCAGGAACAAAGATTTTCTGTCATCCTCATAAGAGACATGTGGTCACCATAGCAACTTATGACAACAAACGGTGCCCTGCATTCGTCTCTTCACACAAAAGCAGAGAATTGGAACGTGTCCTACCTTCCTCTGGGACAGGGCTGAGTGACAGTAGCCGTCAGGTGCAGGAGAGGAGACCTGGATCAACCTTTGCCCGACGCAGGTGCTCGACTTTTGGACCCTGGAGAAATGATCCGCCTGAAGAGGACTTACATCAATGCACACAAGCTTCCCCTGAACTCACACCTCTGGTCCGGAGCTTTAAAGACTTTTGCAATCCTCGTCACACCTGCTGGTTGACTGGTTAAAGATCCACCAACAAGCTTGACCAAAGGTTACGTCTCCTCTGGGTGAAGGAGGCCTGGAAGCTTACAACAGTCTGCTGCTGGTAACCTGCTATGTTGTTGTCCATTAGACCAGCAGATAAGCAGATTTGTAACATTTAACGCTGGAACGCTTGAGCAGGTTAAGAGCTTATCATTGTTAGATATGCAGATGAGACCTATCTGAGAAATACTGATAAAACCAGATAAGTCCCCTCAGGTTTATGTGGAGAGTTGAGACTTTGAACGATAAAAAGAGTTGTTCAACCGTTGGACCAAACTTGTGCAACTCTCACTTTTTCTACTAGATGGACACATCAAGAACGAAGTGTCAAAGATACACGGAAATGCACTATTTTCTCAAACATTAATTCTTCCACCTTTCTGTCTGGCATGATAAAAAATAAAAGAGCACTATAAAAGAGTCGGTGGTCACGGTTTTCTACATAAATTATTTTTTTTGTCACGCGTCATTCGTTCAGTCATTGTTTCTTCTTTTGTCTGATAGCTGTGTTCCAGCTGTGTGTGTAGTTCATTAAGTAAATATAGTGCAGAGTTCAACCCCTCCGTTCTCAAATGACCCTGTGTTACCTTGCTCATGGGCACCGAGGTCACTGAATCATACCACCCAGTCAGACCACCTCTGCCCAGACTCTGACCCTCACGCCCAACATGGAGCACATGACACCTGTGGAGATCTGCCGAGGGGACGCATGTGAACAGGAGGGTGTTTTTGTGTGTCAATTATTGATGTGGAAATCAATGAGTTGTTTTGAGATGTGGTTGTTGTTGACGTGTTGTTTTATGCTCTAAAGATGTTTTTTGACGTTGTGAATGTGATGCTTAATGAATGTCCACGACAACAATCTCTAATACATTCAGCGTTTATGAGACAGCGTTAATTCATATTTTTCCCCTCACATGATAATTTGAGTAGAAAACCTAATTCAATTAGATTTTATTTATAGTGTCATATCACAACAGAAGTCATCTTAGGACACTTCATACACTAGAATACGCTCATTATTATCAGTTAATACAATATCAACATCACCCAGGGGCAGCAACTAAAGAAACAAATGCCTAAAAATAAGATGTTAAGTATTCCCTGATTTTCTTTGACTATTGCTGTATATTAGGTCGTTTTATTATCTCTCTAGTATCTGCTGTTATTTTTAATTATTACAGACGCTTCCACAGTAGAAATATTGTCTTTATTTGCAGCCAGATAAAGTCTTCATTTTTACATTTGTCAAAATCAACATATGTACAAGTCATATTTCTGCCTGGTGAAGTTTGGTTCTTTGTCCGGGATGACAGGCTGAGGTTATGCTGACGGGATCAAACAGGTGAACGTAGCCAGAGGAGACAACACACACAGGAGAGCGCTATCCTGGTGGCCACGACATCTGTCTTCCTCCCAGGACGTGAATGTGAAGGTGGTAAACTGACTGAGCACCGTGCTTCCCGTCGTTGATCACTGCAGAGGGCGGAGAGTTACCCACAATTCAGTGTGCAAGGAAGTGCATTTTCCCACATACTCTATAGTCATATTTCTAGAAACTTACCAACTCTGTATCCTTCACTGAGAGACTCTTGCTTTGCCACATTTTTGGCAACAACCAACAAATGTCCTAAGAGCTGAAAGTAAAAAAAAAAAAAAGAGTGTTGACGACATAATGATTGCACATTATTCATAATGATAATTGTCTTTTCAAGGATTCAGCTTTGAGTGTGACTGATGTTCTCTGTTGGACTCGATGCCTGGAGGAGCAGCTAAAGTGAGCAGGCTGTATCCTGGAAACATTGGTTTTAATCTGTATTGCTTCTTATTGCATGAATGTATTTTTAAAGGTTTTGTTTTGCTTCCACCTAAGGTGAGATGAGTTGAACTTGAATGATATTCACACTTTAATATAAGACGCTGGGCTGTGGTCATGCACATCGCTGACGGTTTAATCAAAAATAGAGCACACATTCGGTATGTGGGATTTATGTTCCAAAATGTATGCCTTCCTGTCATTTCTACATTTCCACTGGGCTTCTCTGAATACTGGTCTCTAACGTTACAACGCTAGCCTTTCATTGCAGATCTTCAGATAGGAGCGTATGCACACGTTATCTCATCCAGCCAGTCAACGTCAGCAAATACACAGGAATTATCATGGCCTTGCATAACAATGCTGTTTTTATGCATTTCTTTTCTGCTTCATTTGTGCAGGGGTACTTTATTATTACCTTATTTTACAGTTTGTTTTTCAAAAAAGGAAAACCATTAAATGTATCCTATCTGAACAACAGTGCAACACATATATTTGTTTCTTAACTAAACGTAAGGACAGTGTTCCCAGGGTGTTTTAAGCATATTTCATGATAATAGTGTGAGATGCATTTATTTGGGGCAGGAAAATCAAAATGTCTGCGGCTATTTTCTTGGATACATTTAAATTAAGGAAAATTTAACGCAACATATTATTGTTTTTTGGATTATGTGTTTAACTGGGCAAATGGGGGGATGATTATCTCTAAAATAAAGAAAGTTTAGAGTTTGGGGTGACAAAGTCCATGAAGAGAAGCTTTTCGGAGTCTTGTGTAAGAAGAGCCCAGGGGAGGATGATGTTGTGACAGGTTAAGAAAGATGTGTGCAGCAATCACATGTAGGTGAAGTGTTCTCAGCACCTCACGACCCCTGTACAGGGTCAGCGAGGAGAGAACAGGCATGGATTTACCTCAGCATCATCATCTTTGGCCTCACTTATTCTGGGAATAGGGACCCTTGGAATAACCAGGAAGTGAACAGGGGCCTGTGGGCTGACGTCCCTGAACGCCAAACACTGATAAACACAAAAACAACATCATATGTGGCGTTTTTAATTGCACAACCTTCTCTAAATTATCTCTGGCGTCCACGTCAGACAAGATGTTTACCTTCTCGTCTTCATAAATGATATCTGCGGGGATGCTTCTGTCAATCACTCTGGAGAAGATGGTGGGGGCCGGGGAGCCGTACTTCCTGCTGGCCTCCTGTGCCAGACTCACCTCGTCACTTTTAGTGCACAGCGGTCTCTGCGGGTCAGAGAGACGCACAGAGGAGGCTGAAAGCTCTGATCTGAGATCTGCTGCAAGCACGTAAACACGGCAAGGAAGCAAACCTGTGGGTGGTGGGGCGCTGCGTGTCCCCCACTGTCACCACCAGGACTAGTGGAGCAGCTGCTGTCAAACTGCTCCGCTGCAGTTAGCAAAAAGAAACCCTGTATGAGGATAAGAGTTGTCGTGTTTACAGAAGCTAACGTTACCTCGGCTCGACAAACACGGTGCAAACGGCCGAGGTGAGCCGTCCTGGTCCCGGCTAACTGCGTCCGCAATATCTGCCGAATAGACATAGCGAGCTAACAGCTAATATCGGATTACCTAAGTAAATATTCCAGGCTGTATCTTCTCCACCCAACACAGTAAAGTTCAAAGATCTAGTTCACAGACTAAACTCTGTTGTACGTTGACGTTGCCTTCAAGTACTCCTCGTAATGTTGACGTGGTTCTGACTCGCAGCTTGAAGAAGACGGATTTCAGTTTAAACTACTGAGAAACGACACGCATACAGTTACTGTTGGTCACATATATTAATATAGCGCTGTTCGGTGTGTATAGGGGCATTCATGTACCGGCAATTAAGTATTGCAGGGATCAAACGTAAACATGCAAGTATATCATATATTATTGGCCCAAAAAGTGAACTTTTCTCTCATCGATTATTAGACAGGACTTCATTGCTCATCGTCTCCCATTTTTGGACCTGGTAGTGTAGATTTACGTTCTCTAAGTCTTATAATGTCCGTGATAATGTTGTGTAAAAATCAAACTTACGATATTTGTGAATGCGTCCAAAGGGAGGGTCGCTTCAAGAGCCTCACCGTTCTCTGATGCTAAAAATGACACTAATATTAGCAATTTAAAGTAAATCACATGACATGGGCTTAAACTAAATTAACTATAACAGATATTTAACATTTCTCTGTTTAAGTGTAGGAGTTGATCTTTAAACGACTACTCTAGAATAGGGGAGATACGTATTTTATTACAACCTTTCGTACGCTAGGGGGCGCTGCTGTGGGAGACTACTGGCTCACATGTCAACGGAAGAACAAGTTGAAGTCGAGTCAAAGAAGAAACATGGCGGCCCGCACACGGCTGCCCTTGCTGTTCCCCAGAAAACTGCCTCCGTTTAGAAACCAGAGGCTTGCTCACACCGAGGCTGCTGTCAAGGAGCCCGCGTATCCCGCCCTCGTCCCCTCTCTCACGGCTAAAAGCAAATCTGCTCGGGGGCGGCAGGTCCAGGACCAGGTACAGAAGATATGTGCTTCCCCCGTGGAGGAGAAGCTCTCCCTCATCGCTCGCGTCCAGCGGAAGAAATTTGTGGTTTACCCTCAGACTTTCGCACGAAACGCAGACAGTTGGTACCAGCACTTCACCAAGACCGCATACATCCCGGGCCTGCCCGAGAAGTTGACCGTGGTCCCGGAGCAGAGGACCGGGGGAGAGGAGGAGGGGAAGGAGCTGGAGGAGCGCTCACCTCCATCCCCGGCTCAAACCACGGTGGACGGGGTTGGACATGATGCGTTCGCGGACATCCGCTCCTTAGTGACTCGTGTGATTTTACAGGAGCACTGGCACCTGATGAAACGCAAACCTTACGTGTACAGACACCAAGAGCAGATGGTTGGACCCTTTCTGAGAAACCTGGTGACCGAACTCACCTTCAATCTGGCCAAATACAGCCCACTGCTCCGCCTCTCCAGTCTGGGTAGGCTCTGTGATTTCTAGCTGCCTTGACATCCACTTTGGGAATGTGGCTGGTACTTTCACATGTGGCCCAGGAAACATGGTTTTCATCCTTATTTTGACCGATCAAAGAGAACAGGGTGTTGATATTTTTGACTCAACACCAATTATGTGACTTACCACTTGCAGCTGGTTTAGAGGACAAAAAGTTAGAAACGTGCAAATCATTTAATAGTTCAAATTTACCAAGCAACCAACATTGGCGAGCATCTCAGCCTTTCTGAAATAGAGGTGTAGCACCACAGTAAAGGGCTGACAACACATCTACTTTGATAGCAGCTAAACAGCTTTTTCAAGTCACTCATGATGATTATCCTGATAACTTAAATTCACCACGATTAAGTTCAACAGATTGTATGAATTATTATTCCACAGACAACAGTTTGACCTGACTAAATCATGTTTCTTTTGTGTCTTCCTATCAGATATAAACCCCCAGGTCAACTTTTATTGGAGGAGGGGACAGAGAATCATCCCTAAGGGGCACCGGAAAGGCCGCCAAGAGCCAACCAGGTTCCAGATCGACGACCAGCCACTGAGTCAGATCAGGATAACTCAACAACTGGCACAGGTAGACATCATTCCCATACTGAGTTCATGCATTCACCTGAAGTCATGTTTGGGGGTTTTCATACATGACAAAGCTGCCAAACCAGAATAAAAGTATCTCAACACAGATTCACACCACTGATGACACGAATACTTTAAGCACACATTCTCAAAGATGCTATAAAATGTTACAAAACGTGACACATCAGAGATCTTAATGTCGAGATGAAACGTAATCGCAAGCTCATCTCTCTTCTGTACTGTGACATATTTCTGAGTTTGATTTTTTGATTTAATTGTTCAAAAGTTGCAGATCGATTGATGGATGTCATGATGTTATTGGAACTTCATATCAAGCTTTCAAGTGATTTTGTTGTTTTCTGTCATTTTAATTCCTCACAGTTTACCCCACTGGAGGCCTGTTATGCAGCTGAAGTCCCAGAGGTCAAGTTTGCTCCCGACGTGATGCCTCTGTTCAGAAGACAGTATGACAACAAAATCTTCACAGGTAACACCAGAGGCTCCGTCTTCATCCTGATTACAGGGTTTTATCAGAAGAACATCAACTGATCATGCTGTATGTTAAGTTGCATGTTGTGGTATGTGAGTTGAATTGTTATTCAGTCGCCACTAGGGGGCAGACTGAATAACATGCAAATGTCTAAGCTGCTGTCATGTTCTTCCTGTTCTGGCCTATGAGTCAATTGTGTTTCCTGTTTTTTAGATACTATTAGGATAAATCTCCACGTATGATTTAATCATTAAAAAAGGACACATTGTCAGATTGAATCACTTGCTCGGTTCACATCAACGTTGTCTCCTCTTGGTCTCACTACCAGGTGCCAAGCTCCCAGACCCGGCATGCTACGGCCACACCCAGTTCCACCTGGTGCCCGACCGCTACCACAGAGACCGGATGGCTCGGAGGCAGCAGTCTGATCAGGTGGAGGTCTTCCTCAGAGCCAATGCACTCGCCAGCCTCTTCGCCTGGACGGGAGCTCAGGCCATGTACCAGGGTGAGTTCTGTACCCAGGAAAGAGATGCACACAGCTTATGCACCGACACAGACACTGATGTATCAGATGTGACCCAAAAGCCTGGATCGGTATCAGTGATAACAGTATTGGGACTGAACAAGTCAGATCAGTGCATCCCTTGTATTTAGTGCTAGTCTTTTTAAAGTGGACGTCACCTGAAGACAGAAGAATCAGCTGTCTCGTTTCCTCTCACCTCTGTAGGTTTCTGGAACCACGAGGACGTCTCCAGGCCATTCGTGTCCCAGGCTGTGATCACAGACGGCCACTTCTTCTCGTTCTTCTGCTACCAGCTCAACACGCTGGCCCTCTCCGTGGAGACGGACGCCGACAACCCCAGGAAAAACCTCCTGTGGGGCACCGAGAGCCTGCGACTGTACGAGAGCGTGCAGGACGGCGAGGTGGTGGGTCTGAATGACGGCGTCATCAAGCTTCTGGTCCAGTTCCTCATGAACCAGCCGTAGAAGTGCATACTGTGACCTCCAAAGTGTTGGTAGACACAAGGAATCAAGAGGAAGAGCCCGGCGTGGCGGACGGGAGGGGGGGAGGGTCACTTTGTATAAAATGTAATGTTCATAAAGTAGAAGAAGCTGTGTTAAACAGGTGTAAAGTCCTGAAGAATTACTGTACAAACATCCAACATTACTATTATTGTGCAGACTGAAGCCTATTTATTCATAAATAAAATCCAGCTTTTCAAATTAACGTGTGTGTGTGTGTGTGTGTGTGTGTGTGTGTGTGTGTGTGTGTGTGTGTGTGTGTGTGTGTGTGTGTGTGTGTGTGTGTGTCAGTGCTTACTACTAAAATGTTAACATTCATATCTTATTCATTTCTATTTTTGAACTCCTACAGCCACTTCCCTTCAAAGGAGCTCTTCGATTTAGCATTGCACTTACGACAGACGGTTTAAAAGAAGGAAACGGATGGAAATCAATGCAACCGAGACAGATTTTATTCAGCGTGTACTTCCTCTTATTACTCAACTTATTGTCTCCTGTGCAGTTAGACCTGTTAACAGACGGTGACGTGTAATATTGCTGGCGTTGCCCTTTAATCTGTCTCCACGTCGCCTCACACGAGGGCTGTGATGAGATATTTACTGCTTGTAGTTGTGATTTGCTTGTTTACATACAGAGTGGCACACCTTTCAGGTCTGCAGCCTAAAACATTAAAGACAGTTAAAGTCACGACAAGGGGAAACTAAACGAGTGAACATCACTACATGAACATGAAAAAGTCACACAGCATCTGCATATATGACGATATATGATACACACGTTATTATACACAGCATCTTGGGCACACATTACAAGGACAAAGTGCCCAAAAATATCATTTGAAGCACGGTAGTCATGGTGACATAAGTGCTTCAGCGTGTAAGGCACTGCTCACAAACCATAATGCATAAATATCTGAAGAAATAGAGGAGTTGCGGTTGAAGTTGGTGCCCAAAAGAAGAAAGTGCACTTCCTTTTTGAGACTGGGTGTCAGAGGCTCAGTGATGGGTGTCAGTTTTTCCACAGGAAGCGGGTGCATACAGGGTTCAAGACTAAAACCAGAAGGTAACCTCTCAGCTCTCTCCATCGATTAACAACAAAACTCACATCTTCTAGTGAAATAGAGTGGACAGAGTCAAATGAACGATTATTACGTGGCGGTTATTGCACTTCGCCTGGTGATTGTTATAGAATAGCTGCTGAGATATTGATTTTATAGCTTTATAATCACATTTTACATGAATCTTAAATATGGCAACAGTTTTGAAGAAGCTTGGATCTGTTGGATTTGCAGGCTTTAAACTTTCCGCTGCCTCATTGAAGAACTCTCATCTGGTTCGTTATTTTCATCCTGAGTCCTGGTGAAAGAAAACATGTACATCATGAAAACGACACATTTAAACAGGAAACTTAACAATCTACACATCTGAGATTCATCATAGTACTCACGATGTGTCTGCTTGGTTAGTCGCCCCATTTCCTGAGAATGCGGCAGATCATTTCAAGTTAAAATACAACATACAGTAGACACGTGAACAATTATATATACTTATTATATTACATATTAACAATTATATTAGATATTTGCACCATGTGACTACCTGCTGCGTTGCTTTTCTTGGACTGACTTCTCTCGTAGAGCAGAATGGCGGCAACCAGCACGATCACTTCGATGACGATGGCGATGAAGGGCTTCAGAGGCTCCTGGAAGCTGATGACCTGCAGCAGAGTTTGTTTTTTACTCAAGAAACAGTAAATCTGTACAACAACATCTACTGATCCATCAAAAGCAACAGTCCTGCATTCAAAACCTTCCAGGAATATTGTGTCCTTCATCTCTCCACCTTTTTACTCCTAACTGCTGGCACTTAGCTAGAGGTCAGCTAGAGGTCAGCTAGAGGTCAGCTAGAGGTCAGCTGCTGGTCAGAGTTACAGAAGCTACAAACCAGTAGGTGTTATAACAAGAATACATTTGTAAAAGATTAAGGAAATAAATATGGAAACATACAAACGGATAATTAAATAAAGTGAAATAGAAATAGGGGAGATATAACGATGAATAAAAAGTTAAATAAAAAACATGGAAATAAAGACAAATAACAAAATACACAATACTAATAATACAAAGTAAATTAATAATTATTATTAGCTTGGTGGTTATTGCACTTTGGCGATTGTAAGTTGATTTGTAAGCATTTTTATTTTTTCACATTTGATTGTGCATTTATTTCTGTACATAGTAATTTATCTATTTTCTAAAAGGTTGAGATTGTCTTGATGTTATTATTCTATAAGCTTTTTTTAGGTTAAACTTTAACCGGTGACAAGTAATTATAGTTGTTAGATGAATTAGTAAATGTATGAACCTAAACTAGGAACACTCAAGTCAAGTAAACGTGCCACAGTGTTTGTCACGCTCCATATCTGACCTTCAGCTCCACGTGGCTCATGGAGGTGCTGACTCCGTACACCGCCCCACAGTAGTACCGGCCTCCGTCAGCCTTCGTCAGGTTGTTCACCACCAGTTTGGTCTGCCTCTCTTCATTTTTGATTTCATAGCGGAGAGGCTCTGTGGCAGCTAAGATCTGCTCCTGGAAGAAATATATCAAATATCAAATTGAATGGGTCAGAGGTCAAGAATGTGATCAGATTCACAATCTTTCACAGTGAAAAACAAAATACCACTAAACAGTTTTTTAAAGAGAAAATACTTCATCAGTACCAAAAGGCATCAACACGCTTGTTTTAAAGTAACAATGAAAAATATTCCGAAAAATATTTTAACTCAAAATGTAATATTTTTTCCTCCTTCTGGAAATAAAATATCGAGCTAATCCTTTCAACAACCATCTAATCCATGTTATGTCCTTCCAGCACAGACTGTTTCACTCAGAAATACATCACAATATGCAGTTACATAGTGTTGAAATGCAGTTTTCTGCTGGAATTTAAAACCACACATGAATGCTCAGAGCACCTCACCCACCTTGTCTGTACCATTTGCTTTGTACCAGTTCCAGGTGTTAGGTTTCGGTTTGGCTTCCTCCATTTTACATGCCATCACCACAGAGTCGCCCACATAGCTGACTATCGGTTTATCTCGCACCTCACCGATCTGTGGAGCTGGTGGACGACAAGGAAGCACAATAATGACGGCACATTATATCCTGCATTTTGTTTCCTTCAACCTCAGTGACTCAACATTGTGTTCATTATGAAGCTCTGGAACAAGCTGATAACAACGCTGACATTTGAAATGTGATATATACGTTGAAAGGATGTGGTCTGTACCTTCCAAAACAAACTCTATTTTTGCTTCACTTCCAAACAAGCATGTGTAATGTCCGAGGTTTTCTTCACTGACGATGCTGAACCTGAAAAGCAAAACAATATATAAAAGAAACTCAGTGTGCTTTGCTTTCATGTAAATTTAAAAATGTAATATTTCTATTTAAATTCACTCATTCTACTCTTAATCCTTGATAACCTGAAAGTGGAATGTATTTATTTTTTACAATTGGCAGTGCAGACTAAGAATAGTCAGTTTTGAGATTTCGAGCCGCTGGCCATTAAAATATACATTTAATTTGTGTTACATAGAAGATTTTTGTAAATCATGATGCACACACACACATGCATTTAAATGGCTAGCATAGAACCATAGGCCATACCTATCAAAACTAACTGAAAATGCCTTTTCTGAAGCACATGGATGGAATACTGAACATATGAAGTACTCACAGCCGTTTGAAATGATACTGATCGTTCTCCAATGGCAGCGTGACACGACTGTTCTCCACCTCCTCCCCATCTTTTCTCCAGAACCCAGTTATGTTTGGGAGTTTGTTCTGGTTACCTGTCCAGGTACACTCCAGGGCTAGATTGACAGGGTTCAACAGTTCAACCTTCTCCGTGTGACTTTCACCTGTGAGGAGAAGTTGAAGCACAGACGCAATGGAAAATCACAAAACACCCTTCTCTGCCATAATACTATGATTTTAAAAGAGTTACCTTTGAGAAAAACGCTCCTTACATCTGTTGGCAGGGGACTGATAGGAACCAGAGGTGGGGGCGTTGGACCGGGTGTCTCTGACCAGACAACACAGTATTAACACACACACTCTGGTTGTAATATAATAATAAATACTTGGTTTCTAGGTTGCACTAGCTGATATTCTGAAACAAGAATAGTAATGAAGGTACAATGCAAACAAGCTAAAACAAACAAAAAAAATCAAATATTAATTTCCTAAATATCTCAGGGCAGGATTAAATGTAGAATACAGACAAAATGTGCTCACGAAAGGTTCACCTCTTCTCATTTTTAGTGGTATTATAATAAAAAAGGTGATATTTTTTCAAATGTATGGTATCATCATCATACCCAATAAGGACAATAAACAATCATTCATGGTAAATGTATGTCGAATTAAAATAGAATCATATATTTGTCACAGGTATATAAAGTCTTTCAAATCATTTTATATATTTTTTTTAATCCTTAGGTAAGTCATTGCTCTTGGTCTTCATGTAGAGTTTCTGTGTCCCGTGATGATTTCTGACATAATGAAAAATAAACAGTGACTATGAACAAAGGATTTACTACAACTTTTAGGATTTACTACAACAAACCAAAATGTTGTTGATAAAACGAAACACGATGGTATGGAAGCCCTAGACATTTTTCTTCTACTCCTCACAAGGTTACGGCTCATCTGGCAGGGAACTGGGATGCAGAACAAGATTGTAACACGACGCCCAAATGAAAGAGTCATTTACTTGTAATGGTGCGTCTGCAGGAGACGAGAAGCAGGAGGATTTGAAAAAAGAGCTGCTTCCAGGAGGCTGACATGATTATTATCCCTCTGTCGTCTCTGCAGGCAGGTTGCTCACTGCTTCTCCCTCTGCCTGCTGCATCATCTTAAAAAAACAGCACCCACCCTCCTCCACCACTCCTCCAATAGCTGCACGAGTGACGCAACCATGATATGACCCTGCAGCCTGTGAGTAGCTGACTCCATCCATTATTCAACCAGACGGGTTCATTTCTCAATGCTGTGTCGCAGTGTAGGTCCGGTGTGAACATGCTGAAGTCAACATTCCTGTGCTTGAAGTGAAATGTTGCTTTGTGTGGGGAGAAAGGATGCTTTGCTATTGTGCTGCTGCTGTGGAGCTTTCTGCAAGGTGCCCTCAGCTGTTATGTGAGCGGATGTGAGCTGCTAGAGCCTGTGAACACAGCCAGGAGAGGAAACCACCAACCTACTACTGATACTGTGGTTCATTAGCCTTTTCATACATTTGGAGATTTATAAGCAACCAGTGAAATCAGAAATGGTCGATTTCAGATAATTTAATCTAAATTAATTAATCCAAATTAACATTTATAAAGGCGGGGAGAATTTTCTTGAGCAGATTTCAACAAAAATAATGTCCCATACTTGTGTAACTCAGCACTCACTTCTGCTTGTGTCGGATACTCCAGCCCTGTTTCCACCTCTAGAAACAACCCCTATGATCAATAACCATAACACCCTCATGTATGGCGTCATACAAACACAGGCTAAATGTGTCAAATAGACACAAGCACACACTCCTCCTATTAAGGTTATCTGTGCTCATGTTGATTTTGTACCACTCTGGTCTTTCCAGTATATTTCACTATACATTTCCATTCTGTCTTCACACTTATTTGTCAACTTCCTTTATATCTCTGGTTAGTAGTAGTTTCTTAAAAGGTTGTTCCTGTTTCCGTCACGCTGTGGAGCCTTTATGTCTGTGCTAATGAGCCCATGGGGTTCTCATAGTGACCTCATAATACAATTGCTGTACTTTTATTTTACATTCAGGTATGGGCCTCAAGCCTCAGGAATAATGTCAATCAAGTGTGCAGCGGACAACCTAAATGTAGCATCAAAGATGTGTGGGGAATAATAATGTGAACAGTGGCTTAAATCCCAGCAGGAAACTCTGACTGGAACTCTTTTGGTGTTTAAGTGTTACAGTTCACGTATTAGAGCAGATGGAGACTCTCTGAGGAGCTGCTGACATTAAATAGCAGGGGAGGTGTTTTTTTTATATCCAACAGATTTGTATTTTAAGTTTCTAGTCATCATTTTCTCTCCTCCGGCTAATTATATTACAAAATGTCTGCTAACGGCCACCAATCTTTATTCCAACTGTACAGCAGGGGGAGCTCCTCCAGCCTCACGTCTGTTTACAAGGCTGTTCATGCAGTGAATGCCATACAGATTGCTTCACTCCTTATCTTTTTAATCTTAATTTGTGCTCATGTGGTTCATATTTTTAGAGATACAATTCACATACAAAAGTCACTATAAAGCTCGTTGAGGCAAATAATGCTCATAACTAGAATATAATATTCTAAAAAAATGGTATAATGTCACAACATGTAACAGAAAGAGCAGCACTATTGCAGAAACGTTAGACACTGAATGCTTCTCTTCACGGCTGCTGAAGCTGCAGACTGTTGATGAAGACGGTCTGCAGCTCGTTGATGTCATCGGTGGTCTCTATCGGGATGCTGAGCCGCCCCGGTGAGGTTGAAAGTCCACCGACTGAGTCGTACGCCGGTCCGTAGCAAGAATGGCCGGCGTTGTCGTAGTAGGAGTCCCCGCAGCCTCCCACTGCACCCTGACGCTCGTAGACGTCCAGGTACTGGTGCTGCGCCGACAGGCGGCTGTAGTCCTGGACCTGGTGCGACCCGTGATGGAGGTGGTGTTCGGGCCCGGGGCTGTGGCAGGGGCTGTGGGAGGGGCTGTGGGGCATCATGCAGGTCTGCAGGCAGCTATTTCGCCGCACATCCCGGTTCAGGTCCAGTCGGGCGATCAGCGGCTTGCCAATGTTGATGCTTTTGGTCCAGTGGACCGATTCGTCGTCCATGGCGGTGAAAGTGCCCTGAAGGCACACGGTGAAGACCAGCTCCTCCTGTCGCATGTGGGGTTAGAGAAGAAATACTATTACAAGACACAATGGGATTTGTAACAATTAAATTAAACTAAATTGAACAAAATAGTTTCTAGGATGGACACATGATCACAGAATTATAGAGATTCTCCATCAAGTGAACACAAAGGAAAGTAGATTGTCCATATAAATAAAGCTGAACATGATCAAAACAGCAGTTGTTCTGCTTTTAAAGAGGTTAGGCTTTCACACGGCATTATATGGACTTTTTACCCGGAGCTTCTGCAGTGAGCTGACTCTGGTGTAAAGACAGTGCTGCGGCAGGTTGCTGGACAGCAGGTAGATCCCCGTCTCCTCCGGAGTCTCCCTGTTCATCTCTTTAGGATCCACATCAAGGTCCTGCAGGGAGGAAAAGAAACAGGTGGCAGCGTGCACAAGCTCACAAACATATATATATATATGCACACACCCATGCATTCTGGGACTATTGGTCCCTCGAGTCTGAAGACGACTGACTGACCTGTGAGAAGTCGGTGACGTGAGCCTGGCAGAAGGACATGTCCTCGGGCTTCTTAACGATGTGAGTGTAAATGACCAGCACGTTGGAGAACTCTGCAGCGAAGCCCAACTTGATCTGAGCCCCGCAATCAAAGTTGAGACACATGCTCTCAGGGAGCTCTAGAATAACAGACACATGGTTCTTCATGTTGGACTGGTTTCAATAACGGGTTTTCATGCTCCAAAAATTAAATGTTCTACTGAAACACTGGATATTTAACCAAAACAGATCTCTTAGAATCCCTCAAATTAAATAATGAAATAAAGGAAAAATAAGTGTTTGGTTGGCTGTTCATAACTGAGGCCCTAACCGGTGTAAGAGGGTCACTTCATTTAATGGGGCCACAAGCCACACAGATTGGGAACCGTGGTTCTAGGGAACAAAACACTGGTAGTGTGGTAGTCTATCACAAAACTGCTATACTTCCATAATATAGATGGTGTTTCTCACTGTTGGGTGGTTGTCTTGGGAAGCCCCCATGTGTGCAGGCGTGTATAAGTGTGTTGAATCAATTAACCAGAGTCAACATTTTAAATTGTGTGCAGTACAGCGCTGCAGTGAGCTTCCCAGCACAGTGATAATCAATGCTAAACAAATATTGGTTGTAATCTATGTTTTAAACTCACCGTGAGCCTTCGCCCACTGGAGGCTGCGAGCGTGAGGGACATCAGCGCTGTCGCCGGGCAGGATAGGATCAGTCAGGGCTCTCCTCTCTGACAGACTACTGCGGATCTCCAGAGCCTGCTTCCCTTTGGTAGCATCAAACTGACCCATGTCTGGATACCAACAAGCATAAATGATGTTGAATAAGGAGCAGTTAATCCACCCAGAGCTACTGGTCCGAAACAATAGTCAGAACAACTTCAAGTCATTTTTCATTCATTAACAGTACATTTATAAAGGAAAGTCCATGAGCCCACAACAATTGTGAATTAAAAAAAAGTATAAATTAATTATTATTTATTATTATAAAATATGGTGAGACAGCTTTCTGCTGCTGTGCACCGACGGTTTGGAACAAACTCCCAGCACATATCAGACAATCAACTCTGAAATTCTGTTTTACAATTCTGACATTAATAATACAATGCATGCTATTTAAACTGTATTCTGTAGAAAAAAGAACTGAGACTTCCTGTGGGAAACACAGCTTCTGTAAAACAAGTGATTTCAAAACCAAAACACTGCAAAATAGCCTTTTAATAATTCATGGTAACGTGTGTTCCTCCCTCACCCTCGGCCACTCTGTCCAGCACCACGGTGATCTTCTCATCGTCCAGCAGCCGCTTCTTCAAGAATTTGACAAACACACCGTTGGCGAAGCCGCTGGAGCTCAGCTCGAAGGCCTCGGCATCTTGGCACCTGAACAGCCAGGAGCAAAGAATACAAGACTTAAGATATTCTTGAAAATAAAATGTGTTTTTTGCGTGATTGCTGATTGGAACTTACGTGGCATATCCAAACACAATGTTGGCCGTGACCCTCAGGACAATATTTGGAGCGCTGTCATCATGAATATTTCTGAAAAATGCAAAACAGGGTGATAAATCCAGAACAGCTCCACGCTGGAGAGAAAGTAATTCCTTCAGGGTCCTGTTAACCTACTCTACCATCTGAAACAAGCAGTTTGAAGATAACATTTGGAACGTGTAATTAACATTTTTTTTTTACTAGCTTCTGTTGGTTTAATATAATAAATTTAACAGTGACTCACCTCTTCCTGCACATGTCCAGCAGGAAAACATTGAGGCCCGTCTCCTTCTCCTGCATCAGTTTAAGGATGCTCTGCACACATAAACAGTTGGCTGACCGGTACGGGTTTGGTGCGTCCACCGGCACCATGAAACTGTTGCCGTAGTTCTCATATCCGTGTCCAGCGTAGTACAGCAGACCTAAAGAGGGTTCATGTCCAGTGAGTATTACAGCTCTCCTACTGTCTGGACCCGCCCACAGGTGTGTGACGGCCCAACGTACCGTAGACTCCCTTGTGGAGCAGCAACAGGAACTCGTCAACGGCGTTTCTCATCTCCGACTCCGTGAGGTCCAGCAGTGAGACCACCTGGAAGTTTAGCTGCTGCAGGAGGTTGGTGAGGTCGTACACGTCCACCATGGGAGCTTTGAGCTGGGGGTGGTTCTGGTAAGACAGGTTGCCGATCAGCAGGGCCACTTTATCGGTCGCTGTGAAGGGACGCGTCACGGGAGAGGGAGAAAACCATCCATTTATAGTACGGGAGGGAAAACAACTCCTACGCCTCAATAAACTGTCTTTTGGAGCTGACAAGGGAACCGGTTATTTCAAATAAATCCTACATTACTGGTCAAATCCAGTCACTTTTATACAGGTTTTTTGTTGTGTGTGTGTTTTTTTGTTTGTCTTGCTTTCTCTCTATATCCTACTTCTTTATGGCTAACTGTTGCAGGAAAATGAAATGTACAACAAATCCAAATAAGTACTAGCAGGGTGTGGGTTGTACTGTTTTGAATACCAAATACAATGAAATTAATAGCTGTTTGATGTCATATACCAGTCTGCTCGCTGTTCACTGAATCTGATGACACTGTGTCACAGAGATGCTGATTAAACTTTTAGAGGGGTAATTCTCTGGTGTTGCTGAACTTATGCTGTACAGGTGATCAGATTTGAACAACTCACTAACTGTTGCATAAAGAAATGTGTTAAACGATGCTTACCATGAAGTTGTTCTGGAATACTATTCAGGAAAAGCTCACTGGATCCTAAAAATGTCAGTGTCACAATAAATGGATCATATCACAATTTTGTTTTAGCAAAAATATGTGTTTCAATATGTATGTATAAATAGTTGAGGAGTATGTTTCCACTTACCTTCCCCGATGGCATAAACATCATCTAGGAGCCAATAACAAATAAATTAGCATCATATAAAATGAGCATGTTTACGTCCTAAAGGTATTTTATTGATCCAGGAAAGAATGATTAGTCAAAGGGAAGGGAAGTCTGACAGTCAATCGCCATGCAATCAAATCAACTTGTTAGTTACTTGAATTAAGAGATTACTTGTTATTCAGTCGACCTTATTGTCAACAAATCTCCTGAATACGACAAAAGCAAGTTAATCCGTCTCTCAATGCTGTGCACCTACAACCAACTAGTTCCTACTGAACACATTGATCTTCTGCTCATTAATACATGGTTTCATTTTTGAAAAAGCCTCAATAATTTCCTCAAACAGTTGGATATCAACGTTTTTAGCAAACAAGC
Source organism: Eutrigla gurnardus (assembly GCF_963514095.1). Lineage (NCBI taxonomy): Eukaryota > Metazoa > Chordata > Actinopteri > Perciformes > Triglidae > Eutrigla > Eutrigla gurnardus. The sequence continues at coordinate 22,121,762 of NC_139936.1, forward strand.
TAATTGGTGCTTTTGTTGGGGACTATTTTTACGGTTTACATACACCCCACTGAGAGTTTACCACAGTAACATGACGGTGTATGCCTTCATCATTATAACAAACATGGCTCAATCACGTCTTATTTATAGCTAATGATAAAAATGGCAGGAAGAACAAACTCCAGCTGGCGTTGATACACAAACAATAAAAAAAGGAACATGTTAGTCGGATCATTTCCTTGTTGGTTTTGGTCTTTTCATTTGTTGACAACAAGACAATTATAGAACACAAATTTTCTTAAACATACAATTGATTGAAGGTTATGAGATTAGTTGAAAGAAGATTCATGCCCGTGAAACGTGGAGATCACACACCGTGAGGCTCATGCTGGTTAGTGTTTAATGGGACAATAAACCGGATCGTGACCCACATGCTGTTAAAGGACTTATGATCAACATTTGCATGCAGCTAATGCCTGCTAATTGTTTGGCTATCACAATGTAATACCCCATGCACCGGCGCTTTCAACTCTACCTTCAGAGCACTCCACTGCCACTGAAATCTGGACACATGACCTTGGTTCTTTCAGTCGAGAGCAGAGCAAATAATCACTCAGACGTAATGAACATAGAGCTGGTTGTACTGCACCACAATCACAGTGTCAAAAGGTGTAGCGTAGCGTGACATACCGATCACAACGTCCACTTCACTGGTCCACATTCTCTCGGTGCTGCTGCTGATCTCACAGCGGTACCTGCCTTGGTGTTCCTGCATCGAGTGAGGAATCTGAAATGCACAGTCACATTAAGCCTTGTTCTCTAACAAAGTAAGATGCTTGTGCTTTCTAACATCTGACAACTATAACAGAGAATTTTGGAGACAGTGACGCCATAAATCTTCTCTTATGAGCTGTGCTCACCAGGAGTTTCCTCTTTGTGGCGTTGGGGACCGGGACTCCATTTCTGTGCCACTGGTACCGAGGGATCGGCCGTCCCACGGCTCCACACTCCAGCTGCAGGTTTTCCCCGGCATGTAGCCGCTGGTACTGAGGCTGGATCACCAACTTCAGCCGACCCTCTAAGGAGTGATAACTCTGCACTGGTGGTGGAAGGAGGGCAGATATCACGATTACATGATCTAATACACTGTCACTGGGAAAAGCACCAGTTCAATTCTCACAGGAGTCACTTGTCCCGTCCTTCAACTAATGCAGACTCCTCAAAGATCTATATCTTACCGCAAGACATGGTGACATTCAGGACGTCCACTTGAGCCCACTGGCTGAATTCAAAAGCATCTCCACAGTTGACCCTGCAGATGTAAAAGCCAGCATCCTGCAGTTGGACTGGACTTATCACCAGTTCTGAAGAGTAGCTGTTTGGCACCTGAAGTTATGAAAATCACATTTACCAAAAATATACGCAAAGTGTATTATCAGTGTTGAATCAAGTTTCAGGTAAATAAAAAGTATGTTGATGTATGTTCATATTACATATGTACCTTCCATTTTGATCATTACAAAAGGTCAATATATTATTTAGTTGTGACATCACAACTCCAAACAGCTTGTTTAAAGGCAAGGTTTCTGAATATAGGCTGTCTATTATCTCACAGTATTTATAAAGCACTTAGACCTGCTTTATAACAAAAAAGACATGATCATCTCACATTTTACAGTAAGGTAACAAACATTTTACACAGCAGTTCAATGCAGTCAGCTATATTTAAGTTATTTTGGTTTCTTTCTGACACCTCAGTGCTGCATGAAATGTTCACACAGGATGTTTCAATGCCAAAGTATAAAAGCTATTTATGTCTCCATTACAGTCTGACAGAGACATGATATAGATGTATATCTCAGTCAGGGAATGCAGATCTACCAACACGGGGAGGCTCACCATGCTTTGCATAAACAGACCATAACATTGAGCTGCAGTGTTATACTATAGATGCAACATGCCGTAAAGATAAAACCATTGTTTGATTTTGGGTTTCGGAGCCAGGACAAATGGAGAAGTAGTGGTGAAGAAGCTTTCAAGTCCAGACCTGTTAAGGCGGCACACTGCAGTTTGTTTTACTTCTAAAGTTCCTTCGAGTCCGGAAGCAATACGGTTTTAGTGAATACATTTCAGGGATACTGCTCCAGAGTGATACAACTTGAAGTTTAATACTGAGAAAGGTGTGAAGCATTAAGAGGGGGTGATGCAAAATAATGAATGCAGCTGACATGAAAATACCTCGCAAATAACCAAACTGCAGAAACAAAGAGGTTTCTAAGCCAGAAGTGTGTAAGCGGGGGCGGGGTCGAGCTCACCTCTTCCTTGGTCTTGAACCACTGGTACTGTACTGGAGATTTGCCCACAGCGTGGCAGCTAAGGCGAAGATTGTGGCCCGATGTAAGAGCTACCGCCTGGGGCTGAATGAGGATCTGCAGAGCTGTACATTCAGGAAATTTTCACTTTCAATTTTCACTTTGTCTTAAATTGCTACGCAGACTTTAGAAGGAATACATATCTGTACCAAATATGACATTAAATGTTACATATAGAAATCCCCCAATTTCAGTTAAAAAGGTGTTGTTTCCCAAGACTGTATATGCAGTTTCATTATACTTACCACCCTACCAATACTACACATGAACACATTTCCTCTTTCAATGATTGATCCCAGCATGGAGTGCAAGTTTGTTTAGAGATAAACAGTCTCTAAACCGGATGGCAACATGCTGTAAGTGTTGATTCCATGAGGTGAGTCATAAATCAACAAAGATCTGCCTACTTTGAATACCTGACAACATGATAACAAGCGTGGAGGTTAGTTTTCTGTACCTGGTGGCTTCAGGCACTGCAGGGCCTCTGAGTTGCCCAGAATGTGGAGGCAGTCAGCGAGGTGACCCGTGGTGCAGCCTCGTTCACCCATAAGCCTCAGCAGCATGCGGCTCGGACTTCCCTCCAACTCCAACACCTTCAGAGAGCACATCTCCATGTCGTCTGAGCTGGAGAACAATGCAGGAGGTTGACAGCACGTCACGTTTCAAACAGCAGTACGTTGACACATAGAAGGTATTGCACTCAGGTGGTCAGCAGCCCTCGATGTATTTTTAGAAGGAGCATACGAATCTACACATAAAACTCACAAAAGAAAATCAAAACATTACTAAATACTTATTACAAACAGGAACTGGGACAGAAATTAAACTGTTTCTAAGTGACAGTATGATAATATCAAAGCTACATGGTGATTTATGGTTTCATTTAAAAGCCCTGTTCACCTATTCAACAACATATGCCGAATAACTATTGTTTATCATATGAAATCCAATATTATTTTCTTCCTGGAAAACAAAATATGAAACATGATTACTAAGCTAGAGCTGACCAATATCAACCAAAGACATCCATCTATTAATCGGAAGGCCGTGAGCCGACATTCAATTTTGTAATCATGACTGAAGATACAATTATGATCTATAGCTCGTGCACAACAGTTCAAACCACAGGACAGGAAACCACTGAAGATCCTAAAGTCATTGACATAACACCAGAAAATGAGTAAATCTAGGTTTTTAATATTTTCTGATGTTATTTATGATGTATTGTGGGTTTATGTCGCTCTCATTTCCTCTGTTATAATAAACCTATAATGCATATAGTCAAAAACAAATGTGTGTTAATATATAGCATACAATTATTATTATTACTACTAACATAACATTGTGGTTTGTATCTAATGTTATTTCGTAAAACTGTGTTATTACATAATCCTACCTGTGAGAATATACGATTTATATTTCATTTAGCACTTTGCTATACAGTGCATTACTGTATATACTACACCTGCACCAGCAATACAGTACAGTTATTACTGGGCACTTTAATTATAAAATGTACATTATATGCAATACATAATCAAGTCTTAGTGCTGTCCATCTATAAATCCTGCGGAAATAAGCATTTATGACATAATAAGTCTGTAACAGTGTTGCGAATAAAGTTTGTACAACATTCATACAGTTTACAGCCTACCTGACTTTAAACCGTCTTTCCTTGCCGACTATCTCTCCCAGTTTTCGCCAACCTTTCGTGCTGGATTTGTCCAACACGTCACAGAGCTTCTTCAGAACCGGCTCCCTCAACAAGTTGATCTTCGTGGACCGGTCCAAAGAATCCGACATGGCGGCCAGCGGGAACGGTTTACAATCAAACCGCTGCGTTCAGACTGGAGACACTTGTCTTCCCCTTGACAACATTTCACTTCAAGACAAAAGACTACTTCCTGGAAGAAAGCGTGATAGTGGTAGGAGTCACACCTACTGCTACTGTACTCACTTGGTTTTCCCCTTTACGCGGCTACGCAACTATACCTGGCTGAAGGCTACAGACCGAGGCGGCGTTCAGCGATCAACCCTTAACCCCGCCCCCCGGTGACAAGCACAGCTCCAGCTGCGGGTTGCCTCTGTCAAAGATTGTATCTGCGTCAAGAGAAGGTACCGTAAGTAAACGTTTTGGGGATTTGTTTCCTTTGTAATACAAATTGTAGAATCATTTGCAGGTTGGCTAACGTAGCCATCTTGAGAATTTTTTTCAGATACATTTCAACAATAAAATGTTTACCTTCTTTCAATAATCAGCTTTGTGGTTGACCACCATGGAACATATAGTGTTTAGAGAGAGACAAATCAGTTTGTGATCCTGTTTGATTTGTGCCATGAATCACACTTCTGATTTTTGTCAATTAAAAAAATAATGTGCAAGTCAAGAAAGTCACAGACCTGTTGTTTACATTTACATTTACATTTGTTAGTGTGAATCAAACGTAGTAGTGTCAGTGGGATATGTCACTTATGTGACTTTTAGGTGTGTCGCTTTTCTAATTAGGTTCTGAGCCTTATATTTCAACAGTTATATGACAACTTTCTTTACGTAAAATATTATCCTTTAAATTGGCAAAAAAAAAAAAAAAATGTGTGTGTTTAAAAGCTTCGAGGACAGGAAGAGACGTGGATCAGTCAGACAGAAGGGAGACATGTTGACGCGCTGATCTTTGGCTGTACTCAGGTGGGCAAGTCGTGACGACACCAACCCCTCCCATTCATGACTCGGGGCCACCTCTCGTGCACACAGCATGTCACACCGTATAGGTGTGGAAGGACCGTCCGTGGTCATTCTGAGCAGGAGTGCGCTCTGCTGGCTGGAGATGGCTGCTTTCTGAGGCTAAATGTAGTCGAGGTGGAGACCCGTCCTGAAGAGGTGAGCGGACACCACAGCTGGAATCATCTTGCTCTGTGTCAGCTGCTAACTCTTCTTGTTGCTGTTGTTTAAACGCGTTTCAAGTTAGTGGTGTTTTGTCAACGGCGTGTTTGTGTGCGTGTGTTAGCTGGTAGGTCTGAATAGACACAGCATGGACACATTTTTGTGCAGTGAAATATATAATATGCATTAAAGGAGTAATAGCCTGTTGAGTAAGTCTGCCTTTAATGCTCAGTTTGTATATAAAGGGTGTTTCAGCGTGTCTTATAATACACCAGAATTAAATGTCTCTCTTGGGACAAATCATAATAATGGAACATTTGCAGTTTAAATGTTTCCTAAGAGACTGGCTTGTATCGACTCACTATGCATGGAAGATAATTATTTCTCTTTGTTAATGTGGAAAGTTAGATCAGATATGTGATTTGTTCATTATAAATATAACATATACATACAAAAGAGTATTACCCCAGACACTGCTTGAGTGTGAACCTGCTTTGGGTGTTACTATCTATTTCTGCTTGTCTTCCATCTGAATAGGAAAATAAGCCTCATCAAATGCCGCCTTACGCAAACCATCCTGTTAAAATATGTCTGAGCAGCTGTAACAGACTGAAACCGAGCTTGTTTTCACTGTGGCTACTGTTAAAAAGACAAGAAGAAAAAAAAGTGGAAAGGTGTAACCCCATTTTGTGTCGACCTGCTAGTTTCAGGCTATGTCAGGCAATGTCCATGAGTGAGATAAGTTTGGGGGAAAACTACATGTAATGAAGTATTTCTTCCAATGAACGGTTCTGACAGATAATCTTCCTGAGTTTCAGGTACATGGTTTTCTTTTACAGATTTAGCACCGTAAGATAGCCTTATCCCATTTACAGTGAATTATGTTAAACCTAGTTTCTCTTTGAAAACAGCCTCCCTTTTATCTGTCTTCTACTAACTTATGGCATTTTGTTGGGTTGCAAATTCCTTGATGTGTTGCCATCAGTCAAATTATAACTTTAATGTTCCCATTTGTTTATAGTATATCATGTTTCATCAGCATGTGATGCCTGCCTGTACAACATTAACCATCATTGTTTTGTTTGTTTGTTGTTTTACCTTCCTATTTCCTTGTTTAAGGTCAAATCAAGGCATGCAGGTTTACAGTATATAACCTCATTAATCACGAGCTGGTGATGTCACTAACTCTTTCAGGGCACGCCGTGACAGTTTGTCCCAGGATGGGGAGAGATCTCGGGGTGACACTGCTCTTGCTGCTTTCTGCAGCTATAGAGTCCAACAGTAAGTAAAAAGGCTTGTTGACACTGTCTTTGGCTTTAATGTGTTTTCATAGGCTCAGTTGTACACTCAGAAATCACTTACCTGCAGTGGTATGTAGACCGACACATGCAGATAGCTTTGGTTTTACCTGTCTTGGTTTGGAGATCTGCATCTGAGGTGTCTTCGGCATTCACAGCGTTGAAAAATTAGACAATGGCTTTTTTCAAAATCCACCTTCATGAACTGGGATGGATGAAGGGATCTTAGAGACACATATTTAAAAACCTGGGCAAATAAAAACAAAACAATCCAGCACGACTAGATACCATTAAAGTTAAGTGAGGACATTTTTAATGTAATTTGGGAGAACCCCCCCTTTAACTTGTTTTTTAATGTATCAGTGCTAAATCTGGGAACTGGGAGCTGATGTTTGTTTGTCACATGTGTTGCCAGGCATGTCTCCTCCAGGGAAACCAGTCCTGCTGGGCTGCAGGTCCCCTGAGAAGGAGACCTTTACCTGCTGGTGGGAGCCAGGTTCTGATGGAGGGCTGCCCACCACACACCGCCTGTATTACGAGACGGAAAGGTCTGGACATTTAAGTTTTTGTGTGTTTTGAATTAAATTTTCAGTTTTTCAACAGGGCACAGTAGAGATGGTTGTGATAGAGGATAATGACTAATTAAGGAATCCAACCAGGATTGCAATCACGTTGTATTGTAGTGAATGTGTCGTAACCCCGAGGCCACCTGACGCTCCATTAAGTTTCCCAGTTTATCACCCACACTGAGAGCACGTGAAAGTACAGTTGTCAGTTGGCTTGTGTCGTATACGGGTAAGTGGAAAAATACTGGCTCTCTTGTTCACACACTTGTGCTCAGTCATCCTCGTACACATTTTTGTTGCTGTGGAAGTAAATCTGCAGGCTTTGAATGTTTCACCTGTGTGACCCTCACTCACGGTGGCCTGGGGGGGAATACCAAAACTGATTTTCAAGGATTAGCAGCGCCAGTTGATTCGCCCACGACTTTGTCCCATCGCCATAAAACTTTATTCACAGTCAAGGTCCCCAGAGGATGAATCCTGTGGAGCTTCTGATCTGCTTTACCAGTACTTCTGTTTATGCCCAAATTCCTTTCGAACAAATGACATTCCCATCAGCCCCAGCTGGCTGTAATTGTGAGCATGTTAGCCTCACAGAGACATTTGGTATCTTGTTGCAGTGTTCGGCTGGGAAACTGTAGACATCACACACCTGATCTGATCATCAGTCAAGTCCTGTGCTTTGTTTTCCGAATGTCAACGTGTATTTTCTGCCCACAGCACAGTTTTACAATGCTGACTTTGTTGTATACGTTAGTTGGTCAGTAAAGGTTTTGTTTTGTGTGTACAGACTGGATGGAACGTACGAGTGTCCGGACTACGGGTCGGCAAGGAAGAACTCCTGTTTCTTTGACAAGGAGCACACCTCCATCTGGGTCAACTACTACCTGACCGTGGTGGCCTCCAATGCCCTCGGGAATGCCACTTCAGACCCCTTTCAGATGGATGTCATGGAAATTGGTAAGTTTTGTTACACGCCTCAAAAGAAAAAAAAGAGGATTTAGATGAGATTAGGGAATCAAACCGATGATGAGTTTTGATTCGTCTTAGCAGATACAGATGTATGGAAACATCTAAAATGATATATGATGATATAAACAACGCAATTCTGTTTTTAAATTATGACAAGTAAGAAAACTTTAATGAAGAATAAAAATAATTGTTAACTAGGGGAGAATTTAATACTTTTGTAGAGAGAAAATATTCTTTAAACTGCTTTTAATGTTTTTTTCTGGGTTTTTGTCAAATATGTAGAATAGAATTGGCTCTGCACTGTACTTTTTATTTGTCTATAAAAAGTAGCAAGCTCCTTTTGACTTATTTTACAACAGTGGACCACGGTGGCTATAATTAGGATTTTCTGGAACTGATCAAATGTGTCTCAAAATGAGTCAATAATTCAGAGGTTAAAACATTCCTCGAGCCATTATTACTAATATTCAAGAATAGCTTAATTTGAACAGTGTGTTTTTGCGTTACGCTAGGAGTGACACACTTTTTTGCAATATTGACAACCAATCAGTATTCATTTGACTAAGAAGGGCACACAGCAAAAATGTATCTGTATTGATTCAGCAAATGATTGGTACAGTTTTTTTGTTGGCCGTGCAGCTTTCTTGAGCTCAGTAAGGAACGGAAAAGTACTGTGTGGCAGACATGAGCCGCAGATTAAAACCTGAACAGAATGAGGCTGAACTGGTTTGTGCCCAGTGTACAGCCTGCGTCTGCGGTCAAATGCCACAGCTTTTGTTATGGTTATATAAGCAGTTGTCCATGTGATCTCCACGCACTGTACTTACAATAGCTTACATGTGGACCAGTCCTTTCCCATGTAAGCAAATAGTAACTCCACGGCATTAGATTTAGTCCCAGGGCTCTAAACTCACGTGACTTATTTATTTATTTTTTGCCCTTAGCAACCCTGTAAGGACACTGAAGGGTCCATCAACCACGAGCCCCCGTGGCAATGTTAATATGTTGTTCATTCCTCTGCTTTATTCTAGCTTGAAATATGTCAACATTTTTGAAAGGGTTGACATGAAATGTTGTAAAGACATTTGTGACCCCCAAATATATGAACCATTATGACTTTGGTGTCCTCTGGAGCCACCAACAGCTGATTTTTCATTTAGCCACTGATATCTCTACTGAATCTCAACATATATTTGCTGGATTGCTCTAAAATTTGGTAAACACATACGTTTTAATTTGTTTGACATTCCCGTCAGCCTCAGCAATACTTTGATTACATCAACATCAGCATGTTAGCATTGTCAACGTGAGCATATTAGTATGCTGATGTTAGCATTTAGCGTAAAGCACTGCTCTGTCTCCGTAGTGAAGCCTGACGCCCTTGAAAATGTAACGCTGCTGGTGGAGGAGAGAGAGGACGCTCCATACCTTCATGTCAGATGGGAGCCTCCCTCAAGCACGGACACCAAGTCTGGCTGGGTCACCATTAAATATGAACTAAGAGTTCGACAAGACAACAGCAAACAGTGGAAGGTGCGTTTACAAACTGAATTCATACGATAGAGTTAGTATCTTTCACAGTGGGGTCAAGTATTACAGCTTTGTTTTTTAACATTTTCAGTTCTCAAAACAAAAGCTGTTTTCATTGGATAGTCAATGAATCAATTGTTGACTCGTTTACAAATAAGTTTTCTTTTTTAAACAAAAATGCCATCTAGTCACAGGTTCCAGCAGTTAAATGCAGTTCTTAGTCGTCCATGAGGGTAAACTGAACCTCTCTCACTTTTTTGGACTACTGGTTGGAAAAAACAAAGCATCTGGAGGCACATCCGTCATTTTATGGTACAAACAGTTAGTCAGAAACAAAGGTTGTCAGATTAATTGATAATGAAAGTAATCATTAGATGCACCCCAAACTATTTTTTTTCTTTTTTCCTCTTTCAGTTATACTTATATAAACAGTGACAGTAGTTAGTTATGATCAGCTGTCAAATCCCATAACATGACGTAACTGACTTTGTGCCAGCCGTCAGCTGCAAAGTGAAGTCAAACACTACAGGAAAAGCCAGACTACTATAAATTGCCTGTAAAAAGGACAATTGTATGTTGCTTTTACTTAATTGCATACATGCTAAAAAAACATACACATAAATAAAAATAAGGGACTGGCTGGTAACAATCTTAAAGTTATGAAAAAAAAATTAGGAAACAAACTTAGAATAAAAGTACGAAAATGCACTAATGGTCAAATCCAGAGACCGAGGCTGGACCGAGTACGCTTGCTCTTTGGGTCCATGTATTTGAATGATCGCCGGAAGATCTGGATATTTTCATCTAAATTCTATACTCGGAAACCAAACTGTTTTAGCTTCCTGTGCCACTGAACAACTTCCATAGAATCAGCACTTTGACCCAATTCTATACTACAGACTAACCGTATACGATATGTGCTATGCAAACATTTTCTTGGTAAAGTGTTCATTTTTGTTGGTATATAAATCAAATGCGTTTGCATCTACACAAATGTGATCTTAATCTGGGATTTTCTTTCTCTAGGAGTACACGTCCGGTACACAAACTCAATTCAGTGTGTACAGCATCAGTCCTGGGGTGGTGTACACGGTTCAGGTGCGCTGCAGACTCGACCACGGCTCCTGGAGCGAGTGGAGCAATGCTACCTCTGTGAAATCCCCTTCCTGTAAGTCTTAGAAGCCCTTTGCAGAAGCCCTTTGGCTTTATGGTGAGGTAGCAACTTTTACTAATAATAACTGAAAATGCTTTTCTTACATAATTTAGATCTTCAGAATGAGAGACCATTTTGGACATTGGTTTCTATCCTCTCTGCTGTTCCATTTATATCAGCATTGTTCATCTTTGTCATGAAGAGGAAATCGTACGTATCTCCTGGAGCAAAATAAAGATGTATAACTCGCTCATTAAAATGAAGAGAATGAAGATCGTATGACTAATGATTCACCTTCTTTTGTTCCCTAGTGTGAAGCAGTGTGTTCTGCCTCCTGTTCCTGGTCCAAAGATAAGAGGTGTTGATGTTCAACATCTCAAGGTAACTCTCATTCTGCAATATATTTCCAACATATCCAAAACGTTGATAATAATGAGGTCATAATGTGCTAAACTTCCAGGGTCGGGGATCTGAAGACTTCAACAAGGCCCTGATCATTAGCCAGAGCTTTCCTCTTATTGTGGCCTGGAAGGAGCAGAAGCAGGAGTATCTTATTGTGACTGAAAATGATGATGGATTTCCATCCAATTATCAAAAAAGAAAGACCAGCTTGATTACTCCTGCAGGCTTCCACTTAGACTTTGGGAAAATCAATTGTGGGGAGACATCCCTAGGCCAAAGTGACTGGGAAGAGGCTGAGGAAAGAAAGAATGACACGGATAACACCACCAAACCCTTCATCAACAGCAGTTACGTAGATACTCAGACACTCGTGAGAACCAATCAGGGGCTGGACTACAGCAGAGTGAAAGAGGTGAATGGTGACACTATTCTCATCCTCAACACAGAAAACAGCCTAGAAGATCCCAGTTCTGGCTACATGGATGTTCAGAGACATGAGGACATACCAGAGGACTACAGCAGGGTGAACAAGGTGGACAGTGACAATATTGTCTTCCTGCAGAAACAAAATACATCAGTTGACACTTCCTGTACAGAGAAAGGAAACCACCACACAAACTGTAACCTTCAGAAGCCAAGAAAACCTCATGTGTGCCTCGATTGTGGATACGTAGATACCATCTCTGCACCGCCTTTAATGTAGAGTTTTGTTTTATGTGCAATATCCAAATACAAATGACTGTTGAGAGTTAAAGAAAAAGGCTGCAGATATTCATTTTTATTTTTCATTGTTCAATAGGATTGCCATGAAAGTTGGCACTGACATTCATGGTCACCAGAGGATGAATCTGCTGTGCTGCAGCTGGATTGCTGGGACATTTGTTACAGATATTTGAGGTCTCTTGAGGATGCATTCTTATGACATCTGGGATCTCCTTTGCCTCTAGGGCTTCCAGTGGGCCACTTTCTACGTATTCAGTGAAATTGCATGACATCACAATTGTGCCCCAATATTCATGGTTCTCAGGTGATTAATTGTTAACTTTAGTGATTTCCTGACTTTTCCTATGGTGATAACTCACTTACTTACTGCCCTTTATGCCTACTGGTATGCAGAGCAGCAATAAAGGATTTCCACTCCCATCTGTTAAGGGTGACCTTTTGGATGGTATCCCAGGTCTGCCTAAGGACTTTCAGTTCTCTCTCCACTGTTCGACGCTAGGTTTCCTCGGGTCTTCCCTTGTTAAGCCTTCCTTCTGCCAAGTAATCAGCAAAGTCAAGATCTTCCATTGTGAAAAAAGTGACAATTACCTCCAGGTTGATCTTCCATTGTTCTTCGCATCACCTATCTATTACCATATGGAGCTCCACCAACAGGTTGACTAACACAGCAGTGGTGCTAACGCCACAATAACAAAAACAGGAAGGAGATCACATGCTCCGTCTGTGTCATCAACATCAGCGTTGCCGTGATGACTGACTGAAAGGCTGCTAGTAGAGACGGTTTTAGTTGAGAGAGATTGATTCTATTTTGTGTGGTGTTAAATAATCGTTGAGGTTGAGAAGATTAATGTCTAATGCCATACTTGCTGAAAAGATTGTACGCGAATCTAATACAGTAAAACTGAAATTTATCTGGAAAAAATAAACTGCAGATAAACATGATAGTAGTCAAATTAACTAAACCATTTAATTATTCTGCAAGATACTTAAAAAGTTATTTCAATACATATTGAGTTTCATCCCAAAATGCTACACAGGATATATTATTTAATTTAAGTAAGCAGCTTGATCAATTTAAGGAGCGAAGTAATAAGGGAATTAAAATGTGTTGATACAGGTGACATCTAATGATTTTGTATTTTACAGCAGACAGGACATACAATTCGTATTTATTGCAAATTTTTAGCACTGTGTCTGGCGTTGAATGGCACTTTGCCCTTTAAACCCAGGATTATTTTTGCTACCTCAGTTTAACGATGGAAGCTTAAAGAGTAAACATGCATTTTGTTTTTCTGATTTGTGAATTATGGTTTTAAAAGTTATACCATGGAAAAGGTTTCTTCTTTTCTTACACCCAAATGAAATGTTTGAGTAAATTGACAGTTTTGGATATAGTTAAATATATTCCAAGATTTTTATTCAGGTCAGAATGAAATTATTCACTGTAATGTCTAGTGACAAATGTTAAATCATTTAAAATAAAAAAAAACCCACATGTATTTCCTTTTTTCTTTACATTTATCCCAGAAAGTTAGATTTAGATTTTGTTTTGAAGACTCTCCCCCTCTGTCTGTAACAATGGGGTGCCTCAGGGAAGTGTACCTGATCCACTTCTCTTCCTCTTGTTGATTAATGAATGACTCACTCACTTAAAGTAAACACAGCATTACTCCTCTTAAGACAAATTATAATTTACATCGATATCTTACTTGAAGAAAATTAATAATATACTCCAAATTGCTTAAATTCCTATTTAACATGCAATAACTGCACCATCCGACTAAAAAAAACAAGGATTTATCACAGAGCAAAATCATAATGTATATCTTAACATTAGTTCTCATCTTACATCCTTTGTTTCAAACCATCAAGCAGTTTTAAATTCGTATTGTTAGTTTGGTCTCTCACTAACAAATAATGAACAATTTCATTGCATAATAACAAATAGTTTGAAGTTTGGAAAATACCTTATCCGCTTTGTGGTCAATAATTAGATGACAAATTCGGTACCGGTCATGTTAAAAGGTAAAAAAGACAATTTTACGGAAAGTATTTTTCTGGGGACTATTTCTTTGCCTCAAACAGTAGTTTATAACCAATAAGTGTTGAGTATTAATTTAGCCCATAAACACAAACCAACAAATAGTTGCTTTTGGCCTGATAAGACAAATAAGATAGACTTTGTTACTTAAGAGGTGCTCAGAGGCTCTTTATAGGTTCATTTCCAGCCTTGATGCAAAGCTATCGAGCTACTGGCTGTCATCTTATATTTAACAGACCGATATGCGAGTGGTGCCATGTTCTCATCTAATGAGAATGAGAAAGCAAATGAGCATATTTTCCCAACTATCAAACCTTTTTGTAAGATTCATATGACATTAAAGACAGTGTGGAGACCTTTTGTTTTGCAGGAAATAATTACTGCAATTAGTTACACTTTTGCTTTTGACTATGATAACAACCATCTTCCTCCTCCTCCCTGTAGAATTGTCTCAAGACATAATTCAGCCAGATGTAATCAGGTCCATCTTGCACAAACTCAACCCAATTCCATCTTCCAATAACAACATTCTCCTTCAAAATTAATTAATTTTACCCGCTTCAAATGGCCATGTATTGAGCACTTTAGATTACTGATATTTTTCCCATTTTCATCATTTTATAGTTTCTTAATCCTCTCTATGTGAGTGAACAGAAAACTCTTTAGATAACTTTTTAACTGAGTCAAGTCATAAGCAGGTCATGTTTCTTCACATTATTTTGCCATTGTTCCTCTTAAAAGAAAATCAAATGCTACCATTAACACCTAATCTCAGGTAGTACTACATACAATGTGTAGTACTTTGGTAGGCTTGTACCAAAAACCCAAATGCTCCATTATGTAGTGCAAAGAAGATTTAAAAATTAAAAAAAAAAAAAAAAAAAAACCTCAAAACTAGATGTGTGATGGTGGCCAAGGGGTTTAAGACTGTGGGCTCAAATAAGTCTCAATAAGAAATTATTCACATCTATCACCCTTTGTAAATGTCTAGATAAGATTTGTTGTTAAAGTGTTGAGAATATGTAAATACATTTGGTCACAAATTCTATCAACAGTAAGGCTAAACAAACACTGAAGTGGTTTAGTGAACATCTGTGTGAACATTCAAAGCAAAACCCCTTGCGTGTGAAACTCAGTGCTCAAACTTCCTACACTGTGTGGGACAGTGAAGATACAAATCAAAATAGGTACCAACTTCAACAATGCAATGGAGTGCACATCATCTAAAATTTGAATAGTGGCATTTAAAAAAAAAAATGTTTTTGCAGTTTGACTGACACATATTCTCAATTTGCGCCTTTGGCAAGGGTTTGCAGTGCTGTCGGGGAATTTTTGCTGCATGCCACCCCCTTCTACCTCTTAAATTCCGGTCATCTCTAATGTCCCAAATAAAAAGGCAAAAGAATGCTACAAACATTTTAAAATGAACTGAATTGAGAAGAGAAAAACAAAATGTACCACAATGGCTCCAGGGCAGATGTCCCCACTAATAATTTCTAGTTAATGTGCAACTGGTTGATATTGTACACACATTCAGTACAAAAACCCCAACACACCCTCCAGTTATGTTTACAGACAACATGGTGGGAACTTCATATTGTGGGATTTCTTCATGTGAGTGGTTTGGTCCTAATAACTCAGTTATTAATTATTCCAGTTTACAACCCCCCCACACACACACACACACACTCTTTGAATACACAGTGTTGCCTTTTTATCGTGAACTCAAAAATATGACTTGAGCTTTTTTCAAAAAGAAAAGGAAGGAAGGAAATTCATAATTCATTGTAAACTTAAGCCACCTGACTAATTTCCTCTGGTTGAGAACCACAGCTGCAGAGCTGCTTGCGTTATCCTCATGTGTGGATTTAAGTCCATCCTACTTTTTTCTTCGCTGGGGATCAGCACAAACCAGTTCATGTTTTGTTTAGGCAAACAGGGTTTCACCACTGTCAACTCTTCTCATCTTCATCAGTGCTTTCACTTAACACACTGTCCAAGTGCATGGAGCTCATCTGCTCCTCAAAGTTCAGAAATGTGTGGTTGCAATCCTTCTCCAGCATTTTTTTCCAAATTTTTACTGGAAGAAAAAAATACAAAAAGCAAAACAATATATATTATTTGACTTTCAATGGGGAAATAAGTGTCATCGTGTTACTCTGCATCTCCCTGAATGTGAATTTAATTGGTCATGCCACAACATTACATATCAAATTAATTAATTCATATAAAAATGAACATCACAAATATAACGTACTGTACTCTGGCTCCTCTGGCTGTGTGGTGTCAGGATCAGGCTTGGCTTCCTCAGTCAGGCTGCTGATCTGCAGCTTTTCCTCCATGTTCAGTTCATCCTCTGCCTCCCCTGTCTGATCCAGGCTCGACACCATCACCTCATAAGCTCTCCTGGCCTCAGACGACAACTCGATCATCTTGTGATAAAAGTCCTGTGGGTAAGAAAGACAAAGATGTCAGCTTGATTTAAATATTTTTCTTGTAACAATATTAAAGGCCCTGTCAAGAAACAACTGCCTGTTAGGGATGAGTATGTATTGTTGAACATTAGCCCGACCTGTGCACCATCATAGTTGAAGATGCCCACAAGGCTGACAGGCACCGCCTTGTTGACGCAGCGACCCAAAGCTTTCCGGGAGAGGGCAAACACAAACGGCACTCCCTGTTCCCGACATGTGTCGATGATGGTGTAGAGAGCCTCATCCAGGCCTCCTGTGAAAGGTGACATATCCATAAATAGGGGTGGGTAAATATTATAAATATTGATACGGCAATATATCGCGATACTTTGCCGCCCAATACAATATCGATTTTTCAACTCCAAAGATCGATTTAAAAAGATTCATGTTTAGACGCATTGTGAATGCAGTACTTTATCCTTTTTCATTTTATTTTCAATATTTATTCCAGTGAATTTCATGGGAATTAATAAAATGGAGAGCCTGTTTTGAATGAAATAGTTTTGACTCAATTTGTCCTCTGATCAAAATCATCTGATGTACATATACAGATTCATCTTTATTTATCACAATATCGTATATTGCGATACGTATCGTATCGTGACCAAAGTATCGTGATACGTATCGTATCGTGACCAAAGTATCGTGATACGTATCGTATCGTGAGGTTCTTGCCAATACTCACCCTTATCTATAAATGTCAGTATTACAGTTTACCTGATGCTCATCGGCACTATGTTGGTCCCAGGTATACACTTCTAAATGAGTGTGACAGAAGGTCTTGCCAAAATGTCATGGGCAGACTGCACAAAATGTTCCCATGGAGAAACTAGTCTTTACCTCTTCTGTGAGGAATGTATCTCTGTAGGAGATAATAATTATAAACTGTAAATTGGAAACAGTACCTTTGGACTGGATGCGTTCACAGTTGGGTGAGATGATGACACACTTGACCTTCCTGAGTTTGAGGTGCTTCAGGACCTCTCTGAGCCCCATCACAATGCGTCTTTTCATGCGGGCCTTCATGGGGTCCTTCTGGTACAGGCGGTCCTGGAAACGAACCAGCTCCTTTAGCAGAGTCGTAACACACTCATCCACGTCTTTGCTCAGCATCTGGCTGCAATAGCTGTAGCACCAACGTACAACAATAAACATTTCTAATTAACAACAATGCCATGACATTCTGAGAGATTAAATGTTTTCTTATTTGTTGACAATTTGTGACCGAGTATACAGTTTACAGTCTTACTCTCTGAACTTCCTGCTGTGGATTTTGGGTCGACTGGCTGGGCATGGCACAGGTAAGGTGGTTGGTTGCTCTTCGATTTCATCTCTGTCGGCCTCTTCATCCGCCTCTTTCACCATCTGGTTAGTGTCGTTAAACTCATGAACTTGATCATCAAGATCTTCTGTAGGACTCCCAACCTCATCTGAGGCTACTGAAGCACAAAAACAATCGAGATCAAATATTAGCTAGAAACAAATATTTCCTAAATAGGGCTCAAATGCATTTGATTGTTTCACATGCATGATCTGACCTGTAACATTAGTGTCACACTGCTCTACTTCTTCTTCTTCTACAGCAGCAGCCTCATCGTCATTACCAGGTTGGGAATCATTTTCAGGCAGCAGTCCTCTCTCCTCCAGCAAACGTCTTTGTTTCCTCTCCTCCCTTTCTTTCAAAATGACCTGATGATCAGGCAGAAATAAACTAACAAAAGGCTGCAAGGCTAAAACTATGTTTTCACAAAAATGTAGTGCATCTGTACTTGTTCCAAAGTAAGCAGGTAGACTTGCCTTCTTGAGAGGAGTGGGTTTCTTGGCTTTGGGCACTTCTCTCTGCTTGCCTTTCTTCACCAAAGGGCTGGTGGAGTCCAGAGGATTGTGTGCAATTTTATCCTGCTGCCACGGCGGCTTCTTCTGGACTAACGCCTGCTTCTGGACAACAGGCAGTCCACCACCAACTACAAAGAAATAAAAAAATACTTATTCTGCAAATGAATATTTATCAAAGAAAGAAAATAGGACGCCATTGTATCAGAGGCCAGGGCGGCGAACGCAACCCACCTGAGAGAATGACTGGTTTGGCGTCCTGCTTGACTTTTTGAGATTGCTTCTTTTCTAGGGCTGCCAACATGTTTCCGATATCCAGCTGAACAGGAACTTTGCTCTTCTTCCCAGACACCTTTTCAGCTTTCTAGAAATCAGGACAGCAAGAACAATCTCTATTGTTTTCTCTGGGATAATATCAAAACATACACTTTGACTGTACATTACAAGAAAAGAACAAACCTGTCCTTTCTTAGCCGTCTCTGTGTGCTGTGTTTTTACTGGGGATTTTTCCTTGGTTTGGTCAACGAAGGGATGCTGAACACCTTCTCTTTGGTTTTCCTAAGGAAAGAAACCCCCCACAGCATTTTTCAAATTACACAATACATGTTGAATTACGATTAAAGATTGAAAGCGAATTTTGGCAAAAACACTATTATAATTATAGCAAGAAAACAACTAATGGCATGTACCTCATTGCATAGTTTTGCTGCGTTGGTGCTTGTTATGAATCTATCAGTGACGGTCAGAGCAAGGGTCAAACCTGGAAACTCCTCTTCATCCTGAAAAGACAACAAGCTACAAAACTAATTTTCCATCCGATACTTACAAAAACAAATCTACACGTAAAATGCTTACAGATGAGTTTTGCTTTTGAATTGAGTGGCAATAAGGACACTATTTTGTGTTAACCTCAAATTTTGGAGGCTCCTGATACATTGCTGGCTCCTCTGACTCAGCTTCTGTGTCTTCACCAGCACCTTTAGCTTTCTTCTTTTTTTTCTTCCGTTTTCTCTTCCCTGGAGCTCCCTCCTCCTGCTGAGCAGCCATTTCCTCCATCTGAACAGAAGCAAAAATGAAGGGACAAAAAACAATGCCTGGCAGTGCCGTGTACAAGAAAACCACATTTGATTACTTAAGAATGAATGAAACCGTTAATAAATCAAACAGCCCATTTTCCTGCAATAGCTTGGAAAAATAAGCTGTTAGGCTGAGAGCCTAAATCAAACAAAATGTCATCTAACCTGCATGCGATTGCTGTTGATTGTCTTTTCTTGAGGGACAGGTTTCTTTGGAGGCTGAGAAGCAACATTGGCCCAGGAAGTCACCACCGACTGACCTGTTCACAAAATGAAATACATCTGTATGTAGTATAGTAATGACACGGCATTATAGTCATTGTAGTAAGTGATTACAGGGACGTTTACCTACCTGGTGAAGCAGCAGAGGAATCTGGCTTAGCATTAGTGGTAATTTGTTGGGGGTTAGGTTGTGTTGGGGACCCCCTCCTGACAGACTAATTCAAATTCAGGAATATAGTTATGTTAGTGAAGCATTAACTACAAACTACACAATATATAATCTGATATTTCAGTGAGCTCACCTTCCAGCAAGATAATGACATTTGCATTTGAGGACTCGAGGATGCAGGAGTTGGACCCCAGCACTCTTTCTGAACAACGGAAGGGCCCACTTTGCCCAACACACCACCAGCCAACTCTGGGAAATCAGTCATCTTCACTTCAAATGGGACCTGGTCTGCCTGCACTGGTTTTGACTTCCCTGCAGAGTTCTGGGGATACCTGGCACCTCTAGAACCTGTGGTGAAAGCAAAAGCAAAAGCTAGAGCTTAATTACAGTATTTACCATAAAGACTGCTACAAAATGATTTTCACCCGATGAGTGAGAGAAATAGAGTAACTAGACTTATGTTGCAGAATTGGAAGTGAGAAGGGTGGATTGAGACATGATAGCCACATCAAATGATACCAAAGAGAAAGGTCTAATTCCCTGTCATATATTAAGAGTGTCATTTTATGCTTTTTCCAACATTTATTTAACTTGTTTAAAACATAAGTTTCCATTCTGAATAATATTCTGTACATTTTCATATGGGTGTGTGATGGAAATTTATAATAACAAAAGGAGGAAAAAGAAACCAATATCATGTGTGATAACTACCTTTTTTCTGTGCATCCAGTGAGTTCTTGCCCATAACTCTACCTTGAGCAGTAGAGCCAATGTTGCCCTCTGATGTCTGTGGAGATGGATAAACAACACTGAAACTAATTTCATGAAGGGAGTTTTGTTTTATCTATGTTTCTAGTACCAAATCCCACCTTCATATGTTGATCCCGTGTGGACCCGTCTCTCTGCAGGAACCCGTCACTGGTCTCCCTCAGAGGGCGGCTGCTGCTGTAACCATGACTCCTTGGAACATCTCCTCCTTTTCCTGTTGGCGCTCCGTTTGTATTTGATGGATTCTTCTTTTGCCTCAGACCTGAGCACTGGTTCCTCCACAGAGTTCAGAAGATCCAACAAATAAAGGCCTGACATCAATTACTTTAATCAAGATTTAAAATAAATACATCTGTGATAATCCTCCTACCCTCTTAGACTCTGGTCGGACACATATGGATTTGGTAAAACCAGAGGTGTTGGTTTGACTGTGTGTGGCTCAGCAGACTCCTTCCTCTGTCTCGCCTGTTGTTTGTGGTCAAACGGCTGGACAGCAGATGGCACTTTGCTCCCCTGTGGACAGTAAAGATTGGCAGCCATCAACAGTGCTGGAATACGACCTTTGGCCGGAGTACACGTGAAGCCGTGTATTGCACCACTTGTTTCAAAACTACTATATCACTTTATCCACGTTTTGGACTCACACTTCACTCAGACGAAAAGGCTTAACTTTTAGTACAGTTAACGATTAGCTTTAACTAACTAAACTGTTAAGCCGTTAGCTCAACATATTTCGTTATGCAAGTTGACGCTTCGTCTTCGTCGCAACTTTGGACTAGCCAAAATAGTAATGTTGTACAAATGGTCACAATCAACAACTTATTGATGTGATAAAAAACAGCTGGCAAAATAATATCCTCGAAGGTTACACTTTCACAGCACCTAGCTTAAAGTTAGCTCCTGACTATCTGCATCAGCGTACATTCGCTACACATTTACTGGCTAGCTTGGTTGCTAAAAAAAAATTCGTTCGCTACCTTGTCCATCTTCGGGTTTTTACTATATGCAGTCACATCTCCGCGTGGTCACTCGATCTTCCATGTGTTGTCAAACTCCCTGTTGCAACGGCGCTACGTGTATCTACGTACCGAGTGTTGCTATCTCGGCTAAACAACCTGTTTGATGGCAGTAGCAGCTAAGCTAACCTAGCTTCATTGGAACAGCTGGTGTAAATGTTGTGTCCACGGTGAGGAGGGCTACAGCGACATCTTCTGGCTCATGGCGTAAAAAACAACTTTCCCATAAGGTAAGAACAACACTAACTAAATATGAATGGCCTTTTCATTTACAGTAGTTATACCGACGTGTCACAATATAAACCTACAGCCAGTGGTGACAACATAACTGCTGCTGCTTTGTAAGGGCTTGTTGCATAGAGCAGTTGTGTGGGTGAGCTACTCGTATAATTTACTGAATGGCAACTACCATTTACAGCAATACAGGAAATGGGACTATATCGATATTGTGAATAACTGGGCAACGAGTCACAACAGAGGAATACAATACATTTTTGAAATTTCCTGGAAGTTTGTCTGAGCCGTTATCAAAGTTTTGTTAACAAGGGTGCCCCATTCATCATGCTCCCTCCCCGCATGCCCTCTTCCGCCTGTAGTGCTTCCGGTCAAACTTTCTCTGATTTCATAATAAAAGCAACCATTACTGGTGTTTATGTATTTATTTTTTCTTCAAATGTTGAACATCGAATTTTTAAACATGTGACATGTCCAAATAATCAAACAATAAAACATTGCAAGATATTATGGAAAACTTTTTTGGTAAACATTTAATTGGGCTTTAATGTTTGTTTATTACAATGATAGATGGACAGACAGAAGATATATGGAAATTATTTATCCTGAATAACCTGTTGAGATGTGCCATCTCGTTTTCGAGGGGTCCCAAGATTATAATGATTATACAATTTGAATTGTATCATCGAATTGCACTAATGCTGCTTTCTTTGTTTTGTTTCTTTGATTATTTTATTATTTTACTTTATTGTTTATATATTATTATATTGTGGACTTGTACAGCTACTCTCTGTGGCCTTAATTGCGCCCCTTGAACAGTTCAAGTTTTTTTTAATTGAAATACATTTTTAGTAGAACAAGCATAGGCAAAATAACTATAATAATAAAATCAGAGACAACGCCATCTAGTGACCCTTTGGGCCAATACGAAAATGTGGCGTATATAATATAATAGCTAGTAAATTGATGAAATGCTAATGTGTGATTAGTTAATGTTTTGTCCCTTTCTTTAGTCTACTCTACTGAATTAACTGGAAATGAGTGTCCCTTTTCACGGCACCTCTAATCAGTTTTATTTTGAAAGTTAAATGACTTTCGACGGAAGTGAAGTTAATTCCATTGATGGGCTCGTTGTTGGGGCGGAAGCGGCTCAAGCCAGAGATAGTTGTACTCGCGGGAAAAATGGCGGAGGATCGGGGTCTCTTCACGTTGTCAACATCGGCGATTCAAAATATTCCATTTTAAGCGTCATCTGGTGATTTTCTACATGCGTGAGTACGCCAACTGTGTGCACCGAGTGTTTGAGTGAATCGTGATTTGTCGACTTTGGCGTTGATGATTTGGTTGTAAGAGTTAGTGCCAGTTTGTTCTGTAAAGGGTCTTGACTGGCTTTACGTTTCCTTCCTGTTGAACATACCTGAGTCGAGGTCCTAAGTTGTTTCTTGCTATTGTT
Source organism: Eutrigla gurnardus (assembly GCF_963514095.1). Lineage (NCBI taxonomy): Eukaryota > Metazoa > Chordata > Actinopteri > Perciformes > Triglidae > Eutrigla > Eutrigla gurnardus. The sequence continues at coordinate 22,144,921 of NC_139936.1, forward strand.
GTGCTGCTGTTCATTTGATCCCCCCTTTATACTCAAGAAGAGCACCAGACCTCTTGTTGGCAATATTTAATTGTTTTAATCCCTGTGGAAACCCCCACTAGTGCAAATAACTTTCACAGTAACGAAATAACGTTGGTAATCAGCTGATATTGTACCATTTGGCAATGGAATAATATCTGCATTCACTCCTCCAGGTGTGGCACAATTGCATCCTTGTATGTCTTTGTGTTTCGGGAGGAATGCAAGATGCAAGAAGGTATTCATTACGTCAGTGTTCTGACAATGTTGTAACAATGTAGTGGCAATGAAATTAAGTTGTGTATTCAACACTTTCTGTTATTTACCCCCCTCAGATTCAATCAACTCCACCACCTCTGAGCGCACAACACAGAATCAAGTAATCACTGCATCGTCAAGCACGTCTTTCCAGTGTAGTCACTGTACACTCCTGTTCAAAACCAAGGTCTACCTTTTTGAACACCTCCACAAGGTGCATGGCTTTGATATTGACGTTGCTATCAGAGAGGCTGGTGTGAAGCACCCTGGGACTAACAGAGCCGACACTCAGAACAGTTTAGGAGACGGTTTCGAATGCCAGCGCTGTGATTTTACAGCTTGCGACTGTGACGTCTTAAATGAACATGAGAGGCAGTGTCACAAAAAACCAGAGGACCGACCGGTGATACGGAATCTTGTCATTTGTGAAAACCCAGAGACCATCATTACTGTCACATCAACGAACCAGGGCACCAAAGCTGCAGGAGCAAAAGAGATTATGTCTACCTCAAAATCTAAATGCACACTTAACTCATCAAAGGATCTGAAGACCTACAAGAGGCCACTGCAAACGATAACCAAGTTCTTTGCTGTGTCATCTCATTCGAATGAGAAACCTCCAGTGAAGTCAGCTGAGAGCCCAAAGCTTCAAGATGCCACCAAAGGGACCATAATATTACAAGAGTCTCCCTCAAGCTCTGCCCCAAACAGTAGTGGTGTGTTTAAAGTCACTGCAAAGTCCACGATTGATATCACCAGGGTAACTAACCGTTTTTTGTTAAATGACCACCTTTTAAATACTGACCTGAGGCCACCAAAGCCCAAGGAACGATCCAAAGAAACAGTTCCTGACGGCGTTGAGACAAAGAACAACACTGACGGCTCAAAAATTCCCCCTTTAAAAAAAGCAAAGTTGGAAAACAAAGACACAAATCTCCCAAACGCAGCAGAACGACAGTTATCAGGCAACACAGAGTTTTCATTTGACATCAGCGAAGATGAAGGCGAAAAGAGACTTAATCTCGTTAGTGAAGATCCCGAAAGCTCAAAGGTTTATTTTTGCAAGCACTGCGAATACAGTGGTGCAGGTATCACATGTTTGTCTATGCATTATCAGAATCACCACCCCTACGTGAGATATAACGCTGCCTACATCCAGGATCCAAGTGATGACAGTTCCACCTTTCGTTGCCTGCACTGTCCTGTTGAGTTTGTAAGCGTAGCTGACCTCAAGAGACACTACACTGACACTCACCCGGAGGCCCCAGATGTGTTCACGATGCAGTCACGTGAACTCGGTTTGGCTTTCAAGTGTTTCACCTGTCTGTTCACCACCAGCGTATTGAAGGCTTTGAAAAAACATTACAAGGAAATCCACCCAACGCATAACGTGGACAATTCCTTGATGTACTACAGATATTCGGTGACGGGATCCCAAGAGGGATCAGCTGGGTTGAATGCGTGTGAAAAAGGACAAAGTCCAGAAAGACGGGGGGAGATTTCTCCTGAGACTGCGTGCTCACCATGCGAGGTAGTAAATAATATGCCGTCGCCTCAGCATCCCACCTCCACAGGAGCAGACGTGTCCTTGTACCATTGCAACAACTGCAAGTTTAGTCACAAGTCAGTTGTTGTTATGCATGTCCATTACCAAAAAAGCCACCCGGGCGAAGAAGTCACGATAGACAAAATCAGACAGTCAGCTTGTGTCACGTCCCAGATGACGCCAGATAAGTCTCCAAACTCTGCGACGGTAACAAAGACACCTGCGCCTCAAACCGACATCTCAGATCCCCCGAAAAAAACAAAGGCGGAGCCGTTGCAGCATGAGCGCACATCGGAAGGTTCCAAGACTCGTTCAGAGTCTTCCAAAGCGGAACCTGCAGAGGACAGCTGTAAATCCAGGAAATCGCCCATCAAACGCAAACGGGAGGAGTCTGCTAGAATGAACAGTTTATCCTGCGGTTCACCAAATGGATTGTTTTACTGCCAGTATTGCAATTATTCAAGTGTCAACATCAAAAGCGTTGTTGGTCATCATAACGCAAAACATGCTTTGCATGCGCTCACATGTATGGAAGAGATCGCCGTATACAGTGCCAAGGTGGGAAAAAGGAAATGTCAAAGTGAAGCTGGGCCCTCAGCAAGTACTACCTCTTCTCATTCAAAAACCAGAAAACAAGTTGAGGTAGACCGTGAAGAAGTTCAACAGGATGAAGCAGAAGATGCTTCTTCGGCGGAAGGTAATGCCTATGCACGTGCAGAAAACCTATTTTACTGCCAAATGTGCAACTATGGAAATCCATCTGTCAAAGGAGTAGCAAACCATCAAACTAGAATTCACAAAACCCTTCACTACAGCAAGGAGAACATTGTTAAACATACATATTTGATGTGCAAGGAAATAAAAAAATCCAAATCTCAACCAAAGGAGTTATCCTTTGCTACACGTCTACCTCTTCCGCTGATGAATGAGGGCGATGTAGATATGTTTTTCTGCTACTTTTGCAACTACAGACAGAGCACTGTGGAGTATGTCTCGCGGCATTGCCTAAAAAAACACCGTGGATTCTTGGTTAAGGGCGACCAAATCCGTCTGTACACCAATATGGTTCGTGAAAAGACACAGAAATCGCGCTTAAAAACAACTTCAAAGCTAGAAGTCAATCATGCATCGTTAAAGAGAAAAGGAATTAAAACTAAAAACAAGCAGCTTGGCAAATCCCTCTCAGTTTCAGCAGCACACTCGGTGACAGCCTCACAACCACAGAGGGCCCTTCAGTGCTATCGATGTACATATACCACTCAATATGTGTATTTGTTGAGGAGGCATGTATGGAAAACCCACAGGGCAAATCGCTCAATCAGTGATGTTTTACGAGTGTGTTTTAAACAGGGGGACATACAGGCAGGGTTTCACTGTGATCTGTGTGTTTTCTCTCACAAAAAAGCATTAGGCCTGCATGAACACTATCAGGAACAACACCCAGGACGTAGACCGAGCCTCGAGTATGTGATGACTCGGCTTTATGTCGGTCCCAATATGTGTTCTCTGAAAAGGAAGAGACCTCAAACAAAGTGCACCGATGCCATTGCTGCCACTGCTGCCGATGGAAGCTCGCCCTCTCAAAGATCTGGACAAAATGAAACCAAGACGTATTCGTGCAGAGCGTGTTCATTTAAAAGTGGCTCGGTGTCAGCCATCACACATCACTACCGTGCTGTTCACCCGTGGTCCGTGAAAGAAGACGGCTCGGTCCTGGGTGTGGTCAACAGCAAGAGACCAAGTGTGAACAGGCAGGTGGAAGAAGATGATGACGACGGGTCATTCGAATCCTACCAAGTGCCCCTTGAATTTGATACACCTGCGTCTTCCACAATGCTCTATTGCCCTTATTGCCCTGCAAGTTTTCACACCCAGCACGGTCTCAACACCCACTGTGGAATGAAGCACCATGAGGAAGTAAATAAAGATTTGGATAAACAAGAGAACGGGCAAAGCGAAACACGCATGCACGTCTTCAAGTGTCCACATTGTAGCTACGTGAATACCAGCTACCAGGGAGTTCTTACTCACTGCCACATGAAGCACCCCACCCTCGAGTCCAGTGTGTACAGCCATCACGTGGATGAAGCGCAGCTAACCAACTGGGGCGGCTTACACAAAAGTAAAAGTCCTGGTAATCCGGGCAATTTGAAAATTAGGGGCTACATGTGTGAATCCTGCCCCCAACTCTGTGTCACGTTGGAGAAGCTGAACAAGCACTGCAAGAAGGCCCACAGTGAGAGCGTGACAAACACGGCGCCTACCGCCATGAAAGCGGCGCCTGAACCATCCGCTGGGAGTAAAATAAAGCAACACAAGACTCTAAGCAATTGGGGCGCAGCGTCACAGGCTTCCTTTTTAAATAGGAAAATGATCAAGTGCCAGTACTGCCCTTTTAGTTGCCGCACAAAAATTGCGCTCGACCGACACGTCCGTGTTGACCACAAGAAGGCGTCGGTTTCAAAGCTCCAAGATTGTATGTACAAGTGCGTCCTGTGTTCCAGTTCCTACTTCACGAAAATACGTCTTGGAAGCCATTATGTAAAGAAACACGGAAGGGACAGCTTCTTAAAATACTATGCACCTGTGTACAAGCAGGCCCAAGAGAAGCCAGCGTCCCATGACGGACCTGAGCAACCAGAAGACACTCACGAGGCCGCAGCGGCAAAGGAAAAGGAAACATTATTAGTCTACAGGTGTCCAACTTGTTCTTATGTGAATACCAGCTACCACGGCACTCTCACTCACTGCCAAATGAAGCATCCAGACCTCATAGCCAGGGCCGATGAACTTCAAACAGAGGAAGTACTCGAAACCAACATGGTCGGGTGTACTATTGGAAAAGGCCATAATCAAAGAGGGTACACGTGTAAAATATGTCCACTCATTTATCCGTCGGTGAAGAAACTGAAAATCCACTGTGAGAAGTTCCACAACGTAATATCAGCAGTGAGCGCCTCCAAAACCACCCTGGAGAAATGTCAGTCAGACTCACTGCCAACGGAGAAGAAGGAAACTCTGTACCAGTGCCACATTTGTCACTATGCAACATTACGTCGAAGATACCTGCAATGTCACTTAAAGAAAACTCACAGATTGGATGCATTGACCACACACAATCTGCTCCAGAAGTACAACAAACGAAATCGCAGGCCGCCCGAAGCTGACATGGCGCTCTCAGCCGCCGAGGGCAGTGCAGCCATCCAATGTAAGAAGTGCCCAGAGTTGAAGTTTGACTCGTCTCAGCTGCTTGTTGACCACTATAGTGCTTTTCATAGTTCGAATGCCATATTGGACTTCGCTGTGTTGTCACAAGGAAAGAAGAAGGGCAGTACAGGTCTTTACAGGTGTAACCACTGCAACAAACAAATGAATGGAATTAGAAAGCTGTGTAATCACCTGGATCACCACAGAGAGAGGGCGAAAAAGAGGGCAGAGTCTTACAGGGCAATAGCATCACTGGAGGCCCAATCCATCGAAGTAAGTCGACTCTGCCAATATTTTCACCATTTGCTACATGCTTTTGCTCTGCTTTGTTAACGAGCGCTGTGCTTCATTTCCAGCTCTGTAAGCAAGAGGAACTTCTCACGTTAGAAAGGGCGGAGGACGTGTCCCAGTGGAACGTGACGTCAGCACAGACCTTCTCTTTGCCCCCGAGTCCCCTGTCGTCGTCTTCAAAACCCACCGACGCAGAGCAGCCACAGCCGGAACCAAGAGACGTCAAGCACGCGTGCAAGCAGTGTCGGAGGACGTTCATGTCACTGAAGGGTTTGCGATCGCACGAGCGCAGCCATGCAGCCGTGGCAGCCCTCAAGCTGAGCAGTCTGCCGGCCACCGTGTTGAAGCACAGGTAAGACAAGACTTTGGAGATTTGGGGTTAGGGATTAGGGTGTGTGTGTCAGTCAGCGTTTACCGGTGTCAACATTTTAGTTCATCGTTGCTTAATGATGTCCTTCTTCAAGTTCAAAATATTGAATTAAACATATTTGCACAAATTTGATGTCCTAGAAACCCTTGTGTGTATTGTTGATGAGCACACTGTGATAATATATATATATATATATATATATATATATATATATATATATATATATTATATATATTATATAATATAATTTGTTTTATCTCAACAGCATCAACAAATATGTCCTGTACAAAGCTGGGACTATAAGGCCTTTCTTATGTAGTATCTGTTCCTATCGGACAGCCGTCATGGGACTCATGAGGAGTCATTTAAGGAAAGTGCATCAAAGTGAGTACCTTGTGTGTGTGTGTGTGTGTATATATGTATGATAGATAGATAGATAGATAGATAGATAGATAGATAGATAGATAGATAGATAGATAGATAGATAGATAGATAGATGAAATATGAATAGCACTGAAAGGTATGATAAATAATATATCTGATTTGATATGTTTAAAAGAAGCTGTTACAGGTTACTGTTATACTCTCCCAACATATTAGGCTACACCTCTTCCTACAACCCAGCACAGTTCAACAGCCTCACAAACTACACTCTTGAACCACGCCGCTCTTAAAACGTCTCAGCAAACACTGAACATTGTAAGCTTTATGAGGTTTGGGTTAATTGCACGGTTGTTGTACTGCATTAGCTTTAGCCAGACTGTCATCTGAGTGAAGGTCTAACCTGTTGCAGCTCTCTGGTTGCTGATTTTGATCAGGATGGTTGACTAACCCCCACATTCAGACAAATTTAGTTAAATAGTTAATATGTCACAGGCGTGTTGTACAATAACCAGCTCTAAAAGTGCCAGCTTACAAGAAACAAAGGGAGGGGATGGACATTGCATATTCTGTGTTGTGTTAACTCTTAATATTGTACCCACATTTTGGGATTCACCAGATTGTGTTGACAAGAATTTACTTTTTTTTAAGCAGAGATTACACAGTACTTACAAAGTACTTGTACAGTCAGTACAGTATTGATGATTTCTGTCTTTCATTCCATGTTCGTGCTGCTGCTGATCGCTCAGATGCCATCATGGATCTTGCTGAAAGTGACAACATGGATGAGGAGAACGTACCGGGGGCCGACATGGAGCTCTTCAACGCATCAGAACAATTTAACAATTGGCCTGAACTTGACAAAGAATCTGAAATTACTGAAAGCAAGTAATTCTTAATGTTATGTATTATAAACCATGATGTGTATTTAATGCAACTTTTTTCACATGATTTCATTTGATTCATTGGATTTTTTTCACAGAGTCGCTGTACTTGGAGCCCCCAGATGTGCAGCGACAGTTGAGCCACTACAATTTGATGGCTCAGGCCAATTCCCCGTCTAAAAGGAATGTGTCCGACACCAAGTTACCTGAGAACTGTCTTCTTCACTGTGAGTTCTGCAATTTCAACACTGGACACCTGTCCAGTGTGCGCCGACACTACCTTAATCGCCATGGAAAGAAGTTCCTCAGGTGTAAGGACTGCGAGTTTTTCACTGGTTCAAGGTGAGTTACAACCACCAGGGGTATTTTTCTTTATGTTTAAAAAAAAAAAAGGAATTGGAATGCGAAAAACAACTTTAATTTACTTTTTGTGGCAGCAAAGGTTGTCTCTAACACTGACTAGTTTCTTCTGCCTTTTATTAGGAAAACCATGGAAATGCACATGGAGGCGGGTCATTCTACGTGTCAGTCCGAACCGACTCACCAGAAAGACCTCCGCTGCCCTCTCTGCCTCTACCAGACCAAGAACAAGAATAACATGATCGATCACATCGTCTTGCACCGTGGTAGGTTAGATGTTCGACGGGATGCGGCGTTCGCAGCCACCTTTGTTCTTATGCGTCACATTATGTTGAGTCTTTTTTGTTTCTTGTCTGTAGAGGAACGTGTTGTGCCAATAGAGGTGCGTCGCCCGAAGCTTTCGCGTTACCTTCAAGGCATCGTCTTTCGCTGTCACCAATGCACTTTCTCCAGCGGAAGTGCTGACAACCTGCGCTCGCACATGGCGAGGCACGATGACATCAAACCCTACAAGTGTCGGCTGTGCTACTTCGACTGCACTCGGCTGAGCGACTTGGAGGCACACCTGAGCGATAAGCATCAGGTGAGGATCTGTTACTTTCACCTTGTTCTGGCTACTTTCAGAATAGATTTTAAGATTTTAAAGAAGCCTAGCCCCTATTCATATTGCTGAGCTTCTAACCCTTTAGTAGCAGGAACGCAGCCTTAGATCCTCAGGTTCAAGACTAAAGGTGACCATGATTTCTCCATTAGGGCACCTGTAAAAGGAACCATTTTGCCTGAGGAGATTAGGATAGACAAATCAGTTTCAACTTTTAAATCCCTTCTGAAACCAACAGGCTTTTATGTGCATCACTCCCTATCCACTTTTAAGTTTTCATCTGATGTTAATTGTAGGTTTTGTTGTCAGTGAGCTACGTTCAGTACTGGAAATTCTAGCCCAGGATTCCTGGTTCATCAGCCAGTACTACACCCAGAGCAGGGAGTGGTACACTGGGAAATATGGCTGATAAACTACATTTCTAACTTGGTTCCTCCTGTTTTTTGTTTTTGTTTTGCAGGTCTTGAGGAATCATGAGCTTGTTGGTCAGGTCAGCCTCGATGAGCTAGATGCAAGGGTTGGTAGGAGGCCAGAAGAGGAACCTCCGTCTAACATGGAGCACCACCACAATGACGGCAAGGATGTAGAAACAGAGGAGTTTGTTAATGACTGTGATGTCGTTTCACATGAGACACAAGCCAAGGACCTGAACACGAGGGGGGAAATTGCACGACAGCCCAAGGAAGCATATCTAAAGCGAGGGCAGTGCGGCAAGAATGAAGAAAGCTCCGTCAAGAGCTCTTTATTTGACCTTTGGCGTGAGGATGCAAAGCCAAATGCTGCTGTCCAAGCAAAGCATGAGTGCGACCCAGAAGAACCAGCAGAGATGGTGTTCTTGCCAGCGCGGCCGAAAGTCAGGGATGGTGAGGACAGCGGCATAACGTTGGCGCCACCAAAAGAGAAGGCAGCAGAGGGGAGTCCAATAACATTTGGTGAAATAGCTGGAAGAAAGCAGGCCCACAAACTACAAAAGACACTGCAGTATAGAACAATGGACATCGATGCTCGGTTAGAAGATGATCTGCTGCGTGATATCCGACTGCTGGACGAGGATGTCGGCGTCCACAAGAGACACAAGAAGGCAAATCATAGGACAGAGAAGGACATCGAGACCAAGGTTGGGGATCATGTTCGAAGTGAGATGACATCACGGGGCAAAAATCAAGTTAATACGAAGACAATTTCAGCCCCTGCAATGAAAAATCAGATGCATGTGAACAACAGTAGGCCTCAAGTTGAAGGGCAATCGCAAACTCTTTCCTCCAAGTGTGCTAAACTTAAGATGAGCCATGAAGAGAGCTTAGATGTGTCATTTACAAACTGCAAAAAGGAACAACTGCAGAATTCAAAACACAGTGAGGAAAGAGAGCCGTATGGAGAGATGCCAGTACTTGAGAATGAATATCTCAAAGAAGAAATGGAGCCTGTGGTCTGTTGCAAGGAGGAAGATCTGAGTGATCATTTTGAGCAAAAGCAGGACAAAGAAGGTGAGGCGATCACTAAAGACGGAGGGACGGATCAGAAACACAAGGAGGGTAACAGGATGAATGAAGCTGGCAACCCACATGTGCCTAAAGGTGAGATACTGAATTGATCAGAATGAGTAGAAATAAATTATTCTGAACACAATTGATGGAACAGCAAAGTCAAAACACCCATTGTTTTCTAATGGCCTGCATGCATTACTATTTCCCTGCATCAACGATAGGGTCCCAACTAACAGTTTATTTCCATCATGCATTAATCAGCTGATTATATCTTAATGAATCGTTCAATGTTTGAAGATTACATCTTCAAATTGTTTTTGTCTGACCAAACAGTCCACAGATTTATTCCATTTAAAGTCATATAAAACAGAGAAATGGATCAAATGATCACAAAAGCACATATTTAAATCACATTCACTCCCTGCTTTGAGCAACAGACCGGCTACCATATCATAACTACTTCTTATATGTTTTATTATTGATACCTATTTGCACCATAAAGTGGATACTATCTGGTAGTGGCTGGGAAAATACAACAAGTAAATTACACTTTTCGTTCATGCTTTTTGCTTAGATTCAACAAAAATATTTGAAACTATGAGGAATGTTTCCCAAAACCAGGATAACATGCAAGCAAACTTAGTTAAAAGAATTGAAGCTGGTATTGATTAATAAAATAGAATACAATTTAAAATAAATTTAAAATAAATGATAAATAAATAAAAATTAAACTAGAAGAAGTCTAAAACATGTCTATAAACGTTCTTTCTTCAGGTGCACTTGCAGCCACGGATGGAGCTCCTGAAGCCCCGTGTCCAGCAGCGGCAGAAGACAAACCGTTCACCTGTGAATTTTGTGGCCGAAACCTCGTGAGCAGCTCTGAACTGACGCGTCACATAATGCGACATGGATTGTAAACGTTTCCCTCATGGTGGCGAGGGCTTCCACGAGTGAGTGTGTGCGTGGGACGATAGATCTTGTTTTCATGAACCGTCCTCTACTGTACTGTGTACATCTGTACGACCTCCTTGCAAAACTATTTTCATGTTTTGTAGTTTTTAAACCTTTTTCCAAATGTTTTTATGGTACAGCTCTTACGCTAGGATTTAATTACAGTTAATAAAAGTTAAGAAGCGATGATGTCCGTTTAAAGTGTGACACATTAGATTTTAAGGCTGTGAACTGTTGTTACATGTAAACTGTTAATGACCAACTGTTCACCAACAACTAGACCAACCTCAAAACCACAGATTGTGGAATTGCTTGTGCTGCCTTCAAGTGCTGTTGGGTATTTGAACATAAAAGTGTTGTGTACCTTGGCAATGAGCAAGTAAATTGCTTTATCAGTTGAAAAATAACAGTATTATGTTTGATTCCATATATTAAACCTCTGTTTACTTTTAATGTTCGTGTCATAAGATATGGTTTACTTTTGTTGTAAATAAACTGGTAGACAAACTCATGTCTTTTCCTCTCATTCATGTCGAACGGTGGCCGACAGCAAACAACACCATGTATTCCATCGCAACGTTCGCAGAGATTTCACTGCTGTTTTTGTATTATTAGTACTAATAAACTTTATTGATATTACTACATAATAGTAAGGTAGTTGGATGTGAGAATACTTTAATGCAATTGGTGATCTCAACACTCACTCACACACCGTTAGCTAGCCTTTCGCACCCTCCATGGTTGACTCATTCTCCTATATATATATATACGTGTGTGTGTGTGTGTGCGTGTGTGTGCGTGTGTGTGCGTGTGTGTGTGTGTATCTTCACAGCAAAAGTAAAGGTAATGCATGCTTTACTATTTCCCTGCATCAACTATAGTGTCCCTACTAACATTTATTTATAATAACAGATTACTAACCTAATCGACTGATTATATCTTGATTATTAGTTTAATGTAATCATTTTTTTTTAGTCCACAAATGTTCTGTTTACAATCATATAAATCTGTGAAAAACATCAAATATCACAGTGGAAGCATAGAAACAAGTTTGTAGGTTGGTATTTTACTTGAAAAATGAATAATTCATCATAAAAAATACTTCTCTCTAGTCCACGAACACCAACTCCCTGTGTGTGTGTGTGTGTGTGTGTGTGTGTGTGTGTGTGTGTGTGTGTGTGTGTGTAATTATATTTGTTGTTGATGTATGTATGTCTACAGTCTAAACAAATAAACGTTCAAATCTAATATTTCCATGTACTTCACCGGCATAGAACGTAGAAATACGAGCTTACGACGATCACCTGAAGGCACCATTCTCGCCTGTGAGCGCTGGGTTGGTTACGACACATTCTTGTCATCCAAATGTAAGAGGACACCGCTTCCTGGTCTGGGCTCATAATAATGCACTGATGAAAGAGAGGGAGGTAGACCTGCTCGAGACTTCGGTGTGATCCGGATCCAGACTCCGAGTCTGCAGATACTGTGTAAGTACAGCAACTTAAAGTGGTCTCCTGGTTAAACACGCCGTCGGAAATAGGTGATGCTCACAGACAGCGTCCAGTCTCACCGGATCGATGGATCGATACTCTGCTACATTGTTTGTATGAAAGTGGTTTTATTTGTGAGAGCACAGACAACGTCTTTCCCTCTGATGAAAGCGGTTTGCGTGTGGATGCATTTACAGAGGAGTTAATGCAAAGTTGATCTTTGATCGGAGCAGTTCCTCCTTCCTCCCCGAACTCCACCTTCCCCGTCTTTCCTGGTTACTGACTGTAAGTAAAGTGGGAGTGCGGACGGTTGCCAGCATCTTTACTGGCATGCCTTTGTAAATATGTCTATATAATATATTTCTAGTTGTTTACATATAGCATATGAGAGTCACCTTGCCATTTCAATAACTTCCACATGTTAACAGGGATTAACTGAGTTTCCCATGGAATTATTTGTGCTAAAATCACATTAATCTTCAGATTCATAACTCCATTTCTGTATTAATGCTTTATTCTGTACATCCCTAGGGTTTCCTACATGCTGTTTTTTTTAAGAATGTAGCTGCTTATTATAGGAAGTTTCCTGAAGTAACAATATCATGTGTGTTACTAATTATGGAGGACATTAAAACACAGTTTTAGTTGACACACTTAATTCCATTAATTCATCAATTAAAAGTATAACCTATAGTGGACGGCAGGCTAGATGAACATATGGAATATGTACTGGGTTTTTAAATAGAGCAGGTATTCCAAGAAAATTATTGAATTTGTGCCTAATAATTATTCCCCAAAAAAACATTTATTTCCAGGAAACTAAAGAACAACATCGGGAAATGACAGACATGTACATTTTTTCACTTTGACACTTCTCTAAGATCTTTTTCTAACATTTGCTGTGTTTTTATCCCCAATAGGAACAGAGGAGACACCGTATTCAGTCTGAGGAATGTCGGCCGTAAACAAATCTGCAGAGGATGGTGGCTCCTTCTCATCGAAGGTCATCAACATTGTGTTTGTCACCCTGCTGCTGGACCTGCTGGGATTTACTCTGATTCTACCTCTACTGCCTTCTATTCTGGACCATTATGCACAAACAGGGGTTAGTTTTGTTTTTTTCAAAAATGTCAATCAGCCTTACTTCCTCATTTGGGTTACATTGTATTACATGTAAATTAGAGAAATATGTATTCCTGACATTATCTTCACTAGTTTGACTGGTTTTGAAACATCTGGCTGCCAGACAATAAGCTTGATTCTCTTGAAAAGCCAGTTTTACATCAGATTCACTGCTGGAACCGGTTGTTATAGTTTCCAACAGTAGAAACTGACTTTGAATGTTGAGTTTTGGAGAGACGAAGTGCAGGAGCCGATGCTCTGCTGAACAAAGGAGGCTTTGTGTGAAGAAGGTCCATACAAACCATAACTAACTCATCAGTGATGATATATAGCGGTCATGAGCTGTGACTGTGTGTGTCTGCGTGCTGACTCATGCTGAATGACCTCTTGCTGGTGTTGTCCTTGTGTGATGTCGTATATTCTGTGCTGTCTGGCCGACAGGATGGCGTGTATCATTCCCTGCAGAGTGTGGTGGACTGGTTCAGGGAGGTCGTGGGGATTCCTATGGAAAAGAAATACAACACTGTCCTGTTTGGAGGTATATATTCCATTGATTTCAGATTTCAATATAACTTATGTGGAGCTGTACTTTACGTGACACTATGAACAATTCAAATTTTAATAATGCAAAGAAACTGCATTTATTTGTCCTCAATTTGCCTTTCAGGTCTGATCGGGTCGCTGTTTTCTCTGCTGCAGTTCCTGTCGTCGCCTGTAACCGGGGCTCTGTCCGATAAATACGGCAGACGACCCTTGCTCATTCTTACCACGGTGAGTAAAATGCCACTTTACACCACTTTTTATTCATGACTTAACAGTATAAATGTCAGTATCCTTGGAGCCACCAGTCATTCACTTGGCACAGTTCACACTCCACTTGAAGGAGAAGCTTCATTTGGTTCTAATTGGGTGCCTTGTGTTCCAGTTAGGGATGATGTCCTCCTACGCGGTCTGGGCCATTTCACGGAGCTTCAGCATGTTCCTTTTGTTTCGAGTAATTGGGGGCATTTGTAAGGGCAACGTCAGCCTCTGCACTGCCATCGTGGCCGACTTGCCTTGCCCCAAATCACGGAACCGAGGAATGGTAGGCACATACTTTCCTGGGCCACGAATGCATTGTTGAGATACGGGATCTAAAAACACCCCTAGTTTTCATTTCCATCTTTAATCGGGGTTCTGAGCCTCACATTTCTTGTTTATTATTATTGTTTATTAGCCAGTTAATACCTTTTGTATGTGTAAGACCTTAAATGTCTTCAATGTATAAAGAAATAACTGTATTTAATTTCATCATCACCAGGCTATGATCGGCATCGCCTTCTCCTTGGGCTTCACCGTGGGACCTCTGATGGGAGCCTACTTTGCCCTCAGCTCCAGAGCGACAGAGAATGTCTTCTACCAAACCCCCGCCCTGCTCGCCTTGGCCTTCAGCGTCGCTGATTTGCTCTTTATTTGGGTCGTGATGCCAGAGACGCTCACAAAGGACGTCAAGGTTGGCTATAGAAACGTTCACACTGCCAACTGACTAACTGAATCACATGCAGTTTCACTCAAGTGGCAGGTACAACACACCTACTAGCAACTCTCATGCTCTCTAGTCGAGCTTTGCTTGTGCAAAAATGTGTGTGTGTGTGGGGGGGGGGGGAGACAGGGCTGTTTTACATGAGGTTATGTGCCTGACTAAGCAGTAAGTCTCAAGGAAGTAAATAGTTATTAGACCTTTTATCAGACTGAAGCTGGTTGCCTCTGCTGGGAACTACCTGATGTCATTGACTCAACTCTCTGAGATCATTAGCCTGAGTCATGACAAGCACCGCTAAGCAAACAGAAGAGTGAGGAAGCTGTCAATCAAGCACAGTTTGTACACGCCCACACAGAAGAGGCTTAATCAGGAAGCTAAGTGAAATACCTTTGTGGGTGGAATATAGACACGAAGGAGCTTTAAAACAAATGTGAAATGTATATGTTGTATATGTTATTTTATATATTGTTTCATTACATTTAATATAATCTTGTTTTAATTTAAATATTTATGTTCTATTTGTGTGTACCTTCAAGGAGCTCCCACTTTAATCGTGCGACTCTGAGTTGTAAAATGACAAATGAATGAACCATGAAACTTGTAAAACGTGAAAAAAAATCCAGCATGAAAGCTCGAGTAACAGAAAAACATAAACTATCCATTCAGCACAGTAATGAATGGTCATGACCAACCACTAATCGCGGTTATTGTTTTCTTGCGGTGGTTCAGCTGAATAGTTTTTTTCCCCTTTTTTCTCTCACAACAATATTGTATTTAACAGAAACACGTCTTTGTTTTTGTCCAGGCTTCGTCGTCTCCGCTCGGGGACTCCAGGGACCTTCTGAACCCGTTATCTTTGTTCCATTTTTCAGCTGTTACCAGAACAAAAGATCCACCTCCCAAAGAAAGTGGGTACTGCACATCCTGAATTCCTCTGTATTGGAAGAGGTTAACATTTAGGCAGCATGAATGACCTTTGACCCCTTTGATAGATAAAATGTGGAAATATCTTTACAGGAATGCAGAAGCTTCAAGCGTTGGGCCTGGTTTATTTCTCCTACCTCTTCCTGTTCTCCGGTCTGGAGTTCACGCTGAGTTTTCTGACTCACCAGCGCTTCCACTTTACAAGGTATGACATCAGAGATACATCTATGTACTCTATCAGTTACAGTACACACACTTTCTCACCAGCGTTTTCCTCTCACTAGTATGCAGCAGGGAAAGATGTTCTTCTTCATCGGCATCATCATGGCTTCCATCCAGGGAGGTTATACACGCAGAATCAAACCTGGGCAGCATATCATGGCTGTTCGAGTGGTAGGAGCACCTATTGTTCACATGGCTGTGCAATAAAATACTCTTTATGCTGCTGACCAGACATCATGCATTCTTAAATAACTGTGTTTCTCATTTCTTTTTAGGCTATCGTAACATTAATCCCAGCGTTTATTCTCATTGGGCTCTCATGGAATCTAACGACGCTTTACGCTGGCTTGGCGTTATACGCCTTTGGTGAGCTCATTTATGCTAATATACTGCTGCAATTAACCCCTCTATTAATATTATTTACCCAGGAATGAGTGCATATGAGTGTGCTTAATGCATACAAGTAGAGTTGCAGGACAGGAAATGTTGAGAGGCCAGTACAATTATAATACTAAACCACAAATTACATTTTAAAAACATTGCATACTTAGTCCTAAGTATGAAAATGTTTTATTGATTTATTTATTTATTTTTACCAAATATACCCTAATCGAGGTGATGAATAACTCCCAGAGCTGGTTGAACGTATAGTACTTTCGCTGTAAATGGTCATTTTAATCCATTTTCCATAATTTTCCAACAGTTTTTTTTTTTTTTTTCAATTTCAGCAAATTCCCAAAATAATGAGCCCTATATAAAATATATGGTAAAATATTGATCTTTGTGGAGAAAATCTGGAAAGTAGTTACATCATCATTAATCATTTATTAAAAAGTAAAATATAACAATATAACATTTGTGTATCCATAAGCTGTATAGACAATATGGTTGAATATGTGATTTACTTAATGGTTGACTTTATTTTGTTGACTTATGATGTATATGTCTTAACTCTACACTTCCTGGTTAAATAGAAAAATAAATAAAACAACATACCATCATACCATACCAACAATCGCACATTACAGTTTGTATGATAAACGATAATATCCACAGATGAGGCACGGAATGAAAATGTAAAACATAAAACTACATCTAAATTATTTCTTTATTTGTTTATTTAATTATTTAAAGTGCAATATATTGTGTTTTTACATGTTATGTCTTACTATTTATTTTTGTTACAGCGGCTGCAATCGTAGTCCCATGCCTGTCAACACTGGTTTCTGACCACGGTGAGCCTCTTTATTTAATCGATGCTTATGGAAACTCACATATACAGACATTAAAGTGTGAATATTGTTGCTTGACATGTTGGTGTTCCTTCAGGGTCGGCCAGTCAGAAAGGCACAGTGATGGGGATTCTACGTAGTTTGGGCGCTCTGGCCAGAGCACTGGGACCAGTTGTGTCATCCTCCGGTAAGGACACAAGATGGCAGCGACGGCACCAAATACAGCTGACATGAGTCGTTGATTTATGACACATTAGGCACCACACACAAGCCATGAACTGTTTTCACTGAATATGATTGTAAAACCTTATTCTGAGCATGAAATAGCATGGACACTGGTGACACATTTACAGACTGATGTACTGTATATAAATAATCCTACATGGTAAATATTGCTCTTTGCAGTGTACCCATTTAACCCTTTGTGTTTTCTTCACAGTTTACTGGATAGCTGGAGCTCAGACCTGCTTCCTCCTCACATCAGCCTCTTTTATCATCCCTCTGTTTCTCCTCACAACAGCCAGGCGGCTAAAGGAGGAGTGAGAGACACAAAGTCTCTGACTTACGGAGACATTTTATAGTTTAAATGAATGTAAATGATGTTTACATCTGCTGGGAAAACAAGCACTGACGTTTTACTTTGACACGAACAAAAATGATGAGATTTACACTTTCTTCACTGTTTGCCAAGGGGCATCACATAATAATGCAGGAAGACAATGCACAAGCCAAAACAGGGAACGAGTGGACATTGCCTTTTGATATGCACAATTAGACCTGTGCATATTGTGAAATGTATGGGTTAGGTTGTGTTACAAATAACATTTATGCTCATAGATATCATTTTATAATGCAGTATTTTATCCAGCTCTGGCATTTTATATTTTACAAAGTGATATTTTATTTTAGCCTACATTAAACATGTTGATATTGTATTTTCTTGCTAAAGAATAAACATGCAAATCACAATTTGTGCATGGAAATTAATTATTTTCTTACTTAAAGGTTGTACAAACTTTGATGTACTTTATCTCCATGTTGTGCATCACACAAACAGTACATTTACTCCACAACGTGCATCCTTTTTTTTTTGCAGATGAAGAAGAAGTCACATAAAAACGTGACCCAGCTATATGGTTCCACTTTACAGATTGAACTACCTGACCTCAACAGCTTCAACTTAAAAATAATGCTTGCACATTAATAACTTATTAACAAGTATCCAAAAAATCAACATAAATGAGGCAAAATAAACAAATAGAGGACTCAATGTGTGCTAACCACTCTACAAGTGTTTTTAGAGAAATTATTGTAATAACTGTGCTACTTTTACTTAAGTTTCTTAGCTATATAGATTGACAAGCGATCTGATAGCATGAAATGGACAGCAGTCATAGAAAAGGTTATTCATTTAAGCGTTACTATTCTCCGCTATACGTAATTAAGCTCAGACTAACACGGTGTGAGAGTCCTTTTACTTCATTACTAGTGTGATTTATACACTAATGTAGAGGTCTTCAACTTTTTTCAGGCTGAGAACTCTAGTGACACGGTGGAGGGACCCCTATTACCTATCGTATTTAATTGTGTTGCTTACTAAACAGAGCCAATAATAATGTGTAGTACAGCCTATAGTGCCGTGTATAAAAGTATTTTGTAATAATGTATTTATAAAATGCTAAGCCATTAAAATAATAATTGATGATTTTAATTCTGGGCTGCACGGTGGTGTAGTGGGTAGCACTGTCGCCTCACAGCGAGAGGATCCCGGGTTCGATTCCCAGGTCGGCCCGGGTTCCTTCTGTGTGGAGTTTGCATGTTCTCCCCGTGTAAGCGTGGGTTCTCTCCGGGTTCTCTGGCTTCCTCCCACAGTCCAAAGACATGCAGGATGGGGATAGGTTCATTGGTGACTCTAAATTGCCCGTAGGTGTGAATGTGAGTGTGAATGGTTGTCTGTCTCTACATGTCGGCCCTGTGATAGACTGGCGTCCTGTCCAGGGTGAACCCCGCCTTCGCCCAATGACAGCTGGGATCGGCTCCAGCCCCCCCGCGACCCTGAATACAGGATAAGCGGTAGACAATGGATGGATGGATGGATGGATGGATTTTAATTCTATATTGACATTTCTATATCACAATTTCACAACATAACATTTAATAAATCAGAAGATATATTTGCTCATTATAGGTTGTATTGATGTTAATGTGTATTTTTTTGGACATATTCAAATTTTTGGAAGAAAAAAAGTTTGGGATCAAATCATTCCCGGGACCCCCTGCAGTAACTCTACGGATCCCCTAGGGGTCGCGGACCCCCTGCAGTAAGAAGATCATCAGTCATTGGTTCCGCATCCTTAATTCTTTCTTCCGGAGGAGTATTGGGGACGGACCATAACAAGAAAGCGTAACGGAAGTTAGTGCAGCAGTGACGAACAGCTCCTGTGTAGTGGTGAGTCTCCTTTATTATATTGCCTATGCTCTAAACTTCATTGTAAGTTTGTTTCCCCGTAACGTCACAATGTGTTCGCTTCAAGACAAGGTCACCTTGATGCAAAGCGTTTATTAATAGCTAGCTTAAGCTGGATTTAGCTGAGCAGCTAGGTTTGTGGCTAGCACCCATTATATAAAAACATCAAGTTGGACTGTACTGTGAGTATTCCAGTGACTTAATGCTTTGCATTTGATTGGACCGAAACGTGAGCGAGCTTAGAGTGTAGCATGATACGGACCACAGAGGGCTAAAACGCATTTCTGATTGATGGATGGATGTCATTTTATTATTGGTTGTTACAAGCTTACGTTGGCACACATCATGTGTTGCATATCTTACATGATCGTAATCTTAGTAAGAGCCGTTGTCACTATGATTTTATCTACTTACCAATTTCTAATGGCGAATATAATTTAATAATTTAACTGTGCTAGATGCACAAACACACACACACACACACACACACACACACACACACACACACACACACACACACAGGTAAAGGGGAGACAGCTGACACATGAACACCTCATTGTTTGTGCAGCTGATTCACTCAAACACAAAAGGAATGCCTGCAGTAAGTCGTCCTCTGTGACAAAAGCCATTGACAACTGTCTGTGTTTTTATCTGTGTGTTCAGGGCCACCATTTACTGAGGGGAAAAAAGGCAAAGTCACCCCAGAAACACCATGCTCCCGGCCAAGCTCGCCAGCCACTTAACTGTGAATATACTGAGGAAGATTCATCATGGAGCTTCTTACTCCTGTCTCTACTCCCTGTCTAATGTCTTTCGTCACACGGAAGAGGCGAGGACTAGAGACGTGAGTCTACACTCAGATTCCAGCGTGTGGAGAAGAGGGTTTTACAGCCAGAGTGCTATCCGGCCATCACTCAGACTGTGTGAAACACTGCAATATGGGAGAAGATCATTCAGTTCAGCAGCGGCTACAATTGTGAATTCAGCACCAGCTCCTATCCAGCCATACCTCCGACTGATGAGGCTAGATAAACCCATTGGTTAGTACATGGATTTTTCATCACATCTATCTGTGGATGTTTATAAGATGATTTATGTATCGTTATGTATGTATCAATGTAAGGATTGGTTCAATATTGTTTTTGGAGTGGAGTTTGGAAGTAATTCACCCAGTTGTATAATAATCGTCTCTATAACAACAAAATATTGTATCAGAAAACATGTAACGACCTTAACATAGACAATCTAAATAGATTAACTTCATTTTTAGCTGTATTTTTAAAGAACATTTCCAAAAGTTCGGATTAAAGATATGAAAGATATTTGTATCAGCATCAAAATCATATTTCAATGCATTCACACTTTTGGGTCATTCCGTGTCATTTCATCAAATGCCTCCCACCTGACCATCTCAGAATGTCCTGAAAAAATTCAAGTACAAAGACACACTTGTTAATAGGACAAATCCAAAATATTAGGTCTCTACTTATTAGGTCTCTACTGTCTCTACTGTCAACAACGAACTGTTATTCAAGATCAAACTTTGGAGACTTTTCTACTGTAATGTAAAATCTTTATGCTCAAATTAAGATTATTATTTGATTTGGTTGTGTAATTTATATACTTAAAGTATGACAAAATGTACAGTCTTCAATATTATGCTATCATGTTTGTTCATGGTTTAAGACATTAAAAGCTGCTTTCAGCATGTTTAACCCACATTGAAGGACTTATTGCCTCTGTAACTACAACTGTGCTACATTTTAATGTTTTCGTGAGGCTAAATTTATCAGTAGTATTTAGTCACATATAAGTCTTTGGTAAATGGTAAAAAACACAATTGAATTGCCCTCCTGTGATGTTTACTTGTAGGCTGTTAGGACATGCAGTACCAAAGCCGTCCACAAAACCCCCACCAATATCAGGATCTTTAAAAAATCACTGTGACAAAATGAGGCAAAACACCCTCCTGATTTTTTAATATGATTTTAACAAGAATATGGTCTTTGGAAAAAGGTACGTTTGGACCTGATACTTGTTGTCAGTTTTTTGGAATATGACTCTGAAGTTGGGCAAAGATGTGTTTACTTCCATTTTTGAGCCTTAATATCTGTGAAACTAATCATCTGAGAGAAACCATATTTTGTAGAATGTTTAAGCTAACACCAGAGATAGAGGCAGAAGTGATAGAAGTCTTTTATCTGCAAAAATGGGAGCTCAGCCACTCTTCAAATGTACTACTTTATTTCAACAAGCCACATTTTAAGTACCTACCATACTAGTTTATCATTGAGCTACACCCCTGATATTCTACGTCTGGAGGCTATTAGTAACAGATATACACTGTAGACATTTTGAAGGTCACCGGTGAGATAGTTTTCCAGATATTGCTGTTTAAAAATGGCTTTTCAGAGCATGATGCCAAAAATTGTCTAAACTACCCTTCATTCAATGATGTTTCATGAGAAAACTATTGACAGTAGAGACCTAATATTTTGGATTTTTCCTATTAACAAGTGTGTCTTTGTACTTGAATTTTTTCAGGACATTCTGAGGACAATTTGATGAAATGACACGGAATGACCCTTTTATAATTTTGTCTAAACTTAAAGTCTGAAGTTCTGTGCAAATTCAAAGTCGACTAAATTTAACATCTCTTTACTCTTGGTGCTCTACGTCATTTCAACCAAATGGCACCTTTAAAAAATGTCATAAATGTCCACTCAGGTCTAATGGGAGTAGAGCAACACTACTATTATTAAAAGCTTGAACACAAACAGTGTACTACATATACAGAGGTGTGAAGTAACAAAATACAAATACTTCGTAATGAAGTATAAATACTTTGTACTGTACTTGTTAACAAATATTGCACTCAACATTTGGCACGGGGGTATAGACATTGCTTAACTAGCTGTGTCAATAAGTCGATAACGTAAAAATAATAGTGATTGTGTCTGTATGTTGTAGGATAAGTCCATATCGTAATCGTTGTGACAGGCCAAGTGTGCTTGTGTACTGTAGGGACATGGCTGCTCTACCTCCCGTCTGCATGGAGCATTGCTCTGGCTGCTGATCCCGGATCCCTCCCACATCTGGGCATGCTCACCCTGTTTGGTGTAGGTGCTCTGCTGATGAGAGGAGCGGGCTGCACCATCAATGACATGTGGGATAAAGACTTTGACAAAAAGGTATGTGAAACTAATGTACCGCCACTCACACAACTTCTAATAATGTGTTCTCTTTTTTAGATTGGAGATGTTGATAACTATAAATGCTGTGTTTACAAAGCCATAATACCCAATAAGATGCTTTTAATGATACAACTCACATAGCTGCTATGAATTCAAAAGGGACAGACTTTCACCACAGCAGAGCACTCACTCGAACAAAAACACGTGCACACAGAAAGACGAGCAAGAATACACACACACAATACAGCCAAGGCCGTAACCGTTCTGCATTGACTTATTGAAAGTGATGTGTTTTTTTGGCAGGTTTCCAGGACGGCCTCTCGACCCATTGCCTCTGGAGAGATTTCTCGGTTGCAGGCACTAGCCTTCTTAGGAGGGCAGCTTTCTCTGGCACTTGGGGTTCTCTTGTGTCTCAACTATTACAGGTACCCAGTGATCTTCATGTTTTCAATACATCTGTATAGTGATCAGTTTAAAAAGAACAGCGAGAATGATAGAACAAATAACCAAAAAAAGTCAACACTGCAAAGATGGTGGTGAGTGGGTCGGGATCAAGAGGTGTTTTACGTAGAAAACCGTTTACTGTCGAAAACCGAGGACCTGATCTTGACTAGGGAGGGAGAGGACTAGAACCAGCTGTTAACCAGCTGCCTTTTTTGTAGACGTGTCAGTTGCAGAGCGTTGATGTACAAGAGCAAGGAATGTATGTTAGAAAACAGAAAAAATGTACCCAAAAGCAAAGTTGCCAATATAATATGTAACGGCTCAACACTGTTTGACTCACTGTTCATAATGCTCTTCACAGCATAGCTTTGGGTGCTCTCTCATTGTCTCTTGTCGTCTCCTACCCACTGATGAAGAGGATCACTTATTGGCCACAGTTTGTGTTGGGTATGTACTGTACGAGTGTCCCCTGTTGTGTTCTACATCTAATGCCTCCACACCAAGTCAGGCATTGATTTGAAAGAGGGGAGTGTGTTTGGGCTCAGCAGAGCTAACACTGGTCTCCTTCTGTTCAGGCCTCACTTTCAACTGGGGAGCGCTGCTTGGCTGGTCCGCTGTCAAGGGCTTCTGTGATTGGTCCGTTTGCCTCCCGCTGTATTTCTCAGGAGTGATGTGGACACTGATATATGACACAATATATGCACATCAGGTAGGGGGGCAGATCTCAGACACTCACATTTACTAATTATTATACATCCCTCTGGATGTATAATAGTGATCATGACTGGATTCCCTCTGTTCTTTCTTTGATAACAAGGATAAGGAGGACGACATCAAAGTGGGAGTTAAATCTACTGCACTGAGGTTCCAGGAGGACACCAAACTGTGGCTGAGTGGATTCATGGCGGCCATGATGTCAGGGCTGGTTGTAGCTGGAGTCAATGCTGAACAGACTCTTCCCTACTATGTTGTACTATCCACAGTGGCCGTTCACCTAACACATCAGGTCAGTGTCGATGCTTACTGCCAAAGGGTTGATTATTAAAGTGCATAGTACAGATTAATTCCTTATTGGACTGATTATTTTCATGATTAAATGTGTAAAGTAACACAATTCATCTTCGTCTCAAGCATGGGTTTTTCCAATAAAACGTGATATTTACTCTCCTCTCTTTTAGATTTACACATTGGACATTAACAAACCAGAGGACTGCTGGAAGAAATTTGTCTCCAACCGAAACCTTGGACTGTTGTTATTTTTAGGCATTGTTTCCGGTAATTTGTGGAAAGAAAGAAGGGAGACGTTGCTGCAGAATGAGGAAGCAGTCAGATAAGTGAGATAAGCACAACAGATGTAATCCTTTAATTACATTCACAGTACATCACAGTCACGTACTACAATGTTGCACAGTATCTTTTGGGTTTTTAATTCTGAATGAAGCTCTATGAGAAGGCAAAGATATCTACTATAAGCTGTGTGATACCCACACAGCAAAGTAATAGGATATATTTCTTTGCTCGTTAAAAACTTACCTTTTAGAAAAATAAAATACAATGTAAACTTTCAGTTCTAAAAATTCACATTCAATTGATGTTGAGATGAAATCAATCAATGCAACACATCCCAGTACCCATTCACTTCTAGGTTTAAGTGCTGCAAAGTGGACCTCTAGTGATTGCACACATACACACCGACATCCGCAGCATTTAGTCACAATAAACATGCCTAATTTGGGGAAATGGTGTCATTATTGTTGCTCATTATCTCAAAGTCGCATTAAGCAATGTTTACCACTAGGGAGCAGACATGCAGTGGCTCAGTATTTTTGTGGTCCTTCTGTTCTGTCATCTTCATGTGAGGCAGATACAGGAAACATACCGTGCCTGACCTTATTTGATGGTAATTATTGCAGATTAATGAAAGAGGTTAAATCTGCAGACCTCCTTCATGTGACCTAGTGTTTCATTACCAATATCAAAAATGTCACTTGATGCAGGTTTACATCACACAAGTGGTCTTCAATTCATTCTAGCAGATTTTAAATGTTGTTGCTTTTATCCCTGTAAAGTTCGTGTTAAGCAACGGTAGTGACTGAAACATTTAGATGCAGAATGAATCCCAGTTACATCCTCATCGGTTTACTCAAGACAAGAAACCATTTGTATAAAAGTATCTGTTGCTACACTCTTAATAATGCAGCTGATTTACTCATCTTTAACACAACATTAACAGCACCACCACCAATAACTAAAAAAAAAAAACAATACAGTGAAACTTCCAATTCCATTATAAGTTCAACTGACGGAACGAGCCTGTTGTAGGTATGTGAGTGTGTCCACATGACTCCATTACTAATTTGTGTTGACTTTTAAGAAGATAATGAGCAGAATTACATTGAAAAGTGGAAACAGACCGATGTATGTTATAGACAAAAGTCTCAAACCAGACACATTTCTCATTTCTACTGCTATAACAATACAAGCAACAATCATTTGGGTGTTTATCCAGCATAAACAAGTGTATATTTTCCTCCAGGTTGCTGAAAGTTTTGGGTACAAGTACCTGTGTATGTGATAATCTGCTTTCACTGTTGCTGCCCACGTCATCATTCCCACAAAGTGACCTAAATGACAACCGTGCCACCACAGTGAGAAACTAAAGGTCATGAACAACGGGAAACGTTTGCACCTTAAATAAACCAGTCTACGCAGCCACGTAGCTGTTGTGGCGTTCCACCGACGGGCGAACTCTGACACACGGCTCGACGCCTCGATGGTCCAGAAGTCTCCGTCGGATAGGCTGCTCCAGTCTGGGGCGCGTCCCGGGGAATTTTCCCAAAAGCCAAACCCAGCTGTGTTGTTGAGGCATTCACTGATCCTCCAATGAGAATAATATTGGATCCTCCAAATCACCGCCAGGCCCCAAACCCACAGGATGCCATAGAGAAAGACTGAGTTGGAGGGATCGTGGGTGTTATTTTTCACAAAATGGACAAGGCAATACCTTACAGACTCCAGCAATAACACCTGCATCAACTTCAGGAAGACTACTACCAGTGGATTAGGTGGACTGTTCAGGCTGATCCCTGCCATTAAGGACACAAAGCGGCTGTAGGAGCACAACGGACCGCCGAGCAGGGTGGTGAAATTGAGGACGTAGCTGAAAAGAGGGAGAAGCTCCACACAGGCCTTCCTTTTGGATGAAGTGTTAAATGTCAGCAGAACTCGACTCTCTTGGAGGTCCAGGGACACCGAGGTGATCCTCTGAGTGAGAAGCATCAAAGAGGACACGGCCAAAAACAGTCTGAAAGTGGAAGAATTGTTCATTTGATTACACAAGAGTCCTTTTTGTCAAAGAGGAATAAATGCTTCGATATTTGTATGCATTTCATGTTTGTGACCCAGAGCATATGGCGTCCGACAACTTGGGTTTTAGTTTGTTCTTATCAGTGGAAATAGCACTTGACAAAACACCTTAAGGTGCATTTAGTAGCTGGAGCTTTCAATCATTTCACAAAGTTGATTGTTGGTAACAGCAGCTTAGTTTCTGACGAGACACCACTATGGTTGAGAATTCCCAGAGCTGCTCAGAATCGAGCAAACAAACCGACTGATGGACAGTGTGATGTGGTCGAAAGATCCAACGTGGACTGTGAGGTGAGATTGTTTTTGTCTGTTCAACAGCTCCACTTGGTGGAAAGCAAATAATTCTAAAAGGAAATCAATTTCAGAATGTTTTTGCTCTTGATAATAAACCAAAAATATTTATTTCTTAGAAGAGCTTGAGATGGCCAAATAATTTTTTATTTTTTTAATGTTTATACTTATTTATTTTTAGCTTTCTGATTCATGTAATATCCAGAAAATGTGCTTTTCAGAAGGTGGATATCAATCCTATCAGACATCAACTCTTTTATATATTTGACAAAAGTATTTATACGAAGCAGTGGCTCGGTTTCCAAATCTTGGAAGCATGACAGGTATTACATTGCTTTTGAAAATGATTGTCAACAAATCAGATGATAGGACTGAAACCAAAGATGTGGTAGTCCGTCTCAGAAGTTTCACACTGCCAGAGCTTGTTTGTGGCCCATCGGTTCCTGAAGACATTAAATATGGGCCACGAAATGATATTTCATTTGAAAAAACTGTAGTTTTTTTCTTTTAGCAAGTTTACAATACTTATCAAGTAGTGCATTTTCTGTGGACTATTGAGTTTCCAGCATCAGAACAATGCCTGTTGGATTATTAAAAAAATGCACCTATGTTTACTGTAAAAAGAAAGAGGAAAATATCACCTAGTTCAACAATGTTGGTCGCTGATGTGGTTTTTAGTAGTTTTACAATAGTGCAGCTCAATGGCACAGAGGAATATATGACTGTATATCAAGTGATACTTAATTGTAGGATTTGGGGATTATAAGAAAACACTAGGGGTGTGAATCTTTGGCTTCACAGTGATTCGATTAACGATACAGTAGTTGGCGATTCGATTCAAGGACGATTTTTTTCTTTTGTAACGATTTGATTCGATTCTATAAACCACGATTCGATTCAGTAACTTGTAACCAAAATTCTATATCCATGAAATAAACATGCAATAATGCGAGTGAGACTATCTGTATTCTTCTGAAAGGTGAAAAATAACATATTTATTCTAGAAAAAAAGTAGTCCTGCATAATATTTTATGCTGAATACAAAAATGTAATTAAACATTGCTCAGTTATTTTGAACATTATTCAATAGACTACATGCTGGCAGGGGAGAGAGTGTCTTAAACGTATTAAAACATTAATCATAAGTAAGAATCACGATTCATCCGATTAAATGCATTTATATCGATTATTGGTGAAGCCAAAACGATTCATTCTATTTATTTATTTTAGCAGATCGATTTAGTAGAATCTATAGGACTGACGATCGACTCATCGATTAATCGAATGAATCGTTACACCTAGAACTTACCACCAAACTTATCCTTTCAAAACACTAAGTTGGAGACACTGAGCATGAAGTTTCCCTCCTGAAGAATGATGTGATATCGGTACCTGATGCTGATCGGCTCCTGCAGGTAATATTCCCTGTATTGTATAAGCAGGTGCCAGAAGGTTTGCCATGCCATCTGGAACCCAAACACCCAGGCATGGACACCGCGGGGATCCACAGAGCACACCAGCAGGATAAAGACCAGCGTGGAGGTGAAGAGAAGGGTGCTGTAGATGCCCATCGTGACGACCGCCAGGACGCATCCTCCAAGAGAAACAAACAGGTACCTGTAGATGTGGACATGTTGATATTCAGCTGCTGTTTTCATCATTCATTAAATGTTTAGGCCACTTTTTCACTACTTTCTGATACTGTATAGGCCAAATAATTAAGCAGGAAAAACATTAATTTATTTATATATGTATTTATTTATTTAAATATTACATTTAAAACAACAAATATTTACCAAATTCCTCTAACAGAGAAGTTCAAAATAGAATCAGATTAATTAAATACTAACAAATTATTATGTAATAAAAAGTGTTAAAAAATGCACTTTATCCTCCTTAAATATTGTGGTGCTGCTTTTGATTTATGTTCCGGTTGGACTGATTATTTCATATTTCATTTGATTAACAATCCAAACTTCATGAAGAACTGAAATCCAAAGCCTTCACTGAAAAACAGATTGTTAAGGCTCCTGGAGGAAAAGTGCCAACAGTAGCTACGTATAAAACTCAATCAATTTGTAAGAACGTACCTGTATGTCAAGGACAGATATCCCCGTTTAGCAAGAAAATAAAACAAAAATGCGAATGGAAGTGAAAAACATTGGTGCATTAGAAAATGATGTTGGAACCACAACCAGCTCATCAAACCCATAATCTGCATTTCTGTGTGAATATCACAGCGAACAACCAGGCCGCCGATAGCAGACAGATGCTGCTGATTGTCCTATTAATGAGACAAAATGCTTGTTTTATCTGGACGGACTGTCATTCCACCTGTGGCCTGCATTAAAGCACTCCCTTTTGTTTACCATCATCACACAGCACTGATAGACTTGTTCCTTTGTCTCACATTGTCTGTGGATACAGCTTTTTATCAGTCCATATTTCAGTGACTGTAGCAACTAAGAGTTGAGAATTTCAACAATCAAACAAATAACAACGTAAAGTCTGTTCTTACTTTGTTATTCCATTGTTTGAAATGATAAACCGCCAAGGAGATCCACTCCTCTGTGTGAGTTTACCGGTGCTGCCGGTGGCCAATTCTGAGAGGAGAAAGAGTGAAAACAACGTTGTTTTTGTTGGCGTGTCCAGCTATGTGCGCTTGAATCATTCAGTGTCCCTCAATAATGATGAAACACAAACACTGCACATACACAACATGTAATTAATAACAGAGGTCGATACGCAGGTCTAATTAAAAGCAGTGTGATGATTTAACACCACTGTGGTGGTCATTCATGGACCAGTCAAATCTCTCTTTATTATACGGTGAAAAAAAGATGGAACAAAGACGTAAAAAGTTTTATTTTTTGTTTTGCAGGTATTTACTCATACAATTAAAATACTGAATGGTGATGCGACTACATGCATGAAATATCAGTGGGTCACCAGGGATGACTTCAATGTGAACCTCATGGTGTTGCTAAAGTCAGAGGGTCACCAGAGTCATTTTTAGTTCAGGTAATCAGGGAGTTATCCACACTATTGTATAACAATCTATTGAGTATTTGTTGTGATATTTCAGTCTGGGTAACCCAATCGATTGACATCGCCATCCCCAGAGCCACGTCGCTTGCATGGCTTAAAAATCATTCTATCTGCAGAAGTCTGTGTCAACAGGTGTTCTCTCAGTGAAGATGATGTAGCTTCACTGCTGTTTAGTCATTTTAATTTTAATTTTTTTTTTACATATTTATGTTGTTATCTCTGCTCTAATATGTGCTGCCATGACAAGATGTTGTTTGTCGGCAATGTGTAATGCTGTGGCCCAAATCAAGTTCAAACACAACACTCAAACTATGGAACAGTGTGTTAACAACACCCGGATGATGACTCATGTTTAGATTCCGTTTCTGTGACTCATCGCCTCATTTAACAAAAAATAATTCCTGGCAAAAAAACTGGTTGCCACACATTAGCTACAACCCCATCGATCAATGTCACAATGTTATTTAACCCTTTTGGACATGATGAGTTTAAAAATGGAATAGTTTTCATCTCCTAGTCATTGTGAGATTGAATGAGATTAAGATTGCAAGAAAATATGATTTTTGGTCAGATTATTTAGATTTAGTTGAGAACTGATTACATTCTTAATCAATCTGAGGCCATTTTGAGGGAGAAGAAGGGCTAGCACAGTGCAGCTAATAACTGAATCAGTATATCAGACATGCATGCAAAAACAATTATTATTTCTTAAGTTAAATGAAAAGATCTTGTTTAATTCAAGGGTGAGAGCCACATTCACAGAGGAATCCAGTCTGATTTCCGAAGCGTACTAGAATGCTGGTTTTCACATGATACACGTTATCAGGCTGAGCATATTTTCATCCAAATGTTGATATGCTGGTACCACGGTGCAAGAAAAACTATCAAAGTGACTCCTTTTGCTGGGTGCAGATGTCACAGCACAATGCAGGTTTAATTCACTAAATGAAACCGTGTTCGGTCCCTCAGCACAGCTGATGATGCATGTGTAGTTTGTGGATGTGGCTTGAGTGATTGCCTCTCAATGTGTTCATCTTAGATCTGTGAAAGTATTCAGAGCTGCGTAAACACAGAAGCCTCATAGTTGCAGTCCAATGTCTGAGGTTTCCTCTCATAGCCCTGCAGACTCTGATGTGTTTAACTGATAAGTGCAAAAGGGGCAGGGCTCCTGTGAGTTGTTGAGGGGGACTTTTTGATCCTTTTATACACTCCTACGAAGCATTAAAGCATAATTCACAACAGTGCATATTTAAAATGGAGTAAAGGGATGAAAAGAAGAGATAAAAACAAGTTTGCGTGAGCAAGTAGTCTGTGTAGTTTGGCCTTATGTTGACATTATAACAGGTTTTATACAGGCCGGTCATGCATCTGATTTGTGTTGTTTTATCTTGTCATAGTTTTCTTGTGTAGCAAAGGGCCCTGCCTTCCATCCCTGTGTTGCACAATGACAATACCCGATCCTTGAATGTTCGTTGGCTGCAGGGTTAAAGCCTGGAAGCTCTGGGTGTCATAACGTCCCGTTCCTCCCTCACACATGATCAGTGATCGGTGGCTAAAGTCTGCGGCTGCTCAGCGTGGACTTTGTAATTGCGACTCGCTCCTGAAATATCTCTGGAGTGATACTTCTTCTTCCTTTCTCTCCTCCCCTCCTCTTGGTCAGCGGGGCACGTGAGAAAGTTCAGCAGCTGTTTGACCGGGGCTCGTCGCTGCGTCACGCAGCACCTCCGCTCTGATTGGTCCGCGCGCGCAACTGTGCGGTTGTATAAACTCTGCAGTTTGAAGGAGTTGGCAGAGTCTCCTGCAGGGATCGCATCCGTCTCGGTGGGGGGAAAACTGTGCCGTGCGAGGGGAGGAAAAAGGCTTCACCGGTTTCTGCGGACCCGCCTTGCGAAGTGATTTAGAGATGCAGAGCTGCGCCAAGTCCTGGGGGATCTTCGTGGCCAAGTCGCTGAATCCCAGCGCGCCGTGCGCTCATCTGAGTGACAAGAGCCGCGTGGTTTGGAAACTTCAGTGCAGGGTCCGAAACAGAGGGGCATCCCTAGCAGCACCGGCAGCAGCCCGGGCTCTCAGGACGTCTGCAGCCGCCGCTTCCAGGCAGATAGAGAGAATATTACCCAGGCATGATGACTTTGCAGAGAGGCACATCGGTCCGGGTGAGAGGGAGAAGAGAGAAATGCTGGATGTTCTGGGACTCGAGGTAAGCTTTACCAACCTGCCCCCCCCCCCCCCCCCATTAGAAAAATCAGGCGCAAATACATGCTTTCCCTTTTCATTAAATTCATGGTGAAAACATTTGTTCATATTTATATCATCCGGTCATTAAATGGCTCTTTTTTTCTGAATTAAAACGTGTTTCCCCTCTTCTTCAGTCACTCGACCAGTTGATCGACAACACAGTGCCATCCTCCATCCGCATGCAGCGGAGTATGAAAATGGATGACCCCGTCTGTAAGTTTACCTCCATTTGAATACATTTTATTATGGTTATGATAAATAACATCTTTGTGTGAACCCTTTAACCCCGACGCAGTTCTGCCCAAGAAAACAACGATTAAAAAAAAAATGCTAAATATCACGAAGGATGCATGTAAATAAATGGCAGTGTGTTTATCCCGGTCGTTCTCCTGCTATTTTGCACGAGGTTTGTCTTCTTCTTCCCCCTCATCCAGCGGAATGAGCCCGGAGAGTGGCCGGAATGTAGGCTGCGCCTCTATTGTTGCCGTGCAGCGCTCTCCCCTGTTCGTCTTCCTTTGAACATATTTGGAGTTGTTTTTGCGAAACTCGGCGAGCGGCACCAATCTCCTGCTGGGAAGCCGATGCTCATAGGGTGGCCAGTGGAGTGTAAAGTTTAGCCTTGAGCTCCGGTCCCAAGTCCAGTTCAATCTGGTTACAGCGTTCACATTACATCACAGCCGAGGGGGTTCCTAATAAGGTGACTTCGGGAGGGTTTTTGCATGGATGTGTGTGTGTGTCCCCTTCTCTCCCATGCAACGTGTGTACATTTCATCACCACACACAGTCTTCCCGTTTGTCTTATATCCTATCAAAAATAACAAGACGACATAAACTACAGATTTAGAAATGTGGAGGAAACTGGCTTGAGTAGCAGATAAGCTGCTGTTCATTTGGGATTTATCTTTCAAAGGGTTCAGCATCAGCAATATTAAAAAAACATCTCACCATATAGCAAAATATCTAATTGAAACATTCATTTTCAATTGAATACAGGCTTTTACATTATTATGGGTTACAGAGACAAAACTCATAAATATGGAAAACAAAGGCTACTACATGTATTCATATTAGTCACAGTTTGCTTGAAATGAACAGGATTTTGTAAAACAATATCTTTAGCGCTGTTTTTATTTTCAGTTCATCTGCTGAATGGTTTCCTTGTCTACTGTCGGGGGTATAAACAAACAAAAAAACTATCAATGTGTCGATTCCAAAAGGACCAGATCTGAAAAGGTATTTCATTTATCACGTGAGGGGGAAACGTAAGGTGGGCTGATAAGCCTTGCGTGCGATTAAGTGATATTTGCAGGACTGCGATCATAAACGTGAGTCACTGATTTGACAGTAGAGGTCATTCGCCTGAGACGGTCGGCTTTAACACGAGAGAATGTTGTAAAAATAGGACGGTTCCAATGAAATCCTCAGGTAGTGTGGCGTTTCCATATCACCAGTCATGATGCATAGCTTCGACCCCTTCTCTGACTGTTGTTTCATAATGCAACAAGCCATGCTGAAGGAACAAACTGGAGGCAGTGCTAGTTTTCTGCTTGTTCAGCTTTGGAAGGCTTCGGTTTGCAAAGCCAGCGAGGGATTCTCTCTCTAACAATAGACCTCCTGGATGCTTCTGAATCAGGCTTTTTTTGCTGCCCTGTAGAAGTCCGGGACCATGGGAAAGCAGTCCTCCCTACTAAAACAAACTCTCGCGCGTACACACAAAGACACACTCACCCTGAACCAGCTGATAATCCTGAATCACAACATTTTTTAAAATGCTTTTTCTACTGAATGTGGCGGATTCACCACCTCCAGACTGTGAATGTGCACCGTTTAGCCTTTTCGAAGAGGCTGTAAATATCCACTTGTATACTGGCTACAGTCCCTCTCACCACCAAAGACTTAGAGGTGTCTTTCTTTTCCAAAAACAGGAGTAGTTAGGGCTCTCGCTGCAGACGGGCGGTATTGTCCATTCCTTGGAGTTGCTAGGCAGCCAGGAAGGCCAGAGGAATCTCAGAGGCTGGTTGTGCATTGGCAAAGCTTCCTTATAGCGCCGGGGAATGAGGCTAAATATCTGGCCATCGGGAAAGAAAACATGGGTCTCGTCAGTCTCACAGATGTCTTATATGGGTGTCATTTCCTCAACCGGAGTTCAGTTGTAAGCTGTTTTCCCCCCTTGTGATATGTTGTATGCAGTATTAACTCTGTACTTTGAAAACATATATAATACATTGTGTAAGAGAGGAGGTTTTTCGTAATAATGTGTGGCAGCTGTAATGGCTTGCATGCCACACTGACCTTTTCTTTTAATTGGTTAAACAGTCAGTTCCTCACATGAGACATCATGCTGTCCTTCAGACCTTTTGGCACATCTTGTTTGACTTATTTTAACCCAAATATCTGCTTATGTCCTCTCATGGGTGTTTCATGCACAATAACATTAGGTCAGGGACTGCTTGTGACTTAATTATTTTATATATATATATTCTGATGTAGCCTACTTCATAACTTTTAGCCAAAAATCCTGTAACTCCAATATTGCACTGTAGTAATATCAATATCCATAAGTAATATGTATTATAAATGGTATAGAAACATTTTTTTTGTTGGATTATATTGTTAATGTCATCCAACTCTACCTTGTAGTGTGACATATAGAGACTGAAGGCCAACATATAATAACACATTTGAATATTTTACAGGTGAGAATGAGATTCTGGACACTCTACAGAAAATTGCATCAAAGAACAAAGTATGGCGGTCCTACATCGGCATGGGCTACTACAACTGCTCGGTACCTCCGCCCATCCAGCGTAATGTCCTGGAGAACGCAGGCTGGTGAGTGGCCTCAGGCGACCCTCCCTAAGAGACCTTATGGAAATTTGAAAGAGCTTGTTTCCTCTTTCCGCAATTAACTAATTTTGTTTGGTTAGTCATTTCAAGCATAATTGCTGTACTGCAGAGTAACGTGCCCTCAATAGGAAGTCTTGTGACAGCCTTGTGAACAAAATTTTCTTTCACGCAAAACCAAATCAGCCGTCCTTGCCCACGTTTTCGGGGGGGGGGGGGGGGGGTACAATGCATCCCACTGTCCCGTGACAGTGCATCCGAATTCCCACTGTTGTTTCATTGTGTCCATCTCGTCCTCAGGGTGACTCAGTACACACCCTACCAGCCTGAGGTCTCCCAGGGTCGCCTGGAGTCCCTCCTCAACTATCAGACCATGATCTGTGACGTTACCGGCATGCCCGTGGCAAACGCCTCCCTGCTCGACGAGGGAACGGCAGCCGCTGAGGCCATGCAGCTCTGCCACAGGTACAAGCTCATCACAAACACAGGCAGTGTTTTACTTCTACTCACAGTTTGCCAATTTAAGATCGTAACTGGTTTGCATCTTTGCCCCAAGAAGAAAAGAGGCAAATGTATACATTTTCGAAAAATAAGTATGTGTATATGTCCAACTTGGTATTTGTTTTCACTCCTAACAGACAGAACAAAAGAAGAACCTTTTACATTGACCCACGCTGCCACCCCCAGACCATTGCTGTGGTGCAGACCAGAGCCAAGTATGTATTACACACACACAATCAATGTATGAGCGCTGTATAATTAATCAATAGCAAAATTAAATTTTTATGCTATTGGAACAGAAAACAGAAAATCAGCTTTTCTTTTTGACTTGGTGTCTCGTTATATATCTGGATGTCTTGGTTGCCCTGTAATTTCTCGTTGTCTTGTCGCAGCTACATCGGGGTGAAAACTGTGCTGAAGCTTCCTCATGAGATGGACTTCAGTGGGAAAGATGTGAGCGGTGTGCTCTTCCAGTATCCAGACACTGATGGCAGGGTGGAAGATTTCACAGCCCTTGTGGACCGGGCGCATAAGGGAGGGGTAAGAGAGCTTTAACCATATAAACCAAATAAACATCAAGTAAAAGCGTAAGAAACCTGATTTCAGGCGACTCTGTAAGTTGGTGCATAACTTTATATCAAAAAGGCACACAAACGTCCCTTACTTGTGTCCATATTCAAATGTACTTCTCAAGATAGGTATACACCCTAAATACACAGAAGCTCCTTTGTTTTATGCTGATGACACGTATATTTTGACATCTGCATAAACCACTTTCAAGATTTGGTTGGTCAATTATTTTATAGGTATTGCTCTGACATGTGCATCATAACTGCAAACTAGTTGCTATAGATTAATCAGAATAGTCTTCTTTATAATGACTCAACGGTCATTATGTCCATCGGCTCGGTTCTACTCTGGTTCTCTCCATGTCCAGGCCCTGGCGTGCTGTGCCACAGATCTACTGGCCCTCTGTGTGCTCCGTCCTCCTGGGGAGTTTGGAGTCGATATCGCACTGGGCAGCTCCCAGAGGTTCGGGGTTCCTCTCTGCTACGGTGGTCCCCACGCTGCCTTCTTCGCTGTTAAAGACAACCTGATCCGGATGATGCCTGGCAGAATGGTTGGAGTCACCAGGTGAGATACAATACGTCAGCATAACGAAGATTTTATTTTCTGAGAGGGATTTATTGTACACAATGGGGTAAAAATATGTGTATTGACATTTCAGGGATGCAGCTGGTAAGGAGGTTTATCGGCTTGCCTTGCAGACCAGAGAGCAGCACATTCGCAGAGACAAAGCAACCAGCAACATCTGCACTGCACAGGTATGACCAGGCTCACGTTCTGTGTATTTGTATCATTTCCACATATAAATCAGGTGAAATAAGAAATGACATAATCTGGAACAATATGGAAGAATGTGAGTTGTTGTCAATCAAGTTTTATTTTTTTCAAAATGCCCTATCCTGTTTTTTTCCTCCTAGGCTCTGCTGGCCAACATGGCTGCTATGTTTGCGCTGTATCATGGTCCTCAGGGACTCAAACACATAGCTGAGAGGACACACAATGCTGCTCTGATCCTGGCTGAAGGTATATATTTTAATTTAAAAAGAAAATGTTTTTAATGTTGCGCCGCCAGCATCATTTTCTGAACATAAAGTGTAGTTCCCTCATTTTATTTAACTGTGATTTTGATATTGATACTGCCTTCATTAGAGCTGAGATGGATCATTTTAATCATCATCATCTAACAGATTATGGACAAATGATCCAATGAAGGACTGGACAGAGATGTTATCATTCAAAAGTAAATTAGGAGACAGTTGTTCATGCATCTAAAGAATGTACTGTATGTATGTTGTAGGTCTGAAGAGAGCAGGCCACCGGCTGCACAGTGACATGTTCTTTGACACTCTGAAGATCAACTGCAGCGTGGCAGCCAAAGACATCCTCGAGAGAGCAGTGCAGAGGCAGATAAACCTGAGAGTTTACACTGAGGGAGTGGTGAGAACAGCATGTTATTGGAATGAATCAACAGCCGTTTGAACAAGCAATTTTTATTGGTCAGATGCCGCTGTGATGCAATTCCATGAAACATCACAAGTTCCAACATGATCCAAACCACCTGAGCCTTCACAAGCGCAGCATTACAGGATTTAAAAACATATAAATAAGCGCCTTTCAGTATGCAAAAAAAGTGCTTTATAAGCCCAATAAATTATAAAGAAATGTAATGAATGAATTAATTAATCCTAATAACTCACTTATGAAATAAACCAATCAAAAGGCTGACACTGAGAAATGATGTATGTAAGTTATAGATGATTTCTAGATAAATGGTGAAAAGTCGCACCACTCTTCCTCTCCTAATAGAAACCCTGTGTTTATTTACTTGCCAGGTAAACCATTACTTTCAGGCTCCTTTCAGTGAACCTATTTGGCTTCTCCTGTGTTATTATTATCCTCCCCCAAGCTGTTGTTACAACTGAATTATACTGTATTAATCTACTGTAGTCGATGCCAGATGAACACACAATGAAGAATCTTTTTTTTAACTCTGTCAACAGTTGGGTGTCTCTCTGGATGAGACGGTGACCGAGAGGGACTTGGATGACTTGCTCTGGGTCTTTGGCTGTGAATCTTCAGCTGTATGTTGTTGATTATTATTGTTGTTCACTCATTTCTATTTTTATCTTCTATTTAAATGGAGTTATCAGTATCTACGTATTTATAGAAGTAGCTTTGACGTTAAACGCCACATGGTTTAATTTGAAACCCATGATTTTCAGGAGTTGATTGCTGAGAAGATGGGTGAGCGGGTGAAGGGCATCATGGGAAGTCCTTTCAAGCGGACGAGCAAGTACCTAACCCACCAGATCTTCAACAGGTTGGTATTTTTGATACCTATGAAAGCAATCTACACTAACATGACACCACTTTAATGTCTTTATGACATGTTGAGCTATAAATATCCATGTAGAATCCAATTTTTCTGCCTCGATGTCCCTTGAGGGGATGGTGGAACATCCATGAATGCACTTAGTAAGCAGACTTGATCTGCTTCAATAAATTATTTGGCTCAATATGCCACCAGCCTTTAGGGTAATGGCGCAGCTCTCACTACTTTTAACTTTCTTTATATAGTCTTAGTGTTAATATCTTTTTTATATTGTACTTTTCTTGTTAATGCATGTTTATTATTTATTATCCTTATCTTTACTGTCTTGCTGCTGTAACGCTGTAAATGTCCCCACTGCGGGACGAATAAAGGCCTATCTTATCTTATGTTAATGCAACTTCTGTCTTCCCCTTTTAAAATTAGTTACCACTCTGAGACCAACATTGTGCGATACATGAAACGTCTGGAGAACAAGGACATTTCCCTGGTGCACAGCATGATACCACTGGTCAGTGCTACCTGAAGTCATGCAGAGTTTTACAAACCATTTTAACATTGTATCATGAAGTTTTGTGATGGAAAAACTGTTTTCTTCTGCAGGGGTCTTGCACCATGAAGCTAAACAGCTCTTCGGAGCTCATGGTGAGTAATTCAAGAAAAATAAAAAAATAAGACCTCTTTTGATGTTATCATGAAGTTAGATTGTCAGGAAGTGTTCATCACGTGGTCAACTTACTTGGAGTTTTCCCCAAAGCTTTTAGTTTAATCTCATGGCTTTCCTCCGTGAATGTAGATGCTCAGTTGTAATGGATGGTTTACTTGTTGTCATGTGACCAACTCAACCACCTCCACAACCAGTGAGCAACTCCATCCACTGAGCTTTCTTTTCCGGCTCACTGCTCTCCTCTCTTCGCCAGCCAATCACCTGGAGGGAGTTTGCCAACATCCACCCCTTCGTTCCTCTGGATCAGGCCGATGGCTACCAGAAGCTCTTCAGGCAGCTGGAGCGGGACCTCTGTGAGCTGACTGGCTACGACAATATCTCCTTCCAGCCAAACAGGTAAGACTTCTTTTTTGGTGCCACACAAAATGTGCATATGCCAGTTCACCAAAACAAATGTTTATTTAGCATTCTTCTCCCC
The DNA here is from genome assembly GCF_963514095.1 of Eutrigla gurnardus. Lineage (NCBI taxonomy): Eukaryota > Metazoa > Chordata > Actinopteri > Perciformes > Triglidae > Eutrigla > Eutrigla gurnardus. The sequence continues at coordinate 22,184,218 of NC_139936.1, forward strand.
TGGAGTCAGTGAGAATAAGCTCTTAATAAGCTAACGATTTATAAATGGATGAAGTCTGCAAACAGTCGGCTCTTCTCCTGGCTCCTTTTAACAAGATTGTAATGACGCACAATGTGCCACCATTTTAGTCATTATTTTATCATCCTGATCTTGTGATTACTACTTTGATGGTAGCAACATGGAAACCAGACCTTCTTTATTGGAAGTGAAAAAACACCCTTTGTGTGTGGGGATCTGGTTGACTTAAGTCAATATCCAGTAGTTAAATAACCATCTGTCACCACGTTATCAGTAGCAGAGACTACGTGAACAGCACACCAGAGTTATCATACAGCAAGCTTCTCATCCCATTGGCCCCCTTGATAATGTCTGTAGACTGGTCTTTGAATTGTGCTGAGGTGTGTGTGGTGTGTGTGTGGTGTGTGTGTTACATGACCATAGTGTGTTTGCCTTCCAGTGGTGCTCAGGGAGAATACGCTGGGCTGGCTGCCATAAAAGCCTACCTGAACTCAAAGGGAGAGAGCTCGAGAAGTGTAAGTGTGCTGCCTAATTGGACCGCAGTCAGACCAAAATATCGCTGTGAATAAGTGTTATGTGGAACTTAATTGGACTTAATAACACTTGAGGCTTTTATCTTCTGCTGCCTAACACAAATCGGGTTGATTTAATCAAGCCGGATTATCTATACGGATGAATGTTCCAATCAGAGCCGTATGCAGCGTCCCACAGCACTTTGGAGAACAATATGCTTACTTATACTTACAGTTTGACTTATTGGGAAATACACTTATTAGCTTTCTTGCTGAGGATTGATCGGAAGATGGATGACACTCAATTCAACAAATGCGTCGCTCGCATACTGCATGTCCACTTCTTTGTTCCACCTAGGTGACATTTTGATGGTCTCCTTGGTGGAATAAATAAGCCAACATTGAGCACCTGTTCACTTCTGTTTGGATGTGCGTGGATCACACTCTTGTCATGTATGTCTGTCTTAAATATGCAGCTACAGCCACCCAGCAGCAGGTTACAAGTAGGCCTGGAATTATATGGAAATTTCATGCCACGATTATCCCGAACAAAATAATTGCGATTTACGATATTATCCCGATAATCATCAAAATATGCTTCAAACTCTTGAAAATGCCACTAAAACATACTGGAATCACTAATCCTTTTGTCAACAAATGACATAGCATCACAGAGATAATGCTTTTATTTCTCCGCCATGATAATTAACTGCTTTTTCAAGTCAGATATTTACGATTATCCAAATAATAAAAATTCACCACGATTAACTTATAGTGAGTCCTTAGTTAAGTCACTGCTCCCATCCAAAAAATCGTAGTACCAAGAAGCCACGACCACTACCTCTTTGAGCTGTCCAAAACCAGTTCCCTTGGACGGAGCCACAGTAGCCAGTCTTTGTGCATCAAATGCAACATTCAAGCCAGGAGATGGTCAGCTTATCTTACATGATTAGATAATTTCCTTTATTATAACTATTGTAAGTATCACTTTAACATCATCAGCATTTATTTTATAATTCACACACTTAAGTTTATTATTTTGAATAAATTCCTTCAAAAGCAAAGCAATACTTTGTATTGCTATTCTCAGACTTATATGTTATCATTATTACCATAGTAACAGTGCTGATGTCTAATAATAATGAATCACTAGCGGTGCCGTTTTGATTGTGCTGACATTGCTTAATAAAGGACAGGAGTACATAAGCCAGCCAGTGTGAGCCCTATCAGCCCGAGTTCCTGACAGTTTTATTGCTCCTCGGATACGACGGTTCACGTTGACATCGCAGATTAACATGTTTCAGGGATTCTGTTCAGAAATTCCTTCTGTATCCTGACGTGCTGATTGGCTGTAGCTCGAGGACACGGCGAGATAAGACAACCCTGCTGATTAAAGACTGGCTGACTAAAGTATTTTCTCTGTACTGTAAATTGTCCTTTGTTTTTTAATGGCTCCCTCATAAGTACGTGTTAGATAGTGGCCTGATCCCTCCAAACAGTCAAGGTCCAAACTAACAACCGTTTGTGCAAACAAAGGGCCTGAGAATGCCTTCATCTCACCACATGCCACCTGCTTCCAAGACTCCATATTTGGAGGTTTTAAGACTTTGGGAACATGGTCTGCTGTGTTTCCCCGTCTGTCATTTGTCAGTTTTACTTGGCCTACAGGTCCTGTGTGAGTTGCAAAAGTGTCACCCTAATAAGGGATCCAATCAATTAGTGACCTGCAGGCAGGTTAAACATTAGAGCCAGTGGTGGGTGTTGGCCAGATATAAAGTTACAGTGTTTCCAAAACCCATATAGCACTGCTTTTTTTGTTTATAGAATTTTTCATTATTCTACAGTATCTAGTATTTATTAGAGCCACACCACCACTTGTTAATGCTTATGATTCCTAACTTGGCTTTTTAAAATGTCTCTTCCTGACTCATTTCTGTACAAAGCAGCATTGTTAGTTAAAAACCCACACACGAAAATGAATTGCAATAATGTTCATGTCTTGTCATCTTAATATAATAATGTTCTGTTCTGCTGTTCGTGTATAATAATAATAATCTTGTATAATAAGAGGTCATAGCAGAATGAATACTAGAACATCATTAGTCAAAAAGCTACGGTCACATTTAAATAAAATCCTAATTTGCATCCAGGCTACAAATGTGTCACAACCCTCTGTCACACTGATGTGATTCCTAATGAATATATTTCCCTCCAGGTCTGTTTGATCCCCAAGTCGGCCCACGGCACCAACCCAGCAAGCGCTCAGATGGCTGGCATGAAGGTGCAGGTGGTGGAGGTGGATAAGGATGGCAACATCGACATGGCACACCTCAAGGCACTGGTGAGAGCCAGACACTTTGGCGTTCCACTGATTTCACAGGAGTGAGGATGAGGAACAAATCTTTTATAATGTTTTATAAGGAACTTTGTCAAATCATACACTGGATGTGTTACATGGGAGCTGGAAAAATTCATGGCACTTTGTGGAGCTTTTGGTCCAGTGTGAACCCGGATATAGACCATAATTTGTTTTAGTCTTTTTCCCCCAACGTAACTTTAATAGTGTAGTGCTGGGGAAGCCTGTTTTAATCAATACACAATAAAAAAATGTTTTGTTGTTAAGCAATGAGGATCACCTGTCACATAAATAAAAGACCATTGCAGCTTTGATTTCAAATAAAAAGAGGTTTTGATCTGACGTTACTGATATTTATCACAGGTCAGAATGTCAAATTTGGTTGCTAGTTCCCAACAGTCTGTAATGTAATGATAGTGATATCCCCTCTCTTCCAGGTGGATAAACACAAGGCGAGTCTGGCAGCCATGATGATCACCTACCCTTCCACCTTTGGTGTGTTTGAGGAGCAGATCAGAGACGTGTGTGATCTTATTCACAACAACGGAGGCCAGGTGTACCTGGACGGCGCCAACATGAATGCCCAGGTGAGAGCAGCAACGGCAGAGTACCATCATCAATCATGATGTTTCTGTTCTTTTGGCATTCAGACCTACAAAGAAAGTGAACTTCTACTTGTGGAAACTGAAGGCTAATAGGATAAAGGTTTATAGATGTGTGTTATCACGCTGTAAAAAGCCAACCTTTGGTCTCTGTAATATACAGGTGATGGTTTTTTACGCCAATGTCCCCTCCACCAATCACTGACAGATTTACTGACCCTGCCCCCCTCTCATTTTTTTCTTAGTTGCCAGTCACATGACTTAAAAATGTTCAAGAGCTGAGTTTTCTTAAGCTAAGAGTACTTTGACTTTCACAATGAGTTGTGCTTAAATGCTAACTAACACTCAGTTAAACTACAGCTGGAATAATCCCAACTGGTTTTCATGTCAGATCTTAAACTAAGTATACCCTTATCTGGTTAGAACAATTAAGTCTCATTTTCCTGTGAAATGACCATGAGCTGTATAGTATAGTATTACTATAGTATAGTATAGTAGCTCATGTGTTTTTTGTTTTGAGTCCTAGTAAGCGATGATTTTAAATTCTAACACGTTTTCCAGGTGGGTCTGTGTCGTCCTGGAGATTACGGTTCTGATGTGTCTCACCTCAACCTCCACAAAACCTTCTGCATTCCTCACGGTGGAGGAGGACCGGGAATGGGCCCAATCGGAGTGTGAGTCAGAATCAAGATTATGATACATGGGGAAAAATGTTAAGTATGTTGCATTGATGCTGGGTTGCTAAACGTACTATAATCCTGAAGGTGACGTTATCAAAATCAGTAAAGAGTACACACACGTGCATGTTTGTTCTGTGAAAGCAATAAATTGATGATGTGACTGTCCGTTCTCATGACGTTCTTCTGCTCTTCTCTGGATCAGGAAGTCCCACCTTGCTCCCTTCCTGCCGAGCCACCCGGTGGTTGCCATGTACTCCGTCAACACCAGCAGCTCGCTGGGCACCATCAGTGCCGCCCCCTGGGGCTCCAGCGCCATCCTGCCCATCTCCTGGGCTTACATCAAGGTCAGCACAGATAATTAGTGATGACGTTGACGATGACATAAAGAAGTATTTGGTACAATTATCAGCAAAAGCACACTGACCGAGGCTGGAGAAATATTTGAAGGAAGTAAAACAGGCTTAAGATGAATTCCTGGAGATGTCTCATCCAAACAACCTATAGTGTGAATAGTTGAATCAGCTGAGACAATGGAATTGATAGTGATATTTTATCTTGTATTTCTCAGGAAGAAGTGTTAGTAAGAGACACTGTGCACACTTTGATCCCGTTTTTTTTTAACTGGATGACAAATGGAAAGTGTTGCATGTTCCTTACAGAAATACTAAGTGGAAGTTTTCTAATTTGACTGCTAACATCACTCTTGTGTTCTGTATTTAGATGATGGGATCCAAGGGACTGGTTCACGCTACAGAGGTGGCCATCCTCAACGCCAACTACATGGCCAAGAGGCTGGAAGGTCACTATAAGGTCCTCTTCAGAGGCAGGAAAGGTGCGGTTCCAACGATGCCTGCAGTCCATTTTCAAAAACAAAAGAAAGCTCGTGGGAAATATTGAAATCTCCTGCATGATGATGGTATTGTGTTGGTCTGAACAGGTTTTGTTGCCCACGAGTTCATTCTGGATGTGAGGCCATTCAAGAAGACTGCTAATATTGAGGCCGTCGACGTGGCCAAGAGGTTGCAGGATTATGGTAGGCTGATTTATATACAGTATGTTACAATATGCTCCGTAATTTGAAAGAGCAACCTGTTTTCCAGACTTTGAATGAATCCTATAGAAGCTGTTTCTGATATTGATATTTTGTGCTGGTGTCCAGGTTTCCATGCACCCACCATGTCGTGGCCGGTGGCTGGTACCCTCATGATCGAGCCTACAGAGTCGGAGGACAAGGCTGAGATGGACCGGTTCTGCGACGCCCTGCTTGGTATCCGACAGGAGATCGCCGACATCGAGGAGGGAAGGATGGACTCGCGCATCAACCCACTCAAGGTACACTGCTGGCTCATTTGTCTATTTGTATGAAGTGAAACCAGGCTTTGCAGCAGCTTATATAAAGCTGTGTTTTTGCAGATGGCTCCTCACTCTTTGGCCTGCATCTCATCTTCCACCTGGGACAGACCGTACTCCAGGGAGCACGCTGCTTTCCCCTTGGTGAGTGTCCTCATCCCTCTGACTTTGTTACACAACCTCCAATACAACCCTTCTGTTGTGCTAAAGGTTTCATTGTCTGCATCGTTATGGTCAGAATTGTTTTTTATAAAGATAAGATATTTTGTTCCCACATTTTAGTTAATATGTGGCCACTGCACAGGTTACAGGTAGAAGGCTGGTCCTGTAGTGCCGGTGGTCCTGTCTTCACACTATCTTGAGCACACAAAGTCATCACAATAGAGAACAACACGGAGAACATGACTGAAACTTCACGTCTGCACATATTTCTAGTAAACACTCGACCTGCATTAGCGCATGGGAGTACCGGTCCGGTTCCACTCCGGTACCCTTCACACCACGAGTCTGGAGCCCGACCAAGAATCCCGCTGTGTCAAGCCCAATCGAGCCGAGGCCCGTTTGGGCTTGGACTAAAATGTGGGAACGAATTGTATCTCGTGAGCTTGATGTAATAAAACGTGCCCCCTTTTATGTCCTCTCCGGCACCATAAAAATGTTACTTTATCTTTTTACGACTGTTTTGGACTCACTACTTTTTGTGAATTTTCGACATGCTATATAGTATGACTTTTTTTGTTTTCAAAAAATTTGACTCTGGCTTTTTATGACTGTTTTGGACTCACTACACTCTGACTTTGCTTGACCCACGATTCGGATTCAGGATTTTTATTTGATCCACCGACGTTTTTGGTGAATTTGACATGCCATGTCTTGTACTAATGTCATAGTATAATAAGTTATAAATAATGACATAAAAAAGTCATAGTATAGCATGTTGAATAAAGTCATAGTTTATCAAAATAGTCATACAAAAGTCACAATATTGCATGTAGAAAATTATTAAAATGTTATAGTATAGCATGTCAAAAAAAGTGATAAAAACGTCATAGTATAGTATGTAGAAGGAAAAAGTCATGCATTCCATTCCATTAAATCACTTTGTAACATCTCAATAACATAATAAGTAACTTTATTGTCATATCCGTCCTCTTTCCAGCCCTTCATTAGGCCCGAGACCAAATTCTGGCCGAGCATCTCCAGGATCGACGACATCTATGGAGACCAGCACCTTGTGTGCACCTGCCCACCCATGGAGGCCTACGAGTCTCCGTACGAGGAGAACAGAGCCTCCTCATAGAGGCTCCCGGTGGTCCAGTCCCAATGTCCAGCTGAGCTCTAAAACCTCAGACTTTTACTAGTTTTCCCAGTTTAAATGTGAGACCTGGACACACAATCACAGAATATTCTCCCTCTGAAATGATTATTTTCATACATTTGATAAAAATTAGGTAAAAAATAAATAAATACCATCAGACTCTCAGTGGGGTAAAAAATGAGATGGTCTTCACCACTGTTGTACTCTTTCAGCTCTGGTGAATTCAAACTTGGCATCTCTGTTTTTAATATTAGTGCAGGAATGATTTGTGGTTGATTTTCTCAACCAGAGCCAGAAATGTATTATGTTGGGGCCTAGAAACTCTGTCAGAGAGCTTTTGAGCCCTCAACCATTTCATAATGTAACAGCTGTGGGCCCGAGCCGGCTCCTTACGGATGAAAGTCTGTCAGGAGGACATTGGGAAGGGGCTTCGTCTCTGATCGCACTCATTTTACAGGGGTCATTGCCCCCCCCCCCCCACTTGAACTGATCCTTTGGACCAAAGGTGCAACTTTTGCTTTTCCAGATGGCAAAATAAGTGCACCCTTCGACACGGAGGCTGCTCTGTAACACATTTGAAATACTGTATTTTAAGTTAAGTACAGTTCATTTCTAGACCCCCAACATCTCTAAAACATGCCCTTGGTGCCTCAATACTGTTGTGTAAAATAGCTGCCTTGACTTTCCCTTTTTTTCCAAGTACTATGACAAAATGTAGAGGTTTATTGTAGGCTTTTGTTAATATGCATTTGTTGTATGAAAATGTTTTAATGTTCTGTGACATTTGTTGACCAAGTAGATGAGGATAGTCTTAATTTTAAATTAATTATTTTCTAATCTAAACTGTTTTGTCTGGAGAAAAAAAAACTGTATTAAAACATTTTGTCTTTTTGAGTGTGTACATGCCTTGTGTGAAGACAAGTTCAAATTCTGTTAGTAAACACTGCCACCCAGTGGTGACTGGTGGAACACTACTGACAAAACGGATCACAAAAAAAAAAAAAAACATACTATTTGAAAAGTCAAAGTATAATATAACATACTATATACTACCTTTTGTAATTTTTTATAACAACCTGTACTATGACTTTTAAAAGGCATTTTTTATAACATACTATACTATGACCTTTAATGTCATACGATACAATTACTTTTTAAATGGCATAATATCGCTTTTTTTAAATTCTAGAATATAAGTTGTACTATATGACATTGCATTTCCAATGACACTATGACTTTTTAAAAATTGTATGACATCACTGAGTGCCATTTGATATGATTGAGGGCTACAATGGAAAAGTGAATACAAAATAACAATTTTTTCCATCTCACCTCCACATTAAACTGCTATGTTGGGCTCCAAAATCACTTAAGTGAACAGCATTAGCATTGACAACAGAATGCAAATCACTAGGAAGGCCACGTAACAAGAAGTTGTTTTCCTAACCTGAGACTCTTGTTGAGGGGGCACGGTTTGACACAGAATCCAGGTAGTGTATTAAATGTAGGCTATGATAATACCAACATGCTGAACATTGGGAAAGTTAAAGGCAGAGAAGACGAGCAATATAGATCAAAATGAAGACATGTGAGGCATGCATCAGTACAGTGATTTATTCTTAAAAATAAAAAATACAACTACTATTAGCGTGCTCCAGGAACAACACTTTATCTGGACTTCAAGTTATCTTTCAAAAATCATTAAGAAAATCAACATTTTATGTTATAAAAGTTACCAAACCTTATTCCTTTTCAGACTTTGTAAACAAGAACTGATTGGATTGAACAAGATACGCAACAATAAAAGTCATACAATCTACACCATGACCTGGTACGACAGAATACGCCCTTTAAGAGCTGTCATACCAGTAACATGGAAAGCCAACAATTAAGTTACCACGCCAGATGTATTTACAGCTTAAGATTCAGCATAGATTCCCACTGTAGCAAAACAGTTACAGAAGAGGCCTGCTGATATTCTATATATTTCTTATGGCCAACAAAATCCCATGAAAAGACCAAAACCAATAATCTATTTCCCAATACATCTTATTTTTCCGTTTCTTTGCTTTGTTGGTCTTAACTGTGATCAGTTCTAACCAGAGTTTATACCCTGCTAAACCATCAGTGCATTTATGTACACAGCTACACATACAAGTGTGAGCATGTCTGCTGCATTATTTCAGAGTTGAGAATCATAGGTGTGGCTATGTGTATTTGTTCATAAAGGTTTATGGAATAATTTATAATTGCAAGCTGATTTGGCTTCTGTCAACAGCAGCTGTCGAGAACAGGCATTTCAAAGATTTCCCCAGAAACACAGCTGTTATATTTACCATGACGCATTAAAAACTTAAATGATTGCATAGCAGAGTGTTTCTTTGGTTACAATTTTTTTTCTGTTGGCTGTCCATTAAAACACAAGAATTTAAAAAATGCCCACAAACAACACTATTGCTCTTTCAGTCCCAGGGAAAATGTTTGTGTGTCATTCCATGTCAGCCTCTCAAAGTCTCTCATTAGCTTTAAATAATAATGTGTTGCACTTATTTATTTGAAAATGAAGAGTCATATGGTTTGAATAGATGTATTCATGATGGATTATATACTAATAGAAGGAACAGGGCTATTGATATGTCGATCCGCTGAGACTGATAGGGTTAAAGACCTACACCTGCCAAACGAGGCCAAACCACTCTGAATTCAGCATGTGTGATCACATCTCTTTGGCACCTCAAGCTCATCATTTAGGAAAATCCTCACTTGACTTTTCCTGCTTCCGAGTTGTCCTGGATGATCGCCTCGTGAACGTCAGTGCCCTCTGATTTTCTCCTCTGAATGAGGCAGTCAACCAGGACAACAAACACTGCTGACGAAATGAAGCAGACGCCCGAGAGGTAGAACGGAGCGCTGTAGTCGTTTGTCTGGTCCACCAGCCAGCCTGTAACAAGCAGAAGGTCACAGTGTGTCAGGGCTGATCAATACATCACCAGATGTATCCATTCCATCAGGTTCTCAGTGAGATGTTCTGATCATAAACATTTTAGGACTAGGGATTTCTTTCTATGACAGAGCATATTATTTTCTGATGACATAGGATTTCATACATTTTTGAAAGATATACTATGTTAATTCATGTTTGGCCGGACCGTAGAGGGCCAGCCCTGCAAGTGGCTCTGTCGTTGCTCATGAAGCTGCGTGAGGTGATCAAAGCGAGCAGAAACACATTCAGAACTTGACACGGACGTCACTCGCTGCAGCGTTTGCAAAGTTGGAGAAGTCAACACGTCTAGAACACACAGAATACGGTGGATCTACAAGCTAAACAGTTCACCGTTCATCAGAGCCTGAACGTTAAATCCCCCAGAGCAGCTAGCATTAGCACAGCGGCAACAGCTAGCATTAGCACAGCGGCAACAGCTAGCGTTAGCATGCCGGCAGCCAGTGTCTAAAGAATCCAACTTCACCCCTAATAGACGCACATGAAGGCCGAACACAAAACGAATGATCTTTTCCACATTAAACTTCTAACTTTCAGGTTTTCATTCCTGACCACAGACACTCATACAGTGTGCAGAGTAGCCTCTGTGAGGCTGCAGTAAGGTACATGCTGAGGGTTTAGCAGGTATAATATTGACCATATACATAGTCTTACTTTTGTGTATGAATGTCATTACTGTTACAGGTATTAGATCATAAACCAGTGTTCGACAAATTTTGACCTTGACCTTTGTCGGATGACTAGGTTTATTGACTAGGTTTTGATCCTACTTTAACGTGTGGAATAGAGTAGTGTGCAGGTGTTACCTTTTTCTTTAACACGCTGTTCTGATCGCCTAGCACCTATGTGATATGCATATAATTTATCTTCAATTTATCCCGAGGGGACATGAGTTTGTGTAGCAAAGTTTATGACAGCCCTGTCCGACAACCCATCAGGCTGCAAAACATACAGGGGACAAATGTTTACTCATGTTTACTATGGCTCCAGGTTTTTCTAAAAAAAAACAAACAAAAAAAACAGTAAAAGAGTAAACAGTAAACCCTTAAAAAGTAAACACAGACTGCTCACCTGCAGCAGGTGGACCGATGAAGCCACCGATGCTCCTGAACAGCATGAACAGCCCCAGTCCGCTGTCGAATCCTTCCAGGGTCACAATGTCCACGATGGCGGTGATGTGAATGGCCACCACGCAGCCAAACAGGAAGCCGTAGACCGAGGCAAAGACCAGGATGGCCCAGCACTTTTGGCCAATGGGCAGCAGCAGGAGCACGACCCCGAGCAGAGTGATCACCATGGAGAGCAGCTGCAGGTTCCTCACCAGCCTCATGTTGGCTATCCACCCACAGAGCAGCCGCCCCGCCAGGTCTGCTAATGACAGGATAGAGAGGATGAAGGCTGGCCAGTAATTATCCATCCCCAAACTGTTGGCGAAGGGCACGAGGTAGAGTGGTGGGATGAAAAAGCCTGTGGCTGTAAAGATGCCAAACAGGATGTAGAGGAGTAGTTCAGGTTTTCTCATCAGGGACAACTGGGAGAAAACCTTCTTCGTTGGCGGGACCACAGCAGCGTCGCCCTTTGGATCCTCTTTGGTTTCCTGGATCGGGCTGTGAACTGCCTCCAGGGGTCTCATGAGAGCGCCGCAGACACACAGGTTGAGCTGAAGGCCTCCGATGATGAGCAAGGCACCCTGCCAGCTGTACATCTCAATAAGCCACTGGAAGAGGGGGCTGAACAAGACAGCAAAGACGCACTCCCCGGAGCTGGCGATGGCGTAGGCGATGGGACGCCACCGGACAAAGTAGTGGCTCACTATGCTGTTGGCAGGGATCCATGTGAAGCAGATGCCCGTTCCTTGAGACAGAAGATAGAAACCCTTTATCATTTCACTTCTTTTTGAAAGATTGGGGTCTTCTGATGATGTATGGACTAAACAAAACATAACTTCACAACTGCAGATAAAAACTGATTGAGAGCTCTATCCTCTATGCTGACTTAGCAGGAAAAGACCCAAAAACTTGGTTCCTTTTGCCCCCGTTCATCATACAACAAATACCCATTTTCTTTATTTACAGTGTGTCCAGGAAGACAAAAATATTGGGTCACCCTGTATAGGGTTGCAAAATTCCGGGAATTTTCAAAAGTGGAAACTTTCCATGGGAATTTATGGGAATAAACAGGAATAAACTGGGAATTTTAAAAATTGATGGTTGGCTCTTCAAAGGGGACTTAAATATAGCAGAGGAAAGTTATTTTGTAGCATAATCTTGACTAAAACAAGAATACACTTGAATATCCAAGCCATTCCTCAACCACATGCACAGAGCACACTGCTTAGTGCATGGCTATTGAGACCACACCCCCTACTGGCACTGTGCATGCCTCCATCACATGTACAGAAGATCACTAGAAGACTGGACTGCACTTTTGAGCCTGAAGCACAAAGACTATTGAAGGCACACATTTGAGCTTCTGGACTAAACGAAGTGAAGTCAGTTTTGATGCTATTATGGGGAAATATATTTATTAAAGCTCTAGTCTACGATTTGAAAAAAGCATCCCCCCCCCCCCACACACCCCTCCCCTCTGTGCTCCTCCGAGCTCGTATCGTTCTCCCCTCCCTCTTATTTTATAAGCCTCCCACCTCCCTCTTATTTTATGAAAATAATTCAACGAAATGTGTTTCTGAAAACATTTTAGGAGAGAAATAAGCTATGCAGTTGTTGTCTTTATTTTAGATCGACAACGCTCAGTTTAAAAGATTTTCGAGAGCTTGCGGGCGGCGGCCCTCCGTCTCTCGAAATTTGCCGCTCCGCGACGGCATTGCACGGTTTCTTACATAGACAATGAATTGGAACATTCCATTCCATTTTTGAATGAGTGGGGTTGGGAGATGATATATTGAACCTAACATTCCTGTTTTTGACTTCACCCATGAAACAACTAATTAAAACATGTTCTGTTCTACTTAAATCTGTCGAAATATCTGTTGAAAACATTTTGTATGGTTGTTTTCTTATGATTTCTGTTCATATTTATGCTTGTATATAATATATTCCCAGTTAGTTCCCCTAAATTCCCATTAATTCCCATCATTCCCATGGAAAGTTTCCAAATATGGAATATTTCCAAAATTCCCAAGCTTAAGTTTCCATGGAAATGTACCGGAAACTTTCCGGAAATTTACCGGGAATTTTCCGCCCCTTTGCAACCCAACCCTGTAACATCCGTTATGATCATGGTATTTTTCTAACAAGAAGTGTAACCGCAAACTTGCCTTTAGACAACACATGGAGAAAAATCACATTAAGGAAAATCTCTAAAAATAAGCCTTGGTCTGGAGATTCATGCACAGGTTAGTACCTACTATTGGGTTCTGACCATTATAAATGGGAGGGCGGAAGGGTCAAAAGCACTTACAATTAAGCTGCATCTCCTTTTCACATCTTGGACTTGAATATCTCATTTTAAATGTTACATGAAAGTCAGAGAACACAGACTATACATTTGAGTAGCAGGGAATCATTTCTGTCTCAATCAGCTCCTGACCCCTCACATTTACCTGAAACCCCTTCACGGTTGCATGCCACTGTAGTTAAGGGTTAAAATACACAAAGCTAAACGACCCAACAAGTGTCTGATTAGGCGGTAGATTTAATTGGGCCTTCCTCAGACTATAACTGACCAAACGAAGTCAGTGAGAAAAGCAGCAATGCTTCCTGTGGTTCACAGTATGTCTGGAGTGAGTTACCTTGCAAGATGCCAATTGTGACGTAGAGCCACGGCAGACTGAGATCCAGAGACGTCAGCAACATGCTGGCGGTAGACAGCAGACCTCCAACTATGATGACCACTCTCTGAGAAAATTGTAAGGTTAGCACACTGGCCAGTGGAGCTGAGGGGAAAATGAAAACACTGTTAAAAACAACAACAACCTTGAGTTAACAAAATCAACTGAGAACCTCAAACTGGAAAAGACGTCCTCACCTCCGAGGTGAAACATGGCGATCGTCGTGGAGGTGACCCATGAGGTGGTGCTGGTCAGGACTCCAAAGTGATTCTGGATTTCCAGGAAGAAGAGGCCGAAGTTCTTTAAGACGGCAACACTGAGGCCCATGATGAAAAAGGCCGACATGACCACCACCCAGCCGTAACCCCCATCAGGAGGTCTCCTGGACTTCATCTTCACTCCCACTCGGCAGGCTGTGCTCCTGCCTGTGCTGAAAGGCTGACATGCAACACACCGATAAGCTTCAGGGCGAGCAGGGCTCATGAAAATGACCATGCAAAACGCACACAAGATACACAAACCTGCAGCTGTCAGTAACTGAAAACAGAATAAGCATCTTTTGGGTTTTCAATTGGAAGTACTCAGATATTTTACTCAGTTCTCTAGTTCTGCAGTAAAAAAATTGTGTGACATTTTCGATTGTTCATAGTTATTTAAATTAAACCGTCTGATGCAATGAAACGTGACACAACCCAAAACATTTGGGAGCTACAGGTTAAATGCTTATTTTCATTGGAAAAAAAAAAAAAGGCAGTAAACAGTCTTTCTCAAATACTGGGTCGGGACCTGAAGGTGGGTAGCAGCAGATTTTTGGGTCGCCAAGTAAATTTGCAGAATTTCCTCTTTTATTTAACATTTATATCTGCAGTACACACAAATGTTAGTTTAACACTGAATGCGATATAAAAGGCTAGTGTACATTGGGCCTCTTTCACCAAGCCTTCCTATGAAGAAATGTGTTCTTAAACCTCACTTACGTACTTTTCACGAACATTCTGGCATTCACCAGAGTTTTCTTATTTGTTCTTACCTAAGATTTTAACATTTAAACATTAAAGACGAAGAACAGTGAAGAACATTTTAAAACATACTAAACTATAGTGCCGACATGTTCGTGCAAAAATAACTAGTAATTGCATTTTCTTCTATTCTACATTTGCGGAATACTGTACGATTGGAATTGCAATAATAGGTTCATCATATTACCAAGCATGTTGGCCTTTTAAAATAAAACAAAAGACTAGACTAACACATTTATTCCTGTATTGATGACAAGATAAAAACACAGAACATTCCTGCGGGTTAAGAAGGCATCATTAATCCGGTGATTTCTTAGGAACGTTCTAAAGAAAACATTTAAGGAAACAAACTAGGATGATATTGTGAATGAGGCCTACTGCGTTTGTTCTAGAGATGGGACCATATAAATAAATAAATAAATGAATAATATATATATATATATATATATTGTTGTTCTAGAGATGGGACCATATAAATATATATATATAAATATTAAAAAAAAATCAGTCTTTGCTGCTCTTAATTAGGCATCGGATGATCATTAGAATAATTATAATTATTATGATTATTCTGGCCAAAATAACTGGATTCACAATATCATGAAAATACATTTAAAACTCTTAAAATGGGACTAAAACATCCTGGAATCAATTTAAATAACATACAAACACATTTATTATTATGCCATATATATATATATATATATATATATATATATATATATATATATATATATATATGGATCTGACTGGCAATATGATAAGTTAATTCACTTGAGGTGGCTAACAGTCTGGTTATGTTTATTCTCTTTCTAGAAGGACTAGGCTACTTTATTTTGAAATGCCCCTGGAACATCCAACAAATAACTAATAACCATTAGTGATTAGAATAATTTCATCATTTCTAGACTGAATTAATTACTGAAATAATTAATGCATTCCATGGTTACCAGTAAATATACCAGTAAATACCAATGGTAAAAATTCAAATTTTCACAAACTTCCCTTTTCCCAAACACAAAAGTGCCTCATTCACAAACACACCAACAGTCAACATTCAGCAAAAGTGAACTATTTAATGACTGTTTAACTGTTGCACAGCCATGTATGTATTCTTAACATGACATACACTCACCGGCCACTTTATTAGGTACACCTTGCTAGTACCGGGCTGGACCCCCTTTTGCCTTCAGAACTGCCTTAATCCTTCGTGGCATAGATTCAACAAGGTACTGGAAACATTCCTCAGAGAGTTTGGTCCATATTGACATGATAGCATCACACAGTTGCTGCAGTTTTTTCGGCTGCACATCCATGATGCAAATCTCCCGTTCCACCACATCCCAAAGGTGCTCTATTGGATTGAGATCTGGTGACTGTGGAGGCCATTTGAGTACAGTGAACTCATTGTCATGTTCAAGAAACCAGTCCGAGATGATTCGTGCTTTATGACATGGCACGTTATCCTGCTGGAAGTAGCCATCAGAAGATGGGTACACTGTGGTCATAAAGGGATGGACATGGTCAGCAACAATACTCAGGTAGGCTGTGGCGTTGACACGATGCTCAATTGGTACTAATGGGCCCGAAGTGTGCCAAGAAAATTTCCCCAACACCATTACACCACCACCACCACCAGCCTGACCCGTTGATACAAGGCAGGATGGATCCATGCTTTCATGTTGTTGACGCCAAATTCTGACCCTAACATCCGAATGTCGCAGCAGAAATCGAGACTCATCAGACCAGGCAACGTTTTTCCAATCTTCTATTGTCCAATTTTGGTGAGCCTGTGCGAATTGTAGCCTCAGTTTCCTGTTCTTAGCTGACAGGAGTGGCAGCCGGTGTGGTCTTCTGCTGCTGTAGCCCATCCGCCTCAAGGTTCCACGTGTTGTGCGTTCAGAGATGCTCTTACGCATACCTCGGTTGTAACGAGTGGCTATTTGAGTTACTGTTGCCTTTCTATCAGCTTGAACCAGTCCAGCCATTCTTTTCTGAACTCTGGCATCAACAAGGCATTTGCGCCCATAGAACTGCCGCTCACTGGATATTTTCTCTTTTTTGGACCATTCTCTGTAAACCCTAGAGATGGTTGTGCGTGAAAATCCCAGTAGATCAGCAGTTTCTGAAATACTCAGACCAGCCCGTCTGGCACCAACAACCATGCCACGTTCAAAGTCACTTAAATCACCTTTCTTCCCCATTCTGATGCTCGGTTTGAACTGCAGCAGATCGTCTCGACCATGTCGACATGCCTTAATGCATTGAGTTGCTGCCATGTGATTGGCTGATTAGAAATTTGCGTTAACGAGCAGTTGGACAGGTGTACCTAATAAAGTGGCCGGTGAGTGTATAATAAAGACACAGTGAAATCTAGAGCTTATGCTCACCTGTTGTAAACACTGAGTCCGACTGCTGAAGTGTACTCACTCACCTGTTGCTCTGTTGTCGTTTTAACCAAAAAATATATATATTCGGGGCTAATTAAATAATATCCGGGGCTTGCCTTTAGCCCCGAATAAAACAGCCTAGTGACGCCACTGTCCACCACTACATTAACAGCCTACACTGTGCACTAAAACCTGGAATAAAATCATCTCATCACCAACAGTCCACTTCTTACCTTCACTGCATCTTAAAAGTCCCACCGCAGCACTCGGTCGGCAAGGGAGTCGCGGTGGTTCGCGGAACCGGTTCTTCCTTCGGTTCCAGTAGCTCTATATAGCCAGTAGAGGCGCTAGTGGACCAGGAGACTCACGTTAAACACCACATAACAAGACGGGCTGCCTGCTGCCAAGCCCGTAAGCATCTGCGGCTACGGGGACAGACGGCGGACGGAAAACTACATTTGAATAAGAAACGACTCATTGCTGCCGACTCCCGATTCCACGACTCAGTCAATTAACTCTGTTCAAAGAACCGACTCTGCGGTCAGACCGCCATCTCTCGTGTTCAACTGGTAAGAGGAAAACGGAGCGTATTGTACTTTTTTTTAACGTACTTATGTATTCAATAATGTGCGCAATGCAAAGGTGTGATTGATCAAACGCACCTCTGTCCAAAATGGATGATTTGCTTATTTCAAGTTAATACGAGGTGCTGCAGAAATGGCAGTAAAAGTGGTGTGGAACATTTGCGCACACATTTGCTCTTTTCACACAGTTTATATATGAGGCAAAGGGTGATGATATACATGTAGGCCTACTCTTTGTGATATCGTGAATTTGGTTGCGATGATTTGTCATTAAAAGCATGACAAACATTAAAATGTCAAACTCACGTTTCTTCCCGCTACGGTCCCACTGCCGAGGTGGTCAACGCGTGTGTGCTGCTGCCTGAACGTCGGACACGTTTTACTCGCTTCAACACGCCGCGACACTCCCTCAAACAGCTGCGAGCTCCGTTAACGAGCAGCTCGTGACGTCCCAGCCGGCTCCGATGACGCTCCCAGCGCGAGCGCATCTTATAAGCGGACATCCCGATTTTAAAATAAAGGCTCGATCGATGTCATTCCCACGTTGCTGTTGAATAACAACATCATCAGGTGAATCTTCATAAAACTCCGCGAATAGGACTCTATAAGTTGATAGTGGTGAATTTCCATTAATGGTGAATATCGTCACGTGACTTGAAAATGCGCTCTAGCTCACCATCATGGTAAGTATGCTCCAAAATAGAAAACACAGGGATTGCATTGAAAGAAAAAAGATTGCTCTTAAGAACAAGAAATATGACGACCTTATTTAAAGTGATTCACAAAAAAAAAAAAGGTATCTATAGAGCGATGTGTCTCCTACCTGTGATGCATAACAATGTGTTTGGTACTTGTAAGGTTAAATGAGTCCAGTGCGTTTTAGTGCCATTTGCGAGTTGAGCATATTTTAATGATTATCTGGATAATATCGCAATTATCTTTTGACCAGGATAATCGTGACGTGAAATGTTCATATTGTCCCATGCCTAATAGGTTGCTTTCAGTTAAAACAATAAGTAACAACTCATAGAAATTTAGATTGACAGCTCCTTAACGTGACAAATGCCCCCTTTAAACCGAGGACGTATTTTGAGGACGGGTTCAGAGCCAGTGCCTAATCACGAACCAGTTCTTCCCGTTTCCTGGTTAGGTACCTACTGGTTTAATGTTTTAAATAACCATTATATTGCTATGAATGTATGAATATACATGTACGAATGAAAACTGTTCAAACGTTTCCCCTGTTTGCACTTCAGTGTTATCATCTGAAGTTCCACACATAGTATCTTAGATCAAATACTTATTGACTACTAGTTCCCCGACAGTTGTCTGACAGAAACAGATGCCTGAGGTCTTTCAGTTTGCACGGTTTGAGGTCAGACTCAAATGCCTGGAAAACATGGTAAAGAGTAAAATGCTAAAAGTGAGTGTTGAATCTGGAGCTGGCTAGTTCAATTCATGTAATCTTTTGTGATCAACTTGATAAGACACGTTTTCTTTTTTTTTTAACATCAACCCTACAACCTTCGCCAGTCTTAATCAGCAAAATAAAATTATACAGTATGCTTCAGATTGTAATGCATATTGAGAAACTAGAAGAACATTTTTGTAATTATGACAAATAAGGTATTGTATTCTTTGTGCGTTGAAACCCCTCAAATTTTTATTTTAAAATAGTATTTTGCTTTTGAATTTCTTAGCTCGTTTTGGTGTCAGTTTCCAACTTGCTGTTTCATAGCACATTCATTGATGCTGAGGATATAATGAGAAGTTTCAAAGCCACAAACAGATTAAATTAATCAAACAGTTCTTTAATTT
Source organism: Eutrigla gurnardus (assembly GCF_963514095.1). NCBI lineage: Eukaryota > Metazoa > Chordata > Actinopteri > Perciformes > Triglidae > Eutrigla > Eutrigla gurnardus. The sequence goes on from NC_139936.1 coordinate 22,203,656, forward strand.
TCACACCATCTCTCAAAATAAAAACATAAAACAACAGATATTTAAAATCACCTTTGTACTTCATTTACATCTTGCTGGTAGTCCAAATATAGTATTTTACTATATTTTCATTTTATAAAATTATAAAAAATGTCTGCACATCTGTACACAATTATGCTGTAGGTTTACATACATAGAAAATACTCTCTTCTCTATTAGACCATTTCTCTTTAGGTGAGGGGGGAAGGGGATGGCAAGAGCTAGCCCTGCTAGCACTTTATAATGACACAAAACACGGACACACGTACACACACGTACATGCACACACACGTACACACGTACACACACACGCACACACGCACGCACGCACACACACAGACCTTCTCTTTTTTAAAACTTTATCCAGTATGTTTGACTGGACCAACATCACAGTTCGACAGTTCTTTGCATCCATGCCTTCATGCAGCTCCACTAGCAAAACAGGGGTTGAGTGCCTTGATTAAAGGCACCTTGGCAGTAGTTTTCGAGCTGGTCCTAGTTTTGAACCACCACTCTCCCAGTCACAGGCTGAATTTGTTTTTGGCCTTTATCCCTTTGCCACAAACAGGGCAGCAATGTTTAAGAGCGAGTCGGTTGAAGAGGAGCGGGGCACTTTGGGTGATTTTTCTGTCTAAAATTCCTTACTGTCCCTGAAGAGGTCGATGCGCAGGGCAAGCTCCTTGAAAGAAGGACGCACGGCAGGGTCGTTGTCCCAGCACTCCTCCATGATCTCGTGTATCTGACAGAAAGAGCAGAAATAATTACAACAAAATACACATACACAGTTTTAGTATGTGTAGACAGTGTATGTGACGAGTGGATCCAGCAGGGCCTGTTCCTACCTCCGTGGGACACCCCAGAGGTTGAGGCAGCCTGCTGCCTGATTTGAGGAGCTCAATAAGGTGATAGACGATCAGCTGTCCCTGCTTGTCATTCCCCATCATGGACATAAAAACCTGAGCAGAATGGTGACAGCAAAGACAAATAAATAAAAATAATGCTAACAGGTGAAATGTGAAACAACTTGAGCAATCAAAATGTGATTGAGACAAACATGATGCAAAACATGCTGAGCAAAGAAAACTCATTGTGGTAACAGTCACAGGCTCTACTTTGTCAGGTGTATTGCAGAAAAACGTACACATTTAAGGTTTTCCAAAATTAAATTATGTTTGTATCTTGTATTGTTACATGCTGAATGAGACGTATGAAAACCTGGAAAGTTAAGAAACAAAGCAGGTTTTATGTCAAAGTCTGACAATAGTGTGTCCCTCCTGTTAAACAATAGCACCCTCCTTGTTTTGTTTGGGTTATTTTAGGTTTCAGTAGGGGGGAGACACACCGACGGGGACAGGGGCTGCAGTGGAATAGTCTATTTCTCTTAGGAAGGTTCCTAACTGAAGAAGTGACCCGGAAGTAAACAAGTGTCCGCCATGATAAGAGCCGTTCCAATTTTCTAAATGTAAAGGAAAGGAGCTCCAATGCTTCCTTTCAGATCTCCTTTAACGGACCTTCCTATACTAAAGGAAAGGAGATTACGCCAACCCACAATTCTTTGTGAGAGCAACATTTAAAGTGCCGCACACCTCGGCCGTTCATGAAAACAAACAATTTGTGCATTTGCATATTTAACAATTACTTTCATGCAGACATATAGTAATTGGAATAGTGTTGATAAATGTGTGTGGACAGTGATAATAATTGAATGGTATTTTTATTTATTTAATGTTACATGTACGGGCTGCACGGTGGTGTAGTGGGTAGCACTCTCGCCTCACAGCAAGAGGTTCCTGGGTTCACTTCCCGGGTCGGCCCGGGTTCCTTCTGTGTGGAGTTTGCATGTTCTCCCCGTGTAAGCGTGGGTTCTCTCCGGGTTCTCCGGCTTCCTCCCACAGTCCAAAGACATGCAGGATGGGGATAGGTTCATTGATGACTCTAAATTGCCCGTGTGAAAGCTGTAGAGATGTTATCGGGGGGGTTGAGAAGTTTGTTGATCGTGGAAAAAAGAGTCTTGTGGTTGTTGGGGCCGGAGTGTAGGAGGTGTGAGTGATAGTCAGGGTTTTTCCTGCGTTCAAAATTGCGAGGCGGCCGCCTCCAGCTAATTTCGTGCCGCCCCCAGCTTTTTTCTTAATTTTGTGCCGCCATATCGCTCTGCCCCCAGCTATGGATGTCATTTTAACTGCAGTTGCTGCATTGCGCCACTATGGGGGCGCTGTATCAACAGCGCGTCGAACGAGTGACAGACGAGCCCGAGACGGCCCCATCATGGGTTTGGCAAAGTAGCGGGTTTGGACCGCATAATTTTCGAGGGAGACTTACAGACTCCAGCATCAGGTATCCCGAGGTATAGGAGGAGGGACCGCAGCGAGACCCGCCGCCACCCGCCGACGCTGCCCTCGTTTCCCCCACGAGAGCGGTCCCGTCGGGGTTACGCACGCGTAACGCGGTCAGCCGGAGACTGAAAGTCCACCGACTGCCGCGCCCGCACATGCGGTCCCGACGGGGGCCCATCCCCGGCCCGAAGGTCGGGGAAGGAGGGAAGGAGGGGGGAGCGCGCCGAACGAAGTGACAGACGAGCCCGAGACGCCCCCATTATAGGTTTAACAAAGTAGCGGGTTTGGACCGCATGATCATCCGATTTTTGGGGAGATTACAGGTCACGTTAGCCATCCTAAAGGATGTTGCCCGCGGACCCCCACGAGGAGGTGTGACCCAACCGATTGTTCTTTACTAGACTCTGTATCCACGTGTTCCCCTGTGACTCCGGTTTCCATTTATAAGAGAGTCATAGTTACTCCCGCCGTTTACCCGCGCTTCATTGAATTTCTTCACTTTGACATTCAGAGCACTAGGCAGAAATCACATCGCGTCAACACCCCCCATGGGCCTTCGCGATGCTTTGTTTTAATTAAACAGTCGGATTCCCCTGGTCCGCACCAGTTCTAAGTCAGCTGCTAGGCGTCAGCCGAGGCGACCCGCCGGGACCACCGCGTGAACGGGGCCCGACGGGCACCGTAGCTGGGGGAGATCCGCGAGAAGGGCCCGGCGCGCGTCCAGAGTCGCCGCCGCCGACCGCCGTACCATCACAAGCAGGAGTGAATGGCAAAATCGTGTGCTTTCTTGCTGTTTTCCCCCTCGGGTATCACGTGAATTGGGCGTTCCCGGGGGCGTTCCCAGGTTGCCGACTGGATCTATGGTCAGGATGGTACCACCTCTGCCTCAATTTGAGCCAGGAAAAACCCTGGTAGTGGACCGGGGTGTGTTGAGAGCAGTTTTGTATATATGGAGAAAGTCTGTGTAAGCGTGGAGGTGAACTGTTAGGACGGTTTTATTGTAGAGTCTTTCCAGTTGTCGTTTGCGGGATTTCATTTGATGGAGTTCAGGGGTGTACCAGGGAGCTGAGTGGGTGAAGGTGACTGTTCTGGTTTTAGTGGGAGCCAGTAGATTGAGACAGGAGGAAAGTGTGTTGTTGTAGTAGTCCACAAGGTTGTTGAGATCATCAAACAGGGGGGGAGGAGAGATGGATATTGCACCGGTGAGAGAGGCTGAGTCCCACAGTGGAGCAGCGGGTCCCCCCACCACTGCTAGCCACCGGTGCCTGGTGAGCAACGGTGACTGCAGGCGCCGATCTCGAAGATGGATCCGGATCGGGGCGAGCTGGAACCAGAGGATCGGCAGCTGGTGGAGCAGGAGTGTCGGCCGACAGAGCCGCGTATTGGTTCGACAGGTGAGGCGGCGATGTAGCCCGTCTGAGTTCTTCCTTCGTCCTCGGACCACCACTTCCGACCACGAGGAAAAGCGGTTTGGAGTTGAGCAGGAAGACGGCCGAGGGCAGGTGGACGGGTCCCAAACAGCATGGATGGCTGCGCTCAGGGAGGCAAGTTGCTGGGCCTGATCAGCGGCTAGATCCATGAAACTGGACAACATTGTCTCTTTGCTGCGCAGTTCATCGGAGAGCCTTTTGATGTCATTCTTCAGGTCAGTGATTTTTTTATTTGCTGTTGTGAGATCATCTCCTTGACTGGGCATAGTTTGTGGGGCCTTGGCCGGGTGGCGGCTGGCTGCCGGTAGGGCCTGGTGGTGGCTCGCTGCCGGTAGGGCCTGAACCAACATGTGGAGAAGTGGACGACGCGTTTTTTGTAGGCCATTATTGTAGATTCTCCAGCGGAGATGCACGTCAATCGCCGGTGCCGATCATCAGCTGTCGTTATAATGACGTAGCTTAGTGAAAGTCCGGTCGGATTCTCTGAGCACCGCGGTCGACTTTTCCTAAATCCTTTTGAATTCTCCTATCGCCTTTCCTTAACCCTGTGATGTTTTCCTCAGGAGGTCAAGGAATAGGAGTTAGGACCTTATTTTTTGACTATTCGACTGCACCCACAGTGTTCGACTGTACGGTGGGTGATTGGTTGAACCAATGCAGCTCTGCCAAACACAAACCTGGTAACCGTGTAAACGAGATGCATGCACGCACACGATGAATGTTAATAATAGCCCCAATATTTAAGCATGCTTTCCACAGCGTCTCTGTGTTGCTTGGCACCCGTTCTGCTTTGTCACTGAAGAATAACTTTGCTTGGCGTGACTTATTGCCTAACTAACCTGAATAAGATAAATATCTATTAGCAATTATTTTGACTGACATTGCAATTGTGATATCATATGTGATATTAGAGGGAATGACATCTTTTACATCATCATGTATAATTATGATGTGATTTTTGTGTTTTGTTAAATGTGTAGAACATGATGTGTAGGCCAGCACTTCTCTGCAGCATGCTGTTATTCAAAATGGTATTTTGACACACAGCCTTTAACAAATATTGTGCCCCCTGTGGTTTGAAAGTGTTCAGTGCTCCTTTTGTTTGGCATTAAAACAATGTTTACACAATTAATAACTGGGGAAGTCTTCCAAAGGTGCACACAATATGGATCTTACAATTTTCTACACAGTGACCGTATAAAGTTGAAAAAGTGTGAGGGTGTGTTAGCACTTACTGCAGGGGGGCTGGAGTTCTTGTCGCTGTGGGTGAAGAGCTCATAAAGGACAACTCCAAAGCTCCAGACATCTGACGCCACAGAGAACTTGCTCTCAGTCAACGACTCAGGGGCATACCTACAAAGAAGCATGCATGATTTACTGTCCCTGTCCTGCTCCTCTACGGAAGGCTGTGACTTGTTTACAAGTCGTCTCTTTAACACAAGGACAGGTATCACAGTTGATTAAATATAAAATAATGTTACAAGAATTTGGATTAAAATGTGATTGTGTTAAAACAGGAAACATTGCATCAAACCCCTTAGAAAAAGCTGATTTCTTTAAGAAACTACAAGAAACTTTCATTTTGTTGCTTTTGACTGCTCCTGTGGACAAAAGCGGGGTGTTTCCATGAGCATCACCACTTCTGATCTGCCAGACCTCCTATAGAAAACCTCTCACTTTCCTGTAGCTGGGTCTGACAGTATGCCTCCCTTCTCTTCACCAAGCCCAGCAATACGGCCAGGGCCTCCAGCAGCATAAAATACTAAAATGATAATAAAAAAAAACAGAAGTGAGGAGTCTGACCAGAATATGGGACTCTCTCCTGGCTCTTTGACCATGTAGTATTCTTTGTCCTGAGGCAGAACTTTGGTGAGGCCGAAATCTCCGATCTTCACCCTCAGCTCACTCTCCACAAGGATATTTCGCGTTGCCAGGTCCCGGTGGATATACCGCTTACTTGACAGGTACTCCATACCCTGTGAACACAGAAAAAAAACACAGCATATTTTCTGTATCTGTAGCTCCAGCTGCACAACGCAGGCGACATACTAACTAGATGAAAGGAAGTACCTTGCAGATCTGTGAGGTGTAATGCACAAGCTTCTTGTGGTCGATCCTCTCCTTGTTTTTCATGAGGTAATCGCGCAGGCTTCCATAGGGCAGATATTCCATGACAAGACGGAGATTTCGTCGTCCTGAGAGAAGCCAAAAAGAAACCAGTGAGTGTCCAAGCAGCCACTAAAGTCCTGAACGTCTTGACAACTAAAAGCATACTGGCCTTATTTACCATTTATTTACAGCGGATACTGAGTAGTAGCAACATTTAAATTGTTACAAAAACATATACAGTATACAAGCAGGCTTGTGAAATAAGAGTGTAACAGTGCACATATTTGTGAGAAAAATGTTTGGTAAAGGCCGTTTGGTATGCAACATAATTTCGGTAAGCCCTGTGACCCAAACAACTGTTGGTGTCTAATAATCACACGCCACTTGTTGTCAGCTGAAGCATGCCGGTTAGCCGGGTTTACTAAGCTCAATGGACAATGGTTTGAACTAAAGTGTGGTACATCTGGGGATGCTCTTTAATGCTCTGTAAACATTAAACTTACAATAGCCTCAGCTGAACTAAATATTTTATAATTTTCAAAATAAATGAACAAAAAAAGTGAGTTTCTGCATTTTCTTTGTTTTCCCTATTGTACTTGAAACCATTTTAAGTTACACCCCTAACTGTAGCGAAGAGGATGGGTGCAGAACGAATGACGGTGCTGATTACAGGTCAACTGTACCTGCACTGTAGCAAACGCCTTTGTACTTGACAATGTTCTCATGCTGCAGGGACTTCAGGATCTCGATCTCCCGCTCAAAGTCTCGTATGTGCTCTGCAGTGCTGTGCTGGAGTTTCTTCACAGCCACGACCTCTCCGGTGTTGTCCTGAAGCGGGTCATATCGACACATCTCCACGCTGCCAAAGTTCCCCTTAAAGAGAAGACCGACTTAAGTGTGCTGTCATTTTTTATGATTTCAGAATTTCCTTTTTTTTTTACTTTGTGAAACCCCCCCACCCACACACACACACTTCTTGATCTTCCAGAATCAAGAAGCCCTAATCGAATGAGGCAAGATTAAAAGGGTAAAATCTAAACGCAAATGTATTGTAAGAGGAGAAGGGGTTACAAATCTAACCTTGTTAAAATGGGTTGATTTATTTTTAAATGTACAGTTTCTGCACTTCTTCATACCTTGCCCAGCTGCTGTAAGAATATGAGGTGTCGCTCTTCAAACTGAGCCGGCTCCTGACTCTCAAAGCCCACAGTGGACCAGCCAGAGCCCACTGTCCTGTTTGGTAGGATGTCACTGTCCACGATCAACTCATAGTCTGGGGACACAAAGACTCAAAGTATATATCAACAGCTCAGAAATTAAGTACATTTACAGCACATCTAAATTAATCACATAAAAGTGAAATTTATCTATATTTTCTCATTAACCTTTAGGAGGAAAACCTTCCTAGAATGCTGAAGAATTTCTGGGACACTATCTGTGTCATGACAACTTGATGAATGTGTGTGTTGTCAGGTTCCCAGTCGCAAGACCATAAGAGTCATATACACCAACCTGGTGTGAAGAGGCTGTGGAGGTCACGGATAACGGCACGAAATGTGGGCCTAAATGTGGGCTCGTAGTCCATGCAGCTGGTAATCAGATTAGCCAGTTCGGTCCACTTTGGTGCAGGAAGCTGGTGGTGGTCCTCATAGAAAAGGGTTTTCTGGGAGACAAGATTAAGGGTTAGTATTTGTATAGATGATATATGTCTGAATACATAAATTCTGATGTAATTAAAAAAAAAAAACAGTATTGTATGTGTAACCATCCAATATCAAATAAATACCGTGATAGTGTTTATATTTTAGGTCACACCAACCAGCCGTACCTTAGAGTTGTCCAGTGCTGCTAAAGGTTTCTCCCCACCACTGCAGATCTCCCATAGTGTGGTGCCAAAGCTCCACTTGTCTGCAGCCAGGCTCAGGTTGGCAGGGTCCTCCACACACTCAGGGGACATCCAAGGGATTCTCTCTATTAGGACTGATCCCAGAAAAACACTTAGTCCATCACTGTTGTAAATTCTTCTTTTTAATTAAAGCGCCAGAATTTTCAGAGAAAACTTCAGTCAGACTTTATAGATTGCAAATGAATAGTGAGGAAACAATAAGACAACCATTATTGAAAGATAATACTCATTTTAGCATACCATTTACCTGCGTTTTCTGTAACTACGACAAAATTAACAACATGGATTTAAGACGGTACCATCTCATGGCAAACACAATCTTACTAAACAGCTGCCCCCAGCTAGTTATAGCAGTATTACAGTTAAGATGAGGGAGGAAATAAACTCACTTTCTTTGGGCAGGACAGTGATGCCGATGCCGGGGTCACTCAATTTGATGAAGGGGGGGTTCCCAGTCCGCCGGTCTTCCTCTCTGATCAGAAGAATGTTTTTTGCACAGACATTCCCATGAACAAGATGCTTTTCTTCCTGCAGGTTTAGAAAGGGAGATAAATCAGTCTCTTAATAGTCTCACAGAGCCAGACATAGCTTCACAGTTCTGTGTCAGCGCTGAAGACAGGTCCACACATTAGGCTTTTTTCAAGATGAGCCAGACCTGTGCAGAATCAATCACCAGCGGCTAATGGCAGGCTTGTACTAGTGTCTACATCCACTGAGAAATCAATTAATCACTCTTCTTTCTTTTTATGCGAGTAGCACACAAAGTAATATTCATCAATTCCTTGAATTACTTTGCACCAAATCTGGCGCCACACAGGGATTCCTACCAAGAAGTTCATGGCCCAGGCCAGCTGCTTTGCCACCTCCAGTTTCCACAGGATGTTTATCGAGTTCTTGTTCTTCTTCAGGTAGGTGTCCAGCGAGCCAAACTTCACATACTCCTGCACCATGATATCTGAAGTGTTTGCAATCAAAACGCAGTTCTTAAACACATATCAACTTCACTTAATTTACATTACCGCTACCACGGATATAAAGCATCACTTTGTGTTTTCAGTATTATTTTATATATTTGGTATACCTACCATCACTTAAGCTAGCCTCACTTATTGGTGATATTGTTTTAGTGACTTTAGTGATTGTTTCACAGTTGTTAGTATTTTTCACGTTTTTAAGATAATTAGTAAAGATAGAAAAAAGTTTTGCAAAGCTCAGTTGATTACATCTATATTCGTCTCTTGTATATTATTAATACAATTTAGCAGTCAAAAGACTCTAAACAAAAACCTTTTCAGGATGCTCTGTACTGCCCTCAGCTGGCTGTTCCACAGCAGAGGAGCAGCTGAGCAGAAAGCTCAACTGTGCCCTATTGAGGTTTTATTTATGTTTCTAAAGTTGTACATTTTCCTGTTACACATCATCTTGAAGTTTACAATTATTTAATGCCATTTCTAATAATAAAAGAAGAATGCAAGACAGGCGTATGCATTGCAGCCTAAACAGATGCCTACAAGAGCAGCAGAAGTCACATGAAGTGAAGAGAGCAGGGCAGGTGAACGTTTCTGGGGCAGGGTACTGTAATCTTTAAAAAATAACCTACAATGCCCATGGTTTAATCACTGCTCTGAGCCTCGAGTATATTAACTCTGGTCAAGATTACAGCAAAGCAGGGTAAACTCTTGACATCATTAGACCATAATGACATAAGCTCATAACGTTTGTCAAAGGAATGGGTATTAGAACAATCCCCTGTTCTTCTCACTGTAAGGACAAATGAGGACACACAGTTGAGTGTGTGTCTCTAAGGCTGACTTACTTTCTTCTCCGCAGACGCACACGCCGTAATTAAGGATCAGGTGTTTATGGGACAACTGGCTCATCATGCTAGCAGCTTCAAAGAAAGACTGTGGAACAAGAGCAGACAGAAAAGATAGACAATTATTTATGTGCCCATGATGGACAGAAAGGTTGTCACTGCCTCACCTCCTGAGTCTATTAGCTCCAGTGGGAGACATGAACACAGATTATGACCATAGTCACCAAAGTAAATATTAGACCCACAAGCCACAAAAAAAAGTGTGGGGGGAGGTGATGAAGTGTATACCATTTCAAACGTCCATACACAGCTATAAAAGCCACAGACCTCAGAGTAGTTCCTGTGGGCCTGGTCCAGGACTTTCATGATAACTTCCGTGTGGTGCACAAGTCCATAATCTCCCAGCTCCTTGCGGATCCCTTTGAAGATCTTGGTAAATGTCCCTTGGCCCAGGCTCTCCATCTGAAAAGTAATTCATTCATAGTATCAATGTGTGCACAGAATAGGATTGTAGTACAATAAATTAGCGTTACGACAAAATAATGGGGCAATGTTGATACGTTTTCATGGAATTAATTGGTGGATAGATGAGGAAATACAGTAATATGACAGGCGTGTACGTGCAAACTATGCTTACATATTCCAGATCTTCTTTCCTGATCTTGTGAAACACCATCTGACTGATGCTGTGTTGATGTAGAGACGGCGAGAGAGGTACTTCAGAGCCCTTGTTGCTCCTACACACAAGGAGGCAGGACTTTTCTGTTTGTGGAGAGGAAAGAAAACAATCTTATAGAAATCCAAACTTCCAAGAAAAATCTTTGTATTTTCCCAAGTTGGAAAGTGATGAAACTACTAGCAATATTAAAATGCAAGTCAGACCCGAATCAATTTCTGTGGAAATCTCCGGACAAATCTAGTTTAATTACTTAAGCACAAGGGCAAGACACCTTTGAGTCATCGATTTTGTTAGTTTGTACTCCAAGTATCCCAATACTGAAAATGAATGCCGTCCCTCACTTTTGATAGCTGACCAGAGTACTGGCTTTACTTTAAAACTCATATTAAAGCACACAACATGAGAGTTAAATTGTACAGGGCAGCGGATTCCTTCTTTGGGGACAAATACTCCAAAACTCTGTCTTTGTATAAATCAGCTGATGAACTTACATACAGCTCTAATTATACTGACATTAATGTGACGGCAAGAGGAGGCTAAGGAGAAGACAAAGTCGGCACTCCTGAACCTGACCAAAGAGTCCTCTGCTGAGGAGGCAGATTTGAAGACTCAGAGAATGACGTATTCATATCCTCGGCAGAGGTCGCTGAGGCAGCTCTCTGGTGGCAAGCTGCCAGGAGTGGATTAGATTCGCTCCAAGATGCTGAATGCTCTGGACATTGTTGGGCTGGTTTGGCTCACATGCCTCTCCAGTGCCGCATGGAAATCAAGGACAGTGCCCGTGGAGTGGCAGACTGAGGTGGTGGGGGTTTCCATTTTTAAAAAGTGGGTCCAGGGGGTGTGCTGCAATGATCAGTGTAATCGCACTGCTTCCCCGGAAAAGTTTATTACAGGGTTCTGGAAAGGAGGCTCCGAGTGATTCAGGAGGAGTAATGTGGCTTTCATCCGTGCAGTGGACCAGTTCTTTATAAAAATATGGTACCGGGAGATCAGCATTAAAGCTATGGTCTACGATTCAGTCACATCAGTCGTAGGCCTGCATAGAAATTGACCAATGGGAGCCATTGTTCCGAAAGCCACCATTGGCCCGTCCCAATCCCCTCGTCCCCCCTGCTCCTCGTCATCCTGCCTCGTTGAATCGTGGAACACTGATGGAGGGGTTTGGTTTGGTTTGGGGGCGGGATGCTTTTTTCAAATCTGTCTCAGAGGCTCAACTGATTTTCAGAATATAGACCATAGCTTTAATGCTTTCTACCCGCTGATCACTGATAAAGCCACATTGTGAACAACAAATTGGAATTGGCAAGAAGAGAGCCTATTAACATTAATTGTTAGCAGCCAGTTGGCAGCAGAGTGCTGCTTGGCTAAATAACGGAGCTAAATGGCAACATTTGGAACAACTCACTTAAATCAGAAACGTACGCCTGTTATATTGTGATTCATTCCCATGAATGAATGCATGTTGCTCACAGTAATGGCAGTGACTGGCTCTTCTGCCTCGTTCCACCCCAAAACAGTCACATTTAAACAGGTGGAAGGTAAATTACAACGTTATCATGTCATGTTCAAGTGAAATATTGTTAAATGTAGATTCGGTTGAGAAACTTGAAAAAATACAGATGTTTTCACAGCAGCATAAAACAGATTTTAGAGAGGGAATTATGACCATTTAACTTTCTAACACTAGCAGTAAGCAGCTTATAACACAGAAATCAAAGTGCTAATGCCCTTCGAAAAAGAGTTAATCGAAACAAATACTTATTTATTCTTTAATCAAATTGTGTGTTTTTATGCAAGTAACAACCATGTGAGGCAGTAAAAAAGTAAAAGGATACATTTTTTTTGTCCAACAGTCCAAATCCCTGTTGATTCTGTTTTATTAATTAATTGGCATTTGCAATTTCAGACAGTTTGCCAAGCCAGCAAGTAAAACATCTCAGCTACTTGCAGGAAGGGCAACAAAGATGAACGTCAAGCCCTGCTCAGCTTTTACAAACCTACTGCATTAATCTCTCAAAAATATATCTATGTAATATATGTAAGTTTTACCTTTGGATTTAGGTGGACAGCACTTGCTGAATTGAAAAATGACGCTGTCAGAGCGCACGGTTTCCTTTTGGTAGCAGCTCAGAAGCTCCTGCAAGCTGCTGAAGGTTCTTTTGGTTCCACTGAGGTTGAACTCCCTGCTGGCAGACCTGGTTATCTGGCAGTGCTTGTATTCTACAGCATCATATACCTACAGCAGCAGACACAAAGGCATATGGTGGAAATGCATATAATTTGAGTTTCAGTCACAGAATCAACAGTAATACAACAATACCAAGTCTGATTATAAGACACTAGTCCAGGTGGATTCAATTCTACAATGAAAACACTTGGGTAAAATCAGATTCTTCAGCCATGTTAAGAACAGCCAAACCTCTGGATTTAAAGTTTCTTGTTTACTTATTCTTAGATTGTATTTTTTCTGATTTAAGTGATAATTCTGTCACCTTTTATTTTATGTAGGCCAAGTTCTTCTGTTTGTCATAATGTTAAATATTACATTAAACACTGATGCATCTGAGAAGTAAAACTAAATTTGAAATGAATAAATGATTGAGTGTAAAAAAAAAATCAGCAATGAATATGAGGTAGGGCGCTGGAAAAAGTTTTGGCGTTGCCACTGAAATTGAGATGCTGTTCTGGCACCACAACAAAAACCTTTCTAAAGATATCCAGTCTGACTCCCACATACGAAGAGCAAAGTAACACAAGAGGCTCAACACAGCTGATATAAGTAAGATTAGATTGGGGCAACAAAACTTCCACAGACGAGTGTTACCTACCTCAACAGGGAAAGTCAGAAAATACTTGTTAAAGTCTTTGGGGCTACATCTCAAAATGTACAATCCTCGCTTGTTTCCACACCTCTGGAGCTGGTTGATGGCAACATCCATTCTGCAACAAAAAAAAAATGCAGCACAGTCACAGCATTTCCACAGAGAAATGGAAGGATATAACATAAAAACGGAGTCAAGTGTCAAAACAGAAAATCCTGTTGCTCGGTACTGAGGCAGTATTTTGCCCACTAAAAAGGTTGGTACTATTTCCATCCATCGTCTCCCACTCACAGGGGTGCTGGAGCCGATCCCAGCTGACATGGACAGGACAGGTCGCCAGTCTATCACAGGGCCGACATGTAGAGACAGACAACCATTCACACTCACATTCACACCTACAGGACATTTGGTGTCATCAATCAACCTATCCCCATCCTGCATGTCTTTGGACTGTGGGAGGAAGCCGGAGAACCCGAGAGAACCAGAGAAGGAACACAGAAGGAACCCGAACCGGGAATCGAACCCGGGAATCTTTCTCTGTGAGGCGACAATTCTACCCACCCACTAGACCACCGTGCATTATAAAAACAATGAAAATTATTACAAACACTTCTATATTAATTTGTATGAACAAAACAACCTCTTTCCCTATATAGCTTAAATCTGAAAAGCATATCTTTGCTATGAACTTGAAAATAAATAAAAAAAAAACTTGTTCGGTGGGGGTTATATTTAAGCATTAAAAGCACCAAAACAATTACGTATTGCATTATATTAAGCTGTAAAACATAAACTGAACAATGACACCAATGCTGACACAACACCATCATCTTCTACACCAGGGTATATACAGGAATCCTGAAGCTAATTTCAATACCTTTTTAAGACTTTTTCAAGACCATCCCAATATGTTTTAATACCTCACCGCCACTTCAACATGCAACATTTACATCAGACACTTTTAACTTAACAGTTTTAGTTTGTGATAAAGACTACAGACCACTAAGACCACTATGGTACAACAGAATTCAAAATAGGCTGGGACTCAAGGGCAAAGTTTATTTAAAAAAGAAAAAAAAACATTGCTCCACTCTCAAAAAACAACAATCAGGACAGTCATGACATGTTTCTTTTTTGTAGATTTGTTGAGCGACTCATCAAACATTAAGACGAACTGCCCAGCCTTGTTGATTGTGTTGATGAGCTCCTACTTGAAGTATGGTGCTAAGCCAAGTCGTATAATGTCACCAGATTTGTCCTTACCACAAGCAAAAGTCTTGGCTATGTCTGAATCGGGAAACATGGCCCTGAAAACGTCAGCCAAGTTTTCGTTACTGTTCAGCGAGTGGTGTTTCTCCGCTGTGTGGAGACACCACAACACCTCCGCACGCAGCATTGCCGTGCCTCCCAGCGCCACCCTGATGTCAGCAGAAAATGCGGAGGCAGAGTGAGCCGAGGACATAGCCGTAAAGTTAGGTTCAGGTGCTGCTGCCGGTGGTAGTGTGACAGCACTAGGTTGTGGTAGTGCACAGAAAGCAGCAATGGAGAGCTGCCGCTCTCGGCGGCTAGCAGCGGCTTTGTGGCTAGCACAACACATGTGGGACCTTAATGCCTTAATTCCCATAGACACGATGTTAATCCTCTTCTTGCACAGTGTACAATATGGACTCCGCAAACTTGCACTTCCCCATGACCGTTCACCAAGCCTTCTCTTCTGTTTTTTCTCGCTGAGAGCGTCATGTGAAATAGGTGCGCTCGTAATAGGCACTGGGAGCGCCAGAGCGTACTTTGTGAATTTCCGAGTGCACTCTGGCGCTCTCGGAGACGGTTTACGAACGCACCCACAATAGCCTAGTTTTTTATGTACAGGTTCATCTTTGTTTTTTAAGGAAACAAAGACATTTTTACACGTTCACGATGTTTTAAGGATCCAAACTCTTGGACAGCGAATTCAGAAAAAATACCTTCAAAATTTAAGACTTAGTAAAGTCATGATAATACTTTTTTAATACTTTTTAAGGGTCTTAATTTTCCCAAAATTGATTTATCACCTTTTAATACTTTTTAAGACACCGCGGATACCCTGTACACAGCTCTCTCTTCATTGCTGTAGCAAACCAGGAACCAGCAGTTGGGTCTTCCAGCTCCAGCGTTTCATTTGCCCTTGCTGACTGACTAGTATGCTAATCAGCTTGCTATGCTAACCTCAGCACATGTTGCCAATGACATACAGCCAAAAGTTCCTGGGTGAAACTCAAGCTTTGGTTCTGCATTAGGGGCATCAATCTACTTATCATGTTTTCTGCGTACACTGAGCTGGGATGGTCCGGCAGGCATACACAAATAGGTATAACCTGTCATTCCTACAACAACATAGTTCATACGTAGGCTGCATTCAAATGACTAAAATAAATCATTCATTCATTCAAACTTGATTTTATGGAGAAAGAGACAGACCTTAATGATGCTGTTGGTAAAACATGAATTAAGCATTGTTATTTCACTTACGAGATGGGGCCATGGCAATGGGAAGTGATGGCCTCCACAAGTCTGGGAGGAGCCACTTCTTTACAAAGGTAGTGATGTGCATCTGTAGTTAGCCGATAGTAGCCATCAATGAGGGACACGAAGGAGAGGGCTTCAGCCAGGCTGGGGAACTCCAGCTCCTGAAATACACAAAATACACTTCTAGACATGATGCGTAAACTTCGACCCTTCTCCAATTATCTCCAAACTATGGGACATGTATCTTGTTACATTGAGAGAAAATCTTCTCAATCAATAGTTTTTATACTTTGATGGCTTTCCCTGAGATTGCAAACCAGTGTCACGGAAACTGGCTGTGGTCAAAAGATAGTTTCTATTTGAGTGAAATTACCAGATTCTTGCCGTCTTGTTTGTTGATGGTGACCACCCGATTCTCTGCAGCACCCTCTTTGCTGGCCTGTTTGATGCTGATGTCAGTGACATCAGGGAAGTCACACAAGGTCTGCAGCTCCTGGACAAACAGCATAAGAAATATCATCAGTAATGTCACCACACCAACAAAGGATATATCCCTCCCCCCATTCTGGTCTCAAAGTGCCTTTCCATGGAGACTTTAAGGTTATAGTCAGGAGTCAATCACATGCACATACTTTTGGCGTCGATAAGTCACCTTCCACTGCACTTTAAAGTCAAGAAACATTTTATGGCAAAAAGAAAGTTTACTGACAGCACTCATAATATCAACCTGGTCAGAATCCTTCAGTTTCTCTCGACACCACTGGATACCACTGTCCGCTGCTACAAGGATGACTCCGTTGGACGGTTCCCTGACCTGGAAGGTCTCTGTGTAGAAGGCCTTCTCCAGGGACTCCATGCTGATGAGGTACTTGAGCTTGAGGTCGCGCACTGTGGTCCGGCACTGACTGAACTGTTGGATGAAGCGCTTGAAACGGAATCGGATTCGCTTGCGTGTCAAAAAGTTGCAGTCCTGGATCTGAGCGCTCATATCCTTTGGCAAGAAGGACTTGTAGCTAGAAACAAGCAAAAGGGAAACATCTTTGAACATATTAACATACATAAAAGTTTGCATTTCTCATTCATAAAAAAAATACCATAGTTTTTTTAGAGGATAAAGTGATTCCTTATCAATATAATGATGTCTTGTGCTCATAATAGGGCATGCACAGAGAAGTACTGAATAAGTTTGAACATTACCGTGGCATTCAATATTTTTGTGTCAGCTTAAAAGAACTGAAGTTTCAAATAACACGATGAAGTCACCATGACTGCATCTTCAATGATGTGTATCACACAGGATCCAAATATGTCACGTTCTCAAAAAGTTGGCAATGAATGCAAGGTCAAATTCCTAGTTTTGTTAAGTTTCTCTGATTAAATATTTCCTAATTTGAAGAATAACGTGGCTAATTCCAGACAATTTCATGCTATTGTACAGCTGTTTTAGTGAAGACAACTGTGGTACTTAGGTAAACAAACAGACAAAAGGTTTTGAAGAACAATGTTTTAATATTCTTTAATGGAAGATATTGAAAAAGCATTCAATTGTTATCAGTGCGAAAATCAGGTTTTGTTTTGGCACCAGTTAGAATATCACATCAATGAATTCTGTGTAGCAGGTATTCATTTTGGTAATTCCCAAAGATTCAGATTCAAAGCAGTGTTGTTGTTTTTTACCTTATCGTGTGGTAGATGTCCAACAGGGACATCTGTCTCTCCTTGGCTGTTCTTGTCATATCGAGTACAGCCATACCAAGGCACTCTTCCTGGGTCTCATGGGAGTTGGGGATCTCCACCAAGCCATTGACAAAGTCATTCCTCCACTGCAATGAGTAGCACAGTTGCTGTTACGACTACAGGTGAACCCATCTGACACTTAACGTGGCGTGTACAGATCTGTCACTGCATTTACCCGTTTGTCTATGCACTGAAGCAGACAAACAAAATGTTGCATACAGTAAATTAAATGTATCATTGTCCTATGAAAACATAGGCTTTGGATTTAGTTTGTTGGGTTTGAGTGGGTCTGGTTATTCGCCAATATCAATAGATATTCATAATAAAGGGGCACCAAAGTCAGGCAAAAATATGATTTCATTTACATTAAATTACCTTGGGGCACCATCCTTTTTAACAAAGGGAGCATTATAGACAATTAATGTATTCTCATAAAATTGTCCAATAAAGTAAACTAAATTATCCTTACAGAAGTCTGATTAATAAGTAAATGATTAATTACAACCAAAAATGCCCATATCAATAGTGAGGCCTAGTTAAAGTTACACAATGATTTTTGGTTGAAGTTGGTAGCATTTACAGATATGCAACATTAGGCAAGGCAAGGCAAGGCAACTTTATTTGTATAGAACATTTCATACACAAGGCAGACTCAAAGTGCTTCACATCATACAACAAAGTGAAAAAAAAATAGAAGAATTAAAAGAAAATAAAGGCAAAATTAAAAATGCATTACAGAAAGAAAAGGAGAATAAAAACATATTTGCAATAATTAAAAACAGACATTAAAAGATTTAGCAGAAAGCTATGGTGAACATAAACGTTTTCAGTCTAGTTTTAAAAGTGGTCAGAGTTGGGGCAAGTCTTACATCTTCAGGAAGTTTATTCCAGCTATTTGTTGCATAGTGACTAAATGATGCTCTCCCGTGATTGTTGTTTACTCTGGGAATCACTAACAGATTGGTCTCAGAAGATCTTAGTGGTCTAGAAGGCTTATGTAGTGGGAGCATATCGGTGATATACTTCGGTCCTAGACCATGTAGTGATTTATATGTGAGCAGGAGGATTTTGAAAGCAATCCTCTGACATACAGGGAGCCAATGTAAAGATTTAAGAATTGGTGTAATGTGCTCACATTTTTTTGGTCTTTGTAAGAACTCTAGCAGCAGCGTTCTGAACAAGCTGTAGCTGCCTGACAGTTTTTTTCGGAAGACCTGCAAGGAGACCATTACAGTAGTCTAGCCTACTAGTAATAAAGGCATGTACAAGTTTTTCTAAGTCTTGAGCTGACATGAGCCCTCTAAGTCTTGCTACATTTTTGAGGTGGTAGTAGGCTGATTTTGTTACTGATTTAATGTGACTGTCGAAATGTAAATCAGAATCCATAATAACCCCAAGATTTCTGGCTTTGTTTGAGGTTTTCAGGGACAGAGAGTGAAGGTGTTGAATTACTTTAAACCTTTCTTTTTAGCACCAAAAACAATTATCTCAGTTTTGTCCTCATTTAGTTTTAGGAAGTTTTGGCACATCCAGTCTTTGACTTGGTCAATGCACTGGCACAGAAGATCTATGAGGCGATAGTCGTTTGGTGATAGTGCTACATAGATTTGGCAGTCATCGGCATAGCAATGGTGGTCAATGTTATTATTTTTGCATGATTTGTCCTAGTGGGAGCATGTAGATGTTGAATAAAGTCGGCCCCAAGATTGAACCTTGGGGGACTCCACACGTTACATTGGTAGGTTCTGATACAAAGTCGCCAATGGAAACAAAATAGTTCCTATCTTGTAGATATGACTTGAACCAGCTTAAGACTGTGCCTGAGAGCCCCACCCAGTTTTCCAACCTGTCCAAAAGTATTGAGTAGGGGTGGGTAAAAATATCGATTCAGCAATGCATTGCGATTCTTTTCACCGCAATTCAATATCGATTCAGCAATCTTCTGAATCGATTCAAGCCCCTGGCCAGTGGGGGCGCTGTGACCGACACCCTCGTGTGATTCGCGCTGTACGGACGGGGGCCGCACTAGACCAAACCATTACAATATGGCGACCAGAGTGAGTACACACCGGCCGTGGAAGCGCCGCGAATAGGCGCGTAGCGGAGCCCGCTTCCTTTCGGCGCCCCTGTTAAGCGATAGTGTAGTTCACACCAGACACGGAGCGCCGCGAATAGGCGCGGCCGTCCCGCGCCGTGAAGCGATCGTTCCGGCGTCTGCTCTATTTTTTGCGCGTCCCGCGAGCGAACGCGTCAGTTCTGGCAGTAAATCACACAGTAGCTGTGTCCCAATTCAGGGTCTGCAGCCACAGCTAAAGAAACACGAGACAATCTGGCCAATTTTCAAAATAAAAGCAATTTTCAAAATAAAATACCGCGATTGACAAATGCGATCATAGTTGTGTATCTCAACTCGCACTGGGAAACAGGAAGAGAAAATACATTTAATAAATGAGTGAAGAGTAGATAAACAAATATGTGCATTTCAACGGTATATCTGCACTACTACTGTCTACTACCATAGCTTCCGCGGCGGTTACATGCACTGTAGTTCAGTGTTTAAGTAGTGTCCTGTTTTATCATGCTATGAGTTATACCACGGCTGTTCATAAGGCATGAAACTAAATAAATTATTTGAAAAAATGATTTGGTACTCTTACTTGTGTATTTCTACTTGAAACTGAATCGATATCGAAGCATTTCAATCAATATCGAATCGAAATTGAAT
Source organism: Eutrigla gurnardus (assembly GCF_963514095.1). Taxonomy (NCBI): domain Eukaryota; kingdom Metazoa; phylum Chordata; class Actinopteri; order Perciformes; family Triglidae; genus Eutrigla; species Eutrigla gurnardus. Next base: position 22,223,736 of record NC_139936.1, read on the forward strand.
CTAATCGTGACCCAACGAATCGAAATCGAATCGAATCGTGAGATTCTAAACAATACCCAGCCCTAGTATTGAGTGGTCGACAGTGTCAAATGCAGCACTGAGGTCTAATAGCATTAATATTTAAGTTTTGCCAGAGTCTGTGTTAAGACGGATGTCATTTACAACTTTAATAAGGGCCGTCTCGGTGCTATGAAAAGGTTGAAACCCTGACTGGAAGTTGTTGTGGCAGCCAGTTGAAGCCAGGAAGTGATTTAGTTGTTGGAGGACAACTTTCTCAATTACTTTACTTATGAAGGGTAGATTTGAAATTGGTCTGTAGTTGTTGATAATAGAGGCATCTAGGCTCCGCTTTTTTAGAAGAGGTTTAATGACTGCAGTTTTGAAGGCCTTCGGGAAATTGCCTGATTGAATGGAGTTATTAACTATTTGCAATACGTCTATTGATAGGCAGTCAAAAACATTCTTAAAAAAGTTGGAAGGGAAAGTATCAAGGCAGCAGGTGGATGATTTTAGATTTGTCACGTTTCCACTAGAGTTTTAGAGTCTATGGCATTAAAGCTGGCCATCATTGCTGTGTTACTTTTGCCTGAACAGGGTGGTGATCCAACTTGTCATTAAACAGTGCAACATATATATTCCACTGGAATTTATTTAAAACACAATATCAATCTAACTAACTAAATAACTAACTAACCTAAACAAACCAAAAAGAGTTAAGAGTTGTGGCTTTGAATGTCGAAGATTGAAGGAGACCAGTCGCTCCAGTCTTTTGTTCTCCCTGCAGAGTGCAATTAGCTTGGCGCTCACTTGCTTGTTGCTCCTGTTATTTGCTGCATCGTAGCTTTTACAAAACTTGTTTACACTCTGTTAGTGGATCGAACAGAGGACAGGTTCACACAGGCTCTCAAGTCGCTGCAACAAATGGTCTGCATCTGCTCCAAGCAGACTGTAGGGTGTTCAGAGATCCACCACGTGTGAAGTACAGCCGAGTCCAGTCATAATACCGGCATGAGTTACCTGGATTCACATATAACTCTATCAATGTGGGCCCCCCCTCTGAAAACAGTGTGCACACACTGCAGATTTTTGCATGCTGGTTGCAAAACTGTTCCCAAATGGTTCCCTCTCACACGAGGCTATAACTGCACCCGGTGAAGGAGTCAGCTCTCTTGTTGGTGCCACTTGCTTGGCCTTGTTTTTACACCACACACTACAGAGTGGGTCAACTGACTGAATTCCTTCTCAACAAAGACACCCATGGGCAAACATAGGATTGCATAGTTTGTTACTTTTCTATCTTAATCAGGATCCCTGGCAATGTTTAAAAACAAAAAGTAAGCTTAAAACCATGACCTTCCTAGCAATCAAACATACTCTTGTCAGTGCACTTGTTATAGACATGAGCTGATGTGATCATCATATCTATTATACTGGCTGGGAAACTCTTGAAACGAGGGTGGCTGTATGGTGAAGTGCTCACCTGAAAGAAGAGGTATGACATCACAAAGTCATCGAGGACGGGGCTCTCTGAGCCCTTGGCGACCCCATATCTATACGACCGGGATGCCCCGCCACTGTACCAGCCGGGGAAGTAGTACCTGTGGTAAGCGGTAATAAAGAAAATGCAGTAAGTCACAAAGATATTTCAATTTCCATCTTGCAAAGACACTCTAGAGGCAAACAGACGTGACAGGTACGTGTGGTACCTTATCCTGAAAAACACATCTTCAGAAGCCAGTTCGTCAAGCTGAAAGATGTGGTTGGGTGAAAACCACAAGCGGTCTCGCTCTCGGAAGAGACCAAAAAGGTTGTAGTACAGAGGTGATATACCTAAAGTAGACAAAGAATGAGAAACCAAATTATGTTCTGTAATATTGCACTTCATTTAATTATGTGACATGTTCTTGAATACAATCAAGATTAGCTATACTGTGTATTTATACGCTTTATCTAAATCAATGTTCCTTGTTTATTTATATACACACTGGATTATGCTTTAGGACACAGTAGAAAACTATGTTTCTAGTACCAACACATTATCTAAAATGTCAGTTGTCTCAGGTTTGTCATCAAACACATAGCCTAACATAAAATTCCAACAACATGCAGGTTAGTCTCGTCTCCCCCATGTAAGGCCCTGCTCTCAGTATTAGTTGCATCATACTTTCATTGACTCCTAAATTGTACCTCTGGAAAAGAAAAAAGGAAAGCAAAGCTACCATATTTTGCTTTAACTTAAAACAGAGGAAGAAAGCTAGACAAACTGTAAATAAAGCACTGACAATATTGAAGAAGCCAACAATTTCCCTGCTTATAGGTTTCATGGTGGCCTCTTGATATCCTTATCTCGGGACCTATGCCCCGGGTTACAATAAAACACATGAATGGGGTTGCCTTATGCAGTCTTGCATGGCTCGAGTACTCACTGCATGCCTTCGCTGCATCTATGCACAGCTCCTCAGCCACATAGTCCCCAGCTGGGTAGCTGAGGGAGCTGCAGCCGTCCACTCCCTGGCTGCTGTGGTAGAAATGAAGCTTGAGAACAGCAGCAGCTGGACTTGTGTTTGAAGATTCCCAATAGGCAGTCCCATTTTGGTGCACCGAGGGTAATGTTTCAGTCACAGTGTCCATGGCTGACAGGGAGGCCATCAAGAACATGCGCCCTTCAATCAGATACAGATTAAAAAATGTCAGCGCAAAGTATAACCGCTTCTCTTTTTGAAGAGTGTGATAAATTTAACATTGGGATCAGCTCGGTTACATGATCTCTCAGCCGTTGCATAAACCAAAGTTCCAACATTATATAAAGTTTCACTGCAGAGGAGCCATTGTCTGGAATATGGTCATACAATTTGTAAATCTAATTCAAAAATAGGCCGACCTCAAGTGGGTTACGAAATATAATCAGAGACGTTTCACTCTAAATGGAGTATTGAGATTTTTTGCCCTGTTGCATTAAGTTTTTTATGCAACTTACCAAGTTTGTATAATATTCTCATCTATTTGGCTACTTAGGTTAAAATGGACATGAATATATATACAATTCTATCTGGGAGATGAAAACATGTTGAACTCAGCAGAGGCAAAGCAGAATAATCCAAACAGCTGCTATTCAAACTACTCCCCATCCCTCAGAGACAGTAGTATGTCAAACTGAGGGTTGAATTATGGGTGTTGTATTTCTTCCACAGTTATAATACATAGGCTAAGTAATTGCTGGGGCTCCGTCCTGATTTTTGTTATATACACAAAACATCCAAGCACAAAAACAACTCATCAGATTGATTTGTTAGGATTACTTAAACTTCTGAATATATTTCTTTTATAACATAGGTATATTCTCATGAGGAGGAGACCAGAACAAGTCATAACTTAATGTTGTCTTTCTTTTAAAAATAATTCTCCATGCCATGCTAGTTGATGTTTTTCCGAATCACAGTGGATGTTATTTACATAATCAAAATGAGAGAAAAGAGAAAATCCAACAGAAAAATAACACTAAAAGTAAAAACTACATAATTTAGAAAAGGGAACATTCGAAACAATGCTGAGACAACATTATTTAAGAGTACAAATCAGAGGGATCAAATAAATACAAATAAAAGCACTCAACAAACGTGCAAAAAGGATGCTCGTGAGTTACGCCAGCAACAGGAACTCTGAAGGAGTAAAAGACTCTATGGCTGAGACGGTAAACGCTGTGCAAACATCGATTAGTAAATACTCATGCTATCAATAATACTGTGTTTCATATTCACACTGAATTTAAAAACAATCTGAAGATTTGTTTTCAATTTGACATTATTGAAAGGACATACACCTTCCTTCGAGGCAGGAAATGATCTTAGAGCATATGATTATTGTCACTCCCAATCATTTATTTGACCAATACACTGATGGTGTAGTAGTCTATAAAATGTCGGAAAATAGTGACAAATACCCGTCACAATGTCTCACATTAGAACACCCCAAAAATGATTGAATCCACACAAAAATGAAACAGAAGAAAGCAGCAAATCTTACATTGGATGAACCATGCTACTATTTCCCACAGGAATTGAGAAAGAGGATATGTGCCATATCCTCTATGACATTTGTGGATTTAGAATATGTTCTTAACTTCTGCAAAACACACAAAGGATTCCTGCCTGGCAATATGCCTCCTCTCACTTTCCAAGAAGCTCCAAAATGCATATACATTTGACTTCAATGAGCACAACACAGGTACATTACATTTCAAACCTAGCATTCACAAGACTGTGAATAACGCCAGAACCAAAAGGGAAACGTGCAACAGCTTCTGGATGCTGTTTGCTGTTATGAAAAGTTCAGTGCTTACCTAAGGGCTGTTATGTAAAATTGCAAATTCCAAATCGACAGTTAAACTGGACATATCCAGACAAATATCAGAAACTTGGCTGCAGAGCAAACTCACCAAGGCCGTGTTCTTGCGTGCTGCCGTTAGCTATAGCTTCAATAGATTAACTCAAGGCTAGGAGCCTTAACGTTACAGACCCACCTCTAACGTTATATAGGTTAGCTGCCATACAAACAAGAGTGTGCAAAGATATTTAAGGGACTTGACCAACGAACGTTAGAAGTTTTCGTCTGTGCACTTGAATTACCCAGAGCTGTCAATTAATTATTAATGAGGGTAAACACTTACTTTGGTAGATGAGCCAGGCGGGTAGCTAGCTAGCTAGCTTCCTAGGCCAGCGCTGCAGCTAGGACCAGCGAGAGTTTGACAGCTAACGTGCGACCAGACACTCCTGCTTCACTTCTTTAAAATCAGCACTGAGACTGCAGCGCGATATAAACTACCTATTTTACTGCAGAAATCCATCGGAGAAATGTCTCACTTGCCTGCCGCATTCAGCTGGCTAACCTGTTACACAAACTGGCTCTGGTCAGCCCAGCGTTAACGTTACCCATCTCACTCCGGAGGAACTTCAGCCGTCTATCTGCTCAATCTTATAACTTAAGATAATGCTAGCTTAAACCATGTCGCGCTCAGTTACAAATTGGTCCGATCACAAGCAATTAATGTCCTGGCAATTATCTTCTTGTGTCAGTAACCGTGGCTACAGCGGTACATCGGCAGTCACATTATTGACCTCTTATCAATTGAATGGCTCCAACTCTGTCACGGTGGCTAGTTTGCCAGTGCTAGCTACTGCGCAGCCGAAGCCCCCCGATTCAGTCAACAAACAAACCAGCCTCTACCACCACCACCACCACCACCACCACCACACTAATGCTGCCTTCACGTGCTATCGGAAATAATACAATTAACGGCGGAATTTAAAATATTTCCAAAACCCTGTCCTTGTTCAGCTGTATGTCCATGTCTCTATCTTGTTCGTTTGCAAGTATATTGAGAGCAACTTGAAACCAGAATCAAATTCCTTCTACATGTAGTTGCCAATAAAGACGAGGCTATAATATTTGTTGCGATTTTCTGCGATGTCACTGAGAAGCAAGCTTTTCTATATACACTAAATGTATATACAGAAATTGTCTAGTATGAATAAGCATGGTTTGTTTACCACACTTAAGAGCACATTTTCTGGCATACATACATGATTTATTATATTTATCATGCCGTATTATACAACTTCGTATTATACAACTTCGTTTGGGACTGTGAAGGCTACGAGGAGACCATGAATGCAGCATCTTCACACTGAATCAGCAACCACTAGTTGTACAGATAGCAGCACAGTTATACAAGCAGGACATACTGTCATGGGCACATTTAAAATGAATGCAATGCTGTGCAGCAGCTTTGGGGGGGGGGGGGGGAAATTTAGTAAAGCTTATTATTCTAAATTGTGGCGACCTTTCTTTTTTTTTCTTCTTTTTTTTAGTTGAGGTCAAGGAAATGGCTGCACTTTGCCAGTCAGGTTCTCCACACCCAACTGGAACTGACAGGGGAAATGGCCCTTCAAACAAAGTGAGGAGCGCACTATTGTCTTAATCAGTGGTTGACAATTTGATGATTGAGAGAAGGGGTTGCAAGAGAGATTGAAGGGGTTGCAAGATGTTTATTTAGTCAGGCGTTCCTCTTACATCTGCTTTTCTTGTGGTTTGGATTTTCAAGCCTCTAAAATAAGAGTCTAAAGGCACACTCGTCTCCTAAAGGGGACCATGAATGTCTGTTTTTATTGAGGATCCATCAATAGCTGTGGAGACATTTCATTCAAAACCAAAAATGTCAACCTAATGGTGGTTAAAGTCAGAGGGTTACCAAAGTCAGTGGATTCATAAAAAAACAAAACAAAAAACTGAAAAGGGAAAACTCAGGACATCACCAAAGTCAGGAGGGGAAGAGGAATGTCTGTACAGAAATTCGTGGCCACATATCCAAGATTTGTTGAGATATTTTAATGACTGACATTGCCATGAGTTGGGACCGGTCACAACCAATATACATGTGTTTCAGCTTTCTAGTTAGATGGATAGCTAGATAGAAACAAAAACTGCTGCAAGGCAAACATTTGTATCTCTTGGCGAAACCCATTGGCAAGCACCTGATACAGACACACACACACACACACACACACACACACACACACACACACACACACACACACACACACACACACACACACACACACTTTGATGAATAACAGTGTTAGGAGTGTCCTGGGGCATTCAGGTTACACTCGTCTTTTCTGCTGCACACACACACACACACACACACACACACACACACACACACACACACACTGAGAAAATGTCTTAAGGATGTCCTCAGGTGTTGGGTGACAGTGCTCATGCACACACACCCACACACACACGCACACAGGAGAGCCTGTTCTGCTCCAACACTTGATCCCTCTGGTGGATCTAAAACAGCATCACAGCCGGGTTGCCCTCGGCAGAGACGAGAGACGGAGGGAGAAAAATGAGACAATGAGAGTGCAGGAGGAAGGCAGGGGAGGGAGGAAACGAAAGCAAGGGAGGGAGATAGAGGAAGAAGAACAAGTGGAGGAACCGAGAGAAAGAGCAGAAGACAAAACAAGGGTGGGGCAAAAAAAGAAAGGGATGTTTGGAAGGGGAGAAGAGGAAAAGCAGACAGACTTTAAGAGAGCAGCAGAAAAAGTTATCATTCAAATATTCAGTTTAACTTTAATTTATCGTTGATGATGTGTTTATCTGATAATCTAATAATTTCGACTCTGACGAGATTCACCGTGTTCAATAACTTGAACCTCATATTGTAGAAGCGTTCTTATTTGAACGAAAGACAACATTGCTTGCTGTCTTACTGTAAAGTCCCAGTGAAATAGAAGTTAGAGCGTAGCCTTTGTACTGAGAGTATTCACGGAATATTTGAGCGATGTACAGTTACAAGAGGGCTTTAAATCAAATCCTTGCACATGACTGGATCACTAAAACAATCTGAATGTCTGTCTGGGTTCTGTTTGTGAGGAAGTCCCAGAGTGAGGGTGCTAAGTTTAGGTTTCATCAATTAGATTGGGTTGAGCTGAAATGGACAAACAATATTCTGATAGATGTTGTTCTTTTCAAGATGTGTGAGCGATGAGAGTATAGGGCAGTGGAGACAGCATCCTCTGTGGATCTGTTGGCTGTGTATGCAAACCGCTGTGGGTCCAGGCTGGCTGGGATCTTGTTTTTGATGTGTTGGAGAACCAGTTTCACAAAGCACTTCATCAGACTTGGGGTGGACACTGCAAACTTTTTTTGGTACAGGGAGGATACTGGCTGCCTTGAAGCAGGTGTGAACACTCCTGTGATAGAGAAATGTGAAACATGTCAGTGTTAGCTGGTTGGCACATTTTATTAGTACACAAACAGGCCCACCAGCTTTCTCATATTTACTCTCATCTGGGTTTTTCCTCACAATCCGCTGTGGATACGGACAGGATACTGACTTTCTACACTAAAAAAACGTAATATTAATATTGCAGTTGATTTCTGCAAAAAGATCCACCTATACACTACACACTGTTCCTCTAAAAGGCGACAAATCCTGGATCAGTGGTTTTTCACTCTGTATATTTCTATGACCATGAGCCCTCACGGACCACTAGATGGCGCTAAGAGTACACAACTTGCACAGAGAGGTAAAGCGAGAAGGAAGGAGTCCATAAAGAAAGTAAAAAGAAGAACATGGAGGGAAGAATAGAGTATGAGAAAAAAAAGAGTGGTGACGAGATGGATAAACAAAAAGAACAGTGGTGGAAATGTTTTGGTCCTTGGTGGTTTAAACAGAGTCTCCAAAGGCCTTCCATGCCTGAAACTCACCACCTGCGCCTCTCTCTCTCCCAGCTAAACAGACGCATTCATGCATGCAAACACCCATGCATGGACCCATGCACGCACACATGCACGTGCACGTGCACAGACACACACACACACAGGGCCGGCTCTACCTAATTTTGTGCCCTAGGCGAGATTGCTCTCCGGTCCCCCCCCCCACACACACACACACACACACACGAATTACACCAGCCTAATGAACAATCACACATGTTTAATTTGAACAACAACAGCAAACAGCAAAAAATGAGGGCGACTGGGAATAGAAAATCATTTTTATTTTCATTGTTTTAAATTTTTTTTTTGCTGGAGGGGCGCCTCGCGGCGCCCCTCCAGCAGATGGCGCTCTAGGCGACCGCCTATATCGCCTATGCCAAGAGCCGGCCCTGCACACACACACACACACACACACACACACACACACACACACACACACATCTATCTCAAAAAACCATTAGCAAATAAGACAAATAATAATAATCCAAACTTAAGCTGTTACAAAAAAACAAACTGATTCCAGATATGTTTTGAGTGTGTATAACGGCAGCAATAGGAAACAATTCATCATTAATCACACTATTCTTCTTTCAGAAATTACAATCAGTTGTGAAACAGTTGAGGAAACTGCTGCTTGACCTTATCTCTCAGTAACAATTTACATGACAATGATTGTATTCCTGCATATTGATGTGAACATTAACAGATCAAAATGGCCTCTCGGTTGTGCTCAATGTCACACAGAATGACATATAAATACAGGAAGAAAGGAGCAGAATGTATTTCACAAGATCGTTTGGACTTCATTTTACAGTTTTTTCGATTGCTTAACGACAGCGGGGACAACTGCAGCTACATGTGCAAAACTAACTACAGTCTGCACAGCAGCAGTTCATCTGGACAAAACTCGAGCTCCTGTTTACAATTTTCAAAACTCTACACACTTGTCTCCTGGCTTTAACCACAACCTGCACAACACTGTGGATTTACAGCACTTTGTTCAAATGCTAAACACACCGCTGCCAAAACTGGAAACCTCACATTCAACACAGGATGATTTCAGCCTGGTGACTTTCCACAATAATAGTGAAGACCTTGCCTTACTGAACCTTAACCTAATTCCTAGCTTAACATTTAAACTCAAGGCTAAACCCTCCAACACCCTCACTTTCGTAAAGTGTCCTAACTCTCAATGTCTACTATTCAAAAAGGTCCTTGCAGAGATCGAACAAGAGCACACGAACACATATAGATCCACAGAACCTGAAACGGCTCAGTCGGGCCGAGCTGGGAGGCACAATTATACCTTGACCTTCTATCAGCCAACCAATCAAATTGAATGATGACTATCATATGATGCAATAAGTTCCTTAGAGCACTTTTATATAATGTTTTCCTTATGACTGTTTCTTTTTCGTTTCCCTACACTGATCTCTCTCTCACTTCGTCTCTCTCAGTCCTGTAGGACCTGCATTTGAACACTAATATTTGTGGTTCTGAAGCAGCATTTAGACCTTTGTGATGGTATCATTCAATAATTGAAAAAAGATTCTGAAATCAAAGCCTTTGAAATGTTTCTAGCTTGCATTACAACACTCGTCAAACGTGAACATTATAAACATTTAAAAAGTTTCAGAATTGTATCCTAATTGTATTTATTTAGTTTTGCCACAGTTGGTGAGCACAGTTTCTCAATGCTGAAGCCTCCTGCAAGCTCATAATGCCACTCTCAACACTGAAATACTGTCTGACCAGACTGTTAATTCCAGACACAAAATACCATAAAACTCTCACACAATGAAGATATGTCCCAAAGTTGCCAGCGCAGTCGACTCTGCCATCTGTTGAGTGGAGTTTGAAGCAGTTACGATAAAAGTTTCAATACTGCAGTGAGTATCATTGTGTCTTTGGTTCGTATGTGTAGAGGACATATGTGATGTTTGCACAAGCACCTGGTAACTCAAGGTTTCCACTGAATTAATATAATACAAGTATTGAAAGAGTTGGAACAGAAATACTGTGGCAAATAATTTAGGAATAACTAGTTGTTATTTGCTGTAATAATGTGGCCTATTTTTGCATTCTTAAATAAAAAATAAAATAGAGAGAAAAACCAAGGTGTCAATGTTTCTGTCATCTCTGTTTTTTTTTCATTACATGAGCTTTCATTTTTTTGCTTGGGAACTGCTGTCTGACTTTAGTTTTTATTATAGGTTAAAAGGATTTTTTATGATTTCACAGATTTTTTTTATTTATACTGCACTGTGGATTTGCACAAACGTTGCTGGTCGGTGATTACATGTTGAGACTGTAAGATTGGTATTTGAAAACTGTTCACAATGGATGCAATTTGCATCAAAGCACAATCCTTCACAGTATGGACCACGTAGATGACTTGCTGTGATCGCAGCATGGAGGCGATCCTTCCCTCTTTAAATGTCTCCTGTACGATACAAAACAATAGACTGATGGAAGCCTCACACAAGAAATGGCACGGCGTGTTCCTTGACAGCACGACAAATACGGTTAAAATGGGTTTGTCAGCTGGAATAATCTTGATATTTTCTCTGGCCCATGCATCTGAGAGGAGGCACCTCAGCATGAAAGATCATGTTTACCCCACTTCATTAGCTTTCAATGAAGCAAAAGGCAAAAAGCAAAAAGCAAAAAAATGGTTTGGGAGAGCCAGCACACAACAGAGCAGTCTGTGAGAAAGATGTGGTTTCTGGCAGGAGGATGATGTGTGTTTGAATGTGTTTATTTATCACATTGTGGGGACTGTGCCTTTGTGGAATCAGTTCCCATGTTGGAACACTAATTTGGTCCCCACTAGTTAATGAGTTAATGTTAGTATATGACAAGGTAAAGGGTTTTGTGTGTGTGTGTGTGTGTGTGTGTGTGTGTGTGTGTGTGTGTGTGTGTGTGTGTGTGTGTGCGTGTGTGTGTGTGTGTGTACTTTTATTAATCTTGTTGTATGAATACACTCATCAGAAGGAGTCAAACCCAACATGTCCCTACAAGGTAAACCATGAAATATTAGGGTAATGGGTTTGTTTTGGTTAGTGGTTTCCATTAAGCATCCTGTAACTACAGTTAGGGTTCGGTTTGTTTATTGTTTGTTTGTTTGTTTATTGTTTAATTGTGGATCCCCATTAGTTGACACAGAAGCGGCAGACTAGTCTTCTTGGGTTTCAATTAAAATCACAACATACAAATAATAAATCAACATGTTCATCAATCACGTACGTTCAGAATAGTAAAAGTAACAGTGACATCAGATTACAGATATAAAACACAGTTGTAAATAAATAAATAATTAAATAAGCATCTGTGCACTTCAGAGTGTGCAAACACCCACATCAAAATACAATACAGTGAGAGCCAAGTCAGAATACAGAGTTCATATTTAACATGCATAAAAATAGGATTTAATTAGCCTATTGAATTCTTTCTTTCCAGTTGCAACACACATTTGCAAAGGGAGTAAATTCCATAAAGACATAGATCTATAGAAGGCTGTTTTCTTCAGTGCATTCGTTCTACAGTGTGTTAGTATAATTCGTCCAGCTGTTGCAGATCTAGTACCGTATGAATGAATATCAGAGCAGAAACCATTTTCAATGAAGAGAGCTTAAGGAACATGAGTGGAAATTATATTCTTAATAAATATCAAGGACCTAATGGATAACGTATCAAGAACTTTAGGCCACTTCAGATCAGAATGCATCTGGTCAACATTTGATTTTTAAAATCTATCTATCCGGACCGTAGCAATGCTTCTACTCATCTTGGCAGCTATCTCAGTCCTGAACAGAGTGTGACAAATGGGCAGTCCTCGAAGCTTTAACTTAGACTGACTAGAAATCTGGAGATCAAGCATGGGCTCACTTGCTAGACTATGCCGTGATCCAAAGACAGTGCTCAGTTTTTTAGTCTATTAGCTGTAACCCAATTGACCACTGCATTCAGATCTTGTGACAGAACGGACTTCACTTCACGGCATGTAGATGCAGAATAGTACAGTGTAGAATCGCCAGATAAAAAATAAAAGTGGACCCAAACAACTTCCTTGCGGCACACCACAGTCAATGTTAATGTTATTTGACAGAGTACCATTCAAGAAAACCTGTTGAGTTCTGAATGATAAGTAATTCTCAAACCGAGAGGTTGCCATAGGTCCAAAACCGTAGTGCGTATGTTTTCCAATCAACAACTTGTGGTCAAAAAGGTCTCTAGAAATGGACCGTAACAATTGTTCGACCTCCTGGATTTCAACCGAATTGAACTCAAAAGTCCAACTCAAAAGTCCAACGAATTGAACTCAAAAGTCCAAAGTTCATGTGTTTCATTCCTCAAGCTGCAGATGTTTAAATGAGCTAATGCGAGGCCCTTAGGAAGACCCAGCTTGGAATAAGTCCCATCAATGCTTGAACTAGCCAATACACAAGTCATGCCAGTACACAGGCCTACTGGGATTGTGACATTAAAATAACCAGGGAGTGATGCTGGAGTCTCTGAACAGTTGGTTATTGATGTATAATTTGTTGACTACCAGGGCAACGCGTCTGTTGTGGTTCTAACATTCTTTCATGATAGGGAAAATTACTTTACGCCTGTCATGTATCTCCAGAGGGAATTGGTCATTCATGCAAAAGGAGGTGTTCCTCAGCTCTCTGCCCCTCCCCTTGACAAGATCCTTCTTCTGATAGTGTTTGAAACGAGCCACAATTGCATGGTTAACTCTCCAAGGGATGAATATAAGTCAATGCAATGTCCTCCTTTGTGTCAAAAACAAGTATGTATGCAAAACGTTTCTTATGTTATATCTCCATATTTTAGTGTGCTGTTAGTGCGTATCCAGCCAAGTCTGTAACAAATGACATCAAATTGTGCAATGTCACACAAGGATTTTAATTTAATAGGATATTTGATTTCACCAGTCTATACGAACTGCAATTGCTATTGCTTCTATTCGTGAACTTAGTGTATGCTAAAGGATTCAGCCTGAAATACCTTCAAGGGAAACTAAACTGCAGTTAGTTAGTGTAGTAAGTGCTGATTTAATTGCTGCACTGACCACTGGAGATTGCTTCGGATCAGCTAAAATGCTGCTTTGACATTTACTACAGAGACCACAATGGTGAACAGAAACCCAGAGGACAGATTATACTAAGTGAAACAGAGAATTGAAAGCCCATAGAGTCATATGAAAGTAATTGACATCCATACGACAAAGAGTCAAATGTAGCCAGAGAGAGAGAGGAGGTATGAATTAAATGGATAAAAGGCTATAATGGACCAAGTTTATCAGTCTGTGACTCGGGCAACTAAAAGGTCTCTACATCTTTTATTCATAGAAACGAGGAGAGGAACAGAGGGGCACATTGGCTGGTTATTCTTGTCCATACGCCTGTCATTTACATGTTCACACTTGAACCACCCACTAAGTCTGCGTCCCATTTGTCCTTCCAGCTCACACATTTTTGCACTTGTGAGTGACCGTATGACGTGTGTGTGTGTGAGTGTGTGTGTGTGTGTGTGTGTGTGTGTGTGTGTGTGTGTGTGTGTGTGTGTGTGTGTGTGTGTATGTGTATTTGAGTCTGTGTGCTGTTTGTGTTTGTGTGTGTATGTCTGGCTTGGGCAGCTAATTCCCTCTGCCAGGAAATGTCCTGCAGCAAGAAATTTGGAGTTGAGAAAGTGTGTGTCGATACGTGACACGGTGCCAAAACAGGCTTACAGACGCTTTCGATTAGCATGGTGCAACACTGCCCATTCACAGCTAGAGCACTGCCAGGAACTGGTTAAGAAAAGAACAAGTTTGAGATGCTGCAAATAAAAACCCATAACCGCCAAAAATGTGTCCAGAATCCTGAAAAAAACTATGAAAACAATAACAGGAAAATTATAATTGGAAACTGTGCTGCTCATGCCTGTTTTTGCAAAACTCCACAAGTGTTTGTTGGTTGTTTGTTGTTTACTGGCCAACAAACAATTAATTAAAAATGAATACCAGTCTCTTGGACAAAGTGGACATTAAACTGTCCAGGCTGCTCTCACTCAGCTTTCGTACTAAAAAGTACGAAAAGTAAAGCACGATATTTTCGTATGATTTCCTATGTATTACACAGAGCCATGGTCACGTAAACAATGCGCTTTATGCTGGTAGTTAGAGACGATCAGACCTAAACCTGACCATAAGCCTTGGGGTTTTAGCTCAGGAGGCAGAGGGGCTTAGCCGGCGACCACAAGATTGCCGGTTCGATCCCAGGCTCCTCCAATTCTAACCCAACCTTAATCTTTACCCTAACCAACAAACAAAAGACCATTTACATTCACTGAAGGATTAATATGAGAACAAAATGCATATTTTTCGCTAGGAATGTCATCAAAACGTACTTTAATGCCGAAAGAGCTTTAAAATGCTGCATTATGCTGCATTTTCCATTATGAATGAAAGGAATGGAAGCCATTTTGCACTGCGGGTAATCGCACATTTGCACTGGCGTCCTTTTGATATTCGTAGGATATACCACGGAAAAATTTTACATAATTTTTCGTACGTTTACATACGAAAATTCATGAGAATACGAATACGTTGAACTGTCAGTAAATCTCGACAAAACAACAACCACATACACAACCACAATGGTTTATGAAATGTATATTATTTACATTATTGCTGACCATTTTAGACTAGTGGACATTTTCCTTTTATGTTATTGGATGGCAGGCCCCACGGCATTTTTAAGCAGGGATCTTTTTATTATTTGGCAATAAAATCAACATCTGAGAATGTAAATGTGTCTGCTGAAGGGCAGTAAGACGCTATGTTGTCATAAAATCTAATCGAGAAGCAAAACAATAAGCATGAATTTACAACATGAGAAGGATAATATGACTTTGATGTTTTTGTGCCTTGTTGTGAAAGACTTTCAAAACACAGACCTGACACCTCTGACATTAGGATGGGACACTAGCCGGACCCAATTTTTAGAATGCTATAGTAGATATATAGTAGATTATTATATTGTTTTGACCAGGCCTGACTTGGATGGGCTGTTCTATTGTCTTTGCATACTTAAATTAATATAACCTATTGGGAACCAAGGCGTAAGGAAACTAATCTATACACATTATATAACAATCATTTGGCAGATGCTTTTGTCCAATATGGACCTTAAAGTGCTTTCAAACTCAAAAGGAAGAAGAGCTAAAAAAAAAATGTAAGTGGCACCCTCCCAGAAAACAGCTAAAAGTGTGTTCAGAGAGCTACATTACAAAATATATTAGATGGCATAGGGGGTTGAGGTGCTGGGTGCTGGGTTTTTATCATGCCACAAAAAAATGTCCAGAGGCAGAGAAGTGCCAATGGTTTCAAAGTGAAGAGTTTGGCTCTGGCTTGGAGGTAGGAAGCCTGCAGTCACTGCCCTATGATCGCAAGAGAGTGTGTAGAGTTGCAGGGGATCTGGCGAGGAGGAAGCTGCAGCAGTCCAGACAGGAAATGACAAATGCCTTGAGCAGCATGAGCCACTTCTTTGCTAAGAAAGGGACAGACAGGAGGGCAGAAGGGAGTGACAAACTGCTATGCTTAGTGAGAATTACAATTTCTTGGTAGTGTGTTTCAGAGGGGGGGGGGAGGGGGGGGTAACACAAATGGCTGGTGTTGTCAGCACAGCAATGGTAGGAGAGGCCATGCTAGCAAAGGTCCTTGTGAGGAGGGGAAATAGTAAAAATGGTTGAACCGTGATGTAAAACAAGTGATTTGCAGTAGATAGAAACATGCAAACAATCAGACCCCTGAAGGACTGTTGAGGTTCAGGTGTCCCTCTCCTTTGTCGGCGGCTTTTTCCTGATTTTCTCTGTGCTCTTTTCCCTCTTCTGTTCCTTCCATGTCTTGCTGCATCAGCGAACAAAAATCAAGTAATTTTTCTCTTCTCTATTCTCTTTACTCTCACTTATCTCCTATGCTACCCCTAACTTCCTCCCTCCCTCCCCTTCATTTCCCCTGTTCCTCCCCACCGTACTGCCAGTATTTAGGGGCCCGGTTAACAAGCCATTGAAGCCCCATCCTCTGCTTCCTAATCACACATGCAATATTCACATTTGGCTGTCACTCATGCAGACACATTAAGGCTGTCACTCTGTCTCCTCTGCTCTCCCCACTTCTTTTTTTCTGCTCTCCCTCCCTCATCTCCTCATCTTCACCGCTCTCCTTCCGCATCTCCTGCCCACTCTCATCTTTCTGTCTCCCGCTCCCATTTTTCTAATCCTTCCTCTCTGCCCTCCCTCCCCCTCACCCATTCAATCTCCTCCTCTGTTCCCATCTGCGCACATAGAAAGAGCGAGACATCTTCAGTCTTTTCATATGATCCACCGAGAGGGACTGCGTTGGAAACTGTTTATCTTTTCATAGAAATGCTACATGCAGGATCTGCATGCTTATTATTAATAATTTGCGGTAATTCAGCCACTGTGATGCATTCTAAAAACAAATATGCCTCTCATATTCAGGAATAAACCCTGAGGACCTGCTTGGTGTTTTAATTTGGGTGAATAGGGAAGTCTGTACGCTTGACTGCCTGCTACAGTTAACATATCCTCCAACAGCATCTCAAGCGTTAAAAACAAACCACAGCTCTGCCAACGTTGGCGTATTGAAATAAATGCTCATATGGGTTGTTATTAACAAGTGATGTAGAGCGGTATTCAATTTCAAAACATCTATCTACCTATTGCTTATTAATTCCAAAGGTGTTGGATAAGGTTCGGGTCAGGCCTCTCAGCAGGCCAGTCAAGTTCATCAGCACCACTGAGCTGCATCTTCCTTTTGAGTTTGTTCAGTAAATAGTTATGGAAGAGTTGGTTAGAAAAGTTAGCTTGATTGCTAACGGATAGAAAAGTTCACACAGTTTATTCTAGTATTTGTACCATAGACTATAGGCCTGCATATCAAGTGAACGTAATCATTATGATGTAGCCCATTGGTTTATCGGCTAAGCTTTTGAAGCTTTGAATTCGGCATTTTGGCCATAGGCATCTTGGAATTTCCACAACCAGTAAATAGAAATGACCATATTTGGACTTTTGAGGAGCAACGGGTGGATCTGATGAAAACAAGTGGCAGAGCAGCAACGTTCCTGCATCTGGCTTATGGTGTGAAGCTGTTGACAAAGTTAGCCTCCATAATTCAAAGTAAACTTTACAGCTAAGTATTGAAGAAGACTTGAAACTTGAGATTGAGACTATAAATAGAATGGAGACTTCATTAATTTATCAGCAACACCTGCGCTTTTCTGACTATGCCATGTCAAAATGTCTGCTGAGAAGAAGGTCTACTGAGATTGAGTAACATCTATCAAAGCTGTCTTTTTTTTAAATAGAGCTTTAAGCTGTAACGCTCAACATTTGCAGCTGTGTTGCAGCTCATTTGGGGTGTGCAAATATATTGGGCTGCTGTTTCAGTCTCACTTTAATTGGTTAAAAGTTCTCATTAATAGCAAAATGCAGACAACTGTGCAAACTAATAAGTCTCCCTCGCTCACTCTCTGTTTCTCCCTCCCTTGTTCGCTCTGCACTACTTTCTCCGCCACATTGCTATCAGCATGAGTGTGGATGGGTATCCAAATGCAATCACAGACAATTATACTCCTTACTGTGCGTGTGTGTGTGTGTGTGTGTGTGTGTGTGTACATTTTAGCCCATTAGGAAGTAACGCAGTGATTAGCCATCAACTCTCATGCTGCCCGACCGCCAGTCAGACAGACAGCAAAGAAAAGCAACCCCCCCCCCCACACACACACACACACACACACATACACACTTACACTTTGCTTTCCACCCATTGCGCATTCAGGATAATTGTCACAGTCATGGTCACAACAGCAGGATAAACTGCAGCCAATTCAGTTGAATAAAATAACTGAAAGAGGGGGGGCACATGTTTTAGTTGAACTTTCTGAGCTTTTTGTCAGCTTGCTTTGTTTCATGCGTAAAGGCTATTTGTGTAAGTTGCGCTGCAGTCGTGTATCGCAGCGACACTGTGTGTCAGTCTCCTATGTAGTCTGGTCCATTCTCCCACATGCTGACCCAGTTGTGTGACATGGTCACCCACCATCTGCCTACTCTTTTATTGTTATTTAAATGTTAGCATGGTGATTGTAATACAAGGTTATGGCGGAGGAGCTGCTGCAGTCGCTGAGATGGTTTGTGCTCTCAAAACAGCAGAAAGTAAGATTAGTGTTGCCTCAAAGCACAAAATGTCTATACTGAAATATTGTGTATCTGTGGGAGTTGGTTTCTGCTCAGCACCAATGAGTCAACAAGCCTTTTGGATTTCATAACTCACTCCCCAGTATGTACTCTGTTTTGGAACAAAAACGCCCCACCCACTGGCATTTCAAGAGCACCCCCTCTTGCCACAACACACACGACCAACCAGCCAACACACACACACACACACACACACACACACACACACACACACACACACACACACACACACACACACACACACACACACACACCGTATTTTTCAACCCCTCTGAGCAAATTATAAACAGTGCTGTTATCTCATCAATCCAGTATTTCTTGACTGTTCTACATTGTGTTAAAATCGCCTCTTCATTTCTGCTCTATTCTAGTTGAGCTACTGTCATGGAAGGGTTCATTCCATTATATGATTTAGCACTTAGGTCATCGTTGGTGGTGAACTTAAAGGGATAGTTCGGAATTCTGGACATAAGACCTATTTTCCAAGTGAGCCGGTGTGTTCGAGACATCTGGAGACGTTTTCAAGAAATTTCATTCAGTTCTTCTTGTTGCCGAGTTCGCTTGTGCTATGGCTAGCGCAAGTCAATGGTTCTAGCTAGACAGGCATTAAAAACAGTCTTGCCCACTCCACAGTGCACCCGATGCAAATCCATTGTAACGGCAGACTATCGATGTACATATGTGTTGATAGAATGTTTGAAATAAAACCAACCTTGCATTTTTAAGGATTTATGTCTCAGCAGCAGCACTTCCTAGTAGGCTATGGCAGCGGCGGAGTGATATCACCTAGCACTTATAAGTTACCGGTTCTATAATAGTTTGTTTACCTGCTGTCATTGCTACAGACGCAGAGTAGCCTGCAGTGCTAGTTTCTTGAATCTTACAAAAATGGACACTTTTTTTCCCACCCAAACCCAACCGTACGAGCCTGAATATACAGAGGAAGAATTGCGTGAGAGGGATGCTCAAAGGGCAGAACGTGAACGAGCATCTGTGGAGACTGAGATTACCCCCGCTGGAGCTGAGAACCGGGACCGAACAAACGGAGACTGGTGTTGCCAGGAGGGAATCCCCCGCAACCGTCCGAGGGTTTACGGTTCTCAGACGGAGCAGAGGTTCGGGTTCGCGGTGCTTGTGTGAGGTCCAAGCTCTTTTCAGACAGCCTTGGGGGCATAAGGGCCGACAATTCCGCGGTGTTCAGGTGTGTATTTACCGGAGGGATTCCCTGCAACGCCTCCGAGGGTTTACGGTTCTCCAGACGGGGCAGCGGTTCGGGTTCGCGGTGCGTAATTGTGGGTTCGTGGGGCCGTGTGCTGCCCGGTGAAATAAGGGCCGACAAATCGGCGGTGTTCAGGTGTGTATTTACCAGCTGGATTCCGAGCAGCGCGTCTTAGAGTTTTGAGTCCGACGAAGCAAAGTAAAATTCCGCTGCTGCTGAGAAACTAGTTCCTCAAAAAATGGATGATTCATGCGATGCGTGGTTAGTTTTGTTTCAAATATTATTCTATCAACATCGATATGTACATCGACAGTCTAGTGTTTTAATTGATTTGCCTCGGGTGCACTGTGGAGTCGGTATGAGTGTTTTTAATGCCATGCTAGCTAGAACAATTGACTTGTGCTAGCCATAGCACAAGCGAACTTGGCAACTAGAAGAACTGAATGAAATGTCTTGAAAACGTCTCCAGACGTCTCGAACACACCGGCTGACTTGGAAAATAGGTCTTATGTCCAAAATTCCGAACTATCCCTTTAACTTTATTGATTGTCCTTCTCAATTACATACGTGAGGAGGGCAGAATATTAGAAACCCCTCTTACTGTAATATAATGCAGTGACTATGACCTCACTGGTATACAATAATTTGACTTACAGATTTCCGACATGGACCTGCATACAGCACCTTTCAGGTCTGTTCCACCCCTCAAAGCGCTTTACATGTCAACATTCACACATTCTTATATACTGATGGCAGAGGCTGCCATACAAGGTGCCACCTGCCCATCAGGGTCTTAATTACATTAACGCACACTCACACAGGGGCAGTTTGGGGGTTAAGTATCTTGCCCAAATACACTTCGACATGTGATCGAACATTTTGACATTTTGACATGTGATTGAACCGCTGATCTTCTGATTGGAGGCTGACTGTGAGCCACAGTCGCCCAGAGTGAGTGTATATGTTGTACATACTGTATCATCAAGGATGATGATCGACATTGATTAATTGTGTAGAATTTATTAATGATATATCATTTTTGGAATTATTCTAAAAGTGTCTTTCTTAATCCTACCACTTGGGGGCACTTATAATAATAATAATAATAATAATACATTTATTTTGTATAGCGCTTTTCAAAGGATCTCAAAGACACTTTACATATACGGTTAAAAATCAATACATTTAAAACAAGTACTATTAAACACAGGGAGGCTACAAGTGAGTGCATTAAAACAAGCAGGCTATTCTTAAGAGATAAGTTAAAAAGATGTACTGTGAAGTTATAAAACGGTTAAAAACAAGTAATATAAAGTTATAAAACGGTTTAAAAGCAGGCACATTTAAAAACAAGTTTGTGATGCAGTACAGATGAAGTAGTGGATTAAGGGGGGTTGAAGGCAATTCTGAAGAGGTGGGTTTTGATGAGTGATTTGAAGGTGGTCTGGTCGGTGCAGGCTCGGATGTGTGGGGGTAGTGAGTTCCAGAGGGAGGAGGCAGAAATTGAGAAGGCTCTGTCGCCCCAGGTACGGTGCTTGGTCCTGACAGGTGGGGAGAGGAGGTTTGTGTCGGAGGAGCGAAGTGGGGGAGAGTGGTGGTGGAGCAGGTCGGTGAGGTAGGAAGGGGCCTGGTTGTGGAGGGCTTTGTGGGTGAGGAGGAGTACTTTGTATTCAATGCGTTGGGGAACAGGGAGCCAGTGGAGATTTCGCAGAACAGGGGTGATGTGGTCACGGGAGCGGGTGTGGGTGAGGAGGCGGGCAGCAGAGTTTTGTATGTATTGCAGTTTGTCGAGGATTTTGGCAGGTGAACCGTAGAGGATGCTATTGCAGTAGTCTATTCTGGATGTGATGAATGCATGAATCAAAGTTTCGGCAGCAGAGAAGGTGAGTGATGGGCGGAGACGGGCAATGTTCTTGAGATGAAAAAAGGCAGTCCTGGTAGTGTGATTTATGTGTTGTTGAAATGTGAGGTTGCTGTCAAAAATGACTCCAAGGTTGCGCAAGTGTAGGGACAGGGACAGAGTGGAGTTGTCGACGGAGAGAGTGAAGTTGTGGGTGTTTTTGATGAGGGATTTGGGGCCGATGATTATTATGTCTGTTTTGTCACAGTTGAGTTGAAGGAAGTTGTTTTGCATCCAGGTTTTTAATTCAGTGAGGCAGGTGGTCAGAGTGGAGCAGGTGGCTGTGGTGATGGATTTGGTGGAGATGTAGATCTGGACGTCGTCAGCGTAGCAGTGGAAGTGGAGACCATGTTTGCGAATAATGTTGCCGAGGGGGAGGATGTAGAGGATGAAGAGAAGAGGACCAAGCACCGAACCTTGGGGGACGCCCTGGGACAGAGGAACAGTGGAGGAAGTGCAGTTATTAATGCTGATGAATTGCTGTCTGTTGGTGAGGTAGGAGCGGAGCCAGGAGAGTAGAGTGCCAGTGATGTTGTAGTAGTTTTCCAGACGGGAGAGGAGAATGGAGTGGTTGATGGTGTCGAAGGCTGCAGTGAGGTCAAGCATGATGAGGATGGTGAAGTGGCCGGAGTCAGAGGAGAGGAGGAGGTCGTTGGTGACTTTTAGGAGAGCTGTTTCGGTGCTGTGGGCGGAATCCAGATTGAAATGGTTCATACAGGTGATTAGAGGAGAGGTGGGTTTTGAGTTGAGCAGCGACGACACGTTCCAGAATTTTTGACAGAAAGGGAAGATTGGAGATGGGCCAGAAGTTGGACATGATGTCGGGGCTGAGACCTGGTTTCTTGAGGATGGGGGTGACAGCAGCAAGTTTGAGTGGAGTGGGGACAGAGCCAGAGATGAGGGAGGAATTTATGATTTTGACGAGGAGTGGGGTGACGGATGGAAGACAGGTTTTGATGAGAGCTGATTGGATGGGATCTAGGGTGCAGGTGGAGGTTTTCATGCCATTGGTGAGTTGAGGTAGGTCCATGGGAGACAGCAGGGAGAACTGTGACAGGCACTGAGAGTGTGAAGGGGTGGTATCCAGTGGTGGGGTTGAGGGAGCCGTAGATGTAGATGTTGTTGATTTTATTTTGGAAAAATTACAGAAAGGAGTTACATGTTTCCACTGTGAAAGCTGTAGAGATGTTATCGGGGGGGTTGAGAAGTTTGTTGATCGTGGAAAAAAGAGTCTTGGGGTTGTTGGAGCCGGAGTGTATGAGGTGTGAGTGGTAGTGGACCGGGCTGTGTTGAGAGCAGTTTTGTATATATGGAGAAAGTCTGTGTAAGCGTGGAGGTGAACTGTTAGGCCTGTTTTATTGTAGAGTCTTTCCAGTTGTCGTTTGCGGGATTTCATTTGATGGAGTTCAGGGGTGTACCAGGGAGCTGAGTGGGTGAAGGTGACTGTTTTGGTTTTAGTGGGAGCCAGTAGATTGAGACAGGAGGAAAGAGTGTTGTTGTAGTGGTCCACAAGGTTGTTGGGATCATCAGACAGGGGGGAGGAGAGATGGATATTGCACCGGTGAGAGAGGCTGAGAGGGCTGAGGGGTTGATGGACTTGATATTTCTGAATGAGATGTTGCGTTTATCTTTTGGGATAGGGATGGGGATGTTGAGGTCGATGATGATGGCGAGATGGTCGGAGATGTGGAGGTTGATGCTGGAGAGATGGTTTAGTGTGAGTCCAGTGGAGCAGACCAGATCGAGGATGTGACCATGGGAGTGGGTGGGGAAGTTGATATGCTGTGCGAAGTTGAAGCAGTGTAACAGTTCCAGGACTTCAGTGGCAGGTTTGCAGTTGGTGTCATTGATGTGAAGATTAAAATCTCAGAGGAGGAGGACGGAGGGTGAGATGGCGCAGAGCTGGGTGAGAAAATCCGTGAAGTCTGAGAGAAAGGTGGGATTTGGTTTGGGAGGGCGGTAAATAATGGCAGTGACAAGTGGAGTAGGACCAGGGAGTTTGAGGGCAAGATGTTCAAAGGATGGGGCGGCTGGGGTGGAGATGGTGGTGATTTTGATGTCCTTTCTGTGGATGGCAGCAATACCACCTCCCCGCCCTTCAAGGCGGGGTTTGTCCGTGTAGGTGAATCCTGTGGGTGTGATCTGGTTAACTGAAAAATAGTCCAGGGGTTTTTGCCAGGTTTCAGTGATGCAGAAGAAGTCCAGTTTATTGTCAGTGATGAATTCATTCAGAATGAGAGTTTTATTGCTGAGTGAACGTTTGTTGAGCAGAGCCATTTTCACGTGTCGTTGTTTTTGGGTTGGTTGGGAGGACTGAGGGAGAGGACGGAGGTTGGAGAGATTCACGTGTGGTTTGTTGTGATGACGTTGTGAGGGAATACTGATGGAGGCTCTGTGGGTGATTATGGTTTGTATGGGTTGAATTTCTGGTGAGAGGGTTAGTGACGGGTGTGGCCTGCAGGGGGAGCCAGCGGGGGGAATAGTGCTGTGGGTTGGTGGAGCTGTCGGCGGATGTTCCGGGGAGGGGGCGTGTTGGGTAAACAGTCATGCAGGTGTCTGTGATTGAACCTGAACGGTGTGCTGTATGTTAGCTGTTAGCAGGTGACTACCTAGCAAGCTGGGGTGAATACCGTCCGGTTGGAAGAGGGAAGGACGGTCCCAGAACAGATTAAAATTGTCAATAAAACCAAAGTTGAAAGCTGTGGAGGTGAGCTGGAGCCAGGTGTGAAGACTGAGGATTCTGCTCATATCCCCTTTCCCAGTGAAGGGATTGGACCGGAGATAAAAACAGACAATCCACAGCAACTTAACAAATTGAAAAGAACGTTAAAATCAGTTCAGGACGGAAGTGAGCGTAGCAGCCCCGGGAGTTTGTTCAGGACTGTTTGTTAGCTCCCGGTAGGCAGTGAGTGATGGCGTTGAAGAAACGTGTTTTCCGTGTTATGGAGTCTCCAACTATTACTGTAGTTGGAGAGAAGAGTGGTGTGGGGGATGACAGCCGCTGGTTTTCTCGGCCGGAGAGAGCGCGGTCAGAGTCCGCACCGCGGGGCCGGACGGCCGAGCGAGGACGCCGTGCCACGGCGTCGGCCCCGGGTTTGGGAGAGGAGCTCCCTGGTTCGGGGCGAGGAAGACCTCCGGAGCGTCTGAGCACGGCCTCCTGAAGGATCCTGCGGCGGGAGGTGGTGGTAGTCCGGGATGAGCTGGTCCCACAGTGGAGCAGCGGGTCCCCCCACCACTGCTAGCCACCGGTGCCTGGTGAGCAACGGTGACTGCAGGCGCCGATCTCGGAGATGGATCCGGATCGGGGCGATCTGGAACCGGAGGATCGGCAGCTGGTGGAGCAGGAGTGTCGGCCGACAGAGCCGCGTAGTGGTTCGACAGGCGAGGCGGCGAGGCAGTCCCGTCTGAGTTCTTCCTTCGTCCTCGGACCACCACTTCCGACCAGGAGGAAAAGCGGTTTGGAGTTGAGCAGGAAGACGGCCGAGGGCAGGTGGACGGGTCCCAAACAGCGGTGTCATGGATGGCTGCGCTCAGGGAGGCAAGTTGCTGGGCATGATCGGCGGCTAGATCCATGAAACTGGACAACATGGAAACAACACTTATGTCAGTAGTTTAAAGTCTAATTCTACACGTTGCTGTGTACCATTTCAGTGGCCACATTCTTGAACATGTGTCCTTCTCTCTACCACTACCACTCTCATGTTAGCTTAGCACAAAGACTGCAAACTTCTGCCCGAAGGAAACAAAATCGGCCTGCCAACACCTGTAAAGCTCACCAATTAACAAATGATTAATTAATTCAAATTATAAATTCAACTCTGATCACATCGGCATTAATAATAGGCCTACCAAGGGGAAAAAACTTTGTTTGCTAGCTCATATAGTTGGGATGAGCTTTCACTCACTGGCCATCAAAACATTTTTATGTTCCTCACACTGCCAAAGGCACAATTTGATCCACATCTGTATCACATTCAATAACTGCTAAATAATCACAGGAGATGTGACAGATAAAATATTTATTGTTTCATTAACAAAACAGCCCGGCCTTCTCCTGAAGGTCTTAGCAAATGGTGCATTAGAAAGTTTCCTGCAGGAATCATTGTACCCAAGAAGGCGCTGCTTTTATTTCCTCATGGTGGACGTGTTGTTTAGCAATGAAGCTCCGTGTTTCTTAAGTGGTACACATGTAGTACATTGTGATAATGAGTCTGAGCGAGCTCATTGAGCAGCTGTTGAGAGTAATTAGTATTTAATCTTGTAGAGGAGAGTGCTGTGAATATTCACACTTTGATCAACGCAACCAGCCCATCATCTCCTGTCCTCTCATTTCATTTTCTCCACCCCTCATTTATTCGTCGCCTCCTCCTCCTCCCCTCTTTGCCCTCTCCCACTTGTTTGTAGTCCCAAAAGAACGGGAGCATTTTGCATTTTAATGGAGGAGAAATTCCCTTCCTTTCTCCTTCTCTTTGTCTGTTCCCTTCTCTGTTTGCTCCGTTTCTTAGGGATGATAAAGCTTATTACATTATTGTATCAGCATGATAACATCTTTAAACGCCAAAGGCCAAAATGTGCCACGCATTTGTAACTGGTGCCCAGCTGTGGAAACCTGCAGTCTCCAATAACACGACTTCTCAGAAGCAGAAAAAGTTGCTTTTCTCCCAAGCACACCTTTGCCATGTGTTTTTCCCTTTGAATTATCAGTGGTTTGTGGTGATTTCGGGGTTATGAAACACTTTGAATGTACTCCAGAGAAACAGTGGCAGCAGTCACTTGGACTGAAAACAACAACAACAACAAAAATGGGGTTTTATGGAAATATAAGGAGATAAACTGCAAAGTGGATACAAAGAAATGTTTTTTTTTACACAGAATAACCACTGTTTTGGGCCTTTTGCAGACATGTTGGAAACAGAAGTGACATCAAGATCGCTAGATGTGATCGGTGGATAACACAGCTCAATACTGTAGTGATTTTATAGTTTGGTGGTTTGAGGAACGAGGGGATTCAAGCATTATCTGTGCCACAATGCTAATCAGTGGAAGCACGGGCGGCTATTCAAATGCAATCACTGACAATTACATTCGGCGTATGAGTTTGTGTATGTGTGTGTGTTTGATTAGCCAGTGTCTCGCTGATTAGTCATCAATCCTCATGGTGCCAAACGGACTGTCAGTCAGACAACAGACAGAAGGCGAAGCACTCCATCAATGACTGCTTGTCTCGTGTACATCCATGTATGAACATCCATGTGCAAAATCTAGTATCTTCTTTTAAATCGCTTTCGACAAACTAATTTGTATGGTAATAATTTGTTTTATAACCATATTCAATTTGTCTTCATGTCTGTATGTAGGTTTGCTTATGTGTGAAATTCATATGTTCAGTAAAGTGTGATTTTGTTTTGTGAAAATCTATTCTCGCAAAGATTAGAATTATAGAAGTACAAAAGGACAATTGAGATGGTCAGAGGGCTTTTTTTTTTTTTTTTTGCATTTAATGAATTTAATTAATTCCTGTGCAGTTTTTCTTCAGTATTATTGTACAACATGGATAAATTCCTTCCGCTGCGGCTCACTAACGCTCACATCATCAGTCATTCTGACACTGTGATTGTCATTGTCACTAATGAAAAGTGTAATTTGCACACTGAAAGAATAGTTATGCATTGTCGAGCTGTGTTGACTGCATTTCACTCAAACTATAATTTCCAAGACAAGAATGAACTTTCAGGCTCAGCATCCAAATAATATTTTGTTGTTTGAACAGCAAACTTTGGCATCCACCTTTGCTTCCTTTAAGATACATCTGTATTATTCTCCATCCTAGACATGAGATGAAAACAAAGGACATATATGTTTGGTCTTTTTGAAGCCACAGATCATTCATAAAATACACGTCAGTGAAAGGAAGCAGACAGTGGTGTAGATTTCTGTCTCTCTTTTATATGTATTTGACCGGCCGTCTGCTGCTCTGTCTGCCTCCTGCCTGCTGCCTCACTCTCTGGCATGTGACAGTTCACAAGCCAGTCGTGACCATGCTGAATCTTTAATTGTGGTGGGAGGTGGCCCCTTGATTCCATTGCTGTCAGCTCTGGCTCCTGTGATGTCTGCCACTGCACAAGGTAATGAAGCGACAGGCAGTTTAAAAAAAAGAATCAAATACACAAACACATACAGACTGGCAAACAATGAATCAGGAAAAAGGGGAGAAAAGTGATAAAAGAGACTGGAGAAGCACAAAGAAAGACAGGTAGCCAAATCCCTTTCTTTACATTTGTGTCACAGGATGGAGAACCCAGTGTCTCCTGACTTTTTTGGTGATCAAAGCTTTGGTTATGCTGCTGCTGAACAACCTACTAAATAAAAGAATGGGAAATAGAGCAAGAAAAACCCATAAATCTGAGGGATTTTCTTTCAGAAGACAGCAAGAAAAAAAGGAAACGATAGGGAACAGAATTAATGATATTCGCTAGTGATTAGTTTAACTTTGAGTTGTGGAACGGAGCAGAACTGATATAGCCTTATAATTACCTAAATTGCTTTTGGGGAGCAATAAGATGAAGTGACATGAACTGTGAGCCAAGCAGCCCACACATGTGACATGAAGCATTGCTCTGCTTGCTGATTTTACAGTTTTATCTTCTGAAGATGTTTCACTCATTTCTGCCAAGTGTGTGTATTAATTTATTTTGATGAAAAATAGCATCTGAATGCATCAGAACATATCTTCAGTCTTGTATAATTCAATGTGTTTAGGTCCATCACATTTGTCTTCAAGTCCCAATGCTGTGTAATGTAACACACACTTAAAAACGCCATTTTTAGATATGTTAAAATTTGACCTCATGTCGTCATGTTTTCTTTCATATATTGTTTTTCTTTCTTTTGCACATCCCCTCTTTCAATCCCATGATACTGAGTAAG
Organism: Eutrigla gurnardus; assembly: GCF_963514095.1. Lineage (NCBI taxonomy): Eukaryota > Metazoa > Chordata > Actinopteri > Perciformes > Triglidae > Eutrigla > Eutrigla gurnardus. The sequence continues at coordinate 22,252,334 of NC_139936.1, forward strand.
GTATGGTTGGTGAAGCACAGTGTCTGTAAGAGGGATCACACACACACACACACACACACACACACACACACACACACACACACACACACACACACACACACACACACACACACATACACACAAACACACACACTTAAGCTCTATCTCCTTGCTCTGATTTTCAATGAAGGTGCTTCGTGATGCTACATATTTCTCATATTCTGTATTTTGCCATTAGACATAACGTAGGCTGCCTTACATGGAAATATTCCTCCTTAATAACAGATAGGACAGCATTCTAGTCAATAACACCTGAATTAAAACAGTCAGCTACACCTTATCATGTATTTCTGTTTAGTAATCTTCGGTTTAATATGGGTATATCAGTAAAAGTGAAAAGGGGAAAAAAGAAAAACATTTTTGCGTTTTATTTATGTTTTATGATACCTATTACGATACTTTATTGATACCTGCTTGAGCTCGTTCCCATCCACTGGGAGAATGAGTCAATATCTAGAAGGCAAAATGATTGCTTATCAAGCATGTTCAGCTGCTGTTACAACACAAACCTTCTTCTATGCTCCAATGGTTGTATTGGGACATATAATCACTTGGTTGTGGATATATCTAATATTAAAGATAAGACTATCCCTTGTTTGCCAACATTCCTTCTCTTAAATGATGACTTTCTTCTTAAATTATCATTGAGTTATGTTATAAGTAATTTATGAAATGTGTTGGCATATGCATATACTTATGTACATATTTATACGAATTTATTTTGAAGGTGTATGTGTTTGTTGGGTGATATTTTTTATATGAAGACCCATTTTTACATTTTCTTTGTAATCAGTGCCATGAACATTAAAGGTATAATATGCAACAATTTAGAAAGAAATGCATAGATCAGGCAGCAACCTCAGGTTCTGAAAAGTGAAGTCTGAAGTGCCTTAAACTTGCATTCTCTCTGCTGGCCATCAGGGGGAGAATGAGAAAATAACCCTACTTCTTACTTGATATATTATCTCAGAAAACATTGTAAACATGAGTTTATGGTCTCAACCTCTAGATTTAAGTCTTCTTCAATCCAACATGACGTTCATTTAGTAAATTATGCTCCATTCAGAGTCATATACCATAAAGTAGGGTATGCTTTAGGGCGGGGCTACCTTGTGATTGACAGGTCGTGACTGTGGCCTCACCACCATCACAACCAATGTGATTAGCTACTAAGATGACTTTAACACTTAGCTATAAAGTTTATCTTGAATTATGGAAGCTAACTTTGTTAACAGCTAATAATGCCACTAGAAGTGTCAGCAAAGAGCATTTGGGCCCCATCTGGAGCTGTAATCCCCAGCCAATAAGCAAGGTGTGCAGCCAGTTCTTGTTTCCAGGTCAAACAACGCAGCTTCGTCATGCCCCCGGCGTACCGCGGCTCACAGACCTCTTAGGCCTGACAAAAACAGGCCACAGTGGGAGGAAGCTTGACTTCTTTCTCGATAGCTCGAGGAGGGTTGAATCTAAATCCTTTAAATCCTTTAAACATCTGAGTTGAAATTCTTAACATAACCAACCTTCCATCAATCTTTGAATGCAAATAGCAAATTCTGGTAAGAAAGCAACAACTTCGAGCCAATCAGAAGGTGAGCAGGAGGAAATAATCAAACTGCCAGTGGCTGTAAAAGAGGTAATTAGGCCAATGGAAGACCTCCAAACAAATCTCTTTTTACATTCATTGCTGGTGTTGGAAGAGCTACCACGTGTCAATGATGGCACAAAGAAGATTGCCTATCCCTTGTGTATACTTAAGGCTCTAATCTTGTAACCACAGTAGGAAACAGCGGGGATATCGTCCAATGTCTCAATGTGTATTTGCTGAGCTTGTGTCTCGTTAACATCAGTTAAATTGGATTTGTGTCATTTGAAAAACATTTCCAACATATCCAAAAGTCTTTACCACTCAAAGAGAAACACACTTACAGATACATACTATCATCCATGAATGCATGCTGATAATAGACCTCGGGTTAAAAGTCATGCTCTGTCTCACGCACAGCATTTGCCCCAAATACTTTGAACCTTTCTCAACCTGGAGTCATTCACTCACACACTGAGGTAGCACAGCGACTCACCAATGCATGCTAAACATACCCGAGGCAGCTTAAGCTTTCCACTAACAATAGTTGGAGGATGTAATAAACAAAGCTGAGCCCTTTTTTTTATTTTCTGCCCGTTTCATCAAGGCAAATCTTTCTCTGATCCTATGTTCTCTTGTGTCTCTTCCTCTGCATCTTCTCATCACCTCACCTCACACTTCTTCTCTGCTCTCCCCTTCCCCTTTCCGCCATGGCTCTCCTGTTGCACTTTGGATCCATCTGTTGAGAAATAAAGTAATAACGCAAAGCCATGAGGAATCATGCAGAACATACACCTCGGGTTTTAAACTGGATCCAGGTGTAATGCCGGACTACCTCGCCTTTGGGTTTTTCTCAACACCTTTCATAACAAAGAAACAAGCAAATAAGCTGAGGGGTTTGTTTGGCCTTTTTTCCCTCTCTTATTTAACATCTGGGAGGGCCTCTGAAAGCTATTAAAACCTGACATTATGTGAGCAAACTATTGCAGCCAGGCAGTGAGTTTTTCTTCCTGCTTTGTGGCTGTTGTTTAGTGATTTTCTGCCCTACTTGTCCTTGATGAGATGCGAGGAAGTTTTTAAAACAAGGCCACATTAAGTTGTTTTCAACCTTGAGTTATTCTGGAAGTCAGTACACGTTCACCGTCAGTTGTTCAATGCATTGTTTCTAATCAGGTCACAGCACCTCCCTTGTCCGGTGATACAGCAGGATAACCGGGCGTGAAGCCCTCGTTTTCACCACGCCTTTATAATCGATTTTCCTTTAGCTTCACTTACACAACAATTGGAATTGTTGACCCATTTCAGTGTTGTATAAGGAATTATTGCTGTTATTGACACTGCACCCGGAGGTTTCTGGTTGTAACACAACCACAATATAGAGGGCACACTGACAAGTTTTGGAGTTAAGGCATTGCCACCTATAAACATATTTTATTTTGTTCATAGGATCATTATGCTCTTGCATTGCCTTGATTGGCATTCAAGCAAAGTCTTTACTGTTACATGATTGCTTCAAACACTTGAACAACATGTGAACAGAAGGAGTCGAGGATCAAACTGCTAATTCTACAATTAATGGATGAATCACTTTTTCCTGCCATCCCAAATATGACCCCTTCTATCCTGACATGCGGCAGGAAAGAAGCCACAAAGTTACTAAGGAGAAATGCTCATTTTTAAATGTGCTCCATATGGAATTCAGAGTATATGCCTCCACATAGCTCTCAACCACAGACTGTAAGAAGTGGATGAAGTCACCGTGATGTCACCCATTGGTTTGTGGACTGCCGTTTTGAAGTCTCAAGTTCAGCATTTTGACCATCATCATCTGGATTTTTTGCAACCAGAAGTGAAAAGATATGGTGGAGCTGAGAACAATGCTGAAAAAGATGTTAAGGCGGCCAAAATGTCACAATTAATAACTTGAAACAACCTGTCAACCACACTGTAGTTACACCCTAAAGCATACCTTACTTTATTGTGTATTTTACTCTAAACCAGACCACAATTTACTAAATGGTTCATGCTGTATTGTACAAGACTTGAAACTAGAGATTGAGACCATAAACTCATGTTTACAATGTTTACTGCGTCAAGTGAGAAGTAGGCTCATTTTCTCATAGATTTCCATGCAATCAGACTTCTTTGACATTACGAGTCGCCCCCTGATGGCCAGCAGAGGGAATGCAAGGCATGAGCTTCCGCATGGCTTCATTTTCAAGACCCAGAATTTTCCCCTTTTATCAACATAGCTGAGCTGCCAGCAAGCATTATTAACAGTGCAAACAGAGGGAGAGCAACTCAATTCTCTATTCAGGATGTATTCCACTACATCTTCACATTGAAAAATGTTATTAATGCTCAGAATTTCAAAACCAAACAATACAGGATTAATACATTACAAAGCCCTCATGCCACAAGTGAGATGGCTTGCTACGGTATATAGATCACAGCTCCACACTGAAAAACCTCTGTAATGTATGTTTTGATACTTTGCAGAATCATTATTGTCTGCAACAACGAGAATTAAATAGACATTTCTTCACTCAGACTTTGACCAAATCTACTCTATATTTTGCAGTGATTGCTTATCAAACAATGTTCCCATGGCAACAGCGGGGCATTGGTTTTAGCAAGTTTCCATAATGCATTTTATTCCAGTGGAGGGGAAAACACAATATACACAAGTAACAGCAACAATAGAAAAAAGTTAAGTGGAGAGAGAAAAAAAAGAATAGAACCGAGAAAATAAAGATGGCAGAGAAACATTTTTCTTCACACTGACAACAGATATTTCCCCTCGTTTCAGATGAGAAATAGACAGCTTGTGTTATGTGACTCACAAAAAGCTCGATGACAATTAGACACAGTGTGTGTGTGTGTGTGTGTGTGTGTGTGTGTGTGTGTGTGTGTGTGTGTGTGTGTGTTCGTGCAGAGCAGGTACAGCTGGTGATTTCAGTGGGGAAATCAAAACAGTGTTGAGCAGGACCTGATCTGAGAGCAATGACCCAGAGACAGACACACACACACACACACACACACACACACACACACACACACACACACACACACACACACACACACACACACACACACACACACAGCCTTCCAAGACATATTGGACACTTACCAGATTCTGTTACTGTGGCTGCTACTTTGCCACAACATCTTTCCAGGACAGTAATGGTTGATGGAAAGATGGTTACTAAAGCTGTTTGTGTGTGTGTGTGTGTGTGTGTGTGTGTGTAATGCATGTCAATGTAGGCTTGAATTACCTTCTGATTATTTAGTGCTACTTGATGCTTTGTGTGTGTGTCGGGCTGTCATTTTTTGTAATTCTAGTTTGTGGGTATGAATGACATTTTCTCAGTGTTGGTTGTGGTGTAGTGGGTAGCACTGTCGACTCACAGTGAGAGGGTCCTGGGTTCGATTCCTTCTGTGTGTCTTTGCATGTTCTCCCTGTGTGAGTGTGGATTCTCTCTGGGTTCTCCAGCTTCCTCCCATAGTCCAAAGACATGCAGGATGGACCTGTCTGTCTCTAAATGTCAGCCCTGTGATAGACTGGTTACCTGTCTGTCTCTACATGTCGGCCCTGTGATAGACTGGTTACCTGTCTGTCTCTAAATGTCAGCCCTGTGATAGACTGGTTACCTGTCTGTCTCTACATGTCAGCCCTGTGATAGACTGGTTACCTGTCTGTCTCTACATGTCAGCCCTGTGATAGACTGGTTACCTGTCTGTCTCTACATGTCGGCCCTGTGATAGACTGGCGTCCTGTCCAGGTGAACCCTGCCTTCGCCCAATGACAGCTGGGATCGGCTCCAGCCCCCCCCCGCGACCCTATAAACAGGATAAGCGGTAGACGATGGATGGATGGATGGTTGGGTGCCCGATCGTGGGTGGTAAACAAACATTTTCTTCTTTTTTCTCAAAAACGTATTGTTCCTTCAAGGTCTTGCATTTATGCAAATTGGCATAATAATGCAGAATTGTGCCGTAAACATAAGGTTTGTTCAGGCTGAGTGCAAGATTAATTTGAACAGTGGCGTGATTGCGAATAAGAAAGAAAATGAGTGTGGATGTACAGAAATGCCTTTATTTTTTCTGCACAGCACACATTAAGGCATGGCTGCATGAAAATATGATATCCACTTGATTGAAAAAATCATGCTTTTTATTGTCTGAATTTTCTTTAAGATCCTATTGTTGTTAAATGTCTTATGTAAAACATCTTTAAATTGTCTTTTTGTGGAAAGGTGCTATTTAAATAAAGATTGCCTTTGAGCTTACGTCTGTCCATTGGCAGGTTATGTTGTTGCAATTGAGGCCACGCACACAGCCACCAAGTCTTCAGTATTGGTGGAGGTCATTGATGGGAAAGACAAAGTCAAGTGAGTTCTAGTTATTGGCTTCTTTTTTCTTAAGGGGCGTACACACCTAACGCAAAAAGAGAACCTTCGCCTCGCATCACGAGTTTGGCTTCCCTCTGTGTAGACACTGACAATGTTTCATCAGTCAAGGCTTATATACGTATGATTGCTGCTTTATACATGTTGTGGAAGTCCCAGATTCACTGAGAAACACAACAGCCTCCTGTCTGGGTTCATAACATCACCCAGAGGTGCTCGGTTAATTTCAAAAAGCTGTATTTACTGTGAACAGCAATACACATATCACCTAGTTTATTACAGGGGTATGCACCAAATTAAACAACTTGTGATTTAATTACCTCTTCAGATACAATCTATGGTTAATGATAGAAATAGACAGGAAATGTGGGGAAACAGCAAGTGGGATGACATGCAAGAAAGGTGTGATGTGATAATATGTAAAAGTTTTAGACTATGAGACTTCCAAAATTCCAACTTAACACCACAAACCATCAATCATCACCAACTACAAGCCTAACACGTAAAGGTTAAACAAGTAAAAAATTAATCTGTCAACCAAGTCTTAACCCTCTAACGGACCTTTGAAGAAGTAATACTGAACAAAATGTCCTCGATCTCGCAACTCATAATGGTCCTCACAAAGACAGAAATGCAAGATAGACACACACCACCTGCCTGCCCCATTCATACTCAAAACCACTTCTACAGCATGCACACGCACAAGCACGCACACACGCACACACATGCACGCACACACACACACACACACACACACACCAAGTAGAACAGAATGTGCATGCGACTGAATGAAAATCGATAGAGCAAGTTTAGTGTAATTGAATGATTATGTGTGTGTGTGTGTGGGCTTGTATAGTGAATAGATAGAGGTAATTGAATGTTAGAGACGCTGTGTGTGTGTGTGTGTGTGTGTGAGCCTTTATAGTAAAGAGATAGAGGTAATCTGTTTAAGTGCTGCTACACTCTGAAGCCTTTAAAGCCTTGTCTGTCTGTCTGTGTGTGTGTGTGTGTGTGTGTGTGTGTGCGTGTGTGTGTGTGTGTGTGTGTGTGTGTGTGTGCGTGTGTGTGTGTGTGTGTGTGTGTGTGTGTGTGTGTGTGTGTGTGTGTGTGTGTGTGTGTGTGCGAGAGTCAACACCACTGAGATGTCGTAAACAACGGCATCAGAGACAAGAAAAACACATGGAAACAAAATGCATTAACACGTATTGAAAAGTGAAACTCACAGCTCCATTTCAGTTTGTCCAATAAAAACGAACAGGGCAGTTGCCAGGAATTCTGGGCCCCCTGAAAGAATATTGGTGTGGGCCCCTCTACCCATTCATTGCCACCTACTGGGGGCTGTGTGTGGGCCCTAGTGGGCTGTGGGCCCTTAGAATTGTCATCACCTTTCCCCCCTATACGACGGCACTGAAAACGAATCTAATAAAACAGGAACCAGGCAAGCCGAGTTAAGCCGTACCCGGATACGCTCCATTGGGGATATGTGTGGATGAATTATGATTAATGAACACAACTATCATATATAATGCAGCATATTTGCTTGCACTTGGATACCTTTGATAACTTTGACTATCACTTTAACTGTATTTGCTTGTTTTAACTGTATGGTGTCCTTGAGTGTCCTTGAGAAAGGTCCCCTTAAATAAAATGTATTATTCTTATAATTATGCCAATAAATAGGAAGGGAAACTGTCCAGGTTTATAATGGCTTTTATTCAGGTTTGTCCGACGTGACCCCCCTGTAGTGAATGGACCTACATAGTTCAGCTGTAATGAACTGTTTCATATTTTAGATGATAACACGGCAGCGCAGACTTTCAGTAAGTTGTTTAGGCACACACACTAGGCTAGGACAGAGCTAGGATTTTGGACAGAGCACACAGCGGCATTTCTATAATGAAAGGACAGAGCATCACCTTGTCCTGGTCCAATTTCGTTTGTTGTTGTTGATGTAGAAGTTGATAGCAACAGAAAAGACTTGCTGTTTGTTGAAACTGGCATTTATTCTCTTGAAACGTCCACATTTAGTCGGTTATAACCATTCATTTTAATATTATTTGATGACAAATATATCTATATACATATTTCGGCTGCTCGATTGTCGCCAGAGACTCACATGTCACTCAAACATCCATCTTGTCAGGCTTCAATTGAGATGGGATTGCGTTTGTGTGCTTGGACCAAGCTACTGGCAGCTAACAGCACGGCTTAGGTGTGTCCAATTTTATTTAAATAGCGCCAAGGCCAAAGGTCTGGTGTGTTCGTTCAAAACAACTATGGCGGCTCCTAAAGAGGTAGATGCTCCAATAACATCAGTTATATCAGGACTATGAGTATTTCTTCATTGAAACAAGGGCAAAGAATAATACGACAGGCTTTTCTGGATGGGAAAGTATGTTTCTGCTCTTCTCCCAATTGGCTTGGCGAAGAATTTGATTGACGGACAATCAATACAATTGCCTGCCATGTATTTATGAAGTGTCTGCTCTCCCCCTCCAAACAGTTTCCAAAGACAGCTTCTCAGATGGATCTGTGTAACAAACCATCTGGTGGGTCAAGTTATGATTCCTTGGCAAAGACTTTAAAACTAAAATATTTTACATACTGTACATTAAAGTGTTATGTGCACATTTAAAAATGAGGTGCCACTGCAATAATGGCCACTTGTCCACTTCCGCCTACAACTTGGATTCATCACAGTACTCGTGTGTTTCTCCCGAAGGTTTGACACATGGCTGTGCAGCACAAATTGACCATTTCTCCTGCCAGCACAAAGTCCATTAACTCCCATCAACTCTGGTTGATTTTTCATTATTGTTATTAACGTTAACATGTTAATGGTGTTTACTCCAAAGCGTCTCAGTGGATTATTTTTCCAGAGTAACGGATGTTTTTCATGTCCTATATTATATTCCATCTAGGTGATCATGACACATCTGGCTGTAAGGAAAATATTTCACAGGGAAAAGTGAAAAGACACACTTGAATCCTGCTAAAAAAGGACTGCAACTGAGCTCCAAAAAAAACTCCACAAAAAAACCCAGGCATCTCAAAAACTCATCAAGGGCATTATTAATCCAGTGTAAACAGATCAATAGCATAAACAGATCAATGCTTGATGTAGAGCCACACTAAATGTTTAGTATAGTTGTAATTACTTGGTGTTGCGGTGCATCCCTACAGTTGAAAGCAATGTTTCCTGTGGTGCACTCTTCTCTGGTGTCTGCAGAAATAAATCAATTTCATGTGTTTTAATATTGGGAATAAAATTATTTCATTCCTCTGAACGAGGTTGGCTCTCGAATCAATTGGAATCAAATATCTGTAGCTGTCAGTTGGACTAAATGCTGTCGCGGCTATTATCTGTCTCTCCAGCTTTTGGCTGCGAATTCGTGTTCCAACCTGTTCACCGAGCTCTGGCGGTGTGTGTTTGAACGTGTGCGTGTGATACAGGTCACAGAGTGTCAACAATGGAGAGAGATGAGTTCCACATGAACGGTTCACCACCTCTGCTGCCTCTGTCTCTCTGTTCTCACTCCATCCATCCATTTCGCTCCCCCTCTTTCCATTCCCTCTCGCCACAACTCTTTCCATCTCACCCTCGGTGTTGTTGCTGGGGTTATTTTCCCTCCACCTCATGCTCGCTGTTTCTGTTCTTTTCTGGCCCACGCCCTTCTCGCTCTTCTACCTTCTCTGCACACTTAACCTTTCTGTCTTTCTTTCTCTGTTCCACCATGTCTTACAGCTCTCTTTCTATCATTCTGTCCACTTGTCCTTCCTTTCACTTTGTCCACTTTTCCTCACATTTTCAGCCCGCCTCTCTCGGTTATTCTCCCTCTCCAGTGTCATCCTTTTCACATCTCTTTTCCCGACTCTCAACTTTCTTCTGCCCTTCTCTTCATGCTTTTGTCTTTCTTGAGGCTTGTGCTTAACCTGCTTTTTGCCAAAGCTGGGACATAGACAAGTGGCTGGGACATGATTTACCCACTTGTCAGTGCACTCGTTTTACCTGGAGAATTATCCTCAGAGGGCAGATCAGAAAGAAATCTTCCTTTAGAACGTCTGATGTTGCATGGATGTATTGCAATAGCTGTTCTGCAATGAAGGAATAACGTTTTTCCACATCACCTGTCAAACTGTTGACAGGATTTGTGAAACGGCCAACAAGTTAAATTATCAATTTTGTATTTTGTATATTTTAATCTGTGAAGGCGTTTATTCGTATTTTCACTACACTAATGTGCATGTATAAGTATGTGCTCCTTACTTCTTCCCTTCCACCAGAGTCTGCTGTTGTCTTTATCTCATACTGACATAGCCTACTGGCCCCAAAGTTCTTATTCCAACTTGTGGACACAGAGATTTAATTTCTGAGGATGTGCACGACCTGAACCTGGATATGCAGCGGTGCTCATCATGTGCATAAAACATATTTGTGTATTATTTGTGTACAAAGTGTGTATCAGCTTTCTCTCTCATTAAGATCACAGATTTAACAAACAACAGTGCTTCCTCAAACTACAGCTGATGGTCACTTACCAAGCATATACCATCATGCATTGCGGTGAAAGAAAAATGACGGACAGATGAGAGTAGAGAGAGCAGCGTGATTGAGACAAATCCATGAGTTGTGGGAAATGAATAGTGCAGAAAAACTGATCCGAGTAGTGTTTTACTCCCAGCATGATGAGGGAGGACGAATGAGACCCCAACCGTGTTTAATGAGAATGCTTCAAACTTATGGATCTGTTACTCAAACTGGACTTCCTGGATCAAGTAAGTAACACGCCCTCCATGTTAAGATCATGGTTGGATCAATATTTATATGTAAAAAACTATGGAAAGCATGTCACAAACATCACTAATGTAACATAAAATGACTCAATACAAGTCTTGAACAAATGTTGAAAGTCCTCTGAACCATTTCTTTGATGTTTGTTTGACACCCCACCTCCCTTACCCCCCAATCATGAGTTTTATTCTACGCCATCACCCTCCCGGAGCTTTTCCTCTGAGCGTCTACTAATGATGCTGCTGGGTTTGCATTGTAGTCAGATATCAAAGGGCGGGACAAAGCGTCAGCATGGGACGCTCGGGAAATGAGAGGCACCACCAATGCAGCCTCTTGCATTTTACCCACAAACTTAAGTGCTTTTTCATCTATGCCTCATCCCTCCAGTGCCCTCGTTCCAACGCTACCACCACTTCCACCTCTGCACCACAGCGTTTGGATATTTGCTCGTTTTGCTCTAACGCTCCCTCTCTATCCGCTAATCTCTAGTATAAATATGAGGTATGGGCATGCACTTTGCGAGCGCGCGCGCACACACACAAACGCACACACACACACACACACAGACACACACACCATTTCATACACACACAGAGACATGCAAGCAAGCGTGACGTACAAACACACACAGAGGTGCAGGAGTACTAAGACCCAAATACAAATGAGTGGAGACATAAGCACGGCTACACGACGTCACATTGCACACAGCTTCCTGGACGTCTCAGGTAAGTCCTGCTTGTTCTGGATTTTCACCACTTGAGGGTAGTAGAGGGCTTTGCCTCAGTGATATATTGATCTGCACATACAGTACACACGCATGTACGTGCAAACAGCCACAGTGGAGTGATACTGGGAGGTGTACACTCGAGTCCTGGAGCAGCGGTACTCACTCACTGTGTGACCAATCTAGAGCCTCTTATGCGCTCAGGCTACTGTCACTGTATATGAAAGGCCCCGCTATTGTTTGGGTGTGAAATTTAGTCTCTGAATCAAAACATGATGTGAAGTGAAGGATGTGGATTTTTTTTTTTTTTTAGTAGTGTCTTTTTCAACTGCAGTTGTGGGGAGGATGGCTTCCATAACCAAAACAGGTCAATTTTTAAAGATTATTTCACGGTACTGGGATTTACTTTTCAATAGCATACAGCAGAGGGTGACGGGAATGAGAAGGATGGGAAACATGCAGGATGTGGTGAGTGCTGGTTAACCTGGCGACACTGAAAACTATACTTTATGTCCACAGACACACACACGCGCGCGCACACACACACCTTTTTAATCTCGATCAAGACAGAAAGCAAACACAGCAGAAAATAGAGTGCTTGATTCGCTTTAATCTCACCAGTAATGTGTCTGCGTTGGTTGTTCCAGTCTGCTGGGGTAAATCCAGTGCCCCTGAACTTGTCCAAATATTTGAAGTTGAAGTGACATTGTTAACACAGACAAATAGATTTGGGCTTTTGAGAGAACAAGTGTAAGGGAACATTCAACACCAGATAAACATTTTGATGTGTTTTTTTTCATGTAGTTCAGGAAGCTCGACACATGGATATGTCCTCAGTGATGGCATGTTTTAAGCATGGATTTGATTCTTCCTTGATATCCACTATTTGCCGCTCTTCGCTCCGTCTCAGTCCCGGGACAGCCCGCAACTTAATGCATCCCATTTTATTATTCATCACGGCTGTAATCTTTTTAGCATCCAATCAGAATACACATCACAGCCCGTTCCTGCTTTAATAATTGCCTTGCTCGGACAATAAAACAAAAACTACGACGCTGCATACAGAATCAATGTAAATTCCAACTGGCCAGCAGGGACGTGCGACACAGCAGAAATTAGAAATTGTAATGAAGTAGACACCTGTGATTCTGCTGATCTGTTTTCCAATGCTCATCCGTGGGTAAGTTCTATCAGCTAGAGCTTATAGGACATGACACAAACAGGTGGTCGTATAAAAAGAACCAAGTGCAAAAGTTTCACATTATCATCCCTTAAATCCCATTAAAACACCTTTTCCACTATTTTGAAATGAAAGGTATTGATGTTCCAGGTTTATGTTGGTTATGAGTTTATGATTACTGACTGCGTTTTTAATCAGTGGCCTGACCACAGCTAATATCCTGATTGTTGTCAAATGAATGAATGGATTTAAACTCATGAATCATTTGGTCTTTAAAATGTTTTTCACTATTTTCTCTCACAATTATGCGGGACTTGCAAAACTAAAAAAAAGCAGCCAAATGTCACATTGGAGCAGCTGGGTCGATTTTCATTTTTTAAAGTTTTATTTTTGCTTTTCAGTGACTTCAGTGATCCATTAATTATCACAATTTCTGTTGTTCTGCAAATACATTCCAGGGTTCCTATTCTAAGACAAATGTCAGATTCCCGGACTTTCACTGATTAAAAGCTGCATTTCCATGACCTATAATGAACAGTAAAAACAGGCCAACACCTTTGTGATGGGCAACAAAAAACAGAGTCAAAAATGTAAAGTTTTCACTGCTTGAACAGTGCACATTTATTTGTTTTTGGTAAATTGGCACTGAAAAACCAAGTAACCATAGGGGAAACTCATGAAATAACCAGCTAAAGAAAAATACAGCATGGGAAAGATTATATTTAAAAAAAAATGGCAACTAAAATATAAACAAAATTCCCTGATATTCCATGACTTGCCATTAGCCCGGGATCAAACCGTCCATCTTCAAAATAGTGGACAGCCCACTCTACCTCCTGAGCCACACCCACCCTAACTTTCTTTTCCTGTTCTCTCTCTGTGCTCTCTGATAAAATAGACTGTAGATGAGTGCCAAACAACAGACAGACAAAATAAGTGATGGCTGAGGGAACAAAATGGAGCATTTACCTGCTGGAGAGATGCATATTTCCATCAAGAGTTGGTGGGAAACAGAATAGAAGAGTAAATCTCTGACTTACAATCTTCAAATTGTCAGAACTAAGTGTGTGATAATGTTGCTGTGGGTCTGCTGGAGTGATACTGCAAATAGGAGACCCTTTGTTAACACGTTCGCCATAAAAAAAAGAATGTGGAAATTTCCCTCGACTCTGGCATTTGAGATTCAAATTTCAATAATGTATCACCATGTCAATAAAACATTGATTAGAAATGATCTTGGCATGTGCTCGGGGGGCACAAAAACTTTACAACAGATACATATCAACAACACAATACAAATACACAGACTCCCTAATACTCTAGGAGGATGAATAAAACATCACCATGAACACAAGAAAATACTTTTCCAGGGTAAATTAAAACTCACTGTCACAGGATGTGCTGTTATAGAAACGAGTAGTGCAAATACTACACCACCCTTTTCCCAAAGGAAGGGGTACAAAAAGTGCATTGGCTGGATGAGAGGCTTCTCTCATTATTTTCAAACCCTTCCAAAGCGTGCGGGAGTTCTAAATATTACATTGCTTGGCACAATCTGACTAATGATTTTGATGCACCAGTTTCACACTTCTCTGCCTTTAATACCTTCAACTTCTTGAGTTGTTGCAGAAAGAACAATCGTCGGTGGTCTTTCTGCACAATGTGGTTAATTGACATTCCATTTAAGAGAAGAAGAAAGGGCACTCCCAAGGTATTTGATGCTTTCTACTATATGGCTGATCATTGATAACTTCGACTGTTATCAATAATCAGCCTTCATATTTTTCTCTCTCTTTGAGATCAGACAGTTGTTACTCCTTGAAGTAGTTACTCCTTATGAGAAGCATGGATTAACTCTTTATTGGATATTAGAGGATGGTCATATAAAACATATTAAAGATATTAAAAACATTATGCTAAGATGTAAAAAAGAATGTTAAAATGAAATTTGTAGCTTCTCCCAGTCTGGGGATGGAGTGATAAAGGATTTTATCACAGGTTGTGATAAAAAAAAAAAAAAAAAAACCCGCTCACAATAAATTGATGGTGGTGAATTTCCATTATCGGAAAAATTGTAAATAGTGACTAAAAAAAGATGTCTAGCTCGCTATCTTGGTCGTTGCTATTTAAAAAAGAAGAAGACATTTTTGTAATTATGAACGGGACCTTTATGCCTACCTGATTTTTTGGCTTCATTATTAATTGAAAAAGATGTGCTCCATATGTGATACAATAAAACTATTTGTTTCTCCACAAAATGTTGAAGTGATTCCAGTATTGTTTTGGTGCCATTTTGCATTTTAAGCATATTTTCATGATTATTGGGTTAATATTGTGAATCCCAATGTTTTTTGTCAGGATAATCATGGCATGACATTTTCACATTGTCCCATGCCTATCTGAGTCACTACTGAATTAGAGGAGGAAACATCAGCCCTTTCTTTTGTCCATGGATTTCCTCTCTCTCTGGGGTGTGTGTGTCTGTGTGTGCGTGTGTGTGTGTGTGTGTGTGTGCGTGCGTGCATAATGCTAAGGACGCCTTGTGTTGAAGTGCTAATGGACAAAGGTGTGATTAACACCACACCACATGGTCTGATAGTGCTAGCCCCCCTGCGTGTGTGTGTGTGCAAGTGTGTGTGTGTGTGTGTGTGTGTTAGCCAAGCTGTTATCCAGCCTCCAATAATCTGAAAAAAAGTCCTTGACCTGGAAGCCGTCATTCATCCCCCTAACTTAAAAGTAAAGTTAAGGATCCAGGAAGTCACCTCTCAGTGTCGATAAATCAAATATACTTTATAGTGAGTCTTATTTTGATAGGGCACATCATCTCTGTAATTAAATTAATTTGGGTTGCAAAGGTCATTCTTGTTCTTGGAAACAACAGTTAACAAAACCAATTTTGCGCCAAGGTCCATTCATTAAAGCTGTTCTGGGGCTTTTAATCATGTCATAGGGTCTTCACGAGTTGAGTTTGTCGTAGATGTTAAAAGTAAAATAAAAAAAATGTTAGAAAAAAAGGGAAATTGAAAATTGCAATTAAATGCAGTCAAACTACATCCAATTAAAACATTCATAACAGCTACTAAGTAGACCTGAAGATGAGATTGCCGTGCCAGAAACCAATGTCAATGTTTTATTTCATTTCACATTTGGGCTTGGATGGAAGCTCGATGTGGGTGGTTTTCACAATACAGGAGTGCTTATTATATTTTAAGTGAGTTGTTAATTGGTCAGACACATGGATCAATAAAGAAATAAAAAAAAATAAAAAAGCCTAAACCTAACCTAAATTGATATATCTCATACAATCACTAGCGGAACGAATCAGAGCCGGGCCGGGGACGGGGCAAATGACCGGGCCCTTTAAACCCAAATAATAAAGCTCATGAACATAATTTTACAACATACACATGCCCGCAACAGCGGGGCTTATAAGCTTAGGCACCACAGAGAGCGACTATGTCATTTAGAAGTCCATCAAGCGGACATGAAGTATAACAAACCAAGATAACAACAAAAACATTAGGCTTGAACACTAATAATAAAACAGCACAAATTATGAAAAAAAAGAAAGAAAAGAAGCAGTTCAGCACCAGGGATAACGGCCGCATCATTTTGACACCCACTTTAACTATTTCAACTCAGAGCCTGTATCAGCAGCTATAAAGTTTAGTAAAACTGGCACAGCGGCCCACATGTACAATACATACAATTTCAATATGAAGCCTACTTATCACTATTTGAAGGGCGTACAATGAGTTTTGCGCTCCGTGAACTCGTCCACGATGCTCTGTATGTCCATTTTCTTTGCTTTCTCATTCGCTATGGACAACATGGCAAGTCCACTCAGTCTCTCCTGTCCCACTGTGCTCCTCAAGTGGTTTTTAATGAGTTTTAACTTGGAGAATGAGGTTGCAACGGTGATGGGAAGAGTCAAAAATAAATGCAGGGCGATGCAAACGTCACTGAATGTAGAAGTTACTGCTGGGTGGTTGACAAGGAGCATTTTTGCCAGATCCGCAACAGACTTTAGCACGCCTTCTCCAGCTTTCTTGAACAGTGGCAGAGGCCCGGCTACCTCAAGACCTGCCTTCAGGGGGGCCCGGGCCGGGGGTGTGCTGCCCTCCTAGCCCCCCCTGAAGCCCCGCCCCTGCATACAATTCATAAACATAAAATAATAAGTATGCACAAATTACAGTACAGTATACATTCACCAATAAATAATTAGAGTGTAAGTAGCACACTAATGACCTCTATACTAAGATACGTGGGGAAGAGAAAGCTGTGCAACATTCTCTGTATTCTGGCCAGATAGGAGAGTCAGCAGCTGACAGCAACAGCTACATTGACCTTTAACCTCAACAGGACTTACAGCGCAGATACACAAAATGAACACCAACGGCATATTAACCGAGACAAATTGTGGTTGTTTTGCACGTGCTTTATTTTAAGTAATGCATCGAGTCCTACTCAGCTCCACTAAACTGTCAACTGAGGGGATGAACACTCACTTAAAATGTTTTCCAGTCAGGCTTTTGGGGTGCTGTTATCGACACGAAGGGATAAGCACCCACTGGGCGATCCACCCATGATGAAACCACAGACTATGTTACGTGAAACTAACTAGATGGATCACACTGATGATCTCACTGCACCAGGAGACATTTTAAAAGTTACCTCCCCTATGAAGATCACATCAATCTTTAGCGCCACAAGGCTCCAAACTCATTACGTGCTGGGAAAGTTGTCTCATCGATGCAGAAAGACACGCGGAGAAGACATAAAACAGTCGGGTAAACACAACTTTGAATCTCTCGCTGCATAACTAACTGTCAGTTGCTCTCCATCATCATAACTGCTTACTAATTCACCCAATTTTTTTCCCACCACACTCCCTGTAGCAATGTGCAACCCGCGAGTGATTAGTTCATTCGCAACTAATCTCCTTGGCGAATGGGGTCATTAGGATGTCATGTCACCCGGGTGCCACTAGATGCCAGGATGTGGTGAATTGCTGCTCCAATTCGGACATTAAGTTGTGTTTGATGACTAAAACTGCTGAAGAGGCATTGATCCGTTTGTGTCTCATTTAGTGGTCTTAGAAGTAGAAGCACTGATCCAATCACGTGTTCAGCCACTGGAAGTGCATAAATAAAGATACATTCCTCCAAAAATGTAGTTTTGTTAGATGTATCACACAAAGTCCATAAAAGTGACTCTACAAGAAGAAATAATCTTTCCATCACTGGTGTTAATGCTTTCCTTACAGTGACTTTTAGCTGTGATGTCTCAGGAAAAAAAGAAAAACATAGATCTTTTCTGTCTATCCACCAGTCATAGAGCTAATGTCCCGCGTCCTGGCAACCAGGATCCAATCAGAGCACACAATCAGTCAGTCACTGAGCTGCAACACTATGTTGACAGGTAGGAAAGATATGCACACATTATACACACCAAGTCTGTGAATGTATGTATGTGTGTGTGTGTGTGTGTGTGTGTGTGCGTGTGTGTGTGTGCGTGGGGACCACAGTTGATAAACAGTTAATCATTAAACTACTTGGATGTCCCAAGTTCAATTACACAATGCATCCCAAAATTGTGATCTATTGACATTAACACTGGGAAAGTTTGTTTTCCATTGAGTCCAGTGATAGTTTGGTGCAAAACAGAATTATTGATATAATTTAGAACGGTGTCCATATCTCACATCCTGGTGAAGGAGCCGACATCTCAGTAATGAGATGAGGAGCGAATTTACTTGATTTATTTCTGAGTTGCACGAAGCATTCAGTCTCAAGATGAGTTCTGAGAAAAACTTAAAATGGAGTCTGAGCTAAACTGATTTAAGATAGACAATTAGTGCATTCCTGTGAAGTTGGTTGACCCTCATCGTCAGTCTAGTCTCTGCGTCCCAGGGAGGGATCTTGAACAGATTGAAGGCAGCTTGGCCTTGTAGACTTCTGTGTTCTGTTTTCTCACCTCGAGGGTCTTGGGAGTTCTGGGGCTGAGCTCTGGAATATCTGAATGAGTCTGGGCTTGTGTGTTGATAAATATTGCATTATCAATAAGTGCTATATGGATACAATATTACTATTAATATGACTTCAACTGCACTGTTAACTGTCAAATAGCAGCTTGTGCATACTGTAAGATACCTGGCCACTTTTTGGGGTACACTTACACAATTTAATACAATCCAGTACAATAGGTAGACAAATTCTACATTAAGGAAGGTTATAATGTTCAGTATATGCTGACACAGAGAGAGGTTTTAGTTCCAGTACATTTCTATCATTAAGATTTGTACTGGACAATGTTATATTGGAATGTATTGCTCATATTCTTGCCCTCTCATATTTGTAAATGCAAAGGACAAAACATTGAAGTTATTATTACAACAAAATATCCCCAATTTTATTACAATATTATTACAAAACATGAAAATCATTAAAATCTTACCTTTATTACTACAACACCTCTCAATATAATGCAGTTAAGTTCAACAGCACTGCAAACAAACAACAGTAAACATGAATTAATTACACTTTGACAAGGATGATCGAAACTTGCATTGTATTTCACTGAAAGCCTTTAACAAACAAAATGCACTCCCAGCTCCAAAATGATGGTGAAGTAAGTTAGAGGAAGAACTTTAAAGCTTTTGCACTTTGTCATGGCGTTGTGTTAACTTTAGTTGCTCCATTGTGGAGGCCTGACCAACATAGCTAAGAGGCTGGTCGCTTCTTGGAAACTCTCCCTGCTGCTGCTCCTATCAGTGCGCTCAGGTCTCTCTTGAAAAACATGTCCATGTCAATGAGACAGAAAATAATTACATTCAATATGCTGGGAGAAAAACCTATCTGCTGTAGTGTCTTCAAGTCGGAGGTGGGGTCCCATGTGAGGCAGTGCTGGTTGCCATCGTGGTGCAGGACTGTATTTGGAATAAATGTCACCAAGCTGTGAGAAAATTGTTTCCCCACAAGTCAACTGTGTTACTCTGATTACATTTCAACGGTATGTTTCACCTGTACCTTGGAAGCTGGATTAAATAAAAGTTAAGCAAAATAAATAATGTAAAGTTTAGATTCAAGTTTTTTCTCACCCTCTCTTGTAGGCTCCATTCTTTGCTTTTTTCTTAAAATATGGCTCCCATTCCTAGTGTTAGTAATAAAACACATGTTGTTTGTTTTGGAAGGGGCAGAAACAAAGACAGAGAAAGAGAAGCAAAACGCGCCTGACTTTTAAACACCTATACTTACTTGCACTCAGCTTTCGGTGGGCTCATTGTTCCGGCTTCAAGGCGTAAACTCTCAGAAAATGGGGCAGATATTACGGTAAAATTTTGGATAATGAGCACAAAACATGAGCGTAAAGACGGCCTGAGGGAGGCACAAGGTGGAGTTCGCCCCGTTCATTTTCGTGAACAAATTGCTTGTTCATAGGCTGCTTACTAGCTTTCCAAGCATTGACATGCCCACCACAACCAGTCCATGTTGTGTGATGAGTTTGCTTCCAGTGGGTCCAAATCACCTTCCACCAACTTCAGCTGGGATGTCTTTTTATATAAGTCTGTCCTTCTACTACTTCTACTACTCTACTTTTTCTTGCCATTTAAAAAAACAATGTCAGTCACAGCCATTTGCACACAGTGTCGTATTCAATTTGAACATTAGAGAACAACTTTACTGTTTTTTGATACAATTTCTCTCTGTGTCGCTCGTTCATCCCCTCCATCCATCTTCTCTCCTCCACAGTGAGCGGAAGCGACTTGAGCATTGTTTTATTTCACTAGTTGGGCAGTGAGGCTTATAAAAGACTCATAACCAGAAGCTGGTGGTTTGTTCCTTGCCTCATATCTTTTGATAGGAAATCTTTACGGTTATACAAATGAGTCAACAATGAATAAAGCTAACTAGCATCCTGTCCAAACACCACAGTACTGGGTGTCTAATAGTTGGCTCCATTATTAAGTGCCTGCCACCAAATTCTCATACACTTTTTCATCTTAAATTGTAAGTCTTGATTTTTTAGTAAAAGATAAATGGTGGCTGGTGGAACATCCATAATAATTATAGACATATTTTTAATACATATTGTCAGCTTATTTGTTGTAATTACAGTTTGCCTGGTAAGCAGGCAACGAAAGGAATGGTATAGGCGGTATAATGGTATAATGTGGAGGCAATACACTTATTTTCAAAAATGAATAAATAACTATAAATAATCTTTTGACCATCTAAATATAATACTTCTCACTAAACATTCAGACAGCACTATAACATGGTGAACTAACCATATAGTGAGTGGTGAGTGACTCAGCCATTAAATGAAATTGTGTAGAATACAGAAAGAATAAAAAGGGGATGAAAGAGCTATTGTTACTGACTAGCATGTTTGTGGCTAGCCTGTTAGCTTCTAGCTCAAGTAATATTCAACATCACCAGGCTTCTAAAGTATTTCACAAATAGACACAGATCAATTTCACCAGGCCACTTTTTAAAAATTCAGATAATAAAGTAATTTAGTGTTCAATATTTAAAAAAAAATATTATTCCCGATAATTCAGGGCAAGAGCAGCTTAAGTAATACAATGAGTTTTAACAATGATAAGAAATGACTTAACATCACCAAGGTAAAGGTAAAATCAGCTCCAAAGACAGCAAATGGTTGAGATGTTCAACACAGATACACTTATCATATGTAAAATGATGGTTCAGAGGGAGGAAGAGAGAGAAATTAGGAAGAGCCGATGCTATCAAAATGCATGAGGCTGTCCAGGCTGATACTGCCCTGCAATCTGACAGTCACACAGCAATCACCACAATCACACACTTGTGCATGGGAGAGCGAGATGTGTTTGTTGTGTATGTGTTCGTGAGTGGGAACGTCCGTGTCTATGCGTATATGTTCGTGAGTAGCAGACTGCAGGCTTATTCCCATTCAGTGCTTTCTCACAGTCCATGTTCAATCCTGAAGTCATGACACTGATGTCTGCTGCCTCACTTCCTCCTGTCCCTTTTCTCAACACAGAAATACTCAGTATGCCATATCTCTACTTGTGTGCCAATGCACAAGGTCAGATTCTTCTGAACTCTCGAACTTTTTGGACATTGCTCGTTGGATGGATGTGTTCACTAGTACGTAAACACGATTGCCAGTAGTTCAAATTGAAATCTTAATAAATAGGCAAGCTATGATAGGTGACATCCATCCATACTTTTTGGACATTGCTCGTTGGATGGATGTGTTCACTAGTACGTAAACACGATTGCCAGTAGTTCAAATTGAAATCTTAATAAATAGGCAAGCTATGATAGGTGACATCCATCCATTTTCTACCGCTTATCCTGTATTTCGGGTCACGGGGGGGGGGGGTTGGGGGCTGGAGCCAATCCCAGCTGTCATTGGGCGAAGGCAGGGTTCACCCTGGACAGGACGCCAGTCTATCGCAGGGCCGACATGTAGAGACAAACAACCATTCACACTCACATTCACACCTACGGGCAATTTAGAGTCACCAATCAACCTATCCCCATCCTGCATGTCTTTGGACTGTGGGAGGAAGCCGGAGAACCCGGAGAGAACCCACGCTAACACGGGGAGAACATGCAAACTCCACACAGAAGGAACCCGGGCCTACCCGGGAATCGAACCCAGGACCCTCTTGCTGTGAGGCGAGAGTGCTACCCACTACACCACCGTGCAGCATGATAGGTGACATGGTGAACAGAATTAATTTACTATATTTAAAAGTAATCTGTCCGTCCGTCCATCCGTCCGTCCGTCCATCCATCATCCATCCATCCATCCATCATCCATCATCCATCCATCCATCATCCATCATCCATCCATCCGTCCGTCCATCCATCATCCATCCATCCATCCATCCATCCATCATCCATCCATCATCCATCATCCATCCATCCATCCATCCATCCATCCATCCATCCATCCATCCATCCATCCATCCATCCATCCATCCATCCATCATCCATCCATCCATCCATCCATCCACCATCCACCATCCATCATCCATCCATCCATCCATCATCCATCCATCCATCCATCCACCATCCATCATCCATCCATCCATCCATCCATCCATCCACCATCCATCATCCATCCATCCATCCATCCATCCATCCATCCATCCATCCATCCATCCATCCATCATCCATCCATCCATCCATCATCCATCCATCCATCCATCCATCCATCCATCCATCCATCATCCATCCATCCATCCATCCATCCATCCATCCATCCATTCACCTGAAACTGTCAACTGCCTTATTGAAATGCAAATGTATGTGCAAAAAATCCTATACTAGGAGCAGACATGATAGACATGACAGTCGTGTGTGTGTGTGTGTGTGTGTGTGTGTGTGTGTGAGTGTCTGTGTGTGTGTGTGTGTTTGTCTCCTGGTTGTACATTCCCGTCAGGCAGACAGAGCAGATTGAAAAGCTATAAGCCCCGTAACTAAGATGGACGTCCCTGGACTGCCCGCAATACCGGCACACCACACCAGAGAGGAAAGAGACAAACAGGGGGGGGGGGGGGGGGAGAATTAAACGGACTATTATTCACTAGTATTATGTCCTGCTCATCATTCCATCATTCTCTCTTCTGCTCTTTCTTCATTTCAGTAGATACAATGTGAAGACATGAAGTGGTGGAATGAAACTTCATATATATAAATACTTCTGTTTTTGCTACTTTATACCTTTACTCCCAATTGAAAGGCAACTGATGTACTTTTTAATCATGCTTGCTACATTTGTGTGCTACATTATTTTATTTTATTTCATAATTTTATTTTTCAAAAGCACTTTATGAACTTTCAAGGGCAGTTGTGTGTGTGTGTTTGTGTGCCTCCCATTTAGCCATATCACTTAAGTGGCCTAAAGACAAGCCAATGTGATAAAACAATAGAAGCTGGGATAATAAGCTCTAGCAAGCTGAATCTGGGCCTTGAGAGCTTCAGGAGAATGTGAACCTCACATCACAAACACATCTGTCGAGAACAAGACAAAAGAGAAGACGAACATCATTTAAACCACAGGGGCCAGACTACGGCCAGCTGTCTGTTAAAGGGGCCGGTCGAGGTAACCCCCGCAATAAGAGTGCCAATTTCAGCAAAGGCATGGACTTGGAAATGAAAGAAAAATATATTTGTGCTGCCAGTAGATTGCACAACGTTTCTCAATCAGCTTTTCCTGTTACTCTCAGTCAAACATGCGGTGATGTTGTATAGACTAACGTGGAATAGATTTTGAGAAAGAAAGAATGAATATACAGCATTGATGTTTGGCATCGAGGCTTGACTGGATCGCTCCCTCAGCAACAAACTGCTGAAGCTGAAATGGTAAAGTCCTGCGTTTCTAAAGGACTTTTCTGGACTTCTTGATCACTCAAGGCGCTTTACATTACATCCAGTCTACATTCACCCATTAACACCCATCTGATCATGACAGGTCTAGTCTTCAAGGACTGTAATCGGATCTTGCTTGCATCGGGATCCGATCAGCCAGTCCACATGTCGAGGTGGCCTATTCTTGTGGACTTTCCCCCTGGAACCCTCTGCAGAGGTCTGGGCTGAGCCTCCTCAAGTCCCTCTGTCCGATGTTTGTTTCATTTCCTCGGCCGTGAATTAGCAGTCCGAGGACCAGCACACCAGAATATGTGCTCTGTGTTGGTATATATTTCAGTTAGTGAGTGTGCATTCATAATATCTTGGAAAAGTGTTTCACCACTAATTACTTTAGAAAATTCTCGGCGCTTGAATCTCAAGGCCTCTAGCACCTCATTGCTCCAGAGAGGAGGCACGTCGAAGAGAGGAGCATTTTCTCTTTCTTTGATTATTTCTACCACATTCTTTCCTTTATCTGTTCTCCCTTTGTATTTGTCCTTGCCTCACTCATCCCCCCCCCCCCCCCCCCCCAACATTTCTCTCACACACTTTGTAATGACTACCTTTCAAGCATTTAAAACAGGCATTCATCAGCATTTTCAAATACCATTTCCCCACAGGCACGTGTTGAAACTCTCAGATCTAGTTAGATGCACACTTAATTACAATTTCCTCAAACATTTGAGGTAGCTCCGTTTTACTGGAATGCAGATTTGTCTAAACTGTGTTTCAAAGTGAAACGAGACTCCCTGCTGAGTCTGGTAATAACAGTCTGTGACTTGGCAGCACAGTCACTCAGAGACAACGGCCTCATTTAAACTGCACTTTACATTAAATGATTCCACTGCAGAAAAACAGTTGCAGAAAAACAGGGAAAAAAATGACACCAAGGGAACTGATATAAACCTAGTGGTTTTTGGAACACATAAAAAGGTACCTGAAATACATTAAAACACCATCGTATATACTCAACCAATGCCCTTATACTTATGCCAGCTCTATTTTTACATTTTTAATTTTAAGTAGAATCATTGATTTTTGCGGAAGAACCTGCCGGAAAGGAGATCATGGAGCCACAGTGGCTCCGATGTTTCGTTAAATTGTGAAGAAGGCACATTCTGACTATACACACACACACACATATATATATATATATATATATATATATATATATATATATATATATATATATATATATATATATTCTAAACCTGTGATGTCCCCCTGCTTCAAGTCACATTTGACTTTATCAATATTTAACCCGGACTAGACCTAACCTTAACCAAGGCCTCCAGTGATCACCATGGAAACATTAATTATGCTTTGTTTGTATTGGAGCAGCAGATATGGAGTACTTATTAACATTTTACAGATAGGTTCAGTTAGAACATTTAGTGAGTTGGCTGATATGCTAATTTAAAAGCATGTTTCCTCATTAAGTTGATAACAATTTAATTGGCATGGCATTATGTGTCTCTCAAATTGTATTTGCTCTTGAATATTTGTAGTACATGTAGGCTAGAATGGAAAAAACATTTAACTCAAGTGTGATCGTTCAATATATTATGTTATACATTTTTTCACATTATACGCCATACAATGTGCATCTTGTAAGAGTGATTTTCTATTTAGATAATTGGTATAAAAATGAACACACATTATGGTTGAGTGTGTTATTTTCTTTCATTTTATTCTTACAACGGCTACTTTCTGTGATTCATTTGCAGGTGGCAGAATATTTTTTAAAAGGGTATTTTGAAATGAGACCCTTCATGCGACACTTTCATTTTCAGAACATTTTCCATTGTGACTAGATGAGAAAGGGGGAATACTCAACATCTGACACCTCTTCTTAAATATAATAAAATGAATTTTAATCGAATGGCTAGTGTGTGTGTGTGTGTGTGTGTGTGTAGACAGACATGTGCTTGTGAGTGTTTTTCTTCAGACATTTCTGTGTCAAAAGCAGAGAGGAAGAAGTAACGATGAGGACTTTTTGTATAAAATCTGCAACCTAAAGTACAACAGAAGCAGCGTCTCATTCTGTTCTCACTGCATTTAGATTGCCTAATTAGCACATGAAATCAAGTATCTCTGTGTGCATATTGTGTATGTATGTTTGTGCACTGATAAGTGATATTGCACCCTGTTGAACTATTACCTGCTGATGCTTGTGTGTGGCTTGTAAGTAAGTGTATGTTTTTTAAAGCATTTTGAAGCAACTGGTTGGTAAAACAAACCAATCAGAAACCACTGTTACATTCCACTCTCTCCTGTTCTGCTGTCCTATTCGTCCACAACACTGACTTTCTATTCCAGTGTCTCCATGGTAACCAGTCAAGCAAGCAATCCAGCTCCATTTCCTTCTTGACAGTAATTGGCAGAGTTTTTTTTTTGTGTGAAGGATGACGTTTTACATTAAAGCCCATCTTAATGAGCAAAATGAGAGGAGATAGTACATCGTAGAAGCACTGCTGGGTGAACCAGTGTAGCCAGTAATTGAACCAGTGACCTTTGAAGGAGGGGGTAGTTCTGTAGAAGCCTGGTGAAACTGGAAGTTGATCTGTGCTGCGCAGAATCAAAATCAATGTGGAAGTTTTGGCAGTGTTCAGTTTGAATTGCTTCTGAAGGCCTTAAACTCTACTGAGGCATGAAAGTGACATCATCAACATGGGACAGATCGATCACCTTCACTTGATTTTTTGTTAAACCAGAGAGGAATACCAATCTACAGATTATGAAGAACTCACAGGAAAACTGCCTTTAATTTTAATATTTAATTTAAAAAACCTCTCTGTTATTGTTATTACATTTTGGATTGTTTTATTGCATTAAATTATTTATTTCTCTTGTTTTTTATTTGATTTCTTGATTTGCATTTTAATTTTGCTAAGTTGTGTTTTTTGTAAACTGGGATCGGCTCCAGCCCACCCACCCCCCCGACCCTGAATACAGGATAAGCGGTATACGATGGATGGATGGATGGATGGAAGGATGGATGGATGGATGGATGGATGGCTGGATGGATGGAAGGATGAATGGATGGAAGGATGGATGGATGGATGGATGGAAGGATGGATGGATGGAAGCATGGATGGATGGATGGATGGATGGCTGGATGGATGGATGGATGGAAGGATGAATGGATGGAAGGATGGATGGTTGGATAGATGGAAGGATGGATGGATGGATGGATGGATGGAAGGATGAATGGAAGGATGGATGGATGGATGGCTGGATGTTTTTTGTACAGTTCCTTTTTTTTAGCTCTAAGGACGATTATGACGGTCTGTCGCTCCACCACTTTGATCCAGAGAAAAACCTCAGTCATACGGGTTGCCATGAAATGTGCTCCAGATGTTCCCAGGAGAATGACTCCTAATGGCTTCGGTCATACTTGGGCGCCACCATGAAGGTCACATTTGTGGTTTTGGGTGAAATGTCTCCATGACTGGTGGATATATTATCATGACATTTGGCGTAGACATTCATGTGCCCCTCGGGATGAATTGTAATAGCTTATGGTGATTCCCATACTTTTCATCTAGCGCCATCGTCGAGTCAACATTTTGATTTGTTCAATACTGTGGTTTATGACCATGGGCCCTAGTTTCGTAGACTAGACGTAGTCAGCTTTCAGCGCACCTGCGCCACGCCGACAGGGTGTGTCCGCCTGGACTTTGCAAGTTTCGTGCACCGCGCAGGCTAGCACAGGCACGCCTCCCGTCATGCCTCCCGTCACTCCCACCCGAGCAAGTGGGAAAGAGGGAAGAGAGAAGGCGTGAGTGGGAGACGAGGAGGTGACACAGGATTAACACAGCCGATTCAGATCTTCACCAATCAAATGAGCTCCTCTCCTCACCTTTAATGCATTAGGGGAGGTTCAGTGCAAGTTCCGTCACTTGACAACCCGATGACAGAAGCAGCGCCGCCACTCCCACCATGCGCATCACGCGCTGTGCGTGCGTATCACAATAATAACAATGCCGATTTTATAAAAAACAGGAGAGAGAGAGGGAGATGTTTTGGTCCGAGAGGCTGAGTTTCCGTTACGCGTGCAATCTGCCTTTGATCTGACGTCAGATGTGACGGGACAATCTATATAGATATACATTCAGTGTTGATTCAATTAGTTGCATTAAATAATGTTTGTTGTGATTATTTATTGCATTTAAATGTGCCTGTGGAAACCTGCCTGTGAGGACTTGGTGATGTGTACACACTGCGCGCCGGTCCGCCAAACTTCCACTCCGCCAGCTGTAATTCGCCTTACGCCAAGAGTAGACTAGGTTGGAGCTGGCGGGCTTTCAGCGCAGTCTTGGCGAGGCTTTTTGCCATGAAACTTCGGCTGCACCAAGCTGAAAGTGTGACGCCTCCCCCTGCTGCGCCGCTGCAGGCAAGACGTTCGTAATTACACAAAGATGGTTTGGGAAACCCACTTAAAATTTCAAATTAATTCCCTAACTGTTCCTGCTGTGCATTTCAGTTAGCGTGCCTTTGGCAAAGACCACCGTTTCATAGAAACACTCGCACCCGGAACCCAGGACCGATAGCCCAGACTTTGTGCAGCACTCCTGAAGGAATATAGCCGGTACTGGGATCCTGCCTCCGCCACGCTCGGTGCCCTCGCCGTTCTACACAAGGAGCAGGAATCACCCAAGGAGTACTACTGGCGCTTCAGGCCCGCCTATGCTCAGGGCCGTACCTACCCAGGACTGGAGGAAGAGCCTGCCTTCCAGGCTCTCTTTTTGCATAACATGCACGAAAGCATGCTGGGTGATGTCCCCATGCACTGCAGGACACACCGCCTCTCCAGGCAAGACGTTCGTAATTACACAAAGATGGTTTGGGAAACCCACTTAAAATTTCAAATGAATTCCCTAACTGTTCCTGCTGTGCATTTCAGTTAGCGTGCCTTTGGCAAAGAATTAAGTAAGCAGCCTACAGTAAGTCTGAGTTGCTGTATAGAATCATTAGAGGGTGAAGCTGATCTCTCTAAAAGAGAACCGCCAGTCACCTTATCAGGTGATTTGCATAACCCCCCCCTCCTTTCTCTCTGGACACAATGGAGACCCCCTGCAAACAGTTCATCTCATCTGTGGCACAGAGCCTTCAGACAGGCTACTCTGAGTTTTTGCAGAAATTAAACCTCAGTGAGTGCCAAGAGGAGATCAACTTGTTACTGAACAGCAGATCTGATGTAGTTACATCATCCAAGGGTCCATTGTTAAAATGCTTGCTACTGACTTTCTACCAACAAGCCTGTCTCTTGGTTCAGAGTAAAGCTGCCCTAGAGAAGGAAGTGGTAGCACTAAAGGAGCAAAGTGCTTGTCGCAGGAGCAGGAATCACCCAAGGAGTACTACTGGCGCTTCAGGCCCGCCTATGCTCAGGGCCGTACCTACCCAGGACTGGAGGAAGAGCCTGCCTTCCAGGCTCTCTTTTTGCATAACATGCACGAAAGCGCGCTGGGCGATGTCCCCATGCACTGCAGGACACACCGCCTCTCCAGGCAAGACGTTCGTAATTACACAAAGATGGTTTGGGAAACCCACTTAAAATTTCAAATGAATTCCTTAACTGTTCCTGCTGTGCATATCAGTTAGCGTGCCTTTGGCAAAGACCACCGTTTCATAGAAACACTCGCACCCGGAACCCAGGACCGATAGCCCAGACTTTGTGCAGCACTCCTGAAGGAATATAGCCGGTACTGGGATCCTGCCTCCGCCACGCTCGGTGCCCTCGCCGTTCTACACAAGGAGGAGGAATCACCCAAGGAGTACTACTGGCGCTTCAGGCCCGCCTATGCTCAGGGCCGTACCTACCCAGGACTGGAGGAAGAGCCTGCCTTCCAGGCTCTCTTTTCACATAACATGCACGAAAGCATGCTGGGCGATGTCCCCATGCACTGCAGGACACACCGCCTCTCCAGGCAAGACGTTCGTAATTACACAAAGATGGTTTGGGAAACCCACTTAAAATTTCAAATTCATTCCCTAACTGTTCCTGCTGTGCATTTCAGTTAGCGTGCCTTTGGCAAAGAATTAAGTAAGCAGCCTACAGTAAGTCTGAGTTGCTGTATAGAATCATTAGAGGGTGAAGCTGACCTCTCTAAAAGAGAACATCCAGTCACCTTATCAGGTGATTTGCATAACCCCCCCTCCTTTCTCTCTGGACACAATGGAGACCCCCTGCAAACAGTTCATCTCATCTGTGGCACAGAGCCTTCAGACAGGCTACTCTGAGTTTTTGCAGAAATTAAACCTCAGTGAGTGCCAAGAGGAGATCAACTTGTTACTGAACAGCAGATCTGATGTAGTTACATCATCCAAGGGTCCATTGTTAAAATGCTTGCTACTGACTTTCTACCAACAAGCCTGTCTCTTGGTTCAGAGTAAAGCTGCCCTAGAGAAGGAAGTGGTAGCACTAAAGGAGCAAAGTGCTTGTTGCAGGAGCAGGAATCACCCAAGGAGTACTACTGGCGCTTCAGGCCCGCCTATGCTCAGGGCCGTACCTACCCAGGACTGGAGGAAGAGCCTGCCTTCCAGGCTCTCTTTTTGCATAACATGCACGAAAGCGTGCTGGGCGATGTCCCCATGCACTGCAGGACACACCGCCTCTCCAGGCAAGACGTTCGTAATTACACAAAGATGGTTTGGGAAACCCACTTAAAATTTCAAATTAATTCCCTAACTATTCCTGCTGTGCATTTCAGTTAGCGTGCCTTTGGCAAAGAATTAAGTAAGCAGCCTACAGTAAGACTGAGTTGCTGTATAGAATCATTAGAGGGTGAAGCTGACCTCTCTAAAAGAGAACCGCTAGTCACCTTATCAGGTGATTTGCATAACCCCCCCTCCTTTCTCTCTGGACACAATGGAGACCCCCTGCAAACAGTTCATCTCATCTGTGGCACAGAGCCTTCAGACAGGCTACTCTGAGTTTTTGCAGAAATTAAACCTCAGTGAGTGCCAAGAGGAGATCAACTTGTTACTGAACAGCAGATCTGATGTAGTTACATCATCCAAGGGTCCATTGTTAAAATGCTTGCTACTGACTTTCTACCAACAAGCCTGTCTCTTGGTTCAGAGTAAAGCTGCCCTAGAGAAGGAAGTGGTAGCACTAAAGGAGCAAAGTGCTTGTTGCAGGAGCAGGAATCACCCAAGGAGTACTACTGGCGCTTCAGGCCCGCCTATGCTGAGGGCCGTACCTACCCAGGACTGGAGGAAGAGCCTGCCTTCCAGGCTCTCTTTTTGCATAACATGCTAGAAAGCGTGCTGGGCGATGTCCCCATGCACTGCAGGACACACCGCCTCTCCAGGCAAGACGTTCGTAATTACACAAAGATGGTTTGGGAAACCCACTTAAAATTTCAAATGAATTCCCTAACTGTTCCTGCTGTGCATTTCAGTTAGCGTGCCTTTGGCAAAGAATTAAGTAAGCAGCCTACAGTAAGTCTGAGTTGCTGTATAGAATCATTAGAGGGTGAAGCTGATCTCTCTAAAAGAGAACCGCCAGTCACCTTATCAGGTGATTTGCATAACCCCCCCCTCCTTTCTCTCTGGACACAATGGAGACCCCCTGCAAACAGTTCATCTCATCTGTGGCACAGAGCCTTCAGACAGGCTACTCTGAGTTTTTGCAGAAATTAAACCTCAGTGAGTGCCAAGAGGAGATCAACTTGTTACTGAACAGCAGATCTGATGTAGTTACATCATCCAAGGGTCCATTGTTAAAATGCTTGCTACTGACTTTCTACCAACAAGCCTGTCTCTTGGTTCAGAGTAAAGCTGCCCTAGAGAACGAAGTGGTAGCACTAAAGGAGCAAAGTGCTTGTTGCAGGAGCAGGAATCACCCAAGGAGTACTACTGGCGCTTCAGGCCCGCCTATGCTCAGGGCCGTACCTACCCAGGACTGGAGGAAGAGCCTGCCTTCCAGGCTCTCTTTTTGCATAACATGCTAGAAAGCGTGCTGGGCGATGTCCCCATGCACTGCAGGACACACCGCCTCTCCAGGCAAGACGTTCGTAATTACACAAAGATGGTTTGGGAAACCCACTTAAAATTTCAAATGAATTCCTTAACTGTTCCTGCTGTGCATATCAGTTAGCGTGCCTTTGGCAAAGACCACCGTTTCATAGAAACACTCGCACCCGGAACCCAGGACCGATAGCCCAGACTTTGTGCAGCACTCCTGAAGGAATATAGCCGGTACTGGGATCCTGCCTCCGCCACGCTCGGTGCCCTCGCCGTTCTACACAAGGAGCAGGAATCACCCAAGGAGTACTACTGGCGCTTCAGGCCCGCCTATGCTCAGGGCCGTACCTACCCAGGACTGGAGGAAGAGCCTGCCTTCCAGGCTCTCTTTTCACATAACATGCACGAAAGCATGCTGGGCGATGTCCCCATGCACTGCAGGACACACCGCCTCTCCAGGCAAGACGTTCGTAATTACACAAAGATGGTTTGGGAAACCCACTTAAAATTTCAAATTCATTCCCTAACTGTTCCTGCTGTGCATTTCAGTTAGCGTGCCTTTGGCAAAGAATTAAGTAAGCAGCCTACAGTAAGTCTGAGTTGCTGTATAGAATCATTAGAGGGTGAAGCTGACCTCTCTAAAAGAGAACCGCCAGTCATCTTATCAGGGGATTTGCATACCCCCCCCTCCTTTCTCTCTGGACACAATGGAGACCCCCTGCAAACAGTTCATCTCATCTGTGGCACAGAGCCTTCAGACAGGCTACTCTGAGTTTTTGCAGAAATTAAACCTCAGTGAGTGCCAAGAGGAGATCAACTTGTTACTGAACAGCAGATCTGATGTAGTTACATCATCCAAGGGTCCATTGTTAAAATGCTTGCTACTGACTTTCTACCAACAAGCCTGTCTCTTGGTTCAGAGTAAAGCTGCCCTAGAGAACGAAGTGGTAGCACTAAAGGAGCAAAGTGCTTGTTGCAGGAGCAGGAATCACCCAAGGAGTACTACTGGCGCTTCAGGCCCGCCTATGCTCAGGGCCGTACCTACCCAGGACTGGAGGAAGAGCCTGCCTTCCAGGCTCTCTTTTTGCATAACATGCTAGAAAGCGTGCTGGGCGATGTCCCCATGCACTGCAGGACACACCGCCTCTCCAGGCAAGACGTTCGTAATTACACAAAGATGGTTTGGGAAACCCACTTAAAATTTCAAATGAATTCCTTAACTGTTCTTGCTGTGCATATCAGTTAGCGTGCCTTTGGCAAAGACCACCGTTTCATAGAAACACTCGCACCCGGAACCCAGGACCGATAGCCCAGACTTTGTGCAGCACTCCTGAAGGAATATAGCCGGTACTGGGATCCTGCCTCCGCCACGCTCGGTGCCCTCGCCGTTCTACACAAGGAGCAGGAATCACCCAAGGAGTACTACTGGCGCTTCAGGCCCGCCTATGCTCAGGGCCGTACCTACCCAGGACTGGAGGAAGAGCCTGCCTTCCAGGCTCTCTTTTCACATAACATGCACGAAAGCATGCTGGGCGATGTCCCCATGCACTGCAGGACACACCGCCTCTCCAGGCAAGACGTTCGTAATTACACAAAGATGGTTTGGGAAACCCACTTAAAATTTCAAATTCATTCCCTAACTGTTCCTGCTGTGCATTTCAGTTAGCGTGCCTTTGGCAAAGAATTAAGTAAGCAGCCTACAGTAAGTCTGAGTTGCTGTATAGAATCATTAGAGGGTGAAGCTGACCTCTCTAAAAGAGAACCGCCAGTCATCTTATCAGGGGATTTGCATACCCCCCCCTCCTTTCTCTCTGGACACAATGGAGACCCCCTGCAAACAGTTCATCTCATCTGTGGCACAGAGCCTTCAGACAGGCTACTCTGAGTTTTTGCAGAAATTAAACCTCAGTGAGTGCCAAGAGGAGATCAACTTGTTACTGAACAGCAGATCTGATGTAGTTACATCATCCAAGGGTCCATTGTTAAAATGCTTGCTACTGACTTTCTACCAACAAGCCTGTCTCTTGGTTCAGAGTAAAGCTGCCATAGAGAACGAAGTGGTAGCACTAAAGGAGCAAAGTGCTTGTTGCAGGAGCAGGAATCACCCAAGGAGTACTACTGGCGCTTCAGGCCCGCCTATGCTCAGGGCCGTACCTACCCAGGACTGGAGGAAGAGCCTGCCTTCCAGGCTCTCTTTTTGCATAACATGCTAGAAAGCGTGCTGGGCGATGTCCCCATGCACTGCAGGACACACCGCCTCTCCAGGCAAGACGTTCGTAATTACACAAAGATGGTTTGGGAAACCCACTTAAAATTTCAAATGAATTCCTTAACTGTTCCTGCTGTGCATATCAGTTAGCGTGCCTTTGGCAAAGACCACCGTTTCATAGAAACACTCGCACCCGGAACCCAGGACCGATAGCCCAGACTTTGTGCAGCACTCCTGAAGGAATATAGCCGGTACTGGGATCCTGCCTCCGCCACGCTCGGTGCCCTCGCCGTTCTACACAAGGAGCAGGAATCACCCAAGGAGTACTACTGGCGCTTCAGGCCCGCCTATGCTCAGGGCCGTACCTACCCAGGACTGGAGGAAGAGCCTGCCTTCCAGGCTCTCTTTTCACATAACATGCACGAAAGCATGCTGGGCGATGTCCCCATGCACTGCAGGACACACCGCCTCTCCAGGCAAGACGTTCGTAATTACACAAAGATGGTTTGGGAAACCCACTTAAAATTTCAAATTCATTCCCTAACTGTTCCTGCTGTGCATTTCAGTTAGCGTGCCTTTGGCAAAGAATTAAGTAAGCAGCCTACAGTAAGTCTGAGTTGCTGTATAGAATCATTAGAGGGTGAAGCTGACCTCTCTAAAAGAGAACCGCCAGTCATCTTATCAGGGGATTTGCATACCCCCCCCTCCTTTCTCTCTGGACACAATGGAGACCCCCTGCAAACAGTTCATCTCATCTGTGGCACAGAGCCTTCAGACAGGCTACTCTGAGTTTTTGCAGAAATTAAACCTCAGTGAGTGCCAAGAGGAGATCAACTTGTTACTGAACAGCAGATCTGATGTAGTTACATCATCCAAGGGTCCATTGTTAAAATGCTTGCTACTGACTTTCTACCAACAAGCCTGTCTCTTGGTTCAGAGTAAAGCTGCCCTAGAGAACGAAGTGGTAGCACTAAAGGAGCAAAGTGCTTGTTGCAGGAGCAGGAATCACCCAAGGAGTACTACTGGCGCTTCAGGCCCGCCTATGCTCAGGGCCGTACCTACCCAGGACTGGAGGAAGAGCCTGCCTTCCAGGCTCTCTTTTTGCATAACATGCACGAAAGCGTGCTGGGCGATGTCCCCATGCACTGCAGGACACACCGCCTCTCCAGGCAAGACGTTCGTAATTACACAAAGATGGTTTGGGAAACCCACTTAAAATTTCAAATTAATTCCCTAACTGTTCCTGCTGTGCATTTCAGTTAGCGTGCCTTTGGCAAAGAATTAAGTAAGCAGCCTACAGTAAGTCTGAGTTGCTGTATAGAATCATTAGAGGGTGAAGCTGACCTCTCTAAAAGAGAACCGCCAGTCACCTTATCAGGGGATTTGCATAACCCCCCCTCCTTTCTCTCTGGACACAATGGAGACCCCCTGCAAACAGTTCATCTCATCTGTGGCACAGAGCCTTCAGACAGGCTACTCTGAGTTTTTGCAGAAATTAAACCTCAGTGAGTGCCAAGAGGAGATCAACTTGTTACTGAACAGCAGATCTGATGTAGTTACATCATCCAAGGGTCCATTGTTAAAATGCTTGCTACTGACTTTCTACCAACAAGCCTGTCTCTTGGTTCAGAGTAAAGCTGCCCTAGAGAAGGAAGTGGTAGCACTAAAGGAGCAAAGTGCTTGTTGCAGGAGCAGGAATCACCCAAGGAGTACTACTGGCGCTTCAGGCCCGCCTATGCTCAGGGCCGTACCTACCCAGGACTGGAGGAAGAGCCTGCCTTCCAGGCTCTCTTTTTGCATACCATGCTAGAAAGAGTGCTGGGCGATGTCCCCATGCACTGCAGGACACACCGCCTCTCCAGGCAAGACGTTCGTAATTACACAAAGATGGTTTGGGAAACCCACTTAAAATTTCAAATTAATTCCCTAACTGTTCCTGCTGTGCATTTCAGTTAGCGTGCCTTTGGCAAAGAATTAAGTAAGCAGCCTACAGTAAGTCTGAGTTGCTGTATAGAATCATTAGAGGGTGAAGCTGACCTCTCTAAAAGAGAACCGCCAGTCACCTTATCAGGTGATTTGCATAACCCCCCCTCCTTTCTCTCTGGACACAATGGAGACCCCCTGCAAACAGTTCATCTCATCTGTGGCACAGAGCCTTCAGACAGGCTACTCTGAGTTTTTGCAGAAATTAAACCTCAGTGAGTGCCAAGAGGAGATCAACTTGTTACTGAACAGCAGATCTGATGTAGTTACATCATCCAAGGGTCCATTGTTAAAATGCTTGCTACTGACTTTCTACCAACAAGCCTGTCTCTTGGTTCAGAGTAAAGCTGCCCTAGAGAAGGAAGTGGTAGCACTAAAGGAGCAAAGTGCTTGTTGCAGGAGCAGGAATCACCCAAGGAGTACTACTGGCGCTTCAGGCCCGCCTATGCTCAGGGCCGTACCTACCCAGGACTGGAGGAAGAGCCTGCCTTCCAGGCTCTTTTTTTGCATAACATGCTAGAAAGCGTGCTGGGCGATGTCCCCATGCACTGCAGGACACACCGCCTCTCCAGGCAAGACGTTCGTAATTACACAAAGATGGTTTGGGAAACCCACTTAACATTTCAAATTAATTCCCTAACTCAGGTGTGTCAAACTGATCCAGTAAAGGGCCGCTGTGGTTGCAGGTTTTCATTCCAACCAAGCAAGAACACACCTGACTTGACTTATTCACCTACCTGATTTGCCTTCACACCTTGATTGGTTGGATCAGGTATGTTCTTGCTTGGTTGGAATGAAAACCTGCAGCCACAGCGGCCCTTTACTGGATCAGTCTGACACACCTGCCCTAACTGTTCCTGCTGTGCATTTCAGTTAGCTTGCCTTTGGCAAAGAATTAAGTAAGCAGCCTACAGTAAGTCTGAGTTGCTGTATAGAATCATTAGAGGGTGAAGCTGACCTCTCTAAAAGAGAACTGCCAGTCACCTTATCAGGTGATTTGCATAACCCCCCCTCCTTTCTCTCTGGACACAATGGAGACCCCCTGCAAACAGTTCATCTCATCTGTGGCACAGAGCCTTCAGACAGGCTACTCTGAGTTTTTGCAGAAATTAAACCTCAGTGAGTG
Organism: Eutrigla gurnardus; assembly: GCF_963514095.1. NCBI lineage: Eukaryota > Metazoa > Chordata > Actinopteri > Perciformes > Triglidae > Eutrigla > Eutrigla gurnardus. Next base: position 22,289,754 of record NC_139936.1, read on the forward strand.
CCAAGAGGAGATCAACTTGTTACTGAACAGCAGATCTGATGTAGTTACATCATCCAAGGGTCCGTTGTTAAAATGCTTGATACTGACTTTCTACCAACAAGCCTGTCTCTTGGTTCAGAGTAAAGCTGCCCTAGAGAAGGAAGTGGTAGCACTAAAGGAGCAAAGTGCTTGTCGCAGGAGCAGGAATCACCCAAGGAGTACTACTGGCGCTTCAGGCCCGCCTATGCTCAGGGCCGTACCTACCCAAGACTGGAGGAAGAGCCTGCCTTCCAGGCTCTCTTTTTGCATAACATGCACGAAAGCGTGCTGGGCGATGTCCCCATGCACTGCAGGACACACCGCCTCTCCAGGCAAGACGTTCGTAATTACACAAAGATGGTTTGGGAAACCCACTTAAAATTTCAAATGAATTCCCTAACTGTTCCTGCTGTGCATTTCAGTTAACTGTGATTCAAGTGCGGCACAGACACACACCTCTGCCTTCTCCTCTCCCTGCTTGACTTGCTCGTATACAACTCCACATGTCTCTGAGAGGATGAAGCCCCTAGAAAAAGAAGAGGAGTAGAATGGGCATTCCCATTCAAATCAACGTAGCAGTGGCATTCACTTTAATGTGTACGGTTGTTTTTACTGTTATAGGGGTCTAAGAGAGCCTGACAGAAGAATGTGTTGATTAAAAAAGCATTATGACCACAATATCCGAACAGCCAACTACTATCTATCTGTTTGATATTGTTTATTAGATAGAAAAAATCAAAACAATCAAATAGAAATCTCTGTGCACGAACACGCAAGTGCGCGCGCACACACACACACACACACACACACACACACACACACACACAAACGCAAGCTCGCACACACAGACAGTAATGCCTGGGAGAACAGGAGCATATTAATTAGCATTTGAATGCTCAGTTACACAGTTATGATGGACTTGAAGTAATTAGGCAGCTAGTTCCAGGGAGCAGGATCACAATAACTGAAGGGTACGGGTACGGCTAGTCTAGACCACCTCTGCCTGAAGACAGACAGGTTTTATAGTCCTGCAAAGAGAGCGTTTTTCCAAGAATTAAGTTGCTACTCGGAGGGGGGTACTTTTCTAAAATCCCTGTTCACATGCTGTTGAATCATTACGATAATGGTCAGTGACCTGGCTGACTCCGCTTCGTTAGATGGTGCTGTAGCCCTTTCTACAAGACGGTGTTAGAGCTACTTCCGGTACATTGCTACTTAAAAACAATAACACTATCTGGCGGCATACAGACAAAGATGGCGTTCGAGGAGTTAGACAGAGTAGTGTTGGCGTACATGTTGGGCATTTTGCAGTGTTTGGAAGACCATATGAACAACACAGTTTTTGGTTTCGGTGATACGACACAAACTGTGCCGTCGGCGGTTGATATTACAAGCTATCGCGGAATACGACGGCACTATTTATTTATTTTTTTCAAAACTTTATTTCAAATCACAATTTCCGTACATTTCAATTTGAAATACACATCTTTTAACAAAAACTAATTTGAGGAAAAAACATTTGCTTGTGTGACAGGTCGTTTCCCTTCCTGCCACTATATGGCACTGTACCAACTAGTTGGGCACCCTGAATGAGGGGCGGTACGATACACCCCTACATATAGAGGTGCAGACACACCTGTCTCTCGTTTCTTTCGGTGGCTGCAGCCTGTCCTTCGCTGTGGTTCGGCGTGGCTGTTGCGGGCTTACATTCCTCCTCATCCAGGTAATGCTCTTTGCCGGTCCTCTGTTGTGCATTTGTGCATAAATGGGCATTTTGATGACGCGATCTCCGCTCTTTGCAGCCAAGCGGCCGCTGGGGCTGTGGGAGACGAGGCGCTCTGCCGGAGGCCCTCCCGGGATGCGCTCACCTGTTCCTCTCAGGTGAGTGATTGACCCGCAGCACGAGCCGTTGTCCCTCCGTCGCTCTGGGTGTCACTGTAGCGTCGCGTCGTGAGGCCGTGGTGAATGGTTGGTCTGTGTCCAGCCACCCCTCCTGAAGATCCACGCTGCTGTTTTGGCTCTGTTAAATTGAGGGACGTCCTTTTTTTCCACTGATGATTTTCTGTTTGTTAATCAGCTGTGTGGCTGTCCCATGAATGTGTCCTAACGAGCTGGTCAGTGGAGCGCTTTTGGCGTGGTCACTATAAAGCTGCCCACATTTAAAGGGGCACTCCACTGTGTTCATTGATTTGTGCTTTAGTAATTAGTTTCCATTTTTGTGAGTTCATCTTTGTGTATTTCTGTGTTTTTGTTTTCATTGTTTTGTCACACCAGCCCTTTGTTGCACCCGGTTGCATGTTTTAACTTGTTTTGTGTGTTTTGGTTAGGTGCTGTGGTCCAAGGCGGCAGTTCCGTCCCTGGTGGTGGTCCCCCTTCACGAGTGTCCAGTGTGTGTGTGTGAGTGTTGTTTCACAGGTGTTTAATTTACAGACCTCCATATTTTTGGTTTGGTCCTGCCGCCAGTAGACTACCGTCCTGCTTTTGATCTGTTATTGTAGGGTGTAATGTTATGCAACTGGTGTGTGTGTGTGTGTAGTGTGTGTGTGTGTGTAGTTTTGATTATTTTGCTGATTGACGTATGTTAAATAAAGGGTTCTTTAATTTGAAAACCGTCTCTTGCCCCTGTGGTATATCGAACCCGTGTGACCTCCTTCATAAAAAGTTACCTTAGAATTTCCTGGGGGTGAAATTACCCCAGGTGGCGTTGTTGCAACTCTAACTCCTTAACCATCATGCCACACTTGCAACACATAAACAAGATAAAATAAAATAATCACAGGGATTGACATTTCAACAAAGGTGCTTTAAGCGTGTTAAAATAACACAGGATTGTAACTTAAAGAGCAAGAGTGTGACGGACTACTACCGTACCACTAACTGTGGGCAGCGCACACACACACACACACACATACACACACACACAATGCACATTGCTCCGTGGTGTTGCCGGCTGCAAGCAGCACACACACCGGTGCGCACACACGCACCTGGCACACGGCTCTCGGACCCGTTCACGTCGGAGCGAACACACATGCGCCTGACTGACGGCTCGCCGACACCCACACCCATCCGACACACGACTCTCGGACCCCTTCACGTCGGAGTTAAAGTCCACCTACAATTCCTAACCGCTTAGTAGTATGATCAAGGGTGCACACTTGTTCACGCTACTGTTTTCAGGATACATACATACATACTTACACCCGCAGTACACAAATGAATGAAACACAGAAACACTCACCTGGACCTCGCCCACGCAGGAAAAAACGGGGGCGAAATCATTTCCGCTCTATAAAGGAGTAGGACAGGTTATGTGACCATGAATAAAAATGTTTTTTATTTTCATGGAGATTGTGTGGCCAAATAGACTTGTTTGTGTATGGCGAAATGTTTGGAGGACATGGTAAAATGAGTGTGTAAAACACACTCATGTTTAAACAACATGTAGAGGTTTCATTTGCCAATTAAAATCCTTAATTGTTAAATTGTTGTAAATGTGGATGCCCAGGGGAGGGGTTTTGGGTTTAAAAGGAGGCCATTTTGACTCGGTAAGGTCAGTCTGATCATGGCTACAGAGAAGGTAGGAACTCAGACAGAGGGAATTGCTCAGCTTTTTGTTTTGTTTTTGTACAGTATGTTTGTTATTTTCACTTTTGTAAATATTTGCACTGCTGCATTGTGGAGGTTGGGATAATTAAAATCTATATTTCACATATATTTTTTCGACTACGCCATCATTATTGTTTTTGGGGAGATTAAAGGAGAACCCCGCTACAAAGAGACTTTGACATTGTTTCATATAATTCGTTAATAGACTGGTTTTCTTCCGATAATACCTTTAGGGATGTTATATCGTTTTTAATTTCATTTTTAAAACAGTTTATGGTGGGTTTGCTGTTATTCCATTTATTTTTGTGTATATGATATTTTACCATTATGAGAATTATGTTCACCATTTTGGATACCTTTTTTGACAGACAATCCATATAAATCATTACTTGAAATCTGTTAAACAAAGAATAGTTAGTCCCAATATTTAACCATAGATAAACATCTTTCCAGAACATCTTTGTGACCGAACAAGAGAAGAACAGGTGTTCAATTATTTCGTGTTCTGTCATACAGAAAACGCATGGACTTACTTCAAAATTGAACCTTTTCCTCATAGTTTCAGCAGCAGGATAAATATTGTTTATTAATTTGAACTGAATTTCTTTTACCTTGGGTGAAATTGGCCATTTAAGATAGCTACAATAAGTCTTCGTTAATGTCACTTCATCATCTGTTATCTTTATTTTTGCTGACTTTTTGATATCATGGAATAGCTTTTCACACTTCTAAGTACTTTGTTGTTACATTTTCTTTCACCAAATTTCAATTCACCAATTTTTAAATCAAGTAGTTTAACAGTCGCATTTGAGTTTGTAAGAATATTTTTAATCATGTATTTTAAGGGAAGTGGAATAGCCCTGCTGATTTGGTTAAATTCTCTATGAGAGCATTTTAAATTGAACTTTTTTACAAATGCATTACGACGGCATTATTTATGACGGCGTCGGCGCTTCCTTCCACTTCCGGGTGAAATCCCCGGTGAAAATTCTCGCGCATGCGCAGGACGCGAACACGATTCAATCTCGTTCACAAGGCGGCACAAGTCAGATAAACAACGACTCAAGCCAGGGGTTGCAATCGGCTTCAAAAATCCTACACGTTTCTTATCCTGTACACATGAATTCGATACGGTTTTGATGGGTTTAAGATCGTATAAAGCTCGCCCATGTGAATGCACTGACTGTAATACTGAACCAGTTTCTTAGAGTTATTTTAAAAAAATGCTCCAAGATTTGACATATTTTTTAAGTGATAAAACACATGACAAAATGTCCTGTCTGTGAATTTTAAGAGTAACTACGACTCTTTTTAGTATTCAGATGGAAAGAGTGTCTGGACATCCAGCAATTAATATCATTACTGCAGTCTACTTCAGTTTTCTAACAGGACTGAGATCATCAGAGCTAAGGGAAATGTACAACTGGGTACTACTGATTGAAACAAAGATGCTTCTGTTATTAATTGAAAACCAGTTAAGAACAGGAACTTCTAAACAAACTGAATGATAGAGCTGTTGAGAACAAATGTTGTGATAGATGTAATGCAGTGTAGTTTAAGCTTTTCAGCATCCAGCAACCACACCATAATTTCTGCAGAAATTGCCTTTCTTACAGTTCAATGTCTGTTCTACTCCTATTTTATTTCTATGAGGCAGTTGCCCAAGCTCTCTTACTGACAGAGAGCCTCATATCCAAGACACTCATGATTTGGCCTCCTCTGGCCTGGCACTTAAAAAGAATAAGGGGAAAGATGAAAGAGGCTTGTGGAAGGGGCAATAGAAATGCACAGGAAGAGATCACCAGATCTTCCTGTTGATTTTTAAGAAAACATTTGGCTTCGGAAACAAGATTGTAGATAGGACTAAGAATTGTCCCTTTGTCAAAGACTCCATTCACCTCCATGGTTCACCAATACAGATGTTTTCTCTTACTTTGCCTGATTAGCCCTTTTCCCGGTTGGTGTGAACAGACATTACTTGATTGTCATCTCTCTGATCTTCCCAGTTGTGACCTTACACAACTCCAGCAAAGCTCTGTCTAACTCAAGCACCAACTCAAGCCTAATTAGCATATGCATGGTCTTTAAAATTCAGATTTTGCACAGTTAATGTGAGGATAGGAAACTTCTGAAAGTAGAAATCCTCCTCTTTGAAAAGAAAAGTTGAATTCATAAACAACAAAACACACACTTATCAAATCCAACTCACAGCTTTGCGCTCAAAGCCTTATTTTACTACTACTACTTTTTAGAATATACAAATATTAGATATTGCTGTAAACTTGACTTTGCTGACTTCATGCCTTTTCTCCACACTATGTTTTAATATATCACTTGTCAAAGACAAACTTCCATTAAAACAAAGGTTATATAGTTTCCATAAAAACAGGTGGATGGAAATGTATTTACAGATAAACATAAGATGAGTTTTCAACTGATAAAACCAATTCACAACCTCTAATTGAGGGGGGGATCTCAATAGCGAAAGGGGAATGCTAATCTAAAAAAAAAACAGCTTTTGAGATTTTATTCAAAAAGCTGCTTGGAATGTTAGGAGTGCAAGTAAACGCCACCAGCGGGTGAAGAAGAGGAAGAAGGTCAGCATGGTTCCCATATTCTCTGAGACAGGGTGGTCCCTTGAGATCAATATGCCAAATTGGCAACACACTTACATTATATGAACCAACAGCTATAATTTAAAGAAATAAAAAAAGTAAATCAAGGAGTTAGGAGGAAATAGAGACAGTAAAACACACTAGCCATTGCTCAAGAAAACACACTTGCACTTTTTAATTTCCATCTCGTTTCTTAAAATGATGAGCCTGGCTTTGGCTACAACTGTCAAAAATTATCTTCGGATGGTCTTCAGAACCATGGACAGAGAAGATTGGAATGACCTTGGCTGTTTAGCACCATGGACTGAGACAACAAGGAAAAGCTTAGATGTTCAGCACCATGGACAGAGACAACCAGGAGAAGTTTGCTGTTCAGAACCATGGACAGAGACAACCAGGAGAAGTTTGCTATTCAGCACCATGGACAGAGACAACCAGGAAAAGTTTGCTGTTCAGAACCATGGACAGAGACAACCAGGAGAAGTTTGCTGTTCAGCACCATGGACAGAGACAACCAGGAGAAGATTGATATTCAGCACCATGGACAGAGACAACCAGGAGCAGCTTGCTGTCCAGCACCATGGCTAGCTCCCACACCCCAAAACACCAGTTGCAGCAGTAGGCGGGTACATTTATGAAAAAAAAAAAAACACCTAACCCTAAAACAATTCTAACAAAATGTTTTCCAACTGTTTTTGTAGTAGTAGGTGTCCTTAATAACATACTAAAAGTTTACCAAATTCTGAGCACTATAAAGGTGTAATTTTCAAGATGCCGTCGAGGATGTGTAAGAAACCCTTAAAATAGCCTTGCTCCTTCAATATTTGACCTTGTCAAGTAATCTTGGTATCTAATCCCATGTTTTCTGGGTCTATGAATCCATTGGACTTGTCTAAATTGCACTGACATGATCACATACCGATGATTTTGTGAAATTACTGTACTTTTTTCCGGATCACACAGCAAAGCTTAATTCTGATTGGCTGGTTAGGTCTATCATCTGGCTTTCATGTGCGTGTCACATAAACAAAAGGGCTATTTCACTCAAATGTCACCTGGAAGTCTGCAAAATGGAAACAACAACACTAACAGCCATTAGATTTGAAATAATGAACAATATGAACACAAAAATGTTGCCTCTTCTGTCTTATTTATCGAACCACAGTGACCTATTTTGTTTAATGGCTCCTATCTAAAAAACTACAGTTAACCCTTAGTTTTTTTTTTTTTTTTTTTTTTTTTTGTTCTCATGGTTAGGGCCTAGTAACCTGGCTCCAAAGCCATTGGCTCTTAGTTTTGTCAACAAACAGCACGTTTAGTAGAAAGTGCAAATTTCCTATGTAAGGTAATATTTAACAGTATGTTGTGGGCTGTTAGGCTCATGTTGTGCAATATAGTAGTTGTTAATATTAATAATAATCATAACAAAGACAATATTTATATAGTCCTCATCAAAACAAGCAACGGTGCAACCTCTTTCAGCGTTGCATCTTCAAGATGCCAAGAAGCCAAGTTGAGGACGGAGCTGGCTGAGAAAGAACGGTGCCAGGTGAGGAACGTCCAACTGACGGAGGACCAGAGGAGGGAACTGGAGGACAAGTTCCAAAAGGACCTGGCCAAGTCCCAGCAGAGCACGGAGACAAGCATCTGCCTGCTGGAGAGCAAAGTCCAACAGATGGAGGACGAGAATAAGGAACTGGAGGACAAGTTCCAAAAGGACCTGGCTGTGTCCCAGCAGAGCTCGGAGACAAGCATCCACCTGCTGGAGACAAAAGTCCAACAGATGGAGGACGAGAAAAAGGAACTGGAGGACAAGTTCCAAAAGGACCTGGCTGTGTCTCAGCAGAGTTTGGAGACAGGCATCCGCCTGCTGGAGACAAAAGTCCAACAGATGGAGGATGAGAAAAAGGAACTGAAGGAGAAGTTCCAAAAGGACCTGGCTGCGTCCCAGCAGACCTCGGAGACAAGCATCCACCTGCTGGAGACAAAAGTCCAACAGATGGAGGAGAAAAAGGAACTGGAGGACAAGTTCCAAAAGGACCTGGCTGTGTCTCAGCAAAGTTTGGAGACAGGCATCCGCCTGCTGGAGACAAAAGTCCAACAGATGGAGGATGAGAAAAAGGAACTGAAGGACAAGTTCCAAAAGGACCTGGCTGCGTCCCAGCAGAGCTCGGAGACAAGCATCCACCTGCTGGAGACAAAAGTCCAACAGATGGAGGATGAGAAAAAGGAACTGGAGGACAAGTTCCAAAAGGACCTGGCTGTGTTTCAGCAGAGCTCGGAGACAGGCATCCGCCTGCTGGAGACAAAAGTCCAACAGATGGAGGATGAGTGTTATGTCTGGGGTTAAGTATGGTCTTATCTTTTGCAGACATGTCTTGTTTGGTTCTGTTCTGTGGTGTTTTTGTCTCCCTCCTGTCACTTTTCAGCAATCAAGCCCTGGGCTCATCATCACCCACCCCACCTGTTCCGAGTCAGCAATCAAGCTTCCCCTCACCTTATGTATAGTCCCCTTTGTGTTGAGTTCTGTTGGTCGGCTGTTTTTGGGGAGCAAGCGAGGACAGGTAGATACTCTGGAGTATACATATTGCATCACGTAGGTTTTCCTGCTGTTACAAACCCTAGGTTAGAGTGTGCACCACCCACTGTATTTATGGTGCTTAGCACCTGTCAGGGGGGGGGGGGGGGTGGGTTATTGTTTTCTTTGTTTCCTTTGGTGCCACACTAAGTCCTCCTTGCCCCCTGTGCTGCTTGTTGTTTTTTTTGAGTAAATAAATACTACTGTTTGCCACTTGATTGCTTCTCGGTTTTGTGTCATTGCACCCTCACCATACGTCTGTTGCCTTATGTTGCGCCCTACTATCGAGTCACCACCAAGGGGCGTAACATAAATGGGGGCTCATCCGGGATCATAATCCATTTAAGCAACAGACATGAGTGTTGGTGTGCAGGGTGCACGTCAAATAGGCTGCTAGTTGGGCTAATTTAGTTAGGTTGGTTGTGTCGTTTCTTTACCTCAGTAAATATGGCTGTTTTTGCTATTGAGGAGTTTCTTGGTGATCCTTCGGTTGAGCGTCTTGACCATTATAGGAAAGATGATCTGATTGCCATTGCGGCACATTTTGGTGTGAGCTTTTCCAAAAGCATGGTAAAGGCTGAGTTGAAAGAAGCTGTGGTGCGTTTGTTGGTGGACAAGAATGTGCTCATAACGGGGGACGGTGAATCTGTTGTTTCTCCCCCTTTCCCTCATTTTTACCAAGGGAAAGACCATGATGAGGTTAAGGAGGTTGTAGGGGGGGAGTCAGTTATGGTTAGGGCCTCCGAGATAGAGTTTAAGACTCCTCGTACAGTGCCCAAATTTGGATTTGGATGTCCGCCTTAGGGTACGTCTAGCACGGTTGCAGTTCGAGGCAGAGGCGAAGGAGAGAGATGCTGAATACAGTCATCGGCTGGCTGTTCGGAGAATGGAGCTGGAAATGGAGGCTGAGATCTCCAACCGCCGGATGGCGAATGAGGTTAAAATAAAGCAACTAGAACTAGAGGCTGCTGCTAAAGCTGTGAGTCCTGCTCAACGCTCTCCCATGCCTATGAGAGGTTTTGAGGTGAGCAGGAATGTAGCTCTAGTACCTCAGTTTCGTGAGGCTGAGGTAGACTCTTATTTTAGCGCTTTTGAGCGAGTGGCTACCTCTTTGGACTGGCCTTCAGAGGTCTGGGCTATATTGCTCCAATGTAAGTTGACTGGGAAAGCCCAGGATGTTTTATCCTCTCTCTCTCTAGAAGACAGCTTGTCTTATGAGGCTATCAAGACAGCTGTGCTTCGAGCCTACGAGCTTGTGCCAGAGGCTTATAGACAGAAGTTTAGAGCTCACAAAAAGTTGTCAGGCAAAACTTTTGTGGAGTTCGCCCGCGAGAAGGAGACTTTGTTTAAGCGTTGGTGTAAAGCGAGTAACGTGTTGGATTTTAATTCTCTGTCTGAGTTGATGTTACTCGAAGAGTTCAAAAATAGCCTGTCTGACCGCTTGGTAACGTATCTCAATGAGCAAAAAGTTGCGACGTTGGCACAGGCTGCGGTGCTCGCTGACGAGTTTGTGTTAACTCATATGCAAACGTTTGGTACTCCCCGAAATGATAGTCGACTTGTTCTTCCCTTTGCTCAGAATCCACCTAATACGCAGGCTAGTCCGCCCCGCCCGTTAGCTCCACGCTACAATGAGGAACGGGAGTGTTACTATTGTCATAAGATGGGGCACATTAAGAATGACTGTTTTTTGTTAAAACGCAAGCAGTCACAGCCAACTAATCAACCAAAAGAGGTTGGTTTGGTCCAGACATTGATAGCTCCAATGTCAATGGTTCTGGACAAGTTAAGTGATAAACTAGACTCCAGTTATGAACCTTTCATGTTGCATGGTCGGGTTTCTCTCAGTGGCAGTGAGTTGGACCAGTGTCCAGTGCGCATACTGAGAGATACAGGGGCAGCACAGTCTTTTATATTGTCAGACGTGTTACCTTTCTCTGATGAGTCATCACTTGGCTCTAGTGTGTTGGTGCAAGGCATTGAGATGGGTTTTGTGTCTGTGCCTCTCCATCAGATACACTTAAACTGCGGTTTAGCACAGGGAGTGTTCAAAGTGGGCGTGCGCCCATCATTACCAGTGAGAGGTGTCACTTTTCTGTTGGGGAATGACATTGCTGGTGGCAGAGTTATGCCAGTTTTAGAGGTTTTGGAACACCCTGAGGTTTTGCAACCTGATGTATTGGCTCAGAAGTTTCCTGAAGTGTTTTCAGTTTGTGCAGTCACCCGTGCTCAAGCACGTAGTTTGGGGGAGGTAGTTGATCTGTCAGAGACTATGTTTGTGACGGAGTTGTCTGATACACCTGCTTTCCCACTTATCTCCAATCCGCCTACTGATGAGACGAGTGACCCAGTAACGCTTCAGCAGGATAAGTCTACCTCTGAGACAACATCTAAGTTGCCTATGTCTCGTCACAATCTTATCATGGCTCAGAAGGGAGATGCTAGTCTAGCCCGATGTTTTGCCTCTGCTCTTGCTCCAGAGATGGTTAGAAACAAGGAAGTGTCATATTTTGTGGATAATGATGTCCTGTTGCGCAGGTGGAAATCTCGTGTGGATATCGAGAATGAGTGGAGTTATGTGGTTCAGGTTGTCGTGCCTACCTCATATCGACAGTCTGTTTTATCTCTAGCTCATGATCATCCCTGGTCTGGACATTTAGGGATCACAAAAACCTATGACCGAGTTTTAAAGCACTTCTTCTGGCCCGGGTTAAAAAGAGATGTAGCCAGGTTTTGTCGCACCTGTCATGTGTGCCAAGTTACAGGGAAGCCTAACCAGGTCATTAAACCTGCCCCACTTCACCCGATTCCAGCTATGGGGGAGCCGTTTGAGCATGTGCTGGTAGATTGTGTTGGTCCTCTGCCGAAAACAAAGTCTGGTAACCAGTTCCTGTTGACGATTATGTGTGTAGCTACACGGTACCCTGAGGCTATTCCTCTTAGGAAGATAACATCTCAGTCTGTAGTAAAAGCCCTGATCAAGTTTTTCTCTACGTTTGGACTGCCTAAGATAGTACAAACCGATCAAGGTACTAACTTCCTTTCAGGTATATTCGAACAGGTGTTAAAATCATTGTCCATCTCGCACAGAATCTCAAGTGCTTATCACCCTGAGTCGCAGGGCGCCCTTGAAAGGTGGCATCAGACCTTCAAGTCTGTTTTGCGCAAGTACTGTCTGGAGAGCGGTAGAGACTGGGATGAAGGTGTTCCCCTAGCTCTATTCGCAGTCTGAGAAACAGTTCAAGAGTCACTGGGTTTTAGCCCAGCTGAACTGGTGTTTGGCCATGCAGTAAGAGGCCCGTCGGGGGTGTTAAAGGAGCAGCTTATGGAAGAGTCTCCACGTGCCAAACAAAACGTGTTGTCCTATGTGAGCAGGTTTAAAGAGCGGCTGCATGAGGCTTGCAGTGTCGCTAAGGAGAGTCTCTCTGCTGCACAGATCTCTATGAAACATCAGTTTGATAGAAAGGCACTTCAACGTTCTTTCCAGTCAGATGATATGGTTTTAGTTTTACTCCCCATCCCTAGCTCTTCTATGTGTGCTCGGTTTTCTGGTCCTTATTCTATTGTGAGGAGGTTAAGTGATACTGACTATGTTGTCAGGACTCCTGATAGGCGAAGGAAAACACGAGTGTGTCACATAAACATGTTAAAACGGTACCATCCTAGAGGCGATATGCAGGCTGAGATACGCAGGTTGTGTGGCCGCTGTGGGAGCTGCGGTGCCAGCAGCTGTGAGTTCTAGTCCTTCTATGCTCACAGTGAGTGATGAGGATGGGCTGAGTGGTCCCAAGGTCCAACAACAAACTCCTCGGTTATCCAACTCTGAGATGTTGTTGAACCTTCCTTCCTTAATGCCACACTTGAGTAAAGAGCAGGAAGCTGACATGGTGGGGCTCATTCATAATTTTCCTCGTCTATTTGGAGATGTTCCAACTCGCACTACTGTTTTGCAACATGACATAGATGTAGGTGATGCAAAGCCGATTAAGCAGCATCCCTATCGAGTAAACACAGTGAAGAGGTCACTGATGAAGCAGGAGGTTGCATATTTGTTGGAGCATCACTTGGCACACCACAGTTCAAGTCCATGGAGCGCCCCATGTCTGTTGGTTCCAAAGCCTGATAGCACGCCCCGTTTCTGCACGGATTATCACAAGGTAAATGCGGTCACGGTTCCTGACTCTTTTCCCATGCCGCGTATTGATGACTGCATAGATACCATTGGGTCCGCCTCCTATGTTACCAAGCTGGATCTCTTAAAAGGTTATTGGCAGGTACCACTTTCACCTAGAGCCTCAGAAATATCTGCCTTTGCTACACCTGATACCTTCCTCCAATATTCAGTTATGGCGTTTGGAATGCGAAATGCTCCGGCAACATTCCAACGGCTAGCGGCAACCAAATAATTTGTTGCTCCAGAACGTCTGCCTCCAACTTCAACCAAATTCCACTGCCAAAGAGTTTACTTCCAGATCATGGTGTGGATTGGAAAGGAAGTTGACATGAACACAGTGGATTGGGGATGGAAACTGGTGGAGAACCGGTTCCTGCCAGTTATGACCACCAAGACTGCTGCCCCAGAAGGCCTCCTGCAGATGATCAACTGCAATTGCACAGCTGCCTGCCGAACCCAACGGTGCAGTTGCAGGGCATATGGACTACCATGTATGCCTGCTTGTAGACCATGCCAACTTGAGAATTGTGAGAATCACAATAATCCACCTCTATGGGACGAAGAGTGAGACGACTAATGGTAAATCTAGTGAAGGTCACAGTGCAAAACAAATATAAAAAAATAAACCATAAGAAGAGGAAACAACTGAAGAAAATAGAAAAAGATATGTATAAATAAGAAAAGTATTTGTAAAAAAAGAAATAAAATAATAATATATATATATATATATATATATATATATATATATATATATATATATATATATATATATATATTAGGGCTGGGACTCGATTAAAAAAATTAATCTAATTAATAAGAGGCTTTGTAATTAATTCATCGAAATCAATTGCATTTTAATCGCATATAAATTTGACCTGAGAACAATGAGAAGTAATTTTTTTCACATGGATTTTTAGTATACCATTGAATAATGACTGAATACATAAGCTTAAGCAACAAAATATTGTTTATTTTTTTTCAACCAAGTCCAACAGACCAGTTCAATTTTTGCCATTAAGTGTAGCAATAGCATCTGGTGGAGTGTGGGTTGGGTGTGGGTCCTTGTACTTGGAGTCGGGCTAACGTCCACGCTAGCTACCACGCTAGTGTCCATGCTAGCTGCTATATGTTTTGCATTTTTGTGTAATTAATTCATCTTAATTAACGTCCTAATATATACATATATATATATATATATATATATCCCTGTGTAAGCGTGGGTTCTCTTCTCTTCCTCCCACAGTCCAAAGACATGCAGGATGGGGATAGTTCATTGATGACTGACTCTAAATTGCCCGTAGGTGTGAATGGTTGTCTGTCTCTACATGTAAGCCCTGTGATAGACTGGCGTCCTGTCCAGGGTGTACCCTGCCTTTACCCAATGACAGCTGGGATCAGCTCCAGCCCCTGAATACAGGGTCACGCGATGGATGGAAAACAAAAAAATTCAAGGGGTTAGCGGTACTGAGCCTTCACGTGGCAGCCCTGTTTTGACTAATTTTACAGTACCACACAGTTGTAATTAATTTACTCTTTGAATCAAAAGAATGGTTATGAACCACAGAAACCACCATTTACAATACAAGGCAAAAAATGATTTGCCTTGTATCGTAAAATGATACGAGAAAGGAGAAATATGCAATTACTTCAGGGAAATTGTACTTATTTTTCACATAAATATGCTTGTAAACATTCACTTTAATATATCATTTTACTTGTAATCACTTATTTATCATGCACATATGCTAATTAGAATATTAAATGGCTAAAACATGTATCAGATAGCAGTATTCCTGGTCTAGGAGGAATACAAAGGAGTAATGGTCATTTTAAGGACCTGGCGGTGGCCATTTTGAAAGTGGGGCCTTTCTGAGTATCACACTTTGGTAAACTTTATTATGTCCATAAGTACATCTGATACTACTATAATCCACTGAAAAACCTTTTGTTAGAATTTTTTGGGGGTCAAGTCATATTTGCATCTGACTACAGCTGCACAAACACACACACACTTGGGCAAATCCACGTTACGCCTGGTTCACACCGGACGCGGAAGCGCCGCGAATAGATGCGTAGCGGAGCCCGCTTCCATTCGGCGCCCCTGTTAAGGTACGTGTCCACAGGGATTTTAAACGCGAGTGGACGCGCCGCTTCCCAGTATTGCACGCTTGGCAGGCTACCACGAGAGGATGATTGACAGGTGTTCTCCTTCAAACACAGTTCATGGCTGCACCTGATTGGACGAATGCTTTCACAGCTGTCCTGTCTGCTCCGGAGTTCACGCAGACCAACATGGCGGCTCGTTTTTCTCTTATCTTTCTCTTATTCTACGAGAATAGTTCACTTCACAAAGGTGTTTCTGAAAACATTTTAAGCGAGAAATAAGCTATGCAGTTGCTGAATCTGTCTTTGTTTTAGATCGACAACATTCAGTTTAGAAGATTTTCGCGAGCCCGGCGCCTCTGATTAGCATGAAGTAGATTCGACTTCAACTTTATGCAAATGAGAAGCGGCCAGGAAATCACACAGAGAAACACGAGACAATCCGGTCAATTTTCAAAATAAAAGCAATTTTTAAAATAAAATACCGCGATTGACAAACGCGATCATATTTGTGTATCTCAACTCGCACTGGGAAACAGGAAGAGACAATACATTTAATAAATGTGAAGAGTAGATAAACAAATATGTGCATTTCAACGGTATATCTGCACTACTACTGTCTACTAGTGTCTACACTGTCTGTACTGTTTAGATACACAAATATGATCGCGTTTGTCAATCGCGGTATTTTATTTTGAAAATTGCTTTTATTTTGAAAATGACCGGATTGTCTCGTGTTCCTCTGTGTGATTTCCTGCCAGAATTGACGCGTTCGCTCACGGCACGCGCAAAAAATAGAGCAGACGCCGAAACGATCGCTTCACGGCGCGGGAGGGCCGCGCCTATTCGCGGCGCTCCGCGTCTGGTGCGAACGACACCATAGCTTAACAGGGGCGCCGAATGGAAGCGGGCTCCGCTACGCGTCTATTCGCGGCGCTTCCGTGTCCGCCGTGAACCAGGCGTGAACCAGGCGTGAACCAGGTGTGAACCAGGTGTGAACCAGGCGTGAACCAGGCGTTACGCCGGCTCTGCCACCCTGTGCTGCGCCACGAAACTAGGGCCCCTAGTGTTTAGCATGTGCGTGTCACCAAAAGAAGGACACAACACCTGATGACTGGATTCACTGGGAAAGAGAGGGACTCAATGAATTAAAGGAAACTTAATCTTCTGACTTTAGAGATCAGCAAAGCACCATTTGGATAAGCCTAGCCCTATTATTTTAGATCAATATTACACACAGCAGCACATTTTGAGGCAAAACGTCCCTACAACGTCAAAACGTCCCTACACTCTTAGAAATAAGGGTTCCAATAGGGTTCTTCTACAAGGGCTGAGGTTCTACCTGGAACCATTTGCTTCTGAAAAACCCTTTCCCGAAGAAAGGGTTTTTCAAGGGTTCTTGGTAACACTAATGGTTCCAGTAAGAACCATTTTGATCGAGAGAACCCTTTAAAACCCCTTTCCTGAATAAAGGGTTTTAAAAGGGTTCTTGGTAACGCTAAGGGTTATTTTGATCTATTTTGATCCAGAGAACCGTTTTTGGAAGAAAGAGTTCTTCAGGGATTGTTGAAAGCATGGGTATAAGATCCTGTGTCACCAGAGAATACTTCCTGATAACACTTACCAATAATGGTGCAAAATACAATTCCTTATGACTACTGATACAAATACTTTTCATATCCATTTTTTGTTTATTTGTTTTTTTCTTCTTCCCCAGATCCTGTTGATCAAACTGTAACATAATTGCCGATCTTGGGATTTGAACACCTGCCACCCAGTCTAAAGTCACTGGCAGTAGTGACTGAGCTAACCTGATAGCTGGGTGGTGTCATCAGGTCCACCATACTATTACCTTACACATTCTGATCAGACATACAAAAAAAATACAATAATTCACAACCATTAATTATAAGAACGCAAGACCTTCATCAGCAAATCTTGTTGACCCAGGCAAAGATTAGCTGTGACTGGGATTTTAACCCCCACCCTCCAAATCTAAAGTCTGTACCATTACCCACTGAGCTATCCAGCAGAATGTGTAGATCAGGGCCTCCTCTGACTCGCCACACTCACTCGCACAGCCAGGTTGACAGTTCCTTCATGTCAGTGGTCAGACAGAGGGAGCTGATCATGTGTCTGTTTAGCTCTGTCTGTACTAGAGCATGACATTTTTCGGGAATTCCCGACTCCCATCCCGCGGGAATCCCACGGGAATCACGTGACCCGCGGGATGGGAGTCAAAGTTTTATTAATCCCGTGATTGGGACGGGATGGGAATAAAAATCAACGGGAGCGGGCAGGAGCGGGAACGTCATTAATAGATGATGATTTTCAGCCGTGTTAAACAACCAAAAGGACAGACACGTCCATTTTTGTTGTCATCTTTCAGTGAGCCAAAACTATTTTGACTTGCGTTCAACTACACATCCAACAGTGCTTTGACTTCCGGCCGGGCCGGCCACTACCGGAAGTTAAATGGGCGGAGGGAGGTAGAGGCGATGAAGCCGGGAAGCGAGAGCTACAGACTAAAGTCTGACACAATGATCTGTCGGTGAGATTAACTGACTTTATTGGGAAGTCGCAAATATTGCATAGATTCATGCGAGTTGAATGTGATGAAAAAACAAAAAAAAAAACGGAGTTGGATGGGAGTGGGAGTAATTTTGAGTGGGAGCGGGATGGGAGCGGGAGTCATTCTACAGGAGTGGGACGGGATGGGATTTTTTTTTTACTCCGGTCCGGGATTGAGATGGGATGGGATTTTTTCTCTGGGAGTGGGATGGGACAGGAGTGAAAATCCACTCCCGTGTCATGCTCTAGTCTGTACAACCTGTGACTTCTGCTTTTAGGTCACAGTATCAATTCCCATGTTGACAGATATACCTTGCTGATTGCTATTCCAGACAATTAGCTCAGTTGGCTAGGAGTTGGTTCTTGGTGCCAGATAATGTGGGTTCAAGCCCCAGCAAGGTTGATAGTTGTAATACATCAAAATACCTTATAATTTTGTGAAACAAATGTACAACATTTTAGAGTCATGGTAGATGATGTTTGACAAAAACACATCAGAATTTTACCTCAAACACTGATTTTTGACTGTGAATGGCTTAGTCAATTTGTGAAGCCACAGTTGAGTTGCCACTTGCCAATTAGCTCAGTGTGATAGACAATGGTCTTTGGTTCCAGAAATTGTGGATTTCAGCCTCAACTGGTGCAAAAAGTGCAACATTACAATGTCAACTTTCTTGCTCAGAATTGCCTAAAGTTGACAAAAATAGTCTGGACCCGAACCATTGCTGCACAGCAGCTATAATTGTGTTTATTTTTTAAAAGTTTAGTTACACTACTCCCTTCTTTAGGAGGAAATGACACACAGCAAAGAAGCAGCGAGGGGAATTGAACCCTGGGTCATAAGGACATAACCCCTCTTTCTGGGGCATCTAAGTGAGCTATACTACTCACTGGACAAAGGCTTTTGAAAGTTTGTTACAAGTCAGATGATCTAGAGATACAGTTTGAAGTTGTGAGTCAAGGCCTGGTTGATGCAGAGTGACCATGTTAATGCCTACTGAGGTGATGTGTGGATTAGTGACAGACAATTTGAAAAATATTAAACACTTATTTTACAGACAATTTTACTCATGTATTTGTCTCCTCCTCATACTTTTCCATGATTGGCCTCATCCCATGGCTGCTGTACCCTGCTGACTGGCTTAGTCAAGTTGTGAAGCTGCACATAAGCTCAGTGATAAAGGAAGGTCTTTGATGTCAGAGGCCAAGCCTTAACTGATGTTAAAAAAAAAAATCATATGGTAATGCTGACTTTGGGGCTACTACATCAGGGTTTGTTGATGCCAGGAATTGAACATTGATCTCCTAGGGGAAAGGGAGAGGTTTGGTGTGTTGGGCCTGCGAGCTGGCCCAATGGTGGCCGTCATGTGTGAGTTAAGAGCTGGTTGCCCCATGGATTGCACCATATAGTCTGGTCTTCACCCTTTACAAACCAGGTGTGACATACCAATAGGGATTACTGCGAACAGAACAGAACAAAGAAGAACAGAAGAGAGAGAGAACAGAAGAAACTTCAGAGAATCAAGGTGAGCTAAATATAATATCTTATTTCAGCATGCTCGACCCTAGCTGAGGACTTTTATGGTGAAAGGTGGACTAAGCATTTGTTTCTTGTTATGTTTTGTTCATTTGGTTGCTTGTTTGTTTTCTTGTAGAAATGACTTACACAGCTTGGACGAAAGCCGAAGTGTGCCATTGGCTTGAAAAAGAGGGTTTTGCTGAGATTCCCATTATTGTTATAATACGTAACATTTTGAGTACTTGTTACATAACACTGAAAAGTATTTTAACATTATTTAAATCAATGTGAAAACTTTGTGGGGTTCCCTCACTTTCTCATGATTTTGTTCCACTGTCACAATTACTACGTACAGTATGTACTCTGATTCCTTTCATTGGACCATGCATTATTTTATTGTTTGTAGATAGCTTACAATAAGGCGAAGTAAGTGCACCTTGGATTGATGGAACTAAAACTCTTTTTTGTCTACACTTTCTGCCATGTCACCATTGCTGGAGATTACACAAATCCACGACTGAGGACAGCATGGTGTGTCTGGCCTGTCATGTTGCTGATTCCACTGGACCTGTGCTGACTTTTGACCTGTTCTGTTGGACTATCTTTAAATAAATCTCATCTCATTAAAATGTTTTGAATGTTTGTTTAATGTCAACATGATAAATGACCACAATATAATATGAACTAAACTGATCTGTAGAATACAATATGGTTCTTTATAGAACCCTCAGAAGACAAGACGGTTATTTGTGAAAACCTTTGAAAAGGGATGTTTTTAGAACCCCCTGTGTGAGGTCTAGACGTAACCCTTGAAAAATGAAAGGGTTCTTAGTGGAACTCCCTGTGCAGGTTCTAGATGAAACCCTTGAAATATGAAAGGGTTCTTAGTGGAACTCCCTGTGTGGGTTCTAGACGTAACCCTTGAAAAATGAAAGGGTTCTTAGTGGAACTCCCTGCGTGGGTTCTTTGTAGAACCTCTCATGGGGGGTTCTGGGTGGAACATTACACACACAGTTCTAGGTATAACCCTTTATGTGGGGTTCTCGGTAGAACCTTCCAAAAGGGTTCCAGGTGGAACCTTTATAAAAGGTTCTACCTGGAGCCAAAAAGGGTTCTCCTATGAGGACAAGCCGAAGAACCTTATATGGTTCTACTTAGCACTTTTATTTTTAAGAGTGTATAGCACAACATAACATGAGCTACTTCTTATTTCAGCAAATTATTTTCTTTCTTAAGTTTTGCCTGAGCCTCTGCTTTTCTTTTACATATCACTAAGCTCCGGAAAAACTGGAATAGAACTGGTCTGATGCAGATTTTGCTATTCAAAGAGACAGAACTCTGTGGATTTTATTTTTAAAGAGAAAGGTTGACTCGTTCTTGGCTTTCTTTAGTAAGTAGTAATTGCACTGCTCTCAAACAAATGTGTTACATGACCTCCTCATTCCCCCTTCCTTCTTGGCAATTCTGTACATATACTTTCTTTCATGTGATTTCCCTTTTCTCTCCTATCTCTAACTCTCTCCATCTGTTCCACTCTCATATTCTCGGTCTCTTACAGTATTCTGTTTTGACAGCTTCCCTCTCCATCTGCTGTAGACTGTCATTTATGAACATATCGGTGCCATCTGGTGGACGATCCGATCCAGAATGATTCATGATACTGTAGTGCAAGCGCATTCATTTTGTGTGCGGTTGGGCTCAACAGGAGTTAAAGGCTCTACTACTAATATTATTTGTTCAATACTCTTTGAGGTGTGCTCATTATTGCTGTTACCATCCAGTCTATCCATTAGTCTGTGGTACACAATGCTTACAATTCTTGCTTCATTGTTCTATGACAATTTCTAGGGATTTTTATTTTAACTTGATATAATAATTATATATATTATGTGTACACTACTTATCTGAATAAAGCTGCAATCAATTTCAATTGTCATGTTTAGCTTGGTTATGCTGCCCGCAAGCTAGCTTGGCAGTTTCTGAGGGTAAATATTCAGAAAAAGTGAATCTCTTTATAAGAGCTAGTGCTGTGTATTTGGTGACACCCCTGATTTGACTTAGTTATAACTGTGGTGGAAATCAGTTTATGATCACCTGATGAGAAATAAGAATACAACTCCTAACAGCGCTTTAGTAATTTATTCTATAAAGAGTCCAAAACAGGCTAGCAGTCGCTACAGACAGACTGTAAACAGACAAAGTCTAATAAGTCAAAGCCCTCGCAAACAGGGTGTCCAAGCGGACCGCATCACCGACATACAGCTTCAGAGCAAACTATCTGGCCAGATAGGGGCAGACTCCTTAAGAGTCTGACCAATTCTTCAGTCTTGAGAAGGGCTTTTTATGCAGTTGTTTGTGATGTGTCATCAGAGAAGCATTGTTCCGTTGTTTGTGTAGATGGAGAACTTTGTCCAGAATGTGGTGTTTGAACCACTCATCAGCGTCTAAAGATCCATATTGACTTGCCAGCTGTGCTGGTGTCACAAGATGCATTTTACCTTGAGAGCTTTTGCTGTCCTAACTCATAGAAGACACATGATTTCATTCCTTACAAACAATCCTCATCACTATCTTTGTCATCCTTAGCTTTGTTTGCAGAAGTCTTCTCATCCTCTACATTGATCTTCTCCTTTCCTGTGGGCTCCTCCAGTGAAGACTTCCCATCGGCCGAACTCTCATTGATAAAAGAATGTCCACCAGATCCAGATGGACGGTTGTAGTGTGAGAAGGTGATGGAGCTCGGTTTGTGCTTCACCATGTGTAGGAGATCCAGGACTTTTGGCCCAGAATCAGGAACAGTTGCGAGGATAGTGAGTAGAGGACAGGAGTCCAGATTGAGAGTAGGGCACAGACCCTTTGCTTCATGAACCTGTGGACTTGGGTCCACGGGTGCTCTGCTGAGAATGAGTGTCTAGGCTCCTGCAAGCACACAGCTTCCCGCTTGTGAATGTCTTCATCCAGTTCCCACAGTGAGCTTCAGGGAGACAATGATTCCCTCTGTCTGGTCTTTGGAGAACTCGCTCATTCAGGGCTTGTTGTAACGTGGACTTTGAAAAAGCATCCTAGGGTGCAGGGTGTGTCGGAGGGGGAGGAGTTTGCACTCAGAGCCCCCTCTATGTCTAGATTAAGGTGGTCCAGTTTCCTTATCAGCTGGTTCATTGACTCCGACCAGGAAGACTTGACCTGCAGAGACTCCTTCTTACTGCTGGTCTCCTCCTCCATGTCATAACACACAGGGACACGGGACACGAAGCATTTTGTGGAGCAAGCATTTTTTCATGACCTGTTTCTATTTGACTGGGAGAAAATTAATGTCATTTCTGATGTTGAAAATGCCTGGAAATTCTTTTATGATGGTTTTATTGAAATTGTTAACAAGCACGCTCCTTTTAGGAAGTATAGAATAAAGGGCAGGGATAATGCATGGTTCACGCCAGAGTTATCCAATTTACTCCATGAGCGCAATGTGGCATGGTCTAAGGCCAGGGGTACTGGTCTTGGATCAGACTGGTTGCTCTTTAGGCAGCTGCGAAATGCAAGCACAGTGGCAATTAGAAAAGCCAAAGCTGATCATTTCCTTACTGAAACGTCAAATAACCTAAACAATCCGTTGAAATTCTGGAAAACCATTAAATCAATAACTGGAAATAAAAATGGTATTGAGCTACCTCCATGCATTGTCAAAGACTCTACCCAAATTTATGAAAAGGCTGACATGCTTGGCTGTTTTAATGAGCATTTTATTGCTGCTGGTTCACTTTTTAACTCTGAAAACACAGCTCAAGGCTCCTCTGCTTGCTCTGTTTGTAGTTGTTGTTTTGAGGGACAAGCTTTTACTTTTGGCGCTGTTACACATTCAGAGGTCCACAAGGCCCTGAAATGTTTAGACACAAAAAAATCAGCAGGTCCAGACCATCTTGAACCCTACTTTCTAAAGTTAGCTGCTGATTTTATTGCATTACCTTTGACTTATCTTTTTAATTTATCCCTGGAGACAAACGAAATTCCCCTTATTTGGAAATCTGCCTTTGTTCTCCCACTGTTAAAAGGGGGGGACCCCACTGTGCTAAACAACTATAGGCCCATTTCCAAACTGTCTGTTTTGAATAAGGTATTGGAGTCCATTGTAAGCCAACAACTGAAGGACTTTTTATCAACAAACAGTATTTTATCTGAATTTCAATCTGGTTTTAGGAAACAACATAGTACGTCAACAGCTGCTTTAAAAGTGGTAAATTATTTTATTGAATTTTTAGATAACAAGCAACATTGTGCAGCCCTTTTTGTTGACCTATCAAAGGCTTTCGATACGGTGGATCATGCCTTATTATTAGAAAGACTCTGCAGCATCGGTTTGTCTGATCAAGCTGTCGGTTGGTTTAAAAACTATCTATCAGACAGATCTCAGTGTGTGCGAGCAGAAGGTATTACTTCTAGCTCTCTTAATGTATCCAAGGGTGTGCCACAGGGATCGGTTCTAGGACCTTTATTATTTACTATTTACATCAATTGTCTGGATTGTAAAGCCCCAAACACAAATTTTCACTTTTATGCCGATGACACTGTGATATATTGCTCTGCGTCTACCCCAAATCAGGCTCTCTGTAAGCTCCAAATTGCTTTCAACACTGTGCAACGTAACCTGTATGATTTAAAACTTGTTTTAAATGCTGAAAAGACAAAGCTCATGCTGTTCACAAAAGCTAAATCAAAGCCCTCTGACCTTCCTCCTATCACCACTTTCCAGGGCTCTGTCATTGAATCTGTGTCTCAATATAAATATCTGGGAATTATAATTGATGATGCTCTCTCTTTTAAACCTCATATCCAGCAGCTTTTGAAAAAACTAAAGATAACACTAGGTTTTTACTTTAGAAACAAATCTTGTTTTTCTTTTGAAGCCAAAAAAAGACTTGTTGCTGCAACCTTTTTGTCTGTGCTGGATTATGGTGATGTTTTATATATGAATGCATCTTCAAAATGCCTACAGTCTTTGGACACGGTCTATCACGGAGCACTGAGATTTGTTACTAATTTTAAAACCCTCACGCACCACTGCTCTTTGTATGCTCGAGTTGGATGGTTTGCCCTGTCCACCCGCAGACTCCATCATTGGCATATCTTAATTTATAAAACTATCCTCGGTGTTCTTCCAACATACCTGCAGAAGTATGTCATTCAGAAAAGCACAGGAAAGTACCAGCTCCGCTCTGAGGACTTGTTTTTACTGACTGTGCCTAGAGTCCATACTGAACTGGGAAAAAGGGCATTTAGTTATGCTGCTCCTTTTTCATGGAACCAGCTGCAAAATGCGCTGAAACTTAAGGAGCTGGTTTCTATGAACATGTTTAAAGCATTACTTAATGATGTTGAAGCTGGCTCTTCTGTCTGTACATGCTTTGTTTGATGATGTTTTAACTGTGGCTCTATTTGTATGTTCTCTGTTGTTTTTAAATGATTGTCTGTTACCAAATCTGTGCTGCTGCCTGTCTTGGCCAGGACTCTTTTGAAAAAGAGATTTTTAATCTCAATAAGATGTTTTCCTGGTTAAATAAAGGTTAAATAAAAATAACCATACCTCCTGGTCGTGCGATTGATTTCTGTACTCACAGTATCTCTCCTCCTCTGTTTGTCTTTGCCTGTGTTCCTTTGTCTGCCATTGACAAGATATTCTCCACTCTGAGGCAGCTCTGGGAACACATCATCGTCGTCACCATCTTTGTGGATGATTTTGTTGTTGTGGAGGACTTTTCCAAAGGCTGTAAGTCACAGATGAGGAAAAGTGCCATTACTAGTTAGTGATAGTAACACACATGCTTCTTCTCTCAAACTCCAAACCATGCAACCTGAAAGGGTGCCATGGCTTCATTGTTGGACAGAGAACATCTCCTACGTCACCACAACTGTCACACTTTCTTGACGTGTATTGAAGCTCGGAGTGCGGGCAGAACCCAATCTGCACTCCTCCCCTCGCACCAGAGTGTTAGGTTGTGGTGATGCGATTGACTACTCACTGTCGGTGGTAACACAGCTGTCACTTGTTGGAGCTTGGCATGCTACTGGTGGAGGAAGGCGTTATTTCATCCTTGCCTCTTAGTCGAACCAGTGACAGGATCTTCTCCCTCCGGACTTGGAATGTGCATTGAATGCACTGCTCTCTTTGTGGTCAGGAGAACTTGGAATGGATCCGTGTAGTGTCTTTGCTTCCAGGGTTTTCTCGTGTGATTTTTGATGATCACCCAGTCTTCAGGTGATGCTGGAATGCAGTAGGTGGTGATGGAAGTGCAGCTTTCACCTGTGCATGAAGGCCATTTCCATCAACGTTGTATGATATCCAAGCCACCTTTGAGCAGATTGATGAGATGTTTTCTCCATCCATCTACCGCTTATCCTGTATTCAGGATTATGCCGGGCTGGAGCCGATCCAGGCTGTCATTGGGCGAAGGCAGGGTACACCTGGACAGGACACCAGTCTATCACAGGGCTGACATGTAGAGACAAACAGCCATTCACACTCACATTCACACCTACGGGCAATTTAGTCTCATCAATTAACCTATCCCCATCCTGCATGCCTTTGGACTGTGGGAGGAAGCTGAGCATGCAAAATATGTCTGAGTAGGGTTTTGGTGTACGTGGCTAAACCCATTTAATTTATGCAAACGGTTGAACTGCATTTGTCCTAACAACACGTTCTGCAAAATTCAAATCATCAGAAACCTATGCCGACAGCATCACATTTCAGTTGAGGTGGGAGGGGGAGATGCGTGCGCCGTACCTTGTGTTTATTTACGTCAACGTTTTGAAGATGCGTTACTAGACATGTTGAGTTTAGCTGAGAACGTCGATCCGAAGCAGATAAAAAGCCGGTAGTTGCTCGTACAAGGCCGTCGTTGTACACAGCAACACGTATATGATGCACGGCAAATTTAAGCTAATCGTAGTTCCGACGCTCATTGAATACGTCACACGGCCTGCGGTGCCGTGTTCGTCTTTCTCTTTTTACAAGAAGGGAGGAGTCACTGACACAGCAGAACATTCATCTGTCCAATAGAAAGGCTTCAAACAACTTTTCTGGTTCTTTCTGTACTTCATACCACACTTTCTCAAAATCTCTGTCTATCCCTACGTTTACGTGCGAGGTGCAGTGTAATGACTGCTCCTGCATCCACTATGTATCACATGCTTTCTCTTTCTGTCTCTTTTCTCTTCTCTGACTCACATTTCCACATCCCAAATGCCCCCAGTCTGTTCTGAATGGCACAATCTTTCTCTGCTTTCTCTTGGACAGAGTTGTGTATTGAGCTGTACAAGTTATCTCCATTCTCCTCAGTTGAACCTTCAACTGTCTTAATTGATTATTACTTACACCGCAAAGCAAAGTTATTTATAAATGGTACGATCACAGCATATTTTCACTCTCCTTTCTGTGCAGTTGGCACAAAATTGATGTCATGTGACACTCCTTCTGGTCTATCAACTGAGTGAACGATAAGTCTAGTCTAGACAGGCCAAAAGTCGGGGCCTGAGATAAAGAAGTCAAAGTTTAAGCCGTCAAAAACTTTTTAAGCTTTGAGAGTCCAAGTCAGTTTGTCATGCGCGCTAAGAGTTTTACCTCTTTCTAAGTAATTTTGGGATCCACTACCTACAGTATGACATCATCAATTGGTTTCAACAGGGATTGAATTGCTGCAATACATTTGGGAGAGAGGAATTTGCCCCTCTTGTGATCACATGTCCCAAATAGATTACTTCTTTTACAATTTGGAGTTTTTTTTCAGGCTAGCCTTGTGTCTAAAATTTTAAGTAGCGCTACTGTGTCAATTTGTTTTTTGTCACAAATCTTTTAACTAGGAAAATAGGTATGCACACACATGGAACAATAATGCCTAATTTTAATAAAGATTCCAATATAATTTTTATACCATCGATGGCTTCTTGTTTGAGTGGGTATTGTTTAAGGCACGGCCTATAATAAAATTTGGGGTGCACTATCAATAGTGCGCCTTTCATGAGTTCCACATCATATTTATGAGTGGCCCATAGTGAAGGAGGAACCTGGGACAGCGCAGGGTTTTCTATCCACTGGTATCAGTGAATACAAATCCGTGCTGTTCATGTACCTCCAAGAGCTCTGCTGTTCTTTACAGTACTGTTCTCATTCCTGTGGTTTTCAACACTTTACCGCTAGCGCTATATTCCCCCCTGGGATCCCTTGCAGCAACCGGTCTGAAATCTATAAGGCCAAGACAACGCTGCAACCGCGGCTCCCCGTTTCATTCTTCACGCTTGTCTCCCCTTACAACAACGGTTGCCCATCCCTAGTTATCTGTCTCATTATTACCCGCTGTGCACGTCAATGAATTACCAGGATTCACCGGCGTATACTAACAAATAAATACAGGTTTAACTATGACACGTCTGTCAACAACTGTCAATGGTTGTGAGAAATACGTATTCAACAATCTTTCGCTACGCGTTTTCTGTTGTCCTTTCAACTGGATTGGATCGGCAATCGGGGTCCAAAATCACGATAACTAAAAGTAAAATTAAAGGTTTGAACATATGAACAGCTGGGGCATACAGCTCAACAAATCCTATAGCAAAACATGTAGCTGTTGCATTGCTGAACTCATACTCCTTACTACACGCTTGCTGATCTACTGCGTTAAATGCTTCAAGGTGGACTGAAATGGCTGCCGCTACACAACGAAGCCACAAAGTAATCTTATTTCTGCGAGCAGTATGTTCTTAACATCTTAATTAGACCACACATTAAACCACTGCGAAGTATAGCGTTCCTTATTCTTTCCTGACAGAGCAAGGACACAGAGATGCTCAGAAAAACCCCAGAATGGGAGTGAAATAAACATCAGATAAATCAGTCATCTTCCAGGTTTGTCTACAAGTCCAGAAAGTTTTAACGAATTAACTTTTTTAATTGGGCCATATTTTGACAACCTCAGATCCCATTCAAGCTAATGCTGATGCTGAGGTTTTTACACTTGCTCGTAGCTCTGGCATGTCGATAGCCTTTCGTACATCTGAAAAGCTACTTGCTAATCAGTTCGCTCAATTAGATTCAGTTTTATACAAAAGTTTTAATTAGCGCTGTTTTCTTAATCTCTGTGCCTTTTGACAAAGTCATGAAAGAGATCGGGCAAGATAGAGAGAGAAGCTGATGATTTGGTCCTGCCCTCCGCTTCCTTTTCCTCCCCGTCTCGCATGTGTTTTCCGATGAGTCATCATCATGTGACTGTGCCAGATTCTAATCAGCTCTCTGCACCTGCTGCTTGTTTCCACAGTGTTACTCTGACAAACACCAAAGATAATCAAGGGTGAAAGGTAGACATTGCCTCACAACAACAACAACAACAACAACAACGACAACAGGGCCTGGTCCCATGGTGGATCTGTGGAGATGACATGTAGTCCTATTTCATTATCAGTTAATTTGAAAGGGTGACACCAGCTCTCCGATCAGCTGTCTTTACCTTTACTTGAACAAATTCCACTGCATTAAGGTTACTGCTAATACAAACTTTCTCTGTGTGAGGGAATAATGGAACAGGTAGGAGAAGCCACAGTGAGCTGTTCGATGATGGGCTGTAGGTTGCACAGCTTCTCAGCGAGTTAACCAGCTGCTTTCACCTTTACTGTGTGCAGCTCAAATCAGATCAAGGTCACTTTCAGAATGATGGAAAATGCCTGAATTCTTTATTTAAACCACAATTATGAATGTGTTTTGTCGCCCACAGGATCCTTGGACCTGTAATATTAAGGCGAGTCCACACCGGAAGAACTGCCAGACTCGCGTCGGTAAATGAAGTCGGGCTACTTAATATGGCCGACTCGAACAACGACATGGGCGGTTCACACCAACGGAATTACAGCCGACGCCATACGTTCCGCGCTTGCGCGAGATGTAATGTCTCCAAAACAACAGGCGGCGCTAATCTGTATTGTGGGCCAAAAAACACGAAAACCGGAAGTAGCCGGTCCTCTCTAGACCATAACACAGAGCACGCTGTCCTCACCAGTCACTGTTGTCAGCAGAGTGAGGTTGTAGACTGTAGTTGTGATTACTCTCTGAACGGAAAAATCTAAAAAGTTGGATGATGTCGATACGGAGACACTGTCCTTGTCAGCTCTTGCAATTCTTAGGGAAGAAGACAGTCGTAAGCGAAAAAGAAAGAGAACAGTTATTAGGCGCACTAAGTGGGTGAAGCCGTGGATACAACAGCGAGCAGCCCAAGGATTCCACTGTTTATCTGGTGTGTTTACCATCGTCACTTCCGGGCTTCACTGATTCGCTAGTCAAGCTGCTAGCCTCCACCAATCAGAATGGTAAAAGAATGACCGACTCGAATGGCGGATTATACATTTGAGTCGGCTGAAATGAACGCCGACATGGCTGATTCGAGCGACCACACCAAGTAGACTCAAGTCACGGACGCCGACTCTCTCAAAGACGCAGATTTTCGGTCCGGTGTGAACTCGGCTTTAGACCACCTTTGCTGTTGCCACCAGCTGTCGTGTGTCTTGCTTGTGCTCAGGACGGGATCCAGGCTCCAGTATTTAAAGGTTACAGGGCCCTCCCTCAACCCAGGGCGCAGGACAGCTGTCCTGGTGTTCCCCCCTCTGTCGGAGGCCCCTACAGTAACAAGGATGGAACACTTAACACATGGTAATTAAATTACAATTTTGAGGTACTTATCCTATTTTAGTGTTGCAGTATAAATTAGCTTTATTTTTTACTTTAAACTTCTACTAAAAAACCCATGTTCTTTACTTCACATCATCAGGCCATGTTTTCAGTGTTACAAGGTGCTCAGGTTGAATCAGGATATGATACATTGCTGCATGTAAAGATAGCATCACAATGACACCTGTACTGTATCAGTGTCATGTTTCACACATACTGAGGAAGATCACTTTCTGAAGTGCCTGGAGGGTGTGGTAAACCCCTGACATGTACTCTACCCCTTCCCCCCCACACACAGTCATATGCCTAGGATAATACTGCAAAACATGTTTGTACTAACTGTAAAACTGTACATATTATAATACGGTGTATATATGGCTTTATATAGGGTCTTTTCATGTATGGGAATTCTTTTATTTATGTACTTCTGTTTTATTATTTTCTTCCCCATATATGTGGTTTTAGGACAAAGAGCAGAACACAGCTAGAAGGGACGGGTACTGGGCTATTTTTCTAATAAAGTACTTGAAAATAAACTGTCTTCTCATGGAGGAGTACTGAAACGCAAAATGTCTTGGCACGACCTCCCACAGCTTAACATACAGGATGGTACATCTGAATGAGGTCAGCGAAAATTGCAACCAGACTGATGAAAACCGTAATGAGCAAGAGCAATCGGACTGAGTGAGATGTGAACACTTTTAAATCGTTTCTCTTTTTGTGATGATGATGAGCAGGTCTTATCACACAGGCTGCAAGTCCATTTTCAATTCAACATGCAGCACAAAGAAAAACTTTCACCAAACGGGGGAAAACTCTCATTCGGTCTGTAAGTGGGGCGGTAATTGGAAAGCTTAATTGGGGAGATGGCATCTTGTTAATTGAATTACCAGCTAGAGAAAAAAAAAAAAGAAACGGCCAATTCATGTCAATGTCATACAATGACATTGACAGGGAAAGAAAATGAATAGAAAGAGGCAGTGAGTGAGACAAGCTGAATGATAAATGCATAATACATGGAGAAGAAAAGAGATGTCGACAGGTAGATATACGCCAGTAAGTGTCAACAACAGCTGAAGAACAGAGAGGAGTCTGACAAGAGGACACTTGAATGAGAGAATGGCATATTTATGGCATAATTATGAGGAGAGGGGATCTGGAACGGAAATGTGAAGTGGTGAATGGAGAGAGACGAGAGGAGGACGGTGAAAGAAAAGGATGGACCAGCATTGAATGTTTTTTTTAATACAAGCTCACTCTGACTGGCTCTTGTCTCCATCAGGAGGCAACCTCTGGTTCCGAAAAGTGAAGCCAACGCTGATGTGCCTTCAACTTTACTGGCCATCAGGGGATGAGTCCCTTTGATTGCATGGAAGTCTATGATTAAATGACCCTAATGCTCACTCATATTATGTCATTGTTAACATAAGTTTATGGTTTCCATCTCAAGTCTTCTTCAATACAGCATGATGCTCATTTAGTTAGTCAGACTCTTGAAGTGATGTAGAAGTGTACTCCTGTGTGTGTCAGTACACCGTGACATCACTATTGGGTGTGGTTACAGATGCAACAGAGCACACTGGCCCCAGTAAAATGGCCCGGCCCCTTGGCTGTTACCTGCAGTAAACAGTCAAATCGGCCCCTGGTATTTTTTCCAGTGAACCAGACTCTAGGCCTATTTCACTGTTTCTGACCGAGAATAACAGAAAACAGGAAAATCTCCACGTTTAAGAAACTGAAACTCTTGATTTGACATTTTTGCTTGGAAATCTATGGAAATCTACTTTATTTAAATTGAATTAATATAAAATATCTTTGATTGAGGTTAAGATGCCAACGATGAAAAGTCTATCTCTTAGATGTTGATCAATTAATTGATTAATAGACCAATGGTCACCAGAGGACATGAGGGCCAGATCAAATCAATCAAATGTACATCCGAGTGATTGAAATGAGTGTCTATTTTACTACTCGTGTGAAAGTAAAAGTTTGAAATGTGAAGATTTTTTCCTCTCATAAATTTTAAATGTTTTATAACTTGTGTGAGCTGAATCCTAATTTGATTTGAAGATAAAGCGTCTTACTGGATGTGTGCGTTCTGTCACTTTTGACTGACATTTCCAGATAAAGAAAATGAATTGCCGACTTTTCACAATCATTTTAACAAGAAAGGAGCCCTTTAGACAAATTTGTCATTTTATTCTGTTTATTCACATTTGAATTATATTAATATTTTTTCATTGGATGGAGACTTTTTTATTGACTGGTGTTTAACTAGCAAGGCAGGTCATTTTCTGATAATGACGGAGCAAGAACAACGCAGAAGTTTTACAAGGCTTGAAGAAATATTACTGAAAAGATTCAAGAGGATTTGAAGTTCACAGTAATTAAATAGGCAGGAAGAGCTGCAATTCAAGTTTTTTTCTCTTTTTATATCCCTCTATATTTTTGTAGTCTACACTGTTCTTATTTCAAGGCAGTGCAGCAGAATATTGGCCATAACTTCATTACTGTAGGAGCTAAAATGCAACATTTGATTTAGTCCAAATTGTATGACATTGACAACTTAAATAAGAAACAAACAAGGACATTTTGCCCTCGACAGGTCACGATTACAACAACGCCTTTCATATTTTTCTTCGCAGGTTTAGAACAAAAAAGTCACTTCAGTAGAAAATGTCTTTGCAGATGGCTTTTGAAGTTTTGTTCCCCCTCTCATGTTTTGTTTTTTCCTAAAATGAACCCCAAGGTAATTCTACTCATGAGTGACTGTATGTCATAATGACAGACAAGTCACAAACATGAAAAATTGCATCTCTGCAGTGTGCCTGAGATATATTTGGCCTTTTCACATCCTTTTTATTCTCCTACCTATTGCTTCCATTCTAGTCTCTTACTCTTCACTCCTGTGTTTTCTCCTTTACTCGTTTCCTCTTTTCGTCTCTTTCCCCTCTCTTCTTTGACTCCCCTGACTCCCATGCTTTATTCGTACATTTCCCTTTCCTATTACCGTGTCTGTCTGTCTTTCTATCCCTCCCTCCCTCCCTCCCTCCTCACCTCCTCTCCCATTCTCATCTCCTTTCCTGTCTCCGCATCCCTCCAGCATCCTTTTGTCCCTGTCTCAAAAGAGTGCTTCTTCAAAAACAGGATGCCGCTATATAACAGTAGCCATTATGCAAATATAGCTTTCATTCAGTGTCTCAAAAAAATGCTTTCTTTGTCAGGGTCAGAATAATTCATCATTGGGTGATTTTTTAGAAAAAAAGAGAAGACACGCGAGTAGATATAATTAAATTTAAAAAAATGTTTATGTAGGTGTGACATTTCTATAATGTTGAAATTCAATCATTTGGTACTCTCTCCCATCACAGAGAATGTGAATATATCATAATGTATGATATCATCATACATAAGGTTATTTTTCTGGCATGTACTCTTCACAAACCCTCATACAGATACAACTATTTATGATACCAGTCTAAGTCTGAACTTCTTGCCATTGCCCCCCCCCCCACACACACACACACATGTTCCTCATCCAATCTGTTGGTTTGTCATAAATATTATGCCTGTTAAGTCCTAAGCAATGAGATAAACAATGCTCCTTTGAGATACTGCTCAACGTTGGTTTATGATCCGCAATTCAATGGAGAGAAGAAGAAACTGGTCAGAGAACTTCACAACATGTCCCAGTATGAATATGAGGAAGATGTTGAAAATCATTCATTTATGGCGACTGTTGAGTCGTATCAGTACGAGCCTGAAATTCACATGAGTCCGTGGTGTAACCTTCAGCCAATCGTTGACCTTCTTTATGCTTTGGTTCTGCTCTCTGAGCTGTCAATCACAACAGAGCAAAGAGAGCTGTTGGGCTGAATGTTATTACGCCTGGAAAAATAGTTTCTTACAAAGGACTGAATTTTTAACTGGAATTTGACCTTTTTTGATTTTTTTTTAAATTGTGATGTTTCTGATGAGTACAGTGTAGAACCACAGCCCTGAGCCCAATGTCCCAAGAGTTCAAACTGGCCAATTTGGGGGTTAGACATTGGAATCTCATCATTTTTGATTTTTTAAACCCATAACCAAATATTTTGCTAACTTTAATCATTGTTGCATTTGTTCAGTTATTGTAGAAATCAATTAATTTAATACAATTTTCAGAACCATCCAATTTTAACATTATTGTTGTGGTGATTGGGTTGCATATCTACTATGGTTTATTATACACCATATATTACATTTACATTTAGGGCATTTAGCGGATGCTTTTATCCAGAGCGACTTACAATAAGTACAATAGATCATTCTCACATTGCCATCTTTGAAACAACAGCTTCTCCATATGCCAGTTTACACCGGGGGGTAATAAAGTGGTCTTTTCATTTCCTCAAATTGTTTTTTCGATGACTATACTTGTTCTTTTATGACTTTTTGTCATCATAAAAAAAAACAAATCTTTTATTTAAGTGGAGTTTTGCTTTTTCTACTACTACTACACTCACCTGATACTTTTACAATCAACGCTGTTCATGTTCAACATGAAATGTGTAAAATAAACTGGATATGTCCACCATTCATCAAAACAAACTATTTAAACTTAGTGTGGCGATAATCAATATTTCTTATAATAACAGTGTCAAATTGATGTTAAAGACGGCGCTAGTGGCGCGCAGTTGGCGGAGTGGTTAGATCGCATGCCATGTACGAACGTACATACACAGCCGACCCCGGTTCGAATCCCGGCCGGAGGTCCTTTGCTGCATGTCACATCCCCTCTCTCTCTCCTCATGTTTCCGATCTATCCACTGCTAATAAAAGGCGTCTATGCGTAAAAAAAACCGTAAAAAAAAAAAAAGACAGCGCTAGTGAGAAACGTATACAAAGAATTGTCACCTGAATTTACAGCTTCCTTGGCTCTATGGAGCTTTATAGTGAGTTTAACTCATAGTGGTCCGGCTCACAACTTTATAATTTTGGTTCTCTCTCCCCGCTCTCACACTGTCATGTTTGGCTGCAGGGGGCTGCAGATAGCTGTAAGATAGCACTGTACACAACCAACTCTAAACATTAGAAAGACAAAGTTAGTGCTAGCTGGTGAACATTAAGTAGCTAAAAGGACCATTTCCCTCGGGAGTTGGTGGAGAAAGTTCACCATATCAACTTAAAAGGTGATGGTTCGTCAATATTGTTTTATATTTACAACTGTCAGCTGTTCCCAAGTGACACAAAATAAATTAATCCCTAGAATATAACATTATTGTGAGCCATGGTTACTTAAATGTACAGTGCTAATGCTTAACTGCATTTTAATATTTTAGCAAATACTGTAACTGAAACCTTTTACTGATTTAAACTTTTGTAATTGATAAAGATTCTTGTTGAGTCTTGATATTGTTTTGTACTCAGGTCTTGAAGATATGTATCACTTTATGTCATGAAATAATTGAAAAAATAGAGGGAGAAGAAAGGGGGAGGAGAAGGAAAGAGGCGCAAGGGAGAGAAGTGGAACAGGAGAGGTATGATGAGTATGTTTTCTCAATGAAATGCTCCAAAGTAATCAACTGAAGCAAATTAATGCCTCTTAGTCTGGAGAAAGAGAGAGAGAGAGAGAGAGAGAGAGAGAGAGAGAGAGAGAGAGAGAGAGGATATGATGATAATATGGTAAAGAAAAATAGACCAGAGTGTGGAAATGAGAAAAAATAGAGAATTAGGGAGAGAAGAGTGAGAAAAATCCCTTGTTTTCTGTCTGGTAAGGATAGCGTGGCTACACAGATGTGTAGATTGCCCATCAATCACTCTGTATTGCGTTTCTCCTCTTTAAATCCTCTTCACCTTCTGCTCACATCGTTTCCTGTCTCCACTTTCCTCTTGTCCTACTGCTCCTTTCTTTCTTTTCTACATCCTTGTGTCTCCCTCATCATGTCTTCTCTTTTTCTTTGTCCTTTCATCGTAATCTTCCTCTTCCCCATCATATCCCTTCTCTCCTCTCTTCTTTAGCTCTGTGTTCTTCCTCTTTAACTTCCATCCTCTCACCCTCACTCTGCCAGCCCTCCAGACATCCATGAGGTGTGTGTCTGCATACGCCATGCTTGTAAGCGTGTCTGCAAGTGTGTGACAGCAGAGACGGATTGGTCTGTATTTAGGGAAGCAGAATATCAATAACCCCCCCCCCCCCCACTCCTCCTGGTGCGTTGCATGGTTGGTGGGGAGGGGTCGTTCAGGAACATAGTGTGTTGCGTTCCACTGTCTGTGTTGCGCCACAGGTTGCTAAACAAGGGATTGAAAAATGGGCCGATTCTGAGAGCAGGCGAGGATTGATCACTGCATACCTCTTTGATCTTCTCGGTCTTCCCTCGTGTTTTTATCCTGTTCTTTTCCCCATCTTTATTTTCCTCTCATAGTAGGATTTCTCTTCTTGTTTTTTTACATTCATTCTCGTTTTTCCGTTGTTTTTCTTATGTCTATTATCACTTGCTGTCTTATCCATCCTAATTCTTTTCCCACCTCTTTATCCGTTGATTCCTCTACTCCTCTCCTCATCCCCTCACTTCTCCTCCTTTCCTTTTGCCATTATCTCTGGCTTATTTGCCTCCCGCACTCCTCTCTCTCTGCCTTTACATCTCCTTTTCTCTTCATCCTTGTCCAATATAATGTCTATCTTTGATTCCCCCCCCTTTTTTCCCCTATATCACTTCCATACATCCTCTCCTCTTTTCCTTCTCTTACCCCCCATTTCCATCTCCTCTCCTCCCCTCTCATGTTTCCCTTTTTCTCTTTACCCGGTTCTGACAGCAATAGATGCTGTCCAATAAAAGAGGCATAAAAACGCAATCCCTGTCTGGGTTCAATTTACAAACGCACACACGCACGCACGCATACACACACACACACACACACACACACTCACACACACACACACACACACACACACAGCGGCAACATAAATCAGACATAAAAAGCCAATCCCTGTCTGCAGTCTATTTCCATAAAGATACAAGGGGACGCTCCAGGAAGAGATGAGATGGGATTGAATGTATGTAATGTGTAATGTAAAATGGGTGTGTAGCCTATGTCTGTTTGTTTATATTTACATGCAGCAGCGCGGTGCATTACCATTCAGGTGGGTATCTTTATGCACATTTTTGTGCGTG
Organism: Eutrigla gurnardus; assembly: GCF_963514095.1. NCBI lineage: Eukaryota > Metazoa > Chordata > Actinopteri > Perciformes > Triglidae > Eutrigla > Eutrigla gurnardus. Next base: position 22,326,800 of record NC_139936.1, read on the forward strand.
TGTGTGTTTATCAGCATCCATGTGGTTTAGAAACGGTGTGAAAGCTAGCGGCTGGCGCTATGCTAATGATCCCTGTTTACATCACACATCTCGCCACGGGCTTCATCACATTATTCCCATGGGACACATGCACACACACTTTACCCATCTCCACCACCTACAACCACACACACACACCCACACACACACACACACACACACACACACACACACACACACAGAGGTGTTGATACATAAACATCTTAAAAACACACGGCAGGATTTCCACCCTTAAACACACATGCAAATAGATGCATAGGGAACTAGACGTCAACATACACACTCCCCCCAGACATGTTTGCAGTCAAAAAACCCAGGGGTTTGATCAGTTTCTAACTCTGGAATTAGGCCTCTTCTCTCTCTGTGTTGGTGTGTGTGTGTGTGTGTGTGTGTGTGTGTGTGTGTGTGTGTGTGTGTGTGTGTGTGTGTGTGTGCATGCCTCTTGCCACACATTTAAGTACACACACTATTCTCTCTGCAGCAGCGTGCATTTAAGTACACACATCTATTCTCTCTGCAGCAGCGTGCATACAGTGTGCCTGCGTGTGTGTACATGATTAAGATATACTGTTGTTTGTATAATGAATCATCACTGTGTACATTTTTAATTCTGATACCAGTTTATATTTATATGGGACTCTGTGGCCACATTACAAATTGTTTATGCTAAATAATAATGTGGAATAATGAAGAATGTCTCTACTATTTTCAGCAATATCGGATCATTTTTTCTGCTTGTAACAGACCGTAAGTAGCCACTGACTAACTAACCAGCCAAGATTAAAGGTCTTATTGCATCCGATTCATTATTCATTTTGGCAGCTACTTTTGATTTAGTGTTAATCTTTGGACAAAATGCTAATTATTTTCATTCACATTTTCATCATTTTTATCCTTCATGGTTTTAGTTTAGTTCGACAACTCAAATGTTTATAATCAGTCAACTTTAGTCATTCATTTATATCAAAACGTTTTCTTTTTTAATTTTCTTTAAAAATCATTCTAAGTATGTGTCAAATTTCACCAAATTATGTAACATTTCTGTTGTATGTCTATCTTGGCTTGTTTAAACTAAATAATTTGGGCATTTTGGTCAAACTTATTTTACATATATTATATTATATTACAAGAACAAAAACAAAAACCATAATTGTGTCCACACATTTTAAAATCTAACTCAATTAATTCAGGGTTTATTTTGACCCAAATTGTTGGAGCAGTTGAAAGACTAAGCAAGATGGTTTAATGGAATTTTATTTTTGTAACTGTTGAGTTTGAATGAAATGTGTTTTACGATGCTCCGTTGCTCAACCAGCTGATCTAGCACCCACTCAGCAGTTATAGAGAGGCAATCTCCCTGCTTAACATCCAAAAATATGCATGAATCAACCACCATACCTGAACCACAACTCCCACCTTAATGTATCATACAGGACAGAGGCAGGACAGAGATGGACTCAATGTCAAACTGTGTGTATTTTTGAGACAGAAAAGAGGGAAAGAGAATGCTGATTCATTGATTCATTAATTGGCCAACTCTCTAATTATTAATTATTTGTATGAGTTTGTCATAATTATTAACACATTAATTCTTGAGTTCTGGCCAAAAGATGTTCAAGATGTTCCTGAAATATTACGTTCACGACAATGTGATGGACGAAGAACCTGAAAATATAACGCCTCTGGCCAGGGATGTCGCTAGTGCACAGGCATAAAAAACTGTTCCAATACAAAGAGTACCTGCACACTGGGACACAGCTCCCTTTAACCTTATGTGCAGAATTCTGACCATCTAGTGGTCGTCCTCAGGCAGGAGGCGTGTTTAAATTACAGACTACACCTAGCTGTGATCATAAAGTCATAAACTGAACATGTTTGAAGAATAACAACAATAGTTTGGTTTTGCTCTTTGAGGTTCAGGAACACACTGTGAGCAGCACTAATGTGGGACATGTCAATGCTCAAAGGGGGCTTTTTATCAGTTACCAGGAAATCATTTCCATTCAATGTTCAGCATCACTTTCCCGTCACAGGGCCTTTTTATAAATATAACATTTGGAAAATGAGTTGAATATTACCAACTGCTCAACGACAAGCAGAAAATGATATTTCTCTTAATGATGCAGCAAGACATATAAGAGATATGAAAAACAGCCACTATCCCTGAACATAGAAACTTGGAAACCTTGTGCAACCAAGCTTGCACAAGGACACATGTTTAATGCACACGGCAAACAGATCTCTCTCTCTCACACACGCAACATGTCAATGAGGACAGTGCGACCTGTGTGAGTTAAGAGCTACGCACCACTTTGCTGTAATAACTACAGCAACATCTTATCCTATTTCCATTAGGTGGATGCTCCAGAAGGGTGTGTGTGTGTGTTTCTTTAATCGTGTGTATGTGAAGACTGAGATAGTCTCAATATGACCATGCTTTACGGTGAGTTGGCAGGTGAAATTTGAGTGTGTGTATGTGTGTTTGTGTGTGTGTGTGTGTGTGCATGCACATGTGAACGTGTCCAGACCTTAATTCTTTTTCTGAGCTGTGCTGAATCAGCAAATATCGGATAGTCCTGCTCAGCCCTGGCCAGTACTGTAATTCGCCAATCACAGTGCACACAGACACACAGAACACACACACACACACACACACACACACACACACACACACACACACACACACCTACACCTACACACACACACACACACACACACACACACACACACACACACACACACACACACACACACACACACAGGTGTATGCTGAGTGATACATAAGGGGAAAACAACAAATGCACACTTATGCAGAAAAATTAATCGGACACTGCAACTCAGTCCTAAAGAAACACATGTGGGTGTTCAACAAAATGTATGTGCACACACACTAACACACACACACACACACACACACACACACACACACACACACACACACACACACACACAGACACTATACAAGCATGGACACAAACACGTGAATCACTTCAATGATTAGCAGCCCTGCAGAACTCTTCAATATGTGGTTTATGTGGCGAATAAGTGTCATGATTACAATTTCACATCCCAAATTTGCAATTTAAATTCCCTGTGACATTCTTAGAGTAATTCCTGATGTGGCTGAGCACATCAGGTCTAGGGTCTTAGACTGAAAATACTTATATTGCAGAGTAAAGGACCTGTGGTTATTTAACAGCCTACCATTACAATACAAACCAAGGAGCCCTAACTACGTTCACTTTTTATGCACCATATAGCTGGAACAAACTCCCAGAAAAGTGCAGGTCAGCTGTAAGTCTCGCTTGTTTTAAATGTAGGCTTCCTTTTATCAAATTAAGTAGTTATCTTTTTTACACTGCACTGTAACTTTATTCTTGTATTTATAGCTTATTAAAATGATTATTTCTATTTCTGTTTTAGCTTTTTTGTTTTCTATTCTCTCAGAATTTTAATGATTATTAAATTTCATTTGATTTCTTTGAATTGCCTTGGTGTTGAAATGTGCTGTAATTAATAAACTTGCCTCTCCTACATAGTGATCGAGAATGATGGAGTGACTTGGAGGTGTACCTTCTGCAATGTCAAACATCAAGCGTAGCGTTAGTTCTGGCAGGCCACGACGTCAAGCTCTAAATCAGCAGCAACAGCGTAGCTGTCAAAACCGAGGAGATCAGCTGACGGCTCAGCTGACTCCCCGTGCTCGCTTCCTATTGGGAAATTGCATTCAGAGCGCGCTATTTAAACTGCTCTAGCCTGACCTCCCTCGTTGCTTCCTCTGCCGGCGTTTTCAACCCACCTCCACCCCAGCTCCTCCAGTCATCTGTTATGTACCTTACCATTGTTCTTGTTGGTTGCTCTGCTCTGTCTGGGGTTTTTCTTTGCTGCTACGCTCCCTGCTTATGCCGTTCATGATGGCTCATGAAGGGCAGGAAGGTGCTCTTCCTGCCTCAGGCTTTCCACGCAAGCGTGTGGAAGAGCAGGGAGTCCCAGAACAGTACCATACCGCCAAATGAAACTTGTGCAAATAAATAAAGATTCTTTTTGACAAAGTGGTCCTGACTGAAGTATAGTTTTCTGAGACAGACAGAAACCTCCTAAAGCTAGGGGACCCATTGTGTACTTGTGAAGGTACTTACATTCGCACAACCATACCTCTGCATGAATTGTGTTGGACACATGCAGCTGCTTTCCCACTTTTCCCCCACCTTTATTAAAGGTCCCCTATTATACTGATTTTCATCCATTCCACACAGCTGTCAGATGTCCAACAACACTGTATTCAATATGCATTGCCCCAAACCCATCCCTGGTCCTAAATTTCAGCTGTCTAAAAGTTGCTCAAATGAGCTCTGCTGAGAACAGGTTGGTTCTGTGTCTGCACCTTTAAATGCTAATGAGCTCCGTCTGTCATCGCCTACTTGGAGAGCCACGGAGACACTAGCGGTAGCATGCTCCAATGTTTACGTGGATGTATCGCTATGGCTCACCTATGTGGTTCAGGTGAAGCTGCTGGGTCCCGTATGGTTGGGACAGATCCTTTTACGAGGGTCAGTGTTGAGGCAAAGCCAGCTTTGTACTGACCCTCTTTACTGAAGCAGTCCGATGTGAAGTGGTTAGCAAACACATAAAATCATCGTAAAAAACTAGCAAATTTGCCACATTAAAACTAACAAATTTGCCACTTTAAACTAGCAAATGTGTGACTTTTTTTTCTCAGAATATTGCCGAACCTCTCTTGGCTCCATTTTTTTTTTTTTTACAGTGGCCCTAAAATGCTGTCGTACTATTGATATGATGTATGTTTGGATTTTTTTGGCCAGTGGAATTGATTTTGAGTTGTTCCAGTAACAGAAGTCATCAGCAAATTGTGAGACATGGGTGGGTGGAGGCTAGAAGACATTAGAGATGTCAAGGAAAAAAGGGAGGACTGCACCTTGCGGAACACCGGCTTTGGGAGTGAAAGGGGTGGAGGGGAAAGTTGAAACCTTGACCTTTATATTTCTGGTGGGTAGGAAGCATGAAATTATGTTGTAGATGGGTAGTGGGCATTGTTTTGTTTCACATTCTGTCAAAGTCTGGAAATAATGGAAATATTTTTCAGAAAGCCTTTTCAATGTTAACGACTGTTGCTATGGTGAATACTTTTTTAAATGTGAAACTGCAGGTGATTGCTGACAGCCTGAGGTTGTTATTGGTTATCTGTTTTGCAGAAGCCAGCTTGATGAATGCCCAGGACATGTTTTCTGTGTGATGCAAGTGGCATGCAGCGATGGTGTGTTCAAACAGTTTTGCGATGTGGCTGAGGAGGCTGATGGGTCTGTACCTGGTGGGAATTTTTGGATCTTTGCCATCATTGTGACTATGGATGTCTTCCAAGACCATGGGAATGACCTGTGATGAAGAGGCAGGTGGTGAAGAGGCAGGAGAGCAGGTTCCGGTAGGTTTCTGGTGCTTGCTTGATCAGGATGGTGTCTTCTTTCGTTTTTTTATTTTTTAATTGTTTTAGGTGAGCTCTGATTTCTTCTGGGATGATTGGTTGTGTCAGTTGGCGGTCACCTGCTGAGGTGAGTGACAGGGTGTTGTTGTGGGTAAAGAGTTTCCTTCCATTTGTGGTCATATTGTGGACCTGAGGGACGGGAATTAATGTTCCGGAGGGGATTTCTGAATAGCGTTGCTTTTTCTCGGCCATTTACAATGGTTATGCTTTGATGTATGAGAGTCGATAAGTTGTTTTTGTTTTATGCACCATTCATGTCTTTTATTTCCTGCCAGAAACTGTGTATTGGATCTGTAGTCATTGTCAGGTATATTGTAGAATTATTTCCATTTGTCTTGTGTAGACGGAGTGAGTTGTTGTCTGATTTGGTTCTGGGGCCACTTTATTTCTTTTTTTTTGTGTACATTGATCTGTATTTGAAGTAGTCTGCGCAATTTTCTTTTTCTTTTGATCTGGTTTATAATATGGGATGGGAGGTGTTGCTGCGGTTTGGAGGTAGTGTTGCTATTCTCCCTTGGGGATGAATGCCCCCTGAAAAGAGGCAGAACACCAAGTTGAGACCTGATAACTATGTTATATACACTGAAGTGTTTTGTTGTTAAATTTAGAGGTGGCTGTGGCTCAGGGGTAGACTGAGTGGTTGGATTGCCGGGTCTTCCAGTCCGCATCACGAAGTGTGTTGTTGTATTTTAATGTAAATTAACGATGAACGTCCAAGATACTGAACCCCAAATTGCCCCTGAAGTATGTACGTGTGAATGTGCATGAATGAGTTACGTTAGATTAGTTCCTCATGGGCAGGCAGCTAAAAGTTAATGAATGTGTGTGAATGGGTGAATGCAGACATTGTAGCAGAATGTAGGTGTAGTGTAAAGTGCCTTAAATGGTCAAAGAGGCTAGAAAATGCTTTAGAAATGCAAGTTAATTTATCATGTGTAGTTGCTATGATCTTATGTCGGTTACTTCCTATTTTATTCTGGAAGTTCCTTGCTTCTTCTGAACTGTGTTTTGCTTGACTTTTCCTGTGTGTCATCATGTATAGTTTGAGTCTAGTCAGCCCTGCTCTAGTTCCGCCAATTGGCATCAGCCTGCCCTCTTGTCTGCCCAACCATGTCTTGTACCTAAAACAAGTCCCGTTGCCTATGACAAAGGTTGGTTGAAAGGTTTCTTGGGTATTTATTCCCTGTATTACCCTGTTCCCGTGTCCAGTCGTCGTCTGTTGCTGCTGTACTGTGTCTGTTGTGCTGTGCACTGAAGTGTGAGGGAGAAAGTACAGGGCCAGGTCCAGTATGTCCATGGTGGAGCTGACAGAGTGGTTGTTTGTAGGTTAGTCATTATTGAGGATAGTGAGGTTGGTGGTCTCCAATATTTCTTTGAGTGCAATTACTGATTTGTTCATGGTATTGTTGTTAAAATCCTTCTGATTGGCATTAAAGTCCCATGAGCACAATTTTGTTATTGGTGATGATCTTGATGAGTTTTCCAGAGGATTGTAATCCAGAGGGACAATAGAGTGATGAAATGAGAAGAGTGGTGGATGCATTTAAAGATGGTCTGGTGAACATCTAGGCCTACTCATTATTTGCAAGTTGTTGTTGTTGGACCATACCAGTCTAATCCTGACTTCTCTCCATTATCAGAGATTCGGTCCGTCTTCAACACATTTTGTGTGAATCAGTGTCTGCAGTGTTTACTTAATTAGAGCTCAGCCTCCCTGTTTGCACTAAATAAAATCTATATAGGATCCTTTTTCGTGATCACACAACATCTCTCTCTTTCACTTTTTCAGGCTACTGGGAAGCTGGGAGGTTGTCAGCTGTGTGTCTGCATACTCTGTCATGGTTTATTTCAAGTGAGCGTCCAGTTGAGAGAGTATGGAGTCAGCAGTGACATTATAGCTGGGGATGTAGCAGTGCAGTGACCCAAGCTGGTTCCTGTGTCTTCCTTGCCACCTCCTGATTAAAGTGATAAGTCTGGCTCAGGTTCACTTAAGGTGGGTTGACCTTTAAGGTGGACCAGCTGTTCTTCATCATTAGATGGAAGAGGTGAAGTTGTATAAAGCCTCGGTCACACTTCACCCAAGAGTTGCACAGACATGAGCCGGCACGGAATATAGACAAGGAAAAATTTGGATCTTTTATAATACGTGTATTTTTCTTTGTGGGGACTTGACATTGTCCAAGATCTATATATCCTCCGCCCATCCTGGTACACGTAGTTAGGATATGTTTGATTCAGGCAAAAATCTGTCACAAAGAAGCCCTGCAAAGTTCAATATCTGATAGTGTGATGCAGTGGCGCCGCCAGCCGGAATCCTGTACGCACTGTGCGTACTTTTTTTGAAGGTGAAAAAAAAAATGTAAGCAATTTTTTTTTTCAGCGTGCTAGATATTTAAATTATGCAAATCAGCGGGTGACACCAAAAATGTCTGCCCAAGCAAGTCAGAGCTTTTCTTTCTCTCACACAGTGACCTGGAGAGACGCAGCTGCATTTGAGAGGACGATCGCGCGTGTGTGCGCAATTACGCATAGCATGTGTTGGCCCCTCTCCACTTCACAATACAGCTCGGCTCTAGTCTCGTCACCTCTCTGCTGCTGAGCACTGTGGGCCGAGCCGATGCATGTCTCTCTCCCCGGGCCGGGAGAGTTATCATACCGTACTGTGCGTGTGTGTGCGTGCGTGCGTGGAGTGCTCACAAGTGTGCGCTTGTGTTTAGGGCGGGGATGGAGGGCACAAAAAAAAATATTTGCACCGGGGCCTTTCACCATGATATACGCTACTGATTTCACTGATACTGAAAACATTAGATTTTGTCTTAAAAAAGTATTTTTCCATTTGTTGTTGTATTTAATTAATTTATGTGCGTACATTGAAATTGAATCCTGGCGGCGCCACTGGTGTGATGTCACATTTAGAGCATGACATTTATTCGGTAATTCCCGGGATGGGAGTCAAAGTTTTATTAATCCCGTGATTGGGACGGGATGGGAATAAAAATCAACGGGAGCGGTCAGGAGCGGGAACGTCATTAATAGGTGATTTTCAGCCGTGTTAAACAACCAAAAGGACAGACACGTCCATTTTTGTAGTCATCTTTCAGTGAGCCAAAACTATTTTGACTTGCTAACGCAAGTCAAAAGAACTACACATCCAACAGTGCTTTGACTTCCGGCCGGGCCGGCCACTACCAGAAGTTAAATGCGCGGAGGGAGGTAGAGGCGATGAAGCTGGGAAGCGAGAGCTACAGACTAAAGTCCGACACAATGATCCGTCGGTGAGATTAACTGACTTTATTGGGAAGTCGCAAATATTGCATAGATTCATGCGAGTTGAATGTGATGAAAAAAAAAAAAAAAACGGAGTTGGATGGGAGTGGGATGGGAGTGGGAGTAATTTTGAGTGGGAGCGGGAGTCATTCTACAGGAGTGGGACGGGATGGGATTTTTTTTTTTACTCCGGCCCGGGATTGGGATGGGATGGGATTTTTTCTCTGGGAGTGGGATGGGACGGGAGTGAAAATCCACTCCCGTGTCATGCTCTAGTCACATTGGACCCTAGTTTCGTAGACCAGGCGCAGTCAGCATTCAGTGCACCTGCGCCACGCCGACGGGGTGTGTCCGCCTGGACTTTGCAAGTTTCGTGCACCGCGCAGGCTCGCGCAGGCACACCTCCTGTCTCGCCCATCCACGCAAGTGGGAAAGAGGGAGGAGAAGAAGGCGTGAGTGGGAGACGAGGAGGAGACGAGGCGTGGACTGGGATTAACACAGCCGATTCAGATCTTCACCAATCAAATGAGCTCCTCTCCTCACCTTTAATGTGTTAGGGGAGGTTCAGTGCAAGTTCCGTCACTTGACAACCCCATGACAGAAGCAGCGCCGCCGCTCCCACCACGCGCATCACGCGCTGTGCGTGCGTATCATAATTATAACAATGCTGATATTATAAAAAACAGGAGAGAGAGAGGGAGATGTTTTGGTCCGAGAGGCTGAGTTTCCGTTACGCGTGCAATCCGCCTTTGATCTGATGTCAGATGTGACGGGACAATCTACACTCAACAAAAATATAAACGCAACACTTTTGTTTTTGCTCCCATTTTTCATGAGATGGACTTAAAGATCTAAAATTCATTCCAGATACACAATATTACCATTTCTCTCAAACATTGTTCACAAATCTGTCTAAATGTGTGATAGTGAGCACTTCTGCTTTGCTGAGATAATCCATCCCACCTCACAGGTGTGCCACATCAAGATGCTGATCTGACAACATGATTAGTGCACAGGTGTACCTTATACTGCCCACAATAAAAGGCCACTCTGAAATGTGCAGTTTTGTCTCACAGCAAAATGCCACAGATGCCACAAGCATTGAGGGAGCGTGCAATTGGCATGCTGACAGCAGGAATGTCAACCAGATCTGTTGCTCGTGCATTGAATGTTCATTTCTCCACCATAAGCCGTCTCCAAAGGCGTTTCAGAGAATATGGCAGTACATCCAACCGGCCTCACAACCGCAGACCACGTGTAACCACACCAGCCCAGGACCTCCACATCCAGCAGGTTCACCTCCAAGATCGTCTGAGACCAGCCACTCAGACAGCTGCTGAAACAATTGGTTTGCATAACCAAACAATTTCTGCACAAACTGTCAGAAACCGTCTCAGGGAAGCTCAACTGCATGCTCGTCGTCCTCATCGGGGTCTTGACCTGACTCCAGCTCGTCGCCGTAACAGACTTGAGTGGGCAAATGCTCACATTCAATGGCGTCTGGCACGTTGGAGAGGTGTTCTCTTCACGGATGAATCTCGGTTTACATTGTTCAGGGCAGATGGCAGACAGCGTGTGTGGCATCGTGTGGGTGAGCGCTTTGCTGATGTCAATGTTGTGGATCGAGTGGCCCATGGTGGTGGTGGGGTTATGGTATGGGCAGGCATCTGTTATGGACGAAGAACACAGGTGCATTTTATTGATGGCATTTTGAATGCACAGAGATACCGTGATGAGATCCTGAGGCCCATTGTTGTGCCATACATCCATGAACATCACCTCATGTTTCAGCAAGATAATGCACGGCCCCATGTTGCAAGGATCTGTACACAATTCTTGGAAGCTGAAAATGTCCCAGTTCTTGCATGGCCAGCATACTCACCGGACATGTCACCCATTGAGCATGTTTGGGATGTGCTTGACCGGCGTATACGACAGCGTGTACCAGTTCCCACTAATATCCAGCAACTTCGCACAGCCATTGAAGAGGAGTGGACCAACATTCCACAGGCCACAATTGACAATCTGATAAACTCTATGCGAAGAAGATGTGTTGCACTGCATGAGGCAAATGGTGGTCACACCAGATACTGACTGGTTCTGAGTCCCCAGACCCCCAATAAAGCAAAAAAATGCACATTTCAGGGTGGCCTTTTATTGTGGACATTCTAAGGCACACCTGTGCACTAATCATGATGTCAGATCAGCATCTTGATGTGGCACACCTGTGAGGTGGGATGGATTATCTCAGCAAAGCAGAAGTGCTCACTATCACACATTTAGACTGATTTGTGAACAATGTTTGAGAGAAATGGTAATATTGTGTATCTGGAATGAATTTTAGATCTTTAAGTCCATCTCATGAAAAATGGGAGCAAAAACAAAAGTGTTGCGTTTATATTTTTGTTGAGTGTATATAGGTATAAATTCACGTGTTGATTCAATTAGTTGCATTAAATAGTGTTTGTTGTGATTATTTATTCCATTTAAATGTGCCTGGAACTGTGGAAACCTGCCTGTGAGATCTCGGTGACGTCTGCGCACTGCGCGCTGCGCGCCGTCAACCAAACTTCCACTCCGCCAGCTGTGATTCTCCTTGAATGAATGGACTTTATTTGCGCCTTGCGCCGAGAGTAGACTAGGTTGGAGCTGGCGGGCTTTCGGTGAAGTCTCGGTGAGGCTTTTTGCCACGAAACTTCCGCTACGCCAAGCTGAATCTGTGACGCCTCCCCCTGCTGCGCCGCCACACCCATCTTGGCGCAGGCGATCCACCAAACTGCCAAACTGACCGTGTGCAAGGCTGCGCGGGTCGAAACTTGCATTGCGCCGGCTCCGCCACCCTGCGCCGCCCTGCGCTGCGCCACGAAACTAGGGCCCTATGCCTGTCATATAAAATTGAAAATCATCAAGCTTAACCCAGATGTGCAACAATTGTTGAATGTCCCAGATATGTACTACAAACATATATTTATAATGTAAAACCACATGAGTATACACACTCTTCTACCTGATTTCCTTGTATGACCTGATGAGAGAAGATTATTATTTTCCTTTGGTAAAATTCAAGCAAAAATGCAAAATGCTCAGGTCAAACTTTGCTCAAATCACTTGCAATCTGAAAGACCCTTCAGGAAAAGCAACACAGGAGAGATCCCACTTCTTGGACTGGACATACATGTTGTCGCTGCCATCTCATAATTACAGTTTAAATTAATGTTTTGTGGGAACAACCTCACATTATACAATTCGTCTGATCTCACAGGGCTGCACAATTTTCCACTCAGCTCTCCATTTATTTTATTTTATCATAACGAGAGCAACAATTTTGAGGTCCAGTTATCCAATTATCCAATCACTTCGCTCACTGCTGGGTATTTCACCCACTACGTCACCTCCCACTCACCTTCACAGTCAATTTACCATACACACACCTTTCAGATCCTATCGCCTCCACACTCTCCTCCCAAGTCACATCAGAATAACGGCTTCTTTCTCCTGTGTCCTATCGAGTACAATACCAGAGTGCTCCAGGAATTCTGACTTCACTTTACCTGTGAGACTGTTATAGAAAGCTGGGATCCAGTGGTTATATGGTTTAGGCCCTAAACCTCACATTGCCATCCCACCTCTCCCTCTCAAGCTGCTCATCTTTATCTCCCCTCTTAACTATACTAACCAACTGTACTGCACTTAAGAATTGTTTCTGACATTATAGACTTGTTATAACCTAATTATTTGATTAATTATTATCATTTATTGTATTGCTCTGTTTTATTAATTCCATTTGATTATATTGTTGTTTTGCATGTATCATGTGTGTTAAATTGTTGAACTGCTTGTGTCTTTTATGTTTTTTCCACTGTCCACTACACAAATGAAGATTGCTTGAAATATTGATTGATACAGAGTAAAGTAGAAGTAACAGTATAATTGCAGAGATAATCGTCATAAACGGCCACCTTTTCTACAGAAAATGTATTCCTGATTATTAAACAGTCGAAACCTGTAATAAAATTGGAACATAAAACTCACAAGGACTACAGTGGCCTGGGGGTGTAATTTTCATTTTCAATTTCAGGAAAGGGAATTGCTTAAGTCACTAGAGATGAGTGTATTTTAGTGATGAACACGATCAAACAGAGAGAAGACCAAGAGCAGACGTATTCACTCTTATGTCTGTTCTTCTTGTGATGTGTCAACTTTCATCGGAAAGACTTCTTTCATTTTCTTTCCTTTTAATTTACATCTCGACCTAGAAGCCTCTGAGTCTTCAGCCTACACTTCTAGCTTGACGTTGCTGCCTGTAGTCGTTCTGTAATTGTATCTTGTCATAATTGTCATATGGTGTCATTTCCATTAAGAAAATCAATCACTGTGGAAGCTATATTTTGATGTGAGCTGAAAGTGCTAACATTTTAGGATCCAGTTATTATTAACCTCACAGTTGTTAGCTTGTGTGCCCAAATTATCACCGACTGCCCTGTTATTGCTTATTAAATGAAGAGCACTTACTCTCTCTTATCATCGCTGTCATTTGCTACCGACTGTCACGTCTGCAACTGGTGCTGAGGGATAATATTGTTTGATTGGACGCGAGAAGAAAATAATGATGGATGAAAAAGAAGGGGCATGTGGAAATTTGTTAAGAGCACATGTCTAAAAGGACGCTAGGTGGAGAAATGATCACTATCATGAGGACTGAATGTGTGGCTGGATGGGGAGCGATGAAGCATTAGAGTGATGGGTGAGTAAAGATGATACACAGACATGAGGGAAGGGAAAAGGATGGACTGATTGAGGAAATAAGGACTGAGAAAATTATATTTGATTATTACTAGGATAGCATCCAAGAGGCGGTTCTTTCATGTGTGTTTAAACATGCTGGATCTCAAAATGACCATTGTATGTGGTAATCGGTGATTGTTATTTACTTCTGAAACGTTGGTGTAAGTAGTGCAATGTTCAGCACTGAGTCAGGATATAATATTTGTCCAAGAGAAGAAAATAATAAAAAATGAAGCATTAGTGTAATTTCTTATTAGTATGAGAGGGAAAATGAAATCATTGTGAGTGGGGTTTGGTGGTCACTTGGGACTGCAGGGAGAAGAAAAGCTGCATGAATGTGAATTGATAATGAGGTTCTGTGTAGGTGCAGGAAGTAGAAGCAAAGATGTCCACCGTGACCAAAGTAACAGCAGGACACGGTGGACCCATGAGGTGGAGAGCAGATGCTGACATCTGATGAGAGGCTGCATGCCTCCTGTGAGATCCCTGAATGATAAAAATAATCAGAAGTAGTGGGGTCTTGCATGCCAAGTAAATAAATATGCAGTTGACAACCCATAGCATTAAATGGTTTCAACCACAGTCCAGTATGTAACTGATTTAAAATATTCTGTCATGTAGGGGGAGAACGTTTGGTGGTGATAAAAGTACCCCAAAATGTAGACTCACAAGATGCATTGATATTGTCTGTTTAAAAATACTTAAACTAATTAATTTTGTGCTTTTTGTCATTTGCTTTGAGGCATTTATGGTTAAACCTAAACCCAATTATACCACAAAAACATTTCCTCGGTGTGAAAACTATTTTGTTGGATTTGGTGAAAGGTCACCAGACAACTATTTTCTTGGTTTGTTGCTATTTATTGTGGTTTAAATTTGTAATTTCCCTCCAACCATGAATTGTCTGTGTTTTTCCGTTAGTATAAATATCAACACAGAGTATAAAATATAAGGGATCAAATAGTTATTGTTCATTTACATTCAAATACAGCATAAACAAAATAAAGAAACACAGCTAACTAAAGACTAACTTAGTAGGGAATTAAGATTCACGAACACTGGGATCACTGGCTGGGAAACATACAGGAAGCGCTACACAACAACATGGAATCTTACATTATAAACTATTGTACATAATAGTAGGAACAGGTGCTGTAATCATTTATAGAAAAATAGTTGTTCCACCAATAAAGCTGTGAGGTTTTTTATTCACACAAATGAATCCGCATCAAGAATGTTCTAGAGATACACCGCTCGAGTGGTGAACAATATTCACTGCACCAAACTAAACTTGAACACAAACACGGTCTATTAAAAGCCGATACACAGACACGGTCTACAAACCGCGGATTTATCCTGCATCCGTGCTACAAGGTCAGCCTGTTGGGTTTTGTTAGAAGACAGATATAACAGATAGCTTCACAAGGACCAGGCTCCTGCAGTAAAACGTGACCATTATAACTTACAATTATATATTATATATGTTATCATAGCTTGTGTACGTATTAGGGTATATTTGTATTACAAGCATTAACCACAGACTCTCAGGTTTGTTGCCGCAATGTGTCTGGGTCCTCTTCCAGATTCCTGCAGAGACCCTGTGTGTGTGTGTGTGTGTGTGTGTGCACACCTGCAAATCAGTATTAGTCTGTGTGTATTTGTGCTTGAGGAAGCATCTCGTATGTGTGCACCTATTATGTGGTTTTTGTGTGTGTGTGTGTGTGTGTGTGTGTGTGTGTGTGTGTGTGTGTGCGCGTGCATCTTCAGCCTTAATTTGATGTCTAAATAAGTGGTTTCTGCCCCCAGGGGTTCCCTAGCAATATATCACCACAGCAACAATGGAACTGCCGTTGTCATTGTCCCTGGAGTCGAGCCGCTTGCCCGCTCATGCATGGCCTTGTGGGAAATGTGGACCTGCCGAACAACGTACCGACGCTAAATGATGCGTGCGCGCACACACACACACACACACACACACACACATACATACACACAAGACACGCTCTGTGATATGTGCTCAAACTGAACATGCAACCTGCTCATTTATTTCTCTTTTCATTTTTTTGATATGTTCCCCTCTATTTTTTTGTACTTCCTCTTTTCCTCCCCAAGTCTTCCTCATCCATTTTCTCTGCTACACTTCCCTCTTCCCAAGGTGAGGTGTTTGACAGTTGCTTTAGGGAAATCGTTTTTTTGGTGAAGTGTCCAAAATAGCAGAGATGGAATATTTAGAAGACCTTGAGAGAGATGAGAGACAGGCAGAAGGGGGTTCAGGGCTCAGCCCAGATCTCTGTAGGGGGTTCGGGATGATCCTTCCCCCTGAAAAAAAAAAATGGTGAAAATGCTCTATTCTGATGCTTTTGTGTGCACTCTGACACCTTATTCATATTTAAAAGCTCATGAGTTAATAACTGAAAATTCAAGTGTTTACTACTAAAACATAGGAAACATACTGTATTATATTATATGAAGTATGAAATTAGCTCCACCTTTATCAGCTGCAACATAAACGGGATGAACACATCAATTAATTCTATCAGTTGCAGCAATGTTTGGTAATGCAACAAGTTATGGATGTCATTCCTCCAACCAGCACTGTCTTTGGGGAAGGTGTTATTGCACCCTCACCATGGTGTGACCTATTCACTTGAAACTAGATAGTCTCATATGCATGGAAGATTATATGAACAGGATAAAGGACTTTTTGACCACTGAATGTGCAGTAACTGAAAATTGCCAATTCATTGTTTGATGTAATTGGATATTTATTCCAAGTCTGTTGCTTGTTTATTCTATGCAAAATGTATTTTGTTGTTGCTGTTTTGTTTTCAATCTGTCGTTTGTTCATTTATGTGAAACCTTGCATGCTCCCTTGAAAAGGAGATTTGTAATCTCAATGGGAAATATCCTGGTAAAATAAAAGCTATAATGAAGAATAAAAAAGCAATGTTGCATTAGATTTCGCTTCGTCTGGAGAAATAAACAGACAATATTCCCACGGGAGCGTTTGAAAATGAGTAGTTTTTTATCCAGCATGGATTTAATTGAGCAGTATTTCTCAAAAGCAAATACACTCAAGCACTTAACGCATCAAACGGGATTTTGGCAGCCTTCCATGTTATCAAGCAGTACTTCATTTGTAAGATTAGGCGTCCTGTGATACGTTTCCTGTTTTTAAACCCCTTTAAGAGATTATTACAGCTTCCAAAGAACACAGAACTGAACCAGGCTGTGCTCCCTTTAAAATCCATAACTCCTCCTCGTCACTGTATAAACAAGATGATTACGTTTCAAATCAGTCATCATTAACTCCAGTCCAAGTTCCAATTTGTCTTAGTTTTACGTATTTCTCACTGATTTTCAGTTGAATGGATGGAAGACAAATATACTAGATAAGTTTAAATAAAAAGCAGAATGCAGAGCACTGGTGGAATCACTGCAACCTGACACACAGAGTCAATATAATCATCTACATGTTTGGATTTAGGCGGAGCATAGCGTGCTGCTCTCTGGATCTGTCCAGAGAGCAGTTTGCAATCCCAGACTACTCCCTTAAAGGAGAAATCCGGTCATTTTTGACCCCATTTTCGTTGTCCCCACGGTCATCCCGACATCGACAGCGCTCGTTTAGTGTGGCAAAACGACATAAATATGTGTGTTTTTGCATGGAGTTACTCACCTCAAATCACCCAGTAGACATTAGCAGTAGATAGCCGAACGGCACTCGTCCCTCCCAGTCACCGCAGAAACGAAAACGTTTTCCTCGTAGATTTGATTTTGTAATCCACAAAGAAACGATCGACCAGTGCAGTCGTCATGTCCATAATAAATCCATGAAGCTGTTATGTCCATATGTATGACTGTGTTACAACATAGCAACGATAGCTTACAGCTATCATTATATCATAATAAAGCATCGTAATAAAGTCGCAAATTTTCTCTGAATATTGCCCACCTCTCTCGGCTCAGTTTTTTTTCCTACACATACACACTCGCGCACACACACACACACACACACACACACAATCTCCTCCCGGGCGTACGCCTGGTGGAATAAGTCATTGTTAGTGGAGGTCAGGCTCTCAGTCTTAATTGCCTGTGTGACTAACACATCATTTTCTCTCTCTCACCGTCTTTCTCTTTGTCTCAGTTTCTAAACTCTCAGACAATCAACTTAATTCACCTTCCAAAACAAATCTCCCTCTAGCCTCGCAATCAATTAGCGTACTAGGAAATCAATTAAGCCCACTGCTAAACGGGCTATTATTAGAAAGCTGACAAACAATAGGGTACCATATATCATGACGAGAGGTGATGGTTTTAATTAGTGTAACATTTAACGCCTGTAATTATGAAGACATAATGAAGAGATATGGAGGCAAAGTGTCCGTTGTTGAGCTCCATGGAGATGCTGTTAAGTGTATGTGTTCTTGGTGCGTGTGTGTGTGTGTGTGTTTGTGTGTGTGTGTATGTTTAAGAATATGTTAAGGCAACACTAGCTGAAGATCATGTATTTAAAGTTTAATTTAAAAAGTGACCTGTCAATCACAAGGTAGCCCTGCCCTAAAACATCCCCTGCTTTATGGTCTATTTGACACTAAATGGACCATAATTTACAAAATGAACATCATGCTGGATTGAAGAAGACTTGAAACTAGAGGTCAAGACCATAAACTGATGTCTAAAAATGTTTACTGAGGTAATAAATCAAATGAGAAGTCAGGTCATTGGTTTCACTTTTGAGAACCGGAGGACGATGCCTGGTTGTAGGTGAATGAAGTCCGTCTGGAGTCCTGACCCAGAAGCACCTGGTGAAGAGCTTTTTCTTGTTAATTATAGAATGTAATCCCCCCCAGGTTTCTCCTGTAAAACCCACAAAGGCCCAGAAAAAAAGCACTAAAGACATGACCTCAGAGTGCTCAGCAGTATCTCTGGCCCTTAACTGGTCACAACTGACACTGACATTTGCAACTGATGGGGTTACAAATAGCCATTTCTTTGTGTTAGGGGTCAAAAAGAGGAAGCAAAGAATCCATTGCATCACAACACACAAACGTAAATGGGTGCAAAATGCAAGTGGGGCTTCTAGCCTGTATATCTATGTATATTCATGATTTACTTTTAATGAATTGGATTTGCTGAGATGGAAGAAAAACAATTGTTTGTTACCACCAGCTGTTGTGCCCTGCAGCTGCAGTGTTGTTGTGTTACGGTGACTAAGGGTTTGCGTGATGGAGAGACGGGTACAGATGGAGCAGCAGAGACACAGAGATGGTGGTAATAGCGGTGTAAACATGTCAGGGTGGCCCGCTAGGAAGCAGGGGAGTTGACCTTGGTCATAGTTTAAGACCTGTCTTTTATCGAGCCAGCTAGCAGCTCTGAGAGCAATTTGTCTGCTCACTGCCATGTCTTTCACTCAGCAGCTCTTTCATTGTCTCTCTTTCTTTCTTTGTCTCCTTGGCTCTTCCTCTTTTATCTGTCTAATTCCTTTCCCCTCTTATATCACTCACTTCAGAATTCAATTGAAAATCCTTGTTATCACTTTGAAAGCTTTGCATGGTCAAGCACATGAAGGTATTACTACAGCCCAGGGCTTGTTAGTTGTACCTCGCTCCACACTTAAAAGCAAAGGCGCTTGGCTTTGTGCTTTTGAACTTATGGCTTCAAGACTTTACAAATCACTCCCACAGGAACGGATCTCTGTAGACAGTTTTAAAAAGGAGATCAAAACCCATCTGCCCCGTGTTGTCGTCCTGATGTTTTTAAAAATACTTCAAAATCTGAGTTTACAGGAATATGTTTTTGTGTTTTTAACCTCTGACTCCTGTATGTTTTGTGTCTTTTGTTGTCTTGGAATGTTTTTCGCTGTCATGTTATCTGTCCCTGTTTGTACCAATATGAAACTTTTTTTCTTTGCTGCTCCTCTTGACAAGGACTCCCTGCCAGAAGAGATATTATATCTCAGTGGAATCCTTCTAGTTAAATAAAGGATTTGAAAAACGATTGCAATATCCCGACTTACAATATATGTTTTGTTGCTGCAGTGAGGCATTTCTTAGGTATGAAATGATTATTGCAAATTTCTGACGTTACACCATACACATGCATGCATAGATGCTTTCTCCAAACTCACGACTACAGTCATTTTATTCCTTTAACTGTTGCCTTTAGACATTCCAAGACATTGCAAGCACACACACGCACACACACACACACACACACACACACTAGGCAGCAGCTGCATTCACAGAAATAGACATTACTTTGTGTCTTCTTTTTTTTAATCTTTTTCTGCTTAATCATGGCTGTAAGGAGGCTCAATTCCCACTCTGCACATAATCCTCACTTGGGAAGTGTAATAAAGCATCTACAGTCTTAGCACTCTAAAACTGGATAAATTAGGTTTTGTGATTGTATGATTGGTGGCAACATTTCAACCTAAATCCATAGACTGTGTATAACAAGTTGATGAAATCACGTTGACGTCGCCCAATCGGTTTTACTACGTTTTGAAGCCTCAATTTCAGCATTTTGGCCATTGTCATCTTGGATTTTTTTACAACCAGTGAAGGAAGTGACCATATTTGGACTGTGAAGGAGCAACGTGTGGATCTGATGACCACAACTGGCAGAGCAGGACTGGATCTGGATCCATCTGGATTCTGGTGTGAAACTGTTAACAAAGATAGCTTCGCAATAGTAATAGGTCAACTTAACAGCTAGTAGATAAGTGCATTGGTAGCGAAGTGACCTGTCAATCACAAGGTAGCCCTGCCCTAAAGCAGATATATACACACACCAGTGCCCGCCGCCTGGCCATGTGTGGCTGTTTCAATAACAATTCTCTGTATGAAGCATTTGCTAGAGTGACGGGAGACGGGCTAGATGCTACTGTCAAACAGGAGGATGCATGCAAAGACTACAGCCAACAAAAAGTGCTATGTCTGTGAAACTCCCTAAAAGAAAAAAAGAAAACGAGGTGCAGTGCAAGCCAGGTCAAGTTCACAAGTCTGCAACAACTTCCAAGCATGCACATGTCATTGAAGAACAAGGCAGCCAGCAGAAGAGTGTGTAGATTATTCTTTGAATAGTTCCCAGTGAATATTGAATAGTATTTTTGCTTTAAATGCCCATCCTGATTATGTAGCAGGCGGCGGAGAGAGAGCAGCACGATTGTGACCGGAGGGCAGCCTACACAAATCCTGGACTGACTGAGTCAGGTCTGCAGGGATAGTGATTGAGAAAGATCTCTCCCCACCTTGATAATGACTCCGGGAGCTCAGCTGCTAATTAAGTCAATGCTCAAAGGCACAGTGATGGCTACTCTGGTGAGGCTGCTTAGTGCTGTCAAGTGTGATAAACCTGGCCACCATCTCAGCCTCATCTCGGCCCCCGGCCCTCGTGAACCTGGTTTCCTGCCAAAGTCCCACAATCCTGTTTCCTCCAAAAAATCCAGTCAAGGCAAATCAGCTGTGGAATGTCGTATGTCGTCACTGTGTACCAAATGCATGCTTGTATTGGCTGTAACTGATTGAATGAGGATTGATGTACGAAAAGCACTGCTGCTGAAGAACACATGCACCAGTATATTTATGTCTTTGTAGTCTGGAATTTCATGGCTGAAATAATGAAAATATAGCTTGAGTGACAGCTGTGATATAAACACACTTTTGTTGCAGGCTGACGCATAATCAACCAATCATTTATTAAATTAAACTACAGTATGTCATATAAACAGACGTAACGCAGCAATATGAATAAATATAAGAGTAATGTTGCTCCAAAAAAATAAAAAGAAACATTTGCTGTATCAAGCTTTCAGATCTAATTGAAGGTATCGAAGTTGTTGAGAGACAGCAGCTAATAAGTGCCAAATACTAAAAGTAAATAATGATCCATGCAACGCCATACCTCTTAGAAGCTCTGACAATCACCATAAATCTTACTGGAACAGTGCTCTGAAAGCTTTTATGGACCTGACAGTGTTTACATGACTTTGTGAGTGTTGGCTGATGTGATGTGCGTTGATGATTTATATTACAAACAGTGTGGATCTGTGACATCATCAGGCTAATTGCTGCAATCAGCTGCTCACCTCCTGATGATGGTGAAGTAGAACAGGAAGCACAATGTACACAAGCATGACTTCGGTCCACTTAGAGTGAAATAGAGCATAAAGCAGGGGATGTTTAGGGTGGGGCTACCTTTTGATCTACAGGTCGCTACCACAGCCTCGTTACTGTCACTACCTCACTACCACGCAGAAGCCAAATGGATCCAGATCCACTAAGGTTGCTGCTCAGGGTCCTGCTCTCCTGCTGGTGTTCATCAGATCTACCGTTGCTCCTCCCCAGTTCAGAAATGATAACTTCCATTCACTGGTTGCAACAATTCCAAGATGGAGACGGTGAAAATGCCGAACTTGAGGTCTCAAAATCATAGTCCATAAACAGATGGGTGACGATGACTCCGCCCTCCTCTTATATACAGTCTATGGGCTTTGACAGTGTTTCTGTAGCTATGTATAAAAGGATATCATTGACTTTGAATTGGAAGGGAGAAATCCACTTTTTTTGAGTGTTTCTGTCAGAGAAAGATATCTTTTTGGAGTCAAAAGTTAGTGTAATAGTGTAAAATTGAAATGTGATGGTGGTCGCCACTTGCCCAGCAGAGGCTATATGTATGACTCTGTGAAATCTAACACGCTGTATATATGATAACGTTTGAGATTGTCTGTAGCATTTTGCACTTTCTATTGATTGCGTTACCTTTCATAGCTGCACTGAAGTTTGTGTAATGTTGTAAATGTCAGAGTTGTTTCTCATTTTACATCTTTCACTCCAGCGAGCGACCTGTGCGGCAATAAAATGAACATGAGCTATGCCTGGAGAGGGATTGCATCTCTATCCAAATTTGTCACCCGTACCCAGGTTGTGTGCCTATTTATACAATTGTGTATGTGTTTATATATTCGGTGGTACGGGCACGTCGGCTGTATGTGTGTGTGTTCATAAAAATATGAATCTGAATTTGTGCAAGAAGGTGTGTGTGTGTTTATGTGTGGAATTGTATGGTGATTGTGTGTAGACTTGTACAGAAGTTGCACGTGTGTGTGTGTGTGTGTGTGTGTGTGTGTGTGTGTGTGTGTGTGTGTGTGTGTGTGTGTGTGCGTGTGTGTGTGCGTGCGTGTGTGTGTGCGTGTGCATGAGGGGCCAGGATTAATGCCTTGCTGTCAAAGGGCCCCAGATGATGAAGTAGTCAAACTACAGGAAGATGGAAAAAAGAAAAAAAAAGTCTCAGTAAGAGAGAGAGAGAAAATGTAGACAGATGAAAAAGAGGCAAAAGATCAGGGAAAAGATATTTCTATTTTTTTACAGAAAACCCTCGGTTAACCGTGAACAATATCTCAATCCCATCTCAACCTTTTGACCAGATAAATAGAACATGCTTTTGCTGTTGTTTTAAATCTACAGTCATATTATAGGTACTGAAATATAATTTGCTGCAGCCAAACAAGCTGTATGTCTAAATTATCAACACAAAAAAGGATACATTCAAAGATGAGACTCATAGTTTCAGAGGCAGGGAAAACAATCATCCAAGTGCTTGAAACATAAATTACAGGCTTATTAGAGAGCAAAGAAATTTAAAAAAAGGAGAGGAAAGAATAAATATGGAGGCAAAGATGTAGAGGGAGAAACCTCTTCCTCCCTCTTTACACCATCCACTGTCAAATAAACGTGAAAATACCCCCCAGAAAATTATATGGATGGTTTTTATATTCTGTTTGCTGGATGTGATGTTGGATGTCAGTTGTCAATATATATGTGTGTGTGTGTGTGTGTGTGTGTGTGTACTTGAAAAACAATCTCACAGCCAAGTAATGTAGGGTAGGGAAACCAGATTGTGATATCTTCATCAAAACAAGGAAAGGACATGAAGAAATGTTCTGTTTGAGTCTCTGATGTCCCTCGAGGGAGCAGGGTAAAGCCCGTGGGAACAGACCATCGACTTCTATTTTAAATAACTTTAACATTGAGAAGCACTCTCTGGCAACCCACAAATGTACAAAGTTGTCACCATTACTTGTGAACTTAACCCAAGTTTGGGTACTCTGCTAATAACAGTGTGTGATTTTGTAGAATTAAGTGGTATGAGAAGGTGAGCAACGAAATGGCAGAGAATCTAATCATCACTCCAAAGTGTGACCGAGGCTGTCTTAAGGTGCAATTCACTGCCAGATAATGAGTGAGAAAGTGCAAGACTGCCTGAGAGTGTGTGTGTATGAGAGAGAGAGAGAGATCCTGACGGTGTACAGACTCAGTGGACATAGTCTGGCTGTAGACACGGGTCGCTACAAAAAGAGCTGGCTCCCAGAGGAGGACAGGCTCTGTTCCCACTGTGACACCCAACAGGTAGAGACAGAGCTCCACTTCCTCACATCCTGTCCCCAATACCAGAATATAAGAGAGGAATTCTTCCCCCAAATAACACACATGCACCCACAATTCAAACATACAACACACACACACAAACTCCCATATCTACTGGGAGAAAAACAGGAATGTGAGACGATAGCAGCTAAATTTATAGCAGCCTGTGAGGACCTGAGGACAACCAGTGGAACCTAAACACACCCAACCACGGAAGTATGCACATACTGTAAAAAATATATATGTATGTATATATATATATATATGTATGTATTTATTTGTATATGTATGTGTGTTTGTATGCGTATATGTATGTATGTGTGTGTATGTGTGTGTGTATGTGTATATGTATATGTATATTCTGCGTATTTGTATGTTCATTCAATTATCTATATTATTCTGTTATCTCTTATTATTATTTTTTATTATTATTGTCATGTCATGCCAATAAAGCCTTATGAATTGCATTGGAGAGAGAGAGGGAGAGAGAGAGAGATAGAGAGAGAGAGGGAGGATTCCACAATTATAGGAAGCTAGCATCGGTACAGCTGGTGAACCTCTGGGTTGCCGCCGGAAACACCATTCAGACTGTCTGAAGCCATCCTACTTCCTGATGCGATTCCAGATTAAAAACCCCAGGACTGACCTCAGCTGTCATTGACACGTGCACACACATGGCTAGGTAGGTGTGTGTACCCACACACACGCACACAGAGGAAGTGTGTACAGGACATGCACACACGTTAAAACCTACTTTCACGGTCACACACATGCATACACTCTGCTAATTACCTTCCATACAAACATGACTTTACATGCACATACCACTGTACTAATTAACTCCCCCCCCCCCAACACACACACACAGAAGCACACACACACACAATCACACTTGCTGCAGACGCACACCGAGGTGTTAATTAAACTTTGTGACAGGTGATGTCACTTCCTTGTGCCAACTCTGGCAGGAAACCCGTCCATTGCCCACTGTGTAAACCAGCTGCCACGTCTGTCGCTTCCTCACATGCAGACACACGATCTTTACCGTCAATGTTGAGAAAATTTGAAGGGGTATTTTTTGGGGATTATTTGCGTAGTCTGAGTCTGGAATGGGAAAAAGCAAAGCCAAGGTTTGGTGAATTATTTTGTAGTATGGTAAATACATTTAGCAACAGCAACAGTAACATTTTCAATTAAGTGAATACAATAAGATGACAAGAAGTAACAAGACTGTTTTCATTTTAATACTTTGGTTGTTATTTTCCACCATGTTTGAACACAACGCCCTCAAGGTTTACAACTATAAGGATTAACTTCATATGTAAAATTCATATTACACTGTATCTTAAATTCCCAAATACACACTTAAACTGTCCGTACCAGAATGCACATAGCTGCTTTTCTTTTTACCTGTATGTTTACTTGTCTGATGTACTTCATTGAGTTCGTCTGTCTATCTCGGAAAGCCATCAGACATCAGGCGGGGAAGGTGTGTGTTTGTGTATGTGTGTGTGGTGTGTGTGTGTGTGTGTGTGTGTGTGTGATCGAGTGTGTTTGTGTGTGTGTTTGTGCAGAGAGGTGGGGAAGGTGTGTGTTTGTTTATGTCGGAGGTCGTCTTTCAAAACATCTGCTAAGGAGATAAATGATGCACCTGGATACCTAATATCGCACATTCACATTCATTACATGAGCGCTAACTTCGTCCTACAAACACACACACACACACACACACACACACACACACACACACACACACACACACACACACACACACACATTGCCAGAATCTTGGCAACATCTCAAGAGTTTATTTTATGTGGCATTCAAACCTCTGCTTACATATTCCTAAAAGTTAACTCAGTTCCTAATATGTATGTGTGTGTGTGTGTGTGTGCACACGCACACGGATTTGCACCTTTCCATGTTAATAAAGCCTATAGATATAGCTGTCAGCTTGCTGTGTTGATTCAGGCTCAAGGCCAAATGCTCCAATATCCTCCCTGAGATGCTGTCTCCATCCATCTCCATCTTTCCATCTGTGTCTCCCTTCTCTCATCATTTCTATCTGTCCGCATCTGTCTCTCTTTCTCGCCGTTCTAACTACATGTGCATCTGGTCATCTGTCTCTCTGCCCTGCCAAAACTAATTCCACGGTGAAATTAATGAGGAAATTCCACATAGAGGATGTTTTGTTTCTAAAAAGACACAGACACCAGCAGCAAGATGGAGAAAAAAAGAGTTTCAATCCTTGACTCTCAGCATGGGGCTGCACGGTGGTGTAGTGGGTAGCACTCTCGCCTCACAGCAAGAGGGTCCTGGGTTCGATTCCCGGGTCGGCCCGAGTTCCTTCTGTGTGGAGTTTGCATGTTCTCCCCGTGTAAGCGTGGGTTCTCTCCGGGTTCTCCGGCTTCCTCCCACAGTCCAAAGACATGCAGGATGGGGATAGGTTGATTGGTGACTCTAAATTGCCCGTAGGTGTGAATGTGAGTGTGAATAGTTGTTTGTCTCTACATGTCGGCCCTGTGATAGACTGGCGTCCTGTCCAGAGTGAACCCTGCCTTCGCCCAATGACAGCTGGGATCGGCTCCAGCCCCCCCGTGACCCTAAAATACAGGATAAGCGGTAGAAAATGGATGGATGGATGGACTCTCAGCATCTGCTGTTGCAAGCGTCCCACCGTGATGTCACATTATCTATGTGTGTACAGTTGTTGACAGTCTCAAGTCAAATACACCGGCAAGCAATACCGTGGGCTGAAATAGAAGGTCCCTCATGAGCAGCTCTTTTCATTATTTCCAGTATTCCTGTTCAAGAGGCAGACAATGGGATCAGTGGGCACAGGAAAAATAAACAATGTACAAGTGGTACTTGAGATGGTGAGTGTTTTTACCAATGTTTTCTCCAGTTGTTGATGATTACTCGTATGTGTGCGTATCTGAAGGATATATAGTTTCCATCAAGAAGTTACATTTCCAAAGCTTGAAAAAAAAAAAAAAAACAGGAAACACATTTGCTAATTTCAAGTCAGAACTGAGTGTAATTTTGCACTCATACAGTATGCATGGTATGGAGTTTGCCCTGCAGGGATGTTTGTCAGTTGCTAAGCGCTGGCAGGCCAAAGTATATTCACCTATACCTTGAGCACATTTACATGCACATGAGAAACCAGGTAATGCAGAAATGCATTTGTGGTGAGCTGTTGACTATTACATCCATGTAAACATGAGGTCATCTTCTCTAATCAGTGCTTTAATTTGAAACCATCATTTTTGATCAAAGAAACTTCCTGCTTCCTGGTGTATTTGGAGTTTTTCCAAAAATGTATGTATTTGGAAAACAACTGTGACTTCTTTGTGGCAGTTTCAGTTTTCAATTGGACTGTAAATTAGATCAAGTTTGCCCCCTTCATCTTGCTATATCCATGCAAATTAAATTTTTAGCATCTTTCAGTTCATTGTTTTTGGTTTCAGTCCCTAAGGAGTTGGTTGTGACCAAAACGGAGGTAAAAGCAGAATGAATGTTGAGCTTCCATCAGCTGACCAGAGACGCTGACGTATCACAGAGTCTGCTGGATGCATACAACTGTTTGGCAACATGTTTGCTGTATAAACTCTATATAACAACAAGGTAGGTTTAGGTCGACGTGTGGGGGGGGGTCTCTGCCGATGATTGACGGGGGGCGATCGTCTGAGACACCGGAGTGTCGATATTTACTTGACCGCTAGAGGGCGCGCTATTTTGAAACGTAACATATGGTCGTAATTCGGTGCTTGACACACGACCTATGTGGTCGTTTTCTCGAGGAGGACAGTCTGCTATATAATGATGGGTTGCGAGTGCTGTGCTTGCAGCTTGTTCCTGCTGCCCCCGAGAAGCTAAAAAAGTCAATCAATACAGCTTAAAAAAAGGGATTACTGTAGAAAACTTGTCTTAAAGGCATGTTTACACACTTATTGATGATGATGGCGATGATGACTTGTGATATGGAATGTTAGTTAACTATTTTACACTCTTATCTTTTCATCTCTGACTCACATCGTTTAGTTCTTGGGCCACACTCTTGGAGGCGAGCTGGGGACGGAGGATGCAGTGATTTTTGGTCTCCAGTAAAAACCAGACTGCCTTGACCAAAGCTTTCTTATCGACTTTCAGCTCAGCCTCTAATACCTTCGAGTGGCACCAGAGGATCAAGAAACTTCACCATCTCAGTCGGTCTTCATCTGCTCTGCGCTGGACTTTACTTCTTAGTGTGTGACAGACTTCCCATTGGCCATATCCTCCTTTTGTCTATCTACCTCTAACGTGTCTCTTAACCCCGTTTTTCTCATCGCTCTCATGCACTTCTTTCGACATGCTTCCTTCTCCCTCATACTTGTACCGGAGCTCTCTTTTGTTTCCCCACTTCTCTCTCCTCATGTCTCACCTTGCCCTCCTCTTCACCGGCTCTCTCACTGTGTCTGTCCCTCTCGGTTTTCCAATTTCCCTCTCTCCCTCTCCAC
This sequence comes from Eutrigla gurnardus, assembly GCF_963514095.1. Taxonomy (NCBI): domain Eukaryota; kingdom Metazoa; phylum Chordata; class Actinopteri; order Perciformes; family Triglidae; genus Eutrigla; species Eutrigla gurnardus. The sequence continues at coordinate 22,355,323 of NC_139936.1, forward strand.
TCGCTGTGTAAATCCCCTCTTATCCACTCTGAGTAACAACTCGCCGCATCCGGCCCTCTTGTTCTGTCACTATGGATATTTGTTCTAGATTAACCTCTCACACTCACTCCCTCCTCTCCCCTCTCTCTTGTTTTTTCATTCATCTCGTTTGCATCTCCCTCTCGCTTCTCCCTCCTTCTTCCTTATTTTTGCTCTTTTGCTCTTCATCAGTGCTTTCCTCCTCTGGAGATCTGCAACATCAGTTTAACTGGCGCTGCGGCATCTCGTGCGATGAAATATAAATGTCTGTCTCTCCCTTGCTCATTTTCTTCCTCCAGAAAGAGAGAAAAAAGAACCCTGATGAGCCACCAACCCGCCAGCCAATTCCATGGGGATGACACGCATGTTTGCGCCTCACCGATTGCCGTTTGCTTTTCATCTCAGGGATAGATTGAGCTCTTGACCCCCCGCTCTTCCTCCTCCCTCTTCTTCCCTCCTTAATTTAAACTCGTCTGCCGATGGATTCAGAGAGTGTGTTTTTCTATCTTTTTACATTTTCTTGTATCTTACATTTTCCTCTACCTTTTCCTCCTTTCTAAGTCGGTGCCACATGTTGTCCAGGCATCTGTGGCAGCCTGACATTGGTTACAGTCCCAGTCCACAAGGCAGGGATTATACTTTGAACTAATACTAATAATTGTGATTATGACAAACTGATTTGAAAGTAGTGCAGATATAATACTAGAGTTTCTGATACAGTTTTGATTACTTACTATGGTAAATATGAACACCTTTATTTACCAGATGCTTTTTTTTTTATCATTTTACAAAAGAGAGCAAACTGTGTGTATATATATATATACACACACACACACTAATGCCACCAGTTTTTTTTCTGGGAGGGCTTTTTTTTTTTTTTTTCGTCAAATATACATTTGCATACCAGGGAAAATACAGTTTTCTAATCTAAATAATCTAATATAAAGAGTTCTGAGAGACAGCAAATGTAAAGTACACACATTTGTTACATTGAAGCTGTTCATTCTATTAACTCTATGATGAATCTGACTGCATTACAAATGTTGAGAACATTTTTAAGATAACATTACGATTCACTGGGAAGTGATGTTCAATCACTCATTATCTTATGATGAAAAACTACAGAATAGTTTGTGTTATTATTATTGACTCAATCATTCTCCTGAAACAAAAGTTTGTTTTATGCCTGAAAAAGCATGAGAATGATTCTGACTCATTCATTCTTGTTGATTACATTTTTCAATAGAGACAGCCTGATTAATGGCAAACCCTTTTGTTGAAAGTGACATGCATTTTTTTCACCCAGGGAGAGTTCACATTTAAAATATGGAAATGCATCTAAACCGTCACTTTTAAAACTGTTTGGCTGCCATTTTGAACTTCAGCACCAAGACATTTCAAAATGGGCATACTTAGGAATCCACGTTGTATGAAAAAAATATCCAAAGGCATCATTGTTGTAGTGATACTGAGTATCTGAGGCTTAACTTAATCTTGTCAATGTGTTATCTGTAAATGTTTGTGTTGTGTCCATAGGTATTTATGCATCCTGTTGTCTGTTTGTAGTGTTTGCATGGATTTGTGTCTCAGTGTGTGTGCCTGTGTGTGTAAATGTGTGTGTATCTAGAAATGTCTGTGTGTGTTTGCTGCACTGGGTAATTAAAGCAATGCGTGCCAACCCGGTGACAACGTAATACCACTCTAATCATCCTCTGCTCGCCCATCTGTGCCTCTTGCTTGCTCTCTCTAACCAAACCAACACATCTTTTGTACATTGAGAAACAGAATGAGATTCATTTAGAGAGAAAGAAAGAGGCTGTAGATACAGACTGCAAATTAGAGGGAGTTTAAGACAATATAAAAGTGGATATTTTTTGTAGAGAGATTAAGACTGAGTAAGTGTTTGGAAAACATGGGGTGGTTATTTCCTATTTTACCGGCAAATTATAAGAATGAACACAGTTTGAGGGAAACATAGCTTTTCCTCACGAAATCTGTCTCATCTATGACTGTCAATAATTTCTCCACCTGTCTCAGAAGAAGACATGGAAGCAGAAGACACACACACACACACACACACACACACACACACACACAAACATACACACATAATCCGACAGATTTGCCTGCTGCGGTTGGATGGTAATTCATGGAGAATATAAATGGATTAAGTAGATTGCCGAGGATTTGGAGAACTTTTCGGAACTTTTTTATTGTGTTGTTCACGCACCAATGTCAAAATCTGAGTTTGGATTTACGTATTAGTCGATTGCTCACTGACTCATGTAAAAGATTGCTTTGTTGTGCTTAGTAGTTACTGGGACATGCTTTTGATCCTAAATGAGAAATATATTGCTGCTGTTTCTTTTTATATTCACAGAATGAAATCAGTCTCCTGGGTGCTGTCCTGTGTTTGAACCATCACCTCCTGCCCGCCATTAGGAGACTTTCTCACTCTGTATACTGTTTCTCCATGTTAGTCCAGTTTTATGCAAGCACTGTGAGAAACAGCGTCGTTAATAGCTCACTAGGGCAATGTAAGGAAATCTAGCTTGGGCAATTTGTTCCTAGCCAGCCAAGTTAATGTCGTTAAAGGCAATGAGTGGTAAGAGTATTCCTGACATGTCCTTTTTCCCTTAAAAACACCTTAGTTTTAGCTTTTAGTTGCCCTTTCATGCAAATCCAATTACATTTTGAAAGAAGCATTGGGAGGCCAAGAAGCCAAAGAGACAGGAAGTCCACATTTTAAAAATTCACTGCACTACTCCAGTCGTTTCCTGTCCCTTCTGTCCACTCGCACCTCCCTTCTGCTCCCCCTGCCTCTCCTCATCTCCCCACACTAGGAAATTGGATTGTCTAATTTCCAGCCGCCCACTCTGCTGCTGTGTCCAACAGGCTGACAGTGTGGTGTTCAGCCTGTTGGACACAGCCTGTCAGTAGCATGCAACAATTATAAGTGGGAAAGCTTAATTTCCAGCCCTGGAGGCCAGCTCGCTTGGCTCTTCCTAAATGCAACCACAGAATCCCCCTCATGTTGAACATTTCAACAGTCAGATAGATGTACAGGATTTCATTAATTGTCGGGCTGATGAGTGGACTTCCTTCAAGTGATGAGGTGGGAGAGGATGGGAATAGAGGTTATGGAAGAACGGGTGGGAAGGGCTTACTGTATTACAGTTCCTGGTGTGGTGGGCCATATGCAATTGGAATATACTGGTGTCAGGAGTAACAGCTGAGCAGGAAGTGGTCTGGCAGAGGTGGAGGGACCACTAAACCTAGTGCTGCAGCTGGCCCTTGCTAATACCACCATGCTTTAATGCTACACTGGTTACAGAAAGAGCCAAACAAAGTTGTCAGTCATCTGGTGATAGCAATGTGCTATCCTAAACTCTGACAAGAGTGTTTGAAAGACACATCAACTTGATACATTTTAGTCATTTACTGTGACTCTGCTTTGTAAGATTACTACTCCACTGCTAGTGGTTTTAATGCAAAACCTCACCTCAGTGAGGGCAATACTTGCTGTATGTCCCTTTAGCTTATACAGAAGTTAGCCTACTACAACAGTTGGCAACGTCTCACACACAGCGACAATGTGCTTCTTCTGCTACACATGATGTAACAGAAGATTCTCCGAGGAACCACATTATTACACAAAGATCCAACTCCCCCCAGTGCAGGCTTTCTACATGCAACAACTGGTTCTGAAAAGCGAAGCCTACCTGAAGTGCCTTAAACATGCATTCTCGCTGCTGGCCATTAGGGGGAAACTCCTCTGGTTGCAAAAAGAAGTCTGATTGCATAAAAGTCTATGAAGAAATGACCCTACTTCTCTCTTGATTTTGTATCTCCAAAATTCCAAGATGGAGAAACCCAAGGCTAAAGGGTAACGTGAGTAACATTCTCATGGCTGCATCTACTTGATACAGTTCATGACAAAACACCTAAATGCTGCTTTTTGTGTCTCTTCTTTATCTTTCCTTTATTTTTTCACCAATTACTCTATTTCATCTCCCCTATTTTTTATATTAACCCTCGTTCTCTTGCTTTTACCTTTTCCTCCTCACCTCCTCATGGTCTCTCTATCAGCTCAGGGAAGTGGAGCTCATTTAAGACTCTAATTCACAATTATATGGACACAGACTGGGGCTAACCCTGTAGACTCAGTCACACACACACACACACCTACACACACACACCTGGCTACTAGTCCCTTGTGTGATTTTTATAGTGAAAGGTTAATTTGAGTTTAAGGAGCCTTAGGCGATGACTGGGGGGGGGGGGATTGAGAGGGAGAAACAAGTAAGAGAGAGGATGGAAGAGTGCTAATTCACTTCAGGAAAAGCTGCCACTTTAAAGAAAAGAGCGAAAGAGACAGGAGAGAGAGAAGGACTTGAGCACTCAGAAGCGATATTTAATTATCCTTGGATGACTAGCTGATTTGCTAGAAAAAGGCCACTCTCCCTGCACTCTTCTCTCATGTCAAGTACCCTGTTAGTGGAACCTCCTCTGAGACAGATGGAGGGAGACGATTGGATAAGAGACAGGGAGAAAGCAACAGATGGAGAGAGGGGAGATTGAGAACGAGCAAAAAAAAATAATTTGTGGTGATTGATAAAGAAAGAAAGAGATTGAAAAAAAAAGGACGTCTACATGCCACTACACTCCAAGCAGAGTTGGTGTGAATGTACAGGTACAACATATAACACCTGGGGGTAAACATCTGATGTGAAACAACATCAAGGATGCTCCCATATAAGGAAATCCCACTTTTGATTCCAGGGAAACAAAAACGCTACAAAATGACTTAGGCTACGTAAAAAAACATCAGTGGACCTGGTTGTTATCAGGCAACAAAAGTACTTGGTTTACAAGGACAAAACGGCAGTCTTCTTAGTGAAAGGATGAGAATAGTTAAAACACTTAACCTGACATGGAAACTACTAAGGAAATCCACAATGTCACATTATTAAACTTCTTCAAACGGAAATAAAAACTGCCTGATATCAAAGGAGAGAAAAAGCATTTCCAGAAGGAGATGAGACGGTGATAACAGTCGTTGACAATGTTACATCACTGATCCTTGGCACTCAGATGTCTCCTCAACAGTTAGATTGGAGATTTCAAACTCTGTTAAAAAAGCACAACAGGGAAGCTTCTGCATGTGCACCTAGAAGACATCTTTACACCACAATGTTGTTGAGTCAGTCAGTTCAGTCTGCAGGACAGAACTTGTGAGAGCAGGCCAATGGATGACTCATTTATCCGGTAATTTTTTGTTGCTATTTATGTCTGAAAACTCCAACACAGCCAGAAAGTGCTGCATCAAACAACACATTTACAGTATTTCCAGGGAGCATTGCACTCTACCCCAAATGACCTGCATGTCACCCTTTCTTGTTCCCTTCTTCTTTTGCCAAAGGCTGCTGAGAAACTACACAAATCCTTCCAAAGAATCAGATTAAAAATATGTATTGCCTCACATACAGAACCAGCGATCTGACAGATGTGTTTATCTCTCAGCTGTAAACTCGCTGACAATATCCTCCTCACTCCTGAAATGTTGCTGATATGAAGTCCTGCTTTTTTCTTCCTCTCTCTCTTATTCTCGCTGGCTGGTGATTTCCACTCCTGAGATACCTAAATGTGCCCCGTTCTCCGTCCTGCACCCGTTTCAGGACTCGTTCAGGAAGCTGCAGGTGGTTGGTAATAAATCAAAAGCATGTTTGATATGATTGTGGTAGCAATTCAATTAAGTTGAGTAAGATTTAATCTCTAAACCCTTCCCACTGCCAGATACAATTTTTGCTGACTATCAATTCCAACTTATTCCCTTCTCTTAAGGGAACGAAAATGGCCTGATATTCATCTTGTGTGTCCTCATGTAACCGTTTTTCTTTCCCCACATATTGTAGCTCTACACCAACTGGCTTCTCTGCTCTTTTTCTTTCTTCCTTCCCAGAACTCCCTTCTTTTGTCAAGTAGAAGTTTAAGAGTGGAGGGTAACATATGAATCCAAATTCATTTCTGCTTTGTAAATACTGTCAACATTCGGGTTGTGATCATGACTGCTGTTGAGTAAACTGACTTGATGCTCGATAACAAACAAATACCGGAAAACTCAAATAAAGGCAGGTGTCTTCTTTCAACCGAAGTCTGTGTACAAAGTCGTTCAAATCCAATGGATATCGTACGATGTTGATCATGCACAGTATTTAAGACGGCTCTGGTGGTCAGTCCACCAGTTTGGTCCAGACTGAAATATAATGCATATATTTGATGCATACCAAAGCATAACATACTTATGAAGACTGAAATGTTTCATTCACTCTACAATCCAAGCAAAGATTTTCCACATAAAGTACAGTAACATTTTTTGGACAGGCATCTGGTAACTCTTAGATAATGTAAGGGCCTGCCCAAATGTAATAAAAAGTGTTTCTATCTCAAAAGGTTTTCCAATTGTCTGATAAAGTATTGACACTTTTATATGAACTAGGTAACTTTATAATAGATGGAACATGCTACAGATGCGATTTTTGCAAGTTTATTGGGATTATTATAAAAGTTTAAAAAGTACAAATAGAAAATGTGCAACGGTGCTTTAAAAACAGAAGCGCTCACAGTTCGGCTTGCATGGTTAATGCCATGTGTGAGAGCTGGGCCACGTTATATATTTGCAATATATTCAAAGCTAAGAGCCAATCAGCTTTCTAAACAGATGACAGCCAGGCAATTCCCATCATGCCCTGGGTCTTGCATTGAAGAGTAACTGCTGCACCACTGCAGCTCCAAAATCCGTGGCCACCTCGATTCCATGAGGTAACTGTTGCCCACGCGTTCATGACTCGGAGGAAGTTGGGATCAAGTCAAGTCATATATCTAACCGACACACATTGTGCCGATCGGTGTGTTTGATCCTGCACAGGCCTGGCTCGTCTCCAAGGAGCCTTTGGTAATGGTGATGTAATCACGCCATTGTCCGACCCACCTCTCAGTCTGGGTTGTGAAGCCGAGTTGGTCAACAGGGGTTTGAACACCTTCAACCCTGGTTTCACGCTGGGTGAGAAAGGGCTATAAGTCTTGTTTAACTGTCGCCCTGGAGACGCAGCACACACAAAGCCACCTCGAGCTGTCCAGCTATGTGGATTTTCCGCTCTTTTGTCACCCTGCTGTACTCAAAATGTCTACGCATGTCATTTACATTCATTGACTTCATGATGCTTCTTACATTTCTGATGGAACTGAGGCAGTCCAAGCTCCCATCTCTGTAATTTGTGACAGTAATTACAGAGAGCTCTTATCTCATGCAAATCATCCATTAATATTGCAGATGTCCCGTGTTAACAATTACTTATACACCGTCCACTAGCGCTTATCTCGCCCGCTGTTTCCCTCTCTATCTTCCCTGCAGCCACGCCCTCTTCCTCCCGGTCTGTCTACCTTGATAAATTGCAGCTGGTTGGGAATGCACATCCACAGGGAAATGATAAATATCCATAGAGAATGGATTCACAATCTTCAAACAGCCGTCGAAAAGACAGCTCTCACCCCTGAGGAGATACTTCAACTCTATTTCTCTCTCTTTTTCTTTCTTTGTATCCTATTCCTCTCTTTAAAAACCCTTTAAAACTCCATCTCCGTCTACACACATTTCTTGCATTCACCACCCACCACAGGAAGCACTTCAGTGCTCTCTCGTCGGCTCTCTTCTTCACTCTTGGTCCTAAAAGCCAATTTGGAGGCCTTGACATCCGGACTATCATGGATCTCCGGAGTTAAGCCAGTCGAATAAACGCTCGACCTTTCCTCCTGAAGAATGTTTTTGGAGACTTCGAAGAGTATGGTCAGGACTAGGGGCGGCACAGTTAAGGATTTTATCCTGGATCACGATAAAAAAAATAACCAGAGGTCGTTTTAATCATATCATAATATCCTAAATCATAATAGTTTTCAATTTGTACCTGTTTTCTGACAAATGTGAGTGTTTGACCACCTGGCGAAGCAGAAGAGTGTGGTTCAACATTCAGAACAAAATTTAAATGGACATGACAAGTCGTCTGTCCGAGGCAGATTGTGTATGAAAAGTGACGCACGGTCAGTGTTGTCTCATTTCATCTTTCACTCAATGCCCCTATAAATGCATGATCTATAAGCTTGTTTTGTATATTAATCATTAAAAACTGAGTCGGGGCTGTTTATGAACAGCACACACACACAGAAGGGACAGCTAGTGGACTCCAAGGATATATTGTATGTATGTACGTATTGAATTAGAATGACTCCACCTCTAAATACGCCCATCTAATTCAAAAAAGAAAATTCAAATGATGGGTAATAACATATTATGACAGCATTTTTACAATCCTGTCAAAGAGGAAGTCAAATGCAACCACTGGCCGACACTGATAGATCAGACTTGTGCAGTACTTTCCTGCTAAACATATTCTAAATATTGTGTCATTGTTTATTCAACGTGCACAAATCTAAAATGAGTGATGGAGTTAATATTGTGCTGCAACAGATCTAAAACATTCATTGGACTGTGTGAAACATTGAGATTGTTTCCGAGGTAGTCAGCTGTGAGCAGATATGCATCGGAAAATGTCAAATATTTCAACCACCCTGTGAGTTCTTCATTCAACCCTGCATGCATTTTGAAGCCATCAAGACTGGGAGCCACTGCATGAAGTATTAGTGGAAACAGGAAATCCCTCATTGTTCTGGTGGATTATGTCAACCAGTAATGGAAAACTTCAAGCATTTAATTCCAAACACTGTAAATCCATTTGGGAATGAAACAATTCAACCAGTGATCATTTTGAAAAACACTGGCCAAGCGTCTGCAGTTACATCAATATTTACCAAGGACACGGCTCACTATGTCTCCTAATTTTAATACTAATTCATTTCCATTCTTTTGACAGTGTTGTTGGTGGGAAACATTTGGAGTAGGAAGCTCTCTTTCTCCACCTATATGTTCATATGTTCAACAGCCTCCGTGACACACATGATTACCAGGACTCACAGGGGCTTCCAATCTTCCAAGGTAAACAGTCACTGTGTTTAGACAAGGGGAGATCAGTGTACGATCCGTTTGGACTCTCTCTCTCTCTCTCGCTCTCTCTCTCTCTCTCTCTCTCTCTCTCTCTCTCTCTCTCTCTCTCTCATAAGCCCCCATCGCACAGATTTTCCACCATTCTGCCATCAAGAGAGGCCTCCATTACACTGGCTTTACTTTTGTCCACCGGACTAAACGACACTACCCTGGAGTGTTTATGTCCCTCTCACACAGATGTTGATTCGGCTCATTTACTCCCCCGTTGACGGCTTAATGACGGAACAACTCTGCTCCCCAAATTCTGCATTCGTACCTTTTATACAAAGGCAGATTAGCAGCGTAACTTTCCCACCTTGAATAGACTAATCTCTTTCACACACGCTCCTATAATGTACCTGAACACACTCACAATTCATACAAAAGAAACCAGCATTCGAATGTTTGACAGAGTATTCCTTAAAAATGTCTACACGTGAGACGCCTGAGATAGTGATGCTCGGTGTGCAGACGGAAAGGGAAGGCAGTATCCACACACATGCTTGACAACAGCTCTCAGGTCTGCGATGAGGCCTGGGAGACACAGAGCCAGACTGGGCAAGGCTTCATCTCATAATCTAGTGCACGGGGGGTGCCAGGTAGCCCCCTGTCTGCCAAAGCAACAGAGTAAAGACCACCTGTTATCCTCAACGTGCAACATTTCATTTACCCACTTTACTTGAATACAATGAAGATAGCATGCATATAAAAACAATTTATTAAACACACACCTAAAACATTTAACCACACCAAGCTTACTGTGCTGTGGACTTATTCTAGTCATTTGTTTAAAACGGCGCTCAGGTCATGCCTGAATTACAAAGAATTAGATTTCCCTGGACACAGGATGAACTGAGTGGATGGCGTGACTTTGAAGAAATGTTTCACTTTGTTGTGAGTAGAATCCCTGTAACTAATCCAAAGAAAGCCCTAAACATCAGACTTCAACTGATCTAAAATGGCACTACATTATATCTATTTGTGTTTCTTTGATCTGTAATTCACCAGACAAGAAAGGGACAGGGAAAGAAGATGAAAGAACTGATTAGCTGACTTGTGTGTCTAAACATTTATCGAAATCATTTTGCCAGTTAAGACTATCAAACAAAAGCACAGTGTTTGTAATAGAATTACAATTTGCTCCTCATTCTTGTGTTGATATGAATACTTTTCTAACAGAGCTTGAAGTCATTTCGTTGTTTTTGTTACTTGTAGTGAAAACGAGAGGGAATTGGTGTTGGGAGGAAAGAAGAAATAGCAAGACGTTGATAAAGAGCCACACAGTCTTAAAGAGATGGAGTCCTGGCGTCGGTTTCACAAAGCAGGTTTAGTGAAAACCTTGAGTTAATTAACCCTGAGATGAGGGAAACTCTGGTTTTTCGGTTTCACAAAGCCAGTTCAGCATAAATCTCAGTCAGTTACCCGGGTAACATACTCCTTGAACCTAACCTGCTCGCTAGCAGGTTTGCTTCAACAAACCGTGAGTTTCTCCCTACATGTCTCCGCCTTTTTCCGGAATCTGAACCAACTCTGAAAAAATGTGCCGTCCTTTCATCGTCAACCTAATCGATATGGAAATAAAAGTGATTCTAGCAGCTTTGCGTTGGGAGACAATTTTGATTACCTTTCCTTCCAATCACATTAGATATTATCTAAACAATATTCTCCGACATTTTCAACATTTCATATCGCGGACATAATCCGTAACCAGATTCTTTGCGGAGGAAGTGTTTTTGCGAACGGGAGATTTATGAAATGTTTAAGTACATTTCTGTGTTGAAATATCTGCTTATACACTCAACAAAAATATAAACGCAACACTTTTGTTTTTGCTCCCATTTTTCATGAGATGGACTTAAAGATCTAAAATTCATTCCAGATACACAATATTACCATTTCTCTCAAACATTGTTCACAAATCTGTCTAAATGTGTGATAGTGAGCACTTCTGCTTTGCTGAGATAATCCATCCCACCTCACAGGTGTGCCACATCAAGATGCTGATCTGACATCATGATTAGTGCACAGGTGTACCTTATACTGCCCACAATAAAAGGCCACTCTGAAATGTGCAGTTTTGTCTCACAGCAAAATGCCACAAGCATTGAGGGAGCGTGCAATCGGCATGCTGACAGCAGGAATGTCAACCAGATCTGTTGCTCGTGCATTGAATGTTCATTTCTCCACCATAAGCCGTCTCCAAAGGCGTTTCAGAGAATATGGCAGTACATCCAACCGGCCTCACAACCGCAGACCACGTGTAACCACACCAGCCCAGGACCTCCACATCCAGCAGGTTCACCTCCAAGATCGTCTGAGACCAGCCACTCAGACAGCTGCTGAAACAATTGGTTTGCATAACCAAACAATTTCTGCACAAACTGTCAGAAACCGTCTCAGGGAAGCTCAACTGCATGCTCGTCGTCCTCATCGGGGTCTTGACCTGACTCCAGCTCGTCGCCGTAACAGACTTGAGTGGGCAAATGCTCACATTCGATGGCGTCTGGCACGTTGGAGAGGTGTTCTCTTCACGGATGAATCTCGGTTTACATTGTTCAGGGCAGATGGCAGACAGCGTGTGTGGCATCGTGTGGGTGAGCGCTTTGCTGATGTCAATGTTGTGGATCGAGTGGCCCATGGTGGTGGTGGGGTTATGGTATGGGCAGGCATCTGTTATGGACGAAGAACACAGGTGCATTTTATTGATGGCATTTTGAATGCACAGAGATACCGTGATGAGATCCTGAGGCCCATTGTTGTGCCATACATCCATGAACATCACCTCATGTTTCAGCAAGATAATGCACGGCCCCATGTTGCAAGGATCTGTACACAATTCTTGGAAGCTGAAAATGTCCCAGTTCTTGCATGGCCAGCATACTCACCGGACATGTCACCCATTGAGCATGTTTGGGATGTGCTTGACCGGCGTATACGACAGCGTGTACCGGTTCCCACTAATATCCAGCAACTTCGCACAGCCATTGAAGAGGAGTGGACCAACATTCCACAGGAAACAATTGACAATCTGATAAACTCTATGCGAAGATGATGTGTTGCACTGCATGAGGCAAATGGTGGTCACACCAGATACTGACTGGTTCTGAGTCCCCAGACCCCAAATAAAGCAAAAAAAATGCACATTTCAGGGTGGCCTTTTATTGTGGACAGTCTAAGGCACACCTGTGCACTAATCATGATGTCAGATCAGCATCTTGATGTGGCACACCTGTGAGGTGGGATGGATTATCTCAGCAAAGCAGAAGTGCTCACTATCACACATTTAGACTGATTTGTGAACAATGTTTGAGAGAAATGGTAATATTGTGTATCTGGAATGAATTTTAGATCTTTAAGTCCATCTCATGAAAAATGGGAGCAAAAACAAAAGTGTTGCGTTTATATTTTTGTTGAGTGTATTTACTGTTTAATATGTGAAATATGATTAAAATCATATGCCTTAGTCAACGTATTTGCGAAATATTCTTATGCTTAATTTTCAACTGACGCCACTTTCTTTCTGTGCCTTGGGGGATTACACCCAATGAAAATGATAATTCTTTCATTGCACTACTTTGTGAACTACGGGAGTTGAACCACTGTCACCTGCACCATAGTCAGCGTTGCTAACCATTACACCACAGTGTCGCTGTGCAAGTCTGAAAATAAAGAGTTATTACCTTTAGATCAATCGACTGTTTCATTCAGTTATACACATTAGATCGGGCAGTAATTGTCTGCCACGCCAACTATCGCTACTTTGCTGCAGTTACGTTGCTCCGCTTTCTCAGGATGAGCTCGTTTTCTACATAAACACTCAGTAATATCTAATGACGCTCTCCCCGTTGCCATGGTGAATCGTAGTATCGGAGCTCCATTGATGATGGCTTTATAGAGTCGGCAGGCATGCGCGTAACTCAGAGTTTACATACTCATTGTTGACTGAACTAATTCAAAACTGCTGTTCTGAAACTGAAAACTCAGAGTTGCCCATCTCAGAGTTGGTCAACTCAGAGTTCAGGGTTAGGTTCAGAGTTTGTTGAACCTGCTTTGTGAAACGGGCCCCTGGAGGATGGAGAGGTCAACATACCTTTTTCATGTCACAATGATTATTCATTTTTCCAGCACAATGGTTTTGATCAAAATTAATGGTTTTGTGAGGCATAGATGGTGTCATGTGTGAAAAATGCTCACGGTACCATCCTGAGGGACAATTAAAAATACATATTTGTTCTTTTCATTTGGATCTGATACAAGGCTGGCGTGGTGCTGTGTGAGCTCTAGTCAGAGTTGTTCCAGATTGCGGTGATTTGATGCATCATGATGCGGACGTGTACGATGCAGCATCGCTGCAGGGAGAGAACATAATCAGTCAAGTTTGGATTCATGTCTACTCAGTGTGAGTCTTTACTTTGTGTTGCTGTCATTTACTGTCTGTCCTCTGATCATTGTGTTTCATCGTGGGCGGAGCTTATACACCACACACAGCACAGATGGCCACTAACTTCCTCTATAATATGCGCTTCTCTGATATCAACAAAGTTGGGCTGAAAAAAAGGTGCATGTTGGCCGTAATTCAACCGTGGTGTCGTTGGGAGAAGACTTACTGTTAAGTATGAGCAGAAGAACTGCGAGCGTGGGAAACACCATCGGCATTCAGGAAGTGGCCTGTCTGTGACTGACAGCTGTATTATTGATGAAAAGTAGCCAGGTGCAGCGACAAAGAACAGCGAGGATGCGATACATTGAGAACCGCTGACGGGCGGATCCTAATCGGATGGGATCGTCATGCCGGTGAAGAATCACACACGTCATCTCAAGCATAAACGTCATCTCATGTGAAACACTCGCCAAAGTCAAGGACTCTCAGAATATAAAACTGCCAACGCAGTTAAACTCTACGGTATATGTACTTAGAAGCTTGAGTGGAAATAAAAGCTGCACGTTTTGGCTGTCGCAGCCTTCGTCGGTATTAAACATCGATGGAGGCCGTGAGAGACAGAGACACAGCCGCGTCTTTTACAATTCACTCCAGCTTTAAAATGATATCAATAAAACACTTCTAAATTGAATCAAATCAGCATTGTTGGAACTGCCAAGTGATTTCTCAGAGAAGATAGATGATGGAGGAAAAGTGACGAGTGGGAGGGGGAAACAGAAGCCGAGAGAAATACAGAGAAAAGACCCGATACGAAGGATAGAACGATAGCGAGGAAGACAGACAAAAGTAATCTATCTGGGCATCGTCCTAAATGGCAGCCAGCAGTCAAGTAATTATATTTGAGCATCCAACTGATTTCTCTTTGCGGCGCGTGCATGTACTTTCGGCAGCGTGTGTGAACGGCTGCTCGCCAGTGTGTTTCTCATCTCATCTGTGCAGAGATATGAATATTAATGACCCTATTAGCAGACACAGATGCCAGACAGTGCTTTGGTTGGAGTGGCGTGAGGTTACATTGAAAGCAAGTGATACGGTGTGAAATATTGTCTTTGAGTGAGAGCAAGTGAGGAGCGATTCTAACTGTTCTTATCTGCGGGAGTCATCGGCGAGGTCACGTCTGTCGCGCCGGAGCTTATTATGCATTCCTATCAGCTTGTGATGATTTAAATGTGCACGTGTCAATCCAAGTGAGAATGTTTAATGGAAGATGAAGTCTCAGAAAGAAAGAATGACGCCGTTAGAAAGTGATTTTAGCTTCAGTTCAGGAACACAAAGAGTGAGGAGCGTCTCCAGACGTCCCGGTTCTTCTTTGTAGAGAAAATCTTGTTTTTCTTACTTTTCAGCAATATCTAGTGTGGTAGGGAGGCTCTAATGCTCGTAATTGAATCATTTTGGTAGCACTTTATGTGGTGGCATGTCTATTATATTATGAACATACGTATGTGTTCCACCAATTCCAAAAATGCATTATAAATGAGTCACTTGTTATATTAACACCAACATAAAGGAGAAAGAGAGGCTCACTAACGCCTCCTGCAAGCCTTCCTTCCTCCGACAGTCTAAGGTCAAATGTTACATTCTTACTGCCTCCCTGCAGAGCACAAACCCTCCCCTGTGGTGGGATCAAGGTGTGTCTCATGTCTGGTCAATGTGATAACCTCGTGAGTAACCCTGAAATGTACATCAGCTGCATGCTGTCATTGGGAAGCTGTATACAGCATCCTCGGAGATGCTTGATGCTCCAAACTCCCTGAACACCCAGATGGCTTGACACCCCTCAGAGCAGCCTAACCTTCACTGACGCTGCATGAGGTGCTTTCCTCCTTTGTCTCAAATCTCCCGACAGTGGGATATTCGGAATCCGAACAGCTCGACGGCGCCGCCGTAGCAGCTTGCGCGTCGGCCGAGTCAGGATGCAACCACAGCTTGCCGAGCCAAAAGATGCGACCTTGTGTTGATCTCTGCTTCCAATCCTTCCGTTTTCCAGCCTTGTGGTCCTGTTAGGTCGCAGGCTGCAGGGTCCCCCCGCTGCCTCCTTCAGCCTCCATGCAAACTGGCTGAGTGGAACAACTTGGCAGTAATGGGCTCTTAGTTCAACGACAAATGTGCTTGTTGGAGTTTGGAAGAGATTGGCAGACACTTATTTTGAGGGATTTACTATGCAATGCAGCAAATGTACTATAAGATAAGCTGGAGTTTTTAATATTTACAGCTACAAGCAAAGATTAGTAAAAGGGAGGAGGGGGGGGGGGGGGGGGTTGTTACTGCAAAGACAAATAGCCAGTTTGATTGTCTCTAAAATGACGCCTGCTCCCTTTTTATTGTGTTATAAAGAAGAAAGAAATCCAGTTCCTAACCCTTAGCCTAATTTTAGAACCGTGCCATTATTTTACACCACACCAGTCATAAATCACAGTGGTCCAGTGGCAGGAGGAGCTAACAAGGTTATGAGTTAGCGCACACACAGAAACACACAGTCTGAGTACTTCTTACGAAGGATGTGATTTGCTCATTAGTGTAGAGGTTTGAATGAGAGCATATGCTCTGCTGCTGTTGAAGGGACCAATATGTTAAGTGCAAGGCGCATGTCTCTAGTGTCTCTGTGGTTATGGAACGTGAAAAGGTATCAATTATCGGTCCGCATCCCGTAGACAGTGTGTCTTGATGTGCTACAGTGATCTTTCATATCTGGATTTGTGCTGGAGAAACATGGCTTCTTGGCCGTTTACTGGGATGCTAACATGAATGTATGCATGTGCATGGAGAGAAAAGTAGGATGAATGTAATAACTCATGCTTGTGATTGATTGTACGCGCAATAAATCCACCTAAACGTCTAAAAGTCTATTTCCACAATTTCACAGCAACAGTCACGACAGACAAATTTATGGAGCACAAGCAGTGTACTGAACGGACTGCATTGCTGTTTCTCTAATTTTTGCACTGTTTTGACATATCTCTGACAAATGAGGGTCAGATGAATCAGTAGCAGTATTTTTTTTTGTATGTACTTCCCAATTTAAACCACCTCTTGCTGTGTTTCCTTCTTTATTTCAGCTCATTAGTTGATATCAATAAAAGTTGCAACCAACTTGAAAGAGCCCACTCTGTGTTTTCTGTCAATGGGGCCAGAAGCCCCCCTACTCAACCCACACACACACACACACACACACACAGAGAGAGAGAGAAGTATTTGCCTTACGGGATTACAAACTTTAAAGTTAAATTACTTTTCAGAATATATTTTGGATGTTACTGCTGCCTCGATGTGAGAGATAAGCTGGGTAATTGAAAAGGGGGAATCTGACCTAAAATACAGACAAACAATGTTAATCAAAGCCACTACTTCAGTGACTGGTGGATCGGCATCTTCAAACAACAATGTGACAAAACCCACAAAGAAATCCAATATCTGCAGGTGCAAAAATACACCAAAAGGGCTTACCACCAAAATGTAACTTCTGACATTAATGGAATAAATAAATACATCCACACCAGGGCTCTGGGAGACACCTACACAAAGGGTCCTAAATGTAGCATTGATGCTATAGAAATTATTTCACCCCTGTAATGATTTCAGATTGTCTTCAAACACTCCCAAACATATTGCAAACCATGAAACAAGTGATAATCAGTCAACACAAGGTGAAAGGGGGTGGAGGCCGCAGGCTTCTTTAAAGTCTCGACAAATCCGTTGCAAGGAGTCTGTAATCAGATGTGCCGATACAAAAGTCCCAGAGCTTTTCATTAAGTTGAGACAGGAATCTTTCACAAAAGGACAAAGAAGGGGAGATAATAGAGGAACCAGGACAGAAGGACGGACAGAGTCTCCATTATAAGGGAACTGCTGTACATGAAGCACATGAAAATGCTTTATTTCCACTATCGGAGAGGAGGCTAGAGGGCAACAACTGAAATTTACAAGACTGAAACATCCAAATTGTCAGTTGAAATCTTACGACATGCTTAAATTGATTTTCAGACAGAAATAATATTGTCGAGAATGATGTATTTCAACTTGCATTCTCTCTGCTGGCCATCAGGGCCAAATCCCATGGTTGCAACAAGCAGCCTGGTTGAGAAAATGAGCCTACTCCTCACTTGATTTATTATCTCAGTAAACATTGTAAACATGAGTTTATGGTCTCAATCTCTATCAGGTCTTCTTCAATACACATGTTCATTTGGTAAATTATGGTCCATTTAGAGTCAAACAGACCATAAAGCAGGGTGTGTTTAGCACCGGGCTACCTTGTGATTGACAGGTCGCTACTGTCGCTTCCAATGCAATTAGCATCCAGATCCAGTAAGGCTGCTGCTCGGGGTGCCGCTGTGCTGCTTGTGTCCGTCAGATCCACCCGTCGCTCCTCCACAGTCCAAATATGGTCACTTCCTTTCATTTGGCGATGGCCAAAGTCCAAGATGGTGACGGACAAAATGCTGTACTCAAGGCTTCAAAACCATAGTGCACAACGTCACAATGACCACCTCCACTTCTTATATACAGTCTATGTGCAAATCCGCCGACACAGGTTTTTATAAGGAGTTGCTAGGGAGCTTTTTCTTGTCAGAGATTGAGAATCACTGTCCCATGAACCCAAACAGAAGAATCAACTGCCAGCGTACTGATGGCAGCCATGATAGACAGCCTCATTCATATTAACAGTTAACTGTACGGCTGACTTGAATTGAAGCATCAACTGTTGCCATGGTAATCAACGTCAAATCAGAATTCGAATGGCAGCGCACCTCCCCCCCCCCTCCTTTTTTTTAACAATGCATTTGTATAAAAAAAATTCAAGTAGCACATACAATGAGGAACATTAATCCTTAGGAATGCAGAGATATCAGCTCCGATACTTTGTTCATGTACTTGTAAAACTACTCTGACACAATCACACACCTGATACCACTATGGCAATGTGACATTAACTTATCATCAGTGGAGCCTAATAAGCCATCCAGCTGCAACGATAACCTAATGCATAAACACGTTAAATGATCATTTAATGCCAGGTGCTGTGTATGTGCAAAACAGGCAGCTTCCAGTGAGTCACCACCACATCAATTAGGATAGCTGTGAAGTTGTCAGCTGTGTGTCTGCCTGGTAAAGTTCAGCAGAGGATGTTTAACATTCTCAACACAGCCATGCATTTTATTTGAGTTATTATCTATTCATTTGTTTGTATCCTTACAAAAAAATGTGTTTTTATGGATAAGCGCTATAATATATTTTTTTGATTATTGCATCTTGAAGCCATTTTTAAATTCAAATTTCTGTCAGGCAGTCTCCCTCAATTTGATGTGATGCCCAAACAACACCGTTTGTATGACCTTATGACTAGAATCCCCACCTCCAAACACTTGGGGCCCTAGTTTCGTGGCGCAGCAGCCTTGCGCGCGGTCAGTTTGGCAGTTTGGTGGATCGCCTGCGCCAAGATGGGTGTGGCGGCGCAGCAGGGGGAGGCGTCACAGATTCAGCTTGGCGTAGCGGAAGTTTCGTGGCAAAAAGCCTCACCGAGACTGCGCTGAAAGCCCGCCAGCTCCAACCTAGTCTACTCTCGGCGCAAGGCGTAAATAAAGTCCATTCATTCAAGGCGAATCACAGCTGGCGGAGTGGAAGTTTGGCTGACGGCGCGCAGTGCGCACACGTCACCGAGACGTCACAGGCAGGTTTCCACAGTTCCAGGCACATTTAAATGCAACAAATAATCACAACAAACACTATTTAATGCAACTAATTGAATCAACACGTGAATTTATATCTATATCGATTGTCCCGTCACATCTGACGTCAGATCAAAGGCGGATGGCACGCGTAACGGAAACTCAGCCTCTCGGACCAAAACATCTCCCTCTCTCTCTCCTGTTTTTTATAATATCGGCATTGTTATTATTATGATACGCGCGCACAGCGCGTGATGCGCATGGTGGGAGCGGCGGCGCTGCTTCTGTCATCGGGTTGTCAAGTGACGGAACTTGCACTGAACCTCCCCTAACGCATTAAAGGTGAGGAGAGGAGCTCATTTGATTGGTGAAGATCTGAATCGGCTGTGTTAATCCCAGTCCACGCCTCGTCTCCTCCTCGTCTCCCACTCACGCTTTCTTCTCCTCCCTCTTTCCCACTTGCACGGGTGGGAGTGATGGGAGGTGTGCCTGCCCGAGCCTGCGCGGTGCACGAAACTTGCAAAGTCCAGGCGGACACACCCCGTCGGTGTGGCGCAGGTGCGCTGAGAGCTGACTGCGCCTGGTCTACGAAACTAGGGCCCTTGATCTCCCTGTCTATTGGTCTTTTAGCCAATAAATCTTCTCCATGTTAAAGAGGTGTGGTTTAAGGATACTGCCAGGGAGATTTCAGAGGAGTGAAGGGCGGTAGGGTGAGAGAGGATCAAAACATGTTCTATTAGTGCTAGACTTCAACTCATTCAGTTCAAAGTCTTCTATTGGGTGCACTTCTCCAAAACCAAACTGAACAGGATTTCTCGCGCTGTCTGTCCGCTCTCTCCGTCCACGCTGTCGGCTCTCCATCCGTGCTGTCGGGCTGGCTCACCGCGCTGTGTTGCGAAACGCCCCCCTTTCGGATATCTCCTATAATCGTGCAGAGGAGTTCGGCCTATGCAAATGACTCCTTTCGTTACTGAATCTGAACAGCCTGTAGGAGCACCGTTTTACCAGTGGGGGGGCTGCAGAGACCATGCAGGAATTGTTTTCCTCATCCTGGGAGTTGGCAGGCTCAGGGAGGACCAGTTTATAGGAGACCAGAGAAAAGTGTTTTTCATGATATGGCCCCTTTAAGTGTTTTTTGGATGGTATCTTTCATTTGTACAGCAACATATATAATAGACAGCTAATCCCTGATGGTATCTTGGCAATATTGGGTTGCTCCACCCACTCATTGACCCTTCCTCTAGCATTACTACAAGCCCTTCAGGAGGTGTTTGGCCATACAAGCTAAAACTGCCATGATGACTTCGGTCTGATTCTTTGACTGAATGATTTGAGACATAATGACATAAAGGGTGAGAGGGAGAGAGGGAGAAAGGGGTGAGAGAGCCGACTCACTACTTGAAGAGCTTCTTGCAGGATGGAGGTTTCAGTGTGGCTACATACAGGTGTGGAAGCTTGTGAGTACTAGGGCTGACCATGTGCTTTAAGGTGGAACTTTACCATTTCTATGCATCGATGTTTGCAGCTGTTAAGTAATACCACTATGTGAAACTAGAATAAGACAGACCACAAACTTCCCCACTGGGCCCTTCCCCACCTGTCAGTGGTCTGGTTACATATGTCATGTTAGCTCACCAATCCTAATCCTGCTCTGATAGGGATTTACAGTGGAAGCAATGATTAAGAGGGCTGACCTTCAACTGGAGGACCTGGGTTCAAGGCAACGTGACAGCAGGCGTAGGTCCTTTTTGAAGTATCCTTGAGCAAGACAGTGAATCCTCTGCAGCTCCAGGCATGGCGACACTGTGGAGGGAAAAAGCAAAAAGACAAAAGATATTCACCTGGCGTCTGGGGATCAGCAGACCACTAGAAACCACTGTGCCACCGGAATATTTACATTTCACATCTGTTGTGATTATATACTGTAGATGATAAATCACCTTTCAGTGGACGACAAGTGTGGTTCATGGTTACAGTTAACGGGTGATGGAAGCATTGCTGTGTTTATCAAAAACGTCAGTTGATGTGCCCATGAGCATGGCAATTACTGTTTGTACTGGCCAAATGTTTAACTGTAAATAACTATGGTCGTACATTACAAGGCAGCCTCGGGAGTGAGTGCAATAACTGTGACATGCACCTGTTTTTGTCTCGCACTGCTGAGTCAAAATTCATAGGATAAAAAAAAAAGGATTAAACACTTTTTTTCTTAACCAAATCGAATACTGCATTGAGCAGTGCGGCCAATTCAATCAATTACGGGATACATCATAATTGGGACTCTGATTCAAACTCCCTCTGAAAGCAGATATACATTTACTGGTTCGGCAGCTTTAGAATCATAATCAGAAGGGCTAAATGTCGACTGATATTAATTAATGATACTTTCTGAGGAGGGCCATCTTTGAGGAAACACCAGCTCATGCATTCCTAACCCCTTCCTGCCTCCCGCATTCATTAATTTGTTCTGTTGATGCTGCATTTTAAAGCCGGTTCATTTGTAAAATGAGGTATTAGCAGCTCTTCACCGTATATGTGCTGCTAATTACTGACAACACATAAGCTCAATAACGTCTTTGGAGGGCAACAAGACAGACAAAGCATCGACTACTTGACACAGTTTTACATAATACTTTTTCTTTTGCAAGGCACAGAAGGGATAATGTTTGTGTATCAGACTTCTGATGGTGCAGTTAATCACTGAGCCGTAGCATAAGTAAAGATTCACTTAATTAGACCAGAGCTTGTAACAAAATACAAAACTACAGTCACAACAAGCTTGTTCATTGGAGCTTTGGCAATATGTTTTTACATTAAGATTCTGGATATGTGCTCCAAGTGCTCTAAGACAAAGATGGCTGTTGAAGATAAAGTACAGATGACTGCAGGTTCATACGTGATATTTGATACTATGTTCAAATGAGAACAATGGGAGTTGTGATCCCCCAGAGAACTTGGTCTCAGATCACTTGTCTGTGTTGATCAACATTATTCACCCCCTTGTATATTCTTTTTTATTTATTTTGGAACATACAGTATGTAGGCCCTAATATAAAGATGACAGGTCTATATCAATACAGACAAATGCACTGACAGAAAGATTATAAATACACAAGAACTTTAAATCTGGTTTTATATGAGAAACATCACAACCTCGATGCGTGTGAAACACTGAATTGAGTGCAATTATCCAAATTAAACAGCTCTTGTTTTGACTTCATGCTGCAGGAGGACAGGAACAACTTGGTGACTTTGCTTGTCCTTTAGAATTGCAGTGAGCTGTGGCTTTTAATTGACTGTGATGGAGTCCAACTGGAAAGCAGGAGCCCAGTTGTTGTTTTTTGGAGAGAAGCTGTAATTACCTGTGGGCTTCTCTCTCACTTGATTAAGGAGGAAAAACTAATCCTGGAGAGCTGAGACTGAAACACACACCAGCCGAGATGCAAAGTGTTCACACCTCAACCACATGCATTTCAATAAGTGTGCGCACACACAGTCGCACTGTGTCCCACGGAGGACACGCACGACCAAAAACACACAGACGTGCACACAAACACACACCACTACGAAAGCCCAGAGGTCTGCAGTTTAATTGAACTTTCTCACCACCATCTCAACTGTTATTTTTCTCCCTTCTCTCTTTTCTCTGCTCTTTGTTAATCAGTAGAGAGTTAGAGGTGGTGAAAAGAGAGACGGAGAAACCAAAAAGGAGGCAGACAAAGAAAAATGAGGTTGAGAGAGAAGAGGGGAGGCGGGATGGAGGAGTAGAGGTGTTAGATGGGTAATGTAATCCTGTGGAGGAAACAGACCGAGGGGGAAATTAGCTTTTATAATGGCAACTTTATCAAAGGATAAATTGGAAAAGTAGAAAAAATGTTGTAGTATACTTCATCGTTATTGAGTAAATGCCCACAGCTCTGACGGAATATGGAAACTGATGATCCTGAAGTGGTGGTTGTCAGTTTAAAAATATCTTGTGTGTGTGTGTAACTTGTGTGGGTCAAGTTTGTGGTTTTGGCGTTGCTTGGTAACACAGCAGTAATTTGGGATTCATTTAAAGTTTGCATTGCAACGTTTCATACACGGGAACAAATCACAGGTTTCAGGGAATAAAGTATCTGTACATTTTTGTGAAACCAGCTCTCGAGGTAGGTTCACGGTTTTCTATAGAGACCTCTGCTTGCAAAGAAAAGTTTGACCAGATGATGGCACTGGATAAAAAAAACGAAATTCTTTGAGGAGCGTGAAGGGATGTATTAAATCAATTAATAGTTGGAGAAATATTTCAAACTTAAACAATTTGCTGTACTGTTGGTGGCAAGTCATCAGATTCATCCTCTGGGGAACATGAGGGTCGGTACTCAATGTCATTGCCGTCCATTCGATTGTTGCTGAAATATTTCCATCTGGACCAGAATGGCAAACTGACCAACAAACGGACACTTACCAACGATGATTCCTTTATATTCAACTGTCCCTGTAAGCTCTATCAGTGTGATGGTGATCCAGCATCCACAATACGAGGACCCCAAACTGAAGCAGCTAAATGCATTTCAGACGTCATGAATTTGAATATTTAAACCTGCTTTTCCTGCTGTAACAGGTGAAATGTCTTCTGTGAAAAAGGGCCGTGTGAACTTTAAATTGAGGCATTCATGAAGTCTTCCCTTCTTGCATGAGCACAGTTTGTGTTTTCTCTTCGTTAGCTTGCAACAGCCTGCGTTGCCCAATTAAGTCATGATAGACCATGTCAGTAATAGAGTTCTCAACGGGTCGGGTCGGCCCGACAAACCTGACGGGTTCGGGTCTAAAATATAAGCAAGTGACTCGGGTCTGGTCGGACCTCGGGCTTATTTTTTTCCGCTCAGTGAAAAAAATAAATTATTAATCATCGCTGCTGTTCACCGTAAAAGTCTGGCTGCTGTGTGTAACGTGCATCATGGAGAGGGGCGGGGGCAGACCTGACGCCGCCGCATGCACGCCTTTAGCCTGGAGAAGTAGATGGAGTGTGTGAAAAGTAAACTTGCCGCAGGTGAAATCACCGTCGGCGGTGGCGGCGGGCCGGGTTCGGGCAGATAATCCATGTTGATGTGTCGGGTTACATCGGGTCCGGGGCGGGCTTTAAAAGCCACGAGCCGGGCCGGGTCGGGTTGTAATTTTTAGGCCCGTTGAGAACTCTAGTCAGTAGCACTGAATGTACCGACAGCATAACTTGGTGGTAATGGTAGCATCTAACTCTTTAGATCTGACATGGCATCGCTTTTGATTTCTAATTGTACAATGAGCTTCTTAAACATAATGTCTAATTGTGTATGACGATCTTCTGTTTGTAATTATAGTATAATTTGAGAACAATAATATCTAACTAGTATATTTTGTGTATAATAAGGCATTATATGCGGTCTCTGATTACAGCATAATTGAGGTATGGTGTCTAATTGGGATATGTTGTTTACTGTTTACACAAATAAATTATTTCTAGTTTGGTTCAATTTTATATAGAGGAAGGCTTATTACGTCCTATTAGCAATAAAGTGTGTCCAGTGACAGATGGTGGATTGGAAATCTCATTATTTTGATTTGTGCATATTTTTTATTGCTGAGTATTGTAATGTGAACTGCTTTAGCGTTTTTTTGTTTATTTTCTCACAGTGATACGGAGTGAAGCATCTTTGAATTTGTACGAGAGAGAAAGAGAAACGAGGCACACGCATATCTCGCTGACAGCTGAAGCTTTCTGTCTTCTCTTCCCCTCTTTCTCCTCTGTAATTGCAAACGCATTTATTCCAGCTTTGTAGCCGGCTGCGTCGCACAGCTGCGTGGAGATAGCAAGAGGCAGTTTCAGACACTTATTCTTTATTCTCCAAATTGAGAAACACACTTATCAATGCAAATGAAATGAGTGCTGTGAAAGAAAGGAGGAGGGGAGGGAGTGATGAGAGGAATACTAAAAAAAAAAAAAAAAAAAAAAACTGAGGGAAAGAGAAAATCCACAATGAATCCAATCAGTGCCCGGGCTGCTGGGAGAGAGACAGTGGAACTGAATCATAGAAAGTGAGCATTTTTGTCACTTCATTTAGCTAATATGGGTTGTGTATCACAGCATTCGGCACAGTATGACAGAGACAGTGTGAAGGCAATCCCGTTAGTTGAGGGACAGTCCTGCCTCGGCGCTCTCCTCTGCTCTCCGCCTGGCTCTTTTGTGCCGGCATTCTGATTGGCTGAGTGCTGACCAGGCTAAAAGCTTTGGAAGTAGAGGTGAAGAGCAATTACAGTCACTGTCACACACACACACACACACACACTTCACCCTGCGCTCATACACTCCCCTCTGCTCACGCACACTCCGACACATCCTTATAAACACCCTCTTCTCTCTTTCATGCTGCTAATTGTGCACATGCTACGACACCAATAGCAATGAGCAACACACATTACCGCCATGATCATTTCTTTGACTCGTACACACTCTCTCCCACCCTGCCTGTGCTTCCTCCTGTCTCTCTGTCATCGCTGCAGCATTTAAATGTAACATACGGGTTGTGGAAGTCCACAGCTGCAATACACCGACCAAATCACACAACCCTGTAAATGACGTTTCATTCCAAAAGCCATGCGATTAGTTAAGTAGTGAGGCTGACAATGTTAACGGTTGCTTTGTCCCATTTGTGTTTTGTTCCCAGGTGACGTGCTGAGTTCAGTGGGGGTCTGGGACCGCAAGATGCCGAGGGGGGGGGGAGATGATTTTCATTACTTTGACTGAGATGTTCTGCTGGTAACATGAAAATACTAAGTATTCCGCCAAAATTAAATTAAATTAAATTGTGTATTGTGCATTCAGTTTCAGTCAGTGGGGGTCACCAGTCTCTGGCACTGTAATTTTGGGGCTTGCGGGCTGGAAAGTTTGGGAACCCCTGATCTTCTGTTTCATTTGTATAAATGAAGCACAGCACGGCACAAAAATATAAAAAATAAGCTTAACAGTTACCGCCTCTTTTTCCAGCTTCCTTCTCTCCTGTATCCTGCTCTAACAGTGCAGAAGTGGACGTAGTCAACGTGAACTCACTTATTGGTTCGTGGACTACGGTTTTGAAGACTTGAGTTCTTCAACTGCGGAGAAGCATTCAGGTGGATCTGATACAAGTGGCAGAGCAGCAACCTTACGCCATCTTGCTTCCTCTGGTGTTTGGTTAGCTAAGTGTTTAAGTCATCTTAGTAGCTAATTGCCTTGGTAGCGACAGTAGCGAGCCAGTGGTTGCGACGTGCTTCATAGTCTATTTGTCTCTAAATGGGACCATAAGTAACTAAATCAACATCATGCTGTATTGAAGACTTGAAACTAGAGACTGAGACCATAAACTCATAATTCACAATATTTAACCAGAGGCTGTGGCCTGGCACAGTGGGAGGTGTTTGACCAAGGGGCCAGAGTGGCTGCAATGATTTGCCTGAGCCAACAAGGCTCGATCACACTATTCATCAAGCATAGAACTGGTGTCAGTTGTGCCATCAACCCCCCCAAAAGACCACTGGGCTTTGAAGCAAATTCAATCATAATTTGCATAGTGGCCAAATGGTGGAATACGGGCCGGATGGATGTGGAGGATAGCCAGAAGGTCCAGGTCATTTAATCTAAATGGTATACATGGATGTCAAACTTATTTTGCTTCATGCACTACTGAGCAGCTTTCATACTGGGAGGCTGTCCACAGCACTGTATCCAGTCTGTTTATACATCCCCGGGTGGCATGATTGGGCATGAGATTTGCCTTGACAGAGTGGCAGCGTGAGACCAAACCTGAAAGCATGTGTCTCAGGCCAGAGGGTTGGCAACCCTGCAGTGGAAACAGTGCGTTTAAACTACCTGTCTTTTACAATTTCAACAATGAGGAATGCTGCAAAGTCTGGGAATGTACTAAAAAAGGAAGCTAGCTAAAAATAAAAGCATGGGTGAATGTTTTAAAAGACGTAGAGGTTAAATTGTAACATTTGATAAGCAACACTATCTTGGCTTGCTGGAAAAGTTGAAATAAAAGTTGTTATTATATGTTTGCTGTTTGTGGAGAAAAGAGACCATTTCTTTCTGGAAATGTTGGCTGGGTTGTTAAAAGAGGGAAAAGAGAATTTCTCTAAAAGAATCAATGAATGAATCAATATTACATTATGGTTTTCCTACTCCCTCTGACTCTATTCCTCACAACCCCCCTCTCTCCTGTCACTTCCAAAGGCCTTCATGAAAAACACTTTTGTAAAGATGATTTCAATATTGATTCAAAGTATTGCCGTAATTAAACCCATACACGGATGCAGGTGCACGCAGAGGGATGTCATTCATGCACGCGACATCGCCCGTTGACAAGTATGGCAGGCTGTTAGTTCTGTATTTGCTGGCAACAGCAGGGGCTTTTTATACTCCATATTTCTGCTGAGAATCTGTAGCTCCCTCATCAAAATGAAGTCGGAGATTTAAACCTGCAACCTTGCTTATTTTAACAACTGCCTTCTGCTACCCATTATTCATACCCCCACCATAAATACTGAGCCGTTAAGGGTGGCACTCCGATATCTTGACCGATTCAACATGCTTAAGTTGACACCACAGTCAATTCATGGCTAATAAATATGGATTTTATACATATTGATCTATGAAATGCCAAGATCCTGATTGAAATCTAAAAAGATAGGTCAGAGATGTGTGCGTATATTGGACACTACTATATTGTTGTTTAAAAAGTGAGAGATCACTGTCCAAAGGAATCTAAGGGTATTACATAACACTTGACATTTCTTGTCTTTATTTCTAATGCCATGCATCAGTGATCATCTATCTATGGTCTCTCACATGTGAAGGCTTTATGCTGGAAAGGACTAGAGATGGCAGGCATGACAACTGTACATCCGACCTACAAATGTATGACATCACATTTGTTATTGTGCAATTGCTATTTTATGGCTTTTCTGTGAAAAAAAAGACAGATTCTTTGTACTTTGATTATGGTTTCACAACGAGAAAGAGTACTTGTCAACGAGAGTGCAAGTGTTAAACTGCTGCTTAAGAATTCAGCCGTTGAGCGAACATAAAGCGAAAGCGAGCGAACAAAATAGTAAATAGGTGGTTAACGCTAACTTTTTTTAATTCAGTTTAATAAAGAAAATTAAAGTCTGTCTCTTCTTTTTTCTGAAAATGCCTCAAAGAATGTATTACAAGGGGTCAGTGACAAATATGGCAAGTTGCGTGTTTTCAACTTGCAAATCAGTTTTCCTGATGATGGATGCAGTCTGGCATGGTAACCAGCCTCATTCAATGCTTGTGGGGGGAAAAAAACGCTGACAGTTGAGCAATAACCTGCACATCAACACACATAGCTTTTGAATGGATCCCAAGATTGACTCATGGCTCATGATAAATGAGTTTGAAGCTGCACAGCAACAATAAATAGTTAGTTTGGATTGCAAGTGATGGCTGGAAGAGAAACAACAAACGCCACCCACTTGTTTAAACAAACTGTCCTCAGATTTGTCAAGTGACTGTTTTTTTTTGTTTTAAAGACAGGCTGCCCTGATCAATGCTAAACTGATTGATCATATGATGTAAATGAATGGAAACATGGATCAGTCAATCTGGCATTTCACATATTAGGCACAAGCATGGACACATTCACCTGCTGTGATGAAAAAAATATGAAAAGCAATTAAGAGATTTCTAAAGAAACATTAAACAACAACACCAACACCTGACTGTGTAACCAGTAGCAACCAAAAAACAGCAAGAAGACCCCAAAAAAGCCAACCAAAATCAATTTGTCCTGCTACCTCAATGCTTCACGCACATTACACACCATCTGTCACTCACTCTTGTACGAACTATCATCGGACCCTGTCACGACTCACACTCATACCTATTTTCTCTTCTCTCCCTCTGCCTCTCTTTCACACACACCTTTATTCCTTCGACAGTGGGGGACATTTATTCTGATTATGTGGGGCCCTGGAGATCGAAGATTGTAGTAATCAGAAAACTGGCCGGGCATCTATCACTGCAGCAACCAATCAAACCGCCTGCTCCACCGGCAGCGAATGGGGAAAAATTACACACAGAAATTATCCCCATCGGTTGGTTTGTGCACGCGCGTTTGTACTTCTATCCTTGTGAGACCAGATTTCAGAGGCATGCAAGTTTTTTCGAAAGTGAGCTTTTATTGATTGTCCCTCGAACACACATGACTCATATGAGGGCTATGGGTTTGAATTAGGGTTAGATTGAATCTGGGATAAAGTGAATAAAGTATTTTGGGGTGAAAGGGCTAGTGGATTCATGTCAGTCACTGGTTGGTCCTCACAAGAGTGATTTGTGGTTTGTGTGTGTGTTTTGTCTGTCGGGAGAGCTATTTGTTTTAGCTGATGATAAAGGTGGCTGTGTATTTGGAGAGACAGTGGGTTGGGAATTATGAGAAAGTGTGTGAGGCAGGGTTGGTACCGGCATTGCTAAGACCCTAATGACCAGCTAGCCTGGATCGGATGTAAGTGAACACACAAACACACACACACACACACACACACTGCACTGTGGCGTTGGTAGACAATTGAACATACACCATTTCAAAGACACTTGTTCTCTCTCTGATTCTCATCCACCGATGCTCACATGCATCACACACTGGGAACATGCAATGATCGCGAAGGGCACACTATCAGATGTGCGCATACGCGTCAACGTTGCCATGAAGGCTCAGCTAGGCCCTGTTGGCAAACACAGATGAATATGATGGCAAATGTGAGGCGGGGAGGGCCGGGAGACGCAGGGGGGAGAGAGTTAGGCAGAAAGGAAGACAAATGAAAGGAAAGAAAGGAGACGTAGTAGCAAAGCATCTAGGTATACAGATGATAAACACAGTGTGTGCCAATTTCTCTATCGCTGTTCTCCATGATTCCTGCTGGTGTGTGAGCATACAGCCGGCATATTTGGATATCAGAGCTCATTTCTCTACATTCAAACTGTGACTGCTGACAGTCGCCCGACAGCTTCCCAGAGGAAATCATTTTTAGCCCCGTCACATGGCATACCCTGCTTTATGGTCTTTTTTTAAATTTGACTCTCAATGGACCATCATTTATTAAATCAACGCTGTTTTGAAGAAGACTTGAAACTAAAGATTGAGACCATAAATTCATGTTTACAATGAGATAAGAAATCAAGAGAGAAATTATTTTAAGTAATTTTCTCATAGACTTCTACAATCAGACTTCTATTTACAACCAGAGGAGTCACCCTCTGATTGCCAGGCCAGCAGAGAAAATGCACTTCAGCATTGGCTTCACTCTTCAGAAAGTTTCAGGTTGACTACAGCAACTCTCTCTCCTGGCTGGACTCCCAGCCTCGGCGACTAAACCATTGCAGCGTATCCAGAACGCTGCAGCACACCTTGTCTTCAATCTACCCAAATTCTCCCATGTGACCCCCCTCCTCCGTGACCTCCACTGGCTCCCTGTTGCAGCACGCATCCAATTCAAGACGATGGCACTGGCCTTCAGGGCCATCAATGGAACGGCATCCATCTACCTTCAAACACTGGTCAAACCACATGCCCCCAAGCGAGCACTTCGCTCCTCTACTTCAGCTGGCGGGCTGGTACCACCATCACTGAAATCAAACAAATGTCGCTCAGCAAAGTCCAGACTCTTCTCTGTTCTGGTCCTCAGTGGTGGAACGAACTCCCGACCAATGTCAGGACACAGTTGGGAGAGGTCAAATTGGCCAGTGGGCAGTCCATTCACTACTCCGGACATGAAGAAGAGGGAGCAAAGCATACAGAGGGAGTGGCCATCATGATAGCAAAGGAAACTAGAAAAGCCCTAACTGCATGAAAAGCTCTCATCTCATTGCCGCAACCTACAAAACCACAACAGGAAAGTGAAAGCCCACATAATCGAAGACCAGGATTTATGACAGCTTGAACAATTCTAATTCTAATTCTAGAATTAGAAGCCCTGAAATGGAACCAACAAGGACAAAGCAAAGAGGTGTCCATGCAGAAATATCTAAGAGGGCTCAGCTAGGGAGACCTAGAAAGAAAAACCAACAACTGAGTGAAATGAAGGATATTCGTCAATGGCCTATGCTCCCGAGAGGAGCAAAGGGCTTAAGTAAGTAACAGCGTGACAGGTTCGAGTACTCAAGAGACTTGGGGCAAAGAGTGGCTCTGTGTTTTTTAGTCATGATAACAAGAGCTTTTCATTGAGAGCAGTATTTTTCGACAACCACAAAATACATTTCATTTCTTAAGGATGACACAGCTGCTGAACCAACTCTGCAGCACCCAAGACACCTTTGACTTCAGTCCAGCTAGATTTATTTATACATTGTTGTGCCCTGCTTGACTACCTAGACAGCATGACTCAAAGCATGTCTCAGTTGCATTATTATCAGACAAACAGCGCAAGAAAATGGGGCTGTAACAGCGACATCAGCACATGATTTCAACATGACACTTTACACGTCGTGACACACAATGAGACGGTGAGCCGGAATGAGCTCCCGTATGGAGAGGCTAAGGGATGCATCTCATCATCAATGACAGCTCCATGTAGGTTGTAAACACCCACATACAAGCACACACACGCGTACACACACTCCCAGGAAGGAGGATGCTATACGCTGTAGTCCGTGACAAAGCAGCTATAGTTTCTGGACAGCGAGGTCATCAGGCCGGGGTCAGTGTGAGAGTTTATGTGTGTGTGACAGGATTTGTTTGGGCAGTAAATGAGGGCATCTGTGTCAGAGTGCATATAGTGTAATGTTTTGTTGCGGTATCCATCAATGACTGTTATTGTGTGTGTGTGTGTGTGTGTGTGTGTGTGTGTGTGTGTGTGTGTGTGTGTGTGTGTGTGTGTGTGTGTGCCTCACTCCATCTGTTCTCCCTTCCTGCTTCACATCCCAGTTATGTTTTCCCACTGTGATCCTGCTGTTGTTAGCTGTGCATCTAAGGAGAAAGGCTCCCTTCTGTGTGTGTATGTGTGTGTGTGAGAGACACACACACACACACACACACACACACACACACACACACACACACACACACACACACAAACCACACACACAAACCTTATCTCTTCCTGGCTCCCCAGGTTTACAAAGCCTCATTAAGCCTCCCCCCCCCCCCCCCCACACACACACACACACACACAAACCAGCTAACATGTTACTAGCATCTGGTCCCAGTCAATATTTTCCTTTCACACGTGTGTGTGTGTGTGTGTGTGTGTGTGTGTGTGTGTCTTAAATCCCAATTGAAGGCCATCATCACAGCTGGATACATCCTCAATGGGCTTTTCCCCTTGCAGGTAATGGACAGTTGCAGGTAAACAGTCTTTTGGCTAGTGCAATCATCAAAACAAAAATGAATTAATAACACACAGTGAAATCGCGGCCCCAAGTGACTTCAAATTAAACGTTAAGATTGAAGTGGAATGAAGGCCTGGTGATTTAAGATTGTCAGGAGTTAACAATAGTTCTCAAAGACCCGTTCTTCTAACAAGATTTACCTTAACACCTTTATCATGAGTGCTTTTTCGGATGTGTGTGTGTGTGTGTGTGAGGAAACTGTAATATTCCTTGTATTATAGTTTTGCCTTTATTAACGGAGAGGACAGTGACAGAGTAATGGGGAGAGAGAGGCAATGACTTGCAGCAAAGGCCCACAGGTTGGACTCGAACCCAGGGCCGCTGCAGTACGGACCCAGCCTTAGTCAATGGGGCGCCAACTCCACCAAGTGAGTTATTCGGCAGCCCAACTGCACCATCCCTGAAATGAACGCATGAAACAAACAGAAATGCCATGTTTCCATCACGGTTCCTACATTGTTTTCTCTCAATCAAGCTTATAGCAAAGCTTCTTCTGCAACGGTTAAATGGGAACAAATGGCGCCACCAGCTGTTGATCTCTATGTGACCAACTCGGTGGCATAAGGGTGGTGGATGAAACATACTCATTTGCATTTTTAAAAAAAAATTGATTTTCTGGAACGTTTGTGCTACATTTTACAGTTAATGACTATGCGGTGCACTTAAAGAAAAGAACAATGACGTTGAGCAGTGCAACCCCCCCATCCCTCAGTTTCTCTCACTAGTTTACTTTACACTGCCAATCTTTTAGTACTGTTCATAAAATTGGCCCAGATTGCTCAATGTATTTTTACCGGCTAGAGAGAGCCGACGTATTGGCATTTGTGTATATTAGCTACCCGGCTACAGTATAAATCTCTATTGATGATATGGCAGCCCCTATGGGACAAGGCAGATGAGAGCCAATCCTGGAGCCTATTGACTGGTGTGGAATTGCTTTTGTAATATTGTTTGGGAAGACATACGACTAGGAAGGAAAGAAAAGAAAAAAAGAAACCAACCTGCAGCCTAGGTGTGATTTTTCTGTTTCTTCTATTGTTGCTTTCTTGTGTGTGGGGAAGGGGGGGTGCTAAGAGGGCTGAAGAGATGAGAACAGGAAGAAAGGGAAAATAAGAACAGAAAAAACAAACAGGGAACGGATGATGTAAAAGCAGAAAGCAAGTAAAAAGAGAGAAGTGACACAAACAGATATGAGCTCATAAGCAAGATCAGAAGAGTGACGTCAATGAGAGAAATCAAAACTAAACCTACAATTATTTTGATTGGGGGTCTTGCATGACTGCACAAAAGCAAAATGAGTTTGGAGCAGAAAGCTCATTGTTGATGGGAGTGTACTGATGTGTTTACTATTCAGCTAACATTCTAGCGAGCGGCCGCGACAACCAGTGGGATTACTGCTGTTCTTCGCTGCTTCACATGGAGATGGGAAATATGCTAATGTCAACACTTTCTCTGTTACATGCCAGCAAGTGGATGGTCGTCAAGCAGGGCACATTTCAACCACATACTTGATAAACAACTTCATGTCAGGTGTTGGGGATGCCCCGGATCGGTACTGGCCCCGATACTGACCAGGTGGGACTGATCCATATTGCATACAGAAAGTTATGTCAATAATATTCACTGTTCTGAACCATAGGTTACATTTATTCAGTTACGCGTAATATTGCTTTATTTATCCCAACGAGCTCCTCCCAAAAAAGAGAGTGATGGTGCTGGAAAGGGACTTGAGTTCAGGTATCAGAGAGAAAAAGCTGAATCCCCTTGGGATGTTCCACATGCAACAAAAAAATATATGTACGGTTGTTAACCATGAGAGAATACAATGGATGATGTTTGTCAATTTAAAAGATCCTTTTGCAAGTCAAGAAAATGTTTGTGGTATTATTACTTAGTTCTGTGTGAAAATGCTCACAGAACTACATCTCTCGTGTCACACAATGTGAGTTACCAACACAGCTTGCCAGCGACCTGCGTCATGTAGCTATGTTCCTGGCATAAAAGTCATATTTTCTTATGATGTGTTTTATCCAGCGAGTATTTCTATCAGCTGGGAAGTGAAAGAGTGACAAGGCGCATTGTTAGTGCGGGTACATCACTGCACGATGCTCTTTGAAATTGACAAACATCATATGTGTAATTCATGCCAAAATGTATACAGGATCAAAACATATTTATCTCTTGCCATTCACTGCCGTGCACATTTCTTTCCAAAATAAGGTCTCATGTTGAAAAATCAATTGTTATCCTACCTTCACCGGCTGGGTGAGATATAATTAAAATGCAGGATTTTTTTTCAAACATTGGTTCCCAACCTGTCTGTTGGGATAAACAAGGAGTCACAAGAGAAATCTGAGGGGCTGAGATAATTATCAAGGTGGGAGAAATGGGAAAGAAGCTTTTCTCTCATTCTTCATTCATCTTGGATATTTATTGCGAGCAACTGGAAAGTATTGCCTCTAGAAACTGTTGAAAATGAAACAATCACAGTTCACTTTCTAGGGACACAAAAGCAAAACGTTTGAAAACCACTGACCCAACATACAGGTTATTAGTTAGGATGTTCAACATGGACAAAAATGATGTTTAAATATGAATTCTAAAAAAATGCTTGAATTATTCCAATATTTATTTTTGTGAATTATGTCCTTTAGCAACATCATCACCACACACCAGCGATGCAGCACTGAAATTAAGCTTTATCTATGTGATACCGCCTCATTTCACCACAGACATCTTTCCTCCCAGAATAAGGGCTACATTTACTACAGCAATTACGAGGAAGCTTCGATGCTTCATTCATAAAGTTTACATTCAATTATCATTATTGATAACCTACAGAAACACCAGCTTCATCCTTCTCTTTTTCAAACACACAGCGAGCGACACAACCCTGTGTCCTCGTCTCTGCAATAATCCCAGTCCTACAGACGGTCTAGTGTGCATCTCCCAGCACCAAACATGACATTAACATATCTACAATAACACCCAAAACAAGACGTGTGCCAGCATGTTGATATTTTTGTTGGAGAAAAAGAGGGAGAAAGAGAGGGACAGAATATGGCCCAAAATTCATAACAGGTTTTGCTTCATCTTTTGGTTATCACGGACACATGAGCACCGTTATCCTGGCAAACTAATGTCAGTATGATAATTCATATTATTCACTCAGCTGCAGTAGTTCAGGTTTTTTTTTATCGTTTGCTATTCATTTTCATATTTATCTGTTTTGTTTTTTTACAATTCAAATTTATAGAGTAGTAATTAGTTGAGCTCTCCGGTAATCACTAGTCAGACATATTAACGTTGTCCCTAAAGACAACTTAACATTAATTATTCAGTGTCAGTGCAATCACGAATCAGACACTATGTTGACATTTTCATTAGGCACAATTCCAACACAGTCTTTTAGCATTTTTAATATGATAAAAATCTGCCTTACTCGTCGACAATAATCATAAAACAATGAGCAGGTGCTAATTTGAACTCAGTGTCCCTAGACTCATTAATTTAGGATTTGACTAATATATGAAATAGCTAGTTGTGAGTTTTATGATGATGCACGTCAGTGATATCAATTATTTTCCATCTTAACACCTCATTTCCTTCCCACATCCTCTTCCCAACATGTTTTCCCATCTGCTGCTTTCATTCCACTGCACCCCGTCTCTTTTCCGCTTCACTCTCCTGCTTTTGAAGTCCCTCCTTTAATTTATTCCCCTAATTTACATCCAGGTCACTTCGCCACAGACAGCGTGCTTTTTTTACCAAACATTCCCAGGAAGTATTAGTGACAGGACGTTAAAGTCGGCAACTAATATGATATAAAAGTTCCTTCAGTGCATTTGTCTAATAAAAGGCGACAAGCACACGCATAAGGCCGACACAGAAAATACTGGTTGAGTTGATGTGAGTTGTGCGTTTGTGATTGAATGCACGAGATTCAAGACCCTCGAGGAGACACAAGCTAAGTTCCTGTGTCTGATTGTCAGCTGGCTGATAGTTAAAGTGAAGGAGGTTAGCCCCGAACTAGCAACAACTCTGGCTGCTCCGGCTCAGGAACACTTATGGTGGACTGACCTTTAAGGTGGACCAGCGCTATTCTCCTTAAAGTAGAAATCCGGTCATTTTTTACCCCATTTCCGTTGTCCTCAGGGTCATCCCGACTTATTAGAAGCAAAAAACACGACAAAAATTGACGTTGCCTAGCCCGAGATCTGTACCTGCCTGGCAGCCTTCCAGACTCGCTCCAATGCTAACCCATTGGGGCACGTTATATCTGCTTTCCTGGGCCTCAGAAAACAATTCCAAGACCTATGCAACACAGGTTGGGTCCGTACGAGACACCACGGCGCTCGTTTAGCTCAAATAGTGTTGCAAAACGAAATAAATATGTGTGTTTTAGCATTAAGTTACTCACCTCAAATCACCCCGTAGACATTAGCAGTAGACAGCCGAGCGCCTGTCGTCCCTCCCAGTCACCGCAGAAACGAAACGTTTTCCTCGTAGTTTTGATTTTGTATCCATAAAGAATTGATCAAGCAGTGCAGTCGTCATGTTCGTAATAAATCCATGAAGCTGTTACGTCCATATGTATGACTGTTACAACATAGCAACGATAGCTTCAGCTAGTAACTTGCCGGGCACTCGTCCATCCCACTCACCGCAGAAACGAAAACGTTTTCCT
This sequence comes from Eutrigla gurnardus, assembly GCF_963514095.1. Taxonomy (NCBI): domain Eukaryota; kingdom Metazoa; phylum Chordata; class Actinopteri; order Perciformes; family Triglidae; genus Eutrigla; species Eutrigla gurnardus. The sequence continues at coordinate 22,392,634 of NC_139936.1, forward strand.
CGTAGTTTTGTATCCATAAAGAAACGATCGAGCTGCGCAGTCGTCCTGTCCGTAATAAATCCATGAAGCTTTTATGTCATATGTCCATATGTATGTTACAACAGCAACGACTGCTTACAGCTAAACAGTAGCCTGGAGCCAAAACAATGCAAGTCTCGCGCAAGTTCCCGTCTGCCGTCCTCACTCTGGAGCTGTTTTCAAGCCAGTACAGTGAAAAATCTTGGACAGTCGCGCGAGGGTCACTTTGATCTCACTCTGTTGATGAGAGACTGCAGTCTGCACACGCGACACGCGACTCCCACTCGTGCTGTCAACACAACTAGCCTACTGAGACTGCGCAAGATTTGTTGTCTTTGTAGCAGGTTCAACTGTCACAAAGGCTAAGCAATCTCACTATGTAGGCTAGCGCTAGTTACACTGTCATATGGACATGACGGCACTACTCGATGGAAAGAAGTTTGTCACTGTATTGGCTTGAAAACAGCTCCAGAGTGAGGACGTCGGGAGACGGGAACTTGCGCCAGACTTTTGGCTCTCGGCTACTGTTCAGCTGTAAGCAGTCGTTGCTATGTTGTAACATAGTCATACATATGGACATAAAAGCTTAATGGATTTATTACGGACAGGACGACTGCACTGCTCGGTCGTTTCTTTATGGATACAAAATCTACGAGGAAAACGTTTTCGTTTCTGCGGTGAGTGGGACGGACGACCGCCCGGCACGTTACTAGCTGTAAGCTATCGTCGCTATGTTGTAACAGCCATACATATGGACGTAAAGGCTTCATTGATTTATTACGGACATGACGACTGCACTGCTTGATCAATTCTTTATGGATACAAAATCAAAACTACGAGGAAAACGTTTTCGTTTCTGCGGTGACTGTGACGGACGAGCGCCCGGCACGTTACTAGCTGTAAGCTATCGTTGCTATGCTGTAACAGTCATACATATGGACATAACAGCTTCCTGGATTTCTTACGGACAGGACGACTGCACTGCTCGGTCGTTTCTTTATGGATACAAAATCAAAACTACGAGGAAAACGTTTTCGTTTCTGCGGTGACTGGGAGGGACGACAGGCGCTCGGCTGTCTACTGCTAATGTCTACGGGGTGATTTGAGGTGAGTAACTTCATGCTAAAACACACATATTTCTGTCGTTTTGCAACACTATTTGAGCTAAACGAGCGCCGTGGTGTCTCGTACGGACCCAACCTGTGTTGCATAGGTCTTGGAATTGTTTTCTGGGGCCCAGGAAAGCAGATAAAACGTGCCCCAATGGGTTAGCATTGGAGCGAGTCTGGAAGGCTGCCAGGCAGGTACAGATCTTGGGCTAGGCAACGTCAATTTTTGTCGGGTTTTTTGCTTCTAATAAGTCGGGATGACCCTGAGGACAACGGAAATGGGGTCAAAAATGACCGGATTTCTACTTTAAAGTGACAAGCTGCTCCTCTGAGTCTTACTTAGCGTTTGTTTATTCTTTAAACTGTGTAACTGAGCACGGTTAAAGGAGAAATCCGGTCATTTTCAACCACATTTTCATTGTCCCCAGGGTCATCCCGACTTATTAGAAGCAAAAAACCCGACAAAAATTGACGTTGCCTAGCCCGAGATCTGTACCTGCCTGGCAGCCTTCCAGACTTGCTCCAATGCTTACCCATTGGGGCAACCTTTATCTGCTTTCCTGGGCCTCAGAAAACAATTCCAAGACCTATGCAACACAGGTTGGGTCTGTACGAGACACCACGGTGCTCGTTTAGCTCAAATAGTGTGGCAAAACGACAGAAATATGTGTTTTTGCATGGAGTTACTCACCTCAAATCACCCTGTAGACATTAGCAGTAGATAGCCGAGCGCCTGTCGTCCCTCCCAGTCACCGCAGAAACAAAAACGTTTTCCTCGTAGTTTTGGTTTGTATCCATAAAGAAATGATCGAACATAATACAACACAAAATCTAAGGGGAAAACGTTTTCGTTTCTGTGGTGACTGGGACGGACGAGCGCCCGGCACGTTACTAGCTGAAGCTATCGTTGCTACGTTGTAACATAGTCATACATATGGACATAACAGCTTCATGGATTTATTACGGACATGACGACTGCATTGCTCGTTCGTTTCTTTATGGATACAAAATCAAAACTACGAGGAAAACGTTTTTGTTTCTGCGTAGTAGTGAACATGTGTCTGTATGTGTGTGTGTGTGTGTGTGTGTGTGTGTGTGTGTGTGTCAGACAAAGGGATAATATGGATTTACTTTGCAGAATGGGTAGAGCATTCTGCCAAAATAGAATGTATTTTCAAATGCAGCGTGTGTGTGAGACGGACGGACAGACAGACAGACAGATATAGATAGATTGTGGTTTTGTTCTTGTGATCAATACACTGACAAAAAGGATGCTGAAAAAATTCTAATAACGATTTGTAATCCTCACTACAGCAACCACCAAAACTTAAAATAGTGTCATCTAGACATAAATACAGCAGTGACCATGTTGTTTGTACCAGACAGTCTCTGGTTTCTAATAATCTAGTCTCTGTACCAATGTGAGGTTCTATCGTAGAGCTCTAGGTGACCACACCTATGGTGACTATGATATGTTTTGTCTCCATTTCAGTATCAGTGGCAGGAATGACAGAACACAAATGTAATCACACAGATTAAATAGTTCAACTCCTGCGAATCAGCGAGTTACGAAAATTGTGTGTTTGCCTCATTTGCGTCGCCTATAAATGCTTTACATTGTTTGCATTTTGTCCCCGCAAATTGGGTAAAAGACGAAGAGCACAGATGGAGCGTTTGTATACTGTCTTTAAGCCTCGATGAGGCTGTGTGTTACATTCAGACACACTCCAGCTGTCAGTTTAGTTGCAGCTGTCGTGACACACACACTCGCACACACACACAAATACACACACACCTCAGAGCTGCACTTTAAAGCCAGTCAGAGGAGACACGATGGCAGTTCTCTAAAATGACAGGTGAATCTGATTTTTCATTCAAAATGAGTCAGACTTGCAATTCAAAACTGCTCTGAGGACATTGTGCCGATTCCAGGAATCCAGAGTGACCAGGATTGAATGAGCAGGCACTCAGCAACTCAGTATTAATATGGAAGGGACAGTGCAGTCCATCAGTTTGAAATGTAGATGGCTGAAATGCGAGACATGACAGCACTGACAACTTGCCAATCAGCACTTATATGTCTGCATATGAGCAACTGCAGAAGTGTCATTTCATGATAGATGATAAAAGGAGCCAACAGCAGGGCATTCGCAACATGAAGCTTGCGTGGCCTCACTGTTTAGAGTTAATTATAAAACTACAGCAACAGAGACACAATACAGACCTTTAAAAAGTAAAAAATAACATGACAAAAGAAATACAAAAAGGCAGTTTGAATACATTTTGCCTTCAGTTTCCTCAGATCTTATAGGCTTAAGGAGAGACTTTAAAGTTTAGGAGCCACAACTTCAAGGTACACTCTTCTTGAGTTGTAGAAGAAGTTATGACAGGAGCAAAGGATGAAGTGGCGTGACTCCTTTGCAGAGCAGCAAAGTGGATGGATGGGGAAACAAAATACCAGACTATAACACCACTGTTTGTTATTCACCGTTACCATGAAGACTACCTTCCCCTAACCTTAAGTATCAGGTCAAACCTATACAGATGTTTCCGTGATCTTAACAAAGATACAAAAATACTTCCCTGTGGTTGTGTTTGTGGTATCACTAAAACGGTCACCTTATTTCAATGTTTCAATTAGTGAAAGAAAAGGCATTTTTGGTTATTTTTTAAAATATTTATCCTGTCGGAGATGGGGCCAAAGTGCCTCAGCAATTAAGCAGGTCTGCGGTAAAAACAAAGGACTTCTTCGGCTCTGAAAAGTGAAGCCAAATCTCCCGACTGGCTTTATTTATTATCTCAGAAAAAAAGTGAGTTTATGGTCATAATCTCTTGTTTCGAGTCTTCTTCAATACAGCACGATCTTCATTTAGTAAAGTATGGTCCATTTAGAGTTAAATAGAACATACAGCAAGGTATGCTTTTGGGCGGGGCTACCATGTGATTGGCTGGTCGCCACCGTGGCCTCGCTACATGGCTAACAATGCAATTAACTACTTAGATGACTTTAAAACTTAGCTGTAAAGTAAAGTTTTAAAGTCAGCAAATATTTAAAACACTGTACGACAGACACTGCCCTGTGAAAAGGAGACACCCGAAGCAGAACAAGGAGCAGAAACCTTGGCTTACGAAAACATTGATAAACGCCTGCAGGAAAAAAAATACTCTGTACAGATAGTTCATTAAATCTAGGACGGCTCAGTCAGAAGTAAGATACAAACGATATAGAAATAAATTAAACACTATTCTTAATGAACGCAAGAAAGAATATTACAGCAATTTATTTGCAGAAAACATGGAGTACACAAAAAAATGATGGGATATTCTAAACAATGTGACTAATAATAAAAGTAAAAAACCAAACTACCCTCCATACTTCAAGATAAACAGCACGCAGGAGGATAACTCGGAGGTCATAGCAAATAGTTTCAACCAATTCTTTGTAAACATCGGGCCGGAGTTAGCGAATAACATCCCTGAATCATCCTTGCCTTGGAGTCATTTTGATAAGGATGGAGACAGAAATCCCAGCTCAATGTTTCTCACACCAGTGAAGGACACAGAGATTAGACACCTGGGGTCCGTTTCACAAAGCAGGTTTAGTGAAAACCTTGAGTTAGTTAACCCTGAGATGAGGGAAACTCTGGTTTTTCGGTTTCACAAAGCCAGTTCAGCATAAATCTGAGTCAGTTACCCGGGTAACATACTCCGTGAACCTAACCTGCTCGCTAGCAGGTTTGCTTCAACAAACCCTGAGTTTCTCCCTACATGTCTCCGCCTTTTTCCGGAATCTGAACCAACTCAGAAAAAATGTGCCGTCCTTTCATCGTCAACCTAATCGATATGGAAATAAAAGTGATTCTAGCAGCTTTGCGTTGGGAGACAATTTTGATTACCTTTCCTTCCAATCACATTAGATATTATCTAAACAATATTCTCCGTCATTTTCAACATTTCATATCGCGGACATAATCCGCAACCAGATTCTTTGCGGAGGTAGTGTTTTTGCGAACGGGAGATTTATGAAATGTTTAAGTACATTTCTGTGTTGAAATATCTGCTTATATTTACTGTTTAATATGTGAAATATGATTAAAATCATATGCCTTAGTCAACGTATTTGCAATATTCTTATGCTTAATTTTCAACTGACGCCACTTTCTTTCTGTGCATGGGGGGATTACACCCAATGAAAATGATCATTTATTTGATGCGCTACTTTGTGAACTACGGGAGTTGAACCCCTGTCGCCTGCACCGGGGGCGGCATTGCTAACCATTACACCACAGTGTCGCTGTGCAAGGCTAAAAATAAAGAGTTATTAGCTTTAGATCAATCGACTGTTTCATTCAGTTATACACATTAGATCGGGCAGTAATTGTCTGCCACGCCAACTATCGCTACTTTGCTGCAGTTACGTTGCTCCGCTTTCTCAGGATGAGCTCGTTTTCTACATAAACACTCAGTAATATCTAATGACGCTCTCCCCGTTGCTATGGTGAATCGTAGTATCGGAGCTCCATTGATGATGGCTTTATAGAGTCGGCAGGCACGCGCGTAACTCAGAGTTTACATACTCAGAGTTGACTGAACTAATTCAAAACCGCTGTTCTGAAACTGAAAACTCAGAGTTGCCCATCTCAGAGTTGGTCAACTCAGAGTTCAGGGTTAGGTTCAGAGTTTGTTGAACCTGCTTTGTGAAACGGGCCCCTGGTCAACAAATGCGTGGCCAAAACTTCTACTGATGCTGACGACCTGGACATGAGATTAATCAAGGAAGTATTAGATGGTATCATCTCACCCCTGACATACATTTTCAATCTGTCATTTCAAACTGGGACGTTTCCTAACAAAATGAAAGTTGCTAAGGTTGTGCCGCTGTTTAAGAACGGTGACACACACGAGTTTACAAATTACAGACCAATTTCTATACTGCCACAATTGTCAAAAATCCTAGAGAAGCTATTCAACAATAGGCTTGATAACTTCATCAACAAACATAAACTGTTATATGACAGCCAATACGGCTTCAGAAGGAACCATTCGACTGCTCAAGCTTTAGCAGAGTCTGTGGAAATCATCACCGACGCTATTGACCAAAAACAATATTCCATAGGAATTTTCATAGACCTGAAAAAAGCATTTGACACTGTTAATCATGATATTCTAATGGCTAAACTGGAGAGATATGGCCTTAGTGGTGTAACATTGCAGTGGGTCAAGAGTTATCTACACAAGAGATCCCAATATGTTAAAATAGGGGATAACACATCTACGAACTTGGACATAGTCTGTGGGGTCCCACAGGGGTCAGTTCTGGGTCCAAAGCTGTTTATCTTATATATAAATGATATATGTAAAGTGTCAGATACTCTGAAATTAATAGTATTCGCGGATGACACAAATATTTTCTGCTCAGCGAGTGACTTGAACCAGCTTGTGGAAACAGTAAATCAAGAAATGGCTAAACTTCAAGTGTGGTTTAATATAAATAAATTATCACTAAATCTTGGTAAAACTAAATACATGCTATACGGTAAGAGAGGCTGCAACAACAGTCCCAACATTCACGTAAACGGAGTTAATATTGAGAGGGTCCGTGAGAATAAGGTTCTGGGAGTTATTATCGATGACATGTTAAGTTGGAAGCCACACATAACACAATTAAAAAGGAAGTTGGCCAGGAGTGTGTCCATACTTTGGAAAGTACAAAAAATACTAAATCAAAAAGCACTTCATCTGTTATACCGCGCACTAGTCTCTCCGCACCTGCAATACTGTGCAGAGGTGTGGGGACACACATATAAAGGCTCCACACAGGCCTTGTTAATTCTCCAAAAAAGAGCCTTGAGAATTTTACACTACGCCAACTATAGGGCACACACAAATCAGCTATTTATCGAATCGAAAATACTCAAACTATATGATTTAATAAACTATCGCACAGCACAAATGATGTACAAAGCTTCTAACAGAACTCTCCCCCAGAACCTACAAAAATTCTTCATACACAGAGAGAGACACAATCTTAGGGGGGACATGATTTTCAGGCAAAGGAAGGTACGAACTACGTTAAAATCATTTTCCTTATCGGTCACAGGGGTTAGACAATGGAATGTGTTAGATGATGAAGTAAAAAAAACTGCAACTCTAAGGCTACGTTCACACTGGAGGTCTTAATGCACAATTCCGATTTATGGCTCAAATCCGATTTTTTGTTTGGCTGTTCACATTACCTCTTTAAATGCGGCCTGTCTACGGATTGCTGTGTGAACAGCTCATGCTCCTGAAGTGACCCGCATGCGCAGTTGATCATTGATGACATCACGCCACAGCGGTGTTTACGGAAGCGAACATGGCAACGGCAACCGGTAACGTGGGACTGTAATGGCTTCATGCTAAAAACAGTGTGTGGCGGCAGCCGGCAAATTTGTGAGCGGGTGATTGCACGAAGGAGGAAGAGGAGAAAGAAAATTCACATTTTAATGTCCTCCATGTTTGTTTTGGCTCCCGCCCGCTTTTCAATCAACTTTATTTGTCATTCATTTACAAAACAGTGCAGCGCGGGTCAGAATGACGTCAAAGTCGCATTAAATGCGACCTGGCTGTTCAGACAGCGGTTGCATTCAAAAAAATCCGATACGTATCCGATTCAGTACCACATTTAAATGTGGCCTGAATCTGATTAGAAAATGTCAGATTCAATGCGACTTGTGCTGTTCACATTGTCAAAAGCAAATCAGATATGGGTCACATATGAGCGAAAAAATCGGATTCAGGTCACTTGTAACTGCGGTGTGAACGTAGCCTAAGTGTCTTCAAGAAAAGTATGTAAATTCAACCGTTGACCGGTATAGATTACTGCATGAGAGTTGATAAATGTCTGAGACACGAATCAGTAGACATGTGTTGTGACGGGATGGGAGCATAACAAATAAACATTCTGTACCCAAACAATAAGTCGGACCGAAGAAAATGTATGGTATTTTGTCAGTTGTACGTGGTAGGGAGTATCAACAAAGTGTATATAAATGAGGTATGAATACCAAGCGTAACTATTACTCCTACAATTCACGATGGAGTTACTGAGCTGGTCACTGAATGCTATCGACAGAGTATTCTCAACACAGCGTGCGGGTTCTGGTGAACCTGCGTGCCCGGATGGGACCTTCATGTCCGGCTACATCATGGATGGTTGGGGAAAGTGGAGAGTCATCTGTCTTGCCACTCTGGATGTGGAAGACGTCGAGGACGTGTACTTGTTCGCGTTCATGACAACTGGAATAATCGCCTTGGGATGTGGAATCTTCATGCTACATCGGAAATTGAGAAAGATCGCCACGGAGCTGACCAGTGTGAGGGCGGACAACGCCACCACTCGGTCTACTGTGGTCGGGATGGGCTCTGACATCTCTGCAGTTCGTGACTCCACGGCACTGGTGCGAGTTGAAGTGGCCACTAACCGGGAAGAAATAGTGACCAATCGGTCAGCCATGGTCGGGATGCGCTCTGACCTCTCCGCACTTCGCGAGTTCCCTTCACGGAAGCGAGCTGAAGTTGCCAATAACCAGGAGGAAATGGCTAAGTCGAGGGCTGCGAGAGCTGCAGAGGACAGTGATGATTAATAAAAAATAAAAGAAAGGGGGGGCTCACACACCATCTCAACAACTAGTAGCTTCACTGGACTTTTATTTTTATGCTTATTTTTATTTTTTATTTTTCATTTTTCATTTTTCTTATTTTTTGCTTGTTTTTCTTTCCTCTTTTTTCTCTTTTCCTTCGGACCTTGTTACATGATGAGACTGCTGCTCAATCGTGATGAATAAATATGGACACGTGTGCAGACACACACGTAATCTGTATGCACTGGACTTCAGCTCTCTGTACCACCTACTGCTGTAACATGTTATGTCAAATGTCACAAGAAAAAGGAAAAGTTATGTAAAGTGAAAAATGCAATGATGAGAAAAGATTATGATGACGATTTTCTCCTGTGGGTAATGGGGGCGGGACTAGATAAGCCTTGGCTTCTCCCGCTTTCCCTTTCGGCCATGTGTATTTTACTATGTGAACAAAGATGTGTGATGATGATTTAACAGACATGCCCGAAATAAACAAACAAATAAATAAATAAATAAAGCAGAAAGATCCAGATCCAGTAAGGTTGCAGCTCTGCCGCTTGTGTTCATCAGATCCACCTGTCGCTCCTCCACAGTCCAAATACGGTCACTTGCTTCACTGGTTGCAAATATTCCAAGATGTTTACAGCCAAAATGCCGGACTTAAGGCTTTAAAACCGAAGTCCACAAACCAATGGGTGACATCACCACCACTACATCCACGTCTTATATCCAGTCTTTGGGACTTCTACGATGGTTACATCTGTATGTGAACGCTCTGTGGGTCGAAGTCAAGAGTCAAAAAAACATTGCAACCATTTCTCCAATGACACAAGCTGTTGGCCAATAAACAAACACACACACCAAGACACACACACGGACGACCCAATACACAAACAGTCATCTCAATGCTATCCTGCTCTCTATACACACAGAGATGTCTCGGGTCCTGCTGTTGCACCCCTCTAGGGACCCCATGCAGGATAGCACAATGTAAATCTCTTCCATTGTCTCTGTTTGCCCATTTTTCTTCTGACCCCTAGAAGACACACACAAGAATGCACTGAGGAATGCACACACACACACACACACACACACACACACAGAGGTGTACAGGCTGAGTGCTCCACTACTGCTGCAGAAAAGCCTCAGCTATTGTTATTGTTGTTTTTGAGATTGCTCTGTCAGCGAAAACGCTACTGGTTTCTACATGCTGTTTGTATAAGACACAGGCAGGGAGGGAAAGAAAGAGAACTGTGTGTGTGTGTGTGTGTGTGTGTGTGTGTGTGTGTGTGTGTTGTGGCCTTGCTCTGTCTCAGGCCTGTCATGTGGATTCATAACCCAATCCCACACAAGAACTTTGTAGAAAGGTTTCACTGAAAAATCACTCTCTGCTCTGCCACAAAATACTCAGAAAAATGTTTACACGCTCAAAAAGATGTTTATGAGGAAATGGGGACAGACAGCCCACCAGCGAATACTGCAGAGTTTTGGGGGATATGGAAGACAAACACCTAATATTGTAATTATAATATGAAGATAACATTTAACCACATTTATATGAAATAGCAGATATTTTAAATTTAATTTTTATTATGTTTTGTCATTATTTTCGGCATCATAGCACTGTTGCTCTTAAGGTACTACTTTACTCAGATGAGGATCTAACACTTGTTCTATTTTTAGCTCTTACTTCATCAGCAATGATATGTTGTGGTTTCTTTCTTTCGACAAATGTACTTATTGTAAGTCGCTTTGGACAAAAGCGTCTGCTAAATGACCTAAATGTAAATGTAAATGTAAAAAAAACACAGGATAAAAATACATTGTTTTATTTATTTGTCCTTTATTTTTGCAGGAAGACCGTGTGATTTGAGATAATCTTATCTAGGATTATTTGATTGTTTCACGCTGAAAAATATGTTTAGTAAAAAAATATGTCCGTCTTATCTTCTGATGCAATAAAATAAATGTTTCTTGACACAATGTAAAGTGACACCATTGTTATAGTGCCATTTTAAGTGTTTTCAGGATAAGGACAGTATGAATTGCAATTACTTTGGCCATAATTGGAACATGAAATGTCCATATCTTCCTAAGATGTTATCAAGGTAGTAAAACTATGAAAAAGGGAAGGAGGAAAGGTAGGGGTGAGAAAAGTGCAAAAGGCAACTAATATAGAGACCAGGAAAGAACAAAGTATTAGAAGGATAAAAACTGCGTGAAAGTGAAGAGGAAAAGCAAAAATAAAGTTGCCAAACAAGTTTAAGGCTTGTAATCAGCCATTAATTCGGCTTACACTGAACCACAAGGGGATGCTGGGAAATCAATGCAGACTGATTGGTATTTTTTTTTTTTACAAAACTCTGTTCTTGTATCTGCAGCTATTTTTCTAGCTCTCACTCTGTCACGCACAACACTGCTCTGCTAGTTTCTCCCAGGTTATCAGGAGAATATTAGAGAAAAGCAGCCGAGCTCACAACGTGGAGGGAAACGTAAGAGTTGACACTTTTTGACTGATTGCAATGTGTGTGTGTGTGTGTGTGTGTGGGACAAAGTGAGAAACTAAATGCCTCTGAGGTTTGACTCTCATCTACAAGCACTCGATGTGCACACTGTGAGCCGCACATGACATCCTGGCACTTAGTTGACACTCTTATCCAGTCTGACGTGCACAAACGGGATGATTGGCAAAAAGTAATGCAGCCAGTTGCCTCAAGGACAACTGGCTCCGAGTGACAAGGGACGCAGACAGAAGCAAATATGTTATCATGCTTGACTCACATCTTCTGAAATTGATTTCGATACGCACAAAATATTTTGCTGCGCATGTTTGCAGGAGCTCGCCTCGAGCGGCAACAGCCGACACTGGACTCACAGATGTAGCAGTTGAAAAAGAAATCATAAAAAATAGCCCAGTGATGTAGAGGTGCAAATTGAACAGGAAACTTGTTGGAATGATATTAATAAGGAAGGAAGGAGGAATGGACGGAGAGTCGTTAGCCAAGTCAGGCTTTGCATGTGGAGGATCTGCATCCACTGTAATTAAAGAGGAATTGAAATAAAAAAGAACATTGATCCAGTCATTTCTGTGGGTTAAAGGTCATTTTGCATTGGTGAAACAGGCAATAAAGTAGAAATATTCAAATTGTAATAGTGAGTGTAATGAGTATGCTGGTGCTTCGACTAAACCACGTGTTTAAGAACTGCTTTAAGATTCTTTTAGAACTGCGTTCTTTTACTGATTTCCTGGATCGATTCAATATCGATTAATTGAGAGATATTTTTCAATACCAGTGTTGCTTGGTGATGAGATTTTAACAGACTGATGCTGGGAAATTGTACACAAACGGGAACTCTGCAACCTTGTGCATTATTAAACATATTAATGTTTACATGATGACCCCAGAGCAGTTGAATGAATGCCCTTTCTATTGAACATGACCCACACACTACAGAGGTCAACGGTACAACGCTACCGTACAGATATACGTGATAATCTGAGTGCTGCAATGAGCAATCTGATCTCGCTGTCGGAGAGAGGATACAGGAAATGGTATTTATTAAAAGATGCATCCCAGGATTTTATGAATCGGAAGTCGGATCTTTCAGTTCTTTCAGATCCATATGAATCAGGAAATATATTTTTTTAAACAAAGCCCCAGCTTCTTTCTGACAATCACCAACAAGAAGTATGAAATCAGACTTTGATTCAGTTATTGCTTCTAGGGCTCGAGCTGCCGTCCAGCAAGCCTGCAGTTACACAAAAAATAAAAGTGGAACTTGTCTCAATGTTTAAAGTTGGTAGATAGCTGCACTACTGGCCCTGTGATTCAAAAGGGATATCACATTGAGATTTTTGCAGTTTTCATCACGATACGCCTCACATGGGGTTAGCCGAGGCTCTGGAGAAATTAGACTCAGACACATCCGTCATATTTACATATATTCATAGATATTTGTGGTGTGCATGTCTCATCCAGTCAACCCCAACAACTCTCCCACTTCCTTACTTTACCCCGTCTCTCCTTGCTCGCCCTTCCCTCCACGCACACACACAGACACACACACACACACAGCCACCCCCACTCCTCTCGGTCCCCATTATTAATTCAGGCCAGTAGGTATAGCTGGCTACCAAGCCGTAATATAAGCAGATGAGATTGAGAGAGGGCCAGCTTCCTCTAACAAAGAGTCAAAAGGACAAAGCTCGGCCATTGTGAGTCAGGGCTATAATGAAAGCATTAAGATAACTGTTCAATATTTATGAAAGTGGGCTGGTACACACACACACACACACACACGGAGAAAGAGAGAGAAAGCAACAGTCTGTTGGGCCATTCATTATATGAATTGATTTAGTTGAGTTCTCCCTGGTGGTCTCTCTGTGATATCAAACTTCCTCATCGCATCCTGCAGCTTGTGTGTTTGTGTGTGTGTTTGTGTGTGTGTGTGGCAGAAAGAGAAGGAAAACAAAGGATTGTGTATTTGTTGTGTGCATGTACATCCAGGTGATTGGATGCCCCAGGGAGAGACAGAGGGAGAATTGCTTTGTTTGACAGGTGACCTGTATGCAGGCAGGTGCAAATATTTAAATTGTAATTTTCTATGGTGCATTTTGGGGCAAGAGAAAGAGCAGTGTAGTTGTGACAGTGCGTGTTGGGTATAGGGAGAAGGATGATGTGTGTGACAGTTGTTATGTGTGTGTGTGTATGTGTGTGTGTGTGTGTGTTTGCCAGTCACAGAGCCACAGAAAGAAAAAGAGAAGAATGTATGTATGTCAGGCAGAAAATATTTGTAGTGTAAAAATTAAGATCTGATATTCATTACCTTGAAGGTTGTATCAGCGATTCTGGTTGCCCTCACTTCCGTTGCGAGATCCAAAACAAACAGAGCCAGCTAGCCCCTCCCTCCCGTGTTATCTTCTGATAACACCGTCAGCTGACCACTTTGCGTGCACGAGCGCGAAACACCACAACACCCACCCCTTGTCTGAGATTGGTTGGAACACTGTTTATTTTGCTTTTGAGGTGTTGGTAGTACCATTTGTTTTTGTGTGCGATCTTGGAGCTTAGGCTGCCTAGAGAGACGCGTTTTTTTGACGGCCTGCTTATGGGGCGGGCAGCTAGCGGATCGTGAGGTAAAAACAGATGAATATGATAATTTATGTTTCGGCCCAGAATCGCTGATACAACCTTTAATGTGATGAATTCACAAACACAAACATCATGAAATAAAGTGAAAGTATCAGAATAACAATAAAAGCCAACAAGCCAGCAGTGTGTCCCTCCTTGAGATATGTAGTTTATTTATGGATAACCCCTTGAGATGAACAGTCATCTCGTTTTCAAGGGGGTCCAACATATAATACAATACAAGACATTGTTACAGCAACGGACATAACATACATAAATACATAGATACATAGAGGCTCTCGTCAACCCACCTATCCAGACACCAATCCCAAAACCCCTCCATCCCCACCTGGGGCCTGTACTACGAAGCAGGATTTGTGCTTAGCGAGGTAACTTAAGCGTTAACTCAGGGTTTTCCGTCCTACGACGCTGGTTCACTTCTTACCGGGGTAGATCGCCATGGTAACTTACGCTGTGGAGCTAACCTGCTCCGGAGCAGGTTATGTTCCTGATAAGAGATCAACGTGTCTGTCCCTGACGATGTTTTTTATGAGAGATACAGATTCTCATCGGAGGGAAATACTTGTCTGTGTCAGCGTACAGCCTTCTTACCACTTTGAATTATGTTTTTATATTTATTTGATTTGCTCCCAAGTCCGTTATACACCGCCGGGATTGCAGCTGAAAGAATGAGGCTGATATTGTCATAAACCACATTAAAAGAATACATCCAAGCAACAAATTCATTATTTTAAAGTTATGTGTTCAGCCTTTTATTGCTGAAGGACATCATAAGAGTTAAAGGGACTAAAGAAAGAGCGACGACATGATTTAAAAGACAGCCGCAGGGCGGATTCAAACCGGGGCCGCTGCAAGGAGCCTCGTCACATGGGGCGGTAACTCTACCACTGAGCTATCAGGGAAGTTACTGTTGTACTACTCAAATCAGTCAGATCTACTAGTGCCCTTATGATGGGGCAGTCATATTATAGTACTACTAATACTATTAATACGACTTCCGCATTCACACAGTCGGCGAGTTTTTGCCAGCTGTCCTTTCTGCATTTGGCAGATGAAACTGTTGCCTTTTTCCTGCATTATATGTTTAACTTTTTCGTATTTCTGTAAGATTATGGTTCGCTCCTCGTACATGAAATACGCCGCTCCGCTGCCGTAGACTGATCCATGTATGTGATTGGTCAAATGCTGCAAACGCCGCCTCTTTCATGTGCACGCGCTCATAGCTGGACAGGTAAACCCTGGGTTGAGTTAACGAGTTGATAACCTGCTTCGTGTGACCGCTTATCTACGATTGCCTTTGTTAGGGTTACTTAAGCTGGATCTCTGAAAGATATCCTGGGTATGTTGAACTCGCTTCATAGTACAGGCCCCTGCTGCAGTTATATACATATACAACCACCTACCACACAACACACACCAATACAGACGATCAACACTACTGCATGACATATCATTTCATGGCATTGTGACACAATATAATACAAGACTGTTGCACTATGCAACACAATAACACCAAAGTACAATGGCCATGCAGGAGGAGCTCGAAGATTCTAACACTAGTAACAGGTACATGGTTTTATAAGGAAGGGCAAAAGTGTATTTTTAAATAGACGAAATTAGCTAATAGTTCGTATGGCACTAGGCAGAGTGTTCCAGTCAGAAGGAGCTTTAAATTTAAATGAACGTCTCCCAATTTCTTTGTTGGTTCTTGGGATAAAGAAAAAAGGTTGCTGAATATGTCTTAGTGAGTATGAGGGTGTGTATGGTAACAGGGATTGTTTTAAATAAGAAGGGTAGTTGAAATGGATGCATTAAAAGATGAACTGAAACCAGTGGTAGCATCTTCGAGCATGGGGGGATAACCAGTTTAGTGTTTGGTACATAGAACAGTGGTGAGTTAGATATGGACACCTTAAAATAAATCTGCAAAGACTATTATAAATTACATTGAGGGATTTAAGATGTACCTCAAATGTATTCTGATATACAATATCAGCATAATCCAATATAGGAAGTAATAGTTGAGAAACAATTCTTTTTCTCATCTGAAAGGTGAAACAGTTTATATGACGGTAAAGAATAGCAAGATTACAGCTGAGTTTTTTAGAAATCATCTCAACATGCTGCTTAAATGAAAGAGTTGGGTCGAGCCAAACACCAAGATATTTAAAGCTCACTACTTGTTTCAGTGGTGAATCTTCATTAAATGATAAAATCAAATCAACAGAGTTACCAAGGCCTTGTCTGGTACCAAATAACATACTGCATGATTTATTTTTATTTAAAATTAGTTTGTTACATAAAAGCCATTTCTGAACAAGGGTAAGGTGTGATTGAAGGAATCTTTCAATATCTGACTTATCGGTACTAGATGTATATAGCACTGCGTCATCGGCATATAATTGTGTTCGACAGTCAGAACAGATATTAGGGAGGTCATTTATAAAAATAGAGAAAAGGAGTGGTCCCAAAGACGAACCTTGCGGGACCCCTTTCTCAACAGTAAAGAAGTTGGATTGACTTCCATTAAAAGTAACACATTGGCGTATATTATGAAGGTATGAATAAAACCACAGTAGATCGTTTTTAGAGAGACCAATAGAGTAAAGTTTATCAAGCAGTAGGTAGTGATCGACAACATCAAAGGCCTTGGTTAAATCAAGAAAGATGGCTCCGGTGAGTTTACCATCCTCAGAGGCAGTGAATACATCACTGGTGAGTTTTAACAGAGCTGTAGTTGTGGAGTGATTAGGTCTGAACCCAGATTGGTATGGAGACAGTATATTAAAAGTTGAGACATAATGTGATAGCTGGTTGAACACTAGTTTCTCAAGGATTTTAGCCACTGAGTTAATAATTGAGATGGGGCGGTAATTATTAATGTCATGTGGATCGCCTCCCTTATGCAATGGTGTAACACTGGCACACTTCCATGCCGAGGGGAGGGCACAAGATGAGAAGGACAGATTAAACAGATCGCATAGTGGGTACATTAGAATATTAGCTCCTAGCTTAATGAATTTAGTCTCAATACCAGCTGGTCCAGAACCACAATCATCCTTTAGATCATTAATAACATGTTGAACGTCAACAGGTGTTATTTTTTTAAAAGAGAAAAAGCTTCTACGTGTAGAGGTAGCTGGAATGTCACATATAATAGATAGGTCAAATACAGTAGTGCTACATACAGTGGAGAGATATATTTTATAGATACATTTCTCCACCTACTCAAGATAAACAAAAGAGCAGTGTGATATTGATGCTGTCTGATTTTAATGATGTCTTTTCACGTAGAAGACACTGCAGATGATTTGTATCTGAACGCATTATATATCTGCAGATGTGTGGCAGCAGGTGACCATGTCTTACGTGTATGTTCTCTCATTTCCTTTTCTACTGTCAGAAAGTCATTCATTCAAACTCATGTCGTCCATGTCCTCGTCTAAAATGCATCTGTCTTGCTCTTCCTCTTCCTCCCTTTCTTGTGAGCAATTTCTTTCACTTTCAAACTGTTGGTTGTCACAGGAAATTATATGCCCGTCATTCACAAAATGCACAGTCATCAAATGGATGGAGGCAGTGACCCTCTCGGATCGTTGACTACAAAAAAACAACAACAACAAAAAAAAAACACTTTTCAATTTCAAGTTTAGCCACTTTACACTCATGGCCAACACATTGTCCCTCCCAAAGCGCCTCACACCACATGAATGATGAATGTTTTCCATTGCAAGCAATCTCATATAATTCTACCTATGAAGCAAGGAGTCTGTCTGTCTGTTCTCTGCACATCCGACCCACTCATCTGACCTGATTCACACTTGGTGGGTGTATTGCTGAGGACCCATGGGAGTACTTTGTCATATTTGGTGCAGTGTGGACATTCAATATTGATTAAGTTTGAATGTACGAGAACACTCTTGTTTTTTAATCACGCAAGCTCTGTGTAGCAGTGGGGTGGGGGGGGTGGGGGGACTTCAGGGCTCGAACCCACTAAATCCGCGTCGACACAACGCAAGGGGGCTTGCGGACCCCTTACGTCCAACGCAAGGGCCTGACGTGCACCTCCCAAAAATCCTAGACGCGCGTCGAGGCGACGCAACACCAACGCAACGCCAACGCAGCGGCATTGGCTGTGATTGGTCCGCTAACTACATCCGCTGGAGACCGCTATCCGGTTTCCACTCATAAACACCGCCATTTAAACTTTTAAAAGGCTACTTTTATTGTTTTCACCTCGTTTTATTGTTTGCACCTTGTCGCTTTTGCACAAAGAAATAAAACACCAAGTTCTGAAAAATGGTGGATGTTTAAAGCCGGAAGGTAAACAAATAGGCTATAACGAGGCTAACGACGATATACGTCAAGAGTCTCGGTCGGTCGGTCAGTCTTTACAAAAAACATAGCGCCCTTTACCGGTGAGGCATTGAATTGCATTTCGACACGTAAACCCAACGCAGAACCATCACGGTCTCCAAGCAACTGCGTGGCCGTTGCGTGGCCGTTGCGTGATCACTACGCTGAAGCATAATCAGGGCTTACTATTAGTCAGGAAACAGCATCTTCTCAACATGGCAACTCCATGTTCAGCTCAACTAGTTTCGTTCGAAGCTGTGACAAACTAGTGGCTAGGCGGATATTATACAAATGTTTTACTTGGTGACATCACCACTTTACGGAAGGAAAGGCAGTATTTCATTGGAGGCATTTGAAGCACTTCAGGATCAGAGCTTCTGTGAGGAGAGTAGTCATGGACTTCAGGCTTCGACACTCTGGAGACCTTTTACATGAATCAAAAACTGTATAACAGAATATAGTAATAGGCCCTCTTTAAATGCTATGTCACAAAGAAAACACTTGCTTTGAACAAGCATGACTTTTACACATCACTACATACACATACATCAGTAGGCAGCCTTATCATTATAGTTTCATTCCATTTCAAGTCGTGTTAGAAAACAATAAGATGCTCTTGGCGATTATTATAATAAACACTTCAGCAGCGCCTTCCAGTTAATCTCTCAAACATAAAAGGAGCCAGGCCATCGAAACAGAATGAATAAAGATGTCAAGCAATTCCAATCAACCTCATCACAGATTATAACAAAGTGTGTCGTTTCTCAAAAACAAGAATAAAGAGCGCTGAACAAAAGATTGAGAAAGAGGACAGGCAGCCATATGCAATAGACGGGATGTATTATAATCATCTCAGACATGATGTTACTTGTTTACGTTTAATTATACCGAGATATGATAGTTCAGGGTTTCAAACTTCAATATGAAGAAACTCTATTGACTCATTCACTCCATTCATCCATCCACAGATCCATATGTGCAGTCATGTATCCATGGCTTCATTCATCACACATCCTGACGCCTCCCTCCTTAAGTATCTCTATTCTGTTCCCTCTCTCATTAACTTCTCTTCTTCCCCATCAATCCATCTCCTCCCCCTCCCGTCTAAGTGCCAATCATTAAGCTGTCAGTCCTCTTGAGTTAATCTTATGTTGACGGAGGCTCAGGAGTCATTTCAGGATTTATGGATTAAAGACGCAAATGTACAGGTTTCCCTTCTAACTTCCTCACTAGTTCCTCCTCCCTGATCTTTCTACATCTTATCTCTGTGACTCATTCATCTTTTCTCTACCATTGTATTTTCAGCTCCTCTTTTATACCTCATCTCTGCCCTGTTCTCTCCCGTCTCTTTCCTCCCAACCTTCTCTCTGGCTGTCAGGCCTGTAGCTCCCTCATCCATCCATGCACTTTTATTATTTTTATTTATTTTTACAGCCATATCTGTGAAAGTACCTTCTGACTCTATTCCTGTTTCACAAAGCCACGGGCAATTTACAGCCCTATTCGTACCGAGGTGGGAGACGCGCATGGTGGGGCGCAGTCGGGGGGGTTAGATGAGCCACCGCTGAGCAGATTTACAAGTCTCTCTCGGACAATCTTCCTTCCATCCAACCTCAGAAGGGTTCAAGGTTCAACTTCATTTGGAGCCTGTTTAGTGAGAGTGCATCCTCCCGTTTAAGAAAAAAAGAAATAGCGTTTTACACACAGAGCGGTGGCCGTTTATGTTTAGGCTCCTGTCAGCAGCGAGGCACAGAGATTTACGTGTTGGTGCTTGAAGGAGCGAGAGCTTTCCGTCCCTGCAGCGCAATATTTTATTGTGTCAGGGATACAACGAGATAGGCTGCTCCATTCCCTTCAAGGAAAAAAAGAAAAGGCCTGACACCAGGTTTTTGGACAAGGAAGAATGAAGGGAGAGTGAAGGGAAGAGAGAAGAAAGAGAAGATGAACAGAGCATGAGTGAGCATTGTGCAGCTTTCAGAGAGCCTAGAATAGAAAGCCAGAGGGCTGTATAGGCATCAATCAACCCACTGATCAATGAATTGATTAGTAAATCAGGCACCATACAGTAAGTCAAGGCTGAGGCTCCATTAGGGAAGAGCTATGTCATCATTACAGACGAGAGTCCAAAGGCTTAGGGTGAAAACCGGCTATCCATTTTCACAAGGCCTTACAGGGAAGGGTCAATAACACAAGAACTGGGACGCTGAGTTTAAGTTAAGTCTTTTTTTTCGGTGTTGACTCATCTACACTGCCGGATAGATTTTATGTCAAAAGTTGCATGTGAAGCAGAATCAGCTACAGCCGCTGGAGCAGTAATGATACCATGCTAATATAATTTGCTCTTTGCTTCACCCCACATCTAAACTGCAGTTCACAAACAACACACTGTAAAAGCACTGCTGCTACTACATTATGTAGCGTTATCATCTAAACATGACTACAAGTGACAGACATCCTGTTGGGAGTTCCGTTGTAAGCTGACAAGGTCACCTTCACGCTTAAAAGTGGGACATGGGTTCCGTTGTAAGCTGACAAGGTCACCTTCACGCTTAAAAGTGGGACATGGATGTTTTCCCAAAAATCATTTTCACATGAAATTATGTAAATTCACATACTTTGTTTTATTAAGAGACCACAAGCCATGGTGGTGTGGGTAACACGTGTGTTGCTTGTGAGATAATACAATAACCACACAACATGTTTTACAAGTCTGTTAAGTTCTCCTGACAGCAATTATTTCCTCCTCCATCCTCCAGCTTTGCAGTTTGCACAAAGCATAAAGTGCACACTATTCCCATGCTGTGCTTTACAGGATGTTGCCAGGATCAAGGTCATTTATTGCAAATATTATTAAACAAATTAATTTGCTGCTTTTATGAAAAGTGTTGGAGTTACAAAATGCTGCGTTGCACATTCTTTCAATATTATAGCATGCTACATAAGCTAATGAAAAGTGTGTTTGTAATTCATTGGACTGTTGGATGGGAACATTCCTACAGAATGACCAAGCAGAAGCAGCCGATGCTGAGAAATTAAGTCAAAAACTGAAGTTCTTCAAATGGCCACTTGAGGGTCCAAAAGACAGTCAATCCCCATAGAGCCCCATGTTTAAATGACCCCATTTTCACAGCCTGGTCTCTGTAGCTTGTGTGTGTGTGGCTGCTTTTACAGTTTTTCTCAATTGTTTACACACAAATACTGGTACTTGAGACACAATGACCACAACATGTAACTCATGCACCAACACCCTGAACTAACTCTGCAAAACTGCAAGCACAATTCCTGCTTTACACTCAAATTGCAGTTCTAAAACACACTTTTTTCAAAACACTACACACAATTCTCTGCATTTGGCACAATTTTCATGAAGAAAATCTCTTGATTTCACAAGGAACACACTGCCATTCAAAATTCTAAAGTTAATTTCCCTACTATGCACACTGACTCATCACATGGGAAAACACCTGCAACACAGTTTTACAATTTGCAATCAGAGCATTAGCATAAAAGTGCAACAGGTGAGCTCTTCTGTTTTGGAGCAATGAATGCCAACATTGGCAACAGAGGCAGAGCCAGAGGAGTGAGGTACGAGGAGGAGCCTAGCATGGATTTTCCATGCTACGCGATATTTCCCCCGCTGCTTGGCCATCGCTTGCATTGCCTGTGATGTGGATGAGGTGCTGTGGCCAGACCGAAACAGAAGAGAGGATGCGGGATAGTTGTTGTTTTTTTTGTAACTGTATACAGTAAATTCGTCTGGTTTTGTATGTATGCAACTTTGTGTCGGTTGGGATGAAAACTGTGTACATTACAGTATTCTTGTGGGATAAATAAAATATATAAAAACAATATCCATCCATCCATCCATCTTCTACCGCTTATCCTGTATTTAGGGTCACGGGGGGGCTGGAGCCGATCCCAGCTATCATTGGGCGAAGGCAGGGTACACCCTGGACAGGACGCCAGTCTATCGCAGTGCTGACATGTAGAGACAGACAACCATTCACGCTCACATTCACACCTACGGGCAATTTAGAGTCATCAATTAACCTATCCCCATGCATGTCTTTGGACTGTGGGAGGAAGCCGGAGAACCCGGAGAGAACCCACGCTAACACGGGGAGAACATGCAAACTCCACACAGAAGGAACCCAGGCCGACCCGGGAATCGAACCCAGGACCCTCTTGCTGTGAGGCGAGAGTGCTACCCACTACACCACCGTGCAGCCCTAAAAACAATATTCTAAAATATTTTACAACACATTTATGTATGTACTGTCTGTAGTGAGTGTAACACTGAACAAAAAAAGGCCTAAGTCATTATGGTAAATGGAGAAGAAGTGTTCATCGTGTTTTACATTGAGCACATCAGTGTTCAACTGGTTCTTATAAATGTCTATTCATATGATGGTTTGTGTGTGTCATTTGAAAACAAAATACCATTTTGAGAAGAAATAACATTGTTTTGAATGTAAAGTTTCATTTTGCAGGAGAATTGAGGGGTTTTGCCCATTGTGTGTGCGTTTTTTGATTTGTGTGTAGAGTTCTGAGAGTATGAGTCATGCTTTCAGAAAATGTGTGTAAACAATTGAGAAAAACTGTAAGATGGTGCTGCCGGGTCGGTAGCTGCTAGCTGTCTGCTCTGCTCATTAGCTCAGAGGGGGGAGATCCACTCTGAGCTTCACAGCGGCTCTTCAGAAGCCTCTGGGTGACGTCACAGATACTACATCACAGATACTACATCACAGATACTACGTCACAGATACTACGTCACATATTTTATACAGTTTATGGTTGGTGTTCATCAACCAAAGCAAACACACCACATCCTGTTCAGAGCAGACACACACACACACATTTAACCACAGACATCCACCGCTACCTCATTGAGACACAGTTGTGCAGCCATATAGCCCCGTAAAACACACACACACACACACACACACACACACACACACACCACACACAACTCACACCTGCCCACACAACGCTCACTGTGCATTAATACACACGCACACATTTATTCACTCCTGTTTTACACAGTATTATTGATAATCGTATTTGATGGGATGGATGTTGTATTTAATGGAATAGGAATCTGCTGAGGCAGTTGTAGCACAGCAACAAATAGCAACGGTATGGCACACACACACACACACAGAGAGAGAGAGAGAGAGAGAGAAGAGACAGCTGCAGCTCCTACAGCCGGTCTGCATACGTTTCCTGAGGGACTGCTTAGGTCAACGCTGCTCCAGTGATAATGTGGCATTTTAATTTATACATAAAAGCTGTGTGATATAATTTCTAACTTGTTAGCTGCTCTCGTATCAGTTCAGCTTTAAGGCCAAGTCATGACGGTCAATGTTCCATGTTGTTCAGACTTCACTTCCACCCAGTGTATTCTGAGCGTAACAGATTCATTGAAAAAGGGGAGAATTTAATGGCTTGGTAAATAATAATAGTAATAATAAAATTATACTAATTTAAAGACCACTAAAAATAAATTCCAAAAGCGTTCCACAGAGAGAAAATAAAATAAGGGGGTGAATGCTAAAATACTTGAATGAAAAGATTAAAATAAAGACATTTAAAAACAATAAAATGAGCAGGCAAATCAGGATATGCTTTCTGATAAAAGTATGTTTTTAGAAGACACTTAAAAGATGTATGTTAATAGTGCAATATGGATAATAATGGAGTATGCATAATGTAGTGATTCCTTCATCCAGTATGCTTGGTTTTCTGCTGGATAAAAAATAATTTGGTCTTCTTTCAGCTGTCAGATTTCTCAGACATCGCTCGTCTGCCGTCATCAGAAATTATATTGAAGTTGATTTTTTTTTAAAGAATATTACATATAATTTGCAGATGTGGGCAATATGATTGGGAAGTACGCAATGCTGCCACAGTCGAGAGTCTATTTTAAACTATTTCCACTTATGTACTGACGTCAATCACACCGTGTATACCATATATACAATGGTAAGCATGTGCAGTATATGTGCAGAGGCAATTTTGTGAGTACGTATGTGTGTGTGTGTGTGTGTGTGTGTCCTGTACACATTCATGTCCCTGCTGCGTATGTGACTGTCGGTGTGTAATCCTGTAGTCGGAGGGCCGACTCAAAGTGAAGAGGGATGAGAAGAGCAGAGAGATGGGCGAGTTGCCACTCTGGTGATTATTCATAAAGGTAGGAGAGGAGAGGGAGAGAGGGAGGATGACGAGGGGGATAAAGAACAAGGAGGAAGCGGGAAGTTCAGGGACAGCTCGGAAGAATAACGGGGTAGAAAGACAAAGAGACAATACCACAAGAGAGAAAGGTGAGGACACGCCTGAGGTTGCTTCATTCAGCCCAACGTTTGGACAAAATCTTCCATTACTAGCTGCTTTGTGTTTCCTCTTATCAAACTCAACGTCACCGGCCACTTCAGGTAGCTTCGGCTCAGGCCCAAGTAATTGCAAGTCCCAATATTATCCTGATAATCATCAAAATGATATGTATTACCATGTTTATATTGGTTTATACTTGGTAGCCTTCCATTACTATGTCGTAGCCTATAGCATCAGCTAACAACTAGACACACAACAAACACAAACAAATGTTATTTAAGTGCCTGGGATCCCCGGGAGTAATGCATCACGGGCGGATTAAAAAGTCGCTTAAAGTTGCTCTCCCGGAGCTCCAGGGGGAACAGCGGGACATGTGTGCTCCCTTAGCCGAGATCCGTGCGCCATGGACGGGTGAAAAACTTTGGAAAAGTCGCTATCGATGGAATTCCCATATTCATTCAGTCAACAAAAGGGCTTTTAGCTCCATTTCCTTCCTAATTCTTGTGTGTCAGAAATGTGAATGCTGACTCTCTTGCTCCGGTTTATTTTTGCTCCCTTCAATCTCTCCTTCTGTCAGCCAACTCCATTTAACATGTGTGACATGACAGCACTGCCGTGAGGGACATTGATTTTAGTTTCAAGAGTCCTGCCCTGACACATATAGCTACAAATCTTGTCCTTTCTGTCATTTTGCCCCACTGTTCTGTTCGTCCATCACAAAGATATTATCTTTCTCTCCCTCTCAATGCGTCTCCCATCTGCCTCTCAATTCCCACTTTCTCTGATTCCATTCTCTCTCCTCCCACCTCCCATCCATAGGTGTAGTGCTGCCGGAGAGCGCACTGGAGTGGCGCCACTTTTTTTCTCAGCTTATAGCTCAGAGCTCTTCAATTGCATTGTTCAGGGGGCCACGTTTCCAGAAAGCTCAGGGACCGGGGGCCGGACTTTCTCTGACCCACTCGACTCCTTTCTGGCCTCATGAATTGACACCTTTTTGTCCGTTTCCTAATTTGTGTTTATTGGGTACTTACTGACATTCACTGCAGATTTTACATATAGGAAGATGAAGATCTATGCTCCTTATGGGAGCCTGATTATGTTTGCAAATGGAGGACCAAATATGAGGGGTAAAGACAAGATATTGGTGTTTAAAATGTTTGGATCAAACAGCCACTTGCACTGGTCCTGATTAGTTAGATTGATGGCGATGAGGAGAATGTTTTATATACAAAAAGTTTCTGAATGATAAAAAGAGAGAGAGAGAGCATCCACGTTACCATACTCATCAAGATCAAGCAGTGAGATTAACACTACACATGCTAGAGAAGAGGTAGAAATGCTGAAATATTAGTCTGATCAGCAGACTTGTGTATATTTTTCACTTTGCAGTTCCACCTCAACCACACTGTTTCTATAGATATAGAAAATATATATATCATATTTTTACGCTACAACATCATGAGTTATAAAAAAGTAATCACTACGTGAGGAAATTAAGGATTTATTGTTGCAAAATGTTATTCTTGAGTTACATACATCAGTTGAATAAGCCTGCTATAGCTAATTAGCAATGATTAATGGTTAACATACAAAAGCAGCAAATGGTATTTTTCATTTATTGGAAAAGTTAAAGGAAAAATCCGGTCATTTTTGACCCCATTTCCGTTGTCCCCAGGGTCATCCTGACTTATTCGAAGCAAAAAAACAGACACAAATTGACGTTGCCTAGCCCGAGATCTGTACCTGCCTGGCAGCCTTCAAGACTCACTCCAATGCTAACCCATTGGGGCAACTTTTATCTGCTTTCCTGGGCCTCAGAAAACAATTCCAAGACCTATGCAACACAGGTTGGGTCCGTACGAGACACCACGGCGCTCGTTTAGCTCAAATAGTGTTGCAAAACGACATAAATATGTGTGTTTTTGCATGGAGTTACTCACCTCAAATCACCCTGTAGACATTAGCAGTAGATAGCCGAGCGCCTGTCGTCCCTCCCAGTCACCGCAGAAACAAAAACGTTTTCCTCGTAGTTTTGATTTTGTATCCATAAAGAAACGACCGAGCTGTGCAGTCGTCATGTCCGTAATACACAGCTCGGTCGTTTCTTTATGGATACAAAATCTATGAGGAAAACGTTTTCGTTTCTGCGGTGACTGGGACGGACGAGCACCCGGCACGTTACTAGCTGTAAACTATCGTTGCTATGTTGTAACATAGTCATACATATGGACATAACAGCTTCATGGATTTATTACGGACATGACGACTGCACAGCTCGGTCGTTTCTTTATGGATACAAAATCTACGAGGAAAACGTTTTCGTTTCTGCGGTGACTGGGAGGGACGACAGGCATTCGGCTATCTACTGCTAATGTCTACGGAGTGATTTGAGGTGAGTAACTTCATGCTAAAACATACATATTTATGTCGTTTTGCCACACTATTTGAGCTAAACGAGCGCCGTGGTGTCTCGTACGGACCCAACCTGTGTTGCATAGGTCTTGGAATTGTTTTCTGAGGCCCAGGAAAGCAGATAAAATTTGCCCCAATGGGTTAGCATTGGAGCGAGTCTGGAAGGCTGCCAGGAAGGTATAGATCTCGGGCTAGGCAACGTCAATTTTTGTCGGGTTTTTTGCTTCTAATAAGTCGGGATGACCCTGGGGACAACGGAAATGGGATCAAAAATGACCGGATTTCTCCTTTAAACAGTTTGCTAAATAACGATAAATCCAGGCCCACCTCGGGCTTCTATTAATGCTAGCTAGCTAATTAGCGTTCTTGATGATAACACAGGCCCGGTTCCAGAACAAAATGAGTAGAGTTGCCCGAGCGTGGCCCCCAGATGAGCAGATTATGCTGCAACGCAGATGTTAACATCTGTAGTGAATGCAGTGTGTCGTTCCATTCAGCTTGCTTTAAGAGTGAGAAATAATGGCTGTAAACTTGCCACAATAGGAACGGTGATTGCATAACCCTCCAAACGAGCCGCCACTTGCATGCACGCGCCTCATCGATGCACCATGTACTTCAACAAATAACACTACACACCTGCTCCCATCTCTCTCTTTCTCTCTCCCTTCATCTTCATTCTGCTCATCTGGTCCCTGCTCTTATCCAAGGTGACTTCTAGAGAGCGGGCCCTCTGTTGAACACAGAAAGACAGAGGCGGCAGCACACCTGGCTGAGAGTGGAATACACTCAACCTGAATATTTGTCGAGCGACAGATTACATGATTGCAGCTCCTCTAAGGCACAGCGGTAGATGCTGTTTGAAGAGTGGGAAACATAATACGACCTCTGGAGCAGAGAAGACGCACTGTGACTAAACACAGGAGTAAATATTACAAAAAGGGTTATCTGTGAAAATTCCACGTGAACAAATGTCCATGTTTGTTGACTGTGATAAAACCAAAGTTACTTGGTTGAAAAAGGATGTGAATGCTAGCACGAGCTGTGTTGACGCTAACTGTGCTAAATTTGGAAATAACTGAAAGGATATATTCAGATGTTTTGTCGTAGGGTTGTATGTATAAATCTATTGTGTCAGTTGTAAAAAAAATATTGTTTCGTTAATGGAGTCTGTTGGCTTTGAAGCAGGTGGCAATCTACAGTTCTGAAAAGCAAAGCCAAGGCTGATGTGCCTTAAACTTGCATTTTCTATGCTGGCCATCAGGGGGCGAATCCTCTGGTTGTCAGAATAAGTCTG
This sequence comes from Eutrigla gurnardus, assembly GCF_963514095.1. Lineage (NCBI taxonomy): Eukaryota > Metazoa > Chordata > Actinopteri > Perciformes > Triglidae > Eutrigla > Eutrigla gurnardus. Next base: position 22,420,928 of record NC_139936.1, read on the forward strand.
ATTGTATAGAAGTCTATGAGGAAATTACACTACTTCAAACTTAATTATCTCCTTACACATTGTAAATATGAGTTTGTGTCTCAACTATATCAGCTGATTTTTCCTACACAATTATTGTGTACAAAAGAAAAGATGCAGGAGTAGGAACATGACGCATCACAGTTTGTGTGTGAATGTCCTGCAGGGAAATCTAGTTTATCTGGGTCAAACACAGAATCTGATATCCCTTCAAATACCTCCGAGATGTTATCTGTAGTCGATTGATGCTGCCTGCCTCACTGGGGCTAATTGGAAATAATCCCCTCTATGTTTTTGGATGGTTTTCCACCAGATTTCACCTGGCTCAATAGTGAGGTTTCTTTTTTTTAAATAATCCCTTCTGCTTCCATACATCAAACAGACTTTTTTTTTTAATGTTTTTAAATAAACAGCATTAAACAAAGAAGCGATAACCTGAACATGACCTCACCCATCTGTACGACGGCGTATTAGGGCCAAGTATGAAAAAAAAAATATTACGGACCCGGGGGAGGGGGGTAATATTTCAAGAAAAATGTTGCAGATTTATGAGATTAAAGCGGCAAATTTACAAGAAAACAAAGTCGCAGATTTACGAGTTTAAAAAGTGACACATTTTCAGGAAAAAAATAGCAGATTTCCGAGTTTAAAAAGTGGCAAATTTACGAGAAAAGAGTCGCAGATTTACCAGTTTAAAAAGTCGCCAATTTACGAGAAAAAACTTGCATATTTACGAGTTTAAAAAGTGGCAAATTTACGAAAAAAAATTCGGAAAATTTGTGTTTTGTTTTTCTCAAGCAACCTCAACACAACCACAGAGGCCGATGTTAACAACCGCCATTTATGCTAGCTATCCACCATTTATGCTAGCTATCCGCCATTTATGCTAGCTATCCCATGAATGTCGCTTTTATCTTTCGAATTAATCCATCCCAACGTGTGACAACACTTTGCTAAGGTCCTTAATGTGATGGCTGTTGATTGTAATTGTTGGTTAATTTTACATGGGCCAAATTGTCATTTTATGTGTGTTTGTTGATCGAGTGGTTTGGCTAAGCTAGCGGTCATAGAGGAAGTAAACACATAGCTTGACCCGGATGTTTGCCATTGCTATGACAACAAGTGAAAGCTACCGCTAGTTTAGCCAATACACCGGATCAACAAACACCAAAATAAAAAAATCTGCAAGTTTTTTCTCGTAGATTTGCCACTTTTTAAATTTGTTAATCTGTGAGTTTTTTCTCGTAGATTTGCCACTTTTTAAACTCGTAAATCTATGAGTTTTTTCTCGTAAATTTGCCACTTTAATCTCAAAAATCTGCGACATTTTTCTCGAAATATTACCCGGCTCCCCCGGGTCCGTAGTTATTATTATTTTTTATACCTGGCCCTAATACGCCGTTGTACATCTGAGAAGCAGTTAGGATGAAAAAAAAAACTGAGCAGCAGGTCAAATACATGAAGAGATTCCCAGTAATCAGACCTGAAAGCCGTGAGGTTTCAGTGGTGTGTAGTAGTACTCCAGTTTTAACATGTCTGGCTGTCCTTTAATGGCTTGAACAAATGTGGAGACTAAACAGGCAAAGTTGTCCATTTTTAAACAACATCCCGCTGTTTTGTTGCAGCTTATGAAAATTGGACTTTGCTATTTTTTGAACAGACGATAGCACTTGCAGGATTTTTGTTTTGGTTATGAGCTGTCAGTCTATGGATAATGATTACAACTTTACAGAGCATAAAGCACAGCTGAAATGTGTCTTAATGAAACAGACATCATTTATTTTAACCACTTCCTGTGTTTGGGACCCTCTCTCCTTGTCTTGCTTTCTAATAATCATCACATACAAGTAGTTTTTTCCTCTTATTTTCGTCTTGCTGTTTCTATGTTTTGGCCATCTGTCATTGGTCAGAGCTTTAGAGGAACCAGGAAACAACAGACAGGGGAGACTTCTAATTGGTCCACAGAGGATAAGGGCTTGTTCGAGGAAACACTCTTTGGTGTAGCACTGATTAGAAAAACAGCAGGTGTTAGCGATGGCAGGGTGCTAGCTCTCAAACGGAGGTCAAGGCCTCCCATGGGCCCCTGAGAGGTCTCCGGAGGGTCCCCAGAAAATATGCCCACGATGTTGTTTAATTGTATCATATTTTCCTTCATCACAGGGAGTGCAGGCAGGTTTGGGAAAGTTTCCAAACAAAATCAATTATGCAGTAATCACACTCCTTTCTTCACTTGGTATTGAACCATTTAGTGTATTTTTGCACCAACAAATTAATCTCACTGTTTGACATCTTGACTTTTCTCATTTGAGACACAAGACCCCAGAAGATACTGTACTTTCTCCTCTTATGTTTTCAAGAGCCAACATAAAACACGTTGGACAATAACTCTACTGAATCAGACCCGTGCATGTTAGTTGTTGTCCCTGAGTCTCAGTTTATATATTTTTTTAGGCTTCATGTTATCAGGTTGTCTATCCTTTGATCTGGTCCATTTTCATCAACACATCATATCTCAGGAACACCGGAAGGAATTTCTTTAAATGTGGCACCTGGACTCAGGGATGAACTAATTATATTTTGTTGGTCAAAGGTCAAGGTCACTCAGCCCCATTCTCATGAACGCGATATGGCAGCAAAGCCAAGGCAGGGCTTTTAGATAGACATGACATTGTGGAGGCACACAACCACAAGGCAGTCCTTTGAGTTTTACTTGATTAAATTCATCACGGAACAGAAAGAACAAGAACGAGAGGTGATAATAACAATGATGATAAATCATATGACCTCTTCCAGAACCAGTTCTCATGAACCCCACGTCACTAAGTGGCTGGACTCTCAGTTGACCCCTTGCCTGGATGGACTCACAGAGCAGAGAAGCCACAGCAGAGATGCATGTGGTTTGTGAAGTTTTATGACCCCATCTTTCTCATTTTACGAGCATCTACATCCAAGTGCTGTATAAATAAAGTTGACGTGATATATTTATGTTAATACTAGACTGAAGCCTTTCAGTGATGATGGACAGTTGTTGCTGTTGGTTGTGCTCTGTCCAGAAATGCTGGACACACCAACAGTATGATGATGTCATCAGTTTGAAACTGAAAATAGAACCAACCCCTATAAATTATAAATAAACGTAGTGCGTTCACATACAATAGTATGTGAATTTGTGTACGCGAGAAATGCCCGGATGTATACTGCATTGGCAAGAATTTCTGAGTATACAGCGGATCTTGCTAAATCTACTCAACTTCCCAAAATGCATTGCGGCTCGTCTGACTTCTGAAAAGTTTTGGATAATGGCGGACGACTGCGGTGATTCTGGCGACAGCCCGACACAAACCGCGTACACATGTAAGTATACTGTAACATGACTTTTATGTTTCCAGCTGACTTTTAAATCATATTGATAATGAACGTTACTTTATTGTTGTTGGCATTGTACGTTAACGTTACGAATCGAAGGTCCTGCCAGCCGGCTAGCCTACTGACGGTAATTTACCATTTAGGGGTTAGCGAGCGCAAGCGAAGCGGCAAATGTGCCGTTTTTACCGACGTTAACTAATAATATAGTGCTTATGTTAAACCGTGGTTATATATTACTAACGGGGATTAATTACGCCGTGCACCGTTGTCCGTTAAAGGGACGGATGCAGACACCGGGCGCCTCATTCAGTGGGGGGAACGATGAGGAGAAGTTCACCGGCAGGAGGAATGCTGCTCTGAGAGGCTTCACTTAAGAAAATGTGGTTTAAATGTTATAATTCTTATATCCAGGACTGCTGGAGACTCTGAGGATGTCCCAGGACTGCTGGAGTGGCTGGGCTTCGTCGCTGTCACCCCCATCACCACCGTGGAACTATGGACATGGAACCCATGTGTTCTGTTAGTAAGCAGTGGACGAGGTTCTCCGTGGAACGCCTTGAAAGACAGAAGTCCTTCCTTAAAGAGACTAACGTTAACTCGAAGAAGAGAAGACGGGTGAACAATCCCAAGATTGTGGTAAGAATATGTTCGGTGACTGCTAGCTAAGCTAAAATTAGCAAAGCAAGCCCAAGCTAAAAGTAGCTTAAAAGCTAATAGTCCAAGCTAAAAGTAGCATAGTAGCCTTGTAAAAGAACAAGAGAGAGGAACCAGTGTAACGTTAAGTTGCTTTGTTAAGTGTATGTTGTTGGTCTTTTACAGGAAGCAGTACGCCGTCTTCACAACTGGGAGACGAATTGTAGGCGCTACGAACCGGAGCAAGGGTAAGATTTAAAGAATATGCTTTCATTCTGCTGTATAAGGAAATAGATGCGTTAACAGTAGATACCGATCTTAACTGTTCATTTTGTTTTCACAGACGAACCTCGCCTCATAACGAAGCTGTGACCTCTTACTTAATCGGAGCTTTGTCCGCAAGTCCGGATTTCTATGACGCTGATAGTGACGCCATTGTGTGTAAGTAACTTTTACTTTTTTCTTCTTCCTTGTTTTAATTTTACTGTGACTTAAGTTTTCTTATTCATACCACTCATTTAATTGTTTTCCAGCTGCCTGTAAGACATACTATGAAACGGTACGCAGGAGCTTCAGACACACACAGCCTGATCTCGCATCGCAGGCGGAAGCTGTGAAGAGGTCAGCTCGGAGTCGTTCCAGGAGAAAGAGGGTAAGACTTATTAGATTTATTAGATCCGTTTTTGGTCAATGTGACCAAACCTACCTAAACCTATTTTTCAGGTGCATTAATAGATGTGTTGTGTCCATGCGCAGTGCATCGCGCAGTACTGATTGTCTTTATTGATTGTTTTACAGCTGCTGGAAGCGAGACGGAGTGTGCTTGCTGGCGATGAGGTGGACCGTTGGAAGTGCGCCACCACAGACATGATGTCTGATGAGGAGGACGGCGTCGTTGGCGGGGTGTCTGGATGGATTGTGTGACCTCCATCCTCTCGTAGCCAGGAGCTCACCGAGCTCTGTGCGACTCTACAGTCGCGATTAGAGAAGACTCCCAAGTACAGGGCCACGCACCGCAGGCGGCTGTAAAATTGACCAAATTCTGACAGAATGTCGCCAGTTCATTTGTTTGTTGTGTGGGCAAATTTGTACAGTTGTGTGTTGTGTTGTCAATAAAGCTCTTTCTTTGAATACTTCCTCCTGGCAATTTTTCCTTTCCTCAATAAATTCATTCATATTTATATTTATAAATATATAAATAAATAAAAATAAATATATGTGTGTGTATATATATGTATATATATATATATATATATAGTGATAGATCTGCTAACCAATCACTAGTGATTATTCTTGTTTAAAAGACCCAGTGTGACCAATAGTAACACATCTGCCAACAGGGGTGGGGTTTACATTTATAATGACTCATCAGGTTGACCAATAGTGACAGATCTGCCAACGTGGGTTGGCTTTACATTTATAATGACCAGATCTGCCAACCAATCACGAGCGATTATACTTGTTTAAAACTAGTGGTTTCATCCAATCCTGAGTGAGGATATTCAAGCCATCTCTGGCCAGGCGCGGTTTCGCTGCTATTCATATGCTAATTAGAGCCTTCGCTGTGGTTTGTTTTCAACAATTTTCGGCACAGACGAACGCGGCGTTCGCAGCCTGTAAACTGTCGTTAACTCCCAAAAATTAGGGAGATTTCCAGGCGTTTACAGGGACGAAAATCCGACTTTTCATGCAGTGGAAGACCCCTTCCTCCCCTCTTGGGAGTCATAAACTAATGACCTGGTCTGCTGGCATGCAGAGAGAGGTCACATGAACTCTGCAGGAAATCATGTTCACATTTTGACCAATTCAAGGAAAGGGTGAGATATGTGTTCAACCTTAGTTTAAAATCATCCATAATAATCATTGAGGAATTATAAGCATACTGGCGAACTTCCCGTTGCTCTACGACAAAGGACAGAGAAGTTACCAAAAATGCTCAAAATTAACATTGTCATTGTAATGGACTTAACTACTGCACTCACGCAGTCAGACGGAAATATGTTTGCTCATTAATCTGCCCGCATCACCAAGGACAAAATGCTTACTAAGTTACCAAACTTGTTTGGGCTAGCTTGATAGGTTTGCATTGTATGTGTTGGATCAAAGTTCCTTTCAACTCTACCAAAAATGATTTGTACAGAGAAATGTTTACAGTTCATGTTTCATTTGTTTATGCAATGTGCCAACTTTGACCATAACGGCGAGATGGTGTTCAAACGTTCTAGTCATAGGATTGCATTTCGTTTTGTTTAACAGTTTAAATCACAAAGATTTCGGACTGTAACTTGAACGGGTCCCTCCTGGACATGCCCCCTTGGTCAGCATAAAAGCTGCGTTTTACAGACACCCGTTGCGCGTTCTTCCCTCCAAGCTTCTGGCGTCCGGGCGCTCTGCCCTCCTGGCGTTGCCCCCCGGCTCTGGCCTCCCCGCTCGTGCCAACAGGTGCTGGCCATCTGGCCTTTGCCTTTGCTCTTCTTTTTACCATCTTCAAGTTTCGTACTTTTCTTAGTTCCCAATTTTTACTCCTTTTATTAGAATAGTTCGTTCGACGTTAGATTCTCCATTTTTGCATTTTTAGCTTTTCTTTTTCCGTAAGCCTTTTGATCAACGCTAATTCAACCAGCGGCCGCAAGATTTGGCATATTGACTAACGCTTATACCTAAGCCACCCAAGGCCAAATTCAAGGAGAAGACAGCTGTTTAACTTAGACGGATTACGGCAAAGACGGACGCCCGCTACGAAACTACCGCAGATCGGCGCTAACGGTTCCCTTGGTCCACGGCAAGGAAGATCCCTCCGGGTCTATGTCACCGACGGAAGAGCGACCGCTTGGAGTTTCAGTAAGCCGAGAAGAAGCGTCCCAAAGTAAGACCGAATCCGCATTCAACAGTAATGACCGAGTTGCAGGGTGAAACTAAGTATAGCGTCTGTTAATATCTAATATCTGTGAGGTCATTTATCCCATTATTCACTTTTTCCTCTTACTAAGGAGTCCAAATTCTTAGGAAGAACACACTCGCCTTCATCGCCAAACGTGCTAGATGAGCTGTTAATCACATTTCCAGTTATATTTCTGGCGTTGTATTGGTGTTTTGTTTATTACATCTGTTATTGTTTTATTCACTTTTGTTTAATCCCTAGTTAATCAATAAATTCCCCTAAAGCATAAAGTCGTTGTCCGTGGATATTTCTTCTGTGCAGAATACAAAGATCCCTATTTCAAGAACTTATGATCTAAGGAAATGAGACTGATTTATTAAATGATATTGATTAATTGTTAATTACTGAATAAGTGGTCATTAGAGTCATTAACGTGAATTCTATAAAGTTCTGTCTGACCAACAGATGGTGCCCCTTTTACGAGAGCAGGTATTGAAATTGTAGATTAATATACATTGATATACATATTTTAATATCGTAATTTCCTTACATACACAGTTTACGTAGGTACCATTAGGTATTAACCCTTATCTTCCTACAGTTAAGTTATGCTTTTGCAGCTTGAGTGTTACGCCGGGTTCAACCTGGAGTATATAATTTATAGTAGATGATGAGTGTGTTTTCTTGTCAGATTTGTGCGCAGCACACAGAGAAAATAAAGCAGATGCTAAAACTATTTCTGAAGAGTGTTAGCCGGCTCGAGGATCTCAAGGCTCGTCCTGTGTGAACAGCTCAATTGGTTTACACGGGCACTTCTCCACAAACCGTGGAGCTTCCCAATGCTTTGGCGTCCACTGTGAACCTGGAGTTACACATCTAACTTTACTTTAAGCTTCCTGATGTTTGAGGAACATTTCACCTCAGGACTGAAAGAAGAAGTTGTCTTCTCTCAGGTGTTATAAAGCAACATTGTTTGCATGTGCACACGAGGGTCACTGTACAATGCACCACTTTAGCTCTTAGTGTAATGTTCCAGCAAAGAAGGGAGTACCACTCTGTGACTACGTGTGATGAATGGACTAAAATGGCCATGACCAGGGCCAGAAGCTGTATTAACAGCAGTAACGTCAGAGACATCTCTCTGATCTGTCTGCAGAATGTATATAGAAGTTCATAATACAGACACATAAGTATAAATTCTAACTGTACTTCCATATACATTTTATGAAAAATAGATTCACCAATGAAAGCAGTGATATGGAAAATATGTCTCATTGAATCATCAAGAAAAACAAGCATATATCACAAAAGAGACTAAGGGCCCTAGTTTCGTAGACCAGGCGTAGTCGGCGCACACACGCGCGGGGTGTGTCCGCCTGGACTTTGCAAGTTTCATGCACCGTGCAGGCTAGCGCAGGCACACCTCCCGTCATGCCTCCCGTCACTCCCACCCGCGCAAGTGGGAAAGAGGGAGGAGACAAGGCGTGAGTGGGAGACGAGGAGGAGACAAGGCATGGACTGGGATTGACACAGCCGATTCAGATCTTCACCAATCAAATGAGCTCCTCTCCTCACCTTTAATGCGTTAGGGGAGGTTCAGTGCAAGATCCGTCACTTGACAACCCGATGACAGAAGCAGCGCTGCCGCTCCCACCACGTGTATCACGCGCTGTGCGTGCGTATAGTCATAATAATTATAATGCCGATATTATATCACTATAGAAATTGTAGGCACATTTTAGGCATGTCTATCACAAAACAGGGTCAGGGCGCACAGCAGTAGACATAATAGACGACTTCATCATCTGCCCTCCACAGCTCCACCGGAACGGCAGGACACCGTCCAACACCGGAAAGGCAGGACACCGGGACCTTGTGTGCCATTCAGACCAGCTGCAGCCCCGACTCCGGTTCCAGCTCGCGGCAAAGTTGCGCGACAACAGGCTGCCGAGGTGCGAGACCTCAGACCAGGCACGAGCTGCTGTATTTTTTTAAAGATTTTTTTAGGCATAGACACATTTTATTAGCAGCGGATAGATATGAAAAACAGGAGAGAGAGAGGGAGATGTTTTGGTCCGAGAGGTCCAAGTTTCAGCTGTGTTAATTCAGTCAGGCTGAGTTTCCGTTACGCGTGCCATCCGCCTTTGATCTGACGTCAGATGTGACGGGACAATCTATATAGATATAAATTCAGATGTTGATTCAATTAGTTGCATTAAATAGTGCTTGTTGTGATTATTTATGGCATTTAAATGTGCCTGGAACTGTGGAAACCTGCCTGTGAGGTCTTGATGACTTGTGCGCACTGCGCACCGGTGAGCCAAACTGCCACTCCGCCAGCTGTAATTCGCCTTACGCCCAATTTCCACTGCATACGTCTCCGCTGCGGTGCGTCTCCAATCCAGATTCGGTCCGCCGTCCGCCAGTCCCCACAGGATGTGCTTGAGTCCGCCACGGCGCAGTCCGGTAGAACAACTGTGACGTCGCGAGACCGGGGAGTTCGCGCGAGACTGCAGTTAAAGGTATGTGTAAAACCTCTGACCTGTTGACTCCGTACCTGGCCCCGCCCATTCTGACGTTTTTGTGACAAAGTTAACTGAAATATGATCCGTCGTCAAGAGGTTTTATTAACACAAGTGTTTTATTTTGAAAAGTAACCGGATGTTTTATTGTTGAGTATGTACCGAACTTCCTGTTTTGCTATATTTGCTCTGTGCTGAATTGCTGCGCCGTGGTCCGGCATACGCCAGAAAAAGAAGTCCTCCGTATTTGTTGCGGAGAGCTGCGGACTGCCGGAGCTGAGACGCAGCGGACACGCAGCGCAGCGGACCTGGTGGGGATTGACCCATAGACTAAAGTGAAATGTATCTGCTCTGCTGGCGTGGCGGAGACGCCACACAGCGGAGACGTATGCAGTGGAAATTGGGGGTTACGCCAAGAGTAGACCAGGTTGGAGCTGGCGGACTTTCGGCGCAATCTCGGTGAGGCTTTTTGCCACGAAACTTTCGCTGCACCAAGCTGTATCTGTGACGCCTCCCCCTGCTGTGCCGCCACACCCATCTTGGCGCAGGCGATCCACCAAACTGCCAAACTGACCGTGCACAAGGCTGCACTGATCGAAACTTGTATTACGCCGGCTACGCCACCCTGCTCCACGCCACCCTGCGCCACGCCACGAAACTAGGGCCCTAAAGCTCCTAAAAGGAAGAACATATAGATAAAGACGTGTACTTATGTGTTTGTCCATCCATCCATCCATCCATCCATCCATCCATCCATCAATTCATCCATCCATCCATCCATCGTCTACCGCTTATCCTGTATTCAGATATGTATACTGGAGCCGATCCCAGCTGTCATTGGACGAAGGGAGGGTACACCCTGTCTATCACAGCGCCGACATGTAGAGACAGAGAGGTCACCAGTCTATCACAGGGCCGACATGTAGAGACAGACAACCATTCATACTCACATTCACACCTACGGGACATTTAGAGTCATCAATGAACCTATCCCCATCCTGCATGTCTTTGGACTGTGGGAGGAAGCTGGAGAACCCGGAGAGAACCCACACTCACACGGGGAGAACATGCAAACTCCACAGAGAAGGAACCCAAACCGGGTTTTGAACCTGGGACTGTCATGTCTGTCAAGTTTCTGTTTGCTGTTGCACATTTCATGTTTATGTCTTGTCTTTCCTGTTTTATTTTGAAATCACTAACCCTCTGTCTCTGTTCTAGTTTACTTCCTGCACGCCCTTCCCCCGTCCTGTCACACCTGCTCCCTGATTGTTCTCCCCACCTGGTTCCCATCTGCCCTGTCTTTGGTTCGCCGCTGTAAGAGGACCTGGGAGCGAGCTCGCCAGCACCTCCTGCGGCAGTCCACCGCATATAAGGCCGCGGCGGACAAAAAGAGGTCGTCTGCTCCTGCTTACTCCACGGGTCAAAAGGTCTGGCTTTCGACCAAGAATCTGCCACTCAGGGTGGAGTCTCGCAAGCTCGCCCCCAGGTTCATCGGCCCCTTCCCCATAACCAAGGTTGTTAACCCTGTCTCTGTCCGTCTGCGTCTCCCTAGGTCCATGCGTGTCCACCCCACATTTCATGTTAGTCATGTCAAACCAGCACTCACCAGCCAGTTCTGCCCTCCGGCCAGGCCCCCTCCACCCCCCCGATTCATCGACGGCGGTCCAGTCTTTGCGGTCAGGAAGCTCCTGTCGGCCCGCCGTCGTGGCCGGGGGATCCAGTACTTGGTGGACTGGGAGGGGTACGGGCCGGAGGAGCGGTCCTGGATCCCCTCTCGGTTTATTGTCTGCCCCTCACTTATTCGTGATTTCCATGCCTCGCACCCTCAAGCACCTGGGCCTTCAGGAGCCGGCCCTTAGGGGGGGGGGGGTCCTGTCATGTCTGTCAAGTTTCTGTTTGCTGTTGCACATTTCATGTTTATGTCTTGTCTTTCCTGTTTTATTTTGAAATCACTAACCCTCTGTCTCTGTTCTAGATTTACTTCCTGCACGCCCTTCCCCCGTCCTGTCACACCTGCTCCCTGATTGTTCTCCCCACCTGGTTCCCATCTTCCCTCATTACCTCTTGTACTTTACCCTGTGTGCCTCACAGTCTTGTTGCCAGTTCGTTGTACCTCACAGTCCTCGTCCCAGCGTTTATCATAGTCCAAGTCAAAGCCTGTTTAGTGTATGACCTTGCTTACCCCTGTTGACCTGCCTTCTGCCTCTCGATCCTGGAAACCTCTGCCTACCCGTGTACCGAACCCTGCCTGGTAATAAACCTGTCTTCTTGTCTGAACCTACTGTGTCGTGCATTTGTGTCCACCGGTTCTGCGCTCTGGAGTTCATGACAGGGACCCTCTCGCTGTGAGGCGACAGTGCTCAACCACCATCCAGCCCTACTTGTTTGTCAGATTCGGAAAAAAAAAGAGAAAAAAAGTTTTTTTGTTAACCCAGTCTTTTTGTTGCATGTGGATACACTCATTAACTAATTGTTGTGTGTATAGGATGGCATCATGTTTCTGTCTGAAGTATGAATTGGCAGGCCTGTAAACGGCAGGCTGGTCAAGTGAAGCAAAGCCAACAGTGTGGCAGTGACAATATGTTCCGCTGTAAAATATGTATGCTGCTCAAATTAACATCAGTCCCATCAAACTCAGGGATTACAAACAGAGGCGAGGTAGCACAGACTGCAACTTGGGGTAACCTGACTTAACTCCAAATAAAAACAGCCACAGGATGATGAAACCGAGCAAATACAGAATATTCAAACTATGACAACATGAGCCCCAAATAAACTTGAATTGCCAAAATGATTCACTCACCCATCCAAATAATGGAAATCAGGTGTTCCATCACTTCCATGGCCACAGGTGTATAAAATCAAGCACCTAGGCATGCAGACTGTTTCTACAAACATCTCTTAAAAAAATGGGTCGCTCTCAGGAGCTCAGTGAATTCCAGTAGTAGTGGTACTGTGATAGGATGCCACCTGTGCAACAAGTCCAGTCATGAAATGTCCTCACTCCTAAATATTCCACAGTCAACTGTCAGTGGGATTATAACAAAGTGGAAGCGATTGAGAACAACAGCAACTCCTAATTGAATATAATTGAATATACGGCCCTGATCTTCCACCTGTGATCTGTGTTTTTGTAGCTCCCCAACAATTGCCTCAGATCAGAGGCAGAACGTCATCGGATCGGCGATAAGAACCGTTTAAAGATGGGAGTCGAGAGGATTTGAGGATGCATCGCAGGGACGTCCCAGATATCTAGCAGGTTAATCATCGGTCAGGGAGCTACAGCCAATGACAATGCAAGGCACAGGCTGATGGGAAACCTGCGGAGGGGTGGCATGTAGGAGGACTAGGAACTTAACCGCAGTGTTACATTTGCAGGACCAAAGTTGTTGTTGCACCTAGAAGAATACATAAATATTAAAGACATGCAGTATGAAAAGAAATAACCATGACTATTCTCATGGCATTACGTCATTTAGGGTGTCACTGTGTTTTCATGTCGATAGTGTTTGGTTGGCCTCGCAGCTTGTCTACACTTGTATTTTAATCAGTTGTTGTGCAAAAAATGAATCTGCCCAATAAAGATCAACAACCAGGATCAGCTTTTTCTCCGAGGTTTGTTCGACAAAGTATTTTCTTCTGCAGAGGAAAATAATGTTCACCCCTGCCTTCTGATGCAAAGGTTCAGAGTCAGCAGGAACGACCCTGAGTCTAAGAGCAATCTCCCTTTTAAGGAGGAGGAATCATACTGTAGACAAAAGACGGTTCATGTCCTATCTTACAAAGACAAGATGTACAGACAAAGACAAGATGTACACACGCATTCATTTTAGTCATAGCATAACAGTTGAGAAGAGGAGATGCGGATCGTCTGACCTGACAAAGATTCTGATTATAAATTACAAACATCCAAAATTCCGATTACACAGTGAAGCCTCTGCAGGTGCTGCATGGCAGCCTGGGTTTCCTTGCTTAACGAGGACCCTCGGGTCAGTTTTCTTCCACATCACATACATAAATACAGCCAATGTGTTTTTGCCTCTGGGCTCATTTTGCAACCTTAACCATAGCTTCAAAATAATGAATTTGAGAAAGGTCATGACCATTCTCGAACCACAACCAGATAGTGCCATAGTGGCCAGGCACAGATATTGTAGTAAAAAAAACAAAATGGCATCAGATGTTCATAAATATTGTCATTAACTGTAATATGGGAAATTTACTGAATCATCCGTTTTTGTAGTTGTCGTTTCATGTCACCATTAACCCGGACAAAATAATTGCGATTTCAAGATATTATCCTGATAATCATCACAGTAATACAATATGATTTCCAGCAAAACATTTTTTTTGTGTCACAGATAAGACTTTTTTTGTTTTGTAAAAACAATTAAATAATTTTAGATAATATGGTAAGAAATGGTGAGGTCCCAGTATGAAAATAGGATGAATAAATGTAATGTTTATTTGTAACCTTTATTATCAGGCTCTATTTTCAATACTTTACCATGACAGTGAGCTAGACGTCTTTTATCCTGAGTCACCACTATGAACCCCTAATTGAGAGCAGGGATGCTTTTGATTCTCATTGTGGGTTTAAATGTGTACAAAGTTATCAGCAGTGTGTATTATGTGTGGTCCAACACAACAGCAATAGTGCAGCCCTTTATTTTTTTTATTTTATTTTATTGTTTATTTAACCCTCCTGTTATGTTACGGGTCAAATTGACCCGTTTTAAAGTTTGAAGATCTAGGAAAAATAGTTAAAAGTATTTTTTCAGTATGAAACTTCTTCTGCTTGCCTTAATTAGTGTAATCAACATATAATATGAAAATGGTTCATCTCACATATTTGCAACCACCCCCTGCATGTTTATATCACATAGATACTGTTCGGGTCAATTTGACCCAGCAGTCAAACTGGAGGTAAAAGGGTGTCAGAAATGTCAGAGTATTTCTTTCTTTGCAACATTGAGACATATTTCACCCCAATCACACACACACACACACACACACACACACACACACAGGTGTGCTCCTCCCTGCTGAGCTGCAGGTAATCAAGAACAGGGCCCCTCAATCTTCCATGTTTGCCTTCACAGACACCACAGCCCTGGTGTCTTACTGCCCCAAAAAGGGAAAACATGTTGTGCTCATGAACACTCACAAAAATGCTGAAATCAGCATAAGAGAAGACCAGAAACCAAGCATGATCCTTGATTACAATGCCACCAAAGGGGGGGTAGACAACTTGGACAAAGTAACAGGGTCCTACAGTACCAAACGAATGACTGCGCGCTGGCCATTGGTCATCTTTTATAACATGATAGATGTATCGGCCTACAATGCATTTGTCATCTGGACTGAGATCTTTCCTGACTGGAATGTGTCAGGAAGCTGTACAAGAGGTGCATTTTTCTTGAGGAGCTGGGGAAGGCGTTTGTGACACCGCACATCCAATGGAAGCAGCACCTGCCAAGGACCCCAGTCGCTGCAGCCATGGTGAGGGAGATCCAGGAGAGGATTGCACCAAGTACTATACTATACCAGTGCGTGAGGTGAGTCAGTGTGTGTGTGTGTGTGTGTGTGTGTGTGCATGTGTGTGTATAAGTGTATGAGAGTGTGTTGTGTGTGTCTTGGTATCAGCAAAAAGACACCATAGTAAAGTAATCATGGTCCTCTTGTTTCTAGGTTGTTGCTGAGGGAAAAAGAAAGAGGAAGAGGTGCCAGGTCTGCAGGCCATCTGACGATGTCAAGACAAGCATGACCTGTGCGAAATGTGCAAAATTCATTTGCACAAAGCACAGTGTGATGACATGTCACTCGTGTGCTGTGTAGATGAACAGACACACACACACACACACACACACGTTCATATTTGTTGTATTGTTGTATTGCGATTTTGTTCATTTCTGGTTCACAGTGCATGTATGTAAAAAAAAATGTCAATGTTATATTTCAAAGTTATGTAAAACTATTGTGATTTATATGTTGGTCTTTCAAAAGTAATAAAGTAGTGAAACATTAAAAAAAGGTTTGAACATGTATTTTTTTTTATGAAAAACGAGTAAATTATCCTAATTGAACCATTTCCTGTTAGAGGTAAGGAACACCATTGCACTAAATATTGATAGAATAATTAGTAATGGAGTTAGTAATGAAGTATTCACACTGCTTGTTAGGATTTTTTTGGTTTCAGACATCCTTTGGATAAATAAACATGCACCGGGTCAAATTGACCCGGGAACACCATTGCTGTTCCTGACAAATGAACATAACAGGAGGGTTAACAGGGACAATACATACAACATTGCCATAAATAATAGGAAAATGTGATGTATATAAGACGTCTAGCTTCAGCTTATTTGCAGTCTTTGTCCCTAGCCAGGCTTTTTTTTAGGTCCAGCAATGTTTCCTGGAACTACCCCTTTAATTTCTTACATTTACATTTACATTTAGGTCATTTAGCAGACGCTTTTGTCCAAAGCGACTTACAATAAGTAATTTGTCAAAAGAAGGAAACAAGGAAACCACAACGAATCATTGCCGATAAAGTAAGAGCTAAAAATAGAACAAGTGTTAGGTCCTCATCTGAGTAAACTAGTAGTTCAAGAGCAACAGTGCTACGATCAGAGTGCTATAGGTAAGGTTTTTTTTATTTATTTATTTTGGGGGGGGGGGGGGGGGGGGTGTTGGTGGGTCGGTGGGTCATGCTAGTCGAGGTGAAGTCTGAACAGGTGAGTATTGAGCCTTTTTCGGAATTTCTTAGTGTGTCTTTGTATAAATGTTTGTTTGTCAAGCAAATATCCAACCATCCATCCATTGTCTACCGCTTATCCTGTATTCAGGGTCGTGGGGGGGCTTGAGCCAATCCCAGCTGTCATTGGGCGAAGGCAGGGTACACCCTGGACAGGACGCCAGTCTATCGCAGGGCAATGTAGAGTCCAAGCAAATATTATTTGCCAAATTAATTAGGATTCTCTTCAGAGTCGCCTAAATAAGATCAAGCTCATAGTCAAATAGACCCCAATGCCCCACCCTCTCGGATCAACTATTTTTTGTTACTTAATTATTTTATGAGAAAGTCAAAAAGTTTGTAAAATTGAGACAGAGGGCATATCCAGGTGGCTTGTTAGAAGAAGTAAAAGTGGCACGAAAAAGGAGCAACGATCCAACTCAGAGGAAAATGAGGGCAAGGGGTAAAAAAGTAAAGCAAATAAGCAAGGTGGCACAGGAAAAACATCTAAACAGGGAAATATATGGCAGGAGAGATAAAAAGAGAAAGCAAGGAAATCAAAGGAAAATGACAGAAAATCAAAGTGAGAAATATGGAGAAGGCGGGTGAGGAGAGGGGGAGAGGGAAACAGGAGGCTCCAGATGGAGGTTTGCGTTGCCGGGGAGGGTTGCCGAGGAAGTCATTAAGCAGCCATTTCATCTGCGTCTGCTTGGCTAGCGAGGAATCTAATTGCATCTGAGGAGAGGAGAGGAGAAATGCCAAAGTACATTTAGATCAAAGATAGAAGACACCAGAGAGCCTGTAGTCACCAGAACCTCCCCCTCCCTTTCCCTCCCCCATCTCATCTTCTCACACTTTCTCTCACTTCTTTCCTTCCCCCCTTTCTTGCTTTCCCTCCCTTCTCTCCCTCTCCCCTTCCCTACACATTCTTAATGCTTTCCCCCCTCCCTTTTTATTCCCTCACCCCTCTTGGCTCTAGCAGTAGTGGAGAGTGTGTGGGTGGTGCAATGGGAGACTTTTCTTTTTTTTTTCTGGCTCATATTCCCCCTAATGGCTCTAAATACTGTCACACATCACAGTCATTAGGAATACAAGTGATTCTTTATTTTACACACTCCAAAGAGCTAAGAAGCCGTAACACTGCCTCACTCTTCCTCTCCTCTCCTCCATCTCTTTCATCCACTCTCTCTTGTCCTCTTTCTGCCTCTCCTGGCCTCGTTGGTAGCCCTCTTGATTCGGATGCTGGTGGTTATGTGCCACGGAAAAAGAGATTCTCACTGTATTTTGAGCGTGTGTGGTAGTAGTTGATGGCTATGTTTGCTGTATTTGTGTGTGTGTGTGTGTGTGTGGGGGGGGGGGGGGGTTGATGTGTAATATGGTGTGTCATTTCTCTACTTATCGTCCCTCCTTGTTACATGGGGTCTCTCTCAAAATGTTGATTAGTTGAGAAGTTTCGGAGCAGGAAAGGCAATTAGAGGCAGCTTGTTAATTTCAGAAGGCTCCAATGCAATGGGTGTGCTCTGGGTGCACTTTTTGACTTGCTTCTGTGTGTGTGTGTGTGTGTGTGTGTGTGTGTGTGTGTGTGTGTGTGTGTGTGTGTGTGTGTGTGTGTGTGTGTTTGAGTACACACGAGAACTTGCTGTAATTGCTTTGTGCTGCATTGGCCTTCCACTTTCACCCTAAAAAGAGAAATTGCTTCTTGTTTTTAAGCACTAGTGGGGGGCTGGGGAAAGGAAGGGGGGTTATGTTTCCAAAATGGTTCCAGCCTCTCCTTCGGAACCATTCAAACTATTTATTCACTGGAGAGGCAAAGGCTGGGTGCAGGAGCATTTTCAGCAAAAATGCAACAAGTGAAACATCTGCGGTTCCATCGAGCTCAGCACAAACAAAGCTGTGGAGGGTCATTAAAACCGTAACACATGTACTGCTTTTAATGCTAAGCTACCGGTGCAACCACACATCTATGCTAAAAGCAACAAGCAATCATGCAAAGCCTCTCCATTCTATTCCAGGTTGACCTGAACGATAAGTGGGATATCACCATGGTTCCCAGCTGCACTTTTCATGGACGTCATCCAAAGACAGCTTGATTTCACATCATACTGTATCTGCTTTCTGATGGAACCCTTTCTCGGCCTAGGTCATCAAAAATGCACATTCATGTTGGCCACGGCAAGTTGCAATTTTTAAAACTCAATTTAGTCAAACCAGTATTGGAATAATTTGGAAATGATAATGAAATAAAAGGAATAGCCAGGCTATCAGCTGAGGATGTGAAGAACAAGATGAATAGATCTTTGACATGTTCATGCTCATTAAGCAAACATACTTTTTTGGTGGGTTTCCATAGCAGGGGACATTTTTTAATAATTTTTTTTTCAGATTCTGTATGAATATATTTTGCACTACATTAATTTAGCCTGGTATCCATTAGATTTTGCATCATTAGTGGAATTTGTTTTCAAACCCAACTATCAATCCTAACTGTAGCTTTCAGAAATCAACTGGATGAAACCCATTATAGCAATATAATTCTCCATTTTCTTTTTTTCAACGTCAAGACAAATAACAGAGGTGAAGAAGTATTTCATAGATGATCAGGAACTAACGTGTCAAAGGAAAGAACAAAGAAATAAGTGTGTTTCTTAGAGACAGTCAGTCCTGGCGTGCGTGTGCGTTCATGTGTGTGTGTGCATGCATGTATGTGTGTTCACATGTGTGTGTGCATGCATGTGTGTGTGCAGCCGTGCAAGTGATAGAGCCTGGAAATGGCGAACAGGCCCAAGAGAGGTGTTGATTATCATCCTCCGATAATCAGCATTAATCTGCACGCCGACCTCCCAGCAACTACTTCCTATCACTGGAGGGGGGGCTGGCTCAAACGAAGCGGAGGAACAAAATGCAAATGCAGGTGTGGATAAAAGAGACTTGGCTGGAGAAATAAAATAAGGTGGGTGAAAGCGAGAACGTGTGGCTAAGTGCAGACGTAGAATGACAGAGCAGCAGCAGCGAAGGAGGCAAACACGTGATAACCAAACTCTTCCACCTGTGCAATAATAAAAACGATACGCTGGCTTATCATTTTCCCCTCTCCTTCTTCCCTCCTCTTCGTCTCTTTTGTTCCATTGTGTTGCCGGGAGGCAGAGGAGCTTTTAATGTGGCTGCTATCAGTTAGCGCTATGATGTCTTTGTCCTTTTTTACCTTCTATCCTATCTCCCTGTCCCACTTTGTCAAAACGAATGTTACCTTCTGAAAAAAGTTCATCCAACTCACTGAGAAAGTTAGAGGGGAAACAAGAATGAAAACTGTCATCTGGTGCCAACATATTTTGGCAGGTGATTCTTGAGATGAAAACGATGTTCTGAATCCTGAGTAGAGGTTAATTTCAGTGTTGTGGATGAACAAATGATGTGGTAAAAACATTTAATGCCACGCTCATTTCAATAAATGTCTTTGATTTGTATAAGATAGGCAAAAGATGACATCAATTATTATCATACCAGCAATTATTATTTCTTTATTATTAGTCGTGTTTCTATCATTATGATGTTGCTAATCATACTATATTTGCGATTATTATTCCTCTGCTGCTCTTATTATTTGTTGTCATCATTTTCTACTATTTCTGCCATTACTGTTGTTATTGCTCATCTGATATATAATTTCATATGGATTGTAAGTATTAGGGGGATCCCTCTGTATCTCTGTCTCTCAATAAGGTGTCTTCCTTTTTCCTCATCAATAAGAGGGTCCAGAGACAGAGGACTTGCATTCTGTACAGATTGCAAAGCATGCTGAGGCAAATTTTGGAAATTGGGCTATATCAATCTGATAAAATTAAATTGAACTGAAGCAGTCAATCACTGTCTCCTTGAGAAATCCATCAGCCATTATGCGCCTTTATTTAAGGTCACGTATCTCATATAATAAACACCCACATAAGATCCAACGATGGATCGATGACTGCGTGACGATGCAAACCTTTTATTGTCCTGAACTCATGGGAAGGCTTATGAATAACATGACATTTTAAGGACAAGGTTAGTAGATAAAGCCTTTTTGAGCTGCATGAAGTTTAGCAGTTAGGTTTGGGCAACAACATCATTTAGGTTGAGCTTTAAATAATGACATAAACTAAGGTAAGATACAATGAAATTAAATGAAAAATAGTCAATCAATTTATTATTATTTTTTTTCTTAAAAGGCCTTTACTTTGTATTATAGCTTCTCTCAGCCAGGAAGTGCTGATTGCAAATCTGTAGTAAAATATCACCAAAGTAAGATATTCAGTAAAAGTCAAATGGTTTCTGATTACTGCCATAAGGAATGAAGAGGGAACATGACTGCTGTGGAAAAAGAGCTGCCAAGGAAGATGGCAAGGACTAAATACCATCTGTTAACCAAACTGTCCTGGAGAACGGAGGACCAAAAGAATTACAATGACATTTCTCTTCGGAATATCATTTGCTCACCAGCTGATCCCTGGATCCTCCATTGGGTTTTTGACAACTGTATTTAATTCCATTCAGTTCATTACCTGCCATTAGATGTTGCATGACCTTTTTAAAATCTCAGATAATGTTTCTATACTGCTTTTTTCATGTCATCCTTAAAGGTCCTACGATTGGAGCGATTTTTATTGCCGGGACCGTACAAATCATTTGTTGCCATATGCTCAAAACAGGCGGCTTTACTTTTCCTGCATAACCAAAATTATGTGCTGAAAACATCTAAGTTATCTTTCCTTCTAAGCCTTTGAAAGATCCAAGGAATAGCTTGCCAACGAGCCGAATCATTTAAAACATTAAAACTTTTGATATGGATTTTGTAGTTTTTCTGGGGGGAAAAAGAAGCCATTGTACCTGCAGTACAAGATGAGGATAGATGCTGGAGGATTAATCCATACAGTCCAATCCCTACTATTACCACCACTGTGTTAAACTGCTTTTATGAGACCCAAGCTTCCCTTGCTGGTGTAATGCTTGTTTTAATACATATATGACAACCTTTTCTTTTCGAGGGTACAAATTCCTCGGAGCAGCAGTTCTTTTTCTCCCCTCTCTTGACAGCGCTGCCATCGTTTCTGTGACATGCTGTATATTTTAATACTAATCCCCGTATACCATCAAAGAGAGAAGGAGGTTTGATTGTTACAGTAATCCCATGAGATCCTTAATGGGCCAAAGTGAATGAAAGTGGAGGATTAAGGGGCTGTGACGGCCAATATATTCCGTAATTAGCCAGTTAACAGCCTCTGCGATGGCAGGATTACCCGGGTCTTAGCTGGAAACTTGACGGAGGCTCCACATGACTGACAGATTGCGCAGTGCTGGTGGAGAGGGAGCCGTAAGAATGCAAAGGGGAAAAGAAAAAAAAGAAGTGGTGAGAAGAGAAAAGCAATGGACTGAGAAATTGAAGAAAGAGTGAACATTTTTCTATAGTTAAACTTGTCATTTAGCCCCGACGTTTGTGATTTCAGTCTCTCAATTCGGACTGAGTGAGAGGCTCCAGAGGCCCCAACTACATCTGAGACTTCTTCTTACAATTACACTTTTTAAATATATGATTTTATGCAGTGTTTTATTTTTTATTATTACTTTTTTTAAATCACTCGAAGCATAACATTTGGGAAGGTCTGAATTGCTGTATGGAGCTTTCTATCTATTTTACATCATATAGACATGTAGTTCTCTTTATTACAAACCATGTAAATTTGATTGGGTGTTTCAGGATAACAACATCAGACGTCCATTTTTTTTTTTCTTGGACGTCCATTGAAGAAAAATTACAATAGTCAGTTAAGTCAGTTAAGTCCCTGAGGGTCCAGGGTCCAAGGTCACAACGGGGACATTGGGATTGGGTTGGAATGATCCTGGGAATTTATTCCAGACTACAATCTCACCCCAGCATCATCCACATTTTTGTGGTATCTGCTGCACCCTAACATTACTGACAACAGATAAGGAAAAAGTCTTATCAATCATTAACTGTTGTGGAAGGCGCTAACAATAATGTCGGGCGTCAGATAACAAAATTTGGTTCGGATGCCAATTACCATATACAGTATGTCCCAGAGATGATCTCACTTCTCCCCATAGCTGTCAGGTGACTGACGCAATGTCGGGTGTTATATAAAGCAAAATGACAAGACTTCACAAAGTGTAAACTGAAGACTGTGGAAGCCAAATCCTCAGCCTTCTGGTTTCTAACCTTCAGGTTACAGCCGTCCCCGTCTCTCCCTCCACTGTCCTAATTTCTCTCAGTCTCACTGGTGTTTTGCAGTACTCTGCTCATCTTTTGATCTCTCCACAGGAGGCAAGAGTGCATTTTCTAATCGGGCTAAGTAATGCAAATTTAATGAATTTGGCGGTGAACACGCATTGGTGTGTGTATGCACGAACACACAAATATGGCCACACCTAGGCACAGCAATGCTCACCTACAGCCACGAAAACCCAAACTCACACCTCACACACTCTCTCACACACACACACACACACACACACACACACACACACACACACACTCCAGGGATACTGTCGCACACCAGATGGGTGTGTATAAATACACATAATCACACACAGACAGGTGGATGTGAGAGACAGGTGAGTGGGACAGGTGGGAGAGTCTGAAGGAATCATGGTGGGCTGATGGAGAATGGCAATGCAGCAGCCTGGCCAAGTGAGAAGTGGCTGGAGACGGAAAGTCAGATCAACAGAGACCGACATTAGTCCTGTTTCCATGCACTTATTTTCATGCACATTTTGAAGTATGGTGTTTGAAAAGCTGCATGGAGATGACAACATTTGATTAAACTTACTCAAATGCAGACGCTTTTGTCCAAAGCAACTTACATTTGTTGCTTTGGACAAAGTACATTTGTCAAAAGAAAGAACCCACAACATATCATTGCCAATAAAGTAAGAGCGAAAAAGTAGAAGTGAGTCATGCTCTGCAGAGTCGAGGTGAGTCTTGAATCTTTTAGGGAAGATGGCAGTGACTCTGCTGTCCTGACATCGGTCGGGAGTTCGTTCCACCACTGAGGCGCCAGAACAGAGAAGAGTCTGGACTTTGCTGAGCGACATTTGTTTGATTTCAGCGATGGTGGTACCAGCCGGCCAGCTGAAGTAGAGGAGCGAAGTGCTCGCTTCGGGGCATGAGGTTTGACCAGTGTTTGAAGGTAGATTGGTGCCGTTCCATTGATGGCCCTGAAGGCCAGTGCCATCGTCTTGAATTGGATGCATGCTGCAACAGGGATGCAGTGGCTGTCACGGAGGAGGGGGGTCACATGGGAGAATTTGGGTAGATTGAAGACAAGGTGTGCTGTAGCGTTCTGGATACGCTGCAATGGTTTAGTCGCCGAGGCCGGGAGTCCAGCTAGGAGATAGTTACAGTAGTCAAGGCGGGAGATGACCATTGCTTGGACCAGGAGTTGCATTGCATCCTTTGTGTGGAAGGCCAGATCCTGCGGATATTGTAGAGAGCAAATCTGCAGGATCGGGCCACAGCAGTGATGTTGGGGGTGCAGGATAGTTGGTCGTCGAGGACCCAGGTTCCTCACACGAAGGTAATACTGCGATGCCCTCGACAGTGACGGACAGGTCCATGCGAATGCAGTCTTTCCCCGGGATGAAGAGGAGTTCGGTTTTATGGAGGTTAAGCTTGAGGTGATGCGCAGTTGTCCAGACAGAGATGTTTGCCAGACATTCCGAGATGCGAGTTGCAATGTGAGTGTCGGAGGTTGGGGGAAAAGAGAGGAACAGTTGGGTGTCGTCTGCTTAACAATGGTAGGATAATCCATGTGATGTAATCACAGAGCCTCATGATCCGGTGTATAATGAGAACAGAAGCCCGGACAAGCGGTCTCCCAACCTCCCTCTTTCTCCTGGGATTTGGACCACAGGTCTCATGTCCCCAGGCAGCGCCCTCAAAACAGCCAACAAGCTGGCTGTTGGAGCCTGCTTCTGCAACAAAGACAAGAATTCCTAGTCGAGATGCATTTCACAAGAAATTCCTCCATTCACAACTTCAAGGACAGCAACTTTCCTTCACAGGAACCTGAAGACAGCAACCTTTCTTGACTCTGCCGTCAGTGTATGAATGTGTGTATGAATGGGTGAATGTCACTCATTCCTGTAAAGCGCTTTGACTAAAAAGCAAATAAGCCTATTTCTCAAAATGTTGTCTCGCTTTGAAGTAAAACCTCAAGTATCACATGATCATGCCAACAACATCTGTATTTGGATGAAGGATTTGGTTTTGGCATCTTGAGAAACATAACTCATGATTTTGCTTTAGCCTGCTTCTATTAAAATGAACATTTAAGGCATATCAGTGAAGCAATCCTCTAAAGTGGCTTCCAGTCAGTGGAACCATACAAGTTATTTACCAGAGCAGCAAAATCACAAATGAAAAAGAAACAAATCAGCAGCTCTTATTCCTCTCTCTTTCAGCTAATTGCCTGAGATGTAAAATCCAAAGTTTGTAATTGACATTTCTTGGCCAGCTTGTACAATTTCCTACTAAACCATTAGTTGGATTCAATACTTTGAAAATGTGGCTTGCAATATAAATGAAGAATAAAAACTCAAGTGTCCAACCATTGGTCCTTTTTCCTTTTGGTTTGTTTCTGAAATAGGGTGCCTGGGGCAGTCCACAGGCATGTTTGAATACTAATTCAATATTTAATGTGAAATGAAATGTAAGACAGTGTTGGTTTAAGAGGAAAACCAGTGTAATTTAAATGTAATAACCATGACTACATTATATTCCCAGAGCAAGTGTTTACTGTGGTCAACACAGTGTGACACAAACTGATATAAAAACAATTGGTCATAATGATCCAACACACTTCATGCTTATCCAGTGTGGAGTTACCTTTCATAATGCACAAATTTTTTTGTCTGAATAGAGAAAAAAAAAATCAATGATCTCCAACCCTGCTGACTGTGTGAAGTGGTGTGGCAAGAAGATTAACACTAAACAAAACCGGTCTGACCCTCTGCCATTTTTTCGCCGTGTCATCTTATTCGCATCTGTTCTCTGAATCCACATCTTGCCTGCTGCGTGAGCTAACCAATGATAATGAAACACCTTCTCTGTGGCAGAGCAAGCTGACTCACAGCTTGAACCTTCTACCGTTGAGCAGCTCACACATACATGAGCCTAACGTGCACAAACGTTGAACATACAGCTGCACACTGTTGCTGTGAATCCATTCCCTCTCTCAAGCACGCAAATATATGCACACACACACACAGTGTAACTTGTTGACACATTTACACCCATGCACATACCATCAACGCATGACGACTTGCAAATACAAATCACAGGTGGGGGTCTGTGTTTAGGGGAATACACGGAAATACAAAGAAAAAAGAGGGGGCGGAACTCAGTGGGACAGAAAGAGAAAAAACAATCTTCCTTTTCTTAAATGCAAAGAAAAGTTGAGTTGGAAAATAAAGACCTCCTGAGACCTTCAAACCCAATAGTTTGATATCTGTCGGGTTCACGCTGGACACTGAATGTCCGCAGCCAGTTTGCAATTTCGGTGATAGTTTCAGCATCTGGTCTATTTCCTCCGTGTGCTGAGAACAAATCTGGTGAGGAAATACAGGCTGCTATACAAAACATAAATGATGTATTGTATATGATATGATCATTCTGCTTAATGATGATATATTTTGACATTCCTCCCCTCTCTCCATGCTGTTCTCCTGGACTTTCAATTCCTCATTCACCTCACACAATTTCAGAATCCATCCACTTTCACATCAGCGGTGTCTTAACACCAAGCAGACAGACAGATTAGCTCTACAGGAAAAGCAGAGGAGCAGAATTTCACAGAGAGATGGCCTTTTGGTGTTCAAGAAACAGGAACCGCACGTAGTGCCTCCAAAACCACTAGTCATTTTAAAAAGTTGGAAACTGACTGCAAGGACACAAGGGTGACTTGTGATTAAAACATCCTTTTTCCTGCACTCGCCAACAGGACTTGCCCCAAATGTATTATTATTATAATTATTATTATTATTAACATATCTGTGACACCGCCACAAATGATTAAACTAATATGCTTATCTGATGAGGCCATGTATAATCATTTCAATATTTTCAAACATGACTGTTGGGCTCTCATGTCTGCAAACTGTCTACCACACAGGAAATTACAAAAAAAGGCTTAAAGTTAATAACAGCAATGCCCTCTTGACACCTGAACATTTGTTAAACTGTCACAACTGTAGATATTTCAAAGGATCTTCTCTTAGACATGTCAAGAGTTAAAGGGCAAAGCCAGATTAGCAATGAAATATCCATCCATCCTTGCGTTTTCTTCTTTCTTATCTGGAAGCGGGTCATGGAGGCTAAATAAGGTTTCCCAGACTTCATTCTCCCAGAAATATTTTCTAGCTTCTCTGGGATCTCGAGGCATTCCCAGGCAGGGTGAGATATCATTTCTTATTGCAACCAGAGGTGTGGCCCCCTGATGGCAGCAAAGAGAATGCAAGTTCAAGGCACTTTTCAGAACCGTCGGTTGCCACCTGATTTTACACATTGGAATTTGAAATACTTTGCTTGGAGTACTCAAGAACTACAAACGCAGAGATCGCCCCAGCTGCACCTTGAGATCATGTCCATGAAAATAACGGAATCGAAGGGGAAATCCTGGTGGAGGCCAAACCCCTCTGGGATCATGTTTGATTCTGTAGCAAGGATACGGACGAAGATCTCACTTTGGTTATACAAGGTCAGTATAATAGTTGAAGGTTAAAATATCATCATGGTGATACTACGTTTTTTTTACCTGGACGTAACGTGCATTTTAACATTAACTTGAGTAAAACTACTGCTGCTGTGACAGTTAACAGTGGGCATCATTGAGGTATCATTTGTGAATAAAAACCTAATTTATAGTCAGGTCACACTACATATCGTAGTTTAAAACAGCTGAGATGAATTAGAGAATCATCTCCGGATTAAAAGAGCTTGATTGGCTCAGTCAAATTGATTCCATCAATTACGGGTTTGGTTGGCTGTGACACAGCTACTAAAGAGTTATTCATCCATCCATCTTGCTCTCTGGCTTCTTTCTTATTCTCTGACTTTCTCTCAGTCAAGACGTGTCCGTCTCTTTTCCACCAGTTACTGGTGTCTCTCTAATCACTCTGCAAGGGTTGAGGATGGAAGCTAGAGAAGGTTAACTTTCAGTAAATAGAGCCCACACATATTTGTCGTAGCCGACCACGTCTCATAAATTACCGAGCAGTGTGACGTCTCATGAGTCATGAGTAACCTGATTTCTTCTAAATATGGCTGCAACAGAAGGAAACATATTATACATATTGCTGACAGCATCCTTGTTTTATCCTGGAAACTGATTTATTGTAACACGTGAAACATCTCTGTCTCTGAAATGATAATGTATAATGTAGGTGGAGGAGAAATAGATGAGTGATAGATCAACTGGTATACAGGTATCTATAGTAGAATGTAGAGAGGAGATTCAGGTAGTCTGATAAGCCAACACTATCTCCCAAACAAATAATACAAACGATTTCCATGAGGACTGAAATGTTCAAACTTTATCTGCCAAATGTCCAGCGCCAACAAATACTGATTTTCCTACAATATTAACTTTTGACAAATAAGGCTTTGATTGACATTCTAATGGAAGTGCTTGGTTTAAGTTTGGGAAAATTGTGGTCATGCTTGAATACTGGAATAGTTTTTCAAGCACCGACATTCTGACATTTTCTACAAACTTCAGATTGGACACAGGAAGTGAACTCTGCATGACCAGAGCCAACAGATGGTAGGTTGTTATTGCAACCCATCACCTCAACAGGTGATTACACCCATGAGTTCCTCCCCACTAATTAAGACCCGCCTACACCCGCAGTCACAATGGCAAAATGTCACTACCAGACATCCACATTCAATAGAATTGCTACAACAAGCGGGTTCGTTTCCACTATGAACTTGGACATGCGGATGTGTGACATTGACCAATAAGCAAACCGCCTTGACAATGCTGACCATTGAGTAAATGGAGAGTTCACCGCAGGAAGCTATTGTAGCGTATTAGCTGTGTGGCACCAGCCCCTGCTTCACAAAGGAGGCAGGGTTTGATCTCCTGTGACGTTTCACTTCTCCTTTTAAATAACTCTTAACTGAATGAAATGATGCACAGCCCAAGTTCTGGCAGAGAAAAAAAAACAAAGAACCTCTGGGAGCTACTGTGTTGTGACTGACTTGCTTGCATTCTACCATGTTAGCAGGCTGCATGCCAGTCGTTTAGCAACTAGCCCTGTTTTTAGCCCGAGCAAAGACTCAGTAACATCTATTTCACAAGAGCTTCATCTCAGTATCCCACAACCCGCACACTGTTGGCTCTCTGCGGCTCTTTGAAAACCATGTTGAATAACAGGGAGACCGAAATGAAGACATTCAGGCATTTGCACCCAGGGAACAGAAAGAGCTCTGAACAATGTCTCCAAAACTGGGTTTGTGTGTGAGCTTTCTGTGAAAGGAGAAAGACCCTGACATGCAGATGGCCAGCTGGTAAGTGTGATGGATGGATGAAGTTGCTCACACACACACACACACAGCTGACACACAGTCAGCCACACACACACGACGATACACACATGGACAATGGTAGCTTTGACACCAGGAGTTTATTCTCCCATTTATATACACACACAGTGTCAAGTACACCTTTGACTTGTATTCAGGCTCTGTAGTCTACTTAGGAATGACACAAAATATACTCTGTCTGTCTGTAGCAGGCAGAAACATCTGGTTCTGAAAAGTGAAGCCTATGCCTTAATGACCCTGCTTCTCACTTGATTTATTATCTTAGTAAACACTGTAAACATGAGTTTATTAGGGATGCAACAATACAGTGAGCCCACAGTTCAATACGTACCTCGGTTCTTGGGTTACGGTTTTGGTTCTGTTTCGCTACACATTTGGTGCTTAATGAGAAATAAAATTGCTATTTTTTTACATTCAGACACATTTAAGGGTATTCTATAATAAAGTAAATAAAAGTATTTAAAAAAACAAGTGTTATGATTGGCCTCTCCAATTTTCACTCAGTCACTTCATTGGTCAGTTTCCCTGCCAAGTGACCATGACTTTCATACAGGGGACGGGTTTGGAATATGTGCTCTTCATCTCCCATGCCGACATATAGCGTCGTCACAGTGAGATAACTCTCTGTTACGCTAGAGGTCCAACTATCCGTGGTCAGAGCTAGGCTCTGTGCTTCAGCCAGTTCCACATCAACGCCTTTCTACATTGTTTTATAGAAGTTTGGAACTACGCTAGTGCTGAAAAATGTGCGCTATGGCAGTGTAGCGCGGATCGGGCTAAACGAACTAAAGCCTGCATCTCTAACTGGATTTGTAAGAAAACAGTGCTTCTTCAAACTCATGCTTCTCTGCTTCGCTTGCCATGTTGAAGTGGTGTGGGAAATCTACCACAAGTGTTGTAGTCACTCCAACTTGCTCGATTGGATGTTTACTCGGCAGGGAGGTGTTTCCCTCTCCGCAGCGTGTGAACACATGTTGCGTTCAAGTGCTACTCTAAAACTCCATCAGAGCCATGGCAACCCTAGAGTTTATGGTCTCAATCTCTAGTTTCAAATCTTCTTCAATCCAGCATGATGTTCATTTAGTAAATGATGGTCCATTTAGAGTCAAATAGACCAGAAAGCCGTGGATGCTTTACG
Organism: Eutrigla gurnardus; assembly: GCF_963514095.1. Lineage (NCBI taxonomy): Eukaryota > Metazoa > Chordata > Actinopteri > Perciformes > Triglidae > Eutrigla > Eutrigla gurnardus. Next base: position 22,450,820 of record NC_139936.1, read on the forward strand.
GTGGGAAAAGTGATTGACAGGTTGACCTTGAATTATGAAGCTAACTTTGGTAACAGCTTCACGCTGCTCGGGGTGCTGCTCACGTCACCATGGCTTCTTATATCCAGTCTATGGTCTGTGCACATCTGTGCCAATCCAGTAAAAATGCATCACACTTTTTTTTTACTTTCCTGTCTTATGTGCTCTTTAATTCAACCTGTGATTCCTTCTTCATCTCCATCTTCTGACTCTGTTTCTTGTCCCTCATATCTCTCTCTCTCTCTCTCTCTGTTTAGTTTTGGTGTCTGAGTTTTGAGTAAGGTGGTGTTGGCTCAGTACGGCCTTCAGGTTCTCAGAAGGACTCGACTTCATGGGCCCTGAATGAGAAAACATTTACGTTTGTTCTTCTTGTAGGTTTTGCTCCAGTGTTTTCCAGGTCTGCAGGATACAGATAACAGGTTCCCATGAGGGTTCCAGCTTTCTGTCTCAGGCACATCTTATATTCAGACGTATACACATACATGTGAGCAACAAACATGCTCATGAACACACAGATTTCATGTTGGTGTACTCGCATAACAGAGCAGCATACGAGAGCTGGCACGCGGCAGAGACGTCGCACACAGACACCTTTGCTGCGAGTGCACACCAACACACACGCTCACACACACCTCACACCTTTCATGCACCCACGCAGAAAAGCTCCGCACACAGACGCACATCAAAGTGAAAATAGTTTCTTCTTGATATTACCCTGGGTGCCAGCGCTGGCATCCTGAAAGCCAGAGATACAGCGACACAGAGGAAGAAAGGGAGGAAAGAAAAGCAGAGGAAATCGAGAGAACGACAAGAACCAGATTTAATTTTCATTTTGTCCCCGGAAAAAAAAACCTGTCTTAGTGTGTTTGTTTGCATGTTCGTTTCGTGGTGAGCGCACACACGTGTATTCGAATGCTACTTCCTGCATGTGTGTGTGTTTGTGTCTTTATAGACACATTTATCCAACTGATCATTGTGTTTATTTATTTAAAGTGACTTGTTTAGAGACTTGATCATACCAGTGGTAACTAAATCCCCCAAACCGTCAGTTTTGTTCATCTGATCGTGTAATGGAACTTTTCTGTGGAGCTCGTCATCTCTTTTACATGTCTTGTCTTTTTGTGCTACGTCAACGTATGCATGTGTGTGTGTGTGTGTGTGTGTGCTAGATGGAAGGGTGCCATAGGGTGTTAACAGCACCATCTGCCTTTGTTCCAACATACACACACACAGGCCCATCTGTGATGTGAGGCACGGCTCACGTGTGTGTGTGTGTGTGTGTGTGTGTGTGTGTGTGTGTGTGTGTGCGTGTGTACATACAAGTGAATAGGTTTGCATCTTTGTGGTATTTTTAAAAGTACGTATGTGTATGTTCGTGAATGCTGATGTGCAAAATGAGCTGTTTCTCAAACATTCTAACTGCAAATATATACATATAGCTCTCATTAAAAATGTTCTCTCACTCCTTTCTTTCCTCTCTCGCTCTCTCTCTCTCTCTTTCATATGCTAAGTCTGATTAGGGATTTGTTGGCCTCCGGGTGGTTTGAACCAATCAAGAGCTACTTTGACTGAGAGCGCTCGCACCTGTCCTGACAGGAATGATAAGGACCGTGGCCAATCACCGCAGCTCTGTCCCGTTGCCACGGCGATCAGCCTGTTTTGGAATGCCCACGGTAGTGTATGGGGAGAGGTGTTGCATTCTGATGGAGAGTCGGTTAGTTTAAATGAAATTACTTTCTCTCACTCTCTCTCTCCCCCCCTCCCTCTCTCTCTCCTTGCCTTCTCACGTGTGTGAAAAGAAGGCAACACTTCTACGACATAGCGTATGTAGCGGTACTAAGACACCATGGCCACTGAGTCGGAGATGACTGAGAACATTCTCCTGCCTGCTTGAAGTCACCGGGCTGGTAATACTTTTGACTGACTTTTTGTAAACAACCAACGTGTCCTAACTCTCCTCTGGTAGACAAAAGCTCTCAGTGAATGAATGAAGCAAAATACCAAAAATCATCTTCTTGTTTTTGTATCAATTTCCAATATTTTTTTATTCATGGCAAATAAAATATAAAGTGAAATTATGTGTCCAATGTATGTCCCACCTTCCTATCCTATCCACTGAGAAATACGTCACCGTAGGGAACCTCAATACTGTAGAACTGCCAAGTCAGCTGGACTCAAGCCATCCAGTGGGTTGTCTTTTTTACAACTGACTGGTGAAATAGGTTATTGTTTTTACATATTTGTAACACACACGCACACACACAAACACACACCAGAAGGATGGACCACAAAGAGTGAGGCTTTCTTTGTAACAGATATCAGATACCACAACTGTGGTTATCAGCCGTCTTTGTTAACTTAGGATTTCTTCTTCAAAGTCTCTGCATGTTCATATAAAAGCAGCCGTTTCACACCTCATTTCAACCTACTGCCAGACCGATAGTGTTCCACTCGCTTCCCCTTAATAAGAAGAATATTGAAAATTCACAATTCTGTAGTTACAACTCAATACCCTCACATGTTACGTCTAACACGATAAGTGCACATTCTATAATAGAATAGACTAATCAATGTCCTGTTGGTTACAATATACCAGCAGTGTAAAACAGGACTGAGTGTTTATAACAAAATTCAAAGTGGTAATGTGATGGTTCAAGCAAAAATCATAGTGATTAATAATATAGTTTAAACTATTAATGCATGCTAAAATATAATGATGTAGAGACGGTGTCGGCAAATGGCCAAAGAATACTATATGTTAACTCTTTCAATAAAATATAACAATATTCTTGCAGGTTTTTCTTTGGCAATAAAAAAACAATGTGATTCAAACAGTTTACATTTGTTTGGTGCCATCACTAAGATGGGAATCTATTTGGCTCATGGAGTATAAGTCAGGAAAAGTCAACGGATCTATTCGATCTTAAAACACAGAATAATATATAGACATGAGCGCAATCAGTTTTATATCATGGACTCAATCTTTTTAGCTGACCTCGAAATTGCCCCTTGTGTTTATATATGTGTTTGTTGACATAACTATGTGACTTCACCAACTTGATGCCAGAATAAACAGCAGGGGTTCCTCTACCTTTGACGGACACATTCTTCACATTTTTGTTCTTATTTATTTTATTTTTTTTTACTTATTTGGGATATTTAAATTATTTTATAATTAAAAAATAATTATTCCTTTAAGGGGTATATATATATATATATATATATACAGCAAGAAAAAGTTACAATATTGTTTATCGCAATTATTATTAGGAAAATATAACGTGCATTATGTTGTGATTGAATATTTGCAGTATTACCTGTGGTTAACGGGGAAATATTGTGGTATTCAACATTTGAAAAAGAGGTTATTTCTTAAGCCGTCTGTGCAACTTACACCTTATATATCACTTAACCAGTATTCTCACTGTTAAGCAAAGTATGCAGTGAGCAGAAAATGAAAGGCAACGAAACATAGATAGCAAGACGAGAGGTGAAGGTAGAAGGGCTGTCTGCTAACCCACACACCTTCGCCTTTCATCAGCACTGAACGTGGAGGCGATGGTGGCGTGTGTTGGTTTCTATTCGTCTGATACCACTGACTCGTTATTATTAATACAGTCAAACCTTTATTTATTCATTATTATGCTCATATTTTATTCATCCCTTGTTTCATTTTATTTTTATTTACTGCGGCACTTTCAGCTGAAAGCATCGTCAACTGAATGGTGGAGTTTGATCAAACAGTGACAGGGAAGAGAGTGTGTGTGTGTGCGGGTGTGTGTGTGGGTGAGAGAGCAGGTGAGAGAGAGAGAGAGAGAGAGAGAGAGAGAGGGAACAAGAGATGAAAAAAGAGAAAAAAATAGAAAGAAAAAATGGAGGGAGGTGATGAGAGTGATGTGGATACGTAGAAACAGGGAAGTAGGTGAAACGTTACAAAAGTTAAATCCTCTTAATTAATTAGGTTTTAAAAGCAGCGTCTCACGTTCAAAACACAAATCAAACCACACACATTTCGACGCAATGCACACACTTCTTATGTTGCATAAGAGCCAAGTGCCAACCTTCCATCATCTTGTGGTGTGCAAAACATCTCATCTTTTTAATCCCCCAAAGACACATAAAGGAAGTGCCTTTTTAAGATAAACTAATTAAGGGATGAGCACTTCCTCAGCATGTGGAACGAAACTCCACAAAACAACCAGAAACTGGGCCAGTGAACACAACAGTGTCTCGGATTCTTAGCAAACACTGGCCAGATGTTGGCTCAAACTGAATGCAGAACCTTCTGGGGGAATGTTTGGACCAGGCGAAGCCAATGCCTTAATACATCAGTACAAGTAAGAAGTGGGGTCATTTTCTCATAGACCATGCAATCAGACTTATTATTGTAACCAGAGGAGGCACCCCCTGATGGCCAGTAGAGAGAATTTTAGCTTTTTAGCTCACATTAAGGATTATCCTGCTTGAACATTAAATATAATGGCCATTTTATGTTGGTAACTCAAACAACTTTATTCACTTTGGGTTGACAAGGTGGAAAGCAGTGTATGAATCAGACAATACATCAGTACAAGTAAGAAGTGGAGTCATTTTCTCATAGACCATGCAATCAGACTTATTATTGTAACCAGAGGAGGCACCCCCTGATGGCCAGTAGAGAGAATGCAAGTTTGTCTGATTCATACACTGCTTTCCACCTTGTCAACCCAAAGTGAATAAAGTTGTTTGAGTTACCAACATAAAATGGCCATTATATTTAATGTTCAAGCAGGATAAGCCTTAATGTGAGCTAAAAAGCTAAAAGATTAACATTACCATAGTTCCACCACCACTACATGTTTTGAGTGTTGCTACTGGGAAACTGGGGCTAAGGGTTTTACAACATGATGAAGGGAGGGAGGGAGGGAGACAGATTTGTCATTCACTCCCCCAACTGTTTTACCAATATCATAAACTGACCCGTGAGTCACTTTACCCCTGGGTGCTGCAAGTAGATAGGGGTAAGAAAATGACTCATTGCTTGGTCAATTTTAATGCCATTTTTTTCTCCTTTTTGTTGTATTTTTGTGTTCTGTCCTTGGTAGCAGCCATTATGCCCCACAAAGTAGTTTTTTTCTGGATGTATAAGATCACTCGTGTTTCTGTTTGCATTGTTGTATTGACTTGTATTGATGTAGTGACTCATGACTGTGATACATACTGTCTGCTTTTCTGACACGCCTGTTCCATCTCTGCTGTCAAACTGTGGAATGAAGGGGGCATTTAATTTATTTGATTAATAAAATATCTGCTTGACCATAAGTGATTTTTCGAGTCGGTTTATGGTCCAGGGAAACATGTTCGCCAGGCCTGAACACCAGATTAGAGGAGTTTCTGTTGATATGTGAAATCTACTTGTGGACCTCAAGGTGCAGCTGTGCAGCTAGAATTTAATCCAACAGGGTAGGAAGGGAGGCTTTGACCAAAGCTCAATCTCAGTGGAGCAGAGCAAAGTTGTGATAGTGTCCTGAGCATACAAAATCTAGTGGGAAAAATAGTGTGAAGCTTGCAACATGTGAGCATATTTAGTGAAATAGTCATCTCCGTGGTGAATTTAAAATGAAATGATGCCGGTGCTGGTTTTTAGAAGACCAGCATGCACCTCTCCCTTTCACCACACAGTCCTCCGCTTCAACTTCCCCATGTCTCATCAGTGTCACCTTAGTTCCTTATCCATTTTAAATTATTCTTCATTATATATTATTATATTTTTAAGTGAGGTGATGAAACTGTAGTAGTCGCCAGTTAAAAAACTTTTTTTTCCCAAAATATATATCTCGACTTAAAAGATATAGTGTTTGCCCCAAGTGTAAATCGTGTTTTGCTCACCTGTGCTTTTTATTTCCTTCGGAAGATCATGATTTATGGTTGATCTTTAGAGCCCAGTACAGTTGTGATATTATAGATGAAAACAATCTCATTGATATATATCGGCCAATAATTATATTTCTTAAATTCATTATATGTGCAATAATGTGCAAGCTATGCCTAGAACAACTAGAATAAAATTAAAGTTTGTGTTTGTGTATTTTTTAGTTTCATAATTTATGAAAAGAAAACAATTATTTAATGAAATTCCCAATTTTGTTTACCTCAGTTTCTGAGTCTCATTTAAAACACATCCATAAATCTGATAGACTTCACTTCATTAGAAATTACACATTTCCCTCTTCTCCTTTTGTATGCAAATATCACTCAATGAAATGAGTAATGGCTTCGCCGATAAAGCATGTGCATTGATTCGGACACACACACACACACACACACACACACACACACACATTCACATTCACACACACACACACAGATGGTTGGATCAATTTAGTGTGAGCTAATTGGCTGTCACAACCTCTTCATCGAGCTGAGACTATGAAGGCCTTGATCTGGAAAAAAGGCCTGAGGGATACACTCTGAGCAAGTCAACACACTGACACACAAACACATGCATTTACATAAACACACACACAAACACGTTATCTCACACACGCGCACGCAAAGAAGGCAGAACAAGCATTCCCAGGAAATCAAAGGTAAACACTCAGGAATCTACAATGGAGAAGCCGTTTCTAATGCGTGTTTCATTTTTGTTCAGCGTCTGCTCTCATTTCTGTAGCTTCAGGTGCATTTTGCTGCAATACCATCATGTCAGAGGAAAACATGACAGAACTACATGCTACTACTGTTTGGCATGAATCTGAGTGTGTATTACATGGAGTTTGTGTGGAAGCAGTGGGAAGTGAACCCTTGGGCCATGTTGTAGTTCATTTTACACTTCCTGCTTTGGCCAAATCACCAGGTCCACAACTTCACTTTGTTATGCTGGACAAGAGCCCAACGATGATCATCACTGAATATGGGTTTCATCCACAGTGGCTGCTGTCCTGGTTTTAACAACTGAGCATGTAAAGTCCTTCACAATCTCTGCCAATTCGCTCTCTATGCATACAACGACCAGTTCCCTCGCCATGTGGTCCCCCTGTTGGTCGTGCAACGTGTGTGCGAGTGCTGGCGTGAGCTCAACACAAACCACAAACTGTTTGTACCTCATAGTTCATACTGCAGTTTAAATTCCTGAAAAGGTACAACAATAATTTGTGTCCTGCTGTTTTCTGTTCAGATCACGGTCATCATGGTTGGTGAAGTCCCATGCAAAAAAGATTCCTCTAATTATGAATAAATCAGTCGTTAAATAAAGTGCAGGGGTCATTTATATTGCATATCCCTGTGTGATGCTCATCTTAACTACAACACATAATGACGGCACCCTTAGCTCTATTGCATCTTAATGGCTTTCTGTTACAGTAAGAAGAGTATTTTGTAATTTCCTCTCCTGCTGTGAGGATTCGGTTGAGAGCACACACTACTAAGAGGGGTGTGTGTGGGCTAACTCAAACATCACCATCACGTTCTGCATTTAACATGGGCTTCTGTGTGCTGATATCAAACAGACGTGTCAACAAGGCAAGCGACAAACAAAGAGATTAACATTGGTTCGTTAAAACAGGAATGTTTGCCTGCCTTGAGGTAAACGGTGCATGTTGATGTTTTAGTGGTTAGTGTGCGTTCATTAACTGTAAACAGTGAGTAACTATCCCCTAAAAGTTTGTTTATTTCGAAAAGCAGAATCCTGATCTGATGATTTCATGAAAGTGAAAGGGATGGGTTTTTATCACGGATCGGGATAAAATAAAACAAAAAATGAGCGATTTGGAAAAAGCTTTATAGCTTGCTAATATGGTAAAAATATAAACAATTAAATAAATACAGGATACATTTTTTTAGATATATTGCATTATACTTTAATTATGCATGGAGACCTTATAATTGATGGTAACCTTATTTAAAATGTTTCTACTAAATAGGATGTTCACTAAAAAGGGATGTGTCTTATAAGCAACACAATTTTCACATTTCATAACTTTGAAGGGGTTTAAGAGGATAATATTGTGAATGGCAATTATTTTGGAAAAGATTATCATGACATGAAAACCAAATCCTCATATGGTTTAGCAAAAGATCATGGTTTGAATAAATCACTATTTTATAAATGTAAGAGACCCTTCATTATCTCATTTACAATAATACTTGATTAATAATAGTAATTTAAAAACATTTACAAAAAAATCTGAATGTCTTGCTGGCTCATATTACAGATAATACATTTTAGATGTCCTCAGTTGCTGTTCTACGGAGGGAAAACAATCTTTCGATGCCAAAGTCGTGGTCATTTTGATGAAGCCCAACGGATCTTGTGACGATGTGACGCAAGCATCACTTCACAGCTTTCCACCATCACATCGCAGAAGCTCACACACACATGTTAAGCAGACTCTGAACTCTGGATGTCTTACAAGGGCTGTAACATGTTAATAATTAGAAATGTCGGTTATTAGCCCTCGGGTGAACCGGTGTAGTGCCCGGCTCTCCGGCGGGGCCCTTAGCCCCGTCTGTAAAACACGATGATCCTAATGTCAGCCTGCTCAAAGTACATGAGATCAAAACCTGAGCCCTGGTCTCCTCAGCTCACCCCCTCCATCCCTCCCCCTCCGCCAGTTTCATCTCCCGCTGCGCTCTGAGCAGGTGTTCAAACACTGAAAAAAGGAACGATGAAGAACATTTTTAAAGTAAAAAAAAGAACACATACTAACCACCGTCCCTGCCACTTTACAACCCTCTCAGCGCTTTCTCATCCAAATCCAATTTAGCTCATGTTTCTGCCCCCCCCCCCCCCGCTTTACCTCTCTCCCTCATCCTTCTTTTTCCCCACGTTCCTCATCCTTTTCTTCTCTCATTATTTCCTCCCTCACTTCTTCCCTCTCTCCCCTCCACCGTTCCGCCTCTCATTCCTCACCCCCATCCCCCTCCCTGCCGTCCCTCCCCCTATCTGTCGGTGCTAACATGAAAGGCTACCTGTGCGCTGATAGCCAGGGGAGAAGGAGGGCAGAGAGTTAATTAACTTGCTATCTGGGACTGACTGTTAATAGGAAGTGGAACTGTTAATAAGAATATGGAGTTGCGCACCAGAAATACAGCTTTAGACCGCACGCGCTAGGATCGGGACTGTGTGTGTGTGTGTGTGTGTGTGAGAGAGAGAGAGAGTATTGTTCGGTATGTATTATACAAATCAGTGCACATACAAAAATATGAAAGCCAGTGATTATGCGACACGCACTCGTATGTACTCGCAGCGCGCAGACGGGAAGGTGGCAGGTGTAATTTCACGCATTAGAAGGACTCTAGAAAAAAAATCTCCACTCTCTGCAAAACCCCCCACGCCCCTCTACACACACACACACACACACGTCTCCCATCCCCCTGGCTCTTTCCTCTCCCGCCACCCGAACCCTTTGAAGATAACTTTTTCTTATTACCCTAACAATGGCGGCACGGAATGCAACTTTAATTCACGCTCCGAAAACGAGACAGGGAGGAACAGGACGGCGTGCCGCTCGCTCTCGCGTGTTCCTCCTGCAGGCTGGCAGAGCGAGCGAGGACGAGGGAGGAGAAGAAGCGAGAGGGGAGAGGAGAGGCAGGCAAAGCGGGAGAAAAGTTGAAATAGAAATCGCAAGGTAAAGCTTTTTTTTTTTTAATCTCAACTGTGAAAATGCTCCCGAGTACCGTTTCTGTCTTTTTTTTCATTTTTCTCCACCAACTGTGAGATAGACGAATCGCTGACGTGTGCTTTTCCCCTAACACCGACTTTTAACACACACTTAACAAAAAGGCACCTCTGTGCTGACGCCGTTCATCTGACATGCCAGCCATCTTTGCTTCTCCTCGTGGACCCAGCTCTCAACTTTTTTTTTTTTTTTTTTGCTTCTCTTCCTCTCCTGGTTTTCCTGACAACCTTTCCTTCTGTCTCCCAGCCCCTCTCGCTCACCCTTCCTCCCTAGCTCTCTTTGCGGTGGGTAGGCAGGAAGGCAGCGCTGACAGGTCCTCTTACAGACGGGGAGGAAATGGTTGCCCTTTGAAGTGGAATTGGGGCCCGTGGAACTGTCAGTGCATGATTAGTGTGGAGCTCAGGGGAGAAGGGGGGTAAATGCAGAGTAAAGGCAAGGAGAGAAACAATAAGAATAAAAGAAGGGAGAAGGAGGGAACAAAAGTACAGTGAGATCCCGTTCTGGTTAATGTTTGGACCTATCTGAGCCGATATGGCCGAAAACATGTTTTTAGTGAAGTGAAAAAGCCCTCTAACGGCTGAAGGGATTATGACTCTTGGTTGTCTGGAGAATAATAGGACGTTGTTATGGAGCTGCAGAGGGGGGAGGTGGATGGGTGGATGGGTCACCATTGTTGCCTTCCGTGGTCTTCCCACGGTCAACTCCGGCTTTTATGTTCAGTACAAGCAGACTTTCTGCACAGACCGAACCAAACTGTAATCATTGAATCAGCAGATACTCTTACTTTGGTTCTTTGGTGTTCTAAATGGTTTGTCTTCACTGATAATCTAGAGACTTGTACAGTTCAAACTGTCCTGAAGTACTTTGGTTTCTGTTCCTGCAGCTGTCACGTTGATCGTTTTACACCATGACTATGACATAAATAGCATTAAGGATCTTTATATTGATGAAACATTGGCATCTTTCAAACAAGCTAGCAGAAAAACATAAAGACCACGTGCTCGCTTCTTTCAAGATTCACAAATGAGGGACTTTGTCAGGAAACGGTATCATTCCTATACTAAAAAGCCTCCGACCAGCCCAGTTCATGACTTGCTCTTAGGATTATCCTGATAATTAAAATTCACCACGATTCACTTATTGTGTCTTTATTGTGTTTTTATTGTGTCCTATTTTGTCTTTTTATTTACGATACAATCCGATACCATCCATCCGTACTCGCCGTATTATCTTGTTTACATGGAAAGACCCTGAACTTCATTCACATACCAGATGGCTGAGGGACTATGGGCCCTAGTTTCGTAGACCAGGCGCAGTCAGCTTTCAGCGCACCTGCGCCGCGCCGACGGGGTGTGTCCGCCTGGACTTTGCATGTTTCGTGCACCGCGCAGGCTCGCGCAGGCACACCTCCCGTCTCGCCCACCCGCGCAAGTGGGAAAGAGGGAGGAGAAGAAGGCGTGAGTGGGAGACGAGGAGGAGACGAGGCGTGGACTGGGATTAATACAGCCGATTCAGATCTTCACCAATCAAATGAGCTCCTCTCCTCACCTTTAATGCGTTAGGGGAGGTTCAGTGCAAGTTCCGTCATTTGACAACCCGATGACAGAAGCAGCGCCGCCGCTCCCACCACGCTCATCACGCGCGCTGATATTATAAAAAACAGGAGAGAGAGAGGGAGATGTTTTTGTCCGAGAGGCTGAGTTTCCGTTATGCGTGCCATCCGCCTTTGATCTGACGTCAGATGTGACGGGACAATCTATATAGATATAAATTCACGTGTTGATTCAATTAGTTGCATTAAATAGTGTTTGTTGTGGTTATTTATTGCATTTAAATGTGCCTGGAACTGTGGAAACCTGCCTGTGAGGTCTCGGTGACGTGTGCGCACTGCGCGCCGTCAGCCAAACTTCCACTCCGCCAGCTGTGATTCGCATTGAATGAATGGACTTTATTTACGCCTTGCGCCTTGCGCCGAAAGTAGACCAGGTTGGAGCTGGCGAGCTTTCAGCGCAGTCTCGGCGAGGCTTTTTGCCACGAAACTTCCGCTACGCCAAGCTGAATCTGTGACGCCTCCCCCTGCTGCGCCGCCACACCCATCTTGGCGCAGGCGATCCACCAAACTGCCAAACTGACGGTGCGCAAGGCTGCACGGGTCGAAACTTGCATTGCGCCGGCTCCGCCACCCTGCGCCGCCCTGCGCTGTGCCACGAAACTAGGGCCCTATATGTTCCATAAACCAGAAAAAAAGTAATTTACCCGAAGAGGTAAAAAGGCTGAGTGCAGTAAAACCTGGACCCCATTTATGTCTTATTTCACCACCGTTACTGAGATGATTCATAATGACCTCTTCATGTAGGAACATGAGAACGGATGGATCAATACGTGTCGCTGTATGTACTACCCTTTTTGTTTTGTTGGGGTGTTTTTGCACCTTTTTGTAATTTTCTTTATCATTATCTTGGTTTTCCTATTATTATCATGATTACAGCCAGTTTTTTGCCTGCTGGGGTGAGTCTGGGGGTAGAATGAGGTGGTGGAATGGGAGGATGAGTAGGAGAGACCAGAGGCCTGGGAAAAGGCAGGGTGGATTTATATGCTCTACATTATATGGCATTTGATATTATGTATATGAGAATATATTGAAAATGTAACAAAGAGATGTAAAACAAGTTTTTTTTGTCAAGTTTTAATCTTGTGATTTCCATTTTTCTACATTCTGACAAAAGGATTTTTATTTTCACTGTAAATGTGTATCGGTTCCAAATAATGGTGTAGTATGTTTACATTTCTCCCAAAATATCCACCAAATTAATGTATGCATGTTATTTAAGATGAGCTCAAAGGTGTGACAGTTTACTGGCATGAACCCATTGTTGTAACAGACAAAACAAAGATTGTTCATTCACTTGATTTTATTCATTTATTTTCTCATTTCCAAATGAATTTTATGTCAGTGTAGTTGTGCAGAAAAGATACAGCAGTTTCTACAGTGTATTTTTCTACCATCAAATATTTACATTTACTCGCACTTGTAATAGACCTCAACAAAACCTTTGTGCGGCAGGTTGCAACGTATTGGTTGAAACTTTGTGGTTCCTTTATCCATCGACTCATTGCATACTCCAACGACGTCATCTTTACCACGGAATCCAGAGTCAGAGTCCATAACCGTTATTTCCAAATTGTCGGTATCGACATTGTCGAAGTGATACTTCTCCCACCAAGATGGGCTGGCGTCTGAGTGAACGACCTCGGTTTTCTTGGTAACAGGGCCGACTGTCAACTGTTGGATCAAAATGGCAAAAGTTAATTATTTGATCCAAAATCATCAGAGGGAGAAAAACACGTAAGCGATAAATCCATACATGTAAGTGAGTTTTATGCAGTAAAGGATTTTAGCATGAATCCTTACTGTGTCCTGTTTCATTTATCAAATTAAGTTCTCATTGTGTCATTTTAATTTGGTGTAAATGGATTTATCATCCAAAACATCCATATGATAAACATGTATTGACTAAAGGCGATATATCCTTTTTATTTCAGCGGCACTGTTGGAAGAAATTCAATGAACTGATCAATTTAAATGTGCTGGTCCGCTGCATCTGTTGGATTATTCTTATGCAACGTCCACCATCTATTTTCAATGCGGGTTTCTTGCTAAATCATTACCATAACATAAACATGCTGCTAATATGACTATTATATTCACTACGTTTGGTTATATTTGAGAAAGACTCACCACGACATAGGGATCTGGGCGAAAGAGTCCGTCCCCTGAAAGACGCTTGCCGTAGCCCACCCACACAGTCACTTCTTTGCCGATACAGGATCCGGCTACGGACTGGATCGTCACGATCAGCAGCAAGGAAGCCAACACAGCGACAGACTGCATCTTCAATAATGTCTTAACCCTGAGAGAGAGAGAGAGAGAGAAGAAAACAGAGAAAATCTGCTTTTGTTTGAAATATCCAACAAATTTTACACCTTTATAGAGCTCCAGAGAAAGGGGGAGGGGCTTCACACAGGTGAAGCCCCTCCCCCTTTCAACACGCCCATCTCTCTTTGTGTGTGTGTACATTTGCATCACTCCACACAATAATGAGTGATGTGGTCCCTAATCGAAGTAAGAATACAGTGCGTTGCAGTAGTCAAGTGTGGAGAAAATATGATGATTATTATTTATTACAGACTTTATTGTCTTTCACAGCACCATCCATCCAACAGCCAATGTCATACACACCACAGAAACAGTACATACTCATAACACACAGCAGAAAAACGATTTCAGAACAACAATACAAACAGTACGTTCACAAATGTACAACCTTTTCTACATCTGAAGCGAATGACCTGGTTTTTATTGGATGTCTCTACTTTGACCACCTGCTTCAAACTCCAAACTTACACCTTGCTTACGGACCCTCTCATTTAACATCCTCAGATAAGGAGGAGATCTTGTTAATGCTGCTTGTGCTGGGACCAGAGAGTGGACTTATCATTGTATTTGATTTAGAGTCATTCTTAATTTCATTGAAGCAGGACAGAAAACAAGAAATATCAGTAGTGCTGGGCTTGTAGGGGACATACAGTTGTGTATCATCGGACAGCAATACAAGTTGATGTTAAATACTCCCAGGAGTATTTAAGCTTTGGCTGCTCCAGTCCGGATCTCTCACTCTCCATTCATTTAGCATCATGTTTTTGTTTGGTTAGCTTTGGCCGTGTTAGTTTGGGTTACTTTATACAACACCTTCCAATCATCATTTCAACACTCATCCATCTGCTGACACACTGACTATACTGATTAACACACCTCGTAACTTTAAGTCTCTTTAGGATATTTGTTTGTTCATTAATTCATTTGTCATCTTGTGGTTTAACACCATGTCTCTCCCACACTATCAGCAATAAACCCCTGAAGGGGAAAGAAACAGACTTGTTTTCAAAGGTGGTTTTTGTAAACATTTGACTCCACAATACAAAAACAAACCTACGTCCCTACATCCTGGAACATCACTTGAATGTTTAAATGTAGTCATTTCATGATGATTTTCTTCCTGTTTTTGGAATGGTGCAAACCACTACACATATTTACAACAATGAGACTCCTGGTCTTGTTTAATCAACACTACACAGAAAGACACAGCAATGTCAAACAGTAAACCACTATTAACCACCCAGATATTCAGGAGCATTGACTTTTTCCAATATGCTGCTGGCATGTGCACTGATGTTTATCATTATAGTAGATTACATACTATGAATACATATATATTAATGTCATTCATTGATGGAGTAGGCTGAACAAACAATCTGAATGACTGCTTATATGCCCAATATGAATGACACAAAAGTACACATGATTCAAGATGCATATTTGATATCTATCTATAAGTGAAAAATGTGTGTTTCAGAAGCTCAATAATCTGCCTCAAATGAGACCCACGTTTTAATTTAAATATACAACTTGAGAGAAGCTAAGGAATATTCCACAAACCATAGTTTTTGAGACCAGTATTTATGTTCTGTGCTTTTTAAAAGAAAAAAAAGGTGACACCTTTTAGATGGAAATATGTCAGTGAATGTGTCCTCAGTCCCAAAAAGAATGAAAGCTGGTGTGAACATTAGTATGGGCCCTTCAGCATTTCAATATTAGTGACCTGGAGCTGATGTGGACGGGGAGAGAGAAGGTCCTGCTATCCTATGTGTAAATAGTATAATATACATACTGTATATTTGGAAATGTTTATTCTAGAATGCTTGTGTGTGTAAGTATACACAATTCAAATTGATCTTTGTTTTTCCTCTGGGGAAATCCACAGCAAACAAGGAGTTTCAACTGGCCTGGAAAACAAACTGTTTTAACAATACAGGCCCATATTTTTTCATGCAGATAAGTCACTATCTTTCTGTGGAAATCTAAGAATATTTAAGCCAAAGACAGTTCACCTAATAATTGAAGAAAAGGAGAAGCACCATGAAGAGGGAAAAAGCCAGCCAGATTGAATGACATTCTGTCTGCTCTATTTCAACGAGTAGTGGAATCAATGGTCTCACTCAGATAATCATGACAACCCCCCCACCTCCTTCTCGTTCACTGTTTCCATCTGTCTAAAACATATCTTCACGGTCACACCATCTTCCTAAAGCAAACCTTCCTCTTCCTCTGTTTTCATGATGGTACATCATGAGCTGAGGAGTTGATCTTTTTAGCGGAATCCTTTTTTGTCAAACAGATCCTCAAATGGTGCAGATATCTGGACGATGTGTCCTGCTCCTTTCATGGGAAACTGTCGCAATGTGTTTCATCCAAATGGTTGTAATCCTGGTTTCAATTTCTCCCTGGAGCATGATCTGCAACAAGGATCCTTGATCCTTGACATGGGTGATGTTGGGACTTTGAAAATGTATTAACTCTGAAAATCATGAGCGTATTCTAGTCCTGCTCAATCTGTTGAGTGTCCTGAAATGACTTCTGTTGTGATGACACTATAAATAAAACTGCATTGAATTGATATGTGGATTCAATTAAATAAAGGGAGCCTTATTACCACCATTATTACACGGTTCTTCTTTCTCTCAATGCCCACCCTTTCTTGCACCCATGGCTTACATAAAATACTATTTTATAGACTGAAACATGTATGCCATTTTAATAATAAAATTTAAAAAAGGCCCACGGAGAGCCTCAGAATGGGGTTATGCAACTCAATTCACAGATGAGGCTTACAATATTGCTAGAGATGACCTATTGAAACAGTGTTAAAAAAGAAAAATGTTACTCGGTGTCTTGTATTACAATGTACACTCCCGACGCTCACATTGTTCAGATCCTGGAACCTTTGCATATCCTGACCACAGACCAACCCTCACCCAACACATAAAGGACCCACATCTCTTGGTCTATGAAAGGAACCTGATCTTATGGCTAACACATTACAAAATCATAAATATGTCCTCCTGACTCCCCTTAAACAAGGAAACCATCCACACTATGTACAACTGTGTCCAATGCCGTACTTGCATGCATTGAGGCATGAGTGACATTCCTACATTCACTTGCTAGCTGTACTCTGACCCAAAGCTCACTTTATAACAAGAGTTTGTCACACTCAAGTCTGGGGCTAATAACAAAGACATTGTAAAAACAGAGAAAACACAAACACACAGAGATTAGGAGGATTAGGCTTGACAAATGTATACCTTGTGCCAAGACATCTGGTCGGGCTGGATCCATGTCGGATATCCTCAGGACCGGAGGAAGTATCTGATTCCCCGATGCAGTTTAGGTCTGTGAAGGGGAGACCTATGGGTACTCAAGATATATGAATGAAAATGGGTTCAATGGGTACACATTAGAGTTCTCAACGGGTCGGCCCAGCCCGACAAACCCGATGGGACCCGAAGTTTCGGGCCGGGTCCGGGCCGAAAAAATACGCAAATGAGCCGGGTCGGGTCGGGCCTCGGGCTTCCTTTTTTTATAAAACACATTTCATTAAAAAATAAAAAATAAAAAATAAAAAAAATTGTAGGTTGTAAATTATATATTGTTTGCTGTGAATCATCGCTGTTCACGTTTGGTCAATCTGGCTGCCTGCTTCATGGGGCAGAGTAAGTTTCATTTGAATTCACGTCTGCTGTCTGTCTGATCGTGATAACAAGTGTATGAGGAAAACAATGCAGGCGCGCGGGGGGTCGGGTTCGGGTCGGGTTCGGGCGGACAATTCATGCTGGTGTGTCGGGCTGCGTCGGGTTCGGGTTTAAAAACCCGCGGGCCGGGTCGGGTCGGGCTGTAATTTTCAGGCCCGTTGAGAACTCTAGTACACATGGATGTTTAACAGAAAGTGGGCGTGTCTGTATAGGGAACCCATAGAACATGTTTAAGCTGTTTGGTGGAAAACCACTCCTTATTGCATGCAGTATAAATCAGGTATTTTTTTTTTTCTAAAATGGTGTATTACTACTGGGGTGGATTTGACTGGAAAGCTGAGACTCTTGTGGATCCAACGAGCCATTTCACATACTGAGAACATTTTAGGGAAACTTGACTTCAGTGAATAAAATGCTCTGTTGTGACCTCCAGGATAATCACAGCTGTACAACCACAAAGTAGAGACCCATGGAATTCAGCGGACGGACTGGCTTTACTAGGTATATTGACATCAGGTAGTTTTTGAGACATCCAATTGGCAAACTGCAATTCTTGTTGAAATCTCCAAATGTCAAAATATTTGGAAAACAATTCACAGCTTGATTTTGCCTATGGTGTTTCTCAAGGTTGCAGTGTTGTAATGTGGCATTTTGGAGGGATCTTTGATCATTTCATGAAGTCTAGAGTTGTAAAAATGTTTAAAATGTATCTGTGTAAGAAATGGAATCAACCCAAACATTGCTGCAACAACTTATAAGACATAATATGTTCACCATCTACTTCAATCAGAATGTTCAAAGCCCCTTTACACGTTCTGACTTATGACCAGAAAAACTTGACCCACATCGCTGAGCTGCATCTCAGATTGATCCTCATGTTCCTCAGCGTTCAGATGACACAGAGATGTAAAACAAGTTTTTTTTGTTAATTTTGAATCTTGTGATTTTAATTTTGCATTATTCTACATTCTGACAAAAGGATTTTTATTTTCACTGTAAATGTGTATCGGTTCCAAATAATGGTGTAGTGTGTTTACATTTCTCCCAAAATATCCACCAAATGAATGTATGCATGTTATTTAAGATGAGCTCAAAGGTGTGACAGTTTACTTGCATGAACCCGTTGTTGTAACAGACAAAACAAAGATTGTTCATTCACTTGATTTTATTCATTTATTTTCTCATTTCCAAATGAATTTTATGTCAGTGTAGTTGTGCAGAAAAGATACAGCAGTTTCTACAGTGTATTTTTCTACCATCAAATATTTACATTTACTCGCACTTGTAATAGACCTCAACAAAACCTTTGTGCGGCAAGTTGCAACGTATTGGTTGAAACTTTGTGGTTCCTTTATCCATCGACTCATTGCATACTCCAACGACGTCATCTTTACCACGGAATCCAGAGTCAGAGTCCATAACCGTTATTTCCAAATTGTCGGTATCGACATTGTCGAAGTGATACTTCTCCCACCAAGATGGGCTGGCGTCTGAGTGAACGACCTCGGTTTTCTTGGTAACAGGGCCGACTGTCAACTGTTGGATCAAAATGGCAAAAGTTAATTATTTGATCCAAAATCATCAGAGGGAGAAAAACACGTAAGCGATAAATCCATACATGTAAGTGAGTTTTATGCAGTAAAGGATTTTAGCATGAATCCTTACTGTGTCCTGTTTCATTTATCAAATTAAGTTCTCATTGTGTCATTTTAATTTGGTGTAAATGGATTTATCATCCAAAACATCCATATGATAAACATGTATTGACTAAAGGCGATATATCCTTTTTATTTCAGCGGCACTGTTGGAAGAAATTCAATGAACTGATCAATTTAAATGTGCTGGTCTGCTGCATCTGTTGGATTATTCTTATGCAACGTCCACCATCTATTTTCAATGCGGGTTTCTTGCTAAATCATTACCATAACATAAACATGCTGCTAATATGACTATTATATTCACTACGTTTGGTTATATTTGAGAAAGACTCACCACGACATAGGGATCTGGGCGAAAGAGTCCGTCCCCTGAAAGACGCTTGCCGTAGCCCACCCACACAGTCACTTCTTTGCCGATACAGGATCCGGCTACGGTCTGGATCGTCACGATCAGCAGCAAGGAAGCCAACACAGCGACAGACTGCATCTTCAATAATGTCTTCACCCTGAGAGAGAGAGAGAGAGAGAGAGAGAGAGAGAGAGAGAGAGAGAGAGAGAGAGAGAGAGAGAAGAAAACAGAGAAAATCTGCTTTTGTTTGAAATATCCAACAAATTTTACACCTTTATAGAGCTCCAGAGAAAGGGGGAGGGGCTTCACACAGGTGAAGCCCCTCCCCCTTTCAACACACCCATCTCTCTTTGTGTGTGTGTACATTTGCATCACTCCACACAATAATTAGTGATGTTGTCCCTAATCGAAGTAAGAATACAGTGCGTTGCAGTAGTCAAGTGTGGAGAAAATATGATGATTATTATTTATTACAGACTTTATTGTCTTTCACAGCACCATCCATCCAACAGCCAATGTCATACACACCACAGAAACAGTACATACTCATAACACACAGCAGAAAAACGATTTCAGAACAACAATACAAACAGTACGTTCACAAATGTACAACCTTTTCTACATCTGAAGCGAATGACCTGGTTTTTATTGGATGTCTCTACTTTGACCACCTGCTTCAAACTCCAAACTTACACCTTGCTTACGGACCCTCTCATTTAACATCCTCAGATAAGGAGGAGATCTTGTTAATGCTGCTTGTGCTGGGACCAGAGAGTGGACTTATCATTGTATTTGATTTAGAGTCATTCTTAATTTCATTGAAGCAGGACAGAAAACAAGAAATATCAGTAGTGCTGGGCTTGTAGGGGACATACAGTTGTGTATCATCGGACAGCAATACAAGTTGATGTTAAATACTCCCAGGAGTATTTAAGCTTTGGCTGCTCCAGTCCGGATCTCTCACTCTCCATTCATTTAGCATCATGTTTTTGTTTGGTTAGCTTTGGCCGTGTTAGTTTGGGTTACTTTATACAACACCTTCCAATCACCATTTCAACACTCATCCATCTGCTGACACACTGACTATACTGATTAACACACCTCATAACTTTAAGTCTCTTTAGGATATTTGTTTGTTCATTAATTCATTTGTCATCTTGTGGTTTAACACCAAGTCTCTCCCACACTATCAGCAATAAACCCCTGAAGGGGAAAGAAACAGACTTGTTTTCAAAGGTGGTTTTTGTAAACATTTGACTCCACAATACAAAAACAAACCTACGTCCCTACATCCTGGAACATCACTTGAATGTTTAAATGTAGTCATTTCATGATGATTTTCTTCCTGTTTTTGGAATGGTGAAAACCACTACACATATTTACAACAATGAGACTCCTGGTCTTGTTTAATCAACACTACACAGAAAGACACAGCAATGTCAAACAGTAAACCACTATTAACCACCCAGATATTCAGGAGCGTTGACTTTTTCCAATATGCTGCTGGCATGTGCACTGATGTTTATCATTATAGTAGATTACATACTATGGAATGCATATATATTAATGTCATTCATTGATGGAGTAGGCTGAACAAACAATCTGAATGACTGCTTATATGCCCAATATGAATGACACAACAGTACACATGATTCAAGATGCATATTTGATATCTATCTATAAGTGAATATAGTGTGTTTCAGAAGCTCAATAATCTGCCTCAAATGAGACCCACGTTTTAATTTAAATATACATTTTGAGAGAAGCTAAGGAATATTCCACAAACCATAGTTTTTGAGACCAGTATTTATGTTCTTTGCTTTTTAAAAGAAAAAAAAAAAGGTGACACCTTTTAGATGGAAATATGTCAGTGAATGTGTCCTCAGTCCCAAAAAGAATGAAAGCTGGTGTGAACATTAGTATGGGCCCTTCAGCATTTCGATATTAGTGACCTGGAGCTGATGTGGACGGGGAGAGAGAAGGTCCTGCTATCCTATGTTTAAATAGTATATAATATATACATATATTTGGAAATGTTTATTCTAGAATGCTTGTTTGTGCAAGTATACACAATTCAAATGGATCTTTGTTTTTCCTGTGGGGAAATCCACAGCAAACAAGGAGTTTCAACTGGCCTGGAAAACAAACTGTTTTAACAATACAGGCCCATATTTTTTCATGCAGATAAGTCAATATCTTTCTCAGTGGAAATCTAAGAATATTTAAGCCAAAGACAGTTCACCTAATAATTGAAGAAAAGGAGAAGCACCATGAAGAGGGAAAAAGCCAGCCAGATTGATTGACATTCTGTCTGCTCTGTTTCAGCGAGTAGTGGAATCAATGGTCTCGCTCGGCTAATCATGACAACACCCCCACCTCCTTCTCGTTCACTGTTTCCATGTCATGTCTCGTCAAGTATGTTGAAGTTAGTCATGTTCATGTTCAGTGTTTTGTGTTCAAGCACTTCCTGTTTTATTTTTGTACTCACCTTTTCCCTCTTGTTTCAGACCCAGACTTCCTCCCTTTGTGTTATTTTCCCGCCTTGGTAATTGCTCACCTCCTAGAGAAGCCTCTTGGGCTCTTATGCAGATCAAGCAGCGCCATCGCCAAGTAGTCGATTATGCAATTGCGTTCCGCACAGTAGCCGCAGATAGCGGGTGGAACACACCAGCTCTAATAGACGCTTTTATGAATGGACTCTCAGAGCCCATAAAAGATCATTTGGCTCCCTTGGAGTTACCTCAGGATTTAGAAGCCATCATAGCCATGTCAATTCGTGTGGATAACAGACTCAGAGAGAGAGGAAGAGAACGACAACGGACTGCAGTTCCTCCGGGTATCCAACAACCTTCAAGGACCTCTTCCTTCCCCACGACGATGGGTTCCGAGAGACCAGCATCATCACAAGAATCCGAGGAGCCGATGCAGCTGGGGAGGACCAAGATCTCATCAAAGGAGAGACAGCAACGTCTACAGGAGGGCTGTTGCTTCTACTGTGGACAGCTGGGCCATCAACTCGCCACCTGCCCGGGAAAAGATCAAGCTCACCAGCCAGGAGGAGGGCGCCGGTGAGCAGGGTTGCTTCTGCCTTTCCTCCTCGATCCTTGACTCAGGTAAAACTCTCCATAAAGGACCAGACTGTAACTCAGGGGGTGTTAATCGACTCCGGGGCAGACGAGAGCCTCATAGACTGGAATCTAGCCCGACAGAACCAGGTAAAGACAATTCCTCTGTCGAACCCTGTTAATGCAAGTGCCTTAGATGGTCGTCTATTGTTCAGAGTCACTCATTGTACTGAACCCATACAGGTGACGATAGGAGACAACCACACAGAGTTTATGCAGTTTCACTTATTCAACTCAGCGCAGCATCTGCTGATTTTGGGTTTCCCATGGCTTAAAAAGCATAATCCACACATTGATTGGCGCTCTGGCAAAATTAAGGGGTTGGGAGAGGGCTGTGAACACTCATGTAAAGGGACTTGTGGGACCAGGAATAACACTTCAGAGGTGCTGAGGACTGAACTAAGCATCGACAATGCACCAGCACCCCATGTTAAGTGGGGTATGAATGAAGGTATGCCTACATAAAATACACTTTTAACACATTTAGGACTAACACAATCATGTCACAACACAAACAACCAAAGAGAGGCCTAAGTATTGCACATATTAACATAAACAGTCTTAGGAACAAAATAAATGAAGTCACTGAAATGTTATTTGAACATAAATTGCACATTCTTGCCATCTCGGAAACTCACCTGGACTCTTCCTTTGAAGATACGGAGCTAGAGATTAAAGGTTACAACATTTACAGAAATGATAGAAATAAATATGGTGGGGGAGTAGCTTTTTATGTTCGGGATCACGTGCCTGTGAAAATTTGTACTGATATGATGCAATACAACATTGAAATATTATGGTTACAAGCATATCTACCTCATCAAAAGCCTATACTGTTAGGATGCTGCTACAGACCACCCAGCGCTAAGAGTGAATATCTTGATACAATCTGTGATATGTTAGATAATAATGCTGTTGTGGGTCAGGATATTTACTTCATGGGAGATTTTAACATTAACTGGTATGCTAATAACTGCCCTTTGAAGAACAAGATGCAAACTGCCACAAATACATGTGGACTTACTCAAGTTATAAATAAACCTACGAGAATATGTGTAAAGCAGGATGGCACTAAAACATCAACGTGCATAGACCATATTTTTACAAATTGTCCAGACCTGTGTAATAATATATTGTCTGTGCCCATCGGCAGCAGTGATCACAACCTGGTCATAGTTGGAAGAAACATTAAAGTAAGTAATCCTGGACCCAAAATTATTTTTAAAAGGTCATATAAACGGTTCAATCAAGATGTATTTGTTAATGATGTGAAAGAAATCTGTTGGTCTGAAGTCTTAGCAGCCAATAATCCTGAAATTGCTCTATTGAAGTTTAACAATTTATTTTTGCCTCTAGTGGAGAAACATGCACCACTACAGAAGTCTACTGTCAGGAATGCCAAAACACCCTGGTTAGATAAAGAAATTAAAGATGCTATGAGAATGAGAGATCAAATGAAAAAAACTGCAAGTATAACAGGAAATATATGTGACTGGGACCTCTATAAGAAAATGAGAAACTCTGTTACCAAACTTAACAGGAAAAAAAAGAAAATTTACTTTGAAAAACGAGTTAACGAGGTAGGAAATGATAGTAAAAAACTATGGAACATTTTAAATGATCTGACAGGGAGAAAAAACAAAACGAATCCATCCTTTATGGAGGCAAATGGCAAGTTCATCACCAAGCCCAATGAAATTGCAAACTATTTAACTTATTATTTTATTAGCAAACTAGAAAAAAATAAGAGGAAACATGTCTAATCTAAGTAATGATATATCTCACCTATTAATAAGAAATAAAATCATGAATGGAAAAAACCCCAAGTTTAAACTGGAGAATATAAGCACTAACAAGGTAAAGGATTTCCTAAAAAATTGCAAAGACAAACCATCGGGTGTTGATGGCCTTGACAGCAGGCTTCTCAAAATAGCTGTTGATCAGATAGCTCCTGCATTAACCCATATAATCAATTTAAGTTTTATGTGTGGTACATGTCCACAAGCATGGAAGCAGGCGAAAATAATCTCACTGCCAAAAAACAAGAGAATGCCCTTTTCCAGCTCAAATAGCCGTCCTATAAGTTTATTACCAGTATTAGGAAAAATAATGGAAACGATTGTATTTGAACAAATTAATAATTATTTATCTGCGAATAACATTATCTGTAACTCTCAACATGCTTACAGAAGGGCTCACTCCACGGCAACGGCGCTGACTAGCATGTCTGATGATTGGCTTAGAGCAATTGATAACAAAAATATGGTTGGTGTTGTATTTCTGGATTTCTCAGCTGCTTTTGATGTAATTGATCATCACTTACTACTAACAAAACTGTCCTGCTATGGCTTTGAGCAATCTGCACTTAATTGGTTTTATAGCTATCAAACAGGACACAAACAGTATTTTTTAACGGCAGCTACTCAGAAACCAAAACCACGACATGTGGAGTACCTAAAGGGAGCTGCCTTGGTCCTTTATTATTCAGTATTTTCACAAATGATTTACCGTATGTATTAGAGAAAGCTAACACAGTTATGTATGCGGATGACGCAACCATATATACATCAGCATCTACTAATAATGTATTAGAAACTATTATGAATAAGGAACTAGAAAGTGTGGCTGAATGGGTTAAAGAAAACAAGCTGGTCCTGAACATATCTAAAACCAAGTGCATGATTGTAGGCTCAAATCATAATATTGATAGAAATCCTGTATTAAATATTAAAATCAAAGATATCACTATAGACCAGGTACATGAGACCAAATTGCTGGGAGTGACAGTTGACAACTCCTCCTTGAACCGACACCTTATCGTGGTGGAGGGGTTTGAGCACCTGAATGATCCTAGGAGCTATGTTGTCCGGGGCTTAATGCCCCTGGTAGGGTCTCCCAAGGCAAACAGGTCCTAGGTGACAGGTCAGACTAAGAGCGGTTCCAAACCCCTAATGAAAAAGCTAAAATCGAGGACGTTCACGTCGCCCGGATTGGCGTCACCGGGGCCCCACCCTGGAGCCAGGCCCGGGGTTGGGGCTCGCAGGCGAGCGCCTGGTGGCCGGGTCTGTGCCCACGGGACCCGGCCGGGCACAGCCCGAAAGAGCGACGTGGGCCCGCCCTCCTGTAGGCCCACCACCCGCAGGAGGGTTCAGAAGGGGCCGGTGCGGTGGGATTTGGGTGGCTGTCCTGGGCGGGTGCCCCGGCGACCCAATCCCCGGACGGTGACTCTAGCCATGGGGACATGGAATGTCACCTCACTGGGGGGTAAAGAGCCTGAGCTAGTGCGGGAGGTAGAGCGCTACCGGCTACAGGTAGTCGGGCTCACCTCCACGCACAGTCTGGGCTCTGGAACCCAACTCCTTGAGAGAGGCTGGACTCTCTTCTACTCTGGAGTTGCCCGCGGTGAAAGGCGCCGAGCAGGTGTGGGCTTGCTCATAGCCCCCCAGCTCGGCCGCCATGTGTTGGAGTTTTCCCCGGTGAACGAGAGGGTCGTTTCCCTGCGCCTTCGGGTCGGGGATAGGTCTCTCACTGTTGTTTCGGCCTATGGGCCAAACGGCAGTGCAGAGTACCCGGCCTTCTTGGAGTCCTTGGGAGGGGTACTTGAGAGTGCTCCAACCGGGGACTCCATTGTTTTACTGGGGGACTTCAACGCTCACGTGGGCAACGACAGTGTTACCTGGAGGGGCGTGATTGGGAGGAACGGCCTCCCCGATCAGAACCCGAGTGGGGTTCTGTTATTGGACTTCTGTGCTGGTCACGGTTTGTCCATAACGAACACCATGTTCAAACATAAGGGTGTCCATCAGTGCACATGGCACCAGGACACCCTAGGCCGGAGGTCAATGATCGACTTCGTGGTTGTGTCATCTGACCTCCGGCCGTATGTTTTGGACACTCGGGTGAAGAGAGGGGCTGAGCTGTCAACTGATCACCACCTGGTGGTGAGTTGGATCCGCTGGCAGGGGAGGAAGCTGGACAGACTTGGCAGACCTAAACGCGTTGTGAGGGTCTGCTGGGAACGTCTGGTGGAACCCTCTGTCAGGGAGGTCTTCAACTCCCACCTCCGGGAGAGCTATGACCAGATCCCGAGGGAGGCTGGGGACATTGAGTCCGAATGGACCTTGTTCTCTGCCTCCATTGTTGACGCGGCTGTTCGAAGCTGTGGCCGTAAGGTCTCCGGTGCCTGTCGTGGTGGCAATCCCCGAACCCGGTGGTGGACACCGGAAGTAAGGGATGCTGTCAAGCTGAAGAAGGAGTCTTACCGAACCTGGTTGGCTCGGGGGACTCCCGAGGCAGCTGACGGGTACCGGCAGGCCAAGCGTGCTGCAGCACGGGCGGTCGCTGAAGCAAAAGTTCGGGTCTGGGAAGAGTTCGGGGAGGCCATGGAGGAGGACTATCGGTCGGCCTCGAGGAAATTCTGGCAAACCATCCGGCGCCTTAGGAAGGGGAAGCAGCCCCCCACCAACACTGTTTACGGTGGAGGTGGGGAGCTGCTGACTTCGACTGGGGATATCGTCGGGCGGTGGAAGGAATACTTCGAGGATCTCCTCAACCCCACTGACACGTCTCCCATTGGGGAAGCAGAGGCTGGAGACTCAGAGGTTCATCCACCCATTACACGGGCTGAAGTCACCGAGGTAGTTAAGAAGCTCCCCGGTGGCAAGGCACCGGGGGTGGATGAGATCCACCCTGAGTACCTCAAGTCTCTGGATGTTGTGGGGCTGTCTTGGTTGACACGTCTCTGCAACATCGCGTGGCAGTCGGGGACAGTGCCTCTGGACTGGCAGACCGGGGTGGTGGTCCCTCTATTCAAAAAGGGGGACCGGAGGGTGTGTTCCAACTATCGGGGGATCACACTTCTCAGCCTCCCCGGGAAAGTCTATTCCAGGGTGCTGGAGAGGAGAATTAGGCCGATAGTCGAACCTCGGATTCAGGAGGAACAATGCGGTTTTCGTCCTGGCCGTGGAACACTGGACCAGCTCTATACCCTCCGCAGGGTGCTCGAGGGTTCATGGGAGTTTGCCCAACCAGTCCACATGTGTTTTGTGGACTTGGAGAAGGCATTCGACCGTGTCCCTCGTGGCATTCTGTGGGAGGTACTTCGGGAGTACGGGGTCGGGGGCCCTCTGCTAAGGGCTGTTCGGTCCCTGTATGACCGGAGCAGGAGCTTGGTTCGCATTGCCGGCAGTAAGTCAGACCTGTTCCAGGTGCATGTTGGACTCCGGCAGGGCTGCCCTTTGTCACCGGTCCTGTTCATTATTTTTATGGACAGGATTTCTAGGCGCAGCCGTGGGCCGGAGGGGATCTGGTTCGGGAGCCACTGGATTTCATCCCTGCTTTTTGCGGACGATGTGGTCTTTTTGGCTCCTTCGAGCCAGGACCTCCAGCATGTCCTGGGGCGGTTTGCAGCCGAGTGTGAAGCAGCCGGGATGAGGATTAGCACCTCCAAATCTGAGGCCATGGTTCTCGACCGGAAAAAGGTGGCTTGCTCCCTCCAGGTTGAGGGGGAGTTCCTGCCTCAAGTGGAGGAGTTTAAGTATCTTGGGGTCTTGTTCACGAGTGAGGGAAGGATGGAACGCGAGATTGACAGGCGGATCGGTGCAGCGGCTGCAGTAATGCGGTCGCTGTATCGGTCCGTCGTGGTAAAGAGAGAGCTAAGCCGAAAGGCGAAGCTCTCGGTTTACCGGTCAATCTACGTTCCTACCCTCACCTATGGTCATGAACTTTGGGTCATGACCGAAAGAATAAGATCCCGGATACAAGCGGCCGAAATGAGCTTCCTCCGCAGGGTGGCGGGGCGCTCCCTTAGAGATAGGGTGAGGAGCTCCGTCACACGGGGGGAGCTCGGAGTAGAGCCGCTGCTCCTCCACATCGAGAGGAGCCAGTTGAGGTGGCTCGGGCATCTGCATCGGATGCCCCCTGGACGCCTCCCTCGGGAGGTGTTCCAGGCATGCCCCACCGGGAGGAGACCCCGAGGAAGACCCAGGACACGCTGGAGTGACTATGTCACCCGGCTGGCCTGGGAACGCCTTGGGGTCCTCCCGGAGGAGCTAGGGGAAGTGTCCGGGGAGAGGGAAGTCTGGGCGTCCCTGCTCAGGCAGCTGCCCCCGCGACCCGGTACCGGATAAGCGGAAGAAAATGGATGGATGGATGGATGACAGTTGACAACAAATTATCATGGAAAAAACACATTAATAATATGATTGTAAAGATGGGTAGAGGTATATCAATTCTAAGAAGACATGCAACTTTTATAAATATAAACATCTTGAAAACAGCAATCCAATCGATAATATTATCACATCTCGACTATTGCCCAGCAGTTTGGTCAAATGCCACTGGAGACATGTTAAATAAACTACAATGTATACAGAATAGAGCTGCCCGCACAATACTGAAGTGTGACTACAGGACAAGGATAATTTCTATGCACAAGAAACTTAACTGGTTACTGGTCAAAGACAGACTATTGTCCTCACTGTTTGTGGTTATTAGAAATAGATCTGTCCTAAAAACACCTGTTATCTTGTTTAAAAACCTCGCTTTTAGTGCAGAGAGTCATAAATATATCACCAGACATGCAGCTGTAGGAAACTTTACATTACCTAAAGGAAGATCTAACGCCATCAAGCGTACGGTTTTGTATAGAGGTATGAAAGAATGGAATTCACTGCCGAAAAATATCAAACTCACCACGAACACAAAGAAATTCAAAATATTAATAAAACAGCATTTATCAAAGTAAGACAACATGGTATATTTATATATGGAGTATATTTCGATGGATATATGATATGTGTTATTATAATGTATATTCTGTAGAATGAATGTATAAGTATGATGTGTGATGTGTAATGATGTATACATATATGATATGTAGAAATGTGGGTAATAGGATTAGTATGTGAACAATTAATATAACGAAGAATGAATGAAGCACAGTTAAGAAATGTAAACACTTATTCTGTTTTTGTTTTGTTAGGTTAAGCATATCGCTCACTTGTTTTTTTGTTTTAAATTTTTATAATGTTTATGTTTTGTGTTTTCAACTGTATATTTGATACTGTTGGACCCCAGGAAGAATAGCTGTGGCTTTGCTGCAGCTAATGGGGATCTTAATAAACAAATAAACAAATAAACAAAAATGACTCGGACTACCCGGACTTATCTAAAGTACCGGCATGTTATCACGACTTAAAAGAAGCTTTTAACAAGACAAAAGCCATGTCACTGCCCCCTCATCGACCTTTCGACTGCGCCATAGACTTGCTACCTGGTGCGCCCATCCCCGAGGGGCGTCTTTACTCCATTTCAGGGCCGGAGAGAGCGGCTATGGACGAATACATCACCTCCTCGCTCAAGGCTGGAATAATTCGTCCGTCCTCCTCTCCTGCTGGTGCAGGCTTCTTCTTTGTAAGTAAGAAGGATGGTTCTCTAAGACTATGTATTGACTATAGCCCCCTTAATGCCATAACAGTCAAGAATCGTTACCCTCTCCCACTGATCGCATCTGCCTTTGAACTGCTCCAAACAGCCAAGGTATTCACCAAACTAGATCTCCGGAACGCCTATCATCTCATCAGAATCCGAGAAGGAGATGAATGGAAGACTCGTTTTAAGACCCCTAGTGGACATTACGAGTATCTGGTCATGCTTTTCGGTCTATGCAATGCCCCAGCAGTATTTCAGACATTTGTTAATGACACTTTGCAAGAGTTTTTGAATGTGTTTGTGTTTGTCTACCTCGACAACATTCTGATTTTTTCCCCAGACAAGGATACTCATGAAATTCATGTTCGTCAAGTTCTGCAGAGGCTGTTGGAAAATCAACTTTACATCAAGGCGGAGAAGTGTGAGTTTCATGCAGCCACTGTCAGCTTTCTGGGCTACAGATGGACCCAACTAAGGTCAGTGCAGTGGCCAATTGGCCAACTCTGGACAGCCGCAAAAAGGTACAGCAGTTCCTCGGCTTTGCCAACTTCTACAGAAAATTCATTCGCAATTTCAGTTCAGTTGCTGCCCCCCTGCATGCTCTCACCTCCTCTAAGGTACCTTTTCGATGGACCCCCGAGGCCGAAAAAGCCTTCCAAAGCCTCAAAGAGAGGTTCACCACCGCACCTGTACTCACCTCCAGTTTGTGGTGGAGGTGGACGCTTCCAACGAGGGCATTGGGGTTGTGTTGTCCCAGAGGTCTGCCAAAGACAACAGGATGCATCCCTACGCTTATCTGTCACGTAAGTTGACTCCGGCAGAACGGAACTATGATGTGGGTAACGAGGAACTGTTAGCTGTCAAAGCAGCGCTGGAAGAATGGAGGCACTGGTTAGAGGGGGCAGACCAACCTTTTTTAGTCTGGACAGACCACAAGAACCTGGAGTACATCAGAAAAGCTAAACGAATAAATTCACGCCAGGCCAGATGGACCCTGTTCTTTAGCAGGTTCAACTTCACACTGTCTTTTCGACCAGGTTCACAAAATGCCAAACCAGATGCTCTGTCTCGCCTTTATGACCCTGAACCTGTTGCAGGTTGTGACATTCCATCTGTCTAAAACATATCTTCACAGTCACACCATCTTCCTAAAGCAAACCTTCCTCTTCCTCTGTTTTCATGATGGTACATCATGAGCTGAGGAGTTGATCTTTTTAGCGGAATCCTTTTTTGTCAAACAGATCCTCAAATGGTGCAGATATCTGGACGATGTGTCCTGCTCCTTTCAGGGGAAACTGTCGCAATGTGTTTCATCCAAATGGTTGTAATCCTGGTTTCAAATTATCCTTGATCCTTGACATGGGTGATGTTGGGACTTTGAAAATGTATTAACTCTGAAAATCATGAGCGTATTCTAGTCCTGCTCAATCTGTTGAGTGTCCTGAAATGACTTCTGTTGTGATGACACTATAAATAAAACTGCATTGAATTGATATGTGGATTCAATTAAATAAAGGGAGCCTTATTACCACCATTATTACACGGTTCTTCTTTCTCTCAATGCCCACCCTTGCTTGCACCCATGGCTTACATAAGAGACTATTTTATAGACTGAAACATGTATGCCATTTTAATAATAAAGTTTAAAAAAGGCCCACGGAGAGCCTCAGAATGGGGTTATGCAACTCAATTCACAGATGAGGCTTACAATATTGCTAGAGATGACCTATTGAAACAGTGTTAAAAAAGAAAAATGTTACTCGGTGTCTTGTATTACAATGTACACTCCCGACGCTCACATTGTTCAGATCCTGGAACATTTGCATATCCTGACCACAGACCAACCCTCACCCAACACATAAAGGACCCACATCTCTTGGTCTATGAAAGGAACCTGATCTTATGGCTAACACATTACAAAATCATAAATATGTCCTCCTGACTCCCCTTAAACAAGGAAACCATCCACACTATGTACAACTGTGTCCAATGCCGTACTACTTGCATGCATTGAGGCATGAGCGACATTCCTACATTCACTTGCTAGCTGTACTCTGACCCAAAGCTCACTTTATAACAAGAGTTTGTCACACTCAAGTCTGGGGCTAATAACAAAGACATTGTTAAAACAGAGAAAACACAAACACACAGAGATTAGGAGGATTAGGCTTGACAAATGTATACCTTGTGCCAAGACATCTGGTAGGGCTGGATCCATGTCGGATATCCTCAGGACCGGAGGAAGTATCTGATTCCCCGATGCAGTTTAGGTCTGTGAAGGGGAGACCTATGGGTACTCAAGATATATGAATGAAAATGGGTTCAATGGGTACACATGGATGTTTAACAGAAAGTGGGCGTGTCTGTATAGGAAACCCATAGAACATGTTTAAGCCGTTTGGTGGAAAACCACTCCTTATTGCATGCAGTATAAATCAGGTATTTTTTTTTTTCTAAAATGGTGTATTACTACTGGGGTGGATTTGACTGGAAAGCTGAGACTCTTGTGGATCCAACGAGCCATTTCACATACTGAGAACATTTTAGGGAAACTTGACTTCAGTGAATAAAATGCTCTGTTGTGACCTCCAGGATAATCACAGCTGTACAACCACAAAGTAGAGACCCATGGAATTCAGCAGACGGATGGCTTTACTAGGTATATTGACATCAGGTAGTTTTTGAGACATCCAATTGGCAAACTGCAATTCTTGTTGAAATCTCCAAATGTCAAAAGATTTGGAAAACAATTCACAGCTTGATTTTGCCTATGGTGTTTCTCAAGGTTGCAGTGTTGTAATGTGGCATTTTGGAGGGATCTTTGATCATTTCATGAAGTCTAGAGTTGTAAAAATGTTTAAAATGTATCTGTGTAAGAAATGGAATCAACCCAAACATTGCTGCAACAACTTATAAGACATTCTGGGCCCTAGTTTCGTAGACCAGCGCAGGGCGGCGCAGGGTGGCGCAGCCGGCGCAGTGCAAGTTTCGACCCGCGCAGCCTTGCGCACCGTCAGTTTGGCAGTTTGGTAGATCGCCTGCGCCAAGATGGGTGTGGCGGCGCAGCAGGGGGAGGCGTCACAGATTCAGCTTGGCGTAGCGGAAGTTTCGTGGCAAAAAGCCTAGCCGAGACTGCGCTGAAAGCTCGCCAGCTCCGACCTGGTCTACTTTCGACGCAAGGCGCAAGGCGTAAATAAAGTCCATTGATTCAATGCGAATCACAGCTGGCGGATCGGAAGTTTGGCGGACCGGCGCGCAGTGCGCACACGTCACCGAGACCTCACAGGCAGGTTTCCACAGTTCCAGGCACATTTAAATGCAATACATAATCACAACAAGCACTATTTAATGCAACTAATTGAATCAACACGTGAATTTATATCTATATAGATTGTCCCGTCACATCTGACGTCAGATCAAAGGCGGATGGCACGCGTAACGGAAACTCAGCCTCTCGGACAAAAACATCTCCCTCTCTCTCTCCTGTTTTTTATAATATGGGCATTGTTATTATTATGATACGCGTGATGTGCGTGGTGGGAGCGGCGGCGCTGCTTCTGTCATCGGGTTGTCAAGTGACGGAATTTGCACTGAACCTCCCCTAACGCATTAAAGGAGAGGAGAGGAGCTCATTTGATTGGTGAAGATCTGAATCGGCTGTATTAATCCCAGTCCACGCCTCGTCTCCTCCTCGTCTCCCACTCACGCCTTCTTCTCCTCCCTCTTTCCCACTTGCGCCGGTGGGCGAGACGGGAGGTGTGCCTGCGCGAGCCTGCGCGGTGCACGAAACTTGCAAAGTCCAGGCGGACACACCCCGTCGGCGCGGCGCAGGTGCGCTGAAAGCTGACTGCGCCTGGTCTACGAAACTAGGGCCCAATATGTTGACCATCTACTTCAATCAGAATGTTCAAAGCCCCTTTACACGTTCTGACTTATGACCAGAAAAACTTGACCCACATCGCTGAGCTGCATCTCAGATTGATCCTCATGTTCCTCAGCGTTCAGATGACACAGAGATGTAAAACAAGTTTTTTTTGTCAATTTTGAATCTTGTGATTTGAATTTTGCATTATTCTACATTCTGACAAAAGGATTTTTATTTTCACTGTAAATGTGTATCGGTTCCAAATAATGGTGTAGTATGTTTACATTTCTCCCAAAATATCCACCAAATTAATGTATGCATGTTATTTAAGATGAGCTCAAAGGTGTGACAGTTTACTGGCATGAACCCGTTGTTGTAACAGACAAAACAAAGATTGTTCATTCACTTGATTTTATTCATTTATTTTCTCATTTCCAAATGAATTTTATGTCAGTGTAGTTGTGCAGAAAAGATACAGCAGTTTCTACAGTGTATTTTTCTACCATCAAATATTTACATTTACTCGCACTTGTAATAGACCTCAACAAAACCTTTGTGCGGCAAGTTGCAACGTATTGGTTGAAACTTTGTGGTTCCTTTATCCATCGACTCATTGCATACTCCAACGACGTCATCTTTACCACGGAATCCAGAGTCAGAGTCCATAACCGTTATTTCCAAATTGTCGGTATCGACATTGTCGAAGTGATACTTCTCCCACCAAGATGGGCTGGCGTCTGAGTGAACGACCTCGGTTTTCTTGGTAACAGGGCCGACTGTCAACTGTTGGATCAAAATGGCAAAAGTTAATTATTTGATCCAAAATCATCAGAGGGAGAAAAACACGTAAGCGATCAATCCATACATGTAAGTGAGTTTTATGCAGTAAAGGATTTTAGCATGAATCCTTACTGTGTCCTGTTTCATTTATCAAATTAAGTTCTCATTGTGTCATTTTAATTTGGTGTAAATGGATTTATCATCCAAAACATCCATATGATAAACATGTATTGACTAAAGGCGATATATCCTTTTTATTTCAGCGGCACTGTTGGAAGAAATTCAATGAACTGATCAATTTAAATGTGCTGGTCTGCTGCATCTGTTGGATTATTCTTATGCAACGTCCACCATCTATTTTCAATGCGGGTTTCTTGCTAAATCATTACCATAACATAAACATGCTGCTAATATGACTATTATATTCACTACGTTTGGTTATATTTGAGAAAGACTCACCACCACATAGGGATCTGGGCGAAAGAGTCCGTCCCCTGAAAGACGCTTGCCGTAGCCCACCCACACAGTCACTTCTTTGCCGATACAGGATCCGGCTACGGTCTGGATCGTCACGATCAGCAGCAAGGAAGCCAACACAGCGACAGACTGCATCTTCAATAATGTCTTCACCCTGAGAGAGAGAGAGAGAGAGAGAAGAAAACAGAGAAAATCTGCTTCTGTTTGAAATATCCAACAAATTTTACACCTTTATAGAGCTCCAGAGAAAGGGGGAGGGGCTTCACACAGGTGAAGCCCCTCCCCCTTTCAACACGCCCATCTCTCTTTGTGTGTGTGTACATTTGCATCACTCCACACAATAATTAGTGATGTTGTCCCTAATCGAAGTAAGAATACAGTGCGTTGCAGTAGTCAAGTGTGGAGAAAATATGATGATTATTATTTATTACAGACTTTATTGTCTTTCACAGCACCATCCATCCAACAGCCAATGTCATACACACCACAGAAACAGTACATACTCATAACACACAGCAGAAAAACGATTTCAGAACAACAATACAAACAGTACGTTCACAAATGTACAACCTTTTCTACATCTGATGCGAATGACCTGGTTTTTACTGGATGTCTCCACTTTGACCACCTATGCTTTAAACTCCAAATTTACACCTTGCTTACGGACCCTCTCATTTAACATCCTCAGATAAGGAGGAGATCTTGTTAATGCTGCTTGTGCTGGGACCAGAGAGTGGAATTATCATTGTATTTGATTTAGAGTCATTCTTAATTTCATTGAAGCAGGACAGAAAACAAGAAATATCAGGAGTGCCGTGCTTGTAGGGGACATACAGTTGTGTATCATCGGACAGCAATACAAGTTGATGTTAAATACTCCCAGGAGTATTTAAGCTTTGGCTGCTCCAGTCCGGATCTCTCACTCTCCATTAATTTAGCATCATGTTTTTGTTTGGTTGGCTTTGGCCGTGTTAGTTTGGGTTACTTTATACAACACCTTCCAATCACCATTTCAACACTCATCCATCTGCTGACACACTGACTATACTGATTAACACACCTCGTAACTTTAAGTCTCTTTAGGATATTTGTTTGTTCATTAATTCATTTGTCATCTTGTGGATTAACACCATGGGCCCTAGTTTCGTGGCGCAGCGCAGGGCGGCGCAGGGTGGCGGAGCCGGTGCAATGCAAGTTTCGACCTGCGCAGCCTTGTGCACGGTCAGTTTGGCAGTTTGGTGGATCGCCTGCGCCAAGATTGGTGTGGCGGCGCAGCAGGGGGAGGCGTCACAGATTCAGCTTGGCGTAGCGGAAGTCCATCCATCCATTGTCTACCGCTTATCCTGTATTTTTAGGGTCGCGGGGGGGCTGGAGCCGATCCCAGCTGTCATTGGGCGAAGGCAGGGTACACCCTGGACAGGTCGCCAGTCTATCACAGGGCCGACATGTAGAGACAGACAACCATTCACACTCACATTCACACCTACGGGCAATTTAGAGTCACCAATTAACCTATCCCCATCCTGCATGTCTTTGGACTGTGGGAGGAAGCCGGAGAACACGGAGAGAACCCACGCTTACACGGGGAGAACATGCAAACTCCACACAGAAGGAACCTGGGCCGACCCGGGAATCGAACCCAGGACCCTCTTGCTGTGAGGCGAGAGTGCTACCCACTACACCACCGTGCAGCCCCGTAGCGGAAGTTTCGTGGCAAAAAGCCTCGCCGAGACTGCGCTGAAAGCTCGCCAGCTCCGACCTGGTCTACTTTCGGCGCAAGGCGCAAGGTGTAAATAAAGTCCATTCATTCAAGGCGAATCACAGCTGGCGGAGTGGAAGTTTGGCTGACGGCGCGCAGTGCGCACACGTCACCGAGACCTCACAGGCAGGTTTCCACAGTTCCAGGCACATTTAAATGCAATAAATAATCACAACAAACACTATTTAATGCAACCAATTGAATCAACACGTGAATTTATATCTATATAGATTGTCTCGTCACATCTGACGTCAGATCAAAGGCAGATGGCACGCGTAACGGAAACTTAGCCTCTCGGACCAAAACATCTCCCTCTCTCTCTTTTTTATAATATCGGCATTGTTATTATTATGATACGCGCGCACAGCGCGTGATGCGCGTGGTGGGAGCAGCGGCGCTGCTTCTGTCATCGGGTTGTCAAGTGACGGAACTTGCACTGAACCTCCCCTAACGCATTAAAGGTGAGGAGAGGAGCTCATTTGATTGGTGAAGATTTGAATCGGCTGTATTAATCCCAGTCCACGCCTCGTCTCCTCCTCGTCTCCCACTCACGCCTTCTTCTCCTCCCTCTTTCCCACTTGCGCGGGTGGGCGAGACGGGAGGTGTGCCTGCGCAAGCCTGCGCGGTGCACGAAACTTGCAAAGTCCAGGCGGACACACCCCGTCGGCGTGGCGCAGGTGCGCTGAGAGCTGACTGCGCCTGGTCTACGAAACTAGGGCCCCATGTCTCTCCCACACTATCAGCAATAAACCCCTGAAGGGGAAAGAAACAGACTTGTTTTCAAAGGTGGTTTTTGTAAACATTTGACTCCACAATACAAAAACAAACCTACGTCCCTACATCCTGGAACATCACTTGAATGTTTAAATGTAGTTATTTCATAATGATTTTCTTCCTGTTTTTGGAATGGTGAAAACCACTACACATATTTACAACAATGAGACTCCTGGTCTTGTTTAATCAACACTACACAGAAAGACACAGCAATGTCAAACAGTAAACCACTATTAACCACCCAGATATTCAGGAGCATTGACTTTTTCCAATATGCTGCTGGCATGTGCACTGATGTTTATCATTATAGTAGATTACATACTATGAATACATATATATTAATGTCATTCATTGATGGAGTAGGCTGAACAAACAATCTGAATGACTGCTTATACCCACGTTTTAATTTAAATATACAACTTGAGAGAAGCTAAGGAATATTCCACAAACCATAGTTTTTGAGACCAGTATTTATGTTCTGTGCTTTTTAAAAGAAAAAAAAAGGTGACACCTTTTAGATGGAAATATGTCAGTGAATGTGTCCTCAGTCCCAAAAAGAATGAAAGCTGGTGTGAACATTAGTATGGGCCCTTCAGCATTTCGATATTAGTGACCTGGAGCTGATGTGGACGGGGAGAGAGAAGGTCCTGCTATCCTATGTGTAAATAGTATATAATATATACATACTGTATATTTGGAAATGTTTATTCTAGAATGCTTGTGCGTGCAAGTATACACAATTCAAATTGATCTTTGTTTTTCCTGTGGGGAAATCCACAGCAAACAAGGAGTTTCAACTGGCCTGGAAAACAAACTGTTTTAACAATACAGGCCCATATTTTTTCATGCAGATAAGTCAATATCTTTCTGTGGAAATCTAAGAATATTTAAGCCAAAGACAGTTCACCTAATAATTGAAGAAAAGGAGAAGCACCATGAAGAGGGAAAAAGCCAGCCAGATTGATTGACATTCTGTCTGCTCTGTTTCAGCGAGTAGTGGAATCAATGGTCTCGCTCGGCTAATCATGACAACCCCCCCACCTCCTTCTCGTTCACTGTTTCCATCTGTCTAAAACATATCTTCACAGTCACACCATCTTCCTAAAGCAAACCTTCCTCTTCCTCTGTTTTCATGATGGTACATCATGAGCTGAGGAGTTGATCTTTTTAGCGGAATCCTTTTTTGTCAAACAGATCCTCAAATGGTGCAGATATCTGGACGATGTGTCCTGCTCCTTTCAGGGGAAACTGTCGCAATGTGTTTCATCCAAATGGTTGTAATCCTGGTTTCAAATTCTCCCTGGAGCATGATCTGCAACAAGGATCCTTGATCCTTGACATGGGTGATGTTGGGACTTTGAAAATGTATTAACTCTGAAAATCATGAGCGTATTCTAGTCCTGCTCAATCTGTTGAGTGTCCTGAAATGACTTCTGTTGTGATGACACTATAAATAAAACTGCATTGAATTGATATGTGGATTCAATTAAATAAAGGGAGCCTTATTACCACCATTATTATACGGTTCTTCTTTCTCTCAATGCCCACCCTTTCTTGCACCCATGGCTTACATAAAATACTATTTTATAGACTGAAACACGTATGCCATTTTAATAATAAAGTTTAAAAAAGGCCCACGGAGAGCCTCAGAATGGGGTTATGCAACTCAATTCACAGATGAGGCTTACAATATTGCTAGAGATGACCTATTGAAACAGTGTTAAAAAAGAAAAATGTTACTCGGTGTCTTGTATTACAATGTACACTCCCGACGCTCACATTGTTCAGATCCTGGAACCTTTGCATATCCTGACCACAGACCAACCCTCACCCAACACATAAAGGACCCACATCTCTTGGTCTATGAAAGGAACCTGATCTTATGGCTAACACATTACAAAATCATAAATATGTCCTCCTGACTCCCCTTAAACAAGGAAACCATCCACACTATGTACAACTGTGTCCAATGCCGTACTACTTGCATGCATTGAGGCATGAGTGACATTCCTACATTCACTTGCTAGCTGTACTCTGACCCAAAGCTCACTTTATAACAAGAGTTTGTCACACTCAAGTCTGGGGCTAATAACAAAGACATTGTTAAAACAGAGAAAACACAAACACACAGAGATTAGGAGGATTAGGCTTGACAAATGTATACCTTGTGCCAAGACATCTGGTAGGGCTGGATCCATGTCGGATATCCTCAGGACCGGAGGAAGTATCTGATTCCCCGATGCAGTTTATGTATGTGAAGGGGAGACCCATGGGTACTCAAGATATACGAATGAAAAAGGATTCAATGGGTACACATAGGTGTTTAACAGAAAGTGGGCGTGTCTGTAGAGGGAACTCATAGAACATGTTTAAGCCGTTTGGGGGAAAACCACTCCTTATTGCATGCAGTATAAATCAGGTATTTTTTTTTTCTAAAATGGTGTATTACTACTGGGGTGGATTTGACTGGAAAGCTGAGACTCTTGTGGATCCAACGAGCCATTTCACATACTGAGAACGTTTTTGGGAAACTTGACTTCAGTGAATAAAATGCTCTGTTGTGACCTCCAGGATAATCACAGCTGTACAACCACAAAGTAGAGACCCACGGAATTCAGCGGACGGATGGCTTTACTAGGTATATTGACATCAGGTAGTTTTTGAGACATCCAATTGTCAAACTGCAATTCTTGTTGAAATCTCCAAATGTCAAAAGATTTGGAAACCAATTCACAGCTTGATTTTGCATATGGTGTTTCTCAAGGTCGCATTGTTGTAATGTGGCATTTTGGAGGGATTTTTGATCATTTCATGAAGTCTAGAGTTGTAAAAATGTTTAAAATATATCTGTGTAAGAAATGGAATCAACCCAAACATTGCTGCAACAACTTATAAGACATAATATGTTCACCATCTACTTCAATCAGAATGTTCAAAGCCCCTTTACACGTTCTGACTTATGACCAGAAAAACTTGACCCACATCGCTGAGCTGCATCTCAGATTGATCCTCATGTTCCTCAGCGTTCAGATGAAGTAGATCACTTCTATGTGGCCTCTACTGTTAACCTGCTGTCTCCCCCTAAATATCCCCCGTCTCCCCCTAACAAGACAAACGTGCCTATGCAGTTCACTTAGGGTTTTTTCACTTCCTTGTGGGCTTTCTGCACTCCTTATGCCCGCTTATACACAGTAAGTATAGGTGCATTGATATAGATATAGATAGAGATGAGGAGATGAGGACACAGTTATAAAGTAGAAGGGAAGGGGGCAGAGGGTAATTGAAGACAAATGACTGTGTGTACAGCAAGTGAGAATGAGTAAGCGCAAGGTGGATGAAGTGACGGAGAGCAGAGTGAGGAAGAGTGAAGTGTCCCCTCAACAACCGTCTAACCCCTGGCCCCTGTAACGAGCCGCTGAGTGTCTAAACGTCATTCGGCTAACGAGTTATGGCCCTGTTGACACTAAATGGCAGTCAATGGACAGATAGATGGCCCACTGGGAATGGATGAAGTCAATGGGCAGTGGGAGAGTAAGGTCCATATTGCATTAATGGGTGCAATACAATATACTAAATGGTATTTAGCAGACACTTTTATCCAAAATGACTTGAAGTACCTCATTGAGTGCTTTTATTTTTAGAAAGGGTGGCCCCGTTGGAAATCGCAGTCCCTTATGCCGAAAGCCTCTGAGACTTGGAGTACTTAACGAGATTCAGGGGTCAGATGCTCTGACTTCACAGTCTTTAGGCA
The DNA here is from genome assembly GCF_963514095.1 of Eutrigla gurnardus. Taxonomy (NCBI): domain Eukaryota; kingdom Metazoa; phylum Chordata; class Actinopteri; order Perciformes; family Triglidae; genus Eutrigla; species Eutrigla gurnardus. Next base: position 22,492,116 of record NC_139936.1, read on the forward strand.
ACTACGCCCAGAGTTCTGACAAACAATCGATGAAACTTTTTTCATTGCTTTTTGCTATTTTACATAATAAACATTTAAAACTTCACTTTTCCAAACTTTAATTAAACCGAAGGAACATGCTACACGGTGATAGCACTGGGTGATGCTCATGCCTGCACACTGAAATGCCTCTGCACATGAGGCTGCATATCATTTGATGTTTTGCTGCAGTCACCTTGAGATGGTTGCTGCGTCCAACATCGGCAAATGCAGGTTAACTTACTGGTTCACTGTTGGATCACCAGGTTTCTGTTGCTTTACTTTTTTTTAAAGACAAAAGGCAACACAAAATAATTTTAACTCAATTAGGATGAAAAGACTGAGATTTACGATAAAGGACTGATAAGTAGAGATTGAACTTTGTCACTCCGCTGTTCCTCTTCTTTTGAACTGAATTTACCACGGCACAATAAATGGCTTTGTGCATTGCCTTAGTTTTTGGATAAAAAATTCTGCCAATGACGCTGGGAACCAGTTGAACTCATTTTGTTTCTATGGGCCCTAGTTTCGTGGCGCAGCGCAGGGCGGCGCAGGGTGGCGGAGCCGGCGCAATGCAAGTTTCGACACGCGCAGCCTTGCGCACCGTCAGTTTGGCAGTTTGGTGGATCGCCTGCGCCAAGATGGGTGTGGCCAGGGGGAGGCGTCACAGATGCAGCTTGGCGTAGCGGAAGTTTCGTGGCAAAAAGCCTCGCCGAGACTGCGCTGAAAGCCCGCCAGCTCCAACCTGGTCTACTTTCGGCGCAAGGCGTAAATAAAGTCCATTCATTCAATGCGAATCACAGCTGGCGGAGTGGAAGTTTGGCTGACGGCGCACAGTGCGCACACGTCACCAAGACCTCACAGGCAGGTTTCCACAGTTCCAGGCATATTTAAATGCAATACATAATCACAACAAACACTATTTAATGCAACTAATTGAATCAACACGTGAATTTATATCTATATAGATTGTCCCGTCACATCTGACATCAGATCAAAGGCGGATGGCACGCGTAACGGAAACTCAGCCTCTTGGACCGAAACATCTCCCTCTCTCTCTCCTGTTTTTTATAATATGGGCATTGTTATTATTATGATACGGGCGCACAGCGCATGATGAGCGTGGTGGGAGCAGCGGCGCTGCTTCTGTCATCGGGTTGTCAAGTGACGGAACTTGCACTGAACCTCCCCAAACGCATTAAAGGAGAGGAGAGGAGCTCATTTGATTGGTGAAGATCTGAATCGGCTGTATTAATCCCAGTCCACGCCTCGTCTCCTCCTCGTCTCCCACTCACGCCTTCTTCTCCTCCCTCTTTCCCACTTGCGCGGGTGGGCGAGACGGGAGATGTGCCTGCGCGAGCCTGCGCGGTGCACGAAACTTGCAAAGTCCAGGCGGACACACCCCGTCGGCGCGGCGCAGGTGCGCTGAAAGCTGACTGCGCCTGGTCTACGAAACTAGGGCCCTATATGTCTGTCTAAAAATGAGACAATGAGTTAAAGCCCAGGGGAGTGAGAGGCATCTGAGGGGAGAAATCAGTGGTTAAACAGTATCAATTGTCCTTATGTTGTGTGAAAAGCATTGCAAGGTTACAAGGTTCCATGTCTTCTGTCTGTTTAACAGAAAGAGGAGACTCGACTCATTTGTAGTGTGCATGCTGAGAAAGGTGATCTGACTATCTGAAAATCTAGCTTCATTGGAGATCAGATGTTGGCCATTTCTCACAATGGAAATACACCCTGATGCAACATTCATGCTAATTCCTGTCAATATTAGTGAAAAGGGACTATATTAATTGCTTGATTCTAATTCTAATATTTGCTTGATTCCAGCATGTTTTTACGACGGCGTATTAGGGCCACTGTAAGGGGGGCGAAAAAAGCAGAGAGAGGTGGGCAATATTATGAGAAAAAGTCGCAAATTTGCTAGTTTTAAAGTGGCAAATTTGCTAGTTTATTAGGATGCTAACAACCGGCATTTATGCTAGCTAACTTCCCATGAATGGTGCTTTTATCTTTCTAATTAATCCATCCCAACGTGTGTCAACGCTTTGCTAAGGTCCTTAGGGTGATGGCTGTTGATGGTTATTGTTGGTTAATTTTATATGGGCCAAATTGTCATCTTATGTGTGTTTGTTGATTGGGTGGTTTGGCTAAGCTAGCGGTAGCTTTCACTTGTTGTCATAGCTAGCATAAATGCCGGTTGTTAGCATCGTAATAAACTAGCAAATTTGCCACTTTAAAACTAGCAAATTTGCAACTTTTTTCTCCGAATATTGCCCACCTCTCTCGGCTCCATTTTTTTGTTCCCCATGGCCCTAATACGCCGTTGTATGTTTTAGTGCCATTTTAGGAGTTTTAAGCATATTTTGATGATTATTAGGATAATCCTGTGAATCACAATGATTTGGAGCGGTTTAATCATGATATGACGTGTTCATAACATCCATCATGAAGTCCTCTCATCAGATTCCCCACTTCTGCTTAAACAATCATGCACGCCCTCCTCCCAACTTTCTTGCCTGTTTTGCTTTTTACCATCTCCTCTTCATGGTGCACTGCTGTTTCCTCCCTTTTTATCTTCATCACCTTAATAATCTCCTCCTGCTGTTGCATCCTCTTCTCCTTCGTTGCCTCCTTCATGACTTCCCTCTTCCTCTCCTCTCTGTCCTCCTGCACTCCTGCCTCCCAACTGCCTGCCAACTTCTTTCCTGTTAGCCAGCTTCGGAGCCAAGGGCGGATCTACAGGAGTCAAAGATGTCAGGACGTGGCAGATCTTTTCAATGCCACAAATACACAGAGGACACTGTGTGGCCATGCCAAAATCAATCTGACTTCCATTCATCACCTAGCCTGTCTGTACAGGGCTTTGGAGATGCCTTGTCTCTCTCAAGGTCCCAATGATTGTCTCTAACAGTTTGTCTTAAAACATTTACATTATCCTCACTGTACCACTGTGTCATTGACTTTAAACTCCATAGCTTAAAGGAGCATTCCACACCGTCACCATGCAAGATAATACTGTACCGCCTGTAGTCTCCCAGAGCTCTACGATAGAACCTCAGATTAGTACAGAGACCCAACCAACCGACTGTCTGTGGTACAAACAACAAGGCCACTGGCATATTTTTGTCTAGATAACGTTTTACCATAGCCTACCTATGCAGTCCATTCAAACTACATTCAGAAAACAAGCACTTTAAAAGTTGTTTGCTTGTCGTCTTGCAGACAGACTTAACAAACCAGGACTTTGGACTTTTTAACAATCGTCATGTAGTTACTTCAGCAACCCTTTAATCGGTTAATTCCAATTAAAGCAACAAAATAGTTTACTTGGGTTCCATATTGCTGTGGTAAACCAGCCTAAGTGTGTCTTGTTATTCACAGTGAATACAACTCAATGAGATTCACCGAGCACCTCTGGGTGATGTGATGAACTTAGACAGGACAGTGTTTTATGAGCCAGTGTATCTGGGACTTCACAACATGTACAAAGCAGCGATAGTGGTTATTTACGCCATGATTGATGGAACATTATTGGTGTCCACATGGAGGTAAAATAATTCTACCACAAATCCCAAATTGTCAGGTAGATGTTTCCGTTTAGGCATCTACGTTTTAATTTATCGTCTACATGCAGTTTACTGTCTTTTGCTGCAGAGTTCACTGAACCACACAGAGAAACACATACCGGACACATGGCCTTCAGTGTCCTCCCTAATGGCAGTAATGTGGTCATCATGAATACATGCCACATGCTCTAAAAGGCCCCAGAGTTCAAACAACATTTTAAAACGTACATTGATCAAAATGAAAAACACTTTATTTTCTACTACTACACTTTATTCCACCTCTTTGGTATTTCCTCTCTACCCCATACTATCCAACACCGATAAAGAGGAAATAGTGACATCATCATTATCCCCCCCCCCCCCCCCCCCAACACACACACACACAAATGATTCATAGCAACAAAAGAGCCTTTTACTGTATAGAGATTGTTATCACTTGATGCATTAATCTCTCTTTACGTTACGACTCCATCTTTCATATCTTTGGAAAGAGCAATCACTCTTTCGACTATCTAAAGTTGAGCAAATAGGGAAGACAAAGGAAGCCTGTGTTTTATACAGGAATAGAGAGAGTTTAAATGCCGGTACAACAATAATGGGAACTAGTCAGCTGCCATCGAAGGCATTGCCTTGTAGTTTTATCTCTGGGAGGAGGTGTGGCAGATTCAACTGAATAGGTTTTAAAAAGACTCATTAGTGGGCAGGTAATGAAAGAACCACCTTGAAACATGACAGATGCATATCAAACTCCTTCATTAAACTCACGTCATGCAAACTCTGTAAATGACTGCCTCATCACTTCTATAATTATAGTATAATTAGAGAAAAACAAATTGCAATGTGATGGTGAATTATGGGTTGTTTAATGGTGTCAGAAAAATGCACACTGGGACCTCATTCTATTTCTATTACCACTATTTTCCTCAGGTGCACATTTTACATACTGTCAAATTTCGCACAGTGATTGGTACCTTTTCAATATTCCATGTGTTTAGTTTAGCTCGGAAAATGTATGTCACACTAGGATACATATCGAAGCACTCCCCATCCTGATATGGGAACAGACCCGGGTTTCTAGACCCTTCTGGGAGTCAGCTGCAGTGGAGCGAATGAACAGTGCAAAGTTAAGCTTGTACATTTGTAGTCACACAGCAAATGACTTCACATAAACAATTTCAAGCAGGACTTGGTTCAAATTTGTTTTTCAATGTGTGGTATAATATATTCCATATTGATTACCATCCTGCTTACTTGCATAATTACACATCCTTTCCTCTACTTTGAAACCCAGACATGTTGCACCACAGTGTAATTCCTCAAACGACTTCAGCTTTTTATGTTGCTGAAAGGAAAACACAAAATACGAGAAACGTATAAAAGCTGTGAAGTAAGTGACTCAAGACAAGTTTGCGAAATACTATTTATGTGCTGGATCTCTGCATCTCCATGGTGATGATACAGGACATTGATCGGGGAATCTATAATGTGATGACGTTGCCACGGAGATGACCCTTAGTCACCTCAAGGTCCCCCAAACTGCTGATCGAGGAATGAGTCTGCATGTTTGTAAGCACAGACACACATACTCAGATAAATACATAAGTATGCATGCATTGAAATACTGCTTTAATTATGTTTTGGTATTCAGATTAATAACTCAAAATCCAGTTATCATTGACAGGATGTGTCCTGCTTCAAGTCATTATGTTTGGTTGCTGCTTCAAATTCGTTTAGTGTCTCACTTGTTATTCTTTCCCGTGTTATTTTGACCAAATAACAAAACTCTATTTTAGTTCTTCTCCAGTGTGAGAACATGAAGAAGCTTATGATTACAATCTCACAAATGTTGAAATTGCTTAATCATTTAGCCTGAAGGCAGTTCAATACACTCTCTCTCTCTCTCTCTCTCTCTCTCTCTCTCTCTCTCTCTCTCTCTCTCTCTCTCTCTCTCTGTCACACACACACAGAACACACACACACACACACACACACACACAAAACACAAAGATGAAATAATTATCAATTTCACATCTCTCTCCCTCTCTCCCCCCCCTCTCTCTCTCACTCTCACTCTCACTCTCCCCCCTCTCTCTCTCTCTCTCCCCCCCCCCTCTCTCTCTCCCCATCTCTCTCTCTCCGTCCCCCCCTCTCTCTCTCTCTCTCTCTGTCTCTCTCACCCCCCCCCCCTCCCTCTCTCTCAGAACGAGATTACATTACAGCGTCTTTTTGATGTCTGCCCGGGAGGTTGAGTCCAAGGGTTTGGGAAAGTTTTTATGATGTACTCCTTGAAAGTTTGGATTCAAACTCATGCAGATGCAGAATACAAGCTCTATTTTCCCGTGATGACTTTGCAAAGTGATTCACATCAAAACGCCGTCCCTCTGCTCAGAAAAATATTCTGCCCTCCCATCTAAATGGAAATGTATCTCAATCACCACAGCTCTTTTCTTCCATAGCATTTCATCTTTTTTTCTGTTACTTTCATTTCCTCTGCCTGGGTCTTCCTCAACAAGCCTGTGACATATTTCCATCAAAAGGCCTTGTAGCATCTGTGTGTGCTTTCCTCAATAACCATTTGTTCAAAGTGAGCATAAAAACAGCTCACTAACAACTTTCTTTTGTGCCAGAAAATTCAAAAATTATGCTGACCGCAGATTATTAAGGCAAATGGATTCATCTTGTTTTTAGTCGAGCTGCTGCTGCTTCAAGAGGCTGCCTGGTTACTTAAAAGCTGCTGCACTAGATACGGAAATCTGGCACAATAACAAATAACAGAGATTTTTTATTTGAATAAAATTATGTTAAGTGTCTCTCACTGAGGGATGTAACACTCTGATAATTGAGCCTATGGCCAAATGAGGAAAGTATTGCAATAGAAATACTTTTGTAGTAAACTCGGCCACATTATTGGAAAAGATTATTTTGATATATAATAATAATATATATATATATATATATATATATATATATATATATATATATATATATATATATATATATATATATCCATCCATCCATCCATTTTCTACCGCATATCCTGTATTTAGGGTCACGGGGGGGCTGGAGCCGATCCCAGCTGTCATTGGGCGAAGGCAGGGTACACCCTGGACAGGACGCCAGTCTATCACAGGGCAATAATATATATATATATATATATATATATATATATATATATATTGTTAAATAGATGTCCATCTAAAAGGGTTGAAAATGTTTTTTTTTTGTTGTTTATTAAATCAGTCTTCCATTGCAAAATGTTTTAATAGAATTATTAGAAGAATTTATTTTTCCTTCCTTTATATAAAGTACTTAATAATCAAGGAAAAATGTTTGTGTCAATATTTTTAATGGTTTATTACTGAGACTTTTCTCAATTGCAGCTGTAAATTGAAAACATTTGAAAACATAGTATTAATGATGTCTATAAAAATGAATACCATGTAAACAGACTCTGTCTTAGTGCTTCTACATATCAGCAGGCTAAAGGGACACAAGTGTTTAATATTTTGTGTCAGTCTGGATCAGATTCACCTTGTCCGAATACAAATTGACTAAGCTATTTTCACGGGTGTCCAACACAAACCTCATATCTCCATCCGTCACTTTCGATTTTCATTAGCTTAATAACCAAATTTCCATTCACCTGCAGGAAATATATAATTTGTAGAATATAAATGGAGCCCAGATTTGGCATTTCAAGAGCAAAAATCAAAGAAGTAAAAAAGGGATGATTGCATTTCTCCGTGCTGGATATATGAGGTTTTGCCGGTACACTGGAGGTTTTACATTCTGAAGTGTCCTCGTTGCACTGATGTAATGGGATCACAGAGGTCGGGGCCCTGGAGGGCCCTGCAGGCACGCTCTGTCTTCTTAACCAAACACCCTGGAATACATCCTGTTCTCTAGTTAGAAATGACATACTGGCTGGATGACTTATCTACATTTGAGCACATTTAAACAACACACACGTGCACACACTCGCACGACTAGTTAAACATTGTGTAGTCACTTGAGAGCATATTTGCATGCATATGCACACCGAAACACGCAGTCACTCTCATTCAAGCACAACGGCGCCGAGAAGCAGCTATTACAGAGCTGCCAATACAGTGCAGCTTTAACAGGGATGCCGTTTCACTGTTACAGAAACCACACATCAAAACAACGTTCCATCAGCTGATCGTTAACAGACGGGGAAGTTCACAAGAGGAAACTGGGCTGCTTTCTAACAGACCCTAGGCCAAAGTGAAAATATACAATGTTTAGACACTTTCTCTTCCAAAAATGGATTTAATTGAGGTACAATTATATATTTCTCAATTTCACAGTACAATTGCTCGATATTACTGTGTCAGTGTTTGACGTACAGTATGTTGTAGGGGTGTGAATCTTTGGCTTTACAGCGATCCGATTCAATTAACGATACATTAGTTTTCGATTCAAGGACATTTTTTTTTTGTAACGATTCGATTTGATTCTGTAAACCACGATTCGATTCAGTAACTTGTAACCAAAAGTCTATATCCATGAAATAAACATACAATAATGCGAGTAAGACTATCTGTATTCTTCTGAAAGGTTAAAAAATAACATATTTATTCTATAAAAAAGTAGTCCTGCATAATATTTTATGCTGAATACAAAAATGTAATGCTCAGTTATTTTTAACATTTTCAGTAGACTACATGCTGGCAGGGGAGAGTGTGTCTTAAACGCATTAAAACATTAATCATAAGTAAGAATCACGATTCATACGATTAAACGCATTTACTTTAATTATTGGTGAAGCCAAAACGATTCATTCTATTTATTTATTTTAGCAGATCAATTTAGTTGAATCTATAGGACTGACAATCGATTCATCGATTAATCGAATGAATCGTTACACCTCTAGTATGTTGTACTTGATAAACATGAAGTGTTCATGCCCGTAAACCGCTTTAAGTCTAAGTGCTTTTTGAAAAGCAACGCCACACCAGCTGAAAATGTCATGTAAAGGTACACTCCAGGTGCAAAAGATGTGAAGCTTTCAGAACTTACCACACCGGGTCAGTCATCTTAGAAAATGTGTAAATATGTGAATATTTCAGCACATGTAGTGCACACATACATTAATAAAGTACTAAAGTGTATGCTTATGTACATGTTTGAATCAATCTTCTTGAGAATAATGATGAATTAAAAGAACTGAAAAGCATTAAACAAAGTAAATATAGGGATCACATTCACAGAACTGAGGGTTCAATGTAAGACTTCTTTTGTAAATTTAACAAATAATGTTGGTTGACTCCAGTGAGGCTAACTGTTATGTCACAAGGAGATGTCCCACCTCAACTGTGCATCACTTTAAAAGGTAGGAAATGTACAACCTACAGGGAAAATCCCTTTTCTTATACGAATTAGATAATATATTGTGTTGTAAATCTTGTTCAAACAAGATTACCAAATGTTAGAGCACAGCCTGGGTAATCAGAGACTGTTTAATTTGTAACTATGCAAATGTATTTGGAAAATATAAATAACCTGAAGCTGTTTACTCAGAGTAGTCTGCATACTGGTGTGTATGTAGATTAAATGGGTGACACTTAAGAGCAAAGGGCCACATGCAAGCAGGATACATATATCTCTCTCTCAGGAAATGACTCTTGTTCTTATTACTTGTGCAGGAGTGAAGGCAACAGTAATGATAACAGAACAACTGGAATTGTTATTAAGTATTTTTCCCTCCTCTTTCTCACGTACACCCATCCCTTCTCTCTCTTGTGCCAATAAAGTCCTACATGCTTTCCTGGTCCACTAACTTATCTTGTTGCAGATTCAGCGCCCAGGGTCAATTTCCCTCCAAATGAGAGCATTATCTGCAGCAAGCTGTCCCTGATATAAACCAGCGTCCCTGCCGGCTTCATTTGTTTCAGGCAGACAAACACGGCTAAAAACTCTCTGTGTATTGTGTTGTCACTGCCTGATTGCTCTATCAGACTCCTCCTTTCTTTATTTTGGTCTGAGGCATGATAAGGAACAACCAACAGACTGGAAGATGCCTTTGCTCATGTTTAAACAATTCGGAGAGCGTGGAAGAAGTGAAGGATTTAGGGAGTTTGAGGGTGCAAAAGAGGAGGAGAGGGTCCCACGGGAGGAAAGTGCAGTAGTATGTTGACAAAATGATGTAGAAAAAACGCTTTTAATATAAGGGGCTTTTTCTTTTTGGTCAATAAATGTTGAAGAAAAGACAGAGTGGGATTGGTAAGAACGGGGCTTTTAAAATAAATTCTTACCGGTAGATTCAGCTTGTTTTCCCTGGGTGCAATAGTTGTAAAAACAGACTTGTGTAGTGTCTGTAGCCTGTACCAATAGGCCGTGTTGGGCTCCAACCATGACATACTGTTTTAAAGGGATACAGTTGCATTCATATAAAGTTTGGGGACCTGCTAGAGACAGAGAGGAAGGTCAAAATCGATACAGAGGAGGCTGGGTAATCCTGACTTTTTGTCCCTTGAACTAGTCGAGTTCCAAAAACCTTCCATCCTACACCTCCCACAGTGCAACTCCATACGACATGTTGCCAGATCCTCCCTGCCTGGTAAACATCCCGTAAGCCTAATTTACGTCTATAACACAGTTGCTATATAACACAGTTGCTATACACAGTATTCTGTTGCTATTGTTTCAGTTTGAATTCCTAGTATGTAAAACTAAGCAGATATTGGTTTTGCTTTTTAATACTCAATACTATGAAATTCCCTTTATGACTTGAGGAGTGCCCCTTTAAGATGGGAGGGAGATAACGTTGAGAGCCTACTTGATACTATGATTTTTGATTCGCTTCCATCCAACTTTTCTAACTAGATAGTTAAAAACAAAAATGTTTGGATGGAAACACCGCCTTTAAGGAGTGTGGGTAATTCCTGGGATGTCCCATTGCGTAGATAGAGCGTAATGAGTGTGCGGTGATGATGCTCTGAAAGCAGAGAGGTGTTGGTGATCAGAGCAGTAGAGTTGGTGGGAAATTAACAGTGCAGGTTTCAGTTGGTCTCTGAATAAATACTGGAACTCCTCAGGACCCAAGTCAAGTTCCCGCCTTGCTTCCCAACTGCTGGGTGATGTCAAGGTGGTTCGACCCAATTCAAGCATCAACTCCGGCTCCCCCGTTCCTGGAAGCAGGATTGGTTCACCCCGTTGCATCATAACTTTTACAAATAAAATATAGTCTCCTTATATATTAATCAACCATCTTAAACTGCGTATCTGTTTCATCAGCCTTCACAACACTCTTACAACCATGTGAAGTAGAGCGAGAGGTGAAATGATCTGAGATTAACTGACGCTCCTTCGCCAACGATTGCATCACTTTAATGACTAGTCATTGAAATTAACAACATTGATTTAGGTCTAGTTGCAAAGCCAAACACAACAGCACTGCTGCATGGCATGTAATTAACAGAACAAGACAAATTGTCAATTGCAATTATTTGTATGGCAATTAATCTCAAACTAAATACCATGATCTTGACAGCTGTAACCAACCGGTTACCTACGGCACCTAGTTCAGAACCAGACAGGAATAACAAACACCCAAATCAATGAAAGCAAGACGTTTGGTGCATTCTTCTGCTTGACGATCATTGAGGGGGGAAGTGAACGCAGGGACAGATGGAACAAACTAACTTGCAGTTAAACTTGAGGATTATTAGTTTCAGTCTGAGCTGTAGCCTGCTGGGAGGCTGTGAAGAGCAGTTTTGCTATGTGAACACAATCTATCCCTCTCATCACCCTCCACAGCCTGTTCACACGGCTGATATTCTAAGAAATATGAAAACGCAACTGAGGAGCAACAGTGCGTTTCACTTTCAAGTTGTATCCAACACTAAAAAAATATCATGCAAAATATGCTTTTTCAAAAAGTATAACTGAAGCCAGACAGCTGAATGTATTATTATTAATATTAAATGATTTACTTCAGGCAAGGGTTTGTGTCCCCAAAATGTAAAATATTCTTCTCAAAACACAGCTGGAATTCAGTTAAAAAAAACTAGCAAGCTATTTATTATAAAACAAAAATGGAAAAATATTGTTTCATTAAACTAAACAAGCTGAAAGAAAATAAATAAATAAAAGTGTTGGGAGAGAGTGAGGGAGGGGCAGAAGATAAAGATGAACATGTCTACATACTGAAATGTCTATTACTCCTCAGGATTAGCTATATTTGTATTTGAATATAGATATAGACAACTCAGTTAATTTGTTCAAACAGGTGTCATGGTACACTGACTACAGTAAAGGCAGAGACAAAACAAATAATAACACTAACCCCACACCCCCAGAGTCCACTGCCTGCTGCACATATGCAAACTAAAGCACACACACAAGGATTTATTCACTTCTACATGTGGACAACCGCAGCATGAGGCAGTATAGAGCCAGAGATACGGATGCAAAGGAAGCAGGGAAAATGACAATGGCATGAGGTAAACATTTCTGGTTTGGTATGAGCAATCAGTGTGAATGTTAACGTCAACTCCACTTAAGGTGTGTTCACACCAAAAGTGAAGCAAATTGGAAACCATGGTCAGACTTGCATCCTCTGCTCTGCAATAGTGTGTGCTGTTCTCACATAAATGACAAATGCCAGGGCTAAATGGTATGGGTTGAGCTTGGTGCTTTACTGGCAACGCACTAAACCCTGAAGTCCAGCCTGGTAAATGGTGGGCCCACAAGGCGGGCTACATGCCATCATGGCTGAGCCATGGGTGTTCGCCAGCAAGCTTACCTTCCAGTCTCAGAAGGAGGACCTGGTATGCTTAATACGAGGTCAGGTGGCTTTTTGTCAAACTTGCCAGTCCTAAAGGGTTTGGGAATGGCTCTTGGTCTGACCTGACCCTTAAAGAGAGCGGATGCCTCCCTGCAGAGACATTCCTGGCACGTCCAACTAAGGAGATCACAGGGCAGACCCAGAACAAGATGGAGGGATTACAAATAGCTACTTTGCTTGGCCCGTTCTGCAGTTCTTTTTGAGACTGCTACATGATGGCACTTAAGCAACTAAGTCTTATGGAGTATAGGGGAAAAAACAATCTCTTCAGATCTAACTTTTTACATTTACAATTGTATCTCCACAAAATCTGTGATAATCTTTTTTTAATATTGTTCAATTAAGCAGATGGTTTATTTTCCGACTGTTTTTTTTGGCCATGATCACACACAGCTGTGGTGGTTGATGCCTGCTTGGCTCCACTGTTTGGTCTTTGGCTTTGGTTTGACAGCTGAAAACCCAGTCCAAGCTGGGAAATCTCCTCTCAAAGTGGGACACAGCACATGCACGACTTTGTGGATGTTCTAGTGGTAACATACGGGCACGTCACTCTGAATCCGTAGAATACCTTTCGGACCTAAGACATGTCTTTACACTGAAATTTGATTATGTAGTAGAGGATGGAAGCTAGAGGCGTGGGGCTATGCCATTAACTGCAAAGTTGTCATATGTCGAGTAATAATAAAAAATTAAAAAGGGAAAGACAGTGACAAAAGCAAGGACAATGATTGATGAAACAAAAGAATGGATGCAAGAGAAGAGAGTTGTGTCAAGGAATAGGGAAGCAAAAGAGCAGTGAGAACAAACAAATATGGGAAAATGGATAAATGCGCTTAAAGGGAGGTGAGAGCAAAAAGCATGGGGTAAACATCTAGTGTCAGGAAAAGGACAAAAGGAAGTGGGGAGCAAGAGAAATTGTGTGAAGGCAGAGGGGAGGAAGGATAGAGGAAAAAAGTACCGGTAATAAAAAGATGAGGCAGCAGAAAATTGAAGGCAGGGAAGGGAGGAGGGAAGGGAGGCTGGATGGATGAGGTGTAAAACAGGTGAAAAAGCAGAAAAGAGGAGATGAAGGATTAGAATGAAATTGAGTGAAAGGAGCTGGAGGAGGGAATGTAATAAGCAGATATATTGACACTGAAAAAAATAACAGAAAAGATAAATATTTGGGTTGGAGGAAGACAGTGAATGAGTGAAGATGGACAGAAGAAGAGGAGTAAATGAGGAAGACAGGAAGAGCAACTGAGAGCCATGTTTCCTTTCACATTTATTTTCTGCTGAAAAAGTCAGCTTAAATTTGGCTTGACAATTGAATGGAAACATGGCTGATAAGAAATGTGTTGGAGAAAGCTTACAGATGAGCATTTCAGATAGAAAGGGGGAAGAACGGCAAGGAAAAAGATGAAGAGTAGGACAAGACTACAGGCAGACAGAAACAGAGAGAGAGAGAGAGAGAGAGAGCAAGGTATATAGCAGGACTAAGTGGTCGGAGTGTAGTCTGCCAAATACAAAATCAATAGACACCATCTCAGTCCGACCCCCTACTGCTGAATCCATCAAAAAATGTAATGATTCCCGAGTAAAAGATGCAGCAAAGCAGAACCAGAGAACCTGAGAGTGTGAGACTGTGTGTGTGTGTGTGTGTGTGTGTGTGTGTGTGTGTGTGTGTGTGTGTGTGTGTGTGTGTGTGTGTGTGTGTGTGTGTGTGTGAGCTGAAAAGCGCTTTATGCCAGAAGTCATTTCCAGGTACATAAGCTAAAACGCTGCTGCCATTTCATGGACTTGCAATTAGGGTTTTACTAGAATTGCAAACGCAATACCAATACCACGATTTTGATACCATGGGGAAAAAACGACGACAAATCTGAGGCAGAATGTTTTAATAAAGATTGGAACAACTCAAACAGGGCTGCACGGTGGTGTAGTGGGTAGCACTGTTGCCTCACAGCAAGAGGGTCCTGGGTTTCATTCCCGAGTCGGGTTCGGGTTCCTTCTGTGTGGAGTTTGCATGTTCTCCTCGTGTAAGCGTGGGTTCTCTCCGGGTTCTCCGGCTTCCTCCCACAGTCCAAAGACATGCAGGATGGGGATAGGTTAATTGATGACTCTAAATTACCCGTAGGTGTGAATGTGAGTGTGAATGGTTGTCTGTCTCTACATGTCGGCCCTGCGATAGACTGGCGTCCTGTCCAGGGTGTACCCTGCCTTCGCCCAATGACAGCTGGGATCGGCTCCAGCCCCCCCACGACCCTGAATACAGGATATGCAGTAGACGATGGATGGATGGACAATTCAAACAACATCAATAACAACACTTTTAAAAGTTGTCTGATGCAGGTAATCTTGTAGGGCTCTGGCAGGGCTCCTCCTGTTCCTCCTCCACAAAGGAGCAGACTCCGGTCCTTGTGCTGGGTTGATGCCCCTCTACAGCCCTGTCCTCTCCTTGTGTAACAGCCTGTCTCCCTGTATCGCCTCTATGTTCTTGAGACTGTGACTGTCATGGTTCCCCTCTTTCCAGCTGCAGCTCTCCCTCCTTTCCTCTTGTTCTCTTGCGTTTCCCCTTTGCTTATGCCTTGTCCTCCTGTTGTAAGCCAGTGCTTGCCCCCCCTAAACCCAGCCTGCCCGCCTCTCGCCCAGCTCTGCAGCAAGTATCATTACACTTGCTTTGTGTCACAATAAACAGTTAGAAAAGACTGGTAGTCTGCATTTTGGGTCCAGCCAGTTCCTAGGGGTTCATTACAGTGCCGGGAGACACAGCTAACCTTCTTGTGACCTCGCGTATGGATGTGCTATCCTGGAGGAGCTGGACTACCTGTGAAGCTGATTGGTCTGCAGGTATCGCCTCATGCTACAAGTAGTGACTGGAACACTAACACAGAACTAGAGAAGAATCAGTCAGGAAGGCGAAAGCAACAGTCTATGGCCACCACACCAACCCCCTTTTTGGGGGTCGTCTTGCTTTTGCCTCACCATTGCAGGTCAATATGATTCACAATCACTTCTACTTCCTAAATGGACAGATTGATACCCCTGAAGTTTAACTGACTTGGTGTTGTACCTTGATGTTTAAGTCTTCCCTTCATATTGAAAGAGGCGGAGGAGTATTTAGGATAGAAGGATTCAGTGGGGAAACAAGGGGGAGAGGATGCAGGGAGTGACAGAAGAGGAAAGTTGCCTAGTGGGCTGAATAAGACCAATAGATGGAAGGACGTGGTGAGAGAATGAGAGACGCAGGGAGAGGGGAGTGTAAATTTGCATAGGGGTGAAATTGAAGTAGCTTTGAAAGGCAATTCAGCTAAATCAATTTGAAGTCCTCTATTGAAGGACTGGGGGGTATCTAAATAACTCAGAAAATCTCGGAGGTCGACACACACACACACACACACACACCCCACTAAATATGTAAGCATAAACACACACACCCTCCCCATGCATAAGGGCACACTAGTCTCTAATTCAACATTGTGGAGTACAAGCATACAAATGAACACACTTATGCATGTGTTTGTGTGCTAAGCCATGTGTTGCCAGGCAGGAGATTGATGCACCCCACTAACACTTATGCAAATGTAATGCCAGTAATAGTGTAAATCGGTCAGTTAACAACCTCTATTTAATCATAACTATTCTCAGTCTTCTTAATTCAATTGTTTGTTTGGTCATTACACCATTATGTCCCCCCTATGAAGCTATCATCACCACATCAGCTGAGTGAAAATACATGCCTGTCATTTTCTTCATCCTTGTTTGTCCTGTTCTTCCATTAATTTGACTCAATTAGATCATTCTAATCCAAATGTTATCTAATCAGTGGCAGCTGGCGGCATGGAGATACCTTAGACTTATGATAATTTACTATTCAGGCACTGACTTAACATAGCGATTTCTACCAGACATTAACATCATGAGTCATCAAACACGACTGACATTTACCTCTAGTCGTCTGTAGGTAACTTCGAAAAGGGTCGTAGAAAAGTCAGAATTACAGAACAAAAAGTACGAGACTGGACCAGAAGAGAACACAGAAAATGAACAAATTCTGACTCATCTGATAGACTCTTCAGATCAGCCTTTATAGAAACCACCAATGAAACGATTTAGAAAAAATCATCAGCTGACAGTCTTAAGCTGCATCTGCAACCATAACCTGATCAAATTGCAGCAATAAACCTCAGCAAGGGCAACAGTAAATACAATAAAATACATTTACAAGACAAAATATCAAAAGTGGATGGGTATAAATGCTTTGAAATGTGGTGGCAAAGCTCATTGAGTCAAAGGAGCGCCAGCGTAAAATTACTGGTAATGGGTGCAAAATCAACCAGAACTGACATCCCTACACATTATGCAACACCCTCCTAAAACACTATGAATAGACTGATACAAAACTAATTGCCCTCAATCATCACATATTACACACTAGGTGGTCTCTATCTGCACTCTTTTTTCTCTTTTCTTCTTACTGCCTGTTTTCTGGTTGTTTCTGGGCATCGGCAAAGACTGTTTGGACCCCATGTGAGGGTGTAACCCCCCAGCCTATGAGCAGGGTGTGCAGTGCCCTCTCATTCGCCCTTCAGCGTACTGAGGCTCAAGGTATGTGCACTGCAAAATTTTACGCTGTGAATTCACAATAAATTATTGGATACATTTTGCATGACTTTCACAGTAAGGATTACAACAATATATTGTAAATTAAGTCACAGCAATTTACTGTGATTTCAGTATTGTGATATTACAATGCATTGTTGTAAAAGCACAACTGTATACTGTAACTTTACAGCTTCTATGGCACCGCAATTACTGTGATATTACAGTACATTACTGGGGAATTACAACCTTTTGCTGTACATCATTACAACAAGGCCCTGTACTTTTACTGTGAATTCACAATAAATTATTGGATAAATTTTGCATGACTTTCACGGTAAGGATTACAGCAATTTACTGTGATTTCAGTCTTGTGATATTACAATGCATTGTTGTAAAAGAACAAACAACTCTGAGGTAAAGTCAATGTTAGCCCAATGGCATATTTATTAACAAATAAATATTTTTCAACATACAGCAAATGTCAAGAAATTCAAGAATACAAGAAATTCAACTTCCTAGTCAAACTTTCCAAAGCAATCTTAAAATGCAGATAAATTGTGCAGAAACTTGCGAGTGAACTACCTGTCTCACTATGATGGCCACTCAAAGTCAATAGGTTTCCTCAAAAGGGCGTTTGCATGAGGGTTCATTGTTGTCCGCTTCTTGGTCTTTGAGCCTCTTCCAGGATTGATGCCCAGGAAGCACCTGTTAATAAACAAAGATAGTTTCAGTTTTAAATAGATTTATGGATGAGTTCGCGAGATCAGGATGGTCTCACCAGGCTAGCCTCAGGTACCTCCATTGTCAGCAATTTAGAACTCAAGATAATCATTGAGTTGGAAGCCTGTACTATAATGTGAATTACAAGGTTAAAAGAGATCTTTATACAATACCTTTGAATGAACTCCAGCGTCGCCGATCCAGCAGCAGGATACTCGAGGTTGAAGACTGAATAGCTGCTGAAGAAAGCAGCTACTCCGTGTAAAAACAAAGGGTGTGGGCCCATCACGACATGTCCCTCGATGGATATCAGCCATCCAGAGGGCTTCATCATGTCACCTGAAAATGAATAGATACAACATCATGTGTTATGAGCACTTTGAGATCTGCTTCAGATACAAAGGGCTATACAAATGTAATTTGTTATCATTATTTATTGTGGTGATGTAGATTTCTAGAATCAAAACAAAATACTGAGTTAGAAATGTTGATACTAGATCCAAGTAACATTACCTTGAATGATCAAGCAGGAGGTGCTGGGGCATTCTGGAGTACTGATGTCCACAGCAGTGGCACATGGCTGTAACATAGTAACACACAATAGCATGGATTTAACATTAAAGGATAAATATTGTTCATTGGTCAGAGGTAGTAAATCATACAAGGTAATAAATGGCGTCTAATGTAATCACTCATTTTACATTTTAAATATTTGAATAAAAAATCTTTACATTTCAAGGATGCGTCAGGTGGTAGAGCTGATGGGTCAGGTGGTAGAGCTGATGGGTCAGCTGGTAGAGCTGATGGGTCAGGTTGGTAGAGCTGGTGGTATAGGCCCAGCAGCCTGCAGGTAGGACCTCTGCTTCCTAAACATGAATTTGCAGTCCTGTGTGTTTTCTGTAGCAGTCAGGCACCCCACACTAGTAATAATAGGGGGCATTAGTATGCTGTTTTGTGTGCTGAACGAAGTTATACACATTCTCATACACATGCTCACATCCAACCAATTTACAGTGGAACATTGTGGTGCATTTTAACTCGTCACCTACCTGATCTATTTACCTGATAGCCTGACACTGAACAGGATGGTTAGCCTGGCCATCTGATGACCTGGAAAAAAGAAAAAGGAGAAATTACACAAAGGCAACCAACAATATGAATTTCAGTTTGAATGCAGATTATGATCATGAGTATGTTGTAAAAAACATGATCTGTACATAAATGTAATGGACATTTTTGGAGTTACATCACCTGTGTACGGCAATATTATCCCTAGCTGAAACTTGACCAAGAGCAAAAGCGTTTTTGCAGAATAGTAGCCTATCCATGCATGGCGAGCAGCTGGTCTATGTGGAATATCTCTAACGATGCAGGGAGCCGCTACATGCCCCATAGACTAGCTAGTCATTAGCCTGCTTAGATCGGCTACCGTTCGGCAAAACCGCTTTTGCTCTGGAGTCAAAAACGAACGCGAAAGTAAGTGAAAAAGTTTGTGCTTAATGTCGCTACGTGTACTCTACAGTGCGTTATGTTCGGCCATGTTGCCCCGGTTTGATATGAAGCTGAACTGGAGGATGCGGGTGTATTGTTAGCTTCGGCTAACACGGGTAACCCACTGTCTCGGTGCGGAAAGACCACTCATGAGAGGAGAATAGTGACGGCGACGTTACGCTAATATGCAGCAAAACACTTCCATGTACCCCCGCACACGCTAACCCAGAACAGACCAGCCCCGCGAGCGAACATGACGACAACAGTACCAGTAACAGTCCGGAACGAAAAGACATCCGAGTGGAAACAACGGCCCGCTACGGACCAGTTCGGCTTCAAATCAAACCTGGGCTACATGGTCTAACCATATAACACATTGAAATGTACACGTAGCGACATTAAACACGAACTTCTTCGCTTCCTTTCCCGTTCGTTTTCCTTCTTATTTCTCTCTCGTCTTATTGTTCTTATCTCACGTAGCAAATCGTTGCTAATCGTGCTAGCAGCCGTTTGCTAGCTAGTATTATTACTACTGCTGTTAGCAAATGCTGTGAGATAACGTTCAACAATTTCGGGCACTTGCTAACAAAATATGAACTGTGTCATGCGAATAACGTTCATGTGAAAGTAAATATTATCATCATATTAAAGGAGTCATCACCTGGTTTTATACGTATCCAGCCCCCCTTGGATCGCTTTGGATCAATTCGTAAAACTTATTAGAAAAAAAAAAAAAAATTTTAATCAAACATTGAGCTTGTTCTGACCCTTTTTCGTACCGCGATTTTATCACGCGAGATTACGCGCGAGGTTTTGACTGGTCCGGATGTGCATTGTATAATATGTAATGAGGCGCGCGTTGAT
The DNA here is from genome assembly GCF_963514095.1 of Eutrigla gurnardus. Lineage (NCBI taxonomy): Eukaryota > Metazoa > Chordata > Actinopteri > Perciformes > Triglidae > Eutrigla > Eutrigla gurnardus. Next base: position 22,512,171 of record NC_139936.1, read on the forward strand.
TCGCCGCAGGAAGGACAGAGCCGGGGGGGCTTGCCTGCATGCAGACTCCAAAACATAATGGCGGCGCTTCGGCGATTTCAGGTAGCGGACGGGGCGGGGTTGGGTGGTGAAAGAGGGGTGGGCTTATGCAAGTAGCCGCCACGGTGACGTCACCGAAGGCGCAGAATCAAAATCTCGTGCTTTAGGAATGCACACCCTTGTGTGCTATTCCTGTTCGGAAAAAGAGCAGAAGCGAAAAAACGGCGCCACTTTCAAACTCCAGCCTTTCAGGCAAGTTTCAACTGAGGTCAAACACAGATATGCATGTTTTAACAAGAGAAATTGCGATTTCCAGGTGATGACTCCTTTAAATAACATGGGTGTAAGTGCTGCAAACAGAGTTATGCATGCTGCTCACCTTGTCCATTCAGCCGGGATGAGAAGAGGGAAACCGCCGCGTCTTCAGTTCAAACCAAGTTCGGTTATGTCATGTGACTTCCCAGGATAGTTCAATACAGTATTTCACTGTTGAATGCTGTGAAATCCTTGCATTTTTTTACTGTGTTGCTGTGATATTACAAATCTTGTTGTGATATAACAGGGGTTTTTTGATTGCAGGATTTTACTGTAACATTAGAGTTAGATGCTGTAAAATCCAAAGATACTGTAGTTTTTACAGGTATTCATTGGGATATTACAGGGGAACTAAATTACAACAAGTTACTGTAAAATAATACTGTTAATTATTGTGAAATGCTGGTAATTTCTAACAGTGTGGTACTCTCTGGCGTTTGATACAAAGCGGCGGAAAACGGGTTGTTGCATGTTTGTTTTTATGTGCTTCTGAGTTTCCGCTCTCAGTCTCTTTGCTGTGCAAGCAGGCGGAAACACAGAGTGAGCAGAAAGGCCACAGCAGGATGAAACACGCCTTGGGCTGCATTCATTCCAAATTCTGCACCTTCCTGCGTGGTTGAGACGTGGTGCGGGTGTGTTTATTTGTGCTTTAGAACGTGACCGCAGTGAAACAATGAGAAAATAACATTTGATTCTTCTGATTCACGGCTTTGTTCTCACTAACTCTGGTCCCTCTCTCCATTCTCTCACTAGCTCGCTCAACCACCTCAGGCTCTCTCTCTCTCCAGCTCACTCGAGAGGAGGGAAGTATTGAATGCTGTGTTCAGCAGTTATCAGATAATTCCTCAATTTCTGGCTGTAACAAATAAAAAAAAAGCATTGTTACATTTTAAAATTAGTTTTGAGTTTGCAGCACGAATGTTAATAAAATAAAATGAAACAAAGTTAATTGTTTAACCGTGCTATCAGTAACACAGTTCAAAGAAATATTACAAATAAAAAAGCTAAGAGGCTCAGAGGAGCAGCTTGTCACATAAAGGAGACTAGAGATGCACGATATTATCGGCAAGGTATCGGTATCGGCCGATATTAACGTTAAAATGTATTATCGGATATCATGCCGATATATTAAACTGATAAATAAAGACTGCTGCTTCCTTGATTAAATCAGATAAAATGCCGAGGGCGTGAGGACACTTCACCTACTTCAACTTGCAGCAGAGCAGGGGAGTTCAAAATGTTGCGGTGTGGAAGTGTTTTAAGGTGTCGGAAACGGATAGCAAAGTTTATATTTGCAATGATTGTTCAGCGTCGGTGACAGGGTGGGAATTTCATGACAGCCCGCACTTTGGCCTTGATGCCATGTGAATTTTTTTTTTTTATTTACGGCCAAGGTGGCCGTTGTGCCCCCGTCCCTGTCCAAGTTGTAAAAAGCGCCTGTGCGGCCTAGTGCTGGGCTTAATTACAGCCTCCGGAGTGGAGCTGAGTGAGTGGGCAGTGAAAGCACACAGCGGCATTTGTTTTATAAAAGTAGCGGTCCGGTTCCGCTCCTGCATGCACACATGTTTCTAGTCAACACAAGCGGCACTGAACAAGCAAGTGGCCACAAGCGGATTTTGCAGAGAGCGGCATTCTAATTATAAAAGAACCGCTCCGGTTCCGCTCCAGTCCCACTCACACCACAAGTCTGAAGCCCAGAATCCAGCTGTGTCCTACACAGTCATCAACACTATGTTCAGTCATAAAACGGCTCGATAGCGGGGGGAAGATTTCATACAGAATATGTGTTATTGCTCTCAAGTAGTAATTCCTTTGTAAGATGTTATTGGAAAAAAATCCAATGTAACATTAACTTGATATTTGTATTAAAAATATTTTAATACACAATTCATGGTTTGTGAATGAATAAGGATGTTATTGTATTAATCTGAAAGGTAAAACCATCTATTTTTAGTCAATGGCCTTTATGCCCTGTCATGTGGCCTTAGTGCCCCTAAAAAAAGGAAAGTGAAGGCCAAATGGCCTTGCCCCTAAAATAACAAAATTCTAACCCTGGTCGGTGATGCGAGGAGGAAGACACATTCTTTAAACACCACAAACTTAATTGTCCATTTGAAGAACCGTCATCCAGAACTTTACAACAAGTTTATATATCGGTATCGATATCGGTTATCGGCCAAATGTGTTGTAAGATATCGGCATATTGGATATCGGCAAAAAATCCAATATCGTGCATTCCAAAAGGAGACTAGTGCTGGTCCACCTTAAAGGTCAGTCCACCTTAAGTGTTCCTAAGACGGAGCAGCCAGAGTCTGCAGACACACAGCTGACAATTTCACAGCTAAATGAAGTGATGTGCTGGAGACTCACTACACTGTCTGTTTAGTGTCATACTGCAGCTGCTGATAAATGATGATTTAACATGTTTTTTGCAGGTTATTGTTGCTGGGCGGCTTATTGGGCTCAATGATGAGAGATTAACGTGACGATGTCTTAGTGGTATCGGGTGCAGTTGTATCAGAGGAGTTTCATGAGTAAGGGCACACTCACACTACACCAACCGTACCTCGCCCAGGCACGCTTGAACCTAACGTACATAAGAACGGTACACTTTCCCCGGCCCTGGTACACTGGGAAGAGGTGGATTTAAATATGTTATAGTTCATGCACGCGCACATGCACGGGTACGCAATGTGGACATGACGTAGGCCTTAATCGATAGGCCGTCCCTCTCATTATCTCTCAGTGTTGAACTCGGATCTCCCACTGCTATCGAGAATATTTATGACCCAGCGGGATTCTGGGTCGGGCTTGGGGCTCAAGATTCGTGGTGTGAGCGGTACCAGAGCGGAACCGAATCGGTACTTTTATAATAAAAAAGCTGCTTTGTGTACAACCAAAATCCGCTGCCTCGTCACACTGTCCAGCAGGCTGAGTGTTTACTAGAAATATGCAGACGGACTTGTCAGTAAAGTAAAGTCATATTTTCTCTTGTAATGACTTTGGGACGGCGCTTCTTGAAAACAACATCAAGCCATGCGTGTGCCGTATTACGACGTGATGACGTATGTACAACAGGCAATCGGGTCGAGGCCCGTTTGGGCTGGAGCAGTGTGCAAGCAGGCAGGGGGGGCAATCGTGCTGAGGCATGGTACGGATCGAATGGCCCTGGTGTGAGTGCGCCCTAAAAGTATCCAATACCGGTATGAGTTCATCCCTACCCTTTATACCTGTATACAACTACTTTAAATTGAAAGCTAATTTGTCAGCCTTCTTTCCAGGCAGTGATACTGGATATTATTATCTGGCATAGTGATTTGTTGCTGAACAGGCAGAATGGCCCTGCATGCCAGGAATATTGCCTGCGCTCTATCAGACTGACCTGGTGACCAGAATCCCCTCTGCATGCCAGAGACACACATTAAACTCCCTCCTGTTTCCCTGCAAATGTGGAGTTTTGTCTACGTCTTCTAAATGCTCCCGCTTGCAAAATTGCATACGAGAATAATTTTTTATTCATTGTCCTGTGTCTGTATTGATTGCATTATTGATTGATATTATTGCTCTTCTTGTATTTATTGAATTATGAATACATTTTCGTTCAGTTATTAATACATCATTGTTGAGTTAAACCAAGCCACATCGTCATGTGTGTTTTTAATGTCATTGGATATTAGTGGAGTACAAGTTTCAAAAATTCATCTGCGTTTGCACTTGTGTTGCATTCAGTGATCAAGTGATTCTGATCGGCTGATTTGTGGGAATTATCAAAAGTACAACCATTTTCAATTAGCTGCCCTCACATCACAAGCATGATAACACCAGTTTTACGTTAATTTTAATACCAGCAGCATCGTTTGATTGTCAGTCAGTCCCCTTGGAGAATAAATCATCTAATTTTCACTAAGCTAATGGGTGGGATTTTAATGAGAGCTGTCAGCATCCCCCTCTCCCTCTCTCTGTTATTTCAACATCTATTCATCTACTCTTTTTCCCCTACCAACACCCATTTTGTTCTGCTGATTGCTATTCCACAGGGGCATCCTCACACACCAAGAAACACTCACATACTGTACAGTCCACACACAACACACACACACACACACACAGAGCGGGTGTTCATCATCAGAGTGATGCTTTGTCAGATTAGTATTGAGGAATGAGACCTGGGGAATAGAGAATATAATGGATTGAAGTGGTAAACAGCGGGACTTCATGTCACTGTATCGTATAACATTCGCTGCAAGCAATCCCAGTACAAATCAATTAGGAATACTTAAGTACGTAATAATGTCCGACCCTTTCGCATAAATCTGCCGATTCAACAACATATATTCAGCAATGACCTGTCACAATTATTATTCATAATTATCACAGGACTTTATAGTGAGCATGAGCATAAATGCAGACAACTACCAATGGTGAAATGGAGAGCTTCACAACTGAACATAAAGTCAATAGCACCACCCAGATCAGCTGATAATTAGCTTATACCTCTGAGCATCAGCTACACACCAGCCCATATCATCGCATAATAGAGAATCTGTTTAAAGCTCTGTTAGATTTAATGGTTAGTATAAACCAAAAGCTGGTAGGGGATGTTGTCGGGGTGTTGACAAATCCTGTTTGTTGGGTTGCACCTGCCAGTTAACAATGCCAGTGCCTCCCAGCGTTATGCCCTCATGCTTCACATGTGCTTAGTTCACAATTACAATGTGTACCACAAACAAGGTGAAACTATGCTCTGTTGTAGTCTCTTTAGTGCTCAACGTACAAATGATAAAACCACAACATGAGCAAACGATTCAAATTCATACGTTTGTTTCTGTTAAGTTGAAGGAGTAGATTTATTTGGCCACTTGGGGGCAGTGGAACGAGCTGGAAGCACAACAAGCATGTTGCAGTTGCCACTTAAAGATTAAAATTAGTGACGGGCATTGGGCAGAATATTGACTCGTAAAGGTAGAGCCATGCTGTCAAACTAGATACAGGAAAAGACAACAGTGTTTTTATGGATATAGTTTGAAGTTATGTTATGTCTTCCACAACCCTGCCCCCACTCCCTCTGTATCTGCGCTTAAACCAATAACGGGTTAACTGTAATTACATCTCCAGCACTACACTACCCAACCATTTGAAGTGGTTGCAAATCCTCATCAACACAATTTAAAACTAAATTTGTTTTTCTCTCCTCAGTGAAGGGTGTGTATTGTGATAATCATCTATTTTCTGAGTATCATTTATTACAAGATGTGTAATCCCTAATAACGTGCAGTGATGAAAAAGCTTGAGAGTATATTACTTAAAGACGCCTTTACGTCCAACCTAACTTGGCAGAGTTAATCTCTCTCAGGGAAGACTTTGACCCTTATTTTTGACTTTTGAAGAAAATCATAAAAAGTGTCTTGCATGTGCTTTAAGAGCACAGATTAAAGGAACTGCCAGGACTTCTAACGTGCACGACAAACACTACAACTGCTGTCTCCGCTGTTGGATTGTCGGCAGGTGTAATGCGATTCACTGCTTGTGCTACAATTCTGAGGTTTGCATGTTTAACATCTCTTAAAACCTGCGGAACACCGTTCATACTGCACACTACAGGTTTAAGGAACTGAAAAGCAAATAACAGTTAAACCATTCAAAAAATGGAATTTCACTTATACTCATTATGGCAAAACATAATTTAGTACATCCACAAATGGGAATAACTCACGGGGTACTGCGCCGACATAACCCTTCTGCTGTCACTACTCTGATTCTAAATGTGGCGTCAATGTTGCATCACAGCTGCTGGTTGGGTAAGGCCGTCATCATCAGGAGGTGGAAGTGGCTCCTAATTGAGATGATAAAGGCTAAGTGAGAGGAGGGGGACTTTTAGACTTACATGATTGGATGGATCTGCCAACAGTAGGTGGCTTAGCAGGGAGATGTGTGAATCAGAGGAAACAAGTAGTGTGGTTTAGAGGATGCACTGAGTGGAATGGAGTGATGTTAAATAAATTAATTACTCTATTTAATGTGTCCTTATTAGAATATACACAATGAATCTGCTGCCATTGTAGCAAAATTACATTTTGTGGATCACAATGGAGAAACATTTGTTTCTTCAAGCAAATGGGGAAAGGAGAGAAACGTCATGCCAAAGTGGTTAAGGATACCAGATCACTGACCTGAGGATGGTGTAGCCATTTGGCTACAATGAGCAAAAAGCCATTGAGGCTTTTACAAAGTTGGGGCTGTACATTTAAATGTCCGCAGCCGTGTGTGGGAGCTGCATTGTCGTTATAGATTTCACCCTTCATCTCAGGCTGTGCTAAGCCAGAGGCACCGCTGAATACTCTCCCACTTAAATGCACAGCCAATGCTATGTTAAACAATTTACGTGACTTCCTCTCCCCGGCTGCATTAAAAATGCTCACCAATCATTTGTCACCGTGTGCATGGGCATGTGTGTGGGAGCGCATCCAAATCACTTCTTGTTCCTGTAAAAAATAAATACACTGCTCCCTATATTACCATGAATCTCGTGGTGATGACAACTGCTACCGCTAACTTCCCTCCCTCCCTCCCCATCTCCGCTTTGGACCCATGATATGACTCTGTTCTCTCTCTCTCTCTCTCTTACACACACACACACACACACACACTTCATTGTAATGATGACACACTGCGTAAATGTGTGCACTCTTGGGTCTGGTGTGTATTGTTGTATGATGTTTGCCTGTTCCCCATATGTGAGTGTGTGTGTGTGTGTGTGTGTGTGTGTTTTTCCTGCCTCGCTCTTTGGCCTCTCTGTTAAAGGGGAAATGTACTACCGGCTTTTAAATTAGTCATGCATCACTGCAGGCATAATACACACAAACACACTGGAACCAGTGGCATGATGCGTTGACACCAGTATGGCACACTCACTGTGGTGAATAACAATAGAGATGGGATAAAGGCTGGGAAATGCTTTCCTCTAAACACGCTTGGAAGGGAGGACAGAAGAAGACAGAACATTGATGGGCAACAAAACATGTGATAGGCAAGAGAGCAAGGTATGAGAAACGAAGCCTTTTAAAATGCTTGTTTTCTGAATGGAGTTCGGACTGATCGGAGGACGTCTAAGCCAACACTGCAGCTTAGACGTATTTGTACCATAGACAGTCTGCGGTTTATACACATAGGCCCTCATTTATCAATCTTGCGTGAAAACGGGCGCAGATCTGAGCGTAGATTTGTTCGTACAACAGGACACACGTGTGATATATGAAACGTTCGTATCTGACCAATCTCAGCGTAGGAATGAGCGGGTCTTGATAAATGCGGCGGCTGAATTCAATCGTCATTAACATGTTACGCCCTTAAATATTCCTGGTTCGGAGGCCTCGCCCACTGAGGTCAGACATGGAGAGACGAAATACTGGTAAGAAAAAAAACTTTTCCGACACGGAGATCGGCATCCTAAGATCTGAAGTGGAGCGAAAAAAAGATGTGCTTTTCGGCAGTTTGAAGAGTGGAGTGAAAGGGGCCCATAAAAACGCTGTCTGGAAGAAGATCACGGAGGCAGCCAACAGCGTTGCCGTAGAGGAACGGACTCCGGCTGATGTTTGAATATATTATCAATAACTTAACCTATGCCTCACAACTTAAATTAATCTTTTTATCCGCAGCCTAAAAGCTTATGCCTGCTTATTAATCAAGACTATTCTTTACATTTAGGTCAAGAAAAAGTGGTCCGATTTAAAGCTGGCCACCAAAAAGCGCGTTGCTGCACTGAAGCGCAGCATCAGGCAGACTGGAGGAGGCCAACCAGACTCCAGCCTGATCCTGACGGAGACCGAGGAGAAAATTGCCTCATTGATAGGGTCAGAGTCCATCTCTGGCATAAGCGGTGGAGGAGACACAGACGCAGACATGGACGCACTCGCATCAGAGCCAGAGCAGAATGGTAACCAACAACCCCCTTTTGCTTGCATTGTAAAAATCAAACTGACTGTACACAATTTCTTACAAATAATTAGGCTTACACATGTTACATGGGTGACATTTTTATTGTATTAAATGTTTCAGAGCCAGGCACCAGCATGATGTCGGCCAGGTCTCCTCCCCAGAGCGGTCCCACTGCTGCCCCCCGTGCTGCGCCCAGACCAAACATCATCACTGCAGAGGTTCTGGAGAGACAGGCGGAGATATGCAGTTTATTGACAGCAGTTGTCGGCGCACTTGGGGCAATAAATGACCCCCTAAAAGAAATAAATGAAACTCTAAAAAAGCCATAATAAAATGTTCAAATGACTATACGTTGTCCGTTTAGTATGCCTTTTTCACCAACAATATTTCACATTACTGATTAAATACTGCAGAGCATTTGCACGAGTTTAAGGTATACTTTACGTTTTAAAAGCGCTGAATGAGGTCCTGTCTCCTATAGCCCCCAGTGGAGGCTGTGCTGGCCACGGTTCCATGGGCATTGGCGCGTCTGTTTAGCCTATCATATTGTTTAATTTTTCAAAAAGTGGTATCAGTGAAAATGTGGGCTTTCAAAAAAAAAATGTTTGTTTTATTAGTTTTAAGAATCCGTTTTGATCTGTTCTTAATATGTGACTTCTTATGCTTAATGACAGCTGAGGTTTGTTATTTTTCATATTTTGCTGTGCTGCACCGCAAATCCACAGACTCAGATTTGCGTACACGAGCTCAGACCTAACGTGAGATCTGATCGTAGCGTCCGCTCACGTCCAAATTGATAAATGCCGAAGTTTGCGTAGAAATGGTCGTACGCACATTTTTCTGTCGTACGTTCGTTTGATAAATGAGGGCCATAGTCTCTGTACTAATGTGAGGTACAGTGATGTGCAGGTCATTTGGGGGGGATAAACTACAGCAAAGGAGCTGACAGAAGTACTGGTGTTTACCCTTAAGAGGATGGGGTCTTGCTGCAATATTAATGGTCAGAATGTAAATACAGGCTCCTTACATATAAATGAATTAAACATGACTTTTAAAAGGAGAAAACCACTTTAAATAATTGAAAAGCAATGTTATCTAATGTCTTGACAAAAACACTTGAATACAGTCAAACAACATGGTCAACCTGTATACACACCATGTGAGTGAGAGTCAGGTGAAGTGCTCTTATCCCGTCATAGCAGCCAGAGGTATTATCCCTTCATCAAGTACAGCTCATTTATCACCACATAAAGTCATAAAGAACTACTTTGCAACTAATGGAGACATTACACATTCTCTGCTCAGCCTTGCACCAACCTTCTTTTTCTTCCCCTTTTCACTTTGCACCAGCCGCTGTGACACTTTCTCTCTGTCTTTCACTGCATTTCTTTCGTCCTCTAATTTAAAATGAATTCAAACTGCCTTTCTAGTTTTGCTTCTCTCTCTTACTCATACCGCTAATGTAGGGCTGGACTTGAATATATATTATTATATTTGACAGTTCGTTGGATAGGTTTTTGGTTTTCAATTTTGGGATTAGGATATTCTTTTTAGTGAAATGTAGGCAATTTATGTTGGTCTATCATTTATCCATGCTGTTATGTCACAAAGACAGCCAGGATAACATAGATAAGACCTTCTTCATCCAAACCCCACAGTATTACAAACAAGCATAATTTCCAACCCAACATAGCCAAATTGACTCTCCTGGTTAACATCCTGGTCACGGTGGTCCCGGGTTCAACTCCCACCCAGGACGTATTTTCCGCATGTCTTCTCCCTCTCTCCCTGTTTCCACGCTGTCTGAAAAAGTAATAAAGACTTGAACGGCGTTCTAGCCTAAAAAATAAATAAAAATAAAAATCACATAAAACATACTCAGAATGGCAGCACTGTGAGATTTGCAACACTTTCAATGAAAGGTTTGAACTGAGAGAGGAAAGGACCAACTACCGGGATCCTATTGACCCAGGGCAGCGTCCAACAGGTCTGATGTGATTTCTTGTATAGCCGAAGCTATTAAGTTTCCTATTGGTGGAATTCTCTAAGGGAATTTCAGTTCCTTCAGGTGAACAGTTGCATGTTGTCAGGGACCGAGCTATCAGGCATGAGAAGGCACAGTGTAATTTTCAAAAAAGTGAGTTTTATTAACAAAAAATGAAAAATACTTAATTAACAAAACATTGAATAAAGTTCTGGGCCTCTAAAATAGGTTAACTAAACAGAACTTAACGTCAACCAGATAAACTCGAGCTCAGAGCAGACTAACAAACAACCAACAACTGAGACATACGGGTTCACATAGTGGCTGATCAGGCCATTTTGGACACACTGGGGGATAGGCAAACATACCACTTAAGCAAGACTACAACATAACAAATAAATCACAATTAATTAGTCCACCTGGTCTTCAAGGGAAAAAAAGTAATAATCATTAACATAATACCAATAATATTCACTGAAATACAGTGCAACAATAGAGGCATGAAGCAGGGGACTTCCCCATGATGCAGGAGGCCCATGGTATAGTCCAATTAGCAGCCAGCACTATTTAAGCCCAGCTGATTCCAATTGGCCTCCTTTTGCTGGCCAGCCAGGAACTCCACTGCAACTCCCAGGAACTGGTAACTCAAAGAATATCATGTTAACTTTCATGCAATAAATTAAACTATTGAAACGAATAGCAAAATTGACTAAAGAAAAGTTGCCTAAATGTGTGCACTACAAAAAGGAAATCATTCTGTCAAAACTACTAATAAAAAGTGTTGTATGAAACTAAAAACCTGTGTCCAGTTAATGTTCTTTATGAATATGTACGGATCTTAACAAGTAAATAAACTAAATGGGTTACCAGCCTTTGGGTGTTATTCAGTGTGGGGCTGTGTCCATCACACATGTACCAGTTGCTCTGGGAGCCCTGTTCCTCCCCGCAGGTAGAGGGCAAAGTGAATACGTAGTCAACAGAACGTAGTCAACAGAACGGGGAAGCAAAGGGTCAAGGTAAGGGGTGCCCTTAAGTTCATGTTCAGATCCACAAGCCAGGTTTAACCCTTTCCAAGCTGACCTATGGAGGAAATGCACCCGCTGGTGAGAGGATCCTCGCACCAAGAACTGTAAAAATATACAGTTCATCATGAAACTGTGTCCGTCCGACCTCTGCTTTAGGTCATCGGAAATACGGGATTAGTCATGGAGAATGAGAGTCAGGCAAGTTTTCCTTTGTGTCATTTATTAATTTTATCCCTTTCTCCATCACTCTTGCCTTCTCCTATCCTTGACAACTCACAGTAAAGCTTCACTTTTCTCTCTCTCTCGACCTCAGCCCTTATAATGAAGTTGTTTGAAGTTTTTTCCATATCCGTTTTAAAGTCAGAGGTATGTGTGTGGTAGCACCTGCATGCCTGTCTTGTCAATTTGATTATACTGTAGTTGCACCTATTTTTAGTCCAGCACACGGGGGAGAGAAGGTTCAGCAATCCAAACATCGGGCTTGATATCACCATGCAGTCACCTTGAAATCAGATAATCCTGGAGACAGAAGCAATTGAAGAGAAATATTCTCACTTTCCCTTTGTTTTTTTATTATCTCTTTCAATAAGAGAATATTATGAGTTACACAGAAAGCCTGCCTTTATAATAGCCTTTTATGTTTACTTGATTTATTAAAATACAAACAGCTATTTTTATAGTGTGCTTTAGATTAAGTTTCTTCGGGGGGATTCATAGCATAAGTCACACAGTACAAGTAAAGTTACCGATGTTTCCGGACACGTGGTCAGAGATGTTCTAGGAACTGTCGGCGTTTTAAGTCTTTTGGCATCATATACCCTCCTCCAGGCAACTCAGATGAGGTTGATCAGACCCCAGCTTGGGTCCAGATGGCCCACTGCTCAGCTCCCCATGGTGCTCCTCTCTTGAGCCACAGCTTTCTTCAGGCTTACACTGCTGCTTCAGTGGTTCTGAGGATGGCTCAGCCGCTCCTCTTTCCCTCAATGCCCAAAAAGCTGAGGGCTGTGGGCAGAGATCGGACTGCAAAGCCCCCCTGCAACTTTTATGGGCAACTCTACAGGTTGCTTCTCTACGATCCCTGAGAAATACAGCATTTCACACAAGATTCCTTCTATGTTGCCAACATAACAATCTTTGCATGGCACTCCCAGACAAGACAATGGTGGTCTTGAAGGAGCGTATGCGTAGTGAATTTCAGTTGTTTCTCCGAGTCTACCAGGAGCAGCAGCCATTTGCAGAGGCCAGACTTCCTGCAGTTATTATTGCATTTGGTCTGGGATGCTCCTTACAAACCAGGGGGTTTCACGATCTGACAATGTGAGTCCCCCCTCTGACGAATTTGAGACAACCGGTTAACAGCTGATCACGCCACCATCTGTAGCATCTCTCTCATAATGCCCTGAGCAAGCTGCTCCAGGTTTAGAACATATGGTTGATGTTCCTGCCCTGTCCCCTGTACTCAGGTTGAACTGGCTGGATTGCACAGTGAGTAAGTAACTTTATTTGATCACGTTGAGTTTTCCAGAGCCCAAGTCACCCTTGTCATGTCCCAACCACAGACTCTCTATGAGAGTAGTCATGATGATGTCACCCATTGGTTTGTGGACTACAGTTATGAATATATAGAGAGAGATAGAGTGAATTATTATGGCAGGCAGAAAAGGTCAGTCTCTACACCCTACACATTTACCTAATGCACACTGATACAGAGGAGGATGGAAGGAGAGGGCTTTGGTGGTGTGGGTGTGTGTATTCCTGTGTGTTCGCTCTACCACAGCGCAAACACAGCAATGAGAGTTAAGCACGTAAAACGTCCCTGAAACAAAAACACTCCTGTGGATCAGCAAGGTTTGATTAAGTATGTGTGCTTGTGTGTGTGGATGTGACAGTGAGAGGGAAAGCATTAAAGAGGCAGCGAGCACATGGATTATTAAAGGGCTAGTGGATATTACCTGTTCATCAAATTGAGGACAGATTGTGTCACAATGTACACGTCATCGGCAGCGCTCCAGACCTCGACCACAATGGTCGCAAATGCCACCATGATCATTACGGAGCTGACACACTATTCTGTCTCCGTCTCCAAAGTCAACTTGAAGAGCTAGTGCTGAGCAGTTGTTAGCGTGTAGGGAGGGTCTAAGTTGTCACAGCCCCATGCATGCTGGACTGCATTCATGCACGTGGACCAAAGTTAACCTTGAGGAGAATGCTTTTCAACTCGCTCTGTGCGCTTGCATGACGTACTTGTATCCAGTTTCTACATGGGACCAAGTAAACTCCACACACGTGTATAGGGCCCTATGAAATCAGTTTCCAATTGTTCCCCAAATTACGTGTTTTCCGTTTAAATTTTTCAAAATTCTGTGCAATGTAAGAGCATCATTTCCATGTCTAATAATGTGTTAGATCAATCAAAATTCAATAAATCAATAAGAAATTAAAACTGCGAGCAGTGATAACGGGCCCTCGCATGGCACGTAACTCGGTTAGTGCTACGACCGCCTGACGTGTCGGACCGCCTGGCCTGGCCAGCGCCACGGGGCGGGTCATCCCCGGCCACCGCCACGTTGCCGGTCGTTCCCGGCCACCGCCACGGCGCGGGTCGTCCCCGGCCACCGCCACGGCGCGGGTCGTCCCCGGCCACCGCCACGGCGCGGGTTGTCCCCGGCCATCGCCACGCCACTGGTCGTCCCTTGCCTGAATCGTCCCGTCCGTCACTGTGTCAGATGAGTGAAGTTTTCATGCTCGACTGGGGTGCAAAGTTCCACGACACTGGGACCTTATACGGGTGTAAAAACATGACATTTTATGTCGCCAATAGGTCGCGCTCTGATTGTGAGTCAATATTGGACTGCAGACGCGTTCAGGCTGGGACTCTTATCAAATGAGAGAAGTTTGAACCGGATCGGACAATGGACACTGAAGTTATAACAGTTTAGAGTGTTGTGAAGCATGAAATTCGTCCGTGTTCGTGGGGTCGTGCTGGTCACGCCCTTTGACTTATGTAAGACCTTTTAATGATTTTTAATCATTAAGGCCTCTAGAACAGGCTCATAAAGTTTGGTAGGAATTGGATCAGCGGTCTAGGAGGAGTTCGTTAAAATATACTGCATGAAAGAGGCGAAAAATCGCTTCAAATTTCACATGAAATGCAAAATGGCTGACTTCCTGTTGGGTTTAGGGCATGGGTCCAAGAGGCTTTTTTGTACAACTCTACATGTTCTATGTACCTACAAAGTTTCATGCAGGTACGTCAAAGTTAAAGGTGTTCAATATCCTAAAAGGAGCTGTAAAAGTGTAAAAACATGATATTTCCAGGTACCATCAGGTGGCGCTCTGACCTAAGGTCAATATCACAGTGCATACGTGTTCAGGGTGAGACTCTAATCAAACTTGTCAAGTTTTGAGTAGATTGGACATTGTATCCTGAAGTTACAACAACTTCCTGTACACTGACCATAACGCAAGACCTGGCCACGCCCTTTGACTTATGTAAGACCTTTCAATGATTTTTCATCATTGACGTCTTGAGTACATGAGGACCAAGTTTGAGGTTAATCCGATAAAGCTGCTAGGAAGAGTTCGCTGAAGTATAAAATGTAACACTTTCTATCGCCAGTAGGTGGCGCTCTGAATATCAGTCAATATTACAGTGCAGATGTGTTCAGAGTTGGACTCTGGACAAATATGTGAAGTTTTGATCATATCAGACAATGTACATTGAAGATATAACAGTTTAGATTTTTGTGGTCGAAGAATGAAATTCGTCCATGTTCAGGACGCCGTCCTGGCCACGCCCTTTGACTTTTGTAAGACCTTTTGATGATTTTGCATCGTTGAGGCCTCTAGAACAGTCTCAGCGAGTTTGGCAGGAATCGGATCAATGGTGTAGGAGGAGTTCGTTAAAATACAAACCCTACAATAAGCTAAAATGGCCAAAAATGGCCTAAAATTGCTGATATACTGTAGCGCCCCCGAGTGGTCAATTTTAATAAAACTTTCAGGATATGTTCCAGGGAGATATTTTAACATATCCTGCAAGTTTCGTGATGATTGGGTTATAGATTATGGAGTTATGTGTATTGATTTCTAGAGCCCCGCCCCTCCGATGTTCATTGGCTTATAACTTCTAAACGCAACGATATTTTCCAAAGCCTTTGACAGCACTTGATCAGCTTGGTCTAATGATGATCCACAGCAATTTTGGTGCGAATCGGATCTACGGTTTAGGAAAAATTAGCAAAAACGTGTTTTTCACAAAATTCAAAATGGCGGAAAATTTCGGTAGGCGGACTTTGGTGCCATAATGTAATTTTTTGTAGAGCACACGGATCTGCATATGTGTGCAAAATTTCAAGTCAATTGGAGTTTCGGTGTGAGCTGGCCATCCTTCTTCGCGGTAGGTGGCGCTAGCGAGCCACTTTTCTGTGGCCAACTATGAAACCGCCGTTTTCTATTAGCACGCTAATTTTTTTCAACTTCTGAATATGATAAGGCCTCCAAAATGGCACCCGAAGTGGCGGAAAAAGAAGAAAAAGAAGAAACCGTACAGTTTCAATAGGGCTTCGCTGCGCGACGTTGTCGGCGCTCGGGCCCTAAATATGAGGAAATGTATTGAAGGAACATTCTAGTAGTTCCTTGTCATTCAGAGACCATGCAAAGGTGCATATGTAACGGGGTTAAGAAGTAGTGTGATTCCACTTGCCATACAAACTCATCACACAACACAGAAACTTGTTTGCCCTATAGAAATTAAACGCAGCACCCCTGTGGATTAGGGTCGTGCACCCCAGAGGTAGCAGCAGTCGGACCTCGCTGTCTCCCTGGTCTCCATTTTTTTTATATTAATTACTTTAACTTTAATACTAAGGGGCGGTTTAAGTTATATTTTTTTGTAAGCATATAGCTCCTGAAGGGTCAAGCATGTCCTTGATCATGAAAAGTTGACTGTGTTTTTCTTTTGGTTTACGAAATGGCTAGTGCTACACATGTTAAGATGCACTTTCTTTTCATTTTAACATTTTGTAGATATATGTGTATATATATGTATATGTGTGTGTGTGAGAGGAACCGGGACTGACGGTATTGTTATCCCTCTGCCAGGTACGCTTTGTGTGTTATTTTGTGTTCATTTTGAAACTGGTGGGCAGTCAGACCCCGCTGTCTCCCTGATGTATATGTGTGTGCGTGAGAGGACCGGGACTGACGGTATTGTTATCCCTCTATCCATTATACGTATTGTATAGTTTTGAAAATGTATCTTTACACCCCTACTTTCGATCAATGTGTGTGTGTGTGTGTGTGTGTGTGTGTGCGTGTTTGTCTCAGCCCCGCCCTCTGTGAAACAGGACAGACACTACATGAAGCGGTGCCCTGTTAATTACACTAAAACACAGCAGATACTCTCTGTAACATGTTTTTTTTCCCTTTCTTTCGGCTTAGGTGCAGTGACAAACACTTAAGTTAGGGAAAACCCAGATTTTTATAAATTGTTTCCTACTTCAATGAAATTCTGCATTTTTATAGTTGATTCCATTTTCATTGTCAAATTCCGCGGTTCAGTCCGATTAATACCACGCTGTACGAGGCCCCAACTGTGACAGTTGGTTTGACCCTGAAATTACTACAAAAAGAAAAAGCATTACCTTTTCTAACTTGACAATGTATTGCTGCCCGATGTAAACCAGCAGAGCCGTTGACACTCGCATGTTTGCACCTGTGAAGAAGTTTAAAGAGCAGAATGTTAATAAGGTCGTATGCACACAGTGAAGCCCTGCTAACCATGTGTAGCAACTGATTAAGCAGAAGATGTTTCCACTTTGATAAGGACACAGAAATAATAACCCTGAACAACCATCGCTGCAGCTCTCTCTCTCTCTCACACACACACACACACACACACACACACACACACACACACACACACACACACACACACACACACACACACTTAATCTAAATTAGCATGCCAACAACTCTCAAGTTCTCCAATCGGGGGAAATAAACCACAGCATCCAGCAGTACAGTGGTGTTTCAATCAGACTTCTAATGTAGTTGTTAGGGATGCACAGATACACATTTTTTCAGACCAAGTACAAATACAGTGTTCGCGGTCTTCAAAGCACCCGGCTGACCGAGACCGTGAAGGCTCTGGTTTGTACTCAGTTTGGTTTCGTTCTCTGCTGGAAATGTAAGATCATGTCTCACAACCTGCTATGCTGTTTGTCTCCATTACTGATTCACTGACGAGTGACGACACGAGGAGAATCTCAACGCTGATTGGCTTCGCATCAGAGCGTCACAGACGATTTCACCTCTTTCGCACCTGCCACGTTCAATGCGCGATTTGCGCCACAGAAAACTTGTTGCGCGCTATGCAGGATGTTGTGTCTGTGCATTGACGTTACATGTAATTTGGCTGGTGTGAGCGTCCCTTTAGAGGTACCGGATTAGTTTTACGAGTACAAAGACAGACTGGTGTATCCCTAGTGGTTGTAAACATTCTTGGTGTAATAGGGGAGAGTGAACAAGAAAGCGACAGAATAGAGAAGAAGCAAAGAGTGTTTATATGCATTTTCAATTTGCATACATTTGGCAAATTCCAGAAACGTATCGCAAAAAGGTTTAATGCCTCGCTAAGGTGGTAAAATGGCATATCAAAAAGTAACTAGTTAAAGTACTAGTTACTTCTCCCAGAAAGTAACTAAAGTAGTTACTGAGTTACAAATTCTAAAAGTAACTGGTTACTTTGGAAAGTAACTAATGCGTTACTTTCAAATAATTTTTAAATACTGATGTGTCAAATAATTTGGACCCCATCTCCATCCCTCTGACGGAACTTGAAATACATGTGTGTGTTCAATTATTTATGATAAATCTGAGTATTATAATGAAATGGATACTCAATACATTACAAACAGAAATCCACAGTGCACAAATCAATTGTATTGGAGATATTATAATTACTATATAAAAATAACACAATATATCTTTTGGAAAAGCATGTAGCAAAGCATTATCAACCAATTCTAATCCAATAGTAATAATAACAACAATAATAATAATAATAATAATATATTTTATTGATCTCTTTTTTTAGACATCCTGGCTGCATCTAATTACCAAACACACATACACACGCACGCGCGTACATACGCACATGGACACCGATTCAAACGTTAATGTAAAAGAAACCTCTGATATTACAATCCTTCTAGCTGACGTGAACCAGGCAGAACAAACTCCCAATTTCCAGTAGCGGACTCCTGACCGCAGACTAGCAGACCGTCGGTGTGCAAGCAAGATGGAGTGACAGCGGGAGCAGCTAAATCACACAAGAAACGGCAGAGCCAATCGAGGAGCTTGTGGGCGGTCTAAACTAAGGGAAACAGGCTTCAGCTTGAGCGGCCGTTTTCCGCTTGGTCCTAGTGCTTGACCTGTCTCTGTTTACTATAGCGTAACATTTGTTTTTTTCTGCCTTCAATGAAGTAACGCGACACATTTTTTGGCAGTATCGATAACGGCGTTATAATAATGAGATGAGTAATCAATTAGATTACTCGTTACTGAAAAAGGTAACGGCGTTAGTAACGGCGTTACTTATAACGCCGTTATTCCCATCACTGCATATGGCATCAATCTCGTCGAAACATCAGTTCTCAGGTGATTGTGTAATCGTATTATGTCTTTAATACAAAGCAAGTCAATGTAAACTACAATGGTAAATGTTTTTATTTTGCAGAAATGTCTTAAAACCAGGCAAGTAAAGAGTACTACAAATTGTACTCAAGTAAAATGACTGCAGGCCACAGCAATCCCAACTGAACAACACAATTCACAACAGGTGTTTGATCCTTGAATCGACCAATCAATTTCCTGGTTCAATTAGAATTGGTATTTAAACAGTCCTCTTCATCACGCTGTTCACAATTTGACATCATGAGACCAAGACGACACCTAACAATTGATCAACAGTAATTCACTATTCCGAGGCTTCAAACAGGATGTTGTCAGAGGGAAGTGGCCACTGAGCTTAGTGTCACAGTGTCATCAGCGGGTTGCAACAGAGACACAGAGAGACTGGATGAGTCCCAGAAAGCAGAGACGTGGATGTTCTTGTTATTGAGACATTGACATGTTTTGTTGTGGTATACCCACCACTGTTGCTGGCTTTTGTTTAAATTTTTTGAGATAAGGAAATCACCATTGAATGCTTCTACTTATATCATGAAAGTATCAGGATATAATATCACTCTAGTGTGAACTCTTTACATTTTCCATAAATTTCACCCGGAAGCCAAATATTCCTAACTTTGGGGGTAATATAAATATATATAAGGTTTTAATAATGAATAGGGGATCATTTATTTGCGTACATTTTTTAACACATTAATGCTGTTGGCTGATGACGTTAATAGGGCTCCAGACTAACTTTTTACTTTGGTTTGGTGAGGCATCACCACCCAATTTAGGTAATTTCTTAACACATTAAATGATTTTAAGAATGAATAACGGTGTAGATAAATGTGTATCTTTATTTAAATCAACACAAACACAATAACCTCAATTGAATAGACAGCCATAGTGATGGTGAAAGGAGATGGGGAGATGGTTGGAGGATGGAACAAATTAGCAGGAAAAGAGAAGAGCTTCCCAGAGGACTTTAATTGGTACATTTATATTGTTTCCAACTCTCAGGGGAAACCAGGAAACCAGGAGTTTATTTAACAGAACACTTGCCTGTTATGCTATCGCTACCGCTGCGTCGACGCCACTTCCGTGTTGTAATGGGAATTTTGGATGTTTGTACTTTATAATCAGAATATTTGTCAGGCCAGACGTTGATCCGCATCTCCTCATCTGACTGTTATGCTATGACGAAAATGAATGCCTGTTTGTAGATGATATGAACATGAGTGCCACATTGACATAAGATAATTTCAGGACTATGACGCCTGTGTTCTGTAAATCTTGACCTTGCCTGTACATCTTGTCTTTGTAAGATAGGACATGATCCGTCCTTTGTCCATGGTTCCTCCTACTTAAAAGGGAGATTGTTGTTGGACTCAGGGTCGTTCCTGCTGATTCTGAACCTTTGCATCAGAAGGCAGGGGTGAACAGTACTTTCTTCTGCAGATGAGAATACTTAGTGGAATAAACCTCGGAGAAAAAGCTGATCCTGGTTGTTGATCTTTATTGGGCAGATTCATTTTTCCACAACAATAAAAATGCTTAAAAAAGGGGCACTTCACTCCCCCTTTCACGCAGTCACACAAAGAGCACCCTTGCTATTGTGGTTAATGGTGCAGGCACAGCATGGATAGAAAGTGGTCACTCTGTTCCACGGGTGATATAAAACCTTTCTAACGCTGAGAACTGTTAGGCTTTTAGAGTTGTACACGAGTAGATTAAGGACAATTCCCTACAATGTGAATATATGAATGCCATCGCTATTATACTGTAAATCACCCCAGATTTAAGTGCGTCAGCAAAATGACTCAAATGTAAAATGGAAATAATTGACTACCTTGTATTGTTGAAATGTAATGGCGGGTTTGAAATGGGTCCCCAGAGTCTCACTGGCCCTAAGGAGATGATAATTTACACAGGAGGAGGCCATCACAGACATGGAGTTGAAACGTTGTATATGACGGGAATAATCATAAGAGAGAACCAACAGATGAAGATTTATTATTTGTGTTATGACTTGCAGTATAATTAGTTATGGGATTTTAAACCCTGTACTTAATTATTAAAGACTGTAGCATTGATAAACTTCTTTTATCAGTATTTATTTTTGTTTTGGTGTAATTTATTACCGTGCTGCTGCAGCATCACACGCACATGCACACACACAGAGAGAGAGAGAGAGAGAGAGAGAGGGCAAAATGAGTGAATAGCAGAAAAGCCGAAGTGAAGACAACTGTTGACATTTACTTGAGTTGATGATGACTAATATTTACTGTAAATTGCGATAAACAGCAAAAACATGTTAACATTTGCATGAAGCTGTGGTGTGAAAGTATGTTTGCAATGAGATTCTCCCCTGTCATCACTGAATCAGAAATGGAGACACATATCGTAGCGGTCTTTGGTCTCCCAGAGCTCTATGATAGAACCTCACATTGGTACAGAGACCCAACCAAACTATGTGTATAAACCAGAGACTGTCTAAAGTAGAAACAACAAGATTGTTACCATATTTATGTCTAGATGATAGCCTAGCTCTGATCATTGCAAACTCCATTCAGAAAAGAGTGCTTGCACTCAAAAGTTGTTTGCTTATCGTCTTGCAGACAGTCCGAACATATCATGACTGCAGAGTTTTTACAAATCGTTGTCATTATGTTGTTACTTCCGCATTCTTGTTAACCATTTATTGTAACTAAATCATGACAAAATTGCTTATTGTTTTGGGTTCCTGTAGTAAACCAGCTGATGTATGTCTTGTAATTCACAGTGAATGCAGCTCAATGAAATTCACCGAGCACCTCCACCTGGGTTATTAACTCAGAGAGGACACCCTTTGATGACTTTCATAATGTACAAGGCAAAGTGATTCATTCAATTCAATTCAATTTTATTTATAGTGTCAAATCACAACATAAGTCATCTCAGGACACTTAACACATTGAGCAGGACTAGAATACGCTCAAAATTTCAAGAGTCAACACAATTTCAAATTCCCAACATCACCCAGGGGCAAGCGTTACAGCGACAGTGGCGAGAAAAAACTGCCTTAATAGGCTTTTAGGCAGAAATCTCGTGCAGCCCAGGCCCTTGGGTTCCAACTGCATTTGGTGTTGGTAGTATGGTAGTAGTAGCATTAACAGTAGTGGTGGTATTAACAGAAGCAATAGTAACAACAGTAGTAGTCCATGGCAGCAGGCACAGCCACGCCGAGATGGATCCATCCCAACCACGTCGCCGTAGACCAGAAAGCAGGAGTAGTTGAGCAGTCACACAGCGGGCAGGTGGAGCTACAATGTGGTGTTTCCAGCATCAGGCCAGTTAGCAGTCTGCATCGGTCAGGACCTCAGTGGACTCTGCTGGACCAGAAAGCATAGCCAGACTCCCGGGAGTGATCCCGGGAGTAGACAAGTTAGTGACAGTAGAGTCACTAACATTCAGCCATGACGGATGGACCAATGTCATTGTCTACATGGAGGTATCAAATAATGTATTTATTATGTTTTAATTAGTAATGGAAAAAAAAGCAATCAGACTATAATGAGAAACAAAGATGGATGTGTAGCTGTCTCATAAGCAAATGAAAGACTGAGCAGCTTCACAACTTCAGTTGTAAATCTATGCATGTATCTGCACAAAAACCTACCAATTATAATTGTGTGTAAAGCTAGTGGTAACATTTAGTCTAGTATTGATAGCTTGTTGTTGAACTTCTTGTGAAGCTGTCTATGGTAAGCGAGCAATCAGCTTGTTTGAGCCAGCTCACCTGTAGTGAATAGACTTGATTAGAGGGAAGGAGGAGCCACAGTCAGTACTTGCGGTAAATTGAGCACTTAAAAGGCTGTCACTACAGCGTCAGCTGCAGCGTCGGGCCATCAGAACGAAGACAGCTGAACAAAGACACAGGGAGTCTATCTGTGGGAGTCCACCGAGGAAGCCCATTGAGGTAGGTATAACATCTCAACCCCCCCCTTCCTCGCAGCCATGTGTCTTATCCCAGTCAGGACGTCGCACTGGAGAAGATTTTACCGAAGTCCCTTCATTCGAGGCTGTAACCCATCCAATCTCTGCTACCCACCAATCTCCACCGGTAAGGAACTTGAGGTACTAGGGGGGCTGTGGAACTGCCAGTCTGCAGTCAAGAAGGCGGACACCATCTCAGCCTATGCCTCCCTGCAGACTCTCCACTTCCTGGCCCTCACAGAGACCTGGATCACCCCAGAAAACACTGCCACTCCAGCTGCCCTTTCAACTGCCTACTCGTTTTCACACTCCCCAAGACGAACAGGGCGAGGAGGAGGAACTGGGCTCCTCATCTCACCCACATGGTCCTACCAGGTCCTTCCTCTCGACCACCTACCCCGATCTACGCTTGAATTTCACGCCGTCTCTGTCACCATTCCTTTCAAACTCAACATCATAGTGATCTATCGCCCACCCGGTCCTCTTGGTGACTTTTTGGATGAGATGGATGCCCTCCTGAGCTGCTCCCCTGATGATGGCACACCGCTCGTCGTCCTCTGTGACTTCAACATCCACCCGGGAAAGCTGCATTCATCTGAATTCATTGACTTCTTTTCCGCATTTGACCTCACACTCTCCCCCTCTCCACCAACTCACCGGGCCGGGAACCAACTTGACCTTGTCTTCACAAGATCCTGTGGCATCTCGGCACTCTCTGTTACCCCGCTCACCGTGTCCGACCACCACTTTGTGACTTTCTCCCTCCCCATGAAGCCCACCTCATCCCTCCCCTCTACGCCTCGAATGGTCACCAGCCGCCGCAACCTGAAATCCCTCTCTCCCTCCGCTCTCTCCTCAACTGTTATCTCCTCGCTCCCATCCTCGGAACAGTTCTCCTTAATGCCTACTGAGGAAGCCTCCTCTATCCTGATGTCCTCACTCGCCTCTTCTTTGGACACTCTCTGTCCCCCAATCTCACGACCGGCGCGATCATCTCCCCCCCCCTCCCTGGCTGTCTGAACCTCTGCGAACCAACAGATCATTGTTGCGAGCGTCAGAGAGAAAATGGAAGAAATCGGGACAGCACGAAGACCTTGCTCACTACCACCTCCTCCTCTCTGACTTCACCTCAACTGTTTCGGCAGCTAAATCTGCCTTCTACCTGGCAAAGATCAACTCTTCTGCCTCCAACCCCAGGAAACTCTTCTCCATGTTCTCTTCCCTCCTCACCCCTCCTACCCCTCTCCCTCCCTCCTCCCTTACTGCCGATGACTTTGCAACTTACTTTACCAAGAAAGTAAATGACATCAGCTCCTCATTCACGCCTATTCCCTCCCAGAAGACATCTCCCCCAACTCTCAACTCGGATGGTCTTACCAGCTTTAGCCCCCTCACCTCTGAAGACGTTCACGCACTTGTTACATCTAACCGTGCCACCACCTGCTCCCTTGACCCGATTCCCTCCTCTCTTCTCCAGGACATCTCACACGACATCTTGCCATTCCTCACCACCCTGATCAACTCCTCCCTCACCTCAGGTGTCATTCCAGCGGATTTTAAGACCGCTATCGTGAAGCCTCTCCTGAACATACCCACCCTTGACGCTACTGACATCCAAAGCTACAGACCTGTATCTCTTCTTTCATTCCTCTCTAAAACCTTGGAACGTGCTGCACTACAACCAACTGTCATCCTATCTCTTGCGGAAGAACCTCCTAGACCCTAACCAATCAGGATTCAGGACTGCCCACTCCACTGAGACGGCCCTCCTCACGGTGACCGAGTCCCTGCGAGACGCCAAAACATCATCCAACTCCTCCGTTCTCATTCTCCTTGACCTATCTGCTGCATTCGACACAGTCAACCACCAAATTCTCCTCTCCACTCTGGCTGAACTTGGCATAACCGACTCTGCTCTCACCTGGTTTACATCATACCTGACAAACCGCACCTTTCAGGTCACATGGAATGGCTCTATGTCCAAACCCTGCTCTCTGGACACGGGTGTCCCTCAAGGCTCAGTATTAGGACCGCTTCTGTTCTCACTATACACCAGATCACTAGGTTCTGTTATCATATCGCATGGATTCTCCTACCATTGCTACGCTGATGACACCCAGCTGTTCCTCTCTTTTCCCCCGTCCTCTGACGCTCACATTGCAACTCGCATCTCGGACTGTCTGGCTGACATCTCTGTCTGGACAACTGCACATCACCTCAAGCTTAACCTGAATAAAACCGAACTCCTCTTCATCCCAGGGAAAGACTGCCCTCGCATGGACCTGTCGGTCACTGTTGAGGGCATCACAGTATTTCCTTCCTCAACTGCGAGGAACCTGGGTGTAATCCTCGATGACCAACTATCCTGCACCCCCAACATCACTGCTGTGGCCCGATCCTGCAGATTTGCCCTCTACAATATCCGCAGGATTCGGACCTTCCTCACAAAGGATGCAACGCAGCTCTTGGTCCAAGCACTGGTCATCTCCCGCCTTGACTACTGCAACTCTCTCTTGGCCGGACTCCCGGCCTATGCGATTAAACCATTGCAGCGTATCCAGAACACTGCAGCATGCCTTATCTTCAATCTACCCAAATTCTCCCACGTGACCCCCCTCCTCCGTGACCTCCACTGGCTCCCTGTTGCAGCACGCATCCAATTCAAGATGATGACACTGGCCTTCAGGGCCATCAATGGAACGGCACCTGCCTACCTTCAAACACTGGTCAAACCTCATGCCCCGAAGCGAGCACTTCGCTCCTCTACTTCAGCTGGCCGGCTGGTACCACCATCGCTGAAATCAAACAAATGTCGCTCAGCAAAGTCCAGACTCTTCTCTGTTCTGGCGCCTCAGTGGTGGAACGAACTCCCGACCAATGTCAGGACAGCAGAGTCATTTGCCATCTTCCGAAAAAGGCTCAAGACTCACCTGTTCAGACTTCACCTCGACTCTACATAGCATGACCCACTAACACCCTCCCTCGACACCCCCCCCCCCCCCCCCCGCAAAAAAAAAAAAAACTTACCTATAGCACTCAGATCGTAGCACTGTTGCTCTTGAAGTACTACTTTACTCAGATGAGGACCTAACACTTGTTCTATTTTTAGCTCTTACTGCATCGGCAATGATACGTCGTGGTTTCTTTGTTTCCTTCTTTTGACAAATGTACTTATGGTAAGTCGCTTTGGACAAAAGCGTCTGCTAAATGACCTAAATGTAAATGTTATAAGAAAGAAATAACCTCAAATTACAGGCTGTCCATGTTCGCACAAGTACTGTGATTATATACCATTTGATAGTATAAAATACATAGACACTGTACATTAAAGGTCATATTGATAAACTGTTTATTTAAACAAATAATTTAAAAAATATACATTCACAGAAAGGTGCATAATTAAAAATAACACTTCTTGTGAAAAAAATTGTTTAAATCGTGAATTAGTCATATTAAATAAAATTGTCGGTCCGTAATTAATGCTTTGTTTACCTCTGTTTAGATGGTGATGTATGGCTGTGGCTACTAGCAAGGCTTGTGAATCAATAGAATAACGACGTTTGTATCACGTGCTATCTCTGCATAGTCAGGGGTCAAGAGGTTGCCAGGTTGCCAGTTAGTGTGGAAAAAAACTAAGGGAAAATTTTGAGTTTGGCAGTAAGCAGGCAGCATTTTGGTACCAGTCCCAAGTAGGCCGCTGAAGAAGTTTCAAGGACTGAAAAGCCACGCCGAGGTGGCTACTTTTCTTCTTGACCGGTAAGATATAGTTAAAGCTAGCTTTTAGCTAACATGAACACTGGCAACCAATTGAGGGTGCATGCGCTTCGAGCAACAGCTGTGTTGTTACGTGAATGCAATGGAACATCTAGTAGCTGGATGTTATCAATGTTGTCAATAGCACCTGTGGTTCAAAATAGAAAAGGTTCATATTGGACCAACTGATCACGTCGTCCCTGGACCAATATTAATTGGTTCCATCACCTGTTCCTTAAAGGTGCAACCCGCAAATAGCAAGAACGGAATGGCCTCATCCCATTCCTTAGGCTGTACTTCAACAAATGTTCTTATCATGCTCTTTAGTGTGCTATGAACGCGTTCTATAGCTCCCGGTGACTGTGGGGGATATGCCGATGAATACTTGGGTACTATTTTCAACTCAACCATAACTGCCATACAGTTTGGACGTGAAATTAGACCCTCTATCTGACTGGATGGTACGTGGCAGGCCTGCCCAGGAGAAGAACTTGACAAGCTGATCGACTATCGTTTATGCCTTAATGCTTCTTAGGGGGATAGCTTCTGGATACCTTGTAGCCATATCCAAGATGGTCAGTAGATATTCATTTAGGCATAGGGGCAACACAGTCAATCATGATGCAAGTGAAAGGCTCATGTTCAACTGGCAACGGTTGCAGCGGTGCAACATGCGAGCCCTACCAGGTTTTCCCCACTACCTGACATGCATGATGAGCGGCAAAACCGTTGCACCTCTTTTCTGATGCTGGGCCAATAAGAGTGTCGACTTATTCTTTCCAAAGTGTTTCTGCTGCCAAAATGACAACTGAGTGATGAATCATGGGCCAGTTGCATCACCTCCTGACGGTAACTCTGGGGCAGTAACAACTGCTCATAGACCGTCCACTCCTCATTGGCCGGCCACGCAGCCAAGAGAATCCCGTCTCTCACAAAATAGCCTGTAGGCACTTCCCTGGCCTCCCTAGCGCAGGTTGCCATTTTTAAAGCATAGCCCAGCGATGGATCCTTCATCTGCTCTTCTACTAGTGACTGACGTTTAAGGGGTAGTGACTCAGGTCCCATTGGAGCAGCCATCACAGTTCCCGACATCAGTAATGTTTCTAAAACCCCCAGTACCCGGCTAAACGCCGGGCAAAAAACAAAAAGACAAGAAAGGCACCAGAGGCACACTTTATAGAAATGATAGTAGCTAGTGTTTTATATTTATGATGAATACAGGCAGGAGATGTGAGTTAGGAGTCAATGCAGAGAAGTCTGTTTTGAGCTGGAGGCAGTCAGGGCCCAGAAGCAGACGTCCAGGATATACTGCCTGGGCATCAAAAATCAACCAACTGAGGAGGAGATGGAGGGAGAACTGATTGTGCTTGAGTAAGGTAACACTTTTGATTTATCTATTTGCACGTTTTGACCTCAGTACTGCAGTATTAAAGTAAATGTTGCTAAATCAAATTGTTCTTTTGTGTTTTGTTTTTTCTTTTGTTCAAATTTCCCTTATTAGGGCCACGGTGCAATCGCACCGAGCACTGGCCCCTACAGCTATGAAATAGCTGAGGGGACCAGTGCTCGGGGCGAAGCACTCAACTGTTTGACAATACATAGTACCTACTAGTTCTCAGTACTTGAGTCTCAGTAGTACTCGGTAGTACTCGGTAGTACTTGAGTGACAGCTGAGCTCGGTGACATAGTACCTAGTAGTATTCCGAAATGGAATACTACTTTAAACTTTAAAATGGAGACATGAGTGGTGTGCTCTGATTGGTGGACAGGAATGTACTAAAAACTACATTTAGTAGTGGGAAAAGGATTTTTTTTAGTCAAACGTCTTCTGCTCGGACATACTTTCACCTAGAAACTCCATTTAAACTTTAAAATGGAGACACGAGTGGTGTGCTCTGATTGCTGGACAGGAATGTACTAAAAACTACATTTAGTAATGGGAAATGTAGTTTTTTTAGTCAAACGTCTTCAGCTCAGCCATACTTTCACCTAGAAACTCCATTTAAACTTTAAAATGGAGACACGAGTGGTGTGCTCTGATTGGTGGACAGGAAGGAGCAGTCAGTGGGAAATGTAGTTTTTTTAGTCAAACGTCTTCTACTCAGTCACACTAGGCGAATTCGACTTGATGTAGCCGCCTGCAGCGCGCTACCTAACGTGATGTATTGTGGGTTGAAAGCGATGCATGATGGCTAGAATTGTGTCCGACTTAGCAGCCGACTGCAAAGACGTCACAGGGTCGCGACCATATCACGTGACCCAAAACATCGCGGGAACAAGTTTTTAAGAGGCGCTTCTTGCAGCGCTTCTTGCAGCGCTTGGCAGCGCGGTCCACGGTGGCTGCAACTGGCTTGTCCACACCTCCGCTACAGCGAAATGGTTCTCATTGGTTAAAAGTTCAATGACGTGTGTTCAGGTCCGCACTCGGCGGCCACCTTGTGGTGAAATTATACTTTTTATTTTGGTCGCATTGATCTCATGGCTTGATCTAAAGTTCCGTGCATTGTGTTGTGAGTAGGCCTATTATATGTGAGGTTTGGTTAATACAAACATAGAATGATAATACAAATATACTGGGAAAAAATAATGCCTTCCACATGTTGCCTTGCGTGTGTGTGTGTGTGTATGTATTTGTATGTGTGTGTGTGTGTGTGTGTGTGTGTGTAATATATATATATATATATATATATATATATATATATATACAGTATATATATATATATATATATATATATATATAAAACATATCCTCTTTGGTTTGCTGCTGTGTTCTATCGCTTGAGCACTATAGTCACGTTGACTTTGTTGTCCGACTTGACGGCGTTTGGCTGCCGTCTCTTTTAGAGCCCGCCCCCTCAGACACCTGCAGCTCTCGTCGGCGTGGTAAGTCAAGTCAAGTCAAGCCAAGACCATCCCGAACAAGCCTACTTTCACCTAGAAACTCCATTTAAACTTTAAAATGGAGACACGAGTGGTGGGCTCTGATTGGTGGACAGGAATGAGCAGTCAGTGGGAAATGTAGTATTTTTAGTCAAACATCTTCAGCTCAGCCATACTTTCACCTAGAAACTCCATTTAAACTTTAAAATGGAGACACGAGTGGTGTGCTCTGATTGGTGGACAGGAATGTACTAAAAACTACATTTAGTAATGGGAAATGTAGTTTTTTTTAGTCAAACGTCTTCTGCTCGGGCATACTTTCACCTAGAAACTCCATTTAAACTTTAAAATGGAGACACGAGTGGTGTGCTCTGATTGGTGGACAGGAATGTACTAAAAACTACATTTAGTAGTGGGAAATGTAGTTTTTTTAGTCAAACGTCTTCTGCAAACTTTTACAGACACACCCTCGGGCGGCGGCCCACTGCCTCCCTCTCAAAATTTCCCGGCGGGGGAATTTTCTAGTTACTAGTTGTTTAATTAATCAGCTTGGTTTGTGTTGTCAGACATCCGTATTCATGTTTCAGGTATGTTGTCGAGAGCTGTGTGGCTGAGAAGAAGAATGGTGACATCTAAAGTTTTTGAATTACAGTACGTCAAAATACTCAAAACGGACTGCTCTGACAGTTAAGTCAGCAAGCAGTCTCTGTATTTGCCTCTAAAACAACTCCGTCTCGTTTGAAATCTCGAAGAATCTCATCGTAATGTATATACACTCCGGCAGTAGCCCCCGTGGCCCTTTCAAAATTTCCCGGCGGGGGAATTTTCTAGTTGTCTATGTGGTACACCCAAAAATAGTGCAACCACTTTGTGTTTATTTATTGGAGACAGCAAGGAAAACGTTATTCATTTTATTGATATTGATGTCGTTTCCCAGGATTTAATATTATTCCTAAAAATAGTATGTGATTACCACATTGTATTTTCAATGAGGAAACATGGTAAATGTAAGCAGCACTCAGGTGGAACCTTTGTCACGGGAGCAGTTGTGCCCTGGGTGGTCTCAGGTGGGAACTTCCGGCTACGCCTCAGATCCGATCTTGATGACAAAATGAACGCAATGTGTCGTTATTGCTGCTGAAATTGATCTGTGTTTTACAGATCTGTATTTGCTACTGTGGTACCATTCTTGGGACCCGTAACAAATTCTGGGGGCTCGTCCGGGATCCGTTTCCACATGAAACATCGAGGGAAACAGATCCAGTGATATCAGAACCACAGGGCCAAGGCGAGGCGAGGTGCCGTGACTGCGATCGTGACGACAGCTGGTGGGTGTCCACAAGGGGAAATCGGAGCCTACAGAGGATTTCCATTCTTCCACAGGAGCTGCACTGCTGCTTCACCAGTTAAACGCACATCATGTTGTTGGGGTTGGATAAAGCTCTGGATAAAGCTGGTTTAAGAAGGCCTCACACGGGGCACCATTTATGTTGGGGTTGTAGCAGGAGCAGATTTGGTTATCAACAGTTAACTATCAATATCAATATGATTATCGGTATTAATAATTATATTTAATATATTATCATGATATAATCATGAATAAACGGGGCACCACCCTGGGATCAGGGAAAAGATAACCTAAAACTGTATTCAGTCTCAATATAAAGGTTTTATACTCACATGCCAATCATCGTGATCATTGGCATAGAAGTACAAAACCAATCGAATAATTAAAAAGGCGTGAAATTCAAGCACTAGCCTTCACAACCTGCTGTTATCCAGTGACATATACACAACAAGCACAAGAGACCGCTAGTTATAATATAATAAGATTTATTAAAATCAGTAATAATGATCACAATCAATAACACTGCAATTAACAAAGCCTTATTACCTAACTACCTAACACACAAAGCTAAGCTTAAACAAAGGGAGATACACACGTGGAGTGTGTGTGTGCGTATGTGTGTGTGTGCGTGCGTGTGCGTGTGTGTGTGTGCGTGCGTGCGTGTCAAGAGAGAGAGAGAGAGAGAGGGAGAGATGGCTATGGGGGGCCACCGGATGGAGCTATTCCTCGCAGCGTTCAGGGGCGGAGCCACTGAGGTTCGATGGGGTAGCGAGAGAGAGAGAGAGGTGGAGCTATTCCTCGCAGCGGTCAGGGGCGGAGCCACTGAGGTCTGACGGAGTAGCGAGAGAGAGAGAGAGAGAGAGAGAGAGAGAGATAGCCGTATGTAGCCACCAGATGTAGCTATGTCCCTAGCGCCCGCCGGGAACAGCTGGCTTAGGACACGTGTGTGCGGCGTGTATGTGTGTGTGTGTTAGCGGGACACAAACAAAGAGAGAGAGGATGCGCGAGCGATATTCGGAGGGACAGAAAGCGTGCCGTTACCACACGGGCTCGCGTGAATGTACTGGCGTTTATTCCGCGAGACCGGTCTTTTAACTGATAGTAGAGGCTTTCTGAGCTCGCGAATATGGCGGAGGTTAGTCGGAAACACTGTTACAGAAATCAACCCAGCTGCGTGGTACACAATCAGTATTCAAATACAGCAGCACATGAACAAACTGACTCGGCGGTCCGCGATCAGAACTTAAAACACATTAACAAGAATTACAAGCATATCCTACACTATCACTTGTGTCTCTGCCCAGACTGATAGCCTCTTACTGGTATCGTTGCGTAAGACGATGACGGCGTTCCGTAACGGCGGTGGTTCGTGAGTCCCCGGCGTCAGCGGGGGACGTGATGAGTCGGCTTCGTCCAGACGAGAGCGGAGCGGGTTTCCTCTCGTTGATCAAACTCAAATAAAGAAAACAGTTTGTGTTTCCTCCTTCCACGATCGGCGATATAATCGCGGCTTGGCGATTTAGTCAGCTTACTTCAGACAGCGTCTGGTAGCTGGAAGGCAGGAACCGGCTTGGTTCCTCTTGTTGCAGCGGTGCGCTGCGGGAGGGGGTCGCCTCCCGTTGCAACGTGGTGTTGCGCCGGTTGTAGGAAGAGGCCAGAGTAGGAGTCGGAGTAAGAGTGAATAAGAGAGCGTTCTCCGGGCGGCTTCGGTTTATAAAGCTCAGGCCGCTCCAGGGGACCCCCCCGGGGTTCCCTGAAGATGTCAGCCAATAGGCACTGGTTGTAAGGTGTCGCATCTCTCACCTGGGTGAGATGTGAAACTAAAATGGCGGTGTAGTTTTTATTCCCCTTTGTCCCTTTGTCCTGGCCACATGTGTAGGCTTCTGTAGGCCGCATTGTGTAGTCCTTCTAGTGAGGTCCCAACAATGTCATCCGCACGTAAGGAACTTGTGTGGGGAATCAAAAATAACTTGTATAAACTCTCGGGAAGTGAAGTGTGTAGTCTTGCCAGAGACATCACAACTGACAGTGAAGGTGCAGACGACTTGGATTCTGCTGATGAAGTAGGATGCACAGATTATATCCTTAACTATACGCAGTCTAATACCTTACTTAACTCTGAAGATGAAGGCATGAGTCAGTTGTTGATGTTAAATGACTTGGTGTGTACTATAATTGAAAATCGTGATCTTGTTGTCAGTACAAATGGGGTTACACAGGAACCTGAGGCACACATAGACATGCCAACTACCAGACATGCTCCTACTCTTCCAGAAGCTGCCAACACAGTCACTGTCACACAACAACACATATCCAATACAGACATCACGACCCAAAGTGTAGACCAACTCCAAATAATGCATGAAGAGCTAGGCAAGAAGTTGCAACACTACAAAGATCGGGCCAGCACAGCACACAGTAGGCACCACAGCCTAGGTGATCCAACCAACGAACGACAACGTCACCCTTCGCTCAAGGTTGAGACGGAGAAAATTGTTTCCCTAAAGGACCTCCCATACCTCCAGCGAAGGGAATTTAAGGTACATGGAGGACAGATTGGGGACCAAAACTCTGACACCACGTACAGCAGTATCTGTAAACAGATCGATGAGGGTGTGAGGGAGGGTTTCACAGAGGCAGAGGTTATCGGAGGTGTGCTGAGGATCATCAAGCCAGGCGCTTTCAAGGACATGCTCACCAATAAAGATGAAATAACAATCTGTGAACTTAAGGGCTTCCTCAGGTCTCATCTTGGTGAGAAGGCAAGTACTGAACTGTTCCAAGAACTCATGTGCGCGAAGCAAAGCGAACAGGAACCCCCCCAGCAGTTTGTGTATCGCATGATTGGGCTAAAGCAGAAAATCCTTTTTCAGTCAAAGCAGGCCAACACAGACATTCGTTATGACCCCAGAACTATCCAAGACGTTTTCCTCCACACGATTTACCAGGGTTTAGGTTCCAAATATACAGACATCAGACAACAGCTCAAGCCACTCCTCTCCAGCTCTCAAGTTACCGATGAGGAGATTGTCAGCCAGGTAACGAAAATAATCAGTGATGAGAATGAACACCAGCGTAGGTTAGGTTATGTCACAAGACAGAAGACAACACATGCGCACAGTGTTCGGGTGGATGGTGGAGATCAAGTCACTGACAAGAGAGAACAACAGACCATACAACAACTCAGTACCCAAGTGGCGACTTTAACCAACATGGTTGCAGCTTTAATGGACCAACAGGCGGCAGTATTACAAGCAACCCACTTAAAAACTCCCGCTGCACAAACCCTAAGTCAGCCACAGACACGGCCCCCTTCCACACCCTTTAACAACAAAGGACATCCTCTCCCACAAGGCCAGCCCTCCTTTGTAAGGCAGGGTAAAGTCCCCAGCTGTACTAACTGTTCACTACAGGGATCAGAGAACTGTAATTACTGCTTTGTGTTTGGCGATGCAGGGCACCTGGCGGTTGGCTGCTTAAAGAAAGCCAAGCAGCAGGGAAACGGGAACCGGTCTCCGTGGAGGGACAACCAGAGGCCGTTCCACAATTCCAGTCCCACCCAGTAAGCTCTACACGTAAACAGCGACACCCAAGAAAAAAACAATGCTGCAAACAACCATGTGACCCCTGTGCTCCAGAGACTTCGGCCCCTGAAGAAACCAGTCGCACAGCACCACTGATTGGTAGGAAAAGCCTGCTTAAGTGTTTTATCAATGGCTATGCAGTAACAGTGTTATTTGACTCTGGCTCACAAGTCAGCATCATTGACAGACGATGGAGGGAGTCATTCATCCCCAACCAACCAGTACGACCACTGGAAGAGCTTCTCGACCCTGGCGAAAGTCTCGACTTATATGCTGCAAATGGACAGTCAATTCCATATGATGGATGGGTGGAGCTGACAGTTAACCTCCCAGGAAATGACAATCCAAACCTTGCAATACAGGTCCCCTTTCTAGTCAGCCGGATCCCTCTCCTGCAACCACTGCTAGGGTCTAATATTCTTGCAGAGATGATCAGTGGGAAGGAGGTCTCCCCTGATACACTAGCCATGGTCATTAGCCTTTTCAGAAAAGCACTTGGGGTAGAAGAAGAACAAGTTGAAGCTATGGTAAACCTTATTCAGGCCCAAAAGGAACCACATGACAACATTGCTACAATAAGAGTGGGTAGAGAGAATCCGAGTGTCCCAGCTGGAAAAACAGTACATGTGCGGTGCAGAGTACCACCTACCTTTGACACGTCCGACCCCATTGTCCTCTATGAACCCTCAGAAGAAAGTGCTACCTTAGAGGAGCTGAGTCTGGGGGAGGGACTCTTAGAGATCAGTAGGGGCAGGTGGCCACATGTCAATGTACCCATTTCCAACCATACTAAGCATGAGGTTATCCTTCCTAAAAATACTCAGCTGGGCTTCATCCAGCATATAGCCAAAATTATTGAGATGGGAAAGAGTGAGACACAACAGAGTGAGACACCACAGGCGTCAACAGTTAGGGCCGAAGTTAACAACATAACCACTCCTATGTCCCCAGCTGAGCCCTGGCGACCACCTGTTGACCTCAGCCATCTTCAGCCAGAACAACAACAGCTAGTTGAGGAAATGCTGTATGAGGAGTCTGCAGCATCCGCCCGTGATAGCAGTGACATTGGGTGCATTCCCTCTCTCCAGATGTCAATTAGGCTCAGTGACGACATCCCTGTTCAGAAGGCCTATACCTCCATCCCCAAACCACTGTACAAGGAAGTTAAGGAGTACATCCAGGACTTAATAGTGAAGGGATGGGTTGTAAAATCGCAGTCCCCATACGCAGCACCGATAGTTTGTGTGAGGAAAAAGGATGGGTCATTGCGCCTTTGCATAGACTACAGACTACTCAACAAAAAGACTGTACCTGATAAACACCCCCTCCCCCGCATACAGGACCTAATCGACTCACTTGGGGGCTACAACTGCTTTTCTATCCTAGACCAGGGCAAAGCCTACCACCAGGGCTTCATCGCTGACGGTTCCAGGCACCTTACTGCTTTCACGACTCCTTGGGGTTTTTATGAATGGGTCAGGATACCCTTTGGATTGTCTAACGCACCAGCAGCCTTCCAAAGAAGCATGGAGGAAATGCTAAGCACACTAAGGGATGAGTGTTGTATCCCGTATCTGGATGATGTTCTCTTCTTCTCCAGGTCCTTTGAAGAGCATGTTGAGGTGCTACGCCGTGTACTACAAGCTCTGAAGCACCACGGGGTGAAATTGAGGCCAGAGAAGTGTGAGCTATTTCACAAGGAAGTCCGATATGTGGGACGGCTGGTGTCTGCTGACGGAGTGAGGGTGGATCCGAAGGATGTGGAGGCAGTGCAAGCGCTGAAAGAGAGGACTCCAAAGACAGTAGGGGATGTGAGAAAGCTAATCGGCTTCCTCAGCTACTACCGAGCATACGTACAAGATTTCTCACGTACAGCAAGACCGATATATGAACTGCTCAAGGTCAAGTCCAGTCCTCTACAATACAAGTCCACAAAAGGACAAACCAAGGGCCCCCAACTGCTCTCACGCACACCAGTAGAGTGGACGGGTGAGCACCAGCAGGTCCTTGAGGACCTTATAACCATTCTGACCAACCCGCCAGTGTTAGCGTACCCCGACTTTGATCTCCCCTTCACACTCCACACTGATGCCTCCCAACAGGGCCTTGGAGCGGTCCTGTATCAACACCAGAATGGGAAGATGAGAGTGATCGGTTATGGGTCCCGCACACTAACACCAGCAGAGGAGGGTTACCATCTTCACAGTGGCAAGCTTGAGTTTCTAGCCTTGAAGTGGGCAGTCTGTGATAAATTCAGGGACTACCTGTTCTATGCTCCCCATTTCGTGGTCTATACAGATAAGAGTTTTGGTTATCCATCAAAACTCCACCACGACCAAGGCAGGGAGTTTGAAAATGAACTATTCCGAGTTCTTAGACAGTTTGCTGGCGTGAACCATTCCAGGACATCCCCATACCACCCCAAGGCAACCCTGCGGAGAGGTTCAACCGGACCCTGCTGCAAATGCTCCGAACGCTAGGTGACAAAGAAAGAGAGAACTGGAAGGATCACTTGCATCATGTAATTCATGCTTACAATTGTACCAAGCATGAGTCGACGGGCTACTCCCCATACTACCTGCTGTATGGTCGCCATCAACGTCTTCCTGTTGACCTCCTCTTCGGGTTAATGGCAGAGGAAGAAACCAACACAGCAAAAGGATACGCTGAAAAATGGGCGGCAAAAATGACAGAGGCATACAAGATAGCAAGCACCAACAGCCAGCAGTCGAGCGCTAAAGGAAAACATTATTATGACCGGCGGAACAGAGGTGTGACTCTTCAGCCAGGAGATCGGGTCCTTGTTCGCAACGTTTCGATAAGAGGAGGTCCATGCAAGCTAAAGCCCTAGTGGGAAAAGACAATCTATATTGTCAGGGAGCAGCTTGGTGACAACCCAGTCTACAAGGTGAGTCCTGAGACAGGGAGTCGTTCCCCTCGTATCCTCCACCGAAACTTACTACTCCAAGTAAATGACCTGCCTGTAGAGCCATCTGATGAAAACACACCTGCAAGGTCACAAAAGAGAAGCAAAATGACAACAAAACTACCGAACACGAACGAACAGACACAAGACCAAGAAACAAGTGAATCAGATGAAGAAGAGGAAGGGCAGCGGTATTGGTTGCGAATACCAAGAGAAACACAGAGAGTTGTGAGTGCCATTCCTCACCAGAGGACAACTGATGAGAGACAAGATCATCCTGCACAGATAGGAGAAACCGTTCCTATGGAGTCTGTATCTGAGGGGGAAGGTGTCATGGAGGAAGAACAAAGACAAGATGAAAGTGAGCCACTCACTGATGAGCCTCATGAGGAACAAGAGCTACCGCAGGTCAATGACCTTGACAGAGAAGTTCAGGAGGCTCAGCCTGCCACCCAGCCTACACTGAGGAGGTCCACTAGAGACAGGCACCCAGGCCAGATGTTCACTTACTCGTCCCTTGGTCAGCCAACTTATCAGCCACGCCTCATTGTCAGTGCAATAGGGACTCAGCCCACAGTTTACACCCATCAGTATCCACAGGCTTACTTCTATCCATTTCAAACAGCACCCATCATCCCACCCACATATCTACCAGTTACCTATCCTATCCACTGCTGTTGAGTGACATAGACACAAGGTTTGATGTGTGTTAGGTTAGTGAAGGTACTCAGTTCATGGTGAAAGATGTGAGACTTTTTTTAAATGTATTGTTAGGTGCAAGTGTCGGGAGCCACTTTTGTTTGTGAGGGAGTGTGTGGTACACCCAAAAATAGTGCGACCACTTTGTGTTTATCTATTGGAGACAGCGAGGAAAAAGTTATTTATTTTATTGATATTGATATTGATGTCATTTCCCAGGATTTAATATTATTCCTAAAAATAGTATGTGATTACCACATTGTATTTTCAATGAGGAAACATGGTAAATGTAAGCAGCACTCAGGTGGAACCTTTGTCACGGGAGCAGTTGTGCCCTGGGTGGTCTCAGGTGGGAACTTCCGGCTACGCCTCAGATTGATGACAAAATGAACGCAACGTGTCGTTATTGCTGCTGAAATTTATCTGTGTTTTACAGATCTGTATTTGCTACTGTGGTACCATTCTTGGGACCCGTAACATCTACCCCTGTCTTGGTTAGTCCCCGCGGTCTTAACCACAACCCCCACGCTCTTCTTAGCATCCCCTTCTCCCTCCGACGCATCAACAGCCTCTCTCCCCCCTCTGTATCTCTCTCAGGAGGATTTTCCAACCTGTTGGTTCCAAAACTGTTCTACTAGGTCGATGGAGAAATCCTCTTGGCTCTCCAGCTCTGCAGGCTCATAGATCTCACCTTGACTATGCTCCCCTTTTTGCCTGGGCACAGGTGACTACACATGCAGTGAAGAACTCTGGATACTCTTCCTCCAAGTGTCTGAGCTTAGGTGAGTCTGATGGCTGCTCAGATGTGTTTGGCACGGCCTTCTTGCCAGCCATGTCTTTTCCCAGAACAAGGTCAATCACATCATAGGGGAGGGTTTGCTCCTCTGCTACATTTACATGACCAGACACCAACTCTGACCTCAAGTTGATGTGGTGAAGAGGCACCGTCTCATAACCACCACCTACCCCTCGCA
Organism: Eutrigla gurnardus; assembly: GCF_963514095.1. Lineage (NCBI taxonomy): Eukaryota > Metazoa > Chordata > Actinopteri > Perciformes > Triglidae > Eutrigla > Eutrigla gurnardus. The sequence goes on from NC_139936.1 coordinate 22,551,264, forward strand.
CCACAATAAACTGCCCAGTGAAGGTGGAACTCGGCAGTTCCACCACACCGTTTCGGAGCAGGGTCTGTTTGGCACTAGTGTCCCTGAGTATGGTGACTGGCATACTTAGAAGGGTCAGTTTCTGATTCAGCAGAAATTCTGAGTTGAAACCCTCTCAGCCATTAAGGTCATCTCCAGCCTCCCTTCCAACCGACACTAAACACACTGGCTTAGCTGGACCCCACCTGTCGTAATAGTTTGTACACTGAATTTTCTTATGGCTCAATTTATGACACCAGTGGCACCAAAACTCTGTTATGGGAATGGGGTTGCGACCTAAGGGTGGAAATGAATGAGACTGGAGGACGCCATCCCCAATTATCACCGAGCCTGCCCTGTTGGTATTCTCTTCCATGCTTCTCGTCATGGGGTCTTCTCCTCCCAATAAGCCCACTAGATTGACCACCATGAGCCACCTCGTAGCAGTCAGCCAGCTCCGCTGGTCTGATGGTCACATCACGTTCATTGAGATAGACCTCCATCTCCCTGGGGACACTGACTTTGAACTGTTCAAGTAACAGTAGATTTCTCCATTCCCCATATTCAAAAGCTTGACAAGAATTAATCCGAAGATCAAACACCACTTCTTGTCTTCTCCACAGATCCAAGTATGATTCAACCTGCTGCCATCTTATACAAAATTGCCTTCAGTAGGCCTCTGGTACACTGCCATAAGCTTCCAACACCGCTTTCCTTAGCATCATACTCATGGCCCACTCGATTATCCAAAGCTGCCAACATCAAACCTCTGCTCTGCGTCCAGTCATGGCAGCTTTCTCAACCTCTAATCTGGCCAACCTCTTCAGATGGACCCTCTCCTTATCCTTCTCATTCTCCATATAGGCCCTCTCCGCCTCCTTTTCCCCTTTTCTACCCTGTTCTGACAACATTTCTTCTACCTGTAGGACATCAATCAAACAGGCTGCTATTGCTGGCTTATTCATTTTCTTTTTCCAGCTCTTCATCGGCCACAGCAATAAACTGAGCCTTCTTCATCTTCTTAAGCTGCTCCCTAGTCAGCCCACTGACCAACACTGGATCAACTGCTTCAGTAGCCATCATATCTTTTAATGCTACACTACTTGGTCAACCAACAATAACTGCCCCCAATTACAACACTGCTATTTTACAACTATCCTCCTCCCTCCACAAATTCTGCAAAGTTACACCACACAAGACCTACACTAGCAGTACAACCAAATCCACAGCTCTACCTCCCTATCCGTCAGAGACAGCAATAGAAACAGAGTTATACCAGAGAGTGTGGGATGTGGTGTAATAAATTCATACATGAAGAATACTGAGCTGCACACTGAACAACACTTTTGATACAGACATACAATACATTAATCAAGAAATTTTGTTTTATTTTGCATAATTATATAACTTTACTGAAGGAATTGCTTATAGTATGCATATACAAAATAGATGCAGTTCTATGTTTTGAAAAACACATCCATGCATATACATACATGTTTTTCTAAGGATGTGCGCCGCAGGCATGTGGCCAAATGACTGCTGCCATTGTTGGCGAGTTGTAATGTGAGAGCCTTCTCATGTTTTATGGCCCGCCAGGGCACTGTAGTCTGAGGACATCATGTTTATGTCCCATCAATATTCCATCACCGTGGAGAGCGGTTATCCGCATTAACCCTCACATGAACACACAAACAGAAAACACACACAAACAATATAGAAGCAAAAACAGAGACAAAAGGCTTCAGGAAAAAAAGCTGCAATGCTGTGTGTTTGCAAAATGTTCAGGCACTAATAAATTCTCAGTGACACTCACCTAAATCTCACACAAACAGAATGCATACATTGCATATTCATGCTTCCCATATTCATATATTATTCAAGACTATACGTAGGCCCAAAAATCAAACAATAAATACACATGTGAGAAAACTTCGTCAAAATAGAACGTGAAATATCTGAAAAATAACAATGCAAGGAAGTCAAAGACATTATTCAAAAGGTGAAGGTGGGTAATTGCACTTCTGACATTAGAACATGTTCTGCTTAAAAGGGGAAATCTTTGTTTTCATGGCTGATGATTTTTGGCCAATTCAAAAAATGCCATGAACGTACTAAAATATTCTCTCCCTGCCACTTGATGCAGCTGGCTTCATCAGAGCACAGACAACAAATGAACTAATACTTCTGTTTCTCTGCTCTACACTGTTACGCTTGCAACACTGCCCTCTTCTGCTATTTGTATTCCATTCTGCTGTTTTTCATTGACAAGACATTCTTAACATCTTTCGGTGCCGCTTCTCTCTCATTGCTGATTTTCCCTACTGCTTTCTCATTTGTTCTCAGCACTTTCTCTCGCGCGTCCTCTAATCTGAACACTGGAGACTGACTATGTCTCCTGCACTTCCCCTCACTTTATTAGCTACCCTCTGCTTTCTTTCCTTCATCGCATTGTTCTTGTTGACCTTGGGGTTTTCATTGTTCCTCCTGTTTTTCTGCAATCATTTTGTTTCGCTCTCTTCGCCTCTCATTTCGTCCATCTCATCCTTTGCTAATTTATCAAGTCTCGGTTTTCTTTGACAGCTTGGGAGGACACGATCACATTTAAGAATTAACAGGAGCACTGAAGGATGCTGACTAAATGAATGGAGTGTTTCTATTATATGGGCAGGGAAATCTGATTATGGTGGTGATTCAGTGTGTTGTTCAAATCGCTACAATTGAATATCGATAAAGGTCCAGATAGGACATTTGATCACAATTTATAACCAAACTAAACATGTGCACTTGCATAATTAGTATGCAATTCATTTAGTAGAGGAACAAATATTTTACTTTGCATTTTAGTTCAGTAAAATCAGCAAGAAAAGTTTGCGGTGTAGACATAATTCTTAGCAGGCATATGCATATGTCGCACAGTGGCTAAAACAGTAAATGCACACTGAAATTCCACCATTATTCCTAATAGACATGGGACGATGTGAAGTTTCTGTTGTAATTGCGATTCATTATATTATCATCAACATGATTACAAAATGACACTAAAACATGCTGGCATCACTTTACATTTTGTGAAGAAAAACGTATTTGTATTGTGTCACAGATAAGATTTTTTTTAGTGAACTTACATTTTTCAGTGAAAAATAATCAAATACTTGGCAAAGGCAAGGATAGGCTACATACATTTGAGAAAAAAAACATTTGTATCCTGTATTTTTTTTTTAAATCATGCCGAAGCTAGACAGCTTCTTCAAGTCACTTGACAATATTTACGGTTGTCCCAATAATGGAAATTTATCACAGTTGACTTATATTCCAAATGTCATGTGGTTTACAGGATATTGCGTTTTATTGCTAATGTAGCATTTTCTGATAAAGACTTGTGGGTAAGGGTGATAATCAATGGAATGATAGTGTCACGCCGGTGTGGTAATGTCTTGTCTTGGGGTTTTGTCTTGTCATTTCCTGTTTTATTTTGAAAATAACTCCCTTCTCGTTTCAGGTCACTTGCCCTTCCTCATGTGTTCCCTGGTCTGATGTCATCCCTGATCCCTGATTGTTGCCACCTGTTGCTCGTTATCCCTCTGTGTATTTAAGTCTGCGTCTCCCCTTGTCTTGTGCCAGTTCGTTATTCGTCTTTTGTCACGTCACGTTCCATGCCACCAGAGTTAAGTTGTTTTTACGCCAGTTTATGTTTCAAGTCTTGTTTCCTCCATGTGGAGTGGATTTTCGTTTGTAGTGTTAGTTTAGGTTTTGAGTAGTCTGTTTTTCCTGGATCTTTTGTTTTGGTACGTTTGCCACCTTTTGAGTTTTCATAATAAAGACTTTTTTCACACTGCCCCTGCATCTGAGTCCTCCCTCCATGCCCAAGGCCTGACAGAACAAACTGGCCAGTAAGGACTCAGCAGGGCAGCAGCAGAAGCCAGCATGGACCCAGCCATCTTCCGGATGGAGTTTACTGAGGTTATGGACAGCCTCCAGTACCTCCAAATCTGCTTCGACTGTGCAGAAACCAAGGGGGAGAGGAAGACTTTCCGGAAGGAGGCGGGGGAACTGGTTTCCTCCAGGCCGTGGCTCAGGGGTTCTCTGCCTGACTGGGTTATACACCTGGTTTCCGCCCCTGAACCCCGGCCATCCTCGGCTCCAGCCATGCCACCAGCCCAGGCCTCAGCCACAGCCAAGCATCCAGTCCAGGCCTCAGTCACAGCCAAGCATCCAGTCCAGGCCACAGCCAAGCATCCAGTCCAGGCCTCAGCCACAGCCAAGCATCCAGTCCAGGCCTCAGCCACAGCCAAGCGTTCAGTCCAGGCCTCAACCACAGCCAAGCATCCAGTCCAGGCCTCAGCCACAGCCATGCATCCAGTCCAGGCCTCAGCCACAGCCAAGCATCCAGTCCAGGCCTCAGCTACAGCCAAGCATCCAGTCCAGGCCTCAGTCACAGCCAAGCATCCAGTCCAGGCCACAGCCAAGCATCCAGTCCAGGCCTCAGTCACAGCCAAGCATCAAGTCCAGGCCACAGCCAAGCATCCAGTCCAGGCCTCAGCCACAGCCAAGCATCCAGTCCAGGCCTCAGCCACAGCCAAGCATTCAGTCCAGGCCTCAACCACAGCCAAGCATCCAGTCCAGGCCTCAGCCACAGCCATGCATCCAGTCCAGGCCTCAGCCACAGCCAAGCATCCAGTCCAGGCCTCAGCCACAGCCAAGCATCCAGTCCAGGCCTTAGCCACAGCCAAGCATCCAGCCCAGGCCTAAGCCACAGCCCAGCATCCAGCCCAGGCCTTAGCCACAGCCAAGCATCCAGCCCAGGCCTTAGCCACAGCCAAGCATCCAGCCCAGGCCTTAGCCACAGCCCAGCATCCAGCCCAGGCCTTAGCCACAGCCAAGCATCCAGCCCAGGCCTTAGCCATAGCCAAGCATCCAGCCCAGGCCTTAGCCACAGCCAAGCATCCAGCCCACGCCTCGGTCACAGCCCTTGTCTCGGCCTGTGGTCTTCAGTCGGCGGTCCGGTCGACACCTGCCAGTGGTCTTCAGTCGGCGGTCCGGTCGACACCTGCCAGTGGTCTTCAGTCGGCGGTCCGGTCAACACCTGCCAGTGGTCTTCAGTCGGCGGTCCGGTCGACACCTGCCATTGGCCTTCAGTCGGCGGCCCGGTCGACACCTGCCATTGGCCTTCAGTCGGCGGTCCGGTCGATACCAGTCCCGGCGGATGATCGTCCGGCACCAGCCCAGACAGGGGACCATCCCACACCTGCTCCTCGCAGCCTATTGGGGGTTCGCCTGTCACCAGTTCCTGCTCCGACGGGGGACCGTCCCGCGCCTGCTCCACGCAGTTTTCGGGAGGTCAGCTCGTCACCCGTTCCTGTCCAGACGGGGGGCCGTCCTACGCCTGCTCCACGCAGCCTTCGGGAGGTCCGCTCGTCACCAGTTCCTGTTCCGACAGGGGGCCGTCCCGTGCCTGCTCCACGCAGCCTTCGGGAGGTCCGCTCGTCACCAGTTCCTGTTCCGACGGGGGGCCGTCCGACGCCTGCTCCACGCAGCCTTCGGGAGGTCCGCTCGTCACCCGTTCCTGTCCAGACGGGGGTCCGTCCGACGCCTGCTCCACGCAGCCTTCGGGAGGTCCGCTCGTCACCCGTTCCTGTCCAGACGGGGGGCCGTCCTACGCCTGCTCCACGCAGCCTCCGGGAGGTCCGCTCGTCGCCCGTTCCTGTTCCGACAGGGGTCCGTCCGACGCCGGCTCCACGCAGCCTTCGGGAGGTCCGCTCGTCACCCGTTCCTGTTCCGACGGGGGGCCGCCCCGTGCCTGCTCCACGCAGCCTTCGGGAGGTCCGCTCGTCACCAGTTCCTGTTCCGACGGGGGGCCGCCCCACGCCTGCTCCACGCAGCCTTCTGGAGGTCCGCTCGTCACCCGTTCATGTTCCGACGGGGGGTCGTCCGACGCCTGCTCCGCGCAGCCTTCGGGAGGTCCGCTCGTCACCCGTTCCTGTTCCGACGGGGGGCCGTCCTACGCCTGCTCCACGCAGCCTTCGGGAGGTCCGCTCGTCACCCGTTCCTGTCCAGACGGGTGGTCGTCCTATGCCTGCTCCACGTCGCCTTCCTGAGCGGCCACGTCAGCTAGGTCGTCCTCAGGCCCGGCCTCTTGAGCGGTCCCACCCGCTAGGTCGCCCTCACGCCCGGCCTCCTGAGCGGTCCCGCCCGCTAGGTCGCCCTCACGCCCGGCCTCCTGAGCGGTCCCGCCCGCTAGGTCGCCCTCACGCCCGGCCTCCTGAGCGGTCCCGCCCGCTAGGTCGCCCTCATGCCCGGCCTCCTGAGCCCTGCCTCCTGGCCCCCTCCACCCGCCCTACGTATCATGGACCCTAGGGACATCTGGGATCTGTCCCTTAAGGGGGGGGTACTGTCACGCCGGTGTGGTAATGTCTTGTCTTGGGGTTTTGTCTTGTCATTTCCTGTTTTATTTTGAAAATAACTCCCTTCTTGTTTCAGGTCACTTGCCCTTCCTCATGTGTTCCCTGGTCTGATGTCATCCCTGATCCCTGATTGTTGCCACCTGTTGGTCGTTATCCCTCTGTGTATTTAAGTCTGCGTCTCCCCTTGTCTTGTGCCAGTTCGTTATTCGTCTTTTGTCACGTCACGTTCCATGCCACCAGAGTTAAGTTGTTTTTACGCCAGTTTATGTTTCAAGTCTTGTTTCCTCCATGTGGAGTGGATTTTCGTTTGTAGTGTTAGTTTAGGTTTTGAGTAGTCTGTTTTTCCTGGATCTTTTGTTTTGGTACGTTTGCCACCTTTTGAGTTTTCATAATAAAGACTTTTTTCACACTGCCCCTGCATCTGAGTCCTCCCTCCATGCCCAAGGCCTGACAGATAGGGGATTTTATTGTGATTGAAAACTCTAATAGTAAGATGATGGTGGTAAATATGATCACGAGTGACATTAAAAAGCTATCATGGTAGATAAGAGAAACAAAGGATACAAAAATCATCTAATTTAAAATAATTTGATTTCAAAGGATGTTCACTAAAAGAAAAAACAAAAAATTGTTTTATAAGTGATGTAATACAAATATTTCTTTCTAAATAAAATAGTGATAGAAGTGTCATTTAAATTATTTTAGGCATGTATTGATGATTATCAGGATGTAGCGAATTGCAATTATGGGTGACATGAAATTTTCATGGGCTGCACGGAGTTTGCATGTTCTTCCTGTGTAAGTGTGGGTTCTCCAGCTTCCTCCCACAGTCCAAAGACATGCAGGATGGGGATAGGTTCATTGGTGACTCTAAATTGCCCGTAGGTGTGAATGTGAGCGTGGATGTTGTTTGTCTCTACATGTCGGCCCTGTGTTGGACTGGCGTCCTGTCCAGGGTGTACCCTGCCTTCACCCAATGACAGCTGGGATCGGCTCCAGCCCCCCCGCTACCCTGAATACAGGATAAGCCAATGGATGGATGGATGAAATTTTCATGTCTTCGATCACAGAACATGCATTTGGGGTTTTACAGCAACTTCCAACAAACGCCGTCTTGCCTGTTTACAGTCAGGAAGCGAGCAGAGGCAAAACAAATTATCACCTAGATGCTAAAATATATCAAGTGGGGGTAATTCATTCTCTTCTGCAGGCTTAAGTCCTCTCGATGGACTTCTGTGCAATAGCTTGGTTTCAGTCACGTGATTGTGATGTCGCGTTAAGGGGCGCGATTTCCAAATGGCTGTCCGGAAGTAAAAAAGCCGACTACGTCTATGGAGGAAACCGTTCCAGAGAGTCCGTATTGTAGGGATTTAGAGCCAGTTTCTAGAATACGATACAAACAATAAGTAAATATGTTGGGCGTGACCCGTACCTCATGAAGATGAGTGAGTTTTCTGGAGCGAGGGACGTGGCTCCCGGTGGGGGGAGGCTCACGGACTGAGGCATCGGGTACCCTGAGGCGGAGGGTCCGCCGACGCGACCTGCCGAACCCCGACCGTCGATGCTGCCCTCGTTTCCCCCGCTATAGCAGCACCGTCGGACTTGCGTACGCGTAACGCGGTCAGCACGGAGACGGGTAGTCCACCGGCAGCCGCGCCCGACTCATGCGGGCCCGATGGGCACCCATCCCCGGCCCGAGGGTCGGGGAAGGAGGGGAGAGGGCGCCGAACGGAGAGGCAGGCAAGCCCGAGACGGGCCCAAGCACCGCACCGGGCATCCCAATGTCTGAACTTAGGGGGATGAAGGCAACTGGTGCCTGCGACTGCCCCAGCAGCGGGGAACGCAAGCGTTCCCGATTGATGGCAAAGCGACTCTCAGACCCGTGTCCGCGTTATTCTGTGAGCTTTTTACAATTCTCACCTTTATGGACGACAACCTTTGGTACTCTTAAAAAAACGTTTCCTTTTCACGGGTAGAACGATTGTAGCAGCCGTAAACTACACAAAACACGGGCATCTTGACTTTTTCACATGGCAGTTCTATGGGCAGACTTCAGTTCCTGCCATCCATCTGGATTTAGCGCGTTCGCGATGCAGCACTGTGACGTCATGTGAAACCAACCTATTATGTCCAACTGTAGTCCTACTTGTGTATACAATGTTCTTCTTTAGAATGGAACTGCCCAGCTGAGTGAACCAGAGAAGTGCAGTTTTTTAACTGCAATTCTTTATTTATGTCTCGCAGTCACATAGGTCTGACTTCAAGATGCATGAAGATGATTAAAGATGGCAGAGAGAGACACAAACATGTTTTTATATTCACTATAAACCACTGTTGAGTTCAAATCTAAAAACTGGGGTACACATTCAGAGTAATGTTAACTGGCATGTGTCTGAATGGAAACAGATGTAGCTGTTGTGCTATTGAGTGTAAATATCAATAATACCTCTTTCTAGAAGGTTAGCCTGCTAAAGACTCTGACAAATAAGGTGTCAGCGACAAATCAGCTCTGTTCAACAACTGTGCAGATATACAGTACAAGTCCAAATAGTTTGCGTCTAATTTATCATCAGCTGGTTTTGTGAAGGCACCAAAACATAAGCTGACTATCTTGACTGACAACAACGAGCAACACTCACTAGAGTCTTCAACCCGAACCGGGACTCGAACCAGGGCCCCTTTTGGTGTGTTTATTCAGTGCGAACCACTACACCACCGTGCAGCCCCAACTCTTATAATGAAAGGGAAAATGCAGATTTTCAAAAATTGGTATCAATGAAATGTCACATTTTACAGTTGATTCCATTTTCAATATCAAACTCCGCATTTTCCGCGTTGCGGAAATCACAGGGGCCTGAAGCAGGGCCTAAAGCAGGTCCTGAAGCGGCCGTGGTCCAGTTTAAGCTCCTGAACCAAGGAGTGGAACTCACAAGGTTCTCCTCTCTTTTTTAATAATGGATGTACCCTGGTATTTTGTGTTTTCCATGTCGTTTATCCACATCACTGTTGGTGTGTAAAGGCCTTTACTGCTGAACCTCAGTAATAACTTTGAAATGGTGGCTCAGGTGCATGTTTAATCAAGCAAGCTTTCACCTGCTATCAAACAACTATGTAAAACAGCATGACATGAAATACTTTTTAATTAAACCAGCTGCTCTCACACAAACATACAGAGGCGCGCACACAAACATTGCTGGATTGTTATTGCCACTGATGTTACTATTGTCGCCATTATCATTATTACTTGGACACAGCGTGAAGATGAATTTAGATTGAGCTCGATATCTCACCAGTGTACGACTGCATCATAGTGTCTGTGACCTTTTCCTGGAATACATAAGAAATGCATCAGTTATCTCCCGTTATTCTCTCTTTTCCATCGTAGACACCAAGCACGTTGACATGCACAAAGTATTGTATAATGACTCCCATGGTGGTCAACGCTGCATTGAGAGATATGCCGGTGATGTTCATGTCCCCCTTTCAGAAATGTGCAATACGAAATCTGAGATTCAATACAGATACCAAGACCAACACTTTTCCGAAAACTTACTTTGAGGAATGTTAAGCTTTTTCTATTGAAACCTTGAATAAATCAGACAAATGACTCTAATACATCAGTGTCTACTTTTGTCTTGGGAAAAAAACCAAAGAAATACAACCTTAATGAGACAAATTATACTTTACATCAGGAAGTAGAATTAGTATGAGAATCCGACTCAATTTCCTCTACGTATTTGATCACTGTGAGGTTGCTCAGCAACCAGCGGAGACAAAAGAAAAGAGAGAAAAAAATCACTGCCACTGCCAATGAATAGTTATAGCATGCAATAGAACAATAAAAGGTATGAAAATTATTTTTCTCTGTCTTGCTTAGCAATTAAAAAGTTGACTTGACAACACAGCAGAATATCTGTTCACTGCACTGCATTTTGGGATGCATGAAATGTGTCCCCTCTATTCAAGGGGAAAAAAATACAATTTTAGAAATAAGCACTATGTACATTTACTGGCAGGTTCTCTTTTCTGTTGTCGTCTCTCCTGCCTCTGATTCTCCACCGATCCTTTGCTTTAGTTCTCTTTATTTCGTCTCTGCGGCATCAACTTCAACAGCTACTGCCACTATGTACCCTGCCCTCATATTCCAATATCTCAAACATTATATATCTTTTTTATATCAAACCTAAATCTTGCCAACAAATTCCACATCAAAGAGTGCCTCTACGAGGCAAAGCCATAAATACCCAAATCACATTTCCCCACACATTCTTGTAAAAGGCAGAGGTGAAACAAAAGACTGCTGTTATGGCAACTGAACTACTTTTTTTAACAGTTCAGTTTCCATAATAGCATTTTGCCCTTTTAAATAATGGATAAACTGGTAGCAAAAAACCTCCTTGTCAAGGTGCATATATTCTGCAGCCGAGCAGGCATACCAATTTAATTGCTTCAAAAGTAAAACTAACTCATAAAACAAAACTTTGAATGAATCACATTACATTTACATTATGGGGCAGAGTTAGTAGTAATTGTTGTTTTGAGCGGTCAACTGTAATGCTGAGCAACCCGGATCTCAGTAATGGAATTACATTACTATTACAAGATAACACTGTTTTTTTTATGTTTTGGTGTAATTTATTACCATGCTGCTGCAGCAACATCACACACACACACACACAATATTCTCCGAATACATCTAGCCTATTAAATGCATAATATTAATTATTTACAGGTAAACTGAAGTAGCCCCACCTATTACTGTATTGCAAAATCCCTGTTGTGTCTGAACATCACAGTGGTGATTGATTAAACTGGTATACCCCCCCACCCCTAATATGCAGTGGGAACCACTTATAATGATCTCGGTTACAGTGATCAACTGCTTACCAACATGCTCAGGAGAGAGTCACTCCTATACAAAGGCTGTTAAAATAATTGGTTCATATTGTAACCAAGGCGGCGGCTTGATTATAGGTATTTTATCATACATATAACATTTAAGAACTACGGTGATACAGTAATTATCTTACAACTACGATAATTATTTGTGCTACTTATTCAGTTGGAAAGCAGGTCGGACTGCTGCTTGGATGGACAATGAAATCATAACTGGAGAAAACAGAGCCAACAAGATGCAGCTGTGAAACATGCTGCTCCTCAACGCATACAGGGAAAGTACCTGTGGTTGGAGTGTGCCCTCGTCAAGTGGACTTATATTGGCTGATCTTCTGGGCCACCGACAACAGGTAACACATGCAGTTCAACAGATTAAGCCCTGCAGCTCTTTGTAAAATGTTTTCTTCAATTTGCCCAATGTAATTTCTTTTACAAATCACAAAGAAGAAAGCATGCTTACTTACCAGAGAAGCTACAGAAGTTGAAGCAGGAAGTGTTAGCTGTGTCAGGGTTCGAGCAAGGAGGGAAAGGCGACGAGCGGACCTCCCGAAGGCTGCGTGGAGCAGGCGTAGGACGGCCCCCCGTCGGAGCAGGAACGGGTGACGAGCGGACCTCCCGAAGGCTGCGTGGAGCAGGCGTGGGACGGTCCCCTGTCTGGGCTGGTGCCGGGCGATCCTCCGCCGGGACTGGCGACGGACGGGCCGCCGACTGAAGACCACTGGAGAGTGTCGACCGGGCCGCCGACTGAAGGCCAATGGCAGGTGTCGACCGGGCCGCCGACTGAAGGCCAATGGCAGGTGTCGACCGGGCCGCCGACTGAAGGCCAATGGCAGGTGTCGACCGGGCCGCCGACTGAAGGCCACTGGCAGGTGTCGACCGGGCCGCCGACTGAAGGCCACTGGCAGGTGTCGACCGGACCGCCGACTGAAGTCCACTGGCAGGTGTCGACCGGACCGCCGACTGAAGACCAATGGCAGGTGTCGACCGGACCGCCGACTGAAGACCAATGGCAGGTGTCGACCGGACCGCCGACTGAAGACCTGTGGCCGAGGCCTGGACTGGATGCTTGGCTGTGGCCGAGGCCTGGACTGGATGCTTGGCTGTGGCCGAGGCCTGGACTGGATGCTTGGCTGTGGCCGAGGCCTGTACTGGATGCTTGGCTGTGGTTGAGGCCTGGACTGGATGCTTGGCTGTGGCTGAGGCCTGGACTGGATGCTTGGCTGGAGCTGAGGCATAGGCTGGTAGCATGGCTGGAACTGCAGCATGGGCTGGTAGCTTGGCTGTGGCTGAGGCCTGGGCTAGTAGCATGGCTGGAGCCGAGGATGGCCGGGGTTCAGGGGTGGAAACCAGGTGTGTAACCCAGTCAGGCAGAGAGCCCCTGAGCCACCGCCTGGAGGAAACCAGCTCCCTAGCCTCCTTCCGGACAATCCTCCTCTCCTCCTTGGTGTCTGCCAAGTCGTGGCAGGCTTGGAGGTACTGGAGGTTGTCCACAACCTCATTGAGCTCCATCAGGAAGATGGCTGGGTCCATGTTTTTAGCTGCTGCTGCTCTGCTGGGTCCTTTCTGGCCAGTTCGTTCTGTCAGGGTTCGAGCAAGGAGGGAGGACTCAGGCGCAGAGGCAGTGTGAAGGGTGTTTTATTTCTAAAAAACTCAAAAACTCAAACTACAAACAAGAGATCGCTCCAGAGGGAGGAAAACACGACTATAAACATAAACTGCAAAAAAACAACTTAACTGAGATTCTGTGGTGACTTGGAACGTGACATGACGAGAGACATAGGACGAACTGGCACAAGACAAGGGGAGACGCAGACTTAAATACACAGAGGGATAATGAGCAACAGGTGACAACAATCAGGGATCAGGGATGACATCAGACCAGGGAACACATGGAGGAAGGGCAAGTGACCTGAAACGAGAGGGGAGTTATTTTCAAAATAAAACAGGAAATTACAAGACAAAAACCCAAGACGAGACATTACCTCACCGGCGTGACAAGCTGGGCAGTGAAAGGCCAAATGTGCAAAATTACACACTGGTTATTTTGCTGCAAGTCATATTTAAATGAGTTGCTCGATAAGTCAAGGGGTCATGTTATACATGAGATGTAAGAAAAGAAAAAAACAATAATAGGTTATAAAAACAAAACCCAAGTTATTTTCTAGTTTCATAAACTGTGTGGAAAAGAGAAATGTGTCAAATAAGTCACAGCTCATTCCAGATGTACAACCAACCATTCTTACAAAGTCCAATTATAGACATTTATATTTAAGCAAGGTCGTCACATCCATTAGTGCAACAAGTATGTCCTTTTTCATAAGCTAGAGCCAAAGAATGTCACATCACAGAGATGCACTGACATTACTGATGACATTTTAAAATGCAAATGAACAAATGGTTGGGATATCATTTTGCAAGCTGAAAGCCAGAACTTTTGGATGATGTGATCATTAAGAAGAACAAGGCTATTATTTTTGCAAACACAAAGTTATGACTTACATCGGCATTTGCTTGCATTACATTGACAGTTCCTCCTTTTTTATGTCTTCTATGTCAAAGTTTTGACTTTGCTTTTGAGGTCTAAATCAAATTAAAAAGTATATTTGCAAAAAGAAATGAGGGGGAAATTAGTTAAACGCAGCATTTGTCATTTTATTTTTTACGCTGCATGTCTATAAAAGCATTCACTTCAAACAACACAAAGTCAAAATAATGAGCCATAAAGAAAAGAAAATAGCAAAGTGATGAAATTCCGTTTGTAATGAAGCGGCTGACCTGCTATGCCATTTTCTAAGACAAACCTATATAATGTGTCTGTCTGCATTACCAATTCATCGCCTATAGAGAAGCTATGCATACAGATTGGCAAATCAATAGCAGTTGTTCGGGTTGCCATTTCAAAGGCCTACTTAGAATCTAATTTAAAAACGGGACTTATATTCACATCAATACACATGTATATTACACCCGAGCCATTTTCAAAAAGGTGCGTCTAATTCAACATCCTGAATGAGCATGTACGCACATAGTTAGAGAGTGTGTGTGTCTGTGTGTGTGTGTGGGTGGGTGTCACGCTTCATTATAATGATCTGAGGGTTTTCTGGTCTCTGAAGTGAAGCCTTTTATTATGCACGCTCATTGCAGTTGACAGTCACATGTGTGCATGTGTTGAGGTGTGTGAGCTTCCTGCAGCCAGCTACATGACAGACGAGCGTTAATAACAGCCCACACTGTTCAGTGGCACCTGCCAGTCAAAGAGTACACCCCTGACAGTCTTTGCCCTCATCTCATGCAAGATTTTTAACAGCCCATAACACTTCAAACAGAGCTTCAGGCAGGAAGAAATGTGACAAATGAGGGACGATTGTGAGAACGAGATAAATTCTTATTACACGCTAACCATCCAGGTAACCAGTGAAATTTGTCATTTATTTTATTTTGAGACAAGGACAATGCACAATGAGACATTAATCTTGTATAACAATAAAATATGTATTGTGCCAGGTTGTAGCAAATTGCTATTTTCCACCAGTAGTCCCTTGAGGAAAAAAATAATAAAAGAACAAAACAAAGCAAAACCCCCCAAAAAACAATAGAAAAGATAGATCAATAGAAACAGGGGCACAGAGACATGTGATCTGTCAGACATTTGTCCCCTAAAATCTAGAGCTAGGTTGATATGTATGTATGTATATATATATATATATATATATATATATATATATACACGTATATATATATATATATACACGTGTGTGTGCGTCTGTCTGTCTGTGCGGGTCTGTGTGTGTGCTCGGTATGCCAACTCTGAGGTATGAGGAATTAACCTTGTCCCTTACCCATTATCTTGTAAGAAATGATAAAAACTGAAATTACTCCAAGAACATGTGAAAGGCAGATTAAAATGAAAATGATTTGCTCAGCTTAAATTGTCAAAATGTTGCCAAATAGCCACGGTGATTGCAAAGTCTGCATCCAGCCTAGTGGTCACCACCAATGTACAGAAGAGGGTATGTTTAAAAACACCTGGGGATCCATCTTGTGATGTTTAGTGCATATCTAAATGTGTGTTGGAGGAAGACGTGTCATCGTGCTGACACCATCTTTATGAAAAACCTAGAAGAGATTAAATTAAACAAAGGCAATAAGCAGGAGACGTAAAGACAAACAAGGATGCGTGACTTTCATTAGTGGGTCACATGATCAATCGCCATTGTTTTAACTCACTCTTTGATAGATACAAACTTAAAAGACAATTGAATAGATGAAAATGTTACGGACTGACACTTTAAGTGCGACGGTGTGTGTGCATCATCTTCGTCATTGTGAAGATTGCTTTGTTTCTTGTCAGGTCAACAATAAATCGTTTATTTGTTTGATCTGTAAATTGTTTCCACCTTTCCCTTGGCTTCCCCCAGGATTTGTTTATTTAGTTATTTAATTGTTGGTGTCCCCCAGTCCTGGACATATTAGGGGCATAACAGGGAGGAAAGCAAACTGCACACTACCAGGCTCCTTTCAGAGTTTAAGTGAAGATAAATTCACAAAAATAGGTTTGTGATAATAACCCACACTTCTATTTTAGAAAAAAGTGCAGCTCCCAGGGGAAAAATGTATCAGACACATGTAATTTTGTCCTGCGCATTCATCATGTGGAAAGCCTTTTCACTTTTTAATACGCTGTACTTTCACTGAAGCAGCAATTGTCAGTCGGTAGAATTTTCTGTAAAATGTAAAATAAAACTTTATTTTGCAGTATTACAGCTGTAATACCCATACCTGTATCTGAGACATTTTGAATCCAACCTCACAATCCAGAGTATGTTTGTAAGAAAAAGGTCTCTTTGATTCGGAAGTACGTTCCGTTGCATATTTTCCATACCAATTAAATACTGCACAAGCCAACAAATTCAAAATCTTAAAATAATTCTCAGACATTTTGGAAGCATTTGTGAATGTGCATTGATATCACTATTGATATCACTATTCAAAATGTTTCCCTGTCTTACATTTATATCAGTCATCAGTTCATTTATTGGTGAATCAACAAATTGCAAATATTCTTTCCACCTTCATATCACTTCAGCTGAAGTATACCACAAACACATTTTAAGCCTGTCAGCTGGCTTGGAAGGATTCACAGATCAGAATTAAAATTTGTTCAACTAATGCCATGAGAATCTGCATAGCCCTTCAGTAGAAACCCAGTCCGTTTGGAAAGGGAGATTGTTATATTAAACCAAGCAGACACACTACTGGTTCAACCCAAATTGGTAGCCCCTCAATATTACAGGGCCCGTTTTCCCGAAGCCTTCTTAAAGCCTTCTTAACGCTACGTCATTCGTAACCCCTACTTAGAGTTCCTACTTAACATTTCGCGTGTTTCCCGAAACGTCCTTTGCTACGAATCTCTTCCGTACGTCATACTTTGGTAAGGGTGGTCTGGAGCGCTCTTAGAGCCTTCTTAGCTCTACCGTAGTGATGTTTCAGCTCCTGACGCTAGTCGCCGCCACTGTACAGTAACCCAGAAATCCCCATTGTGCATGGAACTGCACATTGCCAGTGTTGTGAATTCCAAGTTCGCATACGTAGCCAATTGAAGCCAATTGAAACTGAAACGGCATGTTTGAATGTTTGAATGAAGCATGTAATTAAGGATGTAATTAGCTCAATCTCCTCCGCTGTTTCTATATTTTTCTATATATATATATATTTTTTTTAATCGGTATAGGCTATGGTAGTATGTTCGACCATGGACCATGGACCACCATAGCCTACATTTTATAATATAGTGCTGTCATGCACCTGCGCATGGAAAATCGAACTCTGAGCAATCGATTTCAGCACTTTTTTTCTGGACAGCGCCGTGTACGAACGACGTAAGGAGTGTTTCTTAAGAAGACTCCTAAGAGACCGTTCGGGAACCACGACTATAGAGGTAAACAACTTTGGTAAGTCATAACGTAGGAGTCTTCATAGTGCACTAAGAGTGGACCTTATCGGGAAACCGGGCACAGATCGGTTGCCATTTGACATGCAGTTTGAAGGTGGTCACAATGACTGATACAATGCAATTTTTTTCGGCTGTTTTTTTTTTTTTACGAGCGTGGGTCAGTGTTAGCGTAAAAACTTTGTGGCTGGTTAAAGCATCTGTGAAACGGATCCAGTGCATATGGTAGAATGGATTAACAAAAAGGTCTAGCCACCTCTACAAACAGACTACAACCTGCAGCATCGCTACAATACAGAGTACGGTTTGTGATAACTCTGCTCAGCATCCATTTATGTGACATACATTTGTTTTTTTAGGCCTAAATGTGGGGACATTTTTTTGGATGGAGGGCTAATGTGATTGTGCCACTATTGGTTTTCACACCAATTAGAATACTGTGGATGTGAATAAGTAATCTGTATTATGTTATTGGTATCTACTAGTGTGTCATGTGTGTGCCATTTGGCAGAATTATTGCTAGGAAATATCTCGCTGGCCCTTTGAAAGGGGCTTTACTCGTGAAATAGCCTGCAATAGAGAGATGTCTGATAATATGCCTGGAGAACTTCAGATAACAGTCTGTTACACTTGAAGAAATATTGAAAAACTTTTGTGTGGGTGTGTGTGTGTGTGTGTGTGTGGGGGGGGGGAAAACAGGGGACTACAAATCATGGAAGGGAAAAGAGATTTATTATTAAACCCGATGAAATAAAACATAACTTAAATATTAGGGTTCTGACGGTACGCATAAGTCATGGTTTGTTTCATACCATGATTTAGGAGTCACGGAAAAGAAAAAAGAAAAAAAAACAATGCATGAGGAACTTATTGTCATTCATGCTCATATGGTGACAATTTCAGAAACATATTCTTCTTATTGATATTTTATTCAGATCATTAATTTGCTCTCTTTCCTGTGAGTTTCTGTCCTTTCTCTCCGTCTCTGCCTTGGCATCACAGTTGATTGTTTTTGTGGTTCACAATAACACGCCATATGACACAATCCTTTCTTAATTTGAGTTTGTGATAATTGTCACTACATTTTGCTGTTGTGTGAGTCTGGTATGGTTGGCAGTCATAAAGTCAACTCCTTTGACAGCCTCCATAAAACAACAACAGGCTTCCCAGATTTGAAATCAGAGACCACATGCCTAACAGCTTTTGGAGAGTTTCATGGGGACAGAGTGATGAAGAAAATCCTATCAAGTAAGAAGGGTTTCCCAGCCTTTCTTCCTTAAGGGAGTTGTTTTCTGGTGATGCTGAGACTAAGGTGTTTAGGGCCTTTTGTAGTTAGAAGATAGTGAGTTTCTGTAATGATCTTAAGCTTGTAATGCTGTTACAGTTCTCTGTGTGTTGATGACTCCTTGGGCGGTGCTATATTGTAGCTATATAAGCTTCAGAGGTATCCAGTTAATAAACATATTTATTGCTAATGCTTCAACTGTCCCTAGTAAGCCATGAAAGCACTTTTAACCACACACACAATTCCCAGCGTTTCCATAAAAGCACACCTTAATCACATTACTAACCTTATTAAATTCTTTTAACTTTTTATGTCCGTCCCTAACAACCCTACTGCATGCCAGTTGAGTAAACACATAAATGTGATCATAATAGTTTCATATGGGCCTGATTGAAGGGCGTCATCCCGTAGTGCTGTTCAAATAACTCTCTGGAGGCCAATCAAGTCATTGCTCGGTCGATTTAATAGGCCGCTATGAATTTGTGTTTGCACCAAAAGTGAAGTCACCTCGCTTTACACGCACTGGTTTGATCCCAGGATCTGTTGTGTTTATTTGAGAGATAATTTGTGCCGGAGAGGAGAGGACGGGGCGCTTACCTCCATGACACCGACAATGTACCAGGGACTTCAAAATTCACTCTTTCAGCCATTGTTGACAATACCTTGTTTGTGTCGAGATACTCCGGTGCGTTTAGCCTGGTTGACGCAAAAAAACACAAATGATCCCACGAATAAACACAACTGATCTTATGGTAAAACTTGCATGAGAAAAAGTGTCAACAAGTTATTATAGAGGGCGTGGCTTACGTATCAGGGCAGGGCCAATCCACACCAAAGAAAGAGCACTGTGGCCACCAAAAGGTCAGGGCATTTCTGTGGATCAACAACCAAAATGAGCTGTGGAACTACTTGTCGGAGTTTAAAAATCAATTAATCAATTGAAAAAAACATACTAATAAATCCTGTCTAATGGGCCAACTAATATCTAACCGGCTGAATGACCTCATTTCTCCTATTAACTCACCAAGTGTGAATGCCTACACTGTTTAACTGAACGAAACCGTCGGTGCAAACTTCTTTGCTGAATATCTGGAAATTTGAATTTAATCTCAAAATGATAGAAGATTATTTATGTTGAGGATGGAAGGCTTGAGGGACAAACCATCTCATCTCACATATCAAAGTTTCTTATCTGCCAAACAGTATTGAAGTGTAATGAAACTGCAAAACTTCACCTGAATCAAATCTTGGAGTGTGGGAAGGGAACATGCATTTATGAGAGCAGCAGTGCTGATCTCAAAAACATTTGCAATACCATTCATAACACCACTATTATGTTGACTTGACTGACAGTAAAAGTTGGATGATGGGAGACCTAAAAATAAAAGAAAATACTGTCAAAAAGAGAATGCTTTGACAAAACTCTGAAGGGGTCATCAGGTTACAACCACAATTGCGATTGGTTAAACTACGGACTACAATCATTTGCATTGGTGTATTTCATGCCTCATATGTTGTACTATCACTATGATTGATGCATTTTCTTGAGCCTGGGGAGATCGGGACGCCAGTCACACTGAAGTGGTCCACACAGTGGCTTGAGGCTTGCCCTCAGAAGCATGGAGACTGGACTTGAACTTGAACCTTTGAATTCCTTCGATAGAAAGATACAGTGCAGACCGGATGGCATGCAGCAGAGAACGCTCATTACAACTATAAGAGACTTGAGGTGACTTCTTGCTATCTGCCACTCTCGGCTTTGTATGTGTCTTTTACATGATTTTGTTTGGTTTTATTGTCATGAGTTGGTATCTGCTGTTTTTATTTATTGTCTTCTTTCTCTCTCTTTCTTTCTTTTGTTATTACAGTCTCCTTGGAAGGGTCTATATAAAGTTGTAGAGAAGTTATAAATATGTATATTAACATTCACGTTTCTACAACTTCAACTATTAGAAATCCTATCCTTTTTGTTGACTTCTCTTCTCCCGCTGCTGTCTGGAGACTGTAAAGGCTCATTTATGCTCTACGCTAGACACACATACGGATACGGACGGAGCCTTCTGTCCGTTCTCTGCGTACATTTCGTCCGTATTTCTGTCCGTATCCTGCAAGCTTGCGGATGCGTACCGATACGGACTAAACGTTGCAGTTCCAACGGAAATCGTGGGGGCAGTGTCGGGCATTGTACACAGAAAGTGCCGTGAATAGCATACACAAATTAAAAAACGTTTTAAAAATGACTGATCCCTGACACGAGGAAGCGAATGGGGACCGCTAGTCGCTCAGCCGGTGTCACCGGTGAATTGTGCGAGTTCCCATGCTTAATATGAGCAGCCACCCGGCGAAGCCAGTTGTCGAAAGCCCCGACGGACATCCTGATATATTGAAAATGACGTTCGTCGTCAATTTCTGTCATCGGTAAAACCAATGACTGGAATTCTCCGTCCACACTCGGGATGTATTCAGTGGTCTCACAGACCACCGCCTTCTACAACGCTGCCTGCGATTTTGCCTCCTTCTCAATAGATGCAGGATCGTTATCTCCTCCATTGTCCAGTCGCCATGTTTGTTGTTATGATAAACTTATTTTTTTTTTAACTTTATTGGAGTAACGTTTTAATGTGAACGACGCCCTCTAGAGGATGTTTTGCTCAACATCCATTCCAACGTAGAGGACGCATTAAAGCATGAGGGCAGCGATGTTTAGAACGTTGATAACGCACGAAATGGAAGCATAAATGAGCCTTTAGCCTACCTGCAGCAGTTCGCATCAACAAACATTTACAGAGCTCATCAGCCACTACAATGCTCTGTTCGAGTTAGTCATCATGCATCCATTCTGCCTCGGGCTTTACATTCCCTATACGCTCTCAAATTTTACATATGAAGCAAATTTACAACCACAAATTCCAAATCAAGCAGCTGCTAACTGGTGACTATTGTATTCATTTTTGGGGGTGGGGTGTGGGGGGGGGGGGGGGGGGGGGGGGTGCAATAAAAAGAGACCATCTGGTGTCACGATCCTCAAGGGTTGAGCAGAATACAAATCTGGTGAACTGAATAACATTCCAGGTAGTTCAACTGGTAGCATTTAGTCAGATTGGTTCCTTGCTGTCTCAAGCTAATCTGCTCCACTGAAAAAATGGATTTAGGGTGAGAATTACACTCTGTGGGTGAATAAAACGGGCCACATGTGTCGATTGAATAAAAGAAGCATCAAGTATGATAATGTGTTTCTGGCAGCAAACAGAGAAGCCAAAACATAAAGAAAGTTAGAGTTTTACAGCAGGCTTAGCATCTTTAGACACACACACACCTTTACACTAAGATGCCACAGTGGGGAAATGCTCCCATCCCTCAATAAACTGTTACAACACCTGTGTTATCGATTACACTAGGGCTGTTGGAATGAACTTCGGGAATCTAATATAATTTGAATAGTAACAAAATGTTGTACTATTCGAATGCTGACATCAGTATTCTATTATTTTTTATTCATTTATTTTTAGAAACGTGTTTTCTAACGTTAGAAATCTCACTCTCCTCGCCTTGGCCTAACCGGATAAATGGATGCTTTTGACACATGAAGTCTGATGAACAATAGTTTTCTGAATCACAATCTCACAATCAGAAATAGACAGTGGCACGCACTTTCCACTGTCCATCGGTGGACCTCTAGGAGCGATGATGTCATGACAAAGATGCATTCATGCTGCTTACTGCTAGCTAGATTGACCCACGTCTCCATCACCTTATTCATCTGGAACGAGACTAACAGCTGACAGCTCTAGATTACACTGGACATTTCCAGATCACTGTTTGACAATGCTTGTGTGTTGCAGAAGCGGACACAAAACGCTTCCGAAACGCTCCAGGTGGAACATATGCAGAGCAGTGCTGACCGATAAATCACATTTTCATAGCCGTCGTGATATGTGTGATAAACACATCACCAAAGAATGGAACGTGATGAATAAGATCAGGGCCGTAGCCAGGATTTCAAGAGGTCCGTCCCAGGAAAGACACCCCTTTTACCAGTTTTTGCACAAACCATACCAAAATGTCACCTACAAAAATAAGTACACTGATACACTTGTTAGCAAAAAAAGAATGTTTTTATTGTGCTAGCAGTGTGTGTGTGTGTGTGTGTGTGTGTCATGCTCCTCTCTCTGCATTGGCCCTCTGAAATGACATAGAATACACAAACATAAGTTAAAATGATCACCCCGAGTACTTTTGCAACAGAGAATCTGTATAACATGAATTACCTTTTGGAGTTGAAGGTTGTCCAGACTGTCCTCCTCGAGAAAACGACCACATAGGTCGTGTGTCAAGCACCGAATTACGACCATATGTTACGTTTCAAAATAGCGCGCCCTCTAGCGGTCAAGTAAATATCGACACTCCGGTGTCTCAGACGATCGCCCCCCGTCAATCATCGGCAGAGACCCCCCCCACACGTCGACCTAAACCTACCCCCCCCCCCCCTCGCGCGCGCGGACGATTGCCCCTCGTCAATCATCGGCAGAGACCCCCCCCACACGTCGACCTAAACCTACCCCCCCCCCCCCCCCCCCCCCCGCGCGCATGCGCGGACGATTGCCCCTCGTCAATCATCGGCAGAGACCCCCTCCACACGTCGACCTAACCCTAACCTTAACCACTACTATCGTTGCGGAAGAATCTCCGCAATACGCTCCCAGAGGTCGTATTTGAGGACGTGACACACGACCTATTTGGTCGTATGAGTTGGAGGGCTTGTTGCGGTTGTCTGTGTTTCTGGTCCTATTTGTTCTCCTGTCTGTGTTTCTGGTCCCATTTGTTCTCCTGTCTGTGTTTCTGAAACCCGCTGTTGTTCTGACTGAACTGGTCCTCCTGATTCTCCACTCCATTCTCTCTGTTCATCCATTCCACTTGGTTTTCCACTCTGCCCTATCTCTTCTCCTCTCCTCTCTTCTCCTCTCTTCTCTCGTCTCTCCTGTCTTTCCACATAGTTCTTTGCTCTGTCCTGTCTCTTCTCCACTCTTTGCAGAGGCTCCGCACTTCTTTCTATCCTCCTGTTTCCTCTGCTCATTCTCCCCTTCTCTGTCCTCATTTTCACATGGCCTGTTTTTCTTTTGAACAAATGAATCCAACGTACTATGTTGAATTTTTTTTTCTTTTTGACATTTTTCACTCTTCAGACAGTCACTGATTTGTTTTTGTTTTTTTCTTCTGTAGGGTGAAATCAAAAGAGGTTGATAAGACCTTATTGATTATATACTGTACATAGGCCTTACATTATAAGCCTATGGCCTATGAGAGATTGACTGTTCTCATCATGATCACTTATTATCTTTTTGTTTACACACACATACACACACTTGCTACGCTATGAGCCTTAGGTTACCAACTCGCGGTGAGATACCGCCAGGGCAGCCGGCAAAATGTTTTATCTCTGGAGTCGGACGTTTAGCGTTCCCGTGACCGTCCACAATATATTTTGCCGACATCCCCCAAGTTTTGCCGTCGCTCTCTCGTCTACTTGAATGTCATCCGGTCTGACTGCTGTCTGCCGGACTCCATCCGAACGCTCCTCATACGTTCGGCTACTTAGCCTACTGTGTCGACTAAGACCGAAAATAGTGGATCAATACTGCAAGTTTACACTGTTGGATCGCGTCGATCATTGGTTTAACTTGTTCTGCTTGTAGCATAATATTTAAAAGCTGTCACTCACCTGTCAACTCGCAGTATTGTCTGTGGTCATCTCTTCTGTAAATTTCCCGCGACTTCCGCCGATAGATAACTTCCTGTGGTTTCAAAATAAAAGCTGTCCGGTAGCGGTGTGTTAATATGCTGTTCGGGGCCCACTTTTTTTTTTTCTCAGAAATTTTTACCGAGGTCCGGACCTTGGTGACCTCATAGCCGGCTACGGCCCTGGATAAGATAAATCATTTTACTTGCAATGGTTACTGAAACCAGACATGAAACGAGCCCCGGGGCTAAAGACCGTAGAATGTGTTGTGAGATTGAAGCGTCCCCCAACAGTGTTGGGGCCGTGGAGGAGCTTTCCACATACGCAGCAAAGTCAGCGAAAAGCAGCTTAAAAAGGCTGCTTGGAGACAGTGAAGTACGGGAATATGCATGTTACTGTAAGTAAGTGCAATAAAGCCCTTACAAGTATAAGAAACAATTATGTTATAAATACACCTGGGTTGTATTCCAGAAAGCAACCAACTCTGAGATGGTCAACTGAGTTTTCGGTTTCAGAACAGCTGTTTTGAATTAGTTCAATCAACTCTATGTAAACTCTGAGGCTGTATTTGAAACCGCATACTACTGTACTGCCTACTACATACTGCGTTAGTATATACTGTATACTGCGTACTGAATGTGGGATTCAGTAGGCTACTTCAGTAGACCGACGCCGTTCACACCGCAGTATGCAGTATGCATTTCGTGGCGACCGGCAGCGGTAGTTGTAAAACAGGCGCAAAGCTGTTTTATTTCCCGCTGTAGCGCTGTTATTATGTCACTTTATTAAATGTTAATATTTTTTCATGCGAGAAAGTAACCGTTTAGATCCCCAATATGCAGTTAGTTTACCCAAATGATGGCTGTTTAGTAATTTGCCTCGATGTTTTCAGAGAAGTGAAGCTCCGGAAGGAGCGGGTCGTCTCAGAGGCAGCAGCCCGTCTCCAGAGGTGTTCCGCCGGCCAACATGCGTCGTCGTCCCGGGGGAGACAGCAAGCCAGTTATCTTAACCGCTGTTTGTAGTGGACAGTATACAGTATAGCGCTGTCTCGGGAGCTCTGCATATACAGAAATCACCAAATATTAATAAAAAAAAGTTTGAATTAACAGAGTACTTTTTTTCATTTCATATGTACAACAGCCTGGATTTCTATTGTACCTATATAGCTTTCGTCACAATAATCAAGTAGCCTATGCACTGTACGTAAACAAATATAACAAATATAAACGCCGTACTGCTCCGGCATTTGTATTCCCCTGGAAACGCTCTCTTGCTCCGCCATTACTCGATTTATCCAGGCTCCAGCGCATTGCATTGTGGGAAACAGTAGGCAGAGTAGACTGGTCGGATGCATACTGGAAATATTCCCCGAATCAGTACGACATCCGGGAACTTTTCGCATACTGCAGATTTTGCTTTTGTTTGCATACTGCATACTACATTTTGGCCAAATCAGTACGTACTAGCAGTATAGTATGCGGTTTCGAATACAGCCCGAGTTAAGCTGACTCTACAAAGCCATCATCAATGGAGCTCCGATACTACGACTCACCATGGCAACCGGGAGAGTGTTATTGACAAGGACTGACTCTGGCAGGAGGTTTGAACCCAAATGCACGACCCGGAAAGTTTTTAAAGTAAAAGATATTTTAATATAATAACAAAATCAAATACAGAGGAAGTCCTGGAAAAACACAGGCAAATGACTATACTAGAAATAACAAAAATGCTCTGGCTAATAAGCAATACGAGAAGGGATCTATGAAAAAGCATCAACTATTTACAAACAAAGAACAGAAAAACTCTGCGATTTACAAAATAACCAAGGAATCAAAATTTAAGAAGAACTATCTACAAAACAGAAAACGTCAGGCCTAAGGCAGAACGCCGATAAGAAAGTACCAAATGAAAATCACTCCGATAAAACACAGAGGAGAGCTAAGGCGTACAAAGTATCAACAGAAATCAAACAATTATTAGTCGCAAAGTGAACAACCAAAAATAAACCTTCAGCTCTAGAACAAGACAAGGGGGTTTCAAGGATGCGTGTGAGCACAACGAGATTCATGACAAACTGGCACAGGACAAAGGGAGACGCTGACAATATATACACATGAGGTAAGGGGAAACAGGTGGAAACAATCAGGGCGGGGCTGGACAATCACAGACATGGGCTGCGTTTTGGATCGCATGCATGCACAAGACTTGAGAGGGTCCGCCGGAACTCGTCATAAACACGTCAAGTTCCCACCACGTCAAGTCGGACACAGGTGCACTTCACGGACTTTTTTTATTTTTATTTTTTTATTTAAACTTTATTAATAATTGTATACATAACAAAAATTATCGCGCCAGGGGAAACTTCACGGACTATTCTTTGTGCAAAGTCCGTGAAGTTTCCCCTGGCGCGATAGTTTTTGCGTGCGATCCGAAACTCAGCCAATGTTACTACAAAATAAAACAGGAAATGACGAGACAACATGAAAGACGAGACAAAAAAGTAACTTGACGGGAGTCGAATCATCACAGTTATTAGATATTACTGAGTGTTTATGTAGAAAACAAGCCCATCCTTAGAAAGCCGACCAACATAACTGCATCAAAGTAGAGATAGTTGGCGTGGCAGATATTTACTACCTGAATTAATGTGTATAAATGAATGAAACAGTTGATTGATCTAAAGGTGATAAAGCTTTCTTTTCAGCCTTGCGGTGCAACACTGTAGTGTAACGGTTAGGAACGCTGTCTACGGTGCTGGCGACGGGGGTTCAACTCCCGTGGTTCATGAAGTAGCGCAATGAACAACTTATCATTGTGGTGTAATCCCACAGGCACAAAAAGAAAGTGGCTGCAGCTGAAAATTAAGTATAAGAATATTGTGCAAATATGTTGACTAAGGCATATGGTTTTAATCATATTTCACATATTAAACGGTAAATATAAGCAGCTATTTTAACAGAGCTATATATGGGAGTCACCGGTGCACAGCGGGGGGGAATCAAGATCACAGAGGCACAGTTTTTCAACTTTGTGTTGTGGCAATCAAACCACTAAACTGCTTACTATTTAAATATTGCATTCCCTGGTAAAATGAGTGCTTTCTGGAAGAAAGTTTTGTCTGTTTGAGTAATTTGTGTTCTACCTCAATCCTCCTGGGTGCCATTAAAGTATTACTGTATGTGATTATTGTTGATTTTCCAAGTCATTTATCCAGCGAAAAAAGAAAATAAGCACAAACATGATGGAAACACGGAGAGAAGTTATTTCATTCTGTTCTGTCTGCCGTCTCTCATCCAGCACTGGTATTTTACACAAGCACTGCTAGTTCGGTTAATGGTGAAAATCTTACAAACAAGTGAGCATCATTTTGTTGAGTGGACTTTTAGTGAACGCTCTGAATGATTTACACTCCCTCTAGTAAGCAGCATTACAGTGTATGTGTCTGGGGATTTTATTGTGAAGGGTGAAACAGAGGAAGTGAAGCAGTGATGTGCTGATGATGAGTTGTTGTTTTGGAGCAGACTATGGAGGCTCTGTGTTATTATTTTATAACCTTCATAAAGTATAGGCGCAACATAACCCTAGGCTACACCAGCTAAAACAAAAGCTGTCTGTATGTTTTCTCGCAGTCTTGCCATGCACATTCAAATTAGGTAAATTCTTGGAGACTAAAAGGGAAGAATGACAGAGGACAGAAGGAATGACTGGTGTCTGTGTTCATCATGCTTTCTCACCTTCACTCAATATTTTGTTGTCAGGGATCGGATTTATTTTATTGACCTTGTAGATGTGTTTCCAGTGAGATATTAATATATATAGTGGCTCTGTTGTCGTAAACAGCACTGTTGCTGCACACAAAACAACATTTAGCCTATCCATATTCCATTCTAATCCGGTTCTGAATAAAAAAAGACAACCAAGCTAACATAGGAAAAGTAAAGCACATTTTCAACTGCACATATACAGATCCACATGCACTAAACACACACAAACGTACATTTACAACTTCATTGAAGTGATGTCCTGGCATGGTGCTCTCCTCTCCATCTTGGTGTGTTTCATTTGTAACTATGTTCTGGTAATTTATAGGGCCAACTGGCTGCTATTAGTTAGCTTAAAAAATGGCTTTGCACTGAGGAATACCAGCCTTCATTGCACCAGACATGTTCCACCTTCTTACTTCCTGCACCTGAGAAAAAAAAAAACACTTAGATATAGCATGGAGACGCAGACAGTTTTAATGTTTTTACCTCTTTCATCATAGTCCTTACACTTTGCTCAAGAGAGAATTGAATAATTAAATTTAAATTCAAGTTAACCGATACATTTTAAGCATTTATCATACTCGTCTCTGCTACAGTAGTTAACATTCAGGTATTAAGTGTCACAGCACAGGTCGTCTGAAAGATATCATTTTGACATCTAGGCAAATTAATTAACACTTAGCCTTGAGGGTACTCATACGACCCAAAAGGCCTCAGGATTCCCATAGTGCTCCTGGTTGATAGTGTTGTGAGGTTTTGATCCAGATGGACCGAAGCCTCCTGCCAGAGGGGAGGGAGAGTTTGAGTCCAGGGTGGAAGGGATTGGCTACAATCTTTCCTGCCAGGCTTTTGGTCCCAGAGGGGTAAAAGTCCAGGGAGACAGTAAATTGCAGCCAATCACCTTCTCCGCAGAGAGAATGACACACTGCTTTCTGCCCTTGTCCTTGGCTGTGGCAGCAGCATTCAAGATGGTGATGGCGGAGGTAAAGAAGGACTCTATGATGGCAGTATGGAAGTGCACCATCATTTTTTCTGGCAGGTTGGACTTCTTCAGCTGCCACAGGAAGTCCATCCTCTGCTTCTGTGATAATATTGCATTATTGCTTGTAGAAGATTTTATAATTAATAATCAGTTAAGGGTTGCACACATGGCATTTTTTGCCGATAACATTGTTGTTAAAAATATTTGTGTCTTAACAAAATCTAAAGTGATACCAGTATGTTTTAGTGCCATTTAAGAGATTTGAGCACATTTTCATGATTATTGGGATAATATCATGAAACACATATTGGCCAGGACAATCGTCATATGATATTTCCATGTCGTCCCATGTCTAATCACTAGGGGTCGGAATCGAGAACCGGTTCATACTCAGAACCGGCTCCAACTAACCAATTCCATCGGAATCCTACGGCTCCAACGTTATCGATTCTTCTTAACGATTCCGCACCACGTTTTCCGGTTTACTCGTAATTTTGCGTCACTCTCTCTGCGACGACCCTGCGCGCGCCGACGACCTACAAACAACGAGGCAGCATCATGGAGAGGAGGAAGCGATCAAAAATCTGGCTACATTTCACCAAAAGCGATGAAAATGCTGCCGGGTGTAATCAGTGCAATGCTGTAATTTTGTGTAAGGGTGCAAACACCAGCAACATGCTAAAACATTTGTCTACCCAGCATGGAATTAAGTGCCAAGAATGCCATGTGTTCAAAAGCCTGCGTACGAGTCAAACAGGCTCCACTATGTCCCTCCGTTGAAGACGGTAATGTTCACATTAAATATCCTGCATTAGCAGCACACTGTTGCCTTGCAACTGCAGTTTTTATAGTAGTAGTGTAGTAGTTTTTATAAATGATGCTGACCTATACAAATTTCATGCATTTTAGATGATAGCTCTCAGGCAGTTGGCCCCTCGACATCGGCTCAAGTTACCCCTTTCACGCTAGCTGCTCAGGGTCCAGGAGCCAGGTGGAATGAGGAGAAGATGCACGAATGTCACCAGGCAGCCAAGTTCATTGTGAAAGGCTTACATCTTTTCTCCACTGTAGAGCAACCCTATTTTCGGTAGGTGGTCAATGAAACCAACAGCTAGTATGTAGGTCTATTACAGCCCATTTTAGCCCATAGAGCGTTTCTACAGTGAATTTTTAAGATTAACGTCACAGTATGTGTTTTTCTGGTGGCTAATACATTAAGTTACATGTTGATTATGTCCTAACCACTGTAGTATTTCATTAACAAATAATTTTAGGGAGATGACAAGGGTGTTAAATCCAAGATATAAGCCCCCATCAAGGGAAGCTCTTACGAACCACCTGATCCCAGCCTGGTACCAGGTGGAAAGAGAAAACTTCGTCTCAGAATTCAGAGATGTGAAAAAAGCAGCCATTACAGCAGATGGATGGACAAGCCTTCCCCAAGACCATTATATAACGGTCACTGTACATTATACAAAGCAGGGAAAGATCTTCGGTAAAGTCCTTAGAACCAAGGCAGTGTATGAAGCCCAGACAGGTGCTGTTGTGGCTGAGGAGATTGAAGAAATACATACGGCATTAGTGATAAGGTTGTGGCAGCGACAGTGGATAATACAGGAAATATGAACGTGGCAATGAAGAAGCTGCAGCTTGTCAAGATCGGCTGCTTCGCACACACATTAAACCTTGCAGCCCAGAAGATCCACCAATGCAACGCTGTCACCAATTGGGCAGCAAGGGCACGTGCCGTGGTGAAGTGGATGAGGAAGTCTAGTCTACCATGACCAAAACTGTCCTCAAAGAAAAGCAGCAACTCCTGAGTAAGTATCTATGCATAACATATAGTGATATGCAACAAACTAAGTAATGATGGTTTATGATTATATGTTCATTGTTATGTGTGATATGCTTATGCAGATGTGCATCTGAATTTGTTTTTCAGACTTGCCCCAGCACTCACTGATTATTGATGTGAAAACAAGGTGGAATTCTCTCTATCTGATGATTGAGAGATTCTTTGAGCAGTTCCCTGCCATTCAGGCTGCAGTGATGGACCCACGGATAAAGAGGCAGTTTGACAAGGAAAAGTACGGGATAGATTCTGTAACTATTAAAATAGGCCTTATTTTAAAACTGTGGAATATAAGACTGCAAGAGGACTTGTGTGTTTATTGCTAATTATTTGCTGTTTTAGATTGATGGAGAAATTGCTGTCCGACGTTGTCAAGAAGGCAGAGGAGTTTGTCCAGCTGATGTGCGTGCTTTACACATCAACACTATGTGTCTCGAGTGACAAAAGTCCAACCTGTGGTCAAATTTTACCCATCTTAAAGAGGTTGGAGCGCCACAATTTCATCGAGGCAAGGGACTCTGCATTCGCAAGGAATATAAAAGAGAAGATATGGACTGATCTCTCCACTCGTTACCAGGTGCCATGACTGATATTAATTTGCAGTTCATGAACGGTTGATTTCAGTATTTCAATAGCAAAAGTGGTATGTCCACTTAATTAAAGTGGACATACGTATGTTCACTGTTTTGTTTATTTTATATCCCTTCCTAAGGAGTGTTAAACTATAATTTAATGACGTTTGGTTTAAGCTTACAGTTAAGCTTACAGTTACTCAAGTTAAATCTAAAATATGTAAGTTTAGTGTTAAATCATAATTTAGCATGTTCAATTGTTCCTGTTTTTTTTTATTACTTATTTATTGTATCAGTCTAATTTATTTAGACTATATTTTCTTTCTACTCTATATCCTGTCATGGTGTTGTTAGTATGTAGAAAATAAAATGGTTACTTTTGATGCAGAAGACTGTAGAACTCCTTTTATACCACTCAATGAACTACTCAGGAATCGGTAAGAGAATTGATAAGGAAGTGGATTGATAGGCAGAATCGACAATGGCATCGATATTGATAAAAACTTATCAATTCCCACCCCTACTAATCACAGCATCAGAAAAACTTATGTTACAATAACAAAAAAGTCCTCACATCTGAAATGTTGGAATCAGTAAATATTTGTCGTTTTAGAAAATAACTACAGATAATTGTTCATTTACTAGTGTAGTTGCTAACTCATTTACTGTTGATTTGTTAATCGATTAACTGACAAATACTGGCAGCTCTCAGCGGGCTATGTAAAAAACAAATATCCCCATGGGGACATTAAAGAACCTAACCGAAACTAAACCTATACTAGCCACTTCATACCAGCTGTGTTAATTAGTATTCAAGTGCCACTGGGCATTCCTCTGAGTGTTTCCCTATTGATTTCTTTCTGAAAAATTTGCCATTTGAAAAACCAAATGGCGAGTGGAAACCACAGTGTATTTGCCATTGATTTTGTATGCGACAGCTCCACATGAAAAATTGGCTTCACATTTGGTGTGAACACAGCTTAACAATTGTCTGAGATTTTACAGACAAAGTAATTCATTATGTAGAAAGTAATTCATACACTTACACATTATAAATGTAATTGTTAGTTGCAGCATACCTGCAATCGTTTCGGCTCATTTTTGTTGACTATGATGGCAGCAAGAAATAACATAGAAGTTGCATTTCAATCGTTAGGTGCTTGCCAATTAAAATGAAGAGGATGTAATATTTTTTACCATTTGACTTAAGTATTATGTGATTTGTAATAATTGTATCCTATTTAATGCAAGGAGGGTTCTGCGGTGGCTAAGGTGTACTGTAGATATCCGTACAACAAAACAGATCGGGGCAACATGTAAAGAGAGAGATGGAACGGGAGAAAGAAAGGACTCCATAAAGAGAACTTAACAGAGGAGTGAAAGCAACAAGGAAGATAGCGTGAATAGGAGGATGACATGGAATGAGCTAACAATGAAAGGAGATACCGAGAGCCTGAAAGGGGAAAAGAAAGACAGGTAACAAGCAGAGAGAGAAACAGAGAATGACTTGAAGTGACAATAAAAAAACTGAGACAAGCAGAAATATATTCACATATCAGAACACAATAGTTGCTAAACCAATCCATTTTAAGGTGATACATAAAAAGGATCAAGAGTTACAGCTCAGACGAAAACAAACATGGAATGACACCAGAGTCCACCACCTACCCAACCGATGGCAAGTATCCTCCAGTCACCGTAAATTAGAAGAAAAACAAAAAAACAATTACATTTTGTCCTCATCTTTTCAACCAATCACAAAAATGCCACATCACAATCATGTTTTATAGCTAGTATAACTACCAACACAGATGGAACCCAAGAGCCTGGCTTTTGCCAAAACTAAAATCCATTAAGGCAGTTCTTTCTTTCCAGTGTTGCTCTATAACGTCTGCTCCTGGTTATGTTGGGATTCTGAAATTCATCGACTTTGAGCTTGTTCTTGTCCTGCTCTAGGTGAAACGTGTCCTGAGATAACACTAAATTACACTATAAATACAATTGAATTTAAATTGAATTACTAATATCTGGTTGGTTTTGCCCAATAAAACATGGAGACACAGTGATAGAGCAGTGTGAGTTTTATTATCAGCCTTTCATAAGCACTGACCAAACAACTGACTGACAGGGGTGTTGTGCTATTTTTTCACGTACATCATTAAGGCTTTCATGCCAATATTATTCAACCATGTACTGAATCAATTTTGAAACATCTTGGGACCCCAAGATATCTAAATCTATCTAAATAACCACATGAGGAATGTTCATATTGTTCTCACCATTGTATCCTACTTTGAACAATGATTATCTAAACACCTTTGAAATGGCTGGTTTACCTATTCAAGATATGGTCAAATGGTCAAGAAATATTTATTCACACATTCACTCTTCTCACTATTGATAGACAAGGACTATTGTGAATTTTTTTTTAAATGGGTTGCACAAACAGTTTGAGAAACACTGGTGGAAACAACACAATAAGGAGAGAAAGGTTAAGACAGCTTCAGAATCAGCACTCTGGACTGGCTTCATAACTCTTCATTCTTGCTTATCTGCTCTGTCACTGCTTTATTTACTATCAAAGGAAACCAGCAGTTATGTTTTAAATTTGAATGTCACCTATGACACCTATAGATTTCCACCATACCCAACACTATGTATACATTAGAAAATTAAAGAAAAATGAGATGAATCTTGTAATGTCTAGGTAAAGAGAAACTGATTATATGTGTCCACATTTAGGCTGAAAAGGTGGTATATTTTTAAATGAGAATTGTGCTTGTACAACTTACAATGAAATTTCTTCAAATAAGCTGGGGGTTTTTTCCAGCAGCCTAGTGATGGTTTCCATTCATGACTTATCTCGTCTTGCCAGAAGACGCTTTTCTACTGCCTGAATCAAAACTTTCTAAAATGTTTTCTGACAAAGGAAATTTTACCCCGAAACCTGGCAGCATTAACACAAGTTTGCTGTCATTCAGCTACACAGGACTTCAGATGACGCGTCAAGTGACGCGTCAAGTGACTTGAGCCCTCTGCACAGTCTCCTGTATTCTCACAAATGACTGTATATTGGTTTGTTCCGTCTCTCTGCCCACCTTATTAAAGTGGGCTGCTTGTTCTGTCAGTCCATCTCGCTCTGTGTATCAGTGTCGGCCTATAAGCTATCCACCAAATAAAGGGCCTCTATTAAACACTGCCTCAAGGAAGTAAAATGCCAAGACCGTCCCTAAATCTTCATGTTGTCTGTCACTGACAACAAAGGTCATCTGTATGAGTGTGTGTGTCTGTGTCCGTGTACGTGCATGTGCTTCTTTTCTTCAAGGTCAAGGCTGGCCCTTAATCAGACAGACTGGATGAGAGGAAGGTGGTAAAACAACAAGGAACAAAACAGTATAAAAGAAAAAAAATGTTCAATCAACTAGATGGGAATCATATGGTACTATCCCCCGTACGCCCCATACACTGTCCACAAAGGCAACGTCGCAAAACAGTAAAGCATCGAAATTCAGCAGCGTTTCACTCAGTTGTTTGAAACTGGGTTTGCCTGTCATAATTCATATCTGCTCCGTATTTTTTCCTTGATAATTGGTCCCTCCTGTTTACACTTTATGTAGAAAAATTGTAAAAACAACATTGGTGAGATTCATCTTACTATTGCTAAGCTGTTGTTTCAGAATAATGGACAGTGCTGTGTGTGTGTGTGTGTGTGTGTGTGTGTGTGTGTGTGTGCAGCACTGTTGGTAGAGCTTACATGGAGCAGAGATCCATAGACAGAGAAACAATCTAACTTTCAGTCACAATTTAATTTTCTACATTGTAGAAATCAACAGTAAGAACGGAAACGACAGGGAAGCAAAGTGACAGGTAACCAGAGAGGGAGTTTATCTAGCATAGTGCTACATTCTTACGTGAGTGTTCTGATACATCAATCTAGGCCTATGCTATGATTTTGAAAAAAGCCATGTCATTTATGATAGATTAATTATCCTTTATTTCAATATCACATCTTCCAGCAGTCAAATCAGGCTGGATTTTCATTCCACTATTTCATAAGGTTTCAAAGTGAAAACAACATCTGTTGCAGATTCTTCTAATCTGCTTTGTTTAGAAATGGTGGTTTGAGGCCGAAAAGAAAAAAGTTATGTTTTTAATGACACATGTTCATTTTGATCAAGTAAAAAAAAGGTGATGCCAGAGGTCTTTTTGTGTCAGAGTTTGCTATGGTTACCATGCAGACTTCACCTGAATAGGTCTAGTGAGAGCATCGGCATTAATAAATAGACGACATGGTAAATTGTGAACATCGAGAGTGACAGTTAGTCACTCTCGATGTTCATTTAAACAGCCAAAACACCGTCACTGTAATAAAAAACAACAACCACAATATAAGAAGGCAGGCCTCATTAGCCAGATTAAAGACCGGAAGACAAACAGTAGTAATCAGTTGCCAGACTTTTTCCCGACGCATAACGTCCTGGGCCTTGAGCAGCCTCTCTGACCTAAAGATGAGTAGCTAGCTCATTTCTTTTCAGCCGTCCCATCACAGTCATTTAGAGCACCTGCATGTTTTGATAAAAAATCTCAACATTTGGTGCCAGTGCATCTATTATGCATCCTAATAGTGTTACACCCCACCCTTTGGGGTGAACAACAAACCACCATTGACCTCAATAAATAAAAAAAAGACACCTTTTAAAACAATCAAACTCCACAGGATTTAATAACAGCCAAATGCAACGTACACATGGCCGGTATTCCACAAGACATGACAAAAACTGCACACGAAAAAAGGCAGCAAGACCGGCAGTGTCTGCACAAGAGGCCTCCTTTTCTGCTGCTGGCAGTGGAGCTTTTAAAGAGCTTCCTCCAACGCCAGGTGCACCTCGTTGTGGGATTAAGCTTACCTGCAGCCACTGGAGGGGAAGGAGGGACAAGAACACAGGGAAACATACAGCCGTAACACCCCCACCCTTAAAACAATGAATAAATATTTTGTTACAACAGCGAATTACCACCATAACATTTATTAATTGAAATTGAGTGTACTTTCATACTAGATTACTACATTTAGCATTACCTGCTAAGGCTGTATGTTTAAGTGGAGTACATATATCAAAAGCATTGTTATATCAGTAGTTGAGACTAAAATCAAGCTAAATTTCACTCAAGTCAGGAACCAAGTGTTGCTCTGAGTACCCAGTACCAAAACACACCGCCAGCTTCAACATGAGGAAAAAGATAGGTGTCAAACTTGGGATCAAATGTCGACAAGATCTTATCACATACACGAAAAGGGCCAACTAAATTGCTGCCAGTATTGGCAGTAACCTAACCACACAAGTAGCCAAACACATGGGAACTCCTCCCACTCGGTACAAGATGGCTACAACCATGAGGTGGAACAGGTAAACCACAAAACACAAAGTTACTGCATTTTCAAGCACACAAAACAGTAAAACAGGTGACCAACCCAGAAGTTGAGTGCAACAGTCACAGAGCTAAAAAGGATCACAACAAGTAGCCCGGCTACAAAATGTGCTGCCATACTCAGCCAGCAACACACCAGGATCCATCGAAAGTGAACTGCCACAACCACAACACTAAAGGACACCACGTGGTCTTCCAACCACACAAGGGTTACTGTGACGATGTAAGAAATCAGCAACAGACCGACCCGATGACCTGGTCGCACCCACCACTCTAAGATCTACTGATCAGGTCACTACAACCCATTTGCTACAATTACAATACACAGTGTCAGTAACACACAAGTGACCACACCGAAATGGACTGCAACAACCACACCACAAAATGGTCACAGTAGTCAACCACTACACCAAAATGTTGCCAACTTACACCTAAGCAGCAACCAAGACGTGACCCAACAAACATGGAGAGCAGATCCCCACAAACTAAAGGTCACACCACACAAGTTACTGCACACAGGTATTTATCACAGGGACACAAAATATAACAGAACAAAGTAGAGTCAAACATGTTGTGGTGCACAGACTGGGGAAAACAAGCTGTAGAGAAGACACCATGACCTTGACCTACCAAGATGGCTGACTAACCTAGCTAGTCTTCAGTGGCTTGCCGAGCTCGAGGCGACTTTAAATGCTGAACTCAATGCATAATGGAAGACCATATACTGTAAAAAATCCCAAGTTGACTCAACTTAAAATAATTTGTAACCTTGCTGCCTTAAAATTTGGATTAAGGCTGACAAATTATTTAAGGTTATTTCAACTCACAAATACATTTCTCCAACACCAAGTTCACATGACCTTTTGCTTTGTTCTGGGAACTTTCTTTTTTTAGTCAAATGAAAAAATCTTTTTGTTGCATCAACAACAGAACTCAAGTTATCCCAACTCACCTTTGATTAAGGCTGACAAATTATTTAAGGTTATTTCAACTCACAAATAAATTTCTCCAACTTAAAACACCAAGTTCACATGACCTTTGCTTTGTTCTGGGAACTTTCTTTTTTTAGTTAAATTAACAAATATTTTTGTTGTATCAACAACTGAACTCAAGTAAACCCTACTCACTTTGATTAAGACTAACAAATTATTTAAGGTAATTTCAACTACATTGAAATGACCTTAAATAATTTGTTAGCCTTAATCAAAATTTTAAGGCAGCGAGGTTACAAATTATTTTAAGTTGAGTCAACTTAGGTTTTTTTTTTACAACATGCATCATAAAAGGATCAGACACAAAGCCTGTGGAGAAAATGCCATTTTAATCAACTATTTTGTTTGAAAACAATCGGCTACCAAATGGAGCATTAGATCAAAGTCACACTAATTAATTTCTGAAACTTAAATTCAGAAAACATTAATTTTAACCATCATGTTTAAACAATTTCAAACACTTTAAAACATCTTTTCATATACATATCTGTAGAAAAGAGAAAAACATTGAAAGACTGTTTTTCTTATTTGTCAGTGTGTGTTGTGGGGATATTTGTGTATTGTGTGTGTGTGAGTGGGTGGGTGTGGGTGTGTGGTATGTGTGTGTGTGTGTGTGTGTGTGTGTGTGTGTGTGTGTGTGTGTGTGTGTGTGTGTGTGTGTGTGTGTGTGTGCGCATATAACTCCACCATTACACAAAAGTTTTGTATGAAACTGAACAAACAACGTGTTTCTTCCTATATGTATTCAGGACACTTGAATATTCACATTCATTGTAATTCCTTGCAAATGTACCGGAAACAGGTATGGCTTAACTAATGCAGGAATAGAAATAACATGGTGGCTACTTTGTTGTGAGCATGACACAAAAGCTTTGTATGAAACTGAACAAATAACGTTTTTGTAAACAGGACAGTTAAAACAGTTCCCAAATGTGAATTCCTTGCAAATATACCAGAAACGGGTATGTATTAAGTAGTGCTATAGTAACAATGACATGGCGGCTGCTTTGTTGTGAAGAACATCTCTACACTGTGCACTGAAGCAATTTGTTGCGCAGTCCATGAGCCCGAGCAGAGCAGGTGCTGCTCCCAATGTCCATGATCACCTTCTGAATGACCTCAAAGGTGTACTTCAGTCCCTTAGGATAATCAATGTTGAGGCAGTAAAGTAGTCCAATCAGCACCGCAAAGCCGTTTGGTACATCTCGCAACTCACGCAAAACAATGCGCTCCTCTAGGATTACTGCAAACATCCACAATGTTCTTTGATTGGGCTGTCATCTCTGCATTTTGGTCGGTGGTGATCAGTAGGCTAACATCCACTCCTTTTATCACTGCCAGCGCCTCCAGAGTCAGTGACCTGAAGTATAGTAGAACAGTGTTATACCCCTAGCATTCAAAGGGACCCATTTGTGGATATTACAGTGCTATGCATAAGTTTAGGCACCCCATGCTAAAGTTGACTAAAAAGAGGAATACAAATCATCTTTTGTGAATTGATCTTAATGCCTTAATTAAACAAATGAGGAAAATCCTACCTTTTAGGACACCAATTTTCTTTGTGAATGAATAATGTATCGTAAAGAAATAAATGATCTTCATTAAAATACAGGGTGCATAAGTATGCGCACCCCTATGTTAAACTCTCATAGAGACAGGCAGATTTGTATTTTTAAAGGCCAGTTATTACATGGATCCAGGATACTATGCATTCTGATAAAGTCACCATTGCATTGAGAAATCATTAGGCTAACTAGCAGGCTATAGGCTATCTGAAAAGCACCATGCCAGTCTCTAGGTATGTGAAGGGTATGTGAGGATTTGGATTTTATTTTAACTCCAAAGGCCGAAGTGACTTTATCAGAATGCATAGTATCATCATCATCATAACTGGCCTTTAAAAATAAAAATCTGCCTGCCTCTATGGGAGTTTAACATAGGGGTGCCCATACTTATTCACCCTGTATTTTTTCTATAATTCTACTATAAATTCTAACATCAAGTATATCACACATCAATTCATCATCATCAATTCTAGGTGAGTTTGAAACACACCTTGGAGAACTTGATCAAGTTCAAGGGATCCTCTTTCAAGAAAAATGGTAGTCCAAGAATTGCTGTGGATCTCTTGTTCTGGTTGGAGTTCTGCAATCAAACCATCAAAAAAGGCATTTCGGCTTTAGGGCCATAGATGTAAAAATGTATACCGAAACACAAATGAGACCACAATTTTCCCATGACAACACACAAGCCCATACCTGCTTTTATAAAGGCTATGACATCAAAAATTATGTCAAAGTTGGAGTGAGTGAGTCCAATGTACAATGTGTACAGCTAATGTAATAGGTGTTCAGTCATTTAGCCTTAAATTCTATAGTTGAACTCTGACCCAACAATTAGACATTTTCATCATAGCCATTACAGAAGCAAATGTAAAACAGACTCTAAACAGATGACGTCATGATGCAATGGTCTGAGCAATCAGTATTTTTTTTCTTAACAGATTATCATAGCAAACATGGCTATTGTGTTAACTATTCACTTACTTCAGAATCTAGAGATTCAAGAAGACTCTGAAACTCCGTGTTGTATCCCAGTCTTGTTTGGCGTCTCTTCCATGCTTCATACAAGTCGATCAGCCTTGGCAAATGCTGGTCAAGTCCACTCAGGAAGGACTTCAAGAGGTCAACAGACACCAGACGTGTAAACTCGGCACAAATCTTTAGGGAGTGGACACAAAGCAAAAAATTATTAAAACACAGAGGAACAGTTTGCTCATCCCTGGCTCAAGATAGGACATGTTAGCAAGGATAGCACACATGGATCAAACGTAAGGGACGACTAAGGGAATTATTTTGGACATTCAGTCAAATTTGTACTACTATGAACCGAGCTCTGGTTCATGTCTGAGTATAGCCTACTACTTAGATGTAAAATTGGCAATATTTCAATTGCATGATAACGGATTGCTATGCCAAACATGTAAAATGTTAGGCATTCTACAAATAGGGGTAGATGTAAAAAAAAAACTTCCCTTTTATGTATCTGTATTGTCAAGACAAATACAGAAAAATACAGTGTATGTCAAAATTATTTTTTATTGTAATGAAGGTGGGACATGTGGATTATGCTGGAACTTACCTGTCTTTCTGAAAACAAGGCTGGCCATCTGCTTTGAATCTCAGCCACAGGTGGCTCATTCTCAGTGATTTCCTGTCTGCGCAGCGCAAAGGTCCGGCACATCAGTGAATCAATCAGATTACAGTCCGGCTTCTTCTTCTTGACTTCATCTAGAAGAGTTTCTCTCTCCTCTTCAAGGCTGTTGGGAGTTCTACCTTGAGGGAAGTCTGGGAGGAAGTTGATCTCAGACCGCCTTGCTTTCTTCATCTTTCTGGTTTCCTGCCCTGCTGACCTCTTGCAGTTGACTGTAAGCTCAGGACATCCAGCAATACGATATTTCTGACGCAGGTTCCCCATCTTAAAACCAAGACTAAACTTCCAGCAGTAGAATCCCTCCTTAGAACCTGGCTCTTTTAAGCATGGGTGCTTTTCAACAAGGGTTTTGGCAACATCTTCTATTTGTTTCCGAGTTGGATACGAATTGAAGTCATACATGGCTCGCCCAACCTTGTCAAGAATGTCTGTCTTAACGTCATTGGTGAGAGGCAACAGGGAACCATCCTTCTGATAAGCTTCGTTTCCTCGCCTGAGCTTCAACTCAACGTCGTAAGAGAAGGTGTGTGGAGCTAGAACAGTCTCATAATTCATAAATGCACACAGAAATTCATAAATGCACAAAAAAGATTTACAAATGTATTTGGGGATTTGTATATACATGTGACTCAAAACACAAATACATTTTCAATGCACACACAAATATGTTTCATTTCATATGTAAGTAAAAAATATTCACATATAAAAAACAAGATTCATAAACATATATCCAATGCACACACAAATCTAAAAAAAAATCACAAATACATGAATGTTAAAGTATTTGCAATCTTCATCAAATACGCATTTGGGGCTTGTTACATTCATATATGAACTGTTGGACCTGTATTTACAAAGTGCTTTTAATTTGTAAACCTCCCTGCATTTGTGTGTGAAACTTTTGAGACTCCCCTGACGTGACTCTGATCCACAAATGCGTTTTTTCTAAGAGGAGGTTGTCTGTAGCCAATCAGATGTCTCCCTCCTTTACAGCCAATCACGTGAGTGTCTCCCCCAAAAGTCTAAAACACAACTCCGCCCGCACCGGTTCATCTTCCCCAGAATGAGGGAATAAATTACTTCCATAAGATGCTTCTTTATAAAAGAAAAATAGATATTTATATAACTGTACACCTAATCTATACAGCATAAAGACAGGGAGCACAGGAAGAAGGGAAATTATCTCCAGAAATAAGGTTGATTCTGGCTCTAGCACCCATATCCCTCCAACGCAACGCACTCACGTGATTGGCTGTAAAGGAGGGAGACATCTGATTGGCTACAGACAACCTCCTCTTAGAAAAAACGCATTTGTGGATCACAGTCACGTCAGGGGAGTCTCAAAAGTTTCACACACAAATGCAGGGAGGTTTACAAATTAAAAGCACTTTGTAAATACAGGTCCAACAGTTCATATATGAATGTAACAAGCCCCAAATGCGTATTTGATGAAGATTGCAAATACTTTAACATTCATGTATTTGTGATTTTTTTTTAGATTTGTGTGTGCATTGGAAATATGTTTATGAATCTTGTTTTTTATATGTGAATATTGTTTACTTACATATGAAATGAAACATATTTGTGTGTGCATTGAAAATGTATTTGTGTTTTGAGTCACATGTATATACAAATCCCCAAATACATTTGTAAATCTTTTTTGTGCATTTATGAATTTCTGTGTGCATTTATGAATTATGAGACTGTTCTAGCTCCATAAAGGTGGGTATGGTGAAAGGAGTTGGCCAGAGCTTTGAACGTCCGGACATCTCGCCTGAGGATCGACTGGATGTGCTCAAGCTCCCCGTGTCCATTGTGTAGTCTGACTGTGGACTTCTGGGTGGTGGCTTCATGATGACTTTCAGTTGAATCCTTTCACTGGGTAAATCCTCCATGTTGTTCAGATTACAGAACTGACCACCAAATTCTTCATCCTGGAATTGGATGACCATCTCGCCCTCCAGGTTGAGGTGGGTCTTCAGCATTATCTTCAGCTCATCCACCGTCTCTGGAAGACCTTCAGTACGAACTCTCTGAATGTTGTCATCTGCAAGAATTACGTGGAGCAACATGCTGACTTCTATATAGATGGGAAAGAAGGGAGAAAAGAGAACAATATGAATACTGAAGTCAGAACATTTGTCAAAGGTGCTGATATTTAACATAACACTTTGTTAAAGACATGTTAACGTACAGCCCTGTCTTATTTTATCTAGATTACTAGATATCCCAAACATGGGTACTGTGTGGAATAAGTAAATCCTTCTATGGTCCTACTCTCTGGAAGTCTCTTCCACATGAACTACGGTCTGCTACAACAGTGTCCTCTTTTAAAAGCGAACAAAAAACATATTTTTTCCCAAGCTTTTAGTTATGTTTAATGTGTGTGTTTTATTTCTCTCTTTCTTATGTTGCTTTAAGAATTGTTATTATTATTATCTCCCTTTTTAAATGATGATAATAATGAATTCTTGTGCAGGGTTTCCCCCAGAAAACATGCTAAGCCTTGCGGTTCGCGACCGTTTTTCCAATGGGAAAACCCTGCTTGTGTGTTTTTATAATGTACTTTTTTATTTTTTGAAGCACATTGAGTGTACGCTTGTCGTATGAAATGTGCTATATAAATAAATTGGACTTTGACTTCACTTACTTCAGAATGAAATGGACTCAAGCTGAATGCAGGAAAGTCTTGTGGAGGACAGTGACAGGATGCGCAAACTCAACACCAATCTGTGGGGAGTGGACACAAACAAAACAATCAATCAGAAGTGATTATAACGTCCTTTTTTATTTTTTGAAGCACATTGAGTTTACGCTTGTCGTATGAAATGTGCTATATAAATAAATTGGACTTTGACTTCACTTACTTCAGAATGAAATGGACTCAAGCAGAATGCAGGAAAGTCTTGTGGAGGACAGTAACAGGATGCGCAAACTCAACACCAATCTGTGGGGAGTTGACCCAAACAAAACACAACAACCAATTAGAAGTGATTGATGATCCTCGACTCTGTATTGGACATCAACATTTGGTTCCCCCCCCAATGCATGCGTGTTGATGCGTCAAAGCTGTATTTACAAAAAAGAATTCTTCAACTAAATACCTCAATGAAGTAGAAACACCCTAGGTGAGACCAGCAGTCTTCCTTGAAGAATGTACGGGGAGAGTGGGCAGTAGCTGTTCAGGTCTTCTGGTTCTGCAATTACCA
Source organism: Eutrigla gurnardus (assembly GCF_963514095.1). NCBI lineage: Eukaryota > Metazoa > Chordata > Actinopteri > Perciformes > Triglidae > Eutrigla > Eutrigla gurnardus. Next base: position 22,595,565 of record NC_139936.1, read on the forward strand.
AGTCTGCAGAAGATTTCTTTGTAAGTTCAAAGCATCTGAGGTGCTCCAAGTACCAGGCCGAAAAAGGCTCAATGATGAATGAGGCCTTGTTTGCAACAATCCGTACTTTGAGAACTTTGCCAAAATCAGGGAGGCCACTTGTGGTACCAAGAGACACAAACATACCCTCAGTGTACTTTGTGCCATGCAGAGAGGCACTAGAAGCAAGAGACACGGATGGGACATCTTTATACTTTGACTTGATGGCCTGTCTGACTGAATTATCCAAAATGTCTGGAGAAACAAGTGACACATTCCCTGCTTCTACAGGGGGCTTGAAAAGGCTGGGCATGTCCAGGAAGTAAGCCAGCATGAGTTGGTGTCTTGTAGCCAATGTGAGTAAAATATTCTTGAAATTGTTCACATCACGGACAGCCTTTTTAAAAAATTATGCTTGGCTTCAAAACGGATAGTCCAACAGTCAAGCAATGGTCCAAAGCAACGGATGAGGAAGGGATAGTGTTCTACAAAATTATGTTTTGGTCTCAAATTGAAGTCTGGGAAACCATCCTGCAGCAACTGCCTATGGACCGATATTTTGTACTCCAAATAGCACAATGATTCAGTTGTGAACACAGAGGAGGCTAAAAGTTCCACAATGTCTTTTAGTTCAAGAAGTACCCTCCACGTTGTGTTGTTCTCTGGGACGAGATAGCCGACCATCAGGGGCAGCAGCCTCAAAAGAGTCCAATTTTCATGTCCGTTGCCCCCGATTGTTCCATTAACTTTGAAAGTCTTAGGTAGTGTCTGGGGTCGATTAGTCTTATCTGAGAATGAATATGGGAAGCTCTGAATGGCAGTGTTTAATTCTTCAAGTGTGAAGTATTTATCAGAGATCAATTTTCCTACACACAATCCAAGTTTGACAGGCACAATTCCCTCAAAAAGGTCATGTAAAACATCAGGCGGGAATCCTGTTACAGTGTGAAAGTAGGTCAACTTGTTTAAAATACAGTTCCTTTTAACACCATCTACACATGACAAATCTGTGTCCTGTTTGAGCTTTAATACACTGGCTTCATAAGACACTTTAGTCCTGAGAGGAAAGGACTCACTTCCTACTTTAATTGTCTGAATATCCCTACGACTTGCGAAACAAAATCTACAAAACTTATCTACATTAAAAGATTCCTGAAAACCAGCGAGAGAATGTGCTCCAAAGTTATCAGCAGAGACAAAAAGCACAGTACCTTTAACATTTGCCCCCAGCCGCTGGATAAAAACACCTTGATTTTCAAGTATTTGTATGTCCTTCAAAAGTGGTTCTAGAACAATATCATAACCAATTTTTTTTTAAATCATCACTCTTACACAAAACTGCAAGGTAAATAGATGACAGAGCAGATCTGTATTTGATCGGTAGATTTGCAATTACCCAATACACAGCACACACTTTATGTTTTTTTCTGGAGGTACCCAACGGATTACACACCTCAAAGTCATCTATATACAAAGCAACTGCAATGGATAACTCGTCTCTGGAGAGAAGTGGATTTTCTTTGAAAAACTGGCCATCACGAAATGACTTAAATTGGCCAGGCTGTGAATTAACACAAGATTCTTCTAGTAACACTTTGTCAAGGATATCATTCCTACTCAGCAATTCAGTTATCACATGCAATATGGGCACATAAACAAAGCTTTTTTTCTTATTTGCATCCAGAAAATACTCTACTGGCTCAATGACAGGGAAATTATCTTGGAAAAAACGTGATCATTTGTACACTGAAAAAAATGATTTTGTGGTGTAGTAATATTTATTAGGTTAACTGTCACAGTTTTTATTTTCTAATTGTAAGTATCAGTGAGAACTGGAATTATTCAAGTAAATCTATATATGTCATTCATGTAATAAATAAACAGTGTGGGAAGAGTAAGTTTTACTACATATTTTCACATAATATTCAAAGGTTTCATATCATTGCACATGAACTTAGAAATATCAAGTAAGTTTTAATAGTGTTTCATGTTATGAATCCGCACATGCGCCTTGTGACCATGCTCGCCTCCAGGACGCATGCGCGTCTTTGACCGCGAAAACACATGAAGACGGGGTGACTGCGGTCAGGATTAATGGCGGCAGGAGCGGCTAAATCACCTTGAAGGTAAGTCATTCAGGGGTTTTCCTGCATATGAAAAGTTCAAATATAATATGATGATAATATAAAATGTAACATGACCCCACTTGCCATTACCATAGGCTACATGTTGTAGCGTAATTTTACTATGGTGACTAAACGCAACGTCCCTGTGGACTTTGGTGGTGCACCCCCGGGGTACAACAGTCGGACCTTGCTGTTCCGATAATATAGCCTAATACATCCATGTGCTGTTCCCTGAGTAAGTGCACGAGTTGTGAGCTCCACCATCGTTTTTGATAATTATCTTAAGTTTAAACCGAGTGGTTTGTTTTGTGTTTATGAAACGTGTAGCCTAGCTCCCGGACGGTCGAGCACGTTCTTTTAATGTGAAGTTGACGGTGGTTTTCATAACAATGTATGTTGCAGCCCTCGGTGTATTTAGTAATGGCAGAGAGTCTCGACAGGTGCAATTCTCTTTATTTAATTGTAGCACCGTGAAAACTAGAAATAAGTACAGAATGAATTGAATTAATAACACTTTCAGATGACACAAATTTGACAAATATAATTTCCACAGTGCATCTAAATTTAACTTTACACTACACATAGAAATACATAAAGTAATTCAAAATAACAAACATGTATGAAAACAATAATTAGATTTAGCTTAGTTAACACAAGTTTGTCTACAGTTTATACACACACAATATACAAGATACACACCTCACTCCGCTCACCAAGGGTGCAAAAACCCACACATGGCTGTTTCATCAACGTGCCGCTAGCTTGATGGACTCTTCAAAATATGAACAAACGGCACACAAATACGGCGCAGGTAAGACTAATTGTGCACAAAACACGGAGTGTAAGTTAGTAATAAATGTACAAATGAAGAGTAATCAAAACTGAGATGATACTGCATGTGCTAACTTACTTTAACAACAGAGGTTCGGGAGATGTAAAGAGCCGGGAGAATGAAAGGTTGCCGACTAGCGCATTCCCGGGCTTGCAGTGACGAAACATAAACAAAGGAGCTAGCTATACAGGTTCCGGGGTTACAGTGACAGAACATGAATAACGGAGTTAGCTATACAGGTTCCGGGGCTACAATGAAGGAACGTGAATAATGAAGAAGCTCGTCACTTACACTCCCACCAAATTGTGTTATGATGAATGAACTCATTAAAGGTAAATAAACAGAATCATACACGATTTCTAGACCATAAATAGCCATACTTAAACATATAGGTACACATACAAAATTGGCTCTAGGTTACCTTAAGAATACAATTAGCCTGACATGTCTGATGCAAGTATATTTTGGATTGACAGCCAATTATTTGCATTCGAGGAGGAGCACCAACTTCTGGATAGGCCGTTCGATGATTGAGGGCTTAGAGCGATGGTCCTGTTTCTTTGTTAGTTTCCGCTCCCCAACTTGTACCTTGACTCTGCGAACTAGACCGTCTGTCCCTTCTGTCGTTTCAACTACTCGTCCTATTTGCCACTGGTTCCTTGGAAGTGTGTCTTCTTTGATAATGACTATGTCATTCACTTTCAGGTTGCGCCGGGGTACATGCCACTTTTGCCTTGTGGCCACGTTCAGGAGGTATTCCCTTCTCCATTGGCTCCAGAACTGTTCACTCAGATATTGTACTCTGCGCCACCTTTTTGCAGCGTACACATCTTCTTTCACAAACTTTCCAGGAGGTGGTAAAGCAACCTTGGATTTCATCAGGATGAGATGGTTTGGAGTCAAGGGCTCAGGTGACATTGGGTCAGTGATTCCATCAATGTTCAATGGACGGCTGTTGACAATGGCCATTGCTTCATAGAACAACGTCCTAAGGGAGGCATCATCCAGTCTGCCTGGACACTGAGCGATTGTGATGTTCAACACACTGCGAATGGACCGAATTTGACGCTCCCATACGCCACCTGCATGACTTGCTGATGGGGCATTGAAGATGAACTCACACTGTTTATCTGCTAGGAAGGCTTCCAGTGCTTTGGTGTCACATTGCTTGAGAGCTTCCTTGAGTTCATTTTTGGCTCCCATAAAGTTTGTGCCCTGATCACAGTGGAGTTGGCAAACGGCTCCTCTAAGACTGATGAAGCATCTCAAAGCGTTGATAAAGGCGTCCGTAGACATGTCTTCAAGCATTTCGATATGGACCGCTCGAGAAGACAGGCATGTGAAGATGAGGCCATATCTCTTGCACTCTTTACGGCCCCGCTTGATGACAAATGGGCCAAAGCAGTCCATTCCACAGAATGAGAAGGGTGCTGAGACTTCAATGCGTTCTCTGGGGAGTTCAGACATTTGTTGCTCCTCAACTGGTCGTCTGAGCTTACGGCATTGCACACATCTGTGTATTAAGGCGGCAACAGATTTGCTCCCACCAATGGCCCAAAACCCATTTGCTCGGAGTTCCATTAGGGTTTGACTTCGGCCCTGATGACAGATCTGGACATGGTAGTGGGACAGAATTATCTTGGTAATGTGGCTGTCTTTTGGGAGAATGATAGGGTGCTTTAGTTCTTGACTGAGGGTTGACCTTTTCAGTCTTCCACCAACGCGAAGAAGTCCTCCTTCAAGAATGGGGTCAAGACGAAGAAGAGAACTTGAGCTTGGAAGACTGTCCATTCGTGAACCTCTTTGCAGTACCTTTAGCTCTTGAGGGAAGGCCTGCTGCTGGACAAGCTTGATCACCACCTCGGCAGCTTCCCTACGTTCTACGACGGTCACAAGGTCGCTGTGATGTTCTAGCTTGGACCCTAGTCTCTTGATTCTTGCAACCACTTTAACCAGCATGGTCCAGGTGGAAAACCGGCTCAGGCGGCTTAGAATATCCTTCTGATCACCGACCTGGGTTGTGCATACTTGAATTGCCTTAACTTCTGGATCACCAACAAGCAGCTCTGTTGGAGGGCTAGGTGATGGAAACACCTCTTGTTCCCATAAAAACTTGGGTCCTGATAACCAACCAGCTGAGGAGATGTCTGCTGCATGAAGACCTCGGGAGGCATGGTCGGCTGGGTTTTGCGCCATATCAACGTAGTGCCACTGGCTTGGATTTGTATTCTCTCTTATCAGTTGAACACGGTTTGCAACAAACACATGAAATCTCCGTGCTTCATTGTTGATGTATGCCAGCACTACCTGAGAGTCAGTCCAAAAGAATTCCTCGTCAATTTTCATATCAAGTTCGGTCCTCAACATAACACTCATCCTGGCTGAAGTGACCGCTGCGGAGAGTTCCAGTCTTGGGATACTTACGACCTTAGTGGGTGCAACCCTTGCTTTGGCCATTACGAGAGTGCAATGTACTTTGTCTTTGTCATTTTTGTACCTTAAGTAGGAACATGCACCATATCCTATATTACTAGCGTCTGAGAAATGGTGCAGTTCCACCCTGACAATGTTGCCGAAGTCTTGAGGGTGGTAGCACCTGGGTATGGTGACTTCCTTTAGCTTTTGCAGACCATTCTTCCACTCCTCCCACCGTGGACGCAGGTTCTCAGGAAGAGGATCATCCCATCCGTTGCCTCTGCGACACAGCTCCTGCAGGATGCACTTTCCACTAAGGGTGAAAGGGGCAACAAACCCAAGTGGGTCATACAGAGAGGCAACAACTGACAAGAGACCACGGCGAGTTGGGGGGTGATCCTTTGCATCGATGTTGAAACTGAAGGTGTCATTTTCTATCGACCACTGAATGCCAAGTATGTGTCCTTCTGGTGTTACATCTGGGTTAAGGTTGAGCTGCTCAGTTGTTACTGCTCTTTCTGAGGGGGCTACACATGAGAGGACCTCTTTTTGGTTAGAGTTGAACTTGTGTAGACATAGGCCTGCACCTTTACACAGCTCCTGTGCTTCAACAATCAGTTCCTTAGCCTCTTTGACTGATGGAACACTGATTAACCCGTCATCCACATAAAAGTTCTTCTCAATGAAGGCCGGCGCTGAAGAGTGGTCGGCCTTGTGTTGCTTTGCCAGGTACTTCAGACCGAAGTTGGCACATCCTGGGGAGGAGGCGGCACCGAAAAGATGGACTGTCATTCTATATTCCTGTGGTTCTGTTTCCAACTGGCCGTCCTCCCACCATGGGAACCTCAGATAGTTGCGAACTTCAGGTGAGACACAGAACTGGTGGAACATCTTTTCGATGTCACAGATTACAGCCACGGCTTCCTTTCTAAATCGACACAGAACTCCCACCAGAGAGTTGATTAGGTCAGGACCTGTCAGTAAGGTGTCGTTAAGAGAGATGCCACGAAACTTTGCTGAGCAATCAAAAACAACTCTTAGCTTGCCTGGCTTCTTGGGGTGGTACACCCCATGATGAGGGATGTACCACAGAGTCTCTCTCTCAGAAACGGAGGGGGCTGGCTCTGCATCACCCTTGTCGATTGTCTCTTTCATGAAGGCGGTGTAGTGGTCATAATATTCTTTGTTGGCCTTTAATTTCCCTTTTAGGTGTTGCAACCGAATTGTAGCCAGCTTTTTATTGTTTGGTAGTGTCGGTGGACCACTGCCCTTGAAAGGGAGGGGCATCTCGTAGTGTCCATCCTCCTTCTGCCTAATGTTGTCGCTGAGTAGCTGTATGAAGCGAACATCATCCTGAGAGACGTACTTGTCTTCATAACTCCTTTCGTTAAAGTCTGATTCCAGAACTTTCAGCACATCAGTGGTTTGTGGCATTAGCATTTCCTTTACTGCAACTCGGTGCACGAAGCTCTGATTTCCCTGTCTATCCAAGTGGGGGTTGGCTGACCCTATAATGCTCCAGCCGAGTATAGTTCTCTGTGCGAATGGTTCGTTTTCACTACCTGTGATGACATCCAAGGGAGCTAGAGCTGATGGGTAATCATAACCAATTAACAATCCCACTTCGCAGTCTTGTAGTGGTGGTAACTTGTTAGACAGGTGTTTGAGATGAGACCACTGGAGTGCTGTACTTTTGGTAGGGATGTGGGACTTATCAACTGGGATGAAGTCTCGTGTGTATGCCTGCTTTATTTGGACATAGGTGTCAGAGTTGAGGCCCCGAACTTGTAGACCAAAGGCAGTCTTACTTGCTATGACCGTGTTGACAGCTGTCATTGTGCTGAGCTTGAGTCACTGCATGAAAAGTCGGATTTTCGTCCCTGTAAACGCCCGAAAATCTCCCTAATTTTCGGGAGTTAACGACAATTTACAGGCTGCGAACGCCGCGTTCGTCTGTGCCGAAAATTGTCGGAAACGAACCACAGCGAAGGCTCTAATTAGCATATGAATAGCGGCGAAACCGCGCCTGGCCAGAGATGGCTTGAATATCCTCACTCAGGATTGGATGAAACCACTAGTTTTAAACAAGTATAATCGCTCGTGATTGGTTGGCAGATCTGGTCATTATAAATGTAAAGCCAACCCACGTTGGTAGATCTGTCACTATTGGTCAACCTGATGAGTCATTATAAATGTAAACCCCACCCCCGTTGGCAGATGTGTTACTATTGGTCACACTGGGTCTTTTAAACAAGAATAATCACTAGTGATTGGTTAGCAGATCTATCACTATATATATATATATATACATATATATATACATATGTTATATATATATATATATATATATATATATATATATATATATATATATATATATATATTTATGCATATATATACACATTTATTTTTATTTATTTATATATTTATAAATATAAATATTAATGAATTTATTGAGGAAAGGAAAAATTGCCAGGAGGAAGTATTCAAAGAAAGAGCTTTATTGACAACACAACAAACAAATGAACTGGCGACATTCTGTCCGAATTTGGTCAATTTTACAGCCGCCTGCGGTGCGTGGCCCTGTACTTGGGAGTCTTCTCTAATCGCGACTGTAGAGTCGCACAGAGCTCGGTGAGCTCCTGGCTACGAGAGGATGGAGGTCGCACAATCCATCCAGACACCCCGCCAACGACGCCGTCCTCCTCATCAGACATCATGTCTGTGGTGGCGCACTTCCAACGGTCCACCTCATCGCCAGCAAGCACACTCCGTCTCGCTTCCGGCAGCTGTAAAACAATCAATAAAGACAATCAGTACTGCGCGATGCACTGCGCATGGACACAACACATCTATTAATGCACCTGAAAATAGGTTTAGGTAGGTTTGGTCACATTGACCAAAAACGGATCTAATAAGTCTTACCCTCTTTCTCCTGGAACGACTCCGAGCTGACCTCTTCACAGCTTCCGCCTGCGATGCGAGATCAGGCTGTGTGTGTCTGAAGCTCCTGCGTACCGTTTCATAGTATGTCTTACAGGCAGCTGGAAAACAATTAAATGAGTGGTATGAATAAGAAAACTTAAGTCACAGTAAAATTAAAACAAGGAAGAAGAAAACAGTAAAAGTTACTTACACACAATGGCGTCGTAATTCAGCGTCATAGAAATCCGGACTTGCGGACAAAGCTCCGAGCAAGTAAGAGGTCACAGCTTCGTTATGAGGCGAGGTTCGTCTGTGAAAACAAAATGAACATTTAAGATCGGTATCTACTGTTAACGCATCTATTTCCTTATACAGCATAATGAAAGCATATTCTTTAAATCGTACCCTTGCTCCGGTTCGTAGCGCCTACAATTCGTCTCCGAGTTGTGAAGACGGCGTACTGCTTCCTGTAAAAGACCAACAACGTACACTTAACAAAGCAACTTAACGTTACACTGGTTCCTCTCTCTTGTTCTTTTACAAGGCTACTATGCTACTTTTAGCTTGGACTATTAGCTTTTAAGCTACTTTTAGCTTGGGCTTGCTTTGCTAATTTTAGCTTAGCTAGCAGTCACCGAACATATTCTTACCGCAATCATCCTCAGAGTCTCCAGCAGTCCTGGATATAAGAATTATAACATTTAAACCACATTTTCTTAAGTGAAGCCTCTCAGAGCAGCATCCCTGCTGCCGGTGAACGTGAACGTCTCCGCCTCGTTCCCCCCACTGAATGAGGCGCCCGGTGTCTGCATCAGTCCCTTTAACGGACAACGGTGCACGGCGTTATTGATCACCGTTAGTAAATATATAACCACGGTTTAACATAAGCACTATATTATTAGTTAACGTCGGTAAAAACGGCACATTTTCCGCTTCGCTTGCGCTCGCTAACCCCTAAATGGTAAATTAGCGTCAGTAGGCTAGCCGGCTGGAAGGACCTTCGATTCGTAACGTTAACGTACAATGCCAACAACAATAAAGTAACGTTCATTATCAATACGATTTAAAAGTCAGCTGGAAACATAAAAGTCATGTTACAGTATACTTACATGTGTACGCGGTTTGTGTCGGGCTCCTCGCCAGAATCACCGCAGTCGTCCGCCATTATCCAAAACTTGTGAAGTCAGACGAGCCGCAATGCATTTTGGGAAGTTGAGTAGATTTAGCAAGGTCCGCTGTACTCAGAAATTCTTGCCAATGCAGTATACATCCGGGCATTTCTCGCGTGCACAAATTCACATACTATTGTATGTGAACGCACTACGTACTCAAATTTACGTCACAATTAAGTACGAGTAGGACGTTAGTATGGCATTTCTAACACAGCCGAGATCTATGATCTATGAACCCATCCTTGACCCTCTAGCAGAACTACGACCAGCCATTATAAAGCAGTTTATAGTTGTTAATGTTGTGTCAAAAGGTACTGCATTTAAACATGTTACTGCGCAAGTTTCCTGGCTTCATCCCCATCCGGACAGACATTTTTATGGAAAGCCACTAGAAGTTTGGAGCTTGCAGGGAACAGACACGTCATACCCAGCATCATTTCTGCCTGTTGAGCGCATTGCTGGGAGATGTGTGGTTAACACATCCACTGTGCATTTAAGCACAGAAGGGTCACTGTAGTCATGCCACTATGCACAGTGGTTGAGCTCTAGGAGACTGTGATGTTGTTTGCATGAATGTACATTTTACCTTTGTGGCAAAGCCTGATTAAAAGTAATTGTTGAAGCAAATTGTTTTGTGTATCTTTGAATGAAGATGAAATTAAGTTATATCTTTGAATGAAGATGAAATGAAGTTAACACCTTTCAGAAAAATGTCACCTGGGGGAAAACTCCCCCTGCTACCCTGATTTGCATTTGTATAGCTCACAGCATTTTCATTTACATGTTAAAGCCTCCCCTAGGATTACGGGGAGGGGGGTCATGGGGGGACAACTGCCAAGCAAGGCCCACGTCAATTCCCGGCAATTTACGTCAGTTTTCGGTGTTTCCTGCAAATTGCCGTTTGCAGTCGTAAACCTGAACTTCCACGTCAATTTACAGGGCCGCTAACTGACGAAAATCCCACTTTTCATGCAGTGAGTTGCACTGATTGAGTGTCCACGTTTAGTTCAGTCACTAGATCCTCCAAGATGAAAGTTGAGTCACTTTGTGTGTCAAGTAGGGCATAAGTGAGAATTTCTCTCTGGGGCACCATTGCTGATGACACAAGAACTGGAACAATGCTAGAGGTGGCAGATGCGTGCTGTGTCAAGGCATGGGCCATAACCTTGTGGATTTCTTTGTTTGCATGGTCCCTTCTGGCTACAGGATCTCCGCCTGACGTTTCCACAGGTGTTTTGTCTCTCTCTATATGCAAGCATGTTGGATGACGTCGACCACATGTGCTGCAGGTGTGTCGCCATTTACAGTCCTTGGTAATGTGCCCCTTTCTTAAGCATCCGAAACAAAGGTGATTTTCATGAATGAAAGTTTTCTTCTCATCTGCAGACTTGGCTGCAAAGGTAGGGCACTTAGCAACACCATGTGTTTCATCCTTACAGACTAAGCAAGGTGGCCTTGGCTTGGAGTATGAGGTTTTCAGTTCTCCTGAAGGGGAGTTTTTCATTTGAGCACTTGTGTTGAGTGCTTTGGCTCTCTTAGGAAACCTCTCGTCTGTGATTTTGGTGTTCATTAGGAGAGGGGAGGCAATAGGGTTACAAGCTATTCGGGCTTCCTTTTGCGTAAACTCTGTGAACTGTGTGAAACTTGGATAGTCTCCAGACTTGTCTAATTCTTCCACCACAATTCGACCCCATCTACGCACCATCCACTCAGGTAGTTTTTTGAGAAGCTTGTGATTTTCCTCACAATCATTTAGGATGGCTAGGCCCTTAACATGAGGAATGGCCTCAACACAACCTTGAAGGAAATCTGAAAACTCTCTGAGTGCAATAGGGTCATTTGCAGCTAACTTGGGCCACTTCATGAGCTTGTCTCGAAAGGCTCTTTGGACAACAAATGGGCTTCCATACCTATCCTGCAAAACTGCCCAGGCACCCTGATATGCATCCTCCGAGTTTCGGTAGAAGAATCCTTCCACGGCTTTGCGTGCTTCCCCAGCAAGATAACTCTTTAGATAGAGCATTTTTTCACTTACTGGGAGGGGCTTCTGGCCAATGAGAGCCATAAAGGATATCTTCCAGTCTATGAACTTTAATGGATCACCGGTAAACGTTGCAGGTTCTGGGACAGGTAGACGGCTTAAGGTAAGTGAGCTTGCAATTGCCTGGGCTAGGCTAGCTTCCTCCTGAGCTGTTTGTGCTTCAGGGCGTGCATAGTAAGGCTGGAATGGCCTAGCTTGTGGATCTAGTGGAGTTTCCAATTCAGCATTGTAGCAGTCATATTGAATTTTATGGTCAGTCTCTTCATTAACACTTTCGGGACCATTGAAGTTCTTATACGCTCTCACCCGAGCGGCAGCTACTTTTACTTCATTGTCTACATGTAGTTGTTTTAACCTTGTTTTTTCCTCCTCTAACCTTAATTTCATTTCAGCCTCCCTCTGCTTGATTTCTGCTAGCATTTGTGTTTCCTTACATTTCCATTCGCTCTCCAGTTTGTCGAGTTTCGCTTGTTGGGCATGAATTATTTGCATAGCTTTTGCCTGCTCTAGTTTGGCTGCGAGGTCTGCTTCTGCATCTGCACGTTTGTTAGAGGACCTGGAAGTGGCGCTTGAGGAAGCATCTGATCCCTGTGATGACTCAGAGATCACTGTTTCTGTTTTTGAGTTCCCAAAGACAGATCCGTACTCATTTTTATTTAGCACCATCCTCACTCTTTCCTTCTCGAGGTGGTCATTGAAAGCCTCATCTATGTTCTCTAGTCGTTTATTGATGAGGTCACAGATCTCAGCTGTCAGAGTGACACATGCATCCATTTTCTTGACAATATCTGGAGTAGAAGTATGGTTGCGTCGAATGGGTTCATAGTGCTGTTGTACTATGGCATGCTTGACCTTAATATCTGTTTGGGTTTTATCAAGTTCCTCAGCTGAGCAGAAAGCCTTCAGTCTCAATCTGATCCATTTTGCTGCCTGCTTCCAAGAGTCATAGGCTTTATTGAATGCCTTTTCATTTTTCTTTGCTTCCTGTTCATGCAACTCTAGACCCTTTGCTGATAAACTTCGCTCACGAGAGCTGGACCTGACCTGTGTCTCAGGGGGGTTGTCTGTTTCTTCAGCAGGTGTTGACATCTTGTTGATTTTGTGCTTCTGTTTGATTATTATAGCCTTAGAGTGTGTTATGTCTGGACTCAAATTTAGATGAGTGGTGACTTTAACTTATCTTTAAACTGTGTAATACCACTCACATCAGACATTTACACTTTGTGGCCACAGCAAAGTTAGCAAACAGTGACAATGCAGGCGTCATAAACACGAACGCTGCTAATACTTTATAGTCAGACACTTTTTCTTTTCAAATATTGTTACGGGTTCAGGAGTTAGGATCTCATGAGATGACATTTACCTTAGCACACAGCTCATTGCAACTTTCAACCTTAGGGCTCTAGCATTCTACACAATTCAGTATCACACATTTAAAATTGTCCTTTGAATAACTGAGGTTATGGCAGTTATTGAACTCTATTTTTCCAACATCTATGATGAATTAGCTGAGTAGGTAGCTTTAGGTTGACTTTTACCACATCAACTTTAATACCATGTAGCCTATGTGATTAGTTTTACTAGTTAGCTAAAGGTCTCTCACTGTAGCTGTGGCATCCGTACGCTGGCGTGGTGGACATCAGATGATCGTATCTGCTGGCTGATGAAGACGCTGGCGTGGTGGATGACTGGCGATGAGTTTTCACTGTTGCAGCCCTCGGTGTATTTAGTAATGGCAGAGAGTCTCGACAGGTGCAATTCTCTTTATTTAATTGTAGCACCGTGAAAACTAGAAATAAGTACAGAATGAATTGAATTAATAACACTTTCAGATGACACAAATTTGACAAATATAATTTCCACAGTGCATCTAAATTTAACTTTACACTACACATAGAAATACATAAAGTAATTCAAAATAACAAACATGTATGAAAACAATAATTAGATTTAGCTTAGTTAACACAAGTTTGTCTACAGTTTATACACACACAATATACAAGATACACACCTCACTCCGCTCACCAAGGGTGCAAAAACCCAAACATGGCTGTTTCATCAACGTGCCGCTAGCTTGATGGACTCTTCAAAATATGAACAAACGGCACACAAATACGGCGCAGGTAAGACTAATTGTGCACAAAACACGGAGTGTAAGTTAGTAATAAATGTACAAATGAAGAGTAATCAAAACTGAGATGATACTGCATGTGCTAACTTACTTTAACAACAGAGGTTCGGGAGATGTAAAGAGCCGGGAGAATGAAAGGTTGCCGACTAGCGCATTCCCGGGCTTGCAGTGACGAAACATAAACAAAGGAGCTAGCTATACAGGTTCCGGGGTTACAGTGACAGAACATGAATAACGGAGTTAGCTATACAGGTTCCGGGGCTACAATGAAGGAACGTGAATAATGAAGAAGCTCGTCACTTACAATGTAGGATATAATGTGGTGGACATGTTTAGGGCTGCAACGAGTGGCATATTTAACTATCCGAAGGTTCGGGGTCACTACTCGAGTAGTACTGGAGTAAGTTACTCCTTTGTCGACTGGGGGCGGGGGGCACTTGTTAACCGTCGCATCCAGTGTTTGCCATTAGGCCTCGCCTGCCTCTCTCTCTCCCTCCAGCTGGCGTAACGTTAAACACAGGCACATGGACGGGTCGCGTAGCAACGGTAATTCTTCTGCCCCTCTGTGTGTGTGTGTGTGACGGTGTGTGTGTGTGACGGTGTGTGTGACGGTGTGTGAGAGCACGGAGCGCGCCCCGACCCCCGACACCGCTGCTTAGTCTGCCCCAGCCCAGGGCAGCTGTGGCTACAAACGTAGTTTACCATCACCGGTGTGAATGAATAATAGTTACTGTGCGCGCTTTGGATATCGGGTACGACCGAAAAGCGCTATATAAATGTAATCTACTGTCCGACCGAGAGAGAGAGACAGAGAGAGAGCGAGCGAGCCCCGGTCTGACGGTGCGTTCAAAGACGCTCCGTCACAGTGTGTGCGTGCGCACCTATCTCTCTCGTGCCCATGGAGCTATAGACTGACAAATAGGCCTATATAAACACACGCCTGGCATCACCAGTCTTTAAAAGCTATTGGTGCAGTGAGTGTGGTTGTTGTGGCCTCATAGTGTGACAATAAGTGTGCATATTATATTCAGAACGACATGGGTTTGACAATGGTACAGTTTATTTTGGTTACATGATTCTGTAGTTTTAATGTAGTATTCTGTAGTTTTAATGTCTTATCTTGTCTATGTTTTTTTGTCCTTCAGCCCAAACCACCGACTTTCTGCTGTTGACACAGTGCCCTCTCAAGCAGCAACTACAGCAAGCAGTGTCACAAGCAACGTCATCTGGCTATTCAGGTAAAAAAAAAAAAAAAGTAAAATATAATTTAAAAAAATGTGTAGTGCTTTGCACTTAATAAGTTGAAAGAGAACATATACTATTCCAAATTAAAATGAAGCAGAATATGTTTTAAATTTTGAAGTTATGTGCTGCGCAGCATAAAATGTAATGGATACAAAAGTTGAAAGGACAATCTAATGTTGTATATATTCTAGTGATATTAATACAGCCCAATAAATGCTGCTTCTCCATTGTCCTTGGTATTCAAGTAACTTTGAGTATGATGCATTAATCATTTGATTTCTTTGTATTTTACAACCTCCACCGGGAAAGTTCTTCTGCCGCAGTATTTGATTTGAACGGCTAATGTAAGGTAAATCTAAAACCCTAGGTACCTATCATTATTAGTTTTAAGTTGACTTTTATACTGATATGAAAATCTAGTTCTAATCAGGTTTGATTTATTTCTGTGTGTATTTTCCAGATTCCAAAAAGATGAAATGGTCTTGTAAAACGTGTAGATTTGAGGCTGACACACGGACAGAATTGTTGAAACACTACAGACTAAGACATGGAATGGTTAGCCGTGGCCAGACAGTGCCTTGCCTTTATAAGGATTGCCCTTGTAGTGGGGCAGATTATGACAATATTCCATAAGAATCTTTCACTTGGTGATACAAGCACCAAATTTGGCACAAATGATGTTCAGGATGTACTTTTTAAGAAAAGTACGTTATTCAGCTGAAAATCCAAGATGGCCGCCAGTTTTCAAGATGGCCGCCTCGTCAAATGCAAAAAAGGTTTTCGAAGTAGAACTTGAATGAACAGAAATGTGTTAATGATCCAAACATCAAAATGAATGTATTCTGACAGGAAAAACTCAATGGTGTCATTTGAATTCCAATATGGCTGCCCTTTTTCAAAATGGCGGCTATAACGTGACTCAAAATTAGCATTTTCGGAAGCTGTCTGATCACAGATCACAGACTTTTTCAATGGTCTGGGTGATGAGGCTTCCTTCTATAGGCCCATTAAAAAGAACAAAGCTGACTTCTTTCGCCAAGAGGCAGCTGCAGCTTCCAGTGACATGAAGAAGCAGGTAATCAAAGACGACTGTCGTCTGTTCTCGCAGCTCTTTATATCCTGCCAATCACGAGAGTGTGACCTGCTTGAGTTCTTTAAGCATGAGAATCAGTCTTTCCCTGCAGCACTGAGCGACACAGGGAAACTCCACTCTGGTCAGAAGTCTCAGCTTGCAAACATTCTGGAAGCTACCATTTCTCCTCCTGACACAACCAGAATGCGATGCTATTATCGTTGATGGTTCCTCTCTTGTGTATTCATTGTCTCCAAAGACATCAAAGACCTTTGAGGAATATTCTGTCCAAGATGTAGTTCCAAAGATCCAGACATACTCATCAAAGTATGAGCGAACAGACATCGTTTTTGATGCCTACTGGACTTCAAGCCTGAAGGCTGAAACAAGGTCAAAGAGAGGTAAGGGAGATCGACGTAGAGTGACAGCAAAAAACAAACTACCACCCAACTGGAAAAGCTTCCTGCGAGACAGCGACAACAAAACTGAGCTCTTCGGCTTCCTAGCTGACAAGATAGTGACCCTGTGTCCCGACAATGCCGTAGTTGTGACCAAAGGAGAGCAGGCTCTTTCAAACAAACCCATCAGCCTTGAAGGCTTAAGTCCTTGCAACCACGAAGAAGCTGACACCAGAATCTTCAGACATGCTCTTCACGCAGCCAATCAACAGATGAAGTCTGTGTTGATTAAGGCATGCAACACCGATATTCTCGTTGTTGCAGTCAGTGTTTTTGCGACTCTTCAGGATGCAGGCTTAGAAATGATTTGGGTAGAATTTGGCCAGGGTCAGTCCATTAGGTGGTTGCCAATTCATGATATGGTGGTGAATCTTGGCCCAGAGAAATCCAGTGGCATGTCGTTCTTTCACGCCTTCACTGGCTGATGTTGTGTCAGCTTTTCGTGGTAAAGGCAAGAAAACTGCATGGCAAGCATGGGAGGTTTGCCCTGAAGTGAGCCCTGTCTTCAAAAAGCTCAGTCAATACCCACCTATCATAGACGATGCAGACCTCAACATCCTTGAGAAGTTTGTCATCACCATGTATGACAAGCACAGTACTACAGGCAAGGTTGATGAGGCAAGGCTGGACTTGTTTGCTCGGAAGCAAAGGTCTTATGATGCCATTCCACCGACAAGCGCATCCCTCGTTCAGCATGTGAAACGGTCTGCCTTCCAAGCTGCCTGCATATGGGGCCAGGCAACAGTGTGCAAAATGCACATTGAAAGCCCTGCCAACTGGGGCTGGCAAAAAGATGGTGAGGTCTGGCAAGTTCTCTGGACAACCCTTCGACCCATTGCTCAGACTTGTGAGCAGTTGACAAAATGTGGCTGCAAGACTGAATGCCGAGGACGATGCAAATGCTATCGCTTCAGCCTGAAGTGTACACAGTTGTGTGCCTGCAGATGTGAGGACTAAAAGAAGAACCAATCGAAGCTGTAACCAATCGAAGCTGCAACAGCAGTTTGTGGTCCACAAGCTGTACATCAACAGCAAGTCGTTTCCCGACTCAAACAACACACAAGTCAATCCGTTTTTTTTTCACATTGTTTGTAAAACACAGAATCAAAGTTAATATTACCCTATATATCGACAAAGTGTAATCCCCATTGTATCATCATAATATTCAGTAATTTTGATTTTCTAAATGCAGAATTGGATTTCTCACACTCAAAAACATATATTTCGATGTATAGACCATCAAAATAGGATTATTCAATCAAAATACAGTTCAAACACCGTTTAAAACCGCTTCGAATGGCGGCCATCTTGAAAAATGGTGGCCATTTTGTATTTTCAAGTGGATAACGTACTTTTCTAAGAGAGTAGGTTCTGAAGCACTTGTGTGCCAAATATGGTGCTTGTATCACCAAGTGAAAGATTGTTTTCAGCAATCTGCCCCACTATTGTTCATTTAAGACGTTCAATGCCCTGAATATTCATTTATCCAGGCAGCACCCCGAAACAGTGACATCAAAAGAGGTTCTATCTTTTAGTTGTGCCCTGTGCAGTTCCGCTTGTTTTGATTCAGAGAGGCAATATTTTGAACATCTTGGAAGCCATTTGAGGAGATTTGACGTAGTTGCATGTGTATTCAAAAACTGCACCTTCACCTCAAACATATATTCAACCTTCGCCTCACACAGACATAGGAAACATTCTCCACACAGCCTTGAAGACTTTAAAGATGAAGTATTGAAAAAATATTCAGATCCAGTTGGTGCTCAGGATGAGCCATTGTTTGAGACTGAGGAGGAGGATCCTCAACCTTTGATTGAGGAAGACAAGGATCTATCTCGGCTCATAAAGGAGAAGTTTGGCAGCCTTTTTCTAAAGTTAGAGAGCACCTTTAATGTGGCAAACAGGTGCATTGATGAAATTGTAAATGAGCTTCAATTCATATCATGCACAGCATCAGTTCCTGTTATAAGAGAGTTGATCGAGTCTACTCTAAGGACCCATAGCTGTGAGTTGGACACAGCTGTGATCTCTGATTTGGTTAAAATTCTCAGCGAAGCACACCCAATAAGCTCAGCTTTGGCAAGCGATGGTCCCTTTTCAACATCTTACAAGAGAAGAGAGTTCATGAAGGAACATTTTTTAGTTGTTGAACCAAAAGAGTACATACTCGATGAAAAGGAGTGCAAAACATTCCAGTATGTGCCAATACTGCAATCTCTATCACAGGTTCTGAACAACAAGAGCAATCAAGAAAAACAACTGGATACTGGTAAGAATTTGGCAACAGCCTTACAGTACCAATCTTTTCATGATGGATCCAACTTCCAGATGAATGTTTTTTTCTCTGAAGAGGACAGACTTAGTCTTATCCTGTACATTGATGACTTTGAGGTGTGCAATCCCTTGGGAACATCAAGAAAAAAACATAAAGTCACAGCTGTATATTGGATCTTGGGAAACATTCCAGCACAGTCTCAATCAGCATTGACATCCATTAATTTAGCCGTTTTGTGTAAGGCAGTGGACACCAAGACATTTGGATACCAGAAAGTGTTAGAGCCACTGCTAACGGATCTGAGGACTTTAGAAAGAGATGGCTTATTCGTTTCTGGTTTGGGAAAAGTTGTCAAAGGAACTGTTATGTGTGTGGTAGCAGACAACCTAGGAGCTCACTCAGTTGCAGGCTTTGTTGAAAGCTTTTCTGCTTCTTATGCTTGTCGTTTTTGTCTTGCTGAGCGGTCTGAGTATCAGTCAAGAGAGGTGAGATCTGTTTTTTTTCAACAGCGAACTGAGGAGCAACATGCAGTACATGTTCAGACTGCTTTGTCTAGTCTCAATAATTCCCCATGCTATGGTGTGAAAAAACAATGTGCACTGTCTGAAAAGCTTGAGCACTTTCATGTTACATCTGGGTACCCTCCAGATGTTTTACATGACCTTCTTGAAGGCATCATTCCATTGGAATTGGCTTTGTCTTTTGATGCCCTCATCAAGAAGAAGTATTTTTCTCTTGTTGAACTAAATGATGTCATCCTTCAGTTCCCGTACAAGTGGAGTGATAAGACAAATCGCCCTCATCTTGTCCCCGGCAACTTTTCAAAACGTAAAACGGTAGGAGGCAATGCGCATGAAAATTGGTGCCTGCTATGTCTGCTGCCTCTGATGATAGGTTTGAAAGTACCTGAAGATGAGCCTGCGTGGCAGATGATAATGACGTTGAAAAGAATTGTGGAGCTTGTTATGTCACCAAGTCATACAGAGGAAAGCATCTGCTATTTTGACAGTTTAATATCTGAACATCGCAGCAGACTTCTTGAAGCTTTTCCTCAACAGAAGCTCATCCCTAAGCATCACTTTCTTGAACATTACCCCCACCTTATCCGAGAATTTGGTCCTGTCGTTGCTCTGTGGACCATGAGATTTGAGGGGTAACAAAGCTTCTTCAAGAGAGTTGTCAGGCACACAGGATGTTTCACGAATATCTTGCTTTCTCTTGCTAACAAGCACCAACTCATGATTGCACGAATCATGAGTTGCCACGAATCGAATGCAGTCAAACCATCAGTCTTGGTTACAAAAACAACAGAGGTGGCATTGGATGTTCTGAAGGATGACATTAAAGACACATTGAAGTGCAGATTTCCAGGTGTCACAAGAGTACATATTGCCAACTCTGTGAACTGTTCAGGGACAACCTATGCTGCTGGAATGGTGGTGTGCCATGGTTCTACTGCTGGGTTGCCAGACTTTGCAGAGGTGCTTCAAATCATGATAGTTCATAACAGACCAGTGTTTGTCATCAGACTAAAAATGGCATGGTACAATGAGCACCTTAGAAGTTATGAGTTGGAGAACACAATCAATGAGAAAGTAATTGAGCAAAAGGATCTTCCTTTTTATCCTTTGGCAACATACACTCTGGCAGGAAGACGTCTGGTAACCTTGAAGCACCACATTTGCCTCCCTTATTAGTGGTCACAAATGCGGGATGTATGTTGAAATTTGAGTTTGATCATTATGTGAAATGAAAAACTGCTGATAATTATCATATTCTAATGAGTTAGGCTAACATCAGCACACTGTACATAGTTGTAACTTAACATTGGAATGAATGTCTGCAAAGATTAACAAATATTTTTTTGTGTTGGCGTGCCTTTCTCTGCGAGGATGGGCACGCCAGCAAAGCTCCGCATCATTTTTGGAGACGATGATATTCGCAAACTCATTCTACCAGAAGGCATACCAAGCAGCCTCGCACACCTTATTGGTGCCATCAGAGACTCTTTTGATATTGCTGGGGATTTTTCTGTGCTTTACCAGGACATGGATTTCAGTGGTCAGTTTTTCACTCTGAGCAGCATTGGAGATGTGGAGGATAAGGCAACATTAAAAGTTGTGCCAGTCAAGCCAATTGTCCTCACTCTCAGTTCAGTGGAAGAAATAGAGTTTGACTCACCTCCACCACAAGAATCCTCTGACACTATCTCCACCCACTCATCATCAGACACCACCATCATTCTCTCCTCCCCTGATGAAAGCGGAACTTCCCGACGCTCTCAACCATGGCCAGCCAGATTTGAAATACCAACATTTTCCTTTGATGTAGAACAACATTTGCAGGCTGGAAACCAAGCATTCCTGAAGAATGGTGCCTTGCTCAACAACCCAAGTTTGACGAGCAGCATACTGGAGAAGCTTGCAAAAGTGGTTTTTGGTTACACGGCATACCCCACAGGGATTCAAATTTTGACAGTGGTCGAAGCCTTAATTGAAAAGTTCCCATGTCTCACGGAACCGGGGTCATTTAATGGCCTTTATGGGTGGCAGCAGAGGATGAAATGGAAAATGGGGAATTACCGTGCTAAATTGAGAGGCCGTCAACTTGCCTATCCAGAGCTGGAAGTGAACTCACTGAAAAGACAGAGGTCAAATGAGAATGGTTCAAGCAAAGGCATAAAAAAGCCCAAGAAAGCAGAAGTTAACTACCTGCCTCCACTGCCAGTTGGGGACACAGAAACCACTTTAGAGAAGGAGAGGGTAGACATGCTGCAAGAAATTAAGAAGAAAAACAATGAGAGGATAATATCTGAGAAAATGGAAAGATCCTTTTCCCTCAGAAGACAGGAAGTCGTAAAGCAGTGCCCCGCCATTCAAGATTTCCGGGAGAGATGGCCTGCTCTTTTCTCTGAAACTCAGGTAAAACAAGTGTCTGTGTGTTGCATTTATAAATCTATTAAGAAAAGGTAAATAGTATAATTGTACCTTCTTTTTTCAGATCAAGGAGGAATTCAAAAGAATTACAACGATTCCCTTGGAAAGAACCTTTCTCTCTAAGCTGGACTTCTACACTCCAAAAATGCAGGAGATATTCAGCAAAAAAGGCGGAGTAGCTGGGACCAAAATACGACCACTTCTGGATTCACTCAGCCAGGTAAAGCAGGGGTTCCCAAACTTTTTTGGGTCAAGACCGATTATAGAAATTTGATGTCTTGATGGGACCCAAGCCTGATATTTCTTTGTCACACACACACACACACACAGTGAGAAAGAGGGGGGGGGGGGGGGGGAAAGGAGGAGGAGGACGAGCAGGAGGAAGAGGAGAAGGAGGGAGGAGGGAGAAAGGGGAGGAGGAAGGGAGTGGGAGAAGGGGGGGGGAGGAGGGAGGAGGAAGAGAGGGAGAAAAAGGAGGAGGAGGATAAGCAGGAGGAAGAGGAGAAGGAGGGAGGAGGAAGAGAAGGAGGGAGAAAGGGGAGGGGGGAGGAGGAAGGGAGTGGGAGAAGGGGGGGGAGGAGGAAGAGAGGGAGAAAAAGGAGGAGGAGGATAAGCAGGAGGAAGAGGAGAAGGAGGGAAGAGGAAGAGCAGGAGGGGGAGGAGGAGGAAGAGAAGGAGGGAGAAAGAGGAGGGGGGAGGAAGAGCAAAAGGAGGGAGGAGGAAGGAAGTGGGAGAAGGGGGGGGAGGAGATGGAGGGAGGAGGAAGAGAGGGAGAAAAAGGAGGAGGGGGAAGGATGTGGGAGAAGGGGGGAGAGGAGGATGAAGAGAAGGAGGAGGAAGGAAGTGGGAGAAGGGAGTGGGGGGAGAGAAGGAAGAAATAGGGGAGTAGACGGAAGGAAGAGAAAGAGGAAAAGGAGGAGAAGGAGGGAGGAAGAAAGGGAGAAAAAGGAGGAGGTAGGTAGTTGGAGAAGAGGCGGGGAGGAGGAGAAAGAGTGGAAACTAGTGGCAACCCCAGCAAAATCCAAAATCGCAAAAGATCCACTTTGGGTCCCGATCCATAGTTTGAGAAAGGCTGAGATAAAGTTTAAAATGCATAAAGTTACTTTGAAGTGGATTAACCTACAGCAGTTAAGAGTAATGCCCTCAGAGGATCAACCAATGCAGATCCAGGATATCATAGTTTTTTTTTTTTATGAATTTTGATGTTGCTTCTTTTGACATGTATAGATAAGTGAATTCATATGGTACTTCCTACACAAGTATCTTCTGTCTGTTAAAGCAGCCACATGTTGAAGCCAGACGGGAGGCCGTTATTCGCGCCCTGATGGAATTCCTGGGGGAGTCTTCAGGGGAACTCATCAAGGACTACAAGGTAAATTCATTTTCAACATTTTCAGATCACAATGTTCACTTGAGTACATTATATTGTATTCTTATTCACTTCCCCTTTAAATACAACTAATTGTCAGAAAATTTCCATTTTTGAAAATGGAGCTTTTATTGGTCCCTTTTGAAAAATGTATTTTCAAATATTTTCCAAAAATGATTAATATTTCTGTTGTGTCATATGGAAGCCCATTTCCACCAATAAAAAAAATAGATAAGAAGAAGAAATCCCCATGGCAAGTCATGATAATGAGGTTTAAAAAAGAAAAAGGTTATAATAAAAAGTCATAATTATTCAGTTCAATTACTTTGGCACCCTTTGTGGTTCACAACTTTTTATTTTGCATGCTGGTTGGCGTGAAAACAGTTTCTGTCCTGTCAGGCAAAAACAAAAAAAATGTTGAGCATTCTTGTGTGATGTATTGATATGATAAAAAAAAAGAAAAAAAAGAATCACAGAACTAAAATTGTAATCTAAATGTACCAAAATATGTTTACTTGAATGATAAAAAATTGTATATTGCTTGATGAAATTTTGTTTAATGCATGAAAAGCAAAAAATGAAAACATGAAAAACAGTTAAATTTGGGGGTAACGATTGTCTCTCCTCACTTCTCTTTTCTCCTCTCTCTTCCCTTTTCTTGTGTTCTTTTCTGTCTCCTCCCCTCCTTTCTCCTCTTCTCTCCTCTCCTTGATTCTCTCTCCTCTGCTTTCCTCTCCCATTTTCTCTCTTCTCCTCTCCTCTGCGTGCTACATGCACATCTGTATTATTCAGTGTTTCCCATAATGAGACAGGAAATAAAGTTCAGGAATCACTGGAGTTGTGCATAAGGTCCATAAGGCCTGATTTACTACAGGTTGTTTGTGAATGTAAAAGCGATGGCAAACTTAAGCTGTTATCGAAATATTGATATTTTTGACAGTAGTCTGTAACTTAAATCAGAAATTAAGCTCTACTATGCACCTGAACATGGATCCACATATATTTTACAGGGTATCAGCAGAGAGGCAGCTCAAGAGGACCAGGCTGAGCAAGTCCTGAGGATCTGTGTCTACCACACAGGAGAAGAAGATGAAGGTGCATCCGACGCTGATGTGTCGATTGTGGTTGAAGGGACTGAGGTACTTGACAACTGTGGAAGTGTTGCAAAGGCCTGTCTCCTGCTGATGGGCATTGTTTATGCCATGAACTTGAGTTACCCACCAAAAATGAAGTACACTTTTGAAGTGTTCCAGAAGCTTCTTCTAGAGCTTGATGTCCTTAAGCTGTCCCCAAAGATCCTGTCTCTGCGAAACAAGCTTATAGCTTGAGTGCACATGTTTGACCCAACAGTTGTCCTTTCAAAGAGGGAACCAAAAGAAAAAAACGGCACATTTGTTCATGTGTCTATGTTCTCGTTTTAATGATGCTATTTTTATTTCAACTTGTTGCACTTTATGAATGTGTGCTGTTTCGGGTCGAGGAAGAAGGGGAGGAATAGAGAAAAGGAAGGAAGGGAAGTTAGATCAGCATTTTCAAGGTAAACCAGAGGTTCTCAACTGTTGGATTGTGGGGCCATTTTCAAAGGGTCACAGATGTGAGTGTTGTATTGTTTACAAACCTTTTAAAACATGTTTTATTGAAAAACATATTTTTTCACAGAAAAATAAATGTGTTGAATTAACAGCTGCCTCATTTTTAAAGTCATTGTTTCAATACACAAAAACATTAAGAACAAATTTAGGCAATTTAAACTGCAGAAAATATGTAAAATGCTGTGTAAATGTTACTTACATATAGTCCATAAATAAAACTTAAAAAGGTATTTAAAATTACCTTGAAAGGCCATTGATTTTTAGGTGAGATTTTTCAGTTTGCAGCAGTCAGAGTCTGAGTAAAACTTACAAAGAAGGAGAGAGTAAAATTCAATGTCCATATTAATAATAATCAGTAAATTACCTGTGGTTTGCTAGTAAAAGTAACTTGTATCCTGCAAGTAAGGTTTACTTGATGATCGTCCTTTTAGAATTTACTTACAATTTCTAAGTGCAAAAACTTTCCTAGGTTTTCCTAAGTAAATAACGCTCCAAATTTTTTTCAGTGTAATCAGTGCCAAATGGACCACTCCTCGACAGAAAACCGAGTGGATTCGTTTCTTGAATGGCCTCTGTTAATAATGCCAAGATGGGGCCTTCAGTGTTACAGTTGTGCTCCCTTAACACATTTTCAATAGACTTCTTGGTGCACTCTCCAGCTAAATTACCAATTTCATACAGTTCATCAACTATTTCCTGTGTAGCTGACTTGGATACATGCAGGATTGTCTGCATACGCAGGAATAAGGATGCAAGTCTATGCTTGATTGACTCTCCATTTAAATCTTCAAATTGCTCATCTTCCAAGACATCATCTTGAGAGACATCAATGTCTATTGGTGCTGTAACATCACATTCCCCACTCTGTGTTGCTGGTAGATCATGAATCAACTCAGGTCTTAAATCCTTTAACACACAAGCACTATGATATCTACTTCTATGTGCTGTATATGTGGAATACACATCTGACTTGAAAAGACACTGCTGAAAAGGGCACTTCAAAGTTTCCTTATTTTTCAAATGAACTCGCAGATGGACAAAGTAATCTTTAAGTGTACATGGCTCTGAAAACTCGCATTGCTCACAATGCAGTCGATAAGTCACAACGCTACTTCCATGAGCCACAGCATCTTGAGGTCGACCAGTCACTGTTTCATGCTTAAGTAAATGATTCTTGAGAGCTACTTGTGTCTGGAAAGAGCAAACACAGTCGCTGTAGATGCAAGGCAAGGGACAAGACCTGCTATAATGTCCGTGTTTCAACTTGTAGTGTCTAATTATACTGTGCTGGTTAGCTGAGAAAAAATGTGCAGAACTTACAAGTCCACTTCATGATGGCAGATGCAAAGGAATTATTTCCCCTCCTGCAAAAAAAATAATATGTAGTTTAGTTGACATTCATGCATAGCCTACACAGACATAAAAGCCAAGGCTTGGGATGCAACCTTCAGAGTGTTTAGGCTGCAGCCCGACCCTTCTCATGAAAGCACTACATTTCCCAGTAGGCTAGCCTACAGGATAAATCCAACTGTATTTTTGATCAACACATTTTTTGTTGTATCTGTATCATAACCCAAGTAATCTCAACTCCCCTTTAATTAAGACTATCTTATTATTCCAAGTGATTTCAACTCATAACAAAGTTACTACGACTTATAATACCTAGCTTACATGACTTATTGAAGTAAGTAATACCCCTTTCACATCAAAATTAACGGGTTCACCCGGAATGAAAATCCTGAAAATCCCACCCACTAAAAAAAAAGAAGATTAAGCCCTTTCAAAATGCCAGTGCAGTGCTGAGACAGGCTACGGTGCGTTTTACCTGCAGCGTCTCATGTGACGTTACTAACGTACCGGAAACAGATTAAGTAAACGATAGAAAGCAGAGGTTTCTGTTTTTATATTTTCACTCCCTTTTTCTCTCCGTCTCATCGCTTTGGCGATATTAACATATTGTAGCGTTCCCATCACGACACACACGCACTATTAAATTGACTCGTGCATAGAAGTTACGTACGCGGACAACGTGGTTAAACATATACATCAATATTCTGATCATGAGCAAATGGGAAACTGCGGGTGAAATAATCGATCTTTAACAAAGGAAATCTTGTTTATTACCTGGAGCGATCTTTGTCACAGCCAGGTGACAGAGCAGCCTGATGCGGACTTTCTCTGTCCATCCCCAAACATTAATAAATCCCGTTTATGGTTTTAGAAACGCGCACGGATGCGCTTAAGGCATGAGGAGCTTGCGGGTTAAAACGGAAACACACTCCAGAGTGGAAAAGTTGAATACCCTCCGTTGTAGCGTTTCCGTCTGCACTGCCAAGACGCAAAACTCTGCTCAGCGTTTACGTCACATGTTTTTGTTTTCGCGGCGCAGGTTAAGAGAAGAAGGAAGATTCTACGCATGCGCTCAGACATGGCGGTGTTGTGTGATAGTGTCACCACCTAGCCACCTGGCATGCATACCCAATTGAATTCCACACACTTTTGCGTCACCGTATGCACGGCAGATTTCATCCTGAAAACGCTCATCGAAACGCGGAATAAAAAGTGAAGACGCGACGCCACTTTACTGTCTTCTGTTCAGACCGTCATCTTGTAAACGTAGCCCCAGTTTCCACCAGCCCGGTCATAAACAGTCATAAAATTAAAAAAAAAACACACATAAATAACGGCAAGTAGCAAACGTTTTAAGCTGCTTTCAGCGTGAAAGCTTCTGGAAAGTTTTTCCCGCGTGCATCGACTGCACTTGCCAGCTAGTAGCAAGATACAAATGTTAGCAACATCACTAACCTTAGCAAAGTAACGGCAACAACTCGGCACTCTTGCCAGCAAAAATACCCACATGCAGAAACAAACGTTTCACCGAGCCAGAGCCTGTCTAATATATCTCTATTCAGCTAAACTGGGGTAAGCTATTAAATAAGCCATTTGAGTTAGCTAGCAAAGCACAAGACAGAGGAAAGACGCCCCCCCTTAAAGTGTAAGTTTGGCGGAAATTGAAAATAAAGCTATTTTCTGAATGAAAATACATCAACTAAGCCGTGGAGGAAGTAATTATCGCTCATCACGCAGTTCAGAGCTAGCACGGGTCGGAGCTAGAGTCCAAAATCGCAAACAGTGGGTTAGCATGGGGCAGACAGCCACACGCTTTCAAAATCGCATTTTTAAACCACTAACATTGCTCAAAACAGCGCCAAACCTCGTCAGCAGCTTGCTCTGGGTGTCTACACATAAAACGAAGCACCAACAACTCAGTTCATGAACCCGAAGTTTATAACAGAAGACAGTTAAGAACACTCACCAATTCTACCCCTGCCAGCTCCTCGCGAAGGATAGTCCGTAAGTGTCGATTACCGAACGCAATGCAAAAGTGAAAGTGAAACTGAAGATTTCGCCCAGAATAAAACGAGTATACTTTTAAATTAGTGGCAGTTTGGCCAAATATAAGTTAATAACGGTGGGTAAAAACGTCGGGATAGTTTGTATACACTTCCAATCAGTTCAAGACAGCAGCCTTATCTGAAGCACATACATGTCACGCGAGATCTCACACGGGAACTCGTTCAGTAATCGACACTTACGGACTATCCTTCGCGAGGAGCTGGCAGGGGTAGAATTGGTGAGTGTTCTTAACTGTCTTCTGTTATAAACTTCGGGTTCATGAACTGAGTTGTTGGTGCTTCGTTTTATGTGTAGACACCCAGAGCAAGCTGCTGACGAGGTTTGGCGCTGTTTTGAGCAATGTTAGTGGTTTAAAAATGCGATTTTGAAAGCGTGTGGCTGTCTGCCCCATGCTAACCCACTGTTTGCGATTTTGGACTCTAGCTCCGACCCGTGCTAGCTCTGAACTGCGTGATGAGCGATAATTACTTCCTCCACGGCTTAGTTGATGTATTTTCATTCAGAAAATAGCTTTATTTTCAATTTCCGCCAAACTTACACTTTAAGGTTTAGTCAAACATTTGAAAACTCATATGGTAAAAAAAAAAAAAAAAAAATCATGAACTCACCTTCTACACTAACTGAAGTCCTCAGTCCCACCGGTTCAATTTCCAAAAAACGTAAAATTCCCTGCTTTGGTCCAGCATGAGGCGAGGAAAATTAATAATGGCTGACTCGGGCAGTGGATGCATGCGATCATGCATGCACAGGTTGACATAGGGAACTGTGCAGGGGCAGTGTTCTGAGCATGTGCGAAACCAGTCAACTTAATGGACAAGTTGGCCAAGCGCATATTTCTGAGTTGACTGTACATTTCACAAATTTAACATAAGTTGAGTGGATCAAAACCTAACATTTCTAGTTGTCTCAACTTTTTGACAAAATGTAGTTGACTTGACTCCTAAAAAAAAGTTGAAGGAACTAAAAGCCAAAATCCTTTTTTACATCGACTGTAATACAATGAAGCATACCCCCACTCAGAATCACCACCAAAAATAAGAAAGGCAAAATAATAAACCTAGTCAGGGTGCTCAAAACAGTTCCCAAGCTGGTGAAGCAGTTTCCAAGTCAAAACGCACCACAACCCATACCAGGCAATAACCACAAGTTAACCAATAAGATGACCTCTACATTCAAACAAAGGCTTCTAAACACATGCAAAAACTAACGTTTACCTCACCTCATGAGACATTCAGATCCCGGACGAGCCCCCATTTTATGTTACGCCCCGGCCTAGGGGCAACCTGAGCGCAACATAAAAGGTGCTCTACTCCCTTTTTTTCCAGCAATGACAAAAACACGTGGATGCAGTCCAACACAAATTTATTCAAAGGGTAGCTTGTAGGGATGAGCGAGTACAGCATTATCTGTATCTGTATCTGTTAACCATATGAATTATCTGTATCTGTATCTGTACTCGGAGTGGGCGGGGCCTAACCCGGAAGTGGGCGGGATTTAACCCGGAAGTGGGTCTGGTTGTCTTGAAATGAGCGAGGTTTTAACTGGTATGTTATTTTAAGCATGCAATTGATATGGGCTGATCAGAAATTGTTATTTATTGCTGATTAGAAAACTATTTACAGGACAGCATCAGCATTGAGCTTCAGATCAATGGTTTTGATCACGATAGCAAACGAACTATTTACAGAACAAGTTTTGCAACAATGAATACAACACATGCGGTTGCAATTATCAAGTAAAATGTAATGAACAAGAGTTTTCATACTCAACAATAACTTTTTTCTTTTAACTTTAATTTTTTTTATGATCAGTGTGATCTTTTTTTTTATATATATATATTTTTGGGGTTTTTTTTTTTTTTTTCCACACCAGGTGTGTGTGTGTGTGTAGCTTGATTTCCAATATTTATACCACTACCAGCTTTATTTTTTCACGAAATACAGCAAGAAAGTGTTAGAGCCAGGCAGCCAGATGACGGTTAAAAAAAGAAAAAGAAAAATCTCCGACAGACAGAGACGCAACGCGAGTCAGCACCACGTCTGAACGAAGTACCAGAACTCTACTAGTTCATAAGTAAGTACCAACCTAAGTAATAACAAACCTGAAGCTGAAGAAAGAAACCCTAAACATTAACGGAAAACGACCCGCGAACCTGAGTGACTGAGGGAGAGACAGAGAGCTGTTCTGTGTGTGAGTGATCAGAGCGGACACAACAACACATCTGCGAGTGTGTAGGGGAGGGGCTAGTGTTGTAGTCAAGACCGCATCAACCGAGACCAAGACATTACCGAGACCAGAGAGTGCCGAGACCGAGACAAGACCAAGACTTTTAGAGGTTGAGACCGAGACAAGACCAAGACTTTTAGAGGTCGAGACCGAGACAAGACCAAGACCATATAGATCAAAGGAAAAACAACAAAATGGGAGTTTTTTAAAAATAAATTTAATTTAAGTTTGCTCTTAAATAAATGCAACAACAAAAACAATCTTTGTGCTGTTGTTTTCATAGCAGCACAATGAATGAAATAAATCTCAAGTCATAGGCTGTGTCCGAAATCACTCCCAACTCCCTATATAGTGCACTATATAGGGAGTTCGCCATTTTGTAGGGGTGTCCGAATGTGTAGTGAGCATTACTATTCCCTATATAGTGCACTCAAAGTTTCCCACAATGCATCGTGAAAAGTAGTGTACAGCCGATGGTCACTAGCCGAGCAAATTTTACCATCATGCATTGCGCTGAAAGACAAATCGCGAAGGGACGAGAGGAGAGAGAGCAGGAAAAAGCGGAGGAAATATGAATAATCGTACAATAATAAATGTTAATATTTAATATATGTATTGCAGAGCAGATCAAGACGACACAAACGGCCAAAGTGTGATGTTTTCCTTTATTTACTTTAAAAAAAACGCGATATATATTAATTATTTATATATGACTTTGGGCGAGCGGCGGCGGCCGGCGCCCGGCGACAGGCTGCAGGGGCCGGCGACAGTTGGCGCTGGCCGGCGGCGGTGGTGGCCGCGGCGGCCGGTGATAGGCGGCGGTTGGCGGCGACAGTTGGCGGTGGCCGTGGCGGCCGGCCGGCCGGCGATAAGCTGCATTAGCCGGCGACAGGCGGCGTAGGCTGTGGCGGCCGGCCGGCCGGCGGTAAGCTGCAGTGGCCGGCGACAGGCTGCGGTGGCTGGCCGGCCGACGAGAGGCGGCGGCGGGGTATTCGTCCGTCAAAAACCGTCACTCAAACCAAAGCGCCTTATGACAGTCTGAACACTATAAAGATGCAGAGATGAGGGACAGATTGTGGCGAGCGATCGCCGAGGAGTTTGGGATCGGGGACGGACTGCAGCCTGTTCAGGTCTGGTGGATCGCGGAGATGTGGGGTGCCGGTAGTGCTGCAACCTGGTCCTGAAGTCCATCTGGACCCGATTGGGATCGTTGAAAATAAAAATAGCAGTGAGGACGATGTAGTGATCGTCTCATTATTGAAAATTATTTTTTTCTCAAGAAATGAGACGGCCACGGAATCCCCTTATTGCTGGAGGACTCGTTCTTTTGGTTTTGTAAATTTTCGCAACGAATATGTAGCTATTAAAAAATAATTATCCTGGTAATTTCTCTGCGTGAGCGGAATCTGACACGTATTAATTATGCGTCAGGACAGGAAAAAAACTCTTATCAGTAAAGCATGGACAAAAAGCCTATCAGCAATGGTCTCGACCGGTCTCGTTCAAAAAACCCGAGGCCGCCCAGTCCGAGACCGAGACAAGACCGAGTAAAAATGCCGTCGATACCAAGACGAGACCAAGAACCTAAAAAAATGGTCTCGAGACCGGTCTCGAGACCAAGACCGATCTCGAGTACTACAACACTAGGAGGGGCTGTAGCATATCACAGGACGCAGACACAGTCAGCTACCCAATGAGGATTTTTATTTAATCCGAGCACAGATATTGACTCGTATTACTCGTATAATACTCGTACTCGGCAAAAGTGCTTTATCCGTACCGGATACTCGTTTCAGCCGAGTATCCGGCTCAACTCTAGTAGCTTGTTTTCAGGGTGAGCACAGCCAACAAAACAAACAAACCTCTTATTTAGAAAACTAGCTTGCCTACTAAAGGAAATAACGAGAAAAGAAAACACAGGCTTCTTACCTGCCTCCCTAACACAAAACAAGAGAAAAGAGGTTCCCAAAATAAAATGGCTACTCACCCCTACCTACCCAGACTGCTTTTTAAATAAGCCACTGCAGGCATCAAAACCAAAATCACACGCACAGAAGCTGTGTCCCAATTCAGGGTCTGGAGCCTTCGGAGGCTGCATTCGAAGGCCGATTAAGTCACAGAGCTGCGGGAAGGCTGTCCCAATTCGTCCAAATTCGAAGGCTCCGACAAATGTGTCCTCCTTTTCCCTGTATTCGGAGGATGCACCGCTACTATCCTTCGCGGCCTCCCATATCCCAAGATGCTTTGCGCGCCGCTGCTCAACCAACAATGGCGGCCAACAACGGCAGCAGCACCGGCACCAGCAGCAGTGCCGAGTACCATATTTAAATGTAAGTAATGGGTTTTTGCTTATAGCCGGACGTTCAAGGGGCCTTAAAACATATTTGACTGTTAAAATGCATGAAGTTAATAATGCTAATACGTGTAGCCACCGGAATGTAGGGCCAGCTACGTGATGTAGCTTAAGGCTGTTGATACGAGGAGCTCAGTTAACGTTAGCCTTTAAACGTAACGTAAGCCTAAAACCCTTCACTTTCAAATGTTACAAGCTCCGATGGTAACTTATATCTTATTGTAACCGTGGAGCTGTTAAGTTAATTTGTTCTCGTAAGTTGTGTAGGCTACAGTTCGCTCCTCTCGCAGCTGAATAACGTTAACGATGGGTTGTGAGCCCCGCTGTATTTCTAGGCTGTAGAACTGTAAACGTTTGGATTGAATACAGAGCTAACCTTAGGATCATTATAACTGTTAATATCGTTATTATATCGTACAATCATTTTGCATGTTGACATAACAGGAAATGTGATTTACATGTCTTTTTGTTGTAGAGAGCAAGGAGCAGACTGAGGATTTGATCAAACTCCGGGATGAGAACGACCACCTGTTGAGGCCAAGAACACAGGGCCACCGACTGCAGCAAAAAAAGAGGAAAACGGATGAATTGCTGGATTTGATCAGGGAGGACATGAAGTTACAGAGGTAGAGCGAGGAAATGAGAGAAAGAGAGAGGATGGAGAGACTTTTTAGTTTATTGGAGAGAATGGTTGAGAGGCGTTTCATTTTTTGGGGGGTGGTGGATGTTTTTTTTCTGTTCGATTAAGTTCTGTGTTGATTTGTAATTTAAATTGTTAATTAAAAATATTGTATTGTTCCATTTTCTTTTCCAAATATTGTATATAGTAAAATTAAAATCTTATAACCTTGTAACATTATCTGTTCCATTTCTTATTTACAACTAAAGTCAACTTTTGAACTGCTTTTCAGTGAGAAGAAAATAATTTATTTTTTGTGTAATTAACAAATATTTACAAAGTTACAATAACTATTGACAAGTAGGTGTTCTTAACATGTAGAACTATTTAAAAAAGATAACTATTTACAGAGAACATATATACAGTATTGACTGAGCAGGAGTCCCTGGTGGTGCTGCTGGACTGGATGGGATGCCACAATAAGGACCCTGGACTCTTCTGGCTCTGAGTGGGACATCATCTGGAAGGTGGGGAGTGTGGGATGCATGTCTCCACTGTCCACCACATCGTCCATCATCGGGGTTTGCAGGGCTGATGCAATCGATGGATGCCATGGCACTAAAATGTTTAAAAGAGAGGCAAGAATAAAATATTGAATTAAGTCAGGGTTATTTACCGGGTTCGTACACATTTTACTATTCAATTTAATCACTTTATAAGCCAAGCATTTAAACCAAAATTCAAGCACTTTTCAGACCTTGAAAAACAGCATTAAAATTACAGCATTTTCAAAGATTTTACATTTTAAGCACCTGTACGAACCCTGTATTAAGTCTTATGGTTAAATGGCATTATCCATGTCAATCTATACTTAATATGGCTTGTCACTTAGCGGTATTATTTATTAACGGGTATATTAATTACCACGTACTACGCTAGCTATGTATGAACATTAATATGGGTTAAAATAACAGCTTTAACGTTACCTCCCCACGGCTCTCTCCCAGCCGGAGATAAACAAGCCGCCGGTGTCGCCGCAGCCGCCTCTTCTCTTGCTAAAAAAAAAATATATATATATATTTTTTTTAAACTCTGGCTCCATCATGTTCGTCTGTCGTACTTTTGTTTTGACCGGTGTTTTTTCCGGGCTTGGCCGGCAGAAGTGATGACGTTGCGACGCAATCAGGAAATGCTATGTAGGTTAGACCGTCCCATTTACCGACGGTTGACCCAGCCTTCGGAGGAGTCTCCGAAGGTGTTGCCTCCGTAGACCGCGTAGGCTGGGTCCTCCGAAGGCTGCAGAACCTGAATTGGGACACAGCTGTAGTCAGAGGCGATTCTAGAGTCTGTTGGGGCCCCAAGCAAAATTTTCAGTGGGGCCCTTCTGACTAAACAATAACAATAATAATCTTCTAAATAATCTGACGCCAACGAAAGATGTATGAAACCAACGTTTTTTATATTCAAAATGTGCATATATAAATGTCAAGAACAATAAAAACCATATAATAACTAACTAGTTTATTTACACTTTATTTTTATGAGGAGGTCGGTTGAAAAAAAAAGTATCTTTTTTAATTCTGTCTTCCATTGTGGTCTTTAGCGGCAGTGGCGGCGGCGGCGGGCATCAAATTGATTTTTTAAACATTCATAAAACAGCCCTCGGGCCGAGTCTCGGGGGCCCCCTGGCAACTCGGGGCCCCAAGCAGTTGCCTGCCTTGCCTGTTCACAAACAGCGCCTCTGGCTGTAGTGATGTTACGAGATGTGCCGAGGCTTCGAAGCATGTGTCGAGTAATGGAGGGGGCGTTTCCCCGAAGCGCGTGTCGAGGCTTGCTTCATTTAGGGGAGAGGCCAAAAATGATGACGTCCGAAGCCTCGCTGCCCGGCTATACCACGTGACTGCTTCGGGAAGTGGTTCAGATTTTGCCGCGAGGTTTTACAGCTAAATAGACCCCTCAGGCTCCATTCAAAATGTGGGTTTTGAAGCAGAGTTATGGTCAGTTGAGAGTTTGGATAGTTTGGATACTAGAGTTTGGATAGCGTTTATATAGTTTGGAGATAGTTTGGAGAGTTTAGGGAGAGAGAGAGATTTAGGAGAGTGATGATATTACCATTTGCCATCACTACACAGAAGGAACTCTGGCTCTAAACACAACAATATTCCCAATCACAAATAACACAGTTCCAATGATCGACAGCACGGTCTGGCGAAAGTCAACGAAAGGGTAGAGAGAGAGAGGGAAGTCCTCGCTGGAGACATCCTTTTAAAGCTGGTGAAATCAGCTCCCGACCAATCACCACCTGCACAGAGACACAGAGAAAAACACACACACAACGGAGCAGCACCTCCCTCTGGCAGGGAGGGTTAACACACACACACACACACACACACACACACACACACACACACACACACGTATGTCCCATGGACATAACAATAGGAAATAATACAAAATATTCCCTGTCAATAGCTTGATATCATGAACTCTTCTAATAGGTTAAAAATATGTGATTTTTGCGAGTGGGTTTGCATTCAGTGAATTTAGCAGAATCTTTTTTTTTTTCAGATTTGTGCCAAAACTAAAATAGAAGCAAATATGGTCTCATGTGTATACACATGAGACCATATTTGATTATATTTTAGCATACATGCTACCAACCAAGGAAGCACTTAGAAAGGTTAGGAATTAGATCTGCTTCAACACTGACAGTGTCAAGTCTGATTCTATGTGTGTGTGTGTGTGTGTGTGTGTGTGTGTGTGTGTGTGTGTTTGTAAGGTTAAAATGCAGGATGCTTCACAAGCTGAGGTCTTAAAGTTCATACACAATGTCAGCACAAAGGATGAATGAGCCATTCTGCAGGTGTGTGTGTGTGTGTGTGTGTGTGTGTGTGAGCACGCCCTTGGTGCCCTCTCCCTAATCAATCTAAGAAGGAAGTGTTGTGTTGACCCCGCCCCTCTGCCAGGGCTACATGAATTAATATTAATCAAGCATTGATTAAGGCCTTAACACTGACCAGCCATTATTCACAACACCCACCCCTTTCTTCCCTCACCTGTAATCTTACCATCAACCATCCTCCTTTCCTCGGACACCCAGATTGTCATAGGATTTCCTATTGTTTTTTCCCATCCTTCCTCTTTACTTTCTTCCTTCCATTTACTGCAACTCTTGATTTCTCACCCTCTAGTTTTCTCCCACTACGTTCATTATTCCGTCTATTCAACTATTCATCCATCCATCTGGTCCTCTTGTATTCACTCCCTTGTCTACCTGCACAGCCCCCCTTTTACTTCCCTATTATTTTCTCAATTTATTTACTCGATCCATCCAGCCATCCCTGACTTCATTCATCTACCCATCCTTCCTTACAATCCCTTGGAGACGCAGTCAAAAGCTCCAAAAGAAGGAGAAAATAAAAGGAAAGGAGTGAGGAGGGAAAAGACGGCATACTGAATGAAAGGGAGGACAGAAGAGAGAGATGGAGAGCAGGACATGGGCAGCTCAATAAAACACAATAGGCCATTGTTCTGACATAACATTACTCACCTGGGCAGAGAATAGAGAGAAGAGGGAGTTTGGTGGTAAAAGAGAAAAGGTGGAAGGAGAAGACAAAGGCCTCGCAGAGGGGAAAAGAAGAAGAGTGTTAGAGTGAGGGAGATGGCCCTCTGCCACTGCAGCATCAGGACAGAACAACGTATTTTAGCAAACCTGCTCTTGTAGTTTCGACAACCTAAAATGGACCCAGTCTCCAAAAACTATGCACATGAACTACTTTGCTTTGCCAAGTACCAGAATGCATTGCATGGTGACTTCTGGGAGGGTCCAAACCAGCCATATCCTCTTCCACAGCTAATGCAACCTCTCTCCATTGCATTTCTTTGGACAAATACATATGGTTGAATATCAGAGTCAGTCAAAACACAGTAAAATGTATCCTGGTCCCCTGGACTCATATTTCGGATGCCATTTTCGCTGTTGGAAACAAGTGAAGAGAACAAGGTTTTTGAGCAGCATCTAGAGCTACCCAGAGGTGGATATGAGGAATGTTGTTGTTCTTCTAGGTCAATGTCACTTCAAAAGACTGTGCTGGATCCAAGAACAACAACAACAAGAAATGTATTACAATGATGACAGACATCAACATACGATATAGCAGTAATTTGGAAAAACATTCATTTAAAAAAAAGAAAAAAGAGAACAATCAAGCTTCAGTAAGTTTGAATTCAATTATAGTTTTCGTAAAGGAGCAGAATAATTGCTTTATTTTCTAGTTATCTTATGTCATGATCATACTTTAAAAAAATCATCATAGCCAACAAACATGCAACAAACATTTTCATTTCTCTTCAGATGTGTGTTTATATGAACAAAAACTCTCTTTCATTAGCTAAATGTTTGCATGCACTAAGTGACAGCTGAAAATAGACAACTCTTTTAGTGTCTGATTATCTTGTGTGGAATGCACTCTACTGATTAAAGCATTCCATGTCTTAAATGTACAGGGACATTTAGAATACTTACATGGATAACTTATGGTGCGTCCAAAATGTGGGTGTTTGAGTTTATAATGATGAAGTAATTCAGACCTACTTCGCACAGCAACTGAACACCCTTTACACTGCCACATTCACAGAAAGGGAGACAAATGGTAGGTTAGCTCACCCACACACATCCAACAGGAATACAGCAAATCTTTACCATAATTTTAAGTGCATAATCGTGCCAATTTATTAGGGCCCCCTTTCAATCCTAAACCAATGCAGTCTAACAGTCTTACCATCATTAAAGTTATAGTAGTATAGTTTAGTAATTGTCAAAAAACTTACTAAAATGAACATTAGAATCTTAAAGGCAGGAGAACTTGCAGTAATTATCTTTACTCACAATATTTTTTGAAAATAATGTCATTAATATCATCATCATGCTGAGAAATCCATTCAGTCTTGTTTAAACAGATCCAGTAAATCAACAAAAGCGATTGAATAGTAATACTCACCACTACTACAGAGTCTTTGACACAGCAGCACCCAGAGGCATGTCAAATATTGGCCTTGGCTGGAGGATATCTACACAGTAAAAATAAAAAAATGTGGAAAGAAAATATCAAGTATGTGGGTGTGTAGACAACATCAACTCAAGGCAGGACATAGACATAAATGACATAAAAAAGCTAACGTATAACAAGTCATAATAATATCAGAGGCTGCATTAACATGTCTGAATGTGTGGGAGGTTAAAGTATCAATCGGTATCGGTAGTTATTTAAAATCACAATTACCACAGTTTACTAGCTTAAACTTGCATCATTAGCCACTAAAAGCTTTCTGCCCCGAGACTCACGCGCATAGTTATCGTTGCCGAGAATTGCGGTGGTGATTCTGTAGTTAACGTTACTGGCCTAACGTTACCTCAGGCTCTGTGGGTCGTACTGGGTGGCTGGAGCTGGGTGCACTCAGACTGCCCCTCTTTTGGCTTCAGCCAGCGAAACATCGTCTCTGGTCGAGCACCACAGCACAGTGACAGCAGAGAGTAATACAGTATGGTGGCAGTTGCGTATCCTCGTCTCAGCTCGAGCGGCGAGCAGCGCGAGAGCAGCGCTTGCGTCACTGAACAACACAAACGCCAGCGCCACCGACCGCAAACCCGTTCTGGTTTGCAGAAAGTGTTGAAAAAGTAAACCGAAAATGAAGTCAGTGACCAAAAAACTCTCTTTGTCCCAAGTTCGACCCAAGAGAGAATATTGACGTTTTGCCAAAGCCAATGTCAGAGTTATGGTCAATGACCCATCCCCCACACTCATTAACCTCCGAGCAGCAATTTGAAAAGAGAATATACCTATATTCTATTAATTTTCCCATACAAACTACTTGCCATGCACACATTACCTTACCAGAAATAAAAAACAAATGAAAAGATATTTAAGGACGGCACCCATGACCGCTGCCATCAGCAGAACAGTGAATGACCAAAAAGTTAGCAAGACTAACTCGGTTTTACTCGACGTTACCGGGGCAAATAAAAAGCTAAACGTTTTCAAACCTTGATTATAAACACTTCACTTCTATCTCCGGCTCATATTTGATACGTTTTGTATTACCTTTATTGTGTCCGGAGCAGCCGAGCAGCCAACAGCGAGGGAGAAAATTGCGGAGCTTGCAGGTCTTCAACAACTGTTGAATCGGGAAAAAAAGTCTCCTAGAGGCGGGCTTTTCAACTTCTGGCTGATAAAACATCATTTTTGTATTTCTTCTTAAAATGACATAGACATGTAGGTTTAAAATTCCTCAGTATTGAAATACTTTTTAAAGATTTAATCATGTTTTGGAGAGAAATATAAATCAATTATGTAGCATATACAAAATGCATACTTGACACTTGAACAACCCTCCTGCTTCCATTTTTTCAGTGTAATATTTCATTTTAAAAATCAGGTTTTTAAAGTTTTCAAAAGCCTTGCTTTCCCCATAAATCCTGGGGGCATTACGTTTTCCACCAAATATATTTTTTAAATCCAAATTAGTTGTATATGAACAGTTTCCATCTAGCTTTAGACTGGCTGCCCCCCCCAAAAAGTAACAGCTGCAATTTAAGTGAATGATATCTCCCCACTACCTGGTAAAATTAATGTCATTTCATTTTATATATCTCTGGTGGGCGAGAAATATGATCAGATTTACTTTTAAAAAGGATGCATAGGAGGCAAGAGAAGCTCTCTTCTAATTTAGCAAGGAGCCGAATATCAGGATGATTACACTGTGTGACATTCAGTGAAAATGACTACTGGGTAGAGGTACATTATGATGTTTTCTTGTATTGTTCAAGTCTAATCTTGTAAAATTATGTTTGGCAAACATCTTTTTTCAAGTCTAATCTTGTAAAATGATGTTTGGCAAACATAACAAAAGCAGTTTGAAAGATATTTTAACAGCAGATAAAAGAGATGGATTTATCTCCCATGTAACTTCCTACTAGTTCTTAACAGCTTATAACACATAAAACTACTATTGCCAAAATGTTTTCTATCAAAAGAAATACAATCTTTGTTTTCCTCATAGTTTGAATGATGTATTTTTATGCAAATGCACACAAAATATGACAATAACAAAGTATGGATAATATTAAATGTTATGGTTTACACTCACTTGAGAGGTTGGAATTCTTTTTCAGTGCTTTGGTGAAGAAGATAGTCTGGAGCATTTAATACCAGCTTCTATTACAACAACAAAAACAATCAACAATGGTAAATTGTAAAGAAACGGGCATCTCTAAAAGTTATATTTGCTCCCTATTTTCCTGCTGAATCAATCTGTGATTCAAAACCATGATATGATCTGAACAGTGAGTTTCATGAACTGTCGAATCTCAAGTAGTTTTACTAAATTCACTCCCACACACTCATTACCTTGACAATAGCTGGCAGATCTGTAATTCTACACTGCTGAACTTTTCTATCCGTTAGCATCTATCCCAAACTAAAATCAAAATGTTCTATTTTCTCAAGGTTATTTCCAATGGTTAAGATGTCACCAAATGTTGTTCCTCGTGCACATTCTGTCAGCCAAGCCGTGAAATGTAACTTCTAAACTAAAGTGTTCGTTGTTGTTGTTGTTGGTAGTTTTTACACATAGCCAATGGAAAATCTGTCATGCCAAACACTGAAATTATTCCAAACAGAGGAGGCATGCAATGGAGTAGCTTTTCTCTGCAAAGAATGGCCCACCAAAAGGCATCTGGTTGATATAACTGACATCAACACAAAAGACATTGAAAAAGATCTGCAGTCTTCCCAGTTTCCCAGACACTGTAGGACATACCAGATATCATTACCTCTTAATTATTGTTTTTAGCATTCTAAGTTGTCCCTAAACTTTGCCAATAAAATCATCTTAACATAGAAAGACATATTTTGTAGTCATCGACATACCAGCCAAATAATATTTGTGCAGTGGACACTGGCCTACAGCTAGGCAGTTGAGCAGAGGTCACATAATTATTCCATAAATCTGAACAAATGTGGTGCAGAATACACAATGATATGAAACCCACATCCCACAGGAATGATATTACATTCGCTGTAACCCATGCACCTTGTTAGCACAGGTTTGATGAACAATTAATAAGGGAGCCCAAAGAGTCATAATACCATAATTCAGGCCCTATTTACAGCTGAAATGGCATTTCTTGATGACAAAACATAATTTAAGGTGGAAACACATCCAGTCTATGCCTTAAATATGAGTCTCTCAATCAGAAGACGGAGGTCTGCTCATGGGATGAAAACTATTACTTGATGTAGACGTGGGATCACTGTGGGTGGGTCGAACAAAGACAAGGGAGTCTATCTATGAAAGTCCATTGAGGAAGTCCATAGAGGAAGTCATAACAACTCAACCACCACCCATCACAGCCATGTGTCCTATCCCAGTCAGGACATCAAACCGGAGAAGATTTCACCAGAGACCCATCGCTCGAGGCTGTAACCCATCCAATCTCTGCTACCCACCATTCTCCACCGGTACGGAACTTGTACTAGGGGGGCTATGGAACTGCCAGTCTGCAGTCAAGAAGGCAGACACCATTTCAGCCTATGCCTCCCTGCAGACTCTCCACTTCCTGGACTACAGAGACCTGGATCACCCCAGAAAACACTGCCACTCCAGCTGCCCTCTCAACTGCCTACTCATTTTCACACTCCCCAAGATGAACAGGTCGAGATGGAGGAACTGGGCTCCTTATCTCACCCAGGTGGTCCTACCAGGTCCTTCCCCTGGACCACCTACCCCAACTGCGATTGAATTACACGCCGTCTCTGTCACCCTTCCTTTCAAGCTCAACATCATAGTGATCTGTCGCCCACCCGGTCCTCTCCATGACTTTTTAGATGAGATGGATGCCCTCCTAAGCTGCTCCCCTGATGATGGCACACCACTCGTCGTCCTCGGTTACTTCAACATCTGAATTCATAGACTTCTTCTTTACATTTCACCTCACCAGGGTTTCCCCCAGAAAACTTGCTAAGCCTGGTGGTATGGCCCACCGTGTTTTTGTAAAAAAAATGTTAGAAGTTGACAGGAATTTTGAAATTATGACTATTACGTGTTATTGTAAGCCATTTATTAACAATACTTAAACGCAGAGTCTTACAAAAAGGCACAATCTTGAAATACGGTTTTAACAAACACAAAAAAAAATACAATTAAATTTAAGTTAAGTCCTAGTGAATCTTAAAACAAGCCATTGCTGGTCACATTTAAAAGTAAAATAAATTAACATCAATAAAAAATTGCAACATGGCCAAGGGGTAAAAACAGGGAACTCAGAGGCTGAAGAGGTATGTTGTACTGTGTGACCTCTTCTACTGTTCATTTTGAGTCACAGCCAAGTAATTGGCAAGATCAAGCAAGGCTGCATAATTTGTATGGTGGGAAATTTCATGTTTTAGCATCCAGTAAAGGCATTTAAACCCACCAATTATTGCCTCGTGCTCCATGTTAATCACTGGCTCAAAGGCTTCAGTGACTGACAAGCCTAGAACATGAAAAACGTGAAAGCTATTTGTTGTTTTATAATAGATATTTCATTTTAGTCTGTGTACTGTATTTACATGAATTGTTTACTTTTGCTTTTGCTTGCTGCCATCTCAATGCGAGTGCGATGGTGTAGAGACCCAATATGTGCGTTTAGCACATCTTGCCTATAAGTTGTACAAGTAGCGTCAATGAAGACTCTGGTTGAGGATTCTTGCGGTGGTAGCGATACACCCGCCCACATCGCATCGCTAGTCATCGCATCGCCTGTCCCGGCCACATTCCACTAGAACACATTCACATTCCATTGCTGTCGCTCAGAGATGGGTGAGTGGCGACGTATGTGAACGAGGCTAAGTACGACAACAACAAAAAAGCCACAGCTATAAAACGAAGCGTATGTAATGCTGAATTTAATAGCATCATTTGCTAAACCAACATGAAATTAGCGAGGATAATATTGTTAATATTTTAATATAGTACATACATACCATACTCGGTCTTATAGAGCCATCCGCTAAATTTAGGGCCACTAACCATTTTGGATTAAATCTGCTAGTTCGATGTTTACCATCGCGGCTCGCAGAAGGCTTCTCTGACGGCGTGCTAACATCCGTGCTAACATCCGTGCTAACATCCGTGCTAACTCGCGCTGGCTCTTCCTCATCATCGAGCCGCGGCTCGGTCGGCTCGCCGGGGATGCACTCCCCTTGGCCTCGGGGTGAACGAGCGGGCTCATCGTCTCCTCCAGTGCTCCTCCGACTTCGGAAAAAATAAAGTGTCCAACGTTTTTTTACCCTGTCTCCGGGACATGTCGCATAAGCGTTGTTCGCGTGTAAACGGGTAGAGACAGGCAGTGTCACCCGCTTTATGTAAAAATATCGACCATAAGATGTCGCCATTGCACTTTCAACCGTATCACCAGATGCGGTTAAAAGCTCTGAATACCGTCTTTGGTATCACTGTTTCTGGTGCATAAAAAAAAAAATATTTAAAATAAATAAACAAGCGACGCCAGGCCTATAAAGCACTGGGGGAAACCCTGACCTCACACTCTCCTCCTCTCCACCCACTCACCGGGCCGGGAACCAACTTGACCTTGTCTTCACAAGATCCTGTGGCATCTCGGCACTCTCTGTGACTCCGCTCACCGTGTCCGACCATCACTTTGTCACTTTCTCTCTCCCCTTCAAGTCCAACACGTCCCTCCCCTCAAACTGTCACCACCCGCAGCAACCTGAAATCCCTTTTTCCCTCTGCTCTCTCCTAAACTGTTCTTTGCTCACTACCATCCAAACAACTATTCTCCCTAATGCCTACTGAGGAAGCCTCCTCCATCCTGATGTCCTCACTCTCCTCTTCTTTGGATGCTC
This sequence comes from Eutrigla gurnardus, assembly GCF_963514095.1. Classification (NCBI taxonomy): domain Eukaryota; kingdom Metazoa; phylum Chordata; class Actinopteri; order Perciformes; family Triglidae; genus Eutrigla; species Eutrigla gurnardus. The sequence goes on from NC_139936.1 coordinate 22,639,691, forward strand.
TCTGTCCCCCCACCTCACGACCAGGGCGATCATCTCTCCTTGGCTGTAGGAATCTCTGCGAACCAACATATTGGTGATGTAAGCGGCAGAGAGAAAAAGGAAGAAATCAGGCCAGGATGAGGACCTTGCTCACTCCCAACACCTCCTCTCTGACTATAGCGGCCCTTTGTCACTATCGACGCACGCTGCGGTTTAAAGGGCTTTACGCGTGCCAATGTAAGTGTAGGTGTATGCAGGTGTAGCCAAAGTGCATAACACAGCAACTGTCCAGTCAAAGCTTCTCTTTTTGTTGCGCATTTATTTATACAGCCGACTCGAATACTCACTAAACACAACAACACATTCTCTCTGTGGCATAACACGGCATGGCACGGTCAAAACCGTATGAGTTCCTCAGCGTGCGCACCTGCGCTGATTACCCACCTACATTTATCACTTCAGGCCAATTACCTGAACAGAAATCGCCACCTACTGGCACAAAATGTGTACAACATTACAAAACAAAGAAAATGACCGATTTGGCTCCTACACACCGGCCCCTAATTGTTAATGGCGTGTAACATAACAATTCAAACAAACAAAAAAAACAAAAGGAGCCAACTGTTCTTCTTAGTGATAAATGTATAACAATCCCATTAGTGCAAAAACACCAATTAAACCTCACAGGCTGCCATCAGCAGGCAAAGTTTAGTTACAGGCCTTTCCATAATACTAGACTTTGTCTTGAGACGAACAGATCGCACAAACCCATGCTTGTCAGGAAAGGTTTCCATAACTTTACCAAGCAGCCAAGAGCCTCGAGGAGCTGTTGAGTCCACCACTAACACAATGTCCCCAGCAGCAAGACTTCTTTTCCCCTGGCTCCACTTCTGCCTCTCCTGAAGCAACAGAAGATACTCTTGCACCCATCGCTTCCAGAACAAATCTGAGAGGTATTGGACCTGTCTCCACCGTCGTTTGACATACAGATCTTGCTTCACAAACAATCCAGGTGGTACTGCAGGTTTGCCCTTTAGAAGGAGAATGTGATTGGGTGTAAGAGGTTCAAGGTCGTTCGGATCCTCTGATAACTTGGTGATGGGCCGATCATTTAGTATGGCCTCAACTTCACAAAGAACTGTATGCAGTCCATCATCATCCAGTGTTTGTAGACGCAGAACCGAATTGAGCACCTTTCTGATCATCCGAATAACACGCTCCCAAACACCACCATGATGGGACGCTGCAGGTGTATTGAAACTCCACTTGATTCCATGTTGAAGCAGTGCTCCCTGTATCTTGCTGTGATTCAACTTTGCAAGAGCCTCACGCAATTCTCTCTCCGATCCAACGAAATTAGTACCATTGTCAGACAACATGTGAGTAACTTGGCCTCTTCTGCTCATAAATCGCCTCAAAGCATTAATGCATGCATCAGTGTCTAATGAGGTCGCCATCTCCAGGTGAACTGCTCTGCTTGACAAACAGGTAAAAATCACTCCATAACGTTTACACATGCTTCTCCCTCTTCTCACCTCAATTGGTCCAAAGTAGTCGACTCCCACACTTGAAAATGGAGGGAGATCAGGCAGAGTCCTCTCCAGTGGCAAGTCCGCCATCTTCTGTTCACCCGGTTGTACAGTGAAGCGTCTGCAGGTGCAACAGTCAGATATCACTTTCCTTATTGCTGAATTAGCCCCTGTGATCCAATAACTTTTCCTCAGTGTGGACAATGTGTGGTTTCTTCCACTGTGGCCCAACTGACGGTGGATGTGCCTTAAGATGAGAGTTGCCACATGTTGATCTTTAGAAAGAATAAGTGGATGCTTACTCTCCTCCGGCAGTGCTGCGTTACTCAGCCGCCCTCCAACTCTCAGCAGGCCATCTTCCAGGCGTGGATCCAGTTTGTACACAGAACTTCTCTTTCTGACTGATGACTTTCCAGACAAGAGTGTGTCAATTTCCTCCTTAAACCGCTGCTGTTGAGCATACTTAATGATGGAAACCTCTGCCTCCAATAGGTCGTCTGAAGAAACACTCTGCCCCCCAAGTGTCTTTCTGACCCTCTTCATCTCCAACTTCCTCACAGAAATCCTGTTCACTGTGGCAGAGAGAAACTCTGTCTCCAAGGCACCACTGCTTCCACTCAGTGGACCATTAATGATCCATCCCAACACAGTTCTAATAGCGTACGGGCCATTCCCGTGGCTGTTGATGACCTCCCATGGTTCCAGCAATTTGGGAGCGTTGGTTCCTATCAACAAATCAACGTTTGCTTTTATGTGTGGGATGTGAACATCTGACAGGTAAGACCATTTATCCAGCTCCTCAGTTGTTATTATGTTATTAGTGGTGACTGGCATTTTCCTTTGGCTCAGGACCTCTGGGAGACTATAAAAGTCATTGCCATCCAACCCAGCCACCTCCAAATCAGTGATGGAATAAGCTGGAACAACAGTCTCCTGGCCCATCGTGCTCAACAAAAAGCTGGTTCCTCTGCCTGTAACATTCAGCCTCTGCATGAGATCTTCGGAACAGAACGTGGCTGAGCTGCCAGGGTCTAGAAATGCATAAGTTTGTATAATGTAATTTCCCTTTGCAGACTTCACACTTACAGGAAGAATTGGAAGAGCACAGCCATCCTTACCGGCCCCTGTATGACCACATGTTTGGAAAGACGCTGGTTGTTTCTTTTGCTCTGGAGCTACTGGTTGCCTTTTGATGTGCAGCACAGTGGGATGAGTTTGACCACAGACTTTGCATGTTAAGCGCCTCTCGCATTCACGACTCATGTGACCATCACATAAGCATGCAAAGCAAACTCCCTTTTCCCTCAGAAGTTGAATTTTCTCCTTGTGCCCTTTCCCATTAAATAGTTTACACTCCTCCAATGTGTGACTGTATGAACAACAAAGACATCCAACTCTAACTGACTTCACAAGCTCTGCCGGTGGCTCCTCCCCCCTTTCTGATGAGGTCGTGGATGTTACAGTGGTGGCAACAATGTTTCCTTTCACCCTGTTTCCAGGAAAAGACTTAAACCGAGTGAGAGTCTTTGTGCCGGCCGCAGCAAATACCGGATCCTGGATGTCGCCGAACAGAGGATCAGAAAGAATTTTAACATGACGCTCCACAAAGGCAACCAAGTCAGTAAAGTGAGCTCTCTGTTGTGTTCGTTCCATGATTCCATGAGCAGTGGATCTCCATTGCTCCCTCATTTTGTACGGCAGCTTTGCAAGAATGGTTCTCATATTTGCAGGCATATCCAACTCTTGCATATACTCCAGCTCCCCCATTACATTACAACAGCCACGCAAAAACAAAGAATACTCTTGAAATCCTTCAACATCTTCAGCCCTTATAGACTGCCAGGCTAGAACCTTTTCCATATAAGCATTAGCAATCGTATATTGATTTCCAAAATGTTCTTGCAGCAGGTTCTTAGCCACAACATAGCCGTGATCCGGAGCCAAGTGCTGGCAGCTACGTACCAGTTGTTGTGGCTGTCCTCTGGTAAATTGCTCCAGATAGAAAAGACAATCTGCTGCTCCTGTTTTATCCTCCACTCCTTGCTCGAATACTTTCATGAATGCTCTGTACTGCAGAGGGTTCCCTTCAAACACAGGAATATCCCTTGGTGGCAGAGATCTTGTTATTTGCTGTTGCACCAAAGCAGCTGTAATTTCGTTTTGTCTGTGCATGATGGTAAGTATGCCTTCGGATCCACTTTGAGGTTGAGTGAATTGATGAGTGATTTGAGGTTGAGTGAATTGATGGGTGATTTGAGGCTGAGTGAATTGATGAGCGATGCCAGGTTGAGTGAATTGATGAGTGATGCCAGGTTGACTGATTTCCTTGTTTAATTGAAAGGTTGTCATTTGACCTTTAAGCTGGTGTGAATTTCCCATGATTTCCTGGTGGTCATGCATATTGTAGTGATGTTCAGAAGCCATTTTAAAACTTGAGCCACGTTCCTTTGGTCGCACATCAAGTAGTTTATTTGGATTTATTGAACACTGTTGTTGTTGTGTTGATTTCCACATTCCAAGCTGATATTCATTTGCCAAAGGATTTAAGACAATCACAGGCTCACTTTTCCCCTTTTCCTTTTCCAGGTGAGAACTCATTGCACCTTTGGATCTTGAACCAGTACTGCTCACCTCAGAGGATTGCAACACTGCCAACTTAGCATTTGTTGCAGCTATTTCCGCTTCCAAGTCAAGTTGTTCTCGTTTCCTCCTCAATTGTTGCTCTTGCTCCTCCAATGCATGCCTTTCCTTCAGGGCTGTAGCACGGGCAATAAGAGCAGCTTTATCAGCTTCAGCTATTATGCGTGCAGAAGCAGTGCTTGATCCTCCACTGGCTCTACTTCCTTTACTTGAACGTTTGCTTCCCACATTAGAAACGCTGTCATTTGGGCTGATGTCATCCACCACCAGCCCATATGCATGTGCATTGTTTTCATTGTTCGTGACATCACCATTTTGCTTGATACCAGCCTCATTTTTATTTGCAACACCAACAGTTTCTTGAATATTACCTTCATTGTTTGAAACCCACATTTCTGCATCACGAACACACTCATTTAAAGACAGCAATTTTGCTTTAAACCATATTTCATGTTTTTCTTGTTCATCACTTGGCATGAAACCCAACAACTGTTCATGTATAGATTTTGCATCATCACACACAACCCTTAATTCATACAAAGCATCACAAACCATTGTTTTGTCACCCTTTGTGATTAGATTTTTCATTGAGTCTCGTATATTGCTAGCTTTACTCAGCTTAGCCTTTCGTTCTGCTTGCAACCTTGAAAGCTTATCGGCAAGCGCCTTTTCAGTCATCACAACCTTTCGTCCACTCGCGGTTTCCATGGTTACAACAGACGCCGTGTCAGTCAGTCAGTCCACAGTTCGCAACAACAAAGTTCACGCAAGGTCACTCACTTATTTGTTTCGTTTACCAATGCATTGGATTTATTCATTCCCCCCTAATTGTGTGCACACAGGTCAAATGGCCATTGTTGTGTAGCGCTATTCATACCCTCGGCATCTGCATCCGTGAGCTGGGCGCCATCGGTAATCAGCTGATCCGAGCGTGCTCCGCTCCCTCGCCGCTGCTGCGGTCTCCAGCCGAATCGCTGCCTACGCCTCCACAGCCGTAGCCGAAGTCCGCCGCCCGAATCGCTGCAGCCGTTCCTCCAGCCGAAGCCGAACTCCGCCGCCCGAATCGCTGCAGCCGTTCCTCCAGCCGAAGCCGAACTCCGCCGCCCGAATCGCTGCGGTGGCTCCTCCGGCTTTTATCGAACCCGCCCGACTCGCTGCGGCTGCTCCTCCTCCTCCAGCTGATGCCGAACTCCGCCTCAGACCCAGACCCTGGCAACGGCAGCTCCTCCACTCGTCCTCCCACGATATGGCTTTCTCGGGCAGCAAAGGCCCACAGCTCCCACGCCAACAGTTTCCCAACGAGTCCAATGGGAACCAGGGTTTTGACAAATATAGCGGCCCTTTGTCACTATCGACGCACGCTGCGGTTTAAAGGGCTTTACGCGTGCCAATGTAAGTGTAGGTGTATGCAGGTGTAGCCAAAGTGCATAACACAGCAACTGTCCAGTCAAAGCTTCTCTTTTTGTTGCGCATTTATTTATACAGCCGACTCGAATACTCACTAAACACAACAACACATTCTCTCTGTGGCATAACACGGCATGGCACGGTCAAAACCGCATGAGTTCCTCAGCGTGCGCACCTGCGCTGATTACCCACCTACATTTATCACTTCAGGCCAATTACCTGAACAGAAATCGCCACCTACTGGCACAAAATGTGTACAACATTACAAAACAAAGAAAATGACTGATTTGGCTCCTACACTGACTTCACCTCAATTGTATCGGCAGCTAAATCTGCCTTCTACCTGTCAAGGATCAACTCTTCCGCCTCTAACCCCAGGGAACTCTTTTCCTTGTTCTCCTCCCTCCTCAGCCCTGAACTTGGTATCAATGACTCTGCTCTAACCTGGTTCACATCATACCTGACAAATCACACCTTTCAGGTCACATGGAATGGCTCCAAACGCTGCTCTCTGGAAACGGGTGTCCCTCAAGGCTCAGAACTCAGTATACACCGGATCACTATGCTCACATGGAGTCTCCTACCATTGTTATGCAGATGACACCCAGCTGTTACTCTCTTTTCCCCCAACCACCCACATTGCAACTCGCATCTCGGAATGTCTGACAGACATCTACCCCTGGACAACTGTGCATCACCTCAAGCTTAACCTGCATAAAACTGAACTCTTCATCCTGAGAAAAGACTGCCCTCGCATGGACGTGTCGGTCACTGTCGAGGACATCACAGTATTGCCTTCGTCAACTGTGAGGAGCCTGGGTGTAATCCTCAACGACCAACTATCCTGCACCCCCAATATCACTGCTGTGGCTCGATCCTGCAGATTTGCCCTCTACAACATCCGCAGGATCCGGACTTTCCTCACAAAAGGATGCAACGCAACTCCTGGTCAAAGCACTGGTCATCTCCCGCCTTGACTACTGCAACTCTCTCTCCTGGCTGGACTCCCGGCCTCGGCGACTAAACCATTGCAGCGTATCCAGAACGCTGCAGCAGGCCTTGTCTTCAATCTACCCAAATTCTCCCATGTGACCCCCCTCCTCCGTGACCTCCACTGGCTCCCTGTTGCAGCACGCATCCAATTCAAGATGATGGCACTGGCCTTCAGGGCCATCAATGGAACGGCACCCATCTACCTTCAAACACTGGTCAAACCACATGGCCCAATGCGAGCACTTCGCTCCTCTACTTCAGCTGGCCAGCTGGTACCACCATCGCTGAAATCAAACAAATGTCGCTCAGCAAAGTCCAGACTCTTCTCTGTTCTGACGTCTCAGTGGTGGAACAAACTCTCGACCAATTCTCAGGAGAGCGGAGTCACTTGCCATCTTCCGCAAAAGACTCGAGGCTCACCTGTTCACAAAAAAAACACACCTCGATTTTCATACCTATAGCACTTTGATCATCGCATTGTTGTTCTTAAGGTATGTTTGCTGAACAGCTACTACTTTACTCAGACGAGGATCTAACACTTGTTTCTATTTTTTCACTCTTACGTTATCGGCAATATGTTGTTGTTTCTTTCTTTCAACAAATCTACTTATTGTAAGTCACTTTCGACAAAAGTACATGTTAAATGGCATAAATGTAATCTAAAATGTACCATTCACATGATACCAATCAGAAAACAACTCAACTACCGTGCATGAATACGAGAATAATCTGCACCTGAAATCTCCTATGTATCTTCATCTCTTATGTATGAAAAACATGTTTGTCATACATAAGCACATTGCTGTGCCAGCAAACTATTCTTCCAAAAGAGGGAAACACAATTCCCCCCCCCCCCCCCCCCCCCCCCCCCATTTGATAACATCAGTATGTGTGGCCTGTGAAATAAAAGGAATCCCATTTCTCTGATAGGAAAACTTGATACAGACAGAAACCTTTCACTTGGGGAGGAATTATTTGGTCCAGAAATGATTTTTCATTGTTCACTCTTCTGTGCCAGAAACACTTTTAGATGTCTCTGCTTTGATCCGGTGATTCAAGAAAGCATTCTGAGGGAAACAAACAAGGTAAGAAAGAGATGTGCTTCTCTGCACAATCGAAAAAACTGGCAAGCCACAATTGCTCAGGTGGAAAAAGAGTGAGAGAGAGAGGAAGAAGGTGACAAAAGAGATGCTCCTTCCCCCCCCAAAATCAGCCCGCTTTCACCTTTTGTTATTCATTTTCTTTCCTTCATTTTCACAGACTTTTCATCTGTTGTGCATGTTTCCCCTGTGCTGCAGCAAAACAACATCAAGCGATTTATAAGCATGGCTGCCTCATAAAATGGAACCTAACGTCCCATCAGCCCCTCCAAAGGAGGAGCCTCAAACTTTACCAATAACACACACACAACACCATCCATTTTTTTTTCTATTTGAGGCTGAATGCATCTACCTTTTTTATCCAATACATACACATATCACAGAAAAACGGGTACACATTTGTTTTTCCTAAGCTCAATCCACCAGTTTTACTAAAATCCTAAAGTTTAACATCATTCTCCGCATGCATGCACACACAAACACACAATCTGGAGATTGTTTAACCTCACTTTAAAACAACGACACTTTTTATGTCCGAATGATTTAATTCTTAGAATTGATGTGGCCTTTCTACAACTTAATTAGTAGAGTAAACTTAAAGAGCAGGTAAGTCTCAGCAGCCATAACAAAGCTGTAAACCAACTTCAGCACTTATTCAATAGCAAAACTACGGTCTACAAAACAAATTTAAATCAAAGAGAGAGTGATGGAGGATAAACGGAAATAGAGGGTAACACTAAATCCAGATGGGGAACAAAATGTGATGTGAAATGAAAGGAAGAATAAGTGTGCAAAGTGAAGAGAAGGAGGAAGCAGAGAGTGGTGCCTTGAATAAATTCGGAGGTAAATCAGTTCCAGTGGTTGCTTCCTGAAAAGTAGTTTGGCTGCCTTGAGACGGATGGTATCCCAGGACCAAACCAAGCACCACTGCAATTACCAGGCCATAATACTGTCATTGGCGTTTCTGGGTCTTGCAGTTTTGGAAGAGGAGATTAGAGGCAGATGGACAGACACAGGAATGATGTCCAAAATATACAAATACATCTGAAAAGGCTACTAATAACAAGGATACAGGCAGCAAACATTTTAAAGCAGGCTACTGCACTGTCGCAACAGTTGCGTCTTACGTTTATGTCGAGGGTTCAGCTCAGGTTGAGCTAATGATCATCAAGAGTCCTGGTGCATAAACGCTGTCGAAAATGATACATTTTGGATTTTCAGCGTTTTTCAATAAGAAAGTAACCTGGGGGAGTATTCCACGATGTTTCAGGAGAGTCAAACCTCCCACAAAAATCTGACCAATCAGGTTTGCAGGCAAGTAATTTGTGGCTTTTCTGTTTGTTCTAATTGCAGTGTGAACACAAATGCTAAATGCTCTGGTATATGGAACACAAAGGTTCACACTGCACCAAAGTAACTTTAGGGTTTATATGCGATCACACACAAGCCTGCATAGAATTTAATCATCAAAGTGTTTGAGCCGTTACAATGTGCCTTCAGATGTGTATTTTAGTTGTTACAGCTCAGTTCAGTTCATTATCAACGGGTCAGAGTACTATGATGGACGATTCCACAATCAGAAATACTTTATTGATCTCAGAGGGACATTGGGTTACATTGTCCTTAGACATTTCTGTGATTTATTTGTGTTATTTATTGACAATATGCTAGCATTTGAGTGCCTTAACTGTTACAGTAAGAATATTAATAAACAATAAATTAACAAAAATAAGTTATTGTCTGTATTTTCCCAAACTGACCGAAAAAAATTAGGTCTCACTGCACAGTTTTTCTTTTAGACCAATTGAGACATTAATACGCTCATTGAGGATGTCTGAGTTACTCAGGGAACAAAGAGAGAGCAAGAGAAAGAGATATAGATAGAAAACGTGAGCCAGACATAGAGAGAGAGAGAGAGAGAGAGAGAGACAGAGAGAGAGACAGAGAGAGAGTAAGAGCGCGAGCGAGAGAGAGGACAAACTGAGCCAAAACTTGAGGGAGCCAGAATAGGCCGGCACACAAAGCATCGCTTGTCTTTGTCAAGGCAGCACGCTGGACGACTGTGGGTCTCCTGGGGAATTCAGCCTGGCTGTGAATGTAAATAAGGCTTACAGTATGGAGGCGCAGAGCAATCCTGAAGGGAGGATGAGAGGGGGGAAAAATGAGTGCAGAGAGAAACGTCAAGCGTAGCGAAGAAAAGTAATTTTCACCGAGAATGGTCATGTAGGGATGGCACACGCACACACAGATACTGATGCTGGGGTGTAATTTGTAGCAGCTATTTGTAGGACCACCAGCGATATATAGGTACAAACATGCACACACACAACTGTGAACACACACACACACACACACACGTGCACGCATGCACATGCTAAACACGGAGGCCCTGTGACTCCAGCAGAGAAGAGACACACAAACAGGGTAAGGTGAGTCTCAAAGTAGCCATACATCACCAAGGCTGGGAGGGAGGAGGGGGAGGAAGGGGTGAGGTATGAGGTGGAATGTGATAAGGAGGGTGGAGGAGATGGATGGTGGGAAAAAAAAGAAAGTGGGAAGGCACGAGGGCAGCATGGTAGCCTAACTAGATAATGTGTCATAGGTCAGCTAGATGCTTTGTCAACACGTTGGTGTACTCTTACTTTGCATTTAGCATACACGATTTAAGGAAATACTGTAAATCCTCTAATATAGGCCTATATTTACTCAAGCGCATCGTGGCCCAGGCCTTTATTGGAAGGAGGTCAGAATTAGAGACAGGCCTCTATTTCTATTTGACCAAAAGGGACTACCAGTAGAATTAATAAAAATTAGATTTTGTGTCTATTTGAACCTATAAAATACTAGGTTCATTTATTGAAAAAGTCTCCTCTTTGGCTCCGCAACTGCCATATTACGGTAAACAACGTTTACCGCTTGCCAGTAGTGCACGCTTGGTGGGCTGCCACTAGGAGGATGATTGACAGGTGCTCTCCTTCATACAATCACGGGCACACTTCATGGCTGCACCTGATTGGACGAACACTTTCACTGGTGGACAATCTGCTCCCCGATTTCAAACCGACCAACATGGCAGCTCGTTTGGAAACTTTCTCTTATTTTACGAAAATAGTTCACCGAAATGTGTTTCTGAAAACATTTTATGCGAGAAATAAGCTATGCAGTTGCTGAATCTGTCTTTATTTTAGATCGACAACAAGATTTTCGAGAGCTTGCTGGAGGCGGCGGTGCCCCGTCTCTCGAAACTCGTCGCTACGTGAAGGCATTGCACGGCTTCTTACATAGACAATAAATGGGAAGCATGGAAATAACGCTGCCTTTGGACACGTACCTTCAGCCAAAATCTTACACTGAACTAAGTTAAAAACTTGAGAACTCTGCCGTAGCTATGGCTTGGATTCGTTAGCAAACATTGCGCCCCTGTGGTACTTGTAGGTTAATACAAATAATGTTGAGGCCTGCCCAGAAAAACATTGGTTCTAATAATAGACCGGCCTCCATTAGAGGCCGGCCTTTATTTACCTCAGCCGACAGCGAGACCGACCAATGTTAGAGACCTAGCCGGTAATAGAATACAGGCCTATATTAGAGGATTTACAGTTTGCTGGATTTCAGTTTTTCTCCCACTGCAGTTGGAGAAGTAGACAGATACTGTGGCTCCAAAGAGTAAAAAAAATATTATTAGAGACATCACAATGCATTGTTTAATATAAAGCAACACTAATGAGCTAAATTTACACATTTAAAATAAATGAAGGGCACTCTCTGTTCATGAAATCCAGTTTGAAAAATACAAATGTGTGTTTTTCCCCAAAAGAAGATGGGTGATTGTAACATGCAACATGGCTCCTCGACTGTCACTCACTTTCTTGTCTGGAGTCTTTATCCCCTCTGTTGCCGTCACTATTGCTACCATTCTGAAAAGTGACAAATTGGGGAGTACACATCTTCCATCTTCCTTTTGCTCGCAATTGTTTCACAAGTAGCAGCTCATGTTAAATGACATTGTGAGCCCACACCCATTTGTCATTCATACAGCACCCATGCCAACCAGCGTTAAACAGAGTTAAATGTGCAGTGGGGACATTTTTTAGAATACATGACATTTTAAAAGGAATACACTACTGAAAATATTTATGCGATATGTGATAGACTTGTTACCTGTCTGTCTCTACATGTCGGCCCTGTGATAGACTGGTTACCTGTCCAGGGTGTACCCTGCCTTCGCCCAATGACAGCTGGGATCGGCTCCAGCCCCCCTGCAACGCTGAATACAGGATAAGCGGTAGGCGATGGATTCAAAATCAGAATTTATCAATGAAAGAAAGATTCTACGGTAAATTCTGATCAGCCTGATGTCAAGGCATTTTGAATCCAAGTAAAAGGTTCTGGTGATATGTGCTGATGGGACTTCAAGTGTATCATCCGCCAGTCTCACTCATTGTAATTCTTTCAATTTTGGTAATTCCGTGTCCCTGCCTCTCATTTTTTTCCATGTTCTTGTCATAAAATAGAGCATGGCTGAATGGATGGGCAGGCATTTAGGGCTCAGAGTTTGACTGAAAATGTCTCATAAGCAAAGTTGTAACCATGTTCTTGTGCGCACATACTGTTCTCATATAGCTTATTAGTATAGTGTTGTGTAACACGCACACAGACACATAAATCATAAATCAAGGCAGACTTTGCTGGACTCTTAATAGGGGAGTTGGGACAGATAGTGCAGTGGGCTGGACAGGCATGTACCTGAAGCGCAGTCTGCCGATTTCAGATAAGTCAACGATACAGTAAGAGACCTTGGTTGCATTGTGTTGTGTCTAGTATAAATAATAAGGTTGTGTATCTCACCTTGCACTGTGACCTCTCTCCTGATTTTGTGTGTGTGTCCATGTATTTGTGTAACCGTGGGGTGAGCCAGTGGCTTTAATTACAAGTAAACAGTGAGTGAACCATGTGTTATTTTCCATGTGTATAAGCCAGATGTAATGAGGCCATTATCCGTGTCACCATTGACACAGAATGGGATTTCGGTGTATCACAATCGACTACACTGTATGTATATCCAAGGAATAATACAACAATCTATTAACACCATGATCTGTGACAATGGTAAGAGGCTGTGTGTGTGTGTGATCCTACATTAGCCCACCAGCTCACTTGAAGCTGCGGCTCAGCGAACCCTTCCGGAAGGTCACACAGCGACTAATGGGCCATGGACTACCGGTCAGTGTTTCTGTGTGTATTACATTAAACACCAAGTCATTGTCCATCTTGCACACATTTAGAGTGCACTGTTGCAAATCTGTGTGGGACTTTGCCACGTCAACTGTTAAACACAGCAAGTCGTTTGAACAGTTACACAATTGTATTTGCTTCAGGCATTGCAATGACCTACTGTCCATTAATTCCCTGTAGAGTTAGTTTACACCCAACATTATCTTAAATCTAATATATAAAAAAGTACTACACTCACCGGCCACTTTATTAGGTACACCTTGCTAGTACCGGGTTGGACCCCCTTTTGCCTTCAGAACTGCCTTAATCCTTCGTGGCATAGATTCCACAAGGTACTGGAAACATTCCTCAGAGTTTGGTCCATATTGACATGATAGCATCACGCAGTTGCTGCAGATTTGTCGGCTGCACATCCATGATGCGAATCTCCCGTTCCACCACATCCCAAAGGTGCTCTATTGGATTGAGATCTGGGGCCTCATTTATAAAACTGTGCGTAGGATCCTTACTAAAAGTGTACGTACGCCCAAAAGCCAAAGTTTGCGTGCGCCAAAAAAAAATCTGATTTATAAAACTGTGCGCACGCAAGCTGTACGCAATGTTCCCTTTATAAATCACAGGATCTCCTACAAGTGTGCATACCTGAATCCCGCCCTGTACACGCCCACATTTTACTATATTAATGAGCCGGCATGCAATCGTTTCCGTGTGGTGAATCACGGCGACAGGTCAGAAAAATAGCGAAGAAACGTAACTTTTCAGAAATGGAGAAAGAGACACTTGTTGGGGAGGTGGAGGCCCGGACAATAATTTAATTTAGTGGCCACAGCAGCGGGATCACGAATAAAAAGAAGCAGTGCGAGGGGCAACACATTGCTGCTGCTGTCCACGGCGTCAGTGGGACGGAGCGGGCGGTGATCTGAAGGTAAATTACATCTTTCCGCTCCTAACATGGATTTAATGTATTTGAGTATTTGAGGAAGTTTGATTTTGATGTGACTTTGACGGGGATTGTGTCCGAAAAGGAGGGAGACACAGACGCGACTGAGACCAGAGGTATAAGGGTGAACAGATTTTAAACTTTTATTGTATATAAAACAAAACGTTAAATAGTTTTTGTCCTTCCAGAGTCTGCAGCGTGACGTAGAGGAGGGTGACTGTGAGGAGGGTGATGTGAGGAGGGTGACGGTGACGGGCCCTCGGCACAGCGTCTGGGTCCGGCGCAAAGCAGCAGCGCACCCCGGACGCTAGCACATCAAGCGGTCGGGTGCTCACTGATGCCGTCCTGCAACTTCAGCGAGACACAATCACCGCCATCAACAACGTTGCAGATGAGCTACGGCAAACGCACACTGTGATTAATAAAATAATACGTTTACAATGAACATTGATTGTTGTCTTCCTTATATTACAAACGCATAACATCCTCACGGATTCTTGCGCCCTGTTGATACCCCTCCAGTCGGGCAGGGGGCCGAGGCTCATCATGCTCTACCACTTTTTCGTTTTTCCAATCTTCTATTGTCCAATTTTGGTGAGCCTGTGTGAATTGTAGCCTCGGTTTCCTGTTCTTAGCTGACAGGAGTGGCACCCGGTGGAGTCTTCTGCTGCTGTAGCCCATCCGCCTCAAGGTTGGACGTGTTGTGCGTTCAGAGATGCTCTTCTCCATACCTCGGTTGTAACGAGTGGCTATTTGAGTTACTGTTGCCTTTCTATCAGCTCGAACCAGTCTGGCTATTCTCCTCTGACATCTGGCATCAACAAGGCATTTGCGCCAACAGAACTGCCGCTCACTGGATATTTTCTCTTTTTCGGACCATTCTCTGTAAACCCTAGAGATGGTTGCGCGTGAAAATCCCAGTAGATCAGCAGTTTCTGAAATACTCAGACCAGCCCGTCTGGCACCAACAACCATGCCACGTTCAAAGTCACTTAAATAACCTTTCTTCCCCATTCTGATGCTCGGTTTGAACTGCAGCAGATCGTCTTGACCATGTCTACATGCCTAAATGCATGTGATTGGCTGATTAGAGATTTGCGTTAACAAGCAGTTGGACAGGTGTACCTAATAAAGTGGCCGGTGAGTGTATATAGGGCCATGTTCCCTTTCAAAGAGTTAATATAGGTGATTGATGTCTCCAAACCTGGTCTTTGAATTACTTTTTTCAAAGGCTTTCCTTCGCAAAAACCCATAAACCAAATGACGTACACAAGAGTTCACACTACAGTGATATTATATCATGAAAGTAGGGCATATAAGTAAAAGCATGCAATGGTGATTTCCTCATCTCAAACAACTTATTGAAACAAAGGCCAGCAACAGTGGTGGGTATACCACAACAAAAAATTCAAGGCTCAGACACCTGTTGTGAATTGCTGTTCAGCTCCTTAGGGAACAGCAAGTTCTACAAAAAGTACTGAAACATTGAACAGTTGGACATGTGCATTCAAAAGTTTAGAGAAGGTCAAATTAAGTTCACCTGTAAAGGTTATAGTGCATTTTAGGTTCATCCTGAAAATTCACCTGCAAGCTGAATATCCCTAATTTTAAGTAGTGTATGTTCACAGAGAATTTAAGCTGACTAAACCGTTCTCAACATAAGAATCGTGACCAATGCTGCTCCATTCCTTGCTCTACTGTAGAGCAGCCAAACAGGTTTTTTTTAATTATATTTCATTAACAATCACATTGTTTTGTGAGTCAGGGGAAACCGTGATTATTCATGCCTTATTGTAAATTTGTCAAATGTAATTAAGTTATTTTTTATTTCGTGTATTGACATTGCTGATAAATCGGCAGCTAAGACGATAGTAGTAATACAATATAAAAGCAGCGCAAATGATCAATAGTATCGACACCTCTCCAACACAAGCTGGACACACATTAATGGCATGATATAGCAGCCCGCCACCCTCAAGGTTTTACTTAGCCAACCAAAAACTTTAAAGCTTTATCCATATTGTTAACATTCAAATTAACCTATTTCTCTCCCGCTTTCCACAAGGGACAAAAATATTTTCATTTTTTTGGGGTAACGACTATGATGAATATGATGAGTAAGTGTAATAGTGGCAGTGTTTTGTAACCAATATAATGCCAATGTGATATCATATAATACACATTATTTATGAGGCCTGTTTTGGGCAAGTTTTGCACGCATTGTCCCAATTTGATGGAGATTGGAAAGGTTAGAGTAATCCAAGCTGTTATGTAATCAGAAATAGAAAAAACAGTCTGTTCTCGTCTTAAAGACCTCGTAAAAACAGCAAGCCATTTCATTTATTAAAATGAGTGTTAGGATCCCCTTGGGAAAGTGGCATGATATTCCCAATTATTATTATTTTTTTTTAATCATTTATCAGGGATGTTTTACATCCTCCACTGACTGCACATATCTTAATCAGGAAGATGCTGTGCTATTATATCTTCTATACTCTATATTCATCAAACGTTAGTATTCTTTTACATTATGTAAAGCACATTGAAGTTCCTTTGGTATGAATATATTGCAAATAAGCTTGCTTTGCCAACATTGTTTTGCAGATAATATCTCCTGAGAGCCTCTTGCCATAACTTAAATTGGATTCTGTATGGCGAGAGACCCGGGTGTCTAGTTTTAGACAAACAACAGTTTGTTTAATATATATATATATATATATATATATACAAACAGTTTTTTTTGCTTCTATTAATCTATGCAACAGCATTGTAGGAAATTGACAGTTTAAAGGCAGACTGGAAATGTAGCAATAATAAGAATCAGCAAAAATAACATTTATGATTTATTGCACATTATTACACAATTCCCCTTCACACCCTAAAGGTCTGTCTGTTCCAAAACTGCTTTACATTTTGTTTTCAGTTCCCTTTGAAGGTGCAATGTTGGCTGGCAGCACTGTACGTGATGACATAGGTTCCAACTATCACTGCAGTTGAAATGAGGTTGGAGCCACATTTGCAGCAACGGTAGTGCTACGTGCCGCTGACAAAGTTTCTGTACAGAGATTCTGAAATATCAACGTACACCTGGGGCCTGTACTACGAAGCGTGTTCAACATACCCAGGGTATCTGTCAGAGACCCAGCTTAAGTAACCCTAACAAAGGCAATCAGAGATAAGCGGTCACACGAAGCTGGTTATCAACTCGTTAAGTCAACCCAGGGTTTACCTGTCCAGCTATGAGCGCGTGTACATGAAAGAGGCAGCGTTTGCAGCATTTGACCAATCACATACATGGATCAGTCCACGGCAGCGGAGCGGCGTATTTCACGTACGAGGAGCGAACCATAATCTTACAGAAATACGAAGAAGTTAAACATATAATGCAGGCAAAAGGCAACAGTTTCATCTGCCAAATGCAGGAAGGACAGCTGGCAAAAACTCGGCGACTGTGTGAATGCGGAAGTCGTATTAATAATAGTAATAATAATAGTAGTAGTATAATATGACTGCCCCATCATGAGGACACTAGTAGATCTGACTGATTGAATGGGCACGTTAACTTCGCTGATAGCTCAGTGGTAGAGTTACCGCCCCATGTACCGAGGCTCCCCTGTGATCCAAATCCGCCCTGCTGTCCTTTTTTAAATTATGTCGTCGCTCTCTCTTGTCCCTTAAACTCTCACGATGTCCTTCCGCAATAAAAGGCAGAACACATAACTTTAAAATAATGAATTACCTACCTATAGTACTCTGATCATAGCACTGTTGCTCTTAAGGTACTACTTTACTCAGATGAGGGCCTAACACTTGTTCTATTTTTAGCTCTTACTTTATCGGCAATGATACATTGTGGTTTCTTTGTTTCCTTATTTTGACAAATGTACTTATTGTAAGTCGCTTTGGACAAAAGCGTCTGCTAAATTACCTAAATGTAAATTTGTTGCTTGGATGTATTCTTATAACGTGGTTTATGACAATATCAGCCTCATTCTTTCAGCTGCAATCCCGGCGGTGTAAAACAGACTTGGGAGCAAATAAAATACATAATTCAAAGTGGTAAGTAGAATGTACGCTGACAAAGAAAAGTCTTTCCCTCCGATGAGAATCTGTATCTCTCATATAAAACATCGTCAGACACAGACAAAAGGGTTATTGCTGGTCTCTGAACACTCTAGTTCTCCTAAGAGACCCTCTCACGATCCACCAAGCTTTTTTTTTGTTTATATCGGCGCACCAAGAGAGCCGATTGGTCAGTAGGTCCACGTTGATCTCTTATCAGGAACATAACCTGCTCCGGAGCAGGTTAGCTCTGCAGCGTAAGTTACCATGGTGATCTACCCCGGTAAGAAGTGAACCAGCGTCGTAGGACAGAAAACCGAGAGTTAACCCTTAAGTTACCTCGCTAAGCCCAAATCCTGCTTCGTAGTACAGGCCCCTGTTCCAGCAGGTTTTATCACTGAAAACAGTATCTTACATCATCTAGTCTGAACAGCAGTAGAGTCACACTGGAACACAACGGTGACCTGATCTGTACAGCATACCGCTCTGCTCCAGTTGGTCAGAAGGCAGACCTTTCCTCCTGTTCGGGGAAGATTCTTTGCCTTGGTGGCCAATATTTGGGGGGCTTTGTTGAGGATCAGTCTAGCGCCGACTTCATGGCCTGTCCATTTCATTAGAAGTAGTAGTAGTAGTAGTAATGGCAGGAGTTTGATTTTTGTGTTATTGTTGTTGTTTAAATGTGATTTGTGGGAATCCCCACTGGAAGAGTTGTGAGCATTCTGTCATCTAATCACAGACTCCCACTTCAATGAACGTCCTGCCGTCTGTCAGCGGCTCACTAACCTGCCTTCACCAGGTTGTCTGACTGACATTTACTGAACCAAAATAGTTTTCATGTCGGATCCATGAGACGAATACAACAGTGTACTTAGGCCTAGGTATTGATTGATTGATTATATTTCTCTGTCCACCGTGGTGAGTGAGGAGAATCAGCCTGTAGTGAAACAGACGAGCTCAAAGACAGACTGCTGGAGGACCCTGTTAATACAGGAGCGTGCAGGAGAGTAGGGAGATAAAATCATGTTGTGAGCTTTGGAAATTATCCATCATCCATCTTTTTTCAACACATTTTTGACATTCGGACTGAGACAATTAAGCTTTGCTCACTGTGTGTGTTTGAGAAAGCATCATAAGAGGGGAATAAAAGGTGGAAAAATGCATGCAATGTTTATGAAAGTTATTAATAATCACATTTCAAATGTTAATGGGATGAATGAAATGAAATGAAAACTTTGACCTCTTTGCTACAGCCTAGTTATAAGTTATTTACATCCAGCAGTCAGAATTGTTCCTTTCCATAAAAACTGTGCACATGGACATTAAACAGACTGAGGAGAAACAAATGTATTCATTTAAATTTTAATCTGAAATAACCTGGACACAATCTTTCTGTATGGCCAATTTATTAAAAGCTCTTTTTAACCCACCAATTTGTATAAGTGAAAATGTACATTTGGGGAGTCTATACTTTTGGACATCTCCCCTTTTTTTTGCACATTCAAAGCCCACTGGCATGTTGAGTCAGGGCAGTCAGGACATAGATGGTAGATTCAGTCATTTTGACGTCACTCTCATTCATCAACACACTAAGTCAAAGTTAAACCAACACATTCTTGTAAATTACACACCTTCAAAAAAGGTGCATCCCTCTCCCTCACAGATGGTGAAGCTTAAACTCACATACTTACTGTACAGTATTTCCGTCTGTGGCACTTTTTATTCAACTTTGAGTCTCTGGGCCCTAGTTTCGTGGCGCAGCGCAGGGCGCAAAGGCGGATGGCACGCGTAACGGAAACTCAGCCTCTCGGACCAAAACATCTCCCTCTCTCTCTCTCCTGTTTTTTATAATATCGGCATTGTTATTATTATGATACGTGCGCACAGCGCGTGATGCGCGTGGTGGGAGCAGCGGCGCTGCTTCTGTCATCGGGTTGTCAAGTGACGGAACTTGCACTGAACCTCCCCTAACGCATTAAAGGTGAGGAGAGGAGCTCATTTGATTGGTGAAGATCTGAATCGGCTGTATTAATCCCAGTCCACGCCTCGTCTCCTCCTCGTCTCCCACTCACGCCTTCTTCTCCTCCCTCTTTCCCACTTGCGCCGGTGGGCGAGACGGGAGGTGTGCCTGCGCGAGCCTGCACGGTGCACGAAACTTGCAAAGTCCAGGCGGACACACCCCGTCGGCGCGGCGCAGGTGCGCTGAAAGCTGACTGCGCCTGGTCTACGAAACTAGGGCCCTATATCTCTCTCTCTCTCTCCCTCCCTCCCTCCCTCTCTCCATGCATAGCAGTCATTTTTCTTGTTAATGTAGCGTGTCGAATTTGCAGGGCGGCGGCGTGCAAATGAAAGGTTGCATGTCTCACTCGCTTGGCAATATGTATTTGATAAGAGCTGTAAATCAACTAGTGTAGCAGTGCAGAGCCTGCAGGGACAGACAAAACATATGTTAATGGAAGCAGCTCTAAATTGTAGTGGAATACTGTACGTGCATGAACAAGTGAGATGGCGAGAGGGAGAAAGAGAGACACTGTGTGAGAGGGCAAGACAGACATTCAAAAGGAGGGTCATGGTGAGAGAAGGACTGTGTGTGGGAGAAAATAGTAATATATATATATATATATATATATATATATATATATATATATTAGGGCTGGGTATTGTTTAGAATCTCACGATTCGATTCCATTTCGATTCGTTGGGTCACGATTCGATTCAATATCGATTCAATTCGATATTGATTGAAATTAGGGATGCAAATTATCGAGTAATTCATTAATCGATAGTTGTTTCATCTTATCGATCGATGATCGATTAATTGATAAGCGGCAATTCTTCTGAGAAGCTGAATTTCCCTCTGAATAGGTTCCATCTACTGTATACGTAACATAAAATCTATCTTCCTTATGATATGAAGAAAAATGCAAATCATATTTTGAATAATTTAATTTTAATGCATCAATTTGGGGAATTTCCATCCATCCATCCATCCATTGTCTACCGCTTATAATTTGGGGAATTTTGAGAACCAAAATATGACATATCGTTTCCTGACCAATTTCTTACAAACTGCTGGTACTGATACAAATGTTGACATACTAAATGGGGTTGAGGAGTTTAAGCATTCAAGAAAAGATGAAAACAAAAATGACTAAAACACAGTGCTGAGCCTTTATACTATTAGTTTATTATGACTATTATTATTATTAATAATAATATAAGTGGGTGACTATTCCTCAGCCTTCCTTGGTGTTTTGGTTTTGACTGAAGCCTCGTTCGCATACGTCGCCACTCGCCCATCTCTGAGCGACAGCTGTCAATGAATGTGAACGTGTTCTAGGAATGTGGCTAACTTTCTGCGATGCGAGTGAAGGGAGTACCAATCGGAATGTAGAATAGAGATGATTGACAGTTGACGTCAACAGATAGTTCCACAGAGATTTGCTAGCGAAGGCTTGAACTAGCCGTCGGCGGCAGTTTTTTTTTGCCAGCGATTATAATTCAACGAGAACGCGAGGAGTGACGGGCGAGTAGCGACATATGTGAACGGGGCTATATGGGCCGTCAAACTGGCCAGCTGAGGGGGGGGGGGGGGGGGGGGGGGGCGGGTGGCGCGGGGGACGCCTCGCCATGGCAACGGGGGAAAACAGAATGTTGGACCCCCTCACCTGGACCCCCCTGGCCACAACAACTCTGTCGCCGGTGATAAACACTGAAGAAATGGCCTCCAGATCCACGGGAAAACTACAGCCCCCGTCCTGGTCAAAGGCCTCTTCTTCCCGGCGTATGCTGCTGAAAGACGCCGTGATGAGACGCTCTGGAAGTTTTCCTCGCTCCTCTCCCACCTCGGTCACTGCCTCACCACGACACCAGAAAGGTCAGTCTCCTTCAAATCCTCAACCACCATCATCCCCGCGTCCCCTCTTCTCTCCTACCACACTGATAGTTGGGGACTCCATAACCAGAAACACCCGCTTCTTCACACACTGCATTCCCGGGGCCACGGTGCGGGTCATTTTGGAGAAACTCCCGGGGCTGCTGTGCTCGCTGCCGTCTACTGTCCACCGAGTGATCGTTCACGTGGGGTCTAACACGGCCCACCAGCAGTCTGAGCTGACCAAGAAGGATTTTAAGGAGCTTTTAAACTTTTTAAGTGAATGTGGAAAGACTGTCTTCATTTCCGGACCTATCCCCACACTGGGTCGGGGCGCTGGTCGCTTCAGCAGAATCCTAAGCCTCAACACATTTCTTCACTCTGCCTGTAGACCCCACAAAATAGGTTTCATTGACAACTTTAATTTGTTTTGGAACCGCTCTTCCTTCTTTGGAAATGACGCTACCCACCCCAACGGGCTGGGTAGCCTGACACTAGCGGCTAATCTGCTGCATGCTGTAAAGTCTGCTCCACGTGACTGACTGTTTACATCCCCCCCACATACCCCGGAACCGCCCCCTGCTTTGCCGGTCTCAGGTAAGCCCACTGTTACAGGCACCAACCCCCCCTTGTGGAAGGATCACACGGCTGTTCAACCTCAAGCTCTCTGTATTCCTGTCCATATTTCAAGTTTATACCATTACCCCAAAAGTGCATTGAGTGGTGGAGTCTGTGTGGACAACCTGTAGCCGATAGACTACACACCTTTACCAGCTGTTGCAAATCATGCTTTTAACACACACACAAGTATGGCACTGTTGAACATTAGATCACTAGTAGGCAAATCATTTTTAATCAATGATTTAATTATTAAGCACAATCTAGACCTTATCTTCTTAACAGAAACATGGTTAAACGTAGGGTTGGGTGGTATGACGGTATTATACCGTGTGACGTATAAAAGTGTCTACCGGTAGAGATTTTGCAATACCGTTTATACCGGAGAAAGCGCAGATGTCTGCGGCGTCGCTCTGAGTCACTGTAATTACACCACCTCGACACACGGGGCACTGCAGGCATTGCAGCAGACTGCTTGCGTGGTTGCATGAGCACGACGAAGAAAAAACAGCTTTACCTGAGTAATAACAATCATGGCGGAGGCGGAGAGTGAACGTCACGAGGAAACGGAGGCAGCGCGACCCACCCATGACGAAGAGGAGGAACTCGTTCCGAAAAAGTCTGGTGTGTGGAACTTTTTCGGATTTAGAAAATCCGACAATGAACAAAAAGCGATACTCTGCAAAGAGTGTCGCGCGACTGTTGCTGCTGCAGGTGGAAACACGGTAACCTCTTCCACCACTTAAAGTTAAAACATGCGAAGCAGTATTATGAGTCTTTCGCCAAAGGCACCCCGTATGACAATAAATCACATCGATGGAGGGAGATAACGGAGGCCATCACGACGCACACTTTTTCTCATTTGTTATTTTTATTTCTTATTAAGATGGAGCTCTGTGTTTACATTTGCACACACACTATGGGCCCTAGTTTCGTAGACCAGGCGCAGTCAGCTTTCAGCGCACCTGCGCCGCGCCGACGGGGTGTGTCCGCCTGGACTTTGCAAGTTTCGTCCCGTTCCGATGTAACGGGACAATCTATATAGATATAAATTCACGTGTTGATTCAATTAGTTGCATTAAATAGTGTTTGTTGTGATTATTTATTGCATGTAAATGGAACTGTGGAAACCTGCCTGTGAGATCTCGGTGACGTGTGCGCACTGCGCGCCGTCTACCAAACTTCCACTGCGCCAGCTGTGATTCCCCTTGAATGAATGGACATTATTTACGCCTTACGCCTTGCGCCGAAAGTAGACCAGGTTGGAGCTGGCGAGCTTTCAGCGCAGTCTCGGCGAGGCTTTTTGCCACGAAACTTCCGCTACGCCAAGCTGAATCTGTGACGCCTCCCCCTGCTGCGCCGCCACACCCATCTTGGCGCAGGCGATCCACCAAACTGCCAAACTGACGGTGCGCAAGGCTGCGCGGGTCGAAACTTGCACTGCGCCGGCTGCGCCACCCTGCGCCGCCCTGCGCTGGTCTACGAAACTAGGGCCCTATAGCTTAAGTTAAAGCTGGAGTTCAAATGTTTACCAGACATTTGCACATTCTTTGTGGCTTATTATTTATTATATTATTATATTTTCTTTAAAATAATGTTATGCTGCTGTGAGAAAATTAAAATAAAAGAGGAAAATGATCAAATGCGACAGTATTTTTAAGCCATTAATTGAATTTACAGGGGGAAAAACCATACCGTGATATATACCGTTACCGTGATATGAAATTATTCATACCGTGATATAAGATTTTGCTCATACCGCCCAACCCTAGTTAAATGTCAACAATAGTGACACAGTTTTGATTTAATCAGCACCTCCTGGTTTTATTTTTATGAATGAATTCAGAATGCACAGAAAAGGAGGCGGAGTTGCCATCTTATATAAGGAGATTCTACAATGCAAGAAAATGTCCTGTGGAAACTTCAACTCTTGAATATGTCGCTGCTCAGCTGAGTTCCCCCCAGCGAACAATACTCTTAACTATTTACAGGCCACCAAAATGTGATGCACAGTTTTTCAATGAGATCGCCAAACTACTGTCCATTGTATGTATTGATTTCGATTGTGTTGCCTTAGTCGGTGATTTCAATATTCACATAGATATTGCAGAGGATGGAGGTGCAAAAGACTCTTGAACATTCTGGACAACTTTGGACTTAATCAGCATGTAACAGAACCTACCCACAATAAGGGGCATATACTGGATCTGATTATTTCCAAGGGTCTCAACTTCCTACCTCAGCTAGGTACTTCGGATGATGGGTGGAATAAACTGACATCCATCCATCGTCTACCGCTTATCCTGTATTCAGGGTCGTCGGGGGGCTGGAGCCGATCCCAGCAGACATTGGGAGCCACAACAAGTCTACATGTAGAGACAGACAACCATTCACACCAAGGGGACATTTAGAGTCATCAATGAACCTATTCCCATCCTGCATGTCATTGGACTGTGGGAGAAGTGCAGCCCCAGACACTGAAAATGGGACATAATCCAATATCTACCAGTAGGGTACCACTATATTTCTTTCTGTAGTACTTCTACTTACTTCCACGTTTTAAATCCCAGATAAAATAAAATAAACCACCCTCTCCCCTCCCAAATCCATCCCTACACCTTCCAGCCTGTCAGTCTGTCACCAGAGCATGAGAGTGCTGACATGTGCGTCTCGGAGAAAGCATATGTGAGCTGTGTTGACCTAGCCGGCTTTGCATTTTGTATTAAAGACACTTTTGAAAAGTGTAAACACAGTTGGCTTGCCACTGCCTTGACTCACTGCGCCTTGTACAAGTTGCAGGGGTAATATAGTCTCGCTCTCTCTTCCTCCACCGCCAAGCATGCTGTGGCCCATGCTCTCTATCTGATACGCTCTCAACTACCGACATTTGGCACCGATTGATCTAACCTGAATCAGTACTTACGATTGATTGATTCCGGGGTTTATTTTTCTTCAGAGCAATTTTGAAATATAAATATCGTCCCGTTCATTCTCATAGTGCATAGCACACTCCCTGTCACTCGTTCTCTCTCAGACACACACACACACACACACGTTTCCCATACATTTATGGCGGCCTGCCAGAATATCAACATTGACTGCCACATATTGATTGTATTGACTGTATATATTTTTCAGTCATTTGACATAAAGTGTTGGCAATGGAACACTGTATATTTTTCAGTTATTTGAAAAAGTGTAGCAATCAAGCACTCACTATGTTTTTCACTTATGGAATAAGCAATTGCGCTATTTATAAGAAAGAAACATAAAAGCAGGGAATTTTGTTTGGGTAAATAGATAGTGTTTTTCAAATCTAGTGTTGTCATGTTGACATGACACAAACTACACAACTGATCTCAGACAATGTTTTTTTTTTTTAATGAAATCTGATATAATTAGAGATCTGTGCAAAAACACACAAAAAAAACAATAAAAAGAGAGTCTCCCCAGAAGAGGTAGACGGTTGTTTATGTCAGGCTAGTTACTGAGCTGTAAGAACCTCCCACCCATCGCTCGTGTCCACACAATCCAATTTTCCAGTTTATTAATTTATGCCTGCAGGTTTCTTCTGTCAGACGGGACGACTTTACGCTACAAAACTCTTCCTGGGTTTAGGAAAATGTCACGGTTGTACAGTAAGGTTAAGGCAACAAAACTAACAGTAGATTAAGGCAACAAAAGCTCTTGGTTAGGGACACGCAGCCTCAAACACCAGACTTGGATGGTTTAAAGTCCTGTGTGGTTAGACCCATCCACAGCATAAGTAGACTGAATATTTAATACTACTTCACTAGCTGTGGCTTAGTCATGTGGATGTGTTTCATTTGTGTGTCCAAAATGAAGAAAGGATCCCAAATGACTTTCCATTGGCATTGTTTTCATGCTGAGCGACACAAAACAAATTAACAATTCCTGTCCCTGAAGATAAAACCAATAGATTGCATTTTGTGACTTTTCCCACAAACTGCTATGAGACGGTGTTCCTGGTAGTCCCCATCGTCACACTCTTTTCAGCCATGACGTTTGATGTGTTTTGGACTGTTCCCTTCCCTTTTCAGAGACCCCCATCCCTCATGCGCTCTGCTAGGATGCCGCTCTTCTTCCATCCCTGGTCTGTCTTCAAGTCTCCCAAAGTGCATCTAGGGCCTGACATAGAATCTGGGGTAGCTCACAACAGGGTCAGGACCCGTCATTTAAGCGTTCAAACTAGAGCACCCATCGTGACGGTTATGAACGCAGATATTGTGACAACTTGAGGGTTTTTGTCTCAGATCTAAACAAATTAGTCTGGAACAGGCACAGAGTGGCAAACATTTGGCAACAAGTTAACTTCCAGGGACTGAAACACTCTGCAGATAACACTAAAGCACAATGATCTCAATGGAAAGTACATTTCCTACTTCATTATAGTGTAATGAGAAAATAAACACATGCATACAGGTGTGTTTTACACACACACACACACACACACACACACACACACACACACACACACACACACACACACACACACAGGAATTCAGGTCAACAATTTGATTATAAACCAATTACCAATGCATCTCGATGCAACAATTTTTTTGTGTACATTTCCATGCATGATTTAAACAAAAACCAAATTAAATCTGAGTTTGCTGCTCAGAGTTTGCGAGTCAGTTCCTACGTTTGTGATAATCAGAAAATCAACAGGTTAATTACCTTCTCTAATATTTTATTAAAGAAAATACTTTTCTTTGTCACAAGTAGATGACTTTCTATGAACACAAAGTCCTCCTGTTACAGCATTAGCATATCCCTGAGAGAAAAA
This sequence comes from Eutrigla gurnardus, assembly GCF_963514095.1. Lineage (NCBI taxonomy): Eukaryota > Metazoa > Chordata > Actinopteri > Perciformes > Triglidae > Eutrigla > Eutrigla gurnardus. Next base: position 22,666,872 of record NC_139936.1, read on the forward strand.
CAGTATACTGTAGCCTATATACACATAAAAAGTGCTCAATGCAGTTTTCAACACATCACAGCGTAGCGGTCTGTGGTCTCCCAGTACCGTGGGATAGTATCTTACGTTTCATAAGAGACCAACAAACTATGAGTTATAACCAGACACTGTCTGTGAACAAACAACAAGGTCGCTGCGTATTTATGCCGAGACGCCGTTATGTTCAGTGTTTACGTAGCCGCTACTGTGTTAGCCTAGCTTTGCTCTGAGCTAGCTGAACGCCAAAACAAGATTTTTTAAAGTTATTTGCTGACGTCTTAACGGACAGACCTAACAAACCATGACTTCGGACTTTACTAATCGGCGATACTTCGGCATACTCTTTATCCATGTATTGTAATTAAATTAAAACATCATTTTTTTGGACAAAAACAATGATATTGAACTGTGCATACAAATGCATTTATGTATAAATGCTTAAATGGTAACATGCAAGTTCATGGTTACACAAACATAATGTATTGAAATATGTATGCATTTATGCATTGCTCCTTTACACAAATGACTGTTACTCCAACTCCACTTTAATCCTAAATTAATCCGGAATTTAACATGTAACCCCTAAACTCAATGGTGTTCTCACTTGGGAGGTTTTCTTTTACCTCCATGTTGTTGTTAGAACAATTTTTTCCTCATAAGAATGGAGAAGCAAGAGTACATCCAAATACACCCGTGAACACAACATGTGCATTTTAACATCATCAGAGTGGGATGTAATAGAGGAAAATTGGGGGGTATTTGGAGAAATAGGCTGAGAGGCTCTATGTGACCCTTACTACTCATAAAGAGTAATAAGGGTCTAGATTTGGACTGGTGCTCTTGTTTTCCCTCATAAACCTGGCTTTTCTCAATAGCTGCATTCTCACTAGGGCGTAAAATACATTTCAGTGCAGCATCCCCAAAGGCCCTGTGTGTTTAAGGCTCACACAAGATGGTTCATGTTCCTAAAACTGAAGAAGAAAACTCAGAGCAAAGTTAACAGCAAAATTGCTTTTAACAGTCAAACTAACAACAAAAAATATTTAAATTACAATGCCATGAAATAGAATCAGAACAAGACTGCCAACCTGGATGTAGGTATTTTAAATAAATAATCAAAACAGCAAGTCATATACTGTTTCACAGTTGCAAACATATATTCCAAATGTGTCCGATTTTATTTTACGTTGCAGTGGCACTGTGACTACTAAGATGAAGAGATTTAATATCAATATTAAGGATGGTTTGGACACAATATAGAAAGAAAAAGCAGGTTCTCCTTAACAACTGAATAATCAACAAGGGAGCAACAGACTTCAATAATGTTTTGTTTTTGTGCGATTATCATTTTGTTCAATAGAAAGAGCCCATCTGTCGGACAAAAGCTACTGTTTTGCACAATGTGGATATTAAAAATATGCACTGAAATACCAGACATCTGGGGGTGCCAGGATAGCTCAGTGGTAGAGTTGTGCCCCACGTACGAGGCTCAGTCCTCACTGCAGCGGCCCTGGGCTCCAATCCGACCAGTGGCCCTTTCTGCAGTGTCGTCCCCATCTCTCTCCCCCTTCCACTCTCACTCTCTCAATAAAGGCAAACATGGCGCAAAAAAATAACTTAAAAAAAGAATACCCAACATCTGTAAAATGTACCACAACTAGTAAGAGTAAGAGCTAGAGCAAATGAGAAGATCTTTGTAATAAATCCCACCCTAATGAAGTTCATCTAATTTAGTTGTTGTTTATGCTTTTCAGTTGTGGTCATTTATGAGGCTGTAGTTTATTATACAGAATGTATTGCAGTTTGCATTATATTAAAATATATTTTGATCATACAAGTGGTGAAGTGATAAGAAGGTGCAAAAAAATTTTTTTTTTAAAAATCGGTCACACTTGCAAATGGTGTACACACATTCTAAAGTAGGAGGCATTTGCCTATTGTTGGCATTTTTCATAAAACATTTAAGGGAATAGTTGGTCTTCGTTCTGCACTCGAGATGCACCAGCCTAACACACTTCACTTTAAATGTACACATTTTCATGCAGGAGAGCATGCACCACCACAGTTTCACACAATCCTGTGGGAAACAGCGTGTAGCTAAAAAACAACAACTCAGCCATCAAACATAATTATCTCACTGCTAAAGAGACAGAGTGTCAAAAGCAATAACATATTGGAGTTGTAAAGTCCTTTAAAAATCGACTTCATTGATCAAGAGCAGCATTTGATTTATTGTCTGCCCCCCGCAGAGCACTTGAGAAAAGGGGAAATTTTATGATTTCCAAGTTCATTCATAAATATAGATGGTCAGAAGTGCTTATGGTCCGCTGCTCTAAATGCAACCCCCAAACTTCCTTTTCCCGATGTTGATCAGTGTATTCGTTCATATGCCAGTGTCCGAGTAATACCTTTTTTTTTTTTTTTTTTTTTTTTAAATCAGAAATGTTGCAATCTGTGCATCTCTACTATTTAGAGAGCCTTCTTTTTGGTTATTTCTAAGTACAAATTGAATCTTGCAGAGGTCAAACACAGTGGTGGTTCTGGGCCATTGAAACCACAGACTATTCTTGATCAGATTTCCAGCATTGCACAATAAACAAATACAAACGTTGATTCGACCCTCCAGCCTGGGGTTAGATGAATCAATGCTGACGCACGGTTCCCATGATCAGTGGCGTGATTCAGATTATGTCAAGAAATAATGATGCGCCTTTTAACAACTGATTTTCAACTGCACGATGTAACAAACAACATACAATTCAGATCTATGGGATGGCGTTAATACAACACGTTAAAATAAAAACAACAACAACAACGCACAGCTTTCTTATGAAACCAAAGTCCACAGCCTGTATGTCAGGGCGAGGACGAGGAGGGAGGACCCAGACACAGGACAAGCAGTTTTTAAAAGGCCAGGCAGGAGGCCGGGCATGAGGGCGACCTAGCGGGGGGGACCGCTCAGGAGGCCGGGCATGAGGGCGACCTAGCGGGCGGGACCGCTCAGGAGGCCGGGCATGAGGGCGACCTAGCGGGCGGGACCGCTCAGGAGGCCGGGCATGAGGGCGACCTAGCGGGCGGGACCGCTCAGGAGGCCGGGCATGAGGGCGACCTAGCGGGCGGGACCGCTCAGGAGGCCGGGCAAGAGGGCGACCTAGCGGGCGGGACCGCTCAGGAGGCCGGGCATGAGGGCGACCTAGCCGACGGGGCCGCTCAGGAAGACGACGTGGAGCGCTGGCTCTGTGCTGCAGGCGCACGCACAGAAGATTCAGAGTCAAGATGATCACATCAGCGCTCTGAGACATGAGGTTCGGGGAGTCTCTGACAGACAGGAAAGCTTCATGTCGTCTATGAGTGCCCAGATTACCTTTTTGGTGGATAAGTTGCAGCAGACACAGTCGCCATCTTTGTGTCCCGCCACCAGCGCCGCGGCGTCTCCGGCTGGTTACACCGCCCCTTTGTCTCTCCCCGTGCCTCTTCACCTCTCCAAGCCAGCCATGTTCTCCGGGGATTCGGGGGATTGCTCCGCCTTCCTCACGCAGTGTGAACTCCACTTCGAGCTCCAGGCGGCGGCTTTTCCCTCCGACCGATCCAAGGTGGCGTATATCATCTCCCACCTGACGGGTAGAGCCGAGGCTTGGGCTACAGCTGAATGGAGCCGAGGTACCGCAATCTGCAATTCTTTGGCTCAGTTCACCAAGACTTTTACCCAGATCTTCCAGCTGACTGCCCCCGGCCGGGAGGCAGCGCGGGCCCTGGTGCGATTGCGGAAGGGAGGACGCCGCGTTTCTGATTACGCCATCGAGTTCCGGACCCTGGCAGCGGAGAGCGGCTGGAATCAGGAAGCCGTGTTCGACACATTCATCGAGGGCCTTTCTGACTCCCTCAAGGATCAACTCACCCCACTCGACTTGCCTGCAGACTTTGACTCTCTCATCGCCCTAACTATTAAGATAGACAAGCGTCTATATGAGAGGGAACGGGATCGCCGCAGGTCAACATATTCTCCGCCCCGCCAGCAGAGGCGCCAGTTCTCCCGAGGGAGATCCCCGTCTTCTTCATGGCGTCGCCCTTCTCCTCCCAGGACTACTTCCTCTTCACCGGCGGAGGAGCCCATGCAGGTGGGACGCACCCGCCTCTCTCCGGAGGAACGACAGCGCCATATGGTGGAGGGGAGGTGCATTTACTGTGGGCAGAACGGACATTATATCGCCACCTGCCCTCTAAGAAACTCGGCACCTTCCAGCAAGGTAAGGGTGCTCACTAGCAGTACCTTATCCATCTCTAATCCTGCTAAACTGCAAGTCTCAGTCACCCTTACCTCTCCTTCACAAACTGTAGTAACCCCAGTGTTTATTGACTCAGGCTCAGATGCTAATTTCATGGACTTTTCTCTTGCTAGTTCTCTCGGGCTAAAGACTTATCGGCTTCAGAGACCCATAGAGGCCTTCGCTCTGGACGGCAGACTTATCTGTAAGGTCACTCATCACACTCAGTCTCTCCTTCTCTCCTTCTCTCCTTTCCAGACTCCCACACGGAGAGAATTAGTTTTCATGTTTTCAAGGCTCCTCAGCACTCATTAGTCTTAGGTCACCCCTGGCTCTCCTCACATAACCCACACATAGACTGGAACACTAGTCAAGTAATATCCTGGGGTAAAGACTGTATGGGAAATTGTTTTCCCACCACCAAGGCTCTGACCCCCTCAGTTGACGCTGATTATCCCGACCTCTCCAAGGTTCCCTCCTGTTACCACCAGCTTAGGGAGGTGTTCAATAAAGCCCGAGCCCTTTCCCTTCCTCCACATCGCTCGTATGATTGTGCTATTGAGCTCCTTCCAGGAGCTGCTCCGCCTAAGGGGAGGCTTTACTCCCTGTCTGGACCAGAGACCTTGGCCATGAGGAAGTACATTGAGGAATCCCTCGCCACTGGAATCATCCGTCCCTCCTCCTCACCTGCCGGAGCAGGGTTCTTCTTTGTGGACAAAAAGGATAAATCTCTACGGCCCTGCATTGATTACAGAGGACTTAATGACATCACCATTAAGAACAGGTACCCCCTCCCTTTGATCTCTTCTGCTTTTGAACTGTTACAAGGAGCCAAATGGTTCACCAAATTAGATCTCCGCAATGCCTATCATTTGGTCAGAATCAGGGAGGGGGATGAGTGGAAAACTGCTTTTAACACACCCAGCGGCCATTATGAGTATCTGGTGATGCCTTTTGGCCTAACTAATGCACCAGCAGTTTTCCAGGCACTGGTTAATGACGTCCTAAGGGACTTTTTGAATGACTTTGTGTTTGTCTACTTGGATGATATCCTGATCTTCTCTCCTGACGAGCAGTCTCATATCCAGCATGTCAGCAAGGTCCTACAGCGGCTCCTCCAGCACCAGCTCTATGTCAAGGCCGAGAAGTGTGAATTTCATGTTGACTCTGTGTCCTTCCTCGGCTTCAAGATTACCCAAGGAAAGGTGGCGATGGATCAGGAGAAGGTGAGGGCAGTGGCTGAATGGCCGATTCCCACCTCCAGGAAGGAGGTGCAGCGATTTCTGGGCTTCGCCAATTTCTATAGGAAGTTCATAAGAAATTTTAGCTCTATTGCTGCACCTTTACATGCTCTAACCTCTCCTAAGACTCCTTTCCAGTGGACTAGCCGTGCCAACTCCGCCTACACTTCCCTCAAGAAAAGTTTCTCGTCTGCTCCCATACTCACCGTGCCAGATCCGGAACGCCAGTTTGTTGTGGAGGTGGATGCATCGGACGTGGGCATTGGGGCAGTCCTTTCCCAGAGGTCTGCAGCAGACGGCCGTCTGCACCCCTGTGCTTATCTCTCTAAAAGACTTTGCCCTGCAGAGAGAAATTACGACGTGGGAAACAGAGAACTGCTGGCGGTGAAGGTGGCACTGGAGGAGTGGCGGCACTGGCTGGAGGGAGCACAGAGCCCCTTTCTCGTATGGACTGATCACAAGAACCTGGAGTACCTGAAGAAGGCCAAGAGACTGAATGCTCGTCAAGCAAGGTGGGCTCTTTTCCTTACCCGCTTTAATTTCACCCTGTCTTACCGTCCTGGCTCCAAGAACACCAAACCTGATGCTCTGTCTCGTCTGTTTTCAGCCGAGAGTAATGCTCATTCTGACTCAACGATTCTCCCTCCGTCCTGTGTGGTGGGGGCTGTTTCCTGGGGAATAGAGGACCAGGTCTTAAGAGCTAATGTTAATAATCCCCCACCAGTCGGCTGTCCGCCGAATCGTTTATTTGTCCCTGATCAGCTTCGTTCACAGGTCATTCACTGGGCCCACGCTTCCCGACTCTCCTGCCACCCAGGAGTCAAACGAACCCTCTTTGTGACAAAGCAAAGATTTTGGTGGCCCGCCATGGAAGGGGACATCACGGACTACGTCACTGCCTGCCCTGTGTGCGCTCGGTGCAAAACCTCCCGTCGCCCCACTTCAGGCCTGCTTCGCACTCTCCCGGTGCCACGGCGGCCCTGGTCGGACATCTCTGTGGACTTTGTCACTGGACTCCCACCTTCGGAAGGTAACACAACCATTCTCACTGTTGTAGACCGTTTCTCTAAGATGGTTCATTTTATTCCCCTGCCTAAGCTGCCCTCAGCCAAGGAGACGGCGGAGGTAATGCTGCAACATGTGTTTCGTCTCCATGGTCTGCCCAAGGATATTGTCTCCGACCGAGGTCCCCAGTTTGTGGCCCAGTTCAGGCAGACTTTTTGTTCGCTCCTGGGAGCCACGGCCAGCCTGTCCTCAGGTTATCACCCTCAATCCAACGGTCAGACGGAACGCTTAAACCAAGTCCTGGAGACCAGCCTTCGTTGCCTTGCCACCCAGAACCCCAGCTCCTGGAGTAAACAACTAATCTGGGCTGAATATGCCCACAACTCTCTCCCCAGCTCCTCCTCTGGTTTTTCACCCTTCCACTGTGTCTACGGCTACCAGCCCCCTCTCTTCCCTGCCGTGGAAAAGGAGGTCAACGTCCCATCAGCTCTTGCCCTGATCCGCCGCTGCCGCCGTACATGGGCCATCGCCAGACGCTCTCTACTGCGCCACTCGGACCAGTATAAGGTGGCGGCAGACAGGCGACGCTCCAAGGGACCCAGTTATCAGGAGGGACAAAAAGTGTGGCTTTCTACAAAGAACCTGCCCCTCCGTGTGGAAGCCCGGAAGCTTGCCCCCAGGTTTGTGGGTCCATTTCCGATTTCTAAAGTTATTAATCCTGTTGCTGTGAGGCTAAGACTCCCCAGGACCATGAGGGTGCATCCGACATTCCACATCAGCCAGGTGAAACCCTCCAGAGAAAGCGCTCTGGTCCCTGCCTCCAGACCCCCACCTCCCCCCCGGTTTGTGGACGGGGGCCCTGTCTTCACGGTCCGCAAGCTTCTGGCTGTTCGCCGACGGGGACGTGGTTTCCAGTACATGGTTGACTGGGAGGGCTACGGTCCGGAGGAACGCTCCTGGGTGCCTGCTAGACACATCATGGACCCAGACCTTATCCGAGACTTCCACCGTGAACATCCTGGGGAGCCGAGGCCGCCAGGTGTCGGCCGTTGAGGGGGGGGTACTGTCATATCTCCCCAGCTAAGTGTTTCCCTCTTATTTTGTCAGTTTCTGTCTTGTGCTTCTGTGTTTTATTGTTGTCTCTGTTCTAGGTCCGTCACTTCCTGCCCCTGTGTCCTTACCTCCTGTGTGATTACCTGTCCCCGCCCTGATGTGTTTCACCTGTGTCTCATTGTCTCACTCCCTGTATGCTTTAAGTTGTCTGCCTTACCCCTACTCCTGTGCCAGTTCGTCTTAGCTTGTCTAGCGTTCCAGCCCTTTTTTCCTAGTGTTCCGAGAGTGTTTTTGATAGCCTGACCTTTTGCCTGCTTCTCCGACCCTGCCTCTGCCTGACCCCCTCTGGATTTGTCTGCCTGTCTTGGACTGCTATTCTGTGTACCGAACCCGTTTTTTGGATTAAAGTCTTTTGTCTTCTCTAAGCCTGTGTCCTGCATTTTGGGTCCACCCTCTGCTCCCGTGACACTGCATGCTCATAGCGCGCACGCACAGCACGCACACACGCACGCACGCACGCAGAACAACCACATCAATACAAAACTGGAGACATTCACTTAATACAAAGCCAAGGCAGACTCGTTCCTGCAGCAACACCCAGCAGAACATAGCGTTACCATTCACCCGGCGCGTGAGTACGAGCAGACAGCCACGCTAAAGGGGCGTTCACACCGGACGCGATAGACGCGAATTGAGCGGCGACTCTACATTGAAAATCAATGTAAATGGCGCGATGACACGCGATTCAGGCAGAGGCGGCGCGAATGGAGCGTCTGGCGCGATGAGAAGCGGCGCGAATGGCGCGAACAGTGGCGGCGCCAGGGGGGGGCTTGGTTTGGCTATAGCCCCATCAAGAATTGTGTTAGCCCTACCATTAGCCCTACCATAAAACCACCAAGAAAAAAACAACAACAAAATAACCAAGAAAAGAGTCCAACAGCACCACCACGTCACGTCGTAACGGCATTCAGGCAGCTGCGATGACAACTGTCACTGATCTGGGTTCATTAACAAACTACGGACGCACCGTTGACACCTGCAGGGGAAGATGACCACTCGGGTCTCTGTCTCTCTCTCTCACTGTGTGCGTGTTTATAGCTGTGGGAGGGTGTTGTCAGCGGCGCCGCCAGGATTCAATTTCAATGTACGCACAAAAACGGCAAATACAACAACAAATGGAAAAATTTGTTGTTATATATTCACATTGAAATTATGGCATTGATTTGAGCCCCACCGCCGTATGAGTTAGCCCCACCGTAGTTGAACCAGAAAAAATACTCTGGCGCCGCCACTGGACGCGAATGAGGCGAATGGCGCATCTGACGCGAATGAAGCGAATGGTGCGTCTGACGCGAATGGCGCGTCTGAAGCAACGCAAATAAAGTTGAAAATATGAGCGTCATGCGCGAATGACGCGAATGAAGCGAATAGTCCAAAATGATCAAGCGCCGCGATACACGCGTCTCACGCGATTTTATTCGCGTCTATCGCGTCCGGTGTGAAGGCCGCATTAGACACGTTATCTGACTCACGTTTAGACGCTGAAGTTCATTCTCCTCTCGACGACGAAGTGGTTCATATCCACGTCACGTCAAGTCCCATCATTTAGTGAAGTTACTTTCTCCTCTTCTCGACCTTCCATCACTGCTAGCTGGGTAGCGTTAGCTGGTGATAGCAGCGCAGAAACAAGCTGACACGCTGTTTCCATCGCTAGACTGTTTACTTTCTATGAGCGTAACGTTACTTGCTGCGAGGCCAGAGTAACGTTTATCTTCGTAGTTCTCCTCACATTGGTATCCATGGACATGTGGAACTTTCACAGATGCAAGACAGTGACGTAACCATCTGTGACGCCTTCAATTGGCCACTAATTAACTAATTAACGTCAGCTGGCCTCTCATCCATCGGTACATTCCCTTGACTAGGAGAGTGCTATTCCATGTTTGACCACACACACCTTATGATGGTAACAGGTGTTACTAGGGGGCGCTGTTTCATTCGTTTGAGAGGAGGATATGTACTTTTGTTTTACCAAAACATGGTAGGCCTAAGTGAAGTACCTTAAATGTTCATTATCTTTACTGGCCATCAGGGGGCGACTCCTCTGGTTGTAAAAAAAGAAGTCTGATTGCATGGAAGTCTAAAATGACCCTACTTGTAATTTGATGATTAAACATGAGTTTATGGATGCTAGTTTGGGGCTATTCTGTGATTGACAGGTTGCTACCGTGACCTCGCTGCTGCACGATGCAATAAGCTACTAAGATGACTTCAAGAAAAAAATGTTTGCCTTGAATTATAGAAGCTAACCAGATCCACCCATTGTTTCTCAGCAGTCCAAATATTAATGGTCAACTCATGGGCGTCGCTAGACACCTTTTACTGGGGCACGTGCCCCAGTATTGATCTGCCCTGCCCCAGTAAAATCTCCCGTTCGAGTTTTAACAAGCTACTATATTTGGCAGTGGATTCATTTATATTGATAATAACGGTAAAATAATGGATTTTCTTTTTCATCCACAATCTCAAACCAACGCAGTTTAACACAAAATACAAGCTGAGGCGTACACCTTGTGGTCCGGGTTCGGCGCGCACATTACGTCCGTGCACGGCAGTGTGCATGTCGTAGCCGGTGCACCACTGTTTTTTGTGATTTTAGTAATAGGGGGCCTGTGCCCCAGTAGAGCTTCATGTCTAGCAACGCCCCTAGGTCAACTCCTTCAAGGCTAAATTCATTAAACATTTAAATCACTGATATTTGTGTGCATTGTAATAATCACTTCCATGCAAGTATTTGACTATTTGAATGGTTTTAGCTAACATGTGTAGAGCAAATATGCTGTTATTGTACTGCATAGATTGTGTTCCATGTAAAACCCCACTTGTCCCACTTCATGTATCATCATACATATCATGATGAGTGAACAGTGTATTCGTCAACATTAGTTCTACTGACGACAGCAAAAGGACATTGAGCTTTCTTTACACACTTTGTGAGCTGGTGGGCAGTACACCACAGGGTGATGGAGTCACTTAACATCAAATGTAAACTTTATCGTGGATATCCAATTTCATACTTATTCTTGGTAATCCGGTGGCTACAAAGCCTTATCTTAATTAACTTTTAGTGTAAATGCCTTTCCATCATTGAGACCCCCTTTGGGCCTCCAAGCGGCTGCTCACAGGCAACTGGCGATTAGAGTGCAGACAAAATTAGCAAGGAATCTCAAAGGATCAGTGGCCCTTTGAGGTAATCACTCCATTTATAAATTGTGGCAATCCGACCCATGTCCATGGGGGGTTTATTAGTCCTCGTCTTTGCTTGGAAGCATGCTAATCAGCATAATCAGTTGCTGTTGTCTTGTAGCCCTCCATAAAGCAAATTGCTTTTGTTTAAATTGTTGTGCTGTGTGGAGATGAGTGATCAAAAGTTACAAACGTTGTCCAGTTTTGGATGAGGCATACGACACATGAAATAAAATAGCTTTTAATAATTTCCACTAGAATATACCAAGTATGTTTGGGAAAAATACCCTTAGTAGTTTTGGGGGATTTTAAGTTTTTTAAATAACTATTATGTTATTTATTTATTTATTTTATTTTACCTTTTACGCAATGGTATACAAGCAAGTAAGCTAATCTTTGTGCAGTCTACTTGTTTTAGAGTGACATTCCAACCCAAAAGTCTGATTGAGAAATATGAAAGCTCTCCTAAAAAGCCCCTGAAGTTACAGCTTCTATACCTTGGGATTATGTTCCCATCACCATGAGAGGTTGAAACGCTGAAATATGAGTCAAAAGATCATCACGGCTGGAAGCTGACTGGTAATGTTGACTCAAATGGATGAAACAATAAAAGAGTGTGATGAGACAAAGGAGCAGGCTCTTTTTGGTTACGGGTCTTTATTGGCCTCTGTGAACCAAGTTTAAACAATGACAATAGCAAAAAGAAAAACAAAAAACCTTTCGGGCTCCTTTCCAGTGACACCTCTTCTAACTGAACAACTGAACTCAGTTCTTTTGAGAATATGCATTTGTTTTTCTTCGTGGTTTGATATTTTTTGAGCACAGACAGTCCCTGTAGACGTCCCATTTTGTTTTACTGCTTGCTGGCTGGCTGAACTACTCCTATGCACTGGCTTCATCTGAGAGGAATTGTTTAGAAAAATGCGTTAGAAGTTACTTACATTGGTCTAAAATCAAAGTTGGTCGAGAGGTGTGTGTTACCGTATGCAGAGCTAACATGGTTCTAAGGTAGTTTATTCACTTCACTCGAGTGTTATTGCAAGATTGGGTTTGAGAGGAGACCCCCACAGTAGGTAATCACGTTAAATCATCTTCTCCTTGTTTTCTCTCAGAAAAATAAGGCAGCAATATAAATGCAGATCCTCTGTAGATACAAAGCCTAACAACAAGTATGTACAAGGAGGCTGAGCAAAAACAAATAAAACTAAATCCTCCAGTTCAAAGGCTTCCAGATCTCTCTCCAAACCTTTCTCGCCAGACTGATGTTCATATGGAACTGTTTTTTATTAGGAAAAGAAGCTGTGGATGAAATGTCCCTGTGTAGCATTATGTTGAATATTGAAAAAGACAACATTGTTAGTATGAACTGAAAACGTCGGCCCAATAACCTCCCTTACAGCCGCACCTCTACGTGCGCTGTATGAACATCACATTACTACCCGCATGGGGTGATACAATTGCTATTACAAATTAGTTAAATAGAAACATAATGCTGAGGCAGATGGAAACATTTCCATGCAGGGGCACCGCTACAGATTTTAGTCCCTATAAAAGACTATAATATTAGGCCCTCCAACCCAAAACACACACCTAAGGGGCCCCTGTCGGTGCTCGGCCCTTACCCCTGTTTCCCCTATATACCAGCATGACAACCTGAGACAGCAGATGAATATTCTGGAAAATAGAAAATACAATAAAACCCAAGTGTGTTCTTGTTTCTGCTTAAAATTGGCAGTATCAAAGATTATCTGGAGAATGTTGTTGGTAAAACCAAATTAGCATGAGTTAATGCAAAACTCTCTATTTGCAGCCATTTACCCTGGCCATTCCCGGTAACTTCTGACACCTGCAAAGATGACAAAGAAGCCAAACCTTTGTGCTTTTAAAACAATTCCTCTGGATAACTGTGCTAAAGTTCAGCAGTAGTCTCATAGGCGTGCAGTAAATCACAGTCCTTCCACAATGGCTACATACAGAAGATTTGTCTTCCTATGGTATGAAATATAAACCTAAAAAACAAAGAATCAAAAATAGCCATGTATTTTTTCCCCAATTGACATCCATACAGTTGGAAATGATACAACAGGTAGAAAGGTGTCACAGGCTGTTAAGTATGATCAGGTTCTAGTTAAGAGTCCAAATGTTTTTCATAGAAAGCATTGCTACACTTCTACCTTCAGCGACTATCACACGAGTACTTATTTAATGCTCCTTTTACACAGCAGTCTTATAGCTACGTCAGAGTTGGCGACATACAGTAAGGAGTCCAGCACATATGGTATAGTCGCCGCTGTCTGTCAAAAATATCTATTGCTTTGGTGGAGGCTGTTTGGTGCAGCCTATTTAGTTCCCCCATTTGGAGTTCGGCTCAGCTAAAGAAGCTAATTCTGTCGACTCAACCTCTTTGTCCTCTGGATCCTCTATTCATTCTATTTCAGACCTGACAATTTGACAATTATTATTCCATGTGCATTGTTTTTTATTATGTATCTTGTTAAAGGTGCAACATGTACGATCTGGCCAAGTTTTTTTTTTTTATGTACTAGCATGATCAAAGCGTATAAAGAAGTTATAGGCTATCATGAGTCACTGTAGGGCCAATCTACCCTCAGGCCAGATAATTGCACTGAGGTTATGTCTATAGTAGAGCCGTGGTCTTTGTGTATTTTCATTGTATTTTGTTTTTTTGTTTAAAACCAAGTGACAGAAACGTGGAAATCAACCTCACCTCTTCCTCCCTGCCGTCATGTGCCAGCACTGTGAGATCTACTCCCAGTTAGCAGTTCAATTCAAGCAACAACCAGACTCCTCTGGCTGCAAAAAGGAGTACGGTTGCATGGAAGTCTATGAGGAAATTACCCTACTTCTCACTTGATTTATTATCTCAGTAAACATTGTAAACATGAGTTTTTGTTCTCAATCACTAGTTCCAGGTCTCCTTCAATATGATGTCTATTTAGTAAATTATGATTTAGAGTAAAATATACATAATAAAGCAGGGGATGCTTTAGATCGGGGCTACTTTGTGATTGACAGGTCGCTACCATGGTGCCATTGCCTAGCTACAGTAATAACTAGTAAGATGACTTTAACACTTTAATGTAAAGTTCACCTTGAATAATGAAGCTCACTCTGTTATCAGCTTCACACCAGAAACCAGATGGATCCAGATCAAGTAGAGTTGCTGCCCGGGGCGCCGCTCTGCTGCTAGTATCCGTCAGAAATGAATATGACGGACTCCTGGCTTCAAACCCATTGGGTGACATCCCGGCTGATCCCGGTGGACTGCCCTTACTCCCTGCTGGATCAGCATGACATGACTATGAGATGAAGGTGCAGGTCATTGTCTTGTTTCTGTCACTTTGGATTTCATATGCAATCAATTAAAAGTATCCACGGACCGTACGTCCTCGGTTGGTGGCACAAACACAAACATGGCTAACGTAAACTATAGACCAACGCCACATGTGAAGATTATAAGAGAGCAGTGTTATTTTGACTGTCTCAGAGTTTCAGCAGTTTGGTTGAATGGTGTAGTCTTGCCCCTTAGTAAGTTATGAATTATAGACCCATTACTAGAGGTGACATGCTGCCCCCTATTTCTTTGGAGCATGTGACCAGGTACTACACATTGCACCTTTAAACAAACGACTGAAAACAGAGATGTTTGAATCTGTAGTAATCTTGATGTTTTCTTTCGGACAAGCCCAACATCCCATTTGGTTTGGTTTTCTTTCTGAACTGGATCTCTTGGACTCACCATCCCCAAGCAATTTTGAGTGTGATTCATGATTGGTTACCTCCATTTTTACATCTCATTATGGAGCTAAACCGATTCCTACCCTGTACAAAGACAAGAACTCATTCAGTACTTTAAACAAAGACAGGAACATCTTTAGAAAAAGCCAATAAGTTCACTTTCACATTGTCGTGGTAGATACTATTGTGTACCATATTTGCACCGTAAAATGTACAAAATATCATCAAGTTGTTGGCTAGTGACCTGCAATCTTATTCACAAGCACTTTGAAGCATGTTTATTTATCTACAACATACAGTGTACTCCGAAACAGTAACACATTTATAAATAAATATTGCAATCTTAATCTTACAGTTATCCTTTTTTATGTCAGTTCTTCATGACTCGTCACCTGAGCTTAACGAAGGTGAGGCAACCTCTGCCTGTTCTGATTCCTTCCTTTCGCTTGTTCTCTTATGTGCTATCATTCACCAGCAGGCCGACTGTTTTCAGTCCCTGCCCTCGGCCTTTTTCTTTCCTCCCTCACCCTCTCAAATGTTAATTTAAATAAATAGATCTCTAGGAGAAAACAAAAATAATCATATATCCTTAATCTTAATAGATCTTTGAAATAAAAAGCTACAATTAATATCTTTCCAAATTATGAAAAAATGTAACAAGAAAAAGCATAATAAAAACAGTCTATTCATCAAAAAGCACAAAGGGGAAAACTATACATAACGATGTCCAGCAAAACCAACATGTTTCATGAACCCATATCTATTCATGATATTCAAGACTGTCACTCCATTTTCATTTGTATTGTAAAGTCACCATATCCCGTTAGCTCCATGTTTAACACTGCAGGTTCTCTGGTCACTTTTGTTGCCTACATGGTTTTAAATAGTCCTCATTAATAAGTGTTCGGTCAGGCTTTGCAAAGCCCAAGCAGCCTCCTTTTATATGAGACACCTCCATCAGTCAGTCACCTCTTAGTTTACAGACAGTATTTCACTGTGTACTTCAGTTCACTGCTGTCCAATCACAGACAGGGAGAGGGGCCAGGGGATGATGCGATTGGTTATGAATGCAGGGAGAAAGCCGGCCTCCGCTGGAAGGTTTCACAAAACAGGAAACAAGCCTCAAATATGGCTAACGTCCTTTCCTGTTTGTAATTGTGCAAGTTTAAATGCCTCTGTCTTGGATCCAAGGGAGAAACAGTCTTACATCATATCTTCAAACTCTTGACGTATCCTGTTGTTTGAGGAAAGATCCCCCTCATTCAACGCTTAATGGCAACTCCCACTCGTCTGCCGTCATTTTCTAGTTGAGTACTTGGAATATAGATATATATTTTTTACATTTCACTTATGAGCAATGATGCATCAGAAGCAAAAGGGGCACACGATAGAACAAAAACAAACAGATTGTATCTTTGATACACAACTTTTCTTCAGTCATCATCATCATTTTATGATTATTAAAAGTAGATTTATCAATAATTAATCAATAGCCACGGCGAATGCAGGCAGAAATACATCAGAAATTATGTTCTCGCCATCCTCATTTAATTGTACAGTGGCTTGATAATGTTTGCTCAGTTACATACCCTGAATTGACGTTATAGCACAATGGTTCACTGGTATTCTGGAAATAAACATTCATAACCAATAGTGACTATTTTTGACATTAATATTTTCACAATTAAAAATATAAAACAAACTTATATTGTTATTCATTGTTCGCTACCATTGCTTTCTATGTGAGCTAGTGATTACAATATGCTTTCTCCATAGCCTGTTCTCATATTCCTCCCATTCTCCCTCCCTTCATCCATTGCAAAGGCATTACAGGTGAATTGTACTCATTGTCCATCCTCCCCCTCCTGCACTCATCCTCTCTGCCCCTCAGTTTCTCAGGCTCTTTCCCATCAGTCACAGATTGTCTTGTAGCCTCTCCATGTAGGTTCTGATTTCAGACTGACCCAGGTCCATATCCTGGCACACCCACTTGATGTCATCCTCACTCCCATTGGTCACCAGGACTGAAGAGTTGGTGTACGGGCCACCCCCGCATGAATTATCACTGGGCAGAACGGTGGCGAAAGACGTGAACTGGACCCGTTTGCGTTTGGCAGCTGCAACTGCAGCTGCAGCCGTGGCTTGAGGGGAATTATTCAGGTGCTCCGCTTGACCGGTGGTGTTTTTGCCACCGGTTGTGATTGCTGAAAGGCACTGATGCGGTTCCGGAACAGATCTGGGCAAGGTTTGTCCGTGTGTGATGCCACGGTGTCCGCCCGCACCACCACTCCCGCTAATGGTGCCCATGCTCGTGCCCACGCCCATCACTAAGGTGTTACCAGCCCCGTTCAGCAGGTACTTGCTCTCCTCGTATCCTCCTTCGTTCCGGTCAATGATGGTGGTGCACTCATCCGTCAGCCCGCCCTGGCATTGGTCAGAGTGGTCGGCTAAAAGGTCGGCCTCGTTGCCAAGCCACACCCAGTCATGGGCGTGGTTCATGTTGCCTCCTGCTTCCAGCACGGGAACCTGCTTGTGACGGTATCTGTAGATGAAGCGCAATGATCAGTCTACATCTGAAGTATCACATTTCAGGCTGAGCTGATTATTTTATATTTAAAATTGGGATATTTTTAACAGTATATTTACAGCATTTTGTTAAATTTTTATTCAGCAATTTATGATGGAAATGTTTTTCATTGATTTTAAGGAGTATACAAAATACTCAATAATGTCAAACAATTGGAGGCTTTTGTTGCACATGAGCATTGTTGAGTTCAAATGTCAAACGTTTTTGAAAAAAAGCTGTGAAAGCTGTATTTGTCATAATCACATTAGAAAAATGTGGCTTTGGAGAATCATATTTTAACTGGATCAGGATTCTGTATACTTGACATTCGGCCATTGTCAAATGAACAAACCTCAAAAAGCATCACACTGCTCGAGGCAGGATGCCCCTCTCTATTACCTTTTCATTCATAATGAACTCAACCCAGCTTCACATGGTTCAAATCTCAGTCTGCAAAACCCAAATCACAGCTCCACACTTCAAAATTACAACATGTTTTTATCTAATCATCTTCTTGCCTTTTAAAAACAACAAATTCAACACACAACCACAATCGCTTGCTCCTCAATTTGCCAAATCTTTAAATAGCAATGCTCTAGGTGCACCTGGCTTTTAATGGTAATAGAACATATCCATCCAATTATTTTAATTCATTTTGAACCCAAAACACACCCATGAATAATTAAGACAGTTTGACACATCCTAATTGTCTGTTGGTTTCTAGAACTTTCTGGTTCAAATTATGGTCCACAAATAGATTTCTCAACTGTGGTGTTCACAGATGGAGGCATTGTAATTTACCCTACCCACATACTTTTACTACTCCTTCCTTAAGTGGTTAACACTGTAAAATTGAGTCCTAGATGATCACAATTGTTTACCTGAAAGCAAAGCTGACACAGTTGATGAGGAAGACCAGTATTGCCAGACAGAACACACCCAACAGGGCATACATTCCAATCTCCAGGTCCGACAGGCCTCTGGTGGTCTGGGTCAGCTCACTATCCCCAGTGCCCGGTACCTCCACTTGTGCTGGGTAGGTACTGTCGTCCCCTGCTTGCCCGGGGCCTTCGCCCTGGCTAGTGCTGCTGCCTCCACCGGCAACTTTACCACGTGAAGCACGATGGGTAACTGTGCTCTTGGTTGTTGTGCTACCCTGGTTCGTAAAAAATAATACAACGTTAGTGAAGCATAGTATTGCAATATTAACTCCAAACTCCCCATATACACATTTTTTAACATCAAGTAGAGAGATCAAGTTTGATTAAATGTGGCTATTTATAATGTGCACATGTGGATATACTGTACTGTATAATCAAAACAGCTGAATATTTCCATCTGTACTGTTACAATCAAATCTGACATTTCAACATGACTGACAATCAAGCCTGGCAGTGTTCTTGTCATTCTGTCCCCACTGAGCCACAGAAAAATACAGTCGAACTATCCAAAAAGTCTTCATTCATCCATTGTTCCCCCCACCTTCCTCATGGCTCCTTCCTCTCGATCCACCGCTGCACTGTTGGACTTCCACTCTCCCCCATCATTTGTTTGGTGCTCGCTGGTGCTGTTGTCCATCCCTCCTCCGTCGTCCTGTCGACCTCTAATCATCACACCTCTCTCTTCGCTCTTCGCTCCGAATTTCACTATCACGTTGCCAACTCCAGATGCCAGCACACTCTTCCTCTTGGATTTCTGGCAGGTCTCAGAGATGACCATCTCTACACGAACGAAAGCTCCCTGTCCATCACCCTCTGCCACTACAATGGGCCAGTGTTGCTCCTACAGAAAGTAGACGTGAAGGTAAACAGACAGTACTTGACTGACAGTATTTGTCAGTAGAATATCCAGGGTTTTTCGTATATTTTAAACAGCTCTTAATCATTGGCTAGAAAAGTTTGAATGGTAAGTACCTGATTGGTTATGGAGATGACACTCTCATCCAATGACACAGCAGAGAGAAGGAAGTCCTTGGGGTCATAGACATCAAGTGGTGTCACTGAACCATCACTGTACTGGATCCACGCACTGATCGCTGCCTCCTGAAAAAAAAAAAAAAAATCTCTTAACATGTACAGTATATAGGAAAGAAAAGTCCATTAAAAGTGTTTTAGACATAAACACATAATTGTTAATCTTCTGTTCTTGGGCTATGATAAGCTATGATGAGGTCATATTTAAATCTTTAATTTGCAGCAGTTTAGAGCAAAACAATGTTGCTATTATATGAGTGGTACTATAACCAAGAGACATCATGCTGTATTGAAAAATACTTGAAATTTGAGATTGAGACCATAAAATCGTGTTTACAATATTTACTGAGATAATACATCAAGTGAAAAGTAGAGTAATTTTCTCATAGACTTCCATGCAATCAGACTTCTTTTTGCAACTGGAGGCTTCGCCCCCTATGAATTACATCATTGGACCGACAGTGTGATATGATTTTTGAATGACAGGTCAGAAATAAATAACATGCTGTTACTTTGGGAACATGACACAACGATGAGCAGACAGCTGATCATTGAGACATTGATAGTTGAAACCTAACCACTTCTTTTTGTACACTTCTTCTGACTTTCTTGTGTCTTCCTCCAGTCTCCATTTCTACCATAACAATTAGAACAAATATTCGGAAGATGAAAAAACAACAGCAGCAGCAGCAGCTATTCCATCTAGTTCAGCTCTGCTTGTCTAGTGATCCCGCCTCACTAATTTCCCTTGGTGAAGCCCTTTGCTTTGTTTTTTTTTTTTTTTTTTATAACTCTTTTTATTGAAAAATCAGGGATCAGCATCCATAAATTGACAGTATGGTTACAAAAGATTTTTCTTTTTTCTTTTTTAACACTTGAACACATTTAAACCCCCCCCCCTCCAAACCCTCCCCCCACCCTGACTGGGCCCTTTGCTTTGTTTAACCAGAACACAGAAACGACTGTGTGGGTATAACATGGCAAAACCTTCCTTACAAAAGTAATTAAGCTCCAACGTGAGGAACAACGTTTGATCTCTCTCCATCACTCTATGTTAACATTAAATTGTAATTTTCCCATGCCTCCTCCAATCCTTCTGCTCCTTACTTTCCCTTTCCGCTCATGTCTTCTTTCCACAGGTAACGGTAAATGATGTAGATGTAGACAGACAGATGGGAAAAGGAATGAATGTCTGAATAAAATACAATATCACATCTCTGTTTTCATCGTAATGAGCTGCTTCTCGTCCAATTAGCCCTCGGATGGAAGTTATAATGTGGGCTATTGTGTGATCAAAAAATAAATGAAAAAGAGTGGGGAGGAAGGAAGAGGGTGGGAGGGATAATAGCTTGAGATAGTGGGATAAAGTAACCCTTGGCAATGTGATTAGTGAGTCAAGAATAGCCTGTAACATGGTTGCAATACAGTCCGCATGTAGGTGTATGTGAGCATGTTTGTTTTTATGTGTGTATGGGAACAAAAGTGGAGAAAAGAGTATTTAAAAAACTGGGATCAATTTGAATGAAAACTTTGTTGGACACATGTTTCAGTCAAGATTTTAATTGAGCATTGTAGGAAATCTAACTGTCTTTATGTGGTTTATTAATATAGAGTACTTTTTATTAACGGTAAACCTGGGGTGGTTTTAAATGCAGCTACACTGTGCTATAACCTGGAAGTTAAACACGCCTAATTAGAAACTGATAATAGGAGCAATGGCGGCGATGGGATGTTCGCAGCACAGAAATCCTGTTTAACTTCTATGATTACAACCTTGGGGATATTACTGTAATGAAGGAAACAGCCTTAGATGTAGTCTGTGTCTGTGTGAGATACAAACCTAGACGTGATCAGTGTGAGAATGTGTCGGCGTACCTGTAGTATCTCCTACCTGTTTAGGTGCGTGAAGCAGGTCTGTAGCTGTAGTCATCAGCTGTATCGCCTGGTAATTTCCAGGACTTGCTGTCATACTGAGGGACAGAGATGCGACAACCTGGACTCCAAGGTCAGTGATGGTGACCTAGACGGCGAGAGAATATCATCATACATGCCCATAAAAGGGAGCCGCATCCCTAAACGCATGAACTATTTCACCACATTGTACCTTGTCATCCAGCACGGTCACGGTCTTCTCTGCCAGGATGGAGTCAGACAGCGGGGACAGAACCTGCAATGAAAGATCGCACAATCAATGGTTGTACAATGATGTGTGTGTGTGTGTGTGTGTGTGTGTGTGTGGGGGGGGGGGGGGGGGGGGGGGACCTACCTCTAAATTTTAGGGGGCAAACTTCTGACAGATCACATGTCGTGTTGTCTCTGCTTCCCTGTTCCTATTTATCTATTTTTGAAATCTATTGTTTTGTTATGTTTTTTTCTATACTAATGTATAGGCTATTATTCCATCAACCTGGCCAGGGACTACAGGTGGAAAATAGCAATATGATACAACCTGGCATAATGCATCTTTTCGTCTTGTACACGATTAATGTTTTATTGTGCATTGTCCATGTCTTGAAATAAATACATTTCATTACATTCCATTACAAACAACACAAGCTGCACAATCCTAATAACAGCACTTTAATGGCAATCTCGTTGTTTGATAGGAGACGGGATGACGGCTTGAGTCAGAAAATGCTGCAAAATAGTAAACATTGGAAAAACTCCTGTTGATCATGCTGCATCAAGTAAATTAACATAGGGAAGTACACATTAGGAAAGCTGTGAGAGACAGTACAGTAGAGAGGTGCATTAAAAGAGATTTTGTTGTTGTCTCAGTGATTATTGCCTTAAGCTGACAGTGAAGTGTTTAGCGCTGTCAGAGGAAAAGCGAGAGCTGGTTAACACCTCAGTGCTTTGGGCCACATAGACTGGCAGAATCTGTTTAAGTTAGCAAACACACACACACACTAAACACACAGACCTGGAAAAGCTGACAATACCAATTTTGTCTGTGTCAGACAACGCTGGTTTTGAACAATGCAGCTATTATTTCACATCTCTGACACAATGTAACACTGACACACACACACACACACTCCCAGTTTAGCTCCAATGTGTCATCATTCAACTAAGATAACTTAGCAAAAACAAAGCACAAGGCAAAAACTAAAGACCCAAACAAGAGAAAAAGAAAAGAGGAGAGAGAGAGAGAGAGAGAGAGAGAGAGAGAGAGAGAGAGAGAGAGAGAGAGAGAGAGAGCAAGTAGCTGGAGAGGAATAAATGGAGTAGGTGTCAGAGAGAGAGAGAGAGAGAGAGAGAGAGACAATGACAAATAGAGGAGGACAGAAAGTGAGACGGGGCTGAGAGAAGGAGCTCAAAAGAGATTGAGGTGCAGATGGAGAGAGGGAGCAGCAGACAGACTGATGAGATTAGGATCCCCCGTGCTGTAGTGTGCTACTCCGCCTGGCGACAGCAGGACAGGCAGAGCTGATTGGTGTACAAAGAAAATCTCTCAGTGAACGTGTCGGAGCGTCAAACTCAATCCCAACCTCAGCCAAGTAACAAAATGCAATGATTGACAGCTCTGGGATTGCTCTTCAAGAGGAGTGGAGAATGCGAGGGTGAGAAAGAGAGACTGGGCGGGAGAAAGGAGAGGAGAGAGAGAGAAGGGGGAGAGAGGAACACAAGACTTGGGGAGACGTAGCTGAGGGGTAAAATTGAAATGTCAAACTATCAAATGACGGCTGTCGACTCTGGCATCTCAATGGGAATGCTGGGTAAATTTTTTCTCCTAGCTCCCAAACAGCACAGATGTCTGTATGCTTGCATCTGTGTGTGTGTGTTTGTGTGTGTGTGTGTGTGTTGGTGTGCACGCATGCTGCGGCCCCCTGTCGAACAGATGCAAACACACACTCAGCTGTTCCCCCAAAATACCCAAATTTCAGACACACTCATCAGAGCAATCGCGCACACATAAGCACTTCAATTGAATCAAAAAAATGTATATCTCATATACTGTGACATTTAAGACATAACATAATGGGAGAGAATATGACAACAACTGTATTGTGTGTGACATATTTGGTGTTTTGTTTTGTTTTTTTTTGCCTCAGTTCTGCAACATAGGAGTATACAGTGAGCCACAGCACCACATTCAGTCACAATGGGCCAGCTTATTGGAATGCAGGCAAGTGTGTTCACTGTGTGCCTGCGTGTAATTGCTGAACACCACACTGGGATGTCATGGCCAAATCCGACAGTTAATTGTGGCTAATTGTGTAACGAGCTCGCAGGCGAGGCTCACTGTAACTGCAAGAGAGGAAGTGGAGAGGAAGTGGAGAGGAAGAAAGCGGGGGGGATAATGCTTACATCACTGGAGTGCTTTTGGCTGAAATGTGACTTGCCAAATTACACTGCGCTTCACATTTTCATGCATTCAACCGAGAGAGTCGTCATCCAACAAGTGGTGAATTCACTGTCAATGTTGAGTGTTTTTCCAAATCCTTTGAATACAATTCAAACACTGATCTTGGGACGCTGGATTGTTAGTGAATGGTACCAGAAATTGTCTAGATTTCAGAACTTTAGAGTAGAACAGAGGGTACTATACCTGTATAGTGGTAATCCCCAGGTCCCGCCCGATCAAGATTCGTCCATCTGTCAATCTGGCAATTCGAGGATCTTCTACCTGTGGAGCACAAATGCAGCTGTCAGCCGCCACTCAAAGTTGAACCAATGTGTTCATAGCTAGTTGTTAGAGACCATCTGTCTCTAGACAAATTGTTAATGTCCACACATGAAAGTCATATAGATCTCCACATCGGACTCTCAGAAAGTGAATAGAATATTGAGTTTCCCAAAATGTTGAATAATACCTTCATTAACATTTGGTGTGTGTCTGTGTGAGTTTTTGCGTATAACCACCTTTAGCTGGTCCAAGACCAAATGAGTGATGTCAGCTTGCCAGTCCGCACCCAACATGTAGACCATCTCTCCTCCAGGGTCAGAGGGTTCTGCGACAAAATGGGTGAGGACCCGCACCAAGGCGTACTGGTACTAAAAGGTGAAGAGAAAGTTCCAATTAGACTCATATACTTAATTACACAACGGGCTCTTATTTCACCGTTAGCTCTAATGTTAACTAATGGGAAAAAACTACCATAGAAATAGAATAAGAGTAGAACGGATATTGAACTGTTTTGATGACAACACATGTCAGTGGGGCTGTAAAGTGTGTTGGTCCGCCGCTAAGTCGGCAGTGGAGGTAATCACAAAATCACAAAGCCAATCTGTTAAGGCAAATTCATACATGTCACAAAAAAAGTATATGGATGTTAGTCCACTGGCATCACATAAACATTGCAGACGATCTGAATGTCCGTTCTACTCCTATTCTAATTCTAATTCTAGTACAAAAAAAGAGTTTTGCACAGTATCTCAGCCCATTTTCATTCTCTGTAAGTGGAAATACAGCGCTGGTCGACTCTCAGGGATATCGACATGGCAGAGAAGGATTAAAGAACTCTCTTTAAGTGTGTTATGAAAACCAATCAAATAATACCTGCAGGGTGCAGCCTTTGCCCTTCCTCTCATCATCCTCATCATCTTCACTGTCTCTGGTGGGTCTGGGAGGAGAAGAGATAAATGAGACAGTGATAGATTGGAAGCATAGATGGTTAGATTATCTGGTAATTAAATGCCATTAATATACTATACACTCAGCTGCAGGTAATTTATTGTATTATCTGCGCTCCAGGTTACACTCTCAATCAAAGGATATATTTTAGTTCCAGCTTAAGCCAACTGTCACACTGTTAAAACACTTTAGTTGTATGACATGCATTTATTGGAATGCCTGGGTGAAGAAATGATTTGAAATGTAACCGGCCCTGTGCTTTACTCTTTGGTAACACTGTCTGTTGGTGAGTTTTTATTAGACCGTAGCCTGTACTATTGCATTAAATTTCACTTGTGAATGGAACCCCAACAAGTATAGAAAAGTAATACAATGTACCATGTACTTGATGTTGGTATAAATGAGCAAAAATTCTTGCTATAGTAAGTGGCACATTTGCTGTTTCCTTTAGGGTTTTTAGCTCCCATATATTTAACTTGCTGTACAAAGTCCCACAGGGATCAATTATTGGGCCGCTTCTGTTTCATCTTTTTGTTTGCATTTGGCTCCATCATGAGCAAAGAATCAGTTATCATTGCTCCGCAGATATCACAGCGTTATTTCATTGTGTCCTAATGCTATAAGCCCTATAGACTCTATAAAACATTAAATACAATCCACTGTAAATTACATAAAACTTGATTCAGTTGAACAGGGAAAAATAATTGAATTCTAGATTAATATTTTATTTTCCCATTAAAACCTTCCACCTATGAGTCTTCGTGGCCACATGGCAGCAGTAAAGGAGTCAAGTGATGTAGCATAATAAGGAACATATAGGGAGGAGGTCTGTTTGGATGGATTGGTTGAAAAAAAAAAACAGAACAGGAGACCGCTGTTTGTATCCTGTGAAAACAAAAGTCCACATCCTACATACACTACATACCAAAAGTATTCACTCACCCATCCCAATAATTTAAACCAGGTATTCCAATCACTTCCATGGCCACAGGTGTATAAAAGCAGCACCGAGGCATGTAGACTGTTTCTACAAACATGTGTGAAAGAATGGGTCGCTCTCAGGAGCTCAGTGAATTCCAGCGTGGTACTGTGATAGGATGCCACCTGTGCAACAAGTCCAGACGTGAAATGTCCTCACTCCTAAATATTCCACAGTCAACTGTCAGTGGGATTATAACAAAGTGGAAGTGATTGGGAACGACAGCAACTCAGCCAAGAAGTGGTAGACCATGTAAAATGATGGAGCGGGGTCAGCTGATGCTGAGGCACATAGTGCACAGAAGTCACCAACTTTCTTCATGTGGCCTTCAGATTTGCTCAAGAACAGCGTAGAGAGCTTCATGGATGGGTTTCCATGGCGATCAGCTGCATCCAAGCCATACATCAGCAAGTGCAATGCAAAGCGTCGGATGCAGTGGTGTAAATCACGCCGCCATTGGACTCTAGAGCAGTGGAGACGTTCTCTGGAGTGACCAATCACGCTTCTCCATCTGGCAATCTGATGGACGAGACTGGGTTTGGCGGTTGCCAGGACAACGGTACTTGTCTGACTGTATTGTGCCACGTGTAAAGTTTG
This sequence comes from Eutrigla gurnardus, assembly GCF_963514095.1. NCBI lineage: Eukaryota > Metazoa > Chordata > Actinopteri > Perciformes > Triglidae > Eutrigla > Eutrigla gurnardus. The sequence goes on from NC_139936.1 coordinate 22,693,152, forward strand.
GTGGAGGGGGATTATGGTGTGAGTTGTTTTTCAGGAGCTGGGTTTGGCCACTTAGTTCCAGTGAAAGGAACTCTGAATGCTTCAGCGTACCAAGAGATGTTGGACAATTCCATGCTCCCAACTTTGTGGAACAGTTTGGGGATGACCCTTCCTGTTCCAACATGACTGTGCACCAGTGCACAAAGCAAGGTCCATAAAGACATGGAGGAGAGAGTTTGGTGTGGATGAACTTGACTGGCCTGCACAGAGTCCTGACCTCAACCCGATAGAACACCTTTGGGATGAATTAGAGTGGAGACTGAGAGCCAGGCCTTCCCTCCAACATCAGTGTGTGACCTCACAAATACACTTCTGGAAGAATGGTCAAAAAGTCCCATAAACACACTCCTTAACCTTGTGGAAAGCCTTCCAGAAGAGTTGAAGCTGTTATAGCTGCAACGGGTGGACCGACGTCATATTAAACCCTATGGATTAAGAATGGGACGTCACTTAAGTTCATATGAGAGTCAAGGCATGTAAGCGAGTACTTTTGGCAACACAGTG